>NC_072381.2:5313571-6638214 GCF_028885625.2 Pongo pygmaeus | reverse complement strand
CGGCTGAAAGAGGACCAAGGGAGGTGCTGGGAGAACTGGCTCCCAATCCCGTCCTGCTGCTAATTAGGTAGATAGCTTTGATCACTCACCTTAATTTTCTGAGCCTCAGTTCTCTCTTCTGTTACATGAAAGGGCAGACCGCTAGATCAATAAGGGCACTTTCAGATTTCAAAATGAAAAAAAAAAAACAAAACAGATCCACTAGCTGGTTTATTTCCTGCCTTATTATACTGGATTCATCCATTTACTTATTCCAAAGATGCTTGTTATGAACATCTTACATGGTCAATTCCTGTGCCACGTGTGGTCCCTAAATGAGAAGGGAATATGGGAAAGAGAGAGAGACAGAGTCCCTCAATCTACCTTCTTCCATCCTCTGGATGGGGCCAGAATTCACTGAACATGAGGAAGTGATGAGAAGTGGTGAGGAACGGGTTGGGGAGATATTCTTGGCATTGCCATTTATTTAGAACAGGGTTTCTCAACTTCAGCACTATTGGTTTTGGGAGGGCTCTTGGGGGACTAGCCTGTCATCGTAGATTGTTGAGCTGTATCTCTGACCTCACCCTGCTAGATGCCAGGAGCACACCCTCCCGCCATTTGTGACAACCAAAAATATCTGTCTCCAGACATTGCCAAATGTCCTCTAGGAGCAACATCACCCTCTGAGAACCACTGATTTAGAACCACCAGGCACTGTGCTGGATTCTGAGCAAACAAACGAGAAAGCTGCTGGCCTGGCCTGGCGGAGCTGACTCCAGGGCAGCTTTGCCAACTTCAGTGTGCATCTGTTCCCTGGCGGCCTTGCTAAAGCTCCATCCTTTAAACCCCAGAGTTTCTCACCCAGCAGCTCTGGGTGGGGCTGCAGGATTTGCATTTTTAAAGAGGTCTCAGGGATGCTGATGTTTCTGTTTCTCCAGGACCATCTCTGAGAACTATGCGGGCTCCACCCTGTTAACAGGTGAGAGTACAGATGTCCTCTTCTCACATCATAAAACAACTTAATAGTTTTTTGAATTCAGAAATTAGGCCTCCAGTGGATACTCAGCCTGCAGTAAATCTGAAATGTCACAGTGAGGAAGAAAAACAAATAGAGACTCACGTAAGCTAGAACAATGCCAATGGGTGATCAGTTTTATATATTAATTTTGGCTCCTTTCTGAATTAGCAGTTGAACGGTCAGTGAAGGGGCTGGCCTAGGAACCTAAGTATTACCTAATTTTAGAGTTTCCATGGATTCTAAACCCCAAACAACTGTAACCAAGTTTTTACAACACTTGCATTTGTAAGCTGGCGGCGTTTCTGACTGCAACTGGATGTGAGCAATTCACGTTGCCCTAAATGCATACATCCACCCAGATAGACCCAGCTCTTTCTTTCTGCTCTTTCTTTCCCTTCCTCTGGTGCCCTTCCCTAGTCCACCCTGTCCCTTTATTTGCAGCAACCCTCCTGTGACTGTGATAGCCCAGTCCCCCGTCGCCCGGCAGACCCGGCACATGGAGGATTCCGTAGAGTATTCTCTGTAAAACTGTTAGCTCATTGCGGACTGAGCACTGCTACTTCCGCTTGCTGTATTGATACTACCAAATACTGTATTTTCTTTGAAAAGTGTCACACGCCTGCAGGAGGAAGTAGGGTGTGGTGTCACAGCAGCATAGGAGGACAGGAGTGTTTTTGCTACTGGTGTACCCAAGGGTGACAGCTCACTTTGCCATTTCTTGCTCTGTCTCTGACGCCAAGTTCATGGGAACCAGCCACATCTCTATTCATGGGATCAAAGGTTAAGAAAGTGGAGCCCAGGCTCTCGAAGCCTCCTTCTCCGACCGTGCTCTAGGAAGGAGAGGTTTGCCCCATACCTACCCCATAATGTGTTGAGAACATGGACCCTGTCCCATATGCATATCCAGCGCAGTGCTTTGCAATATAGTAGGCAGATATTCCAAATGCTTAGTGACTAACAGCAAAAAACAAATGTGTGTGTCACTTCATCCCCTTGGCAGTGGTTCAGAGGTATTCTGGGCCATGTCTGATGACCCATGAAACAAGTTCCCATGGTATTTTCATGAGGGAGAATTTCTAAGGATGTTTTAGAAAAGTGTGGTGTGATCATCATAGCCATCTTTTCCACCAAACACTGTCATACACATTTTCCATGGATTAATTCATTAAATCATCACAAAACAGACATAGACCCAATCCTTCATAGACCCTGATGAAATGGGTCCATTATACACCTTGTTTTGCAGATATGATAATGTAGTCACAGAGAGATTAAGTCACTTGTCCAAGACTGTACAGCTTGGAAACTGATAGAGCTGGCCTATACTCCATGACACTGACATTTACAAACTGCAAGCTCTTTCGTGTGTTAACTCCTTCCTGGGTCTCTTTGCCTTTTTGAACTCTGCCATGCAAAGGTTTGAGAATGGCAGAGCCCCATGCCCAGGGGCTTCAGCTCCCCTTCTCAGTCTAGGCACCCTTTGACCAGAGCACCTGAGTCCCTGGCCCCAACTTGACGCCCCTGTTTTGGGCGGTGTGCTCTTCCTCACTGAGCACCTACATGACAGGAAGAAATGTCAGGAGGACTGCAAGGGATCCAGCATCTCAGTTAGAGCTGCTGGGTCACAAGATGGTAGAGTCAGAGAGAAGGTTGTCTTTTCAGAGTAAATTTTGATACAAGGAGCAGAGTCCTGCATTTCCATTTACTCCTATAGAAGGCAGCATCTTTGTGTCTAGTAAGTGATTATCCTAACCACGGTTAGAAAATGATGCCAGGGAGGCTGAGTTCCTCCCAACTTTATCTGATGAAGTTAGCTTCTTTCTAGGCTTTGTCCATAGAAATCCTCATTGATCCCAATCAGCCACTTCTAAAGGCATGAATGGCAGAAGCTTGGAGGGAATTGCACAGGCTTATGACATGCTGAGAAAATTACCCAGATGGGCACAGGCGCCCTGACATCCAGAAGAGAACTTAGGGTATTCCAAGAAACTCCATCTCTGTTTATATCACCCACTTCTTCATTCTTCAAACCATAGCCATAGAGTAGAAAGAAAGAGCATTAAGCCTCAGGTACAGACAAAGAGAAACATCCTATTAGTGCTTAAGATAATTAAGCAAGTTGCCAGGAAAGCCTGTCCCTACAGTCATAACACGTCCTTTGCAAGTAGGGACAGGTGGGAGCAGACAGAAACAGTCTACAGCGAAAACTCCATGCACTCATGTCCTCCCTGACCTAACCTTCAAAGACATTTGCTAACAAGAAATGATGTATTAGTTTGGGTGGAGACACTTAGCCACCAAAGCTGGGTTCAGGTGCTGTTGTTTACTCGCTGTGAGTCCTTTGCACAGTTTTGTGGGTTGTGGGAGATCCAACACATAAGCCCTCTTGGCTATGCTTGGGCTTAGAACAAACGGAGTGGCAGATCAGGAGACAGGGAGATGGAGAAGCATGTCCACCAGTTACAACAAAGGCCAGATCGATGGAGATGGCTAAAACGTTCAGGCAAATAAGTTGGTCATCTCTGTTCACAGTGTCCCAGGCAATGCTGGACTGTGGCAGGGACTCTCTCACCCCTGTCAACTGAGGAGGATGCGCCCCCACCCCACTCCAGCCTATGACATGGCCAAGAATAGGGCAGAAATGGTTCTGCAGATCAGCAGATCCTGCAAAATGAGAAGAGGAGGGTGGAGATGGGTGGGAATGGTTTATTCATGTAGAACATGTTAACCAAAAAATGAGTGACTGAGGCAAGTTTCTCTATCAGTTGAGGTTTATTGAGCTAAAGTTTGAGGACACACCCGGGAAAAACACCAGCCCCAGAAGCACCTGTGACCTGTGCTTTCCAAAGAGGCTTTTAGGAACTCAGTGCTTAAGGAGAGGGGGCAAGCAGGAGGGAAGAGAGAGGAGGGAGGCAGTGAGGCTCTAATTAGCGCTTACCAAATCCATGTCTTACATAAGATAAGGTAAATGTGTGAGAACAGGGAGCAGAGGAACAAATCCATTATGCACCTGCCTCAGAGTCAGGAGAAGAGCGACTGATCTCAGCTGGCCCTTCTTCTGTACCTAGGAAGATGAGCTTGAAATCAACATTGTCAGTTGACTTCCTAAAACAGAACTCAGTTTTAGAAGTTAAGCTTAGGTTGCAGTCCTAGGGTTGCAATCGGCATAGGCTTGTTTTATAGGGGAATGTGGATCCTGAAGGATTTAGGGGCCAGAAAGGAATTTCCTTGTGAGCAGTGTGTGAGGGTGGCCATCTGGGAGAAGCACAGGGCCTTTTGTCATTGTGGGATCCTGGCTTACGCAGAATGCTGTGACACAGGGTTGTGAAGTGACCACTGTCTCCTGGGGAAAATGAATGGCACGGTGGCAGGACTCAGCTTCCAGGCTTACCTCTCCCCTTGGCATAACGGGTTTGGGGGGCCTGAGATTTTATTTTCTTTTACAAACTTACCCATCAGATCAATCACTCTTCTTCTTGGGGTGCAGGGATGGGGAGTAAGGATAGGTTAGAGGGATGCAGGTGTCTCTGTTTGAAAACACAAGGAGGGAAAATATGAGCTTTCTAATAATGACCATGATTAAAAACTGCTCGGTAAGTGATGGGTGCTGTTGTCCTCATAACCAACATTATCATCATTTCAGTTTTTATATCTTTTACTGCCTGCTGTTTCCTAGATATGGAAATTATGTGACATAGACTTCAAATATCTAGTCCCATGATTCCCAATAAATACCCACTTACCCAAGAAGTTTCAGTACCTGGCTGCTGAAAATACAACTTTTACATCCTTAGTTCATGTGTCTTAATTCTTGATTCAGAAAAGGTATCAACTGTATTCTCCATATCTCAAAGTTAACGTGTCCAAAATAAAATGTCTCATCTTCTTGCGCCATCTAGTTCTTCCCACAGTGCTCCCATCTTGTGAATGGGGATGGCCTCCTACCCTGGGTTGGGGCCCCAAATCTTGAGGTCGCCCTGGCCTCCTTTTCCCTCCCCTCATCTTCAGTCACTTGGTACATCCTGTCAAGAGATATCGGAATCCCTGCACGCTGCCAGGGTCCTTCTGCTGGTGCCCCCCGACCATCAACTGGAAGAGTGAAGTCGCCCCCAGTAGTCTCTCTTCTTCTGTACCTGTTCCTTACAGTCCTCTCAACACAGGGACCAGGATACCCCCATTCTAGGTGTAAATAAGTCTGCTCTGCACTTAAAGCTGAAGACAGCACGCAGACCCCTCGGGTGGTGTCCTACCTGAACTCCAAGTTCTCACCATGGCCTGTGGACAGCCCCATGGGCATGCCCACCTCATCTGTCTTCTCTACCCCTTGCTCACTCCACACAGCCCATACCCCTTCCCAGAACATGCTTGGCGGCTCCGACCTCACACCCATGTTTCGGCTGGGAAAGCTCACCTGCCGTTGTCTGTGTGGCTCACTCCTCTCCTCCTGCAGGTCTTTACTCAACATCATTTCACAGAGACCCTTCAGGACCAGCGAAGCCCTCCCTGCTGCCCCACCCAGCACTCCCCACCTCTCTCCTCTGCTTAGTTTGTTTCATGGGAGTCACCTGGTGTATTTCATATTATATTCTTCTGCTTTCTTGTCTATCTCATGCATCTGGACCCCTGCACAAAGGATGGGTTTTGTCTCTTTGGCTGACTGCAGTGTCCTAAGACACTTAGTGCCTAGTAGCTCTAGTAACTGTTGAATGAATGAATGAGTTAATGGATGCATAGTCACTATAATCAGAAATCGTGGACACTACAATCATAGAACATTAGGTCATAAATACCAAGGATCCTGAGGAAGAAGGAGAAAGAATATCTATGATTTGGACAGCCATTTTTCCAATTGTGGAACATTGTTTAGCATTTCAAATAATGAAAATAAACACATATAGAGGGCTTACTATGCGCTGGGCATTGTTCTGTTTTATACATATTAACTTGTTTAATCTGTGCAATGCACGTAGGAGTTTATGGAGTTTCCTCATACCTTATCTCATTCAGTTCCCAAAATAATACCAGCAGATTGTGGGTGATTACAACATTTTCAAGGATTCTTCCCCAGGGCAGCTGCTTGTGGGAGAGCTGAGGTCTAGAAATGAGGAGTTGGGAGCAGGAAAGGAACCAAGCCTGACCCCACCCCCACCCCAGCATTTTGATTTATGGAGCTTTGGGAGAAGAGTTTCTCCAGAATGATACTTCATGGCCTCCAGTAGATCCCCCCTCGAAGAAACCAACCTGGGAATGACCCTCTGTGTGGAGATCAAGAAGGAAAGAGGCAAATGAGCCTTTCTTTTTTCCTGCTTATGGACTTAGAGTAAGAGTGTCTGGGACATCCAAGTATATACTGTTTCCATTTTTTCTTTTGACATCTTCGATGATCAAGATACCTGCTAAGGATTTGTTCAGAAATCAGAATTAGTTGTAAGGCAGTTGCCTGAACAACTGAAAGCGTAATGACCCCACAGAGAGCACTAAGGCAACATAAAGTATGGCGAGATGGGATTATTAGGTTGGTGCAAAAGTAATTGTGTTTTTTGCCAACGCTTTTAATGGCAATTTAAAAACAAAAATTGTATTTTTAGTAGAGGCAGGGTTTCGCCATGTTGGTCAGGCTGGTCTTGAACTCCTGACCTCAGGTGATCCGCCTGTCTCAGCCTCCCAAAGTTCTGGGATTACAGGCATCAGCCACCAGGCCCAGCCTTTTTTTTTTTCCCCATTACTTTTAATAGCAAAAACTGCAATTACTTTCACACCAAATTAATAGAATATTTGATGAGCTTTAATATAATTATTGTTATTGTGTTTACCACAACTGATCTTCCCCTACTCTTACTCTCAGAAAAAAAAAAAAGAACTTAATAAATCCATAGTCATTTCAAAAGTGACTTCAATAATTTTAAAGTCATTAGTTGTTGGGACTCTGAAAATGTAGGAATCCTGTTACGCATGACAGATTTCCACGGCGGGCAACAGTCACCTAGCACATGCCTGGTAGTTCAGCTGTAACGTGGGCTAAAAGCTGATGGAAAGCCTAACCCCCTTTTAAACACTATTTCTATGACTGGCTGAACTCCGTGGTGGATGGCAAGGCTGTGTCCTACATCAGTGAGAACCTGCCCGCTGCAGCCAGGAGGCACCTCACAGGGACTGAAAGCACAGAGGGAGGTGGGCCAGCTGGGGCCTGAGGATCCAGACTTGATGAGACTCACAGACCTTGGCCCACTGCCCTCCTCCCTCCTCACCCACTTTTCTCCCTTCTTCTTCACATCAGTACTGGTGGCAGCACCCTGAGCTGAAGGGGAAAAGTTCATATTCAACATCTGAAGGCATTTTATTTGTATGTCGCTTTGGTGAGAGCTCTGTCCTGTAAGAGGGGACCCTTCCCATCTAGGAGAAAGTCTACCCATACCTGTCCTCATCTGAACTAATTAATTCTATGGATTCTGGAAGGAGAAAAGCAAAAGTGAAAAGTAGGTAAGAAGAAAGCATGGCAGACATGCGCTTGGAATACGGCTGAAGACACTAGATCTGGCAGGTGCTAGGATGCTGTGGAAAGGGACTGAAATCTAAGCCCTGAGTTTGAATTCAGGCCCTCCAAGCACTTTGTAACCATAGACAAGTCACCTAAACTTGCTGAGCCCCAGCCATAAAATCTATAAATTAATAAGATGGAGATAACTACCATAGTTGTCCTGTCTGCCTGACAGCTACTGGAAGGGTTTATGGAGATAAAATAAGTCAAAGTGTCTATGAGAGTTCATTACAATAATTAATGTGATGATTATGTTTAATATTATTAGGTGAGTAACTAGTAACACCCACTCTATCTCATAGGGTTTTTTAAGGATCTCATGAAGCATGAGAAAGATTTTGAAAGATGGTAATTTTGTTCGGGTGGAGATGGCCGAGCTCAGAAACAGAAGGAATGGCATGAACAGAGCCACAAAGACAGATATTCAGGGAGCCTTCAGCAAACCGAGAGAAGTCCAGGCAGGCTGGGACTCCGCTGAGAGTTGTGCTGTGTGAAGGGAGCAACTTGAACCCAATACACGGAGGCTTTTTAATAACAGGTTAAGAAGCTGGGACTCCACTGAGAGTCGTGCTGTGTGAAGGGGGTAACTTGAACCCAAAACATGGAGGCTTTTAAATAACAGGTTAAGAATTAGGCTTCAACTCAACAAAGACTGGGACAGCTTTCTTAAGTAACAGTGTAATTTGACCAGGGCTATGCCTTAGTGGGACTATCTATTCATGTAACCTATTAAAATTGGTGTCAGAAGATTAATAATGTCATCCCAGGTGTTTTATTTTCTATATTTCAAGGTTTAACTTCGACACTATTGTTGGTTTTTTGGGGGAAAGTGCAGAGTGTTGTTAATGTTGGCAGGCAGGAGGGCAGCACTTGGTCTGTCCACGAAGCCTCCTTCGTCTCTAGCTCTGACTGAGGGTTGACTGTTAGGCTTTGGTTTCCTTTGTCACTGTATTGTAGGGGTTATTTTAAATTATTATCTTCAATTTACACTTTATTATTATTATCATTATTTTGAAAAGGGTCTTGCTTTGTCCCCCAGGCTGGAGTGCAGTGGTGCAATCACAGCTCACTGCAGCCTCGACATCCTGGGCTCAAGTGATGCTTCCACCTCGGCCTCCCGAGTAGCTGGAACTATAGGTGTGTGCCACATGCCCAGCTAATTGAAAAAAAAAAATTAGAGACAGGGTCTTGCTTTGTTCCTGAGGCTGGTCTCAAACTCCTAGACTCAAGTAATCCTCCCACCTCAACCTCCCAAAGTGCTGGGATTACAGGCGTGAGCTACTGCGCCTGGCCCATACTTACTATTTTAATTCACTTTTGAGACCATTTTTGTTGGTGAAAGCTAATATTTAGCCTCTTTATTATACTACTTAGTAGAAGTCTTAGCAACAAAGCAAAATGCTACCTGACTATGTGATTTTTTTTACTAGTTATCATCTTTCTTCTGTGCACATTGTGAAAAAGTCTTTTTTTGTATGTTTCTTTTAACAGCAGTCACTTTTACCTAAGAATCCTTTCTATCTCATAAAGAAATGCAAAAGCTATTGGTGTAGCTTAATTTGCCAAAATTTTTCTGAATTGATGTTTACCAAATTTGGCTGAGCAGATGTAATTGGAAACCATTGAATGCTTTGTTTCTCATTCCCAGATTTACTATTGATTAATCTGTGTTCTCTCTTCCACATGTGAGAGGTTTTGATACAAGTGATGACTACTGTTATTTTAATTCTGTGAGACTCTCCCCCAACACTGAGCATCTGTCACTAAATTATAGTAATACAAATGCTGTCCAAACATTTTATTAAATGAAGAAGTTTGCTATTTCTTGTTTCATTTGCTACTGAGGAAGATTTGATATTTTTTTCAGTTGATGAGAGTATGTTATACTTCTATTGCTTTCTATTTACATGGAATTTGTCCCCATCAGGTTCAGTTATGTGGACATCCTCAGCATCTCTATAAAAGCATACTGGGGGTTTGAATTGTGGAGGGTGAATCAGCCTAGCTAAATAGGTGAGTCAGTGTCCAGAGAATCAAAAGACCAGAATTCTCAGTTCAGTACATAATAGTGTATGACCTAAAGCACTGAGCAATTATACTTGATCATGAACCTGCATCAAAGCTACACACAAAAGACAAATGAGATCACACTTAAAGCTGAAAATAGTGAGCCTGTAAGAGTAAAGATCCTTTGTAGTTTTAAAGTACATAGGGGCCAGGCACCATGGCTCACTCCTGTAATCCCAGCACTTTGGGAAGCCAAGGCGGATGGATCACCTGAGGTCAGGAGTTCAAGACCAGCCTGGCCAGCATGGTGAAACCCAGTCTGTACTAAAAATACAAAACTTAGCCAGGCGTGGTGGCACGCACCTGTAATCCCGCTACTCGGGAGGTTGAGGCAGAAGAATCACTTGAACCCAGGAGGCAAAGGTTGCAGTGAGCCGAGATCGTGCCATTGCACTCCAGCCTGGGCAACAGGGCGAGACTCCGTCTCAAAAAAATAAATAACATAACATAACATAACATCACATCACATAACATAACATAACATAGTACATATCATGATGGTGTTTTGCAGCTGGGATAGCAAAGCTTGGAAGATTGGATGAGCATACCTGATATCCATCATGACAATGACTGCATCCAGATGAGGACATCAGAGGGTAGTAAGCGCTCTGCAAGAGATAGATGGAGGGTTTTATGGGAACTCTGTAGCAGAATGCAGAGGAAGGTCACATAATTTAACCCAGATATGCTCCTAAAAGACTATTTCTACTTTCCTCCTGCTCTTTTTGGTACACAGCAATGAAGTCGAGAAGGCCCATTAGAAAATATATCAGAGTTGTAATAATAATAACTAACATTTATTGAGCATTTACTTTGAGCCAGCCCCATTCTAAGCACCTTGTGTGTATTTACCCATTTAATCCTCATGGCTCTTTGGGATGAGTAATAGTATTATCAGTGATTTCCAAATGAGAAAGCAGGCTTAGAGAGTTTAAATAACTCCAGCAGTTCAGTGTATGAGGGCATCGATCTTTTGCTTACAACAAGTGCTGGGCTAAATCCTTTGCTCTTGACTCCCTCTGTAATTGTCTATCACTTAATTTGACTATTGTATACTCTTGCAAGTAAAACAAATGCATGAGATGAAGAGATTTGGTAAAATGTTGCTTTTGAAAATGAACTCCCTAAGCAAAAATGCACTGAGTCTCTAGCATATATCAGACAGGGGGATCAGCTCTGGAGGCACATAGATGATGAAGTCATGGCCCCTTCTCTCGGAATTGTTGAGGAAGACAGACGTGAACCCGTAAATCCAACTGCACATTCTAGGGAAATATGGCAGCATGGGCGCCGGCACTCTGTCTTTTCCCCTACCCACAAGCTGACCACATCTCCAAAGGAATGTGATCACGAAGGGAAATTGTTTATCTTCACTGGGGATGAGGGAAGTAAGGCACCCAAATGCACTCGTTCTGAGGAGTTTTTGCTAAATGTATTGCAGATGAGACCAGAGAGACTTGTGTAGTTGGAGTCAAACCCCTCTTCTGAGTATATGTAGCATCTCAAGAATTAAATAGGCAACATCCTGGTGGGTCTACTAAGTCCCCACATTAGAGGGCTGAGAGCTGTGAGCCACAGGATCAACCCCACTCGGACTGTAGAAATGGCAGGTGTGATGCAAATCAATATGGCAGGTGCTGTCTAGCAGTGCACTCAGAACTGCAGGAGCCAGGGCTGAGAACTTCCCATGGAGATGTGTTGATGGGAGGGCCCTAGAGGAGAGGAAGGAAGGCTTCCAAGAGGAGCTAGAAACTGAACAGGAACTTGAAAGATGAGGCAGGGGGCAGAGAGGATGGAGTGAAACAGGGAGGCGTTCCAGGGAGAGGATGCAGCTTTCCTAGAAGGCTGAAGCTGTGAAACACATGGCACATTGGAGAAACAGCAGCAATTTTGCAAGATCCTAAGATCATTCAGGCTGGAGCATGCAGATCTGATGGAGACTGAGAGGTGACCAAGGCTGGACAGAGGAGGCTAAGAAGCTGCTGTGAGTCACAAGAGAGGTGATGCAGAATTGGTGGAGCAGGAGATGAAGCAAGTGGGCCATGGGGCACAAGGGGAAGGGTAAAGTTGAAGCAGCAGGTGAGGGCTGGGCGTCACGGCACCCAGCACTGAGCTGGCAAAATGAAGGAAGAGGCAAGTTTGAAAGGGAAGGCAGGGAGTTCTGTATGGGACCTGGTGAGTTTGGGGTCCCCTTGGAGATTTCCAGGAGAGAGTCGAATGCGTGACCTTATTACTCAGACAAGGAGTCTATGGGGGGACCTAGCCCCTGCCTTGTTCGGAACAGCCTGGCCAGTCAGTCTTCTTGTGCATAGATTGTTGTCATAAAGTATGAGACTACCATGTGTTACACAATAGACCACCAGGATGGCTGAACAGCAGAAACGAACTTTATTGGCAATATCAGTTTGCACACCGGGAAGAGACAGTCTTCGGCGTGTACGGAAAGTGCTTTTTCTTCAAAGAGTAAAGTGCAGGCTGGTTTTATGCCTCCCAGGGTTCATATTACACAATAGAGTCAGATATATTCAGAAAGCTTTGGGGAAAATTCTATACATATTTGTGAGGGGAGTTAAGTGCAGGTGCCAGGTGTAAACATATATCCAACATACATCCCATGTTCACTTTGGGGCACAGTTTTAGCATTAAAATGAGGTGCTAAATTTGGCTCTTTATGTCAAAAGGCAAATTATAGGACACAGTGACATTTTGTGTGTAGCACCTGTAAGCTGCTGAAACTGGCTTGAGGTCTGCAGTTGCTTATCAGGAAAGAATGCCTGGAAGGCTGGTTCCCCTGTCCAGTCAGAGTTGCAGGGGTCTGGGTTGTAAATCAGAGTTAGGAAGGGTCTCACACTTCGCCTGATTATTCTTATTATTAGGGAGACTAGCAAGGGTGTGGCTTTTCCTGTAGCTGTAGGAATTTAGGAGGTTGTGATGCCAGCCAAGCCCTGAATCCTCGACCCCTGGGTAACTTTTGTTTCTTTAATCTTAGAGTCCATCTTAGTTGATGAAGGGGCAAATGTCTTGGTCTCTCAGATCACACGTGAATGGAGAGTGAAGATGAGACCGACTGAAATTTAGAGTGCACAGAGGACAGATCACACAGCTTAGTCCGAGGCATGCTATTCCAGCACATATATTTTTGTCTACAGAAACTCTCCTTTCTAGTTTAACACCCAGGGAAATCCCCTTCTGCCTCCTATCTGCTCTGAACACCAAAAGGCAACCCATGAAAATCTTTTATGTTGATTTCTTTCTTGTATATTCATTACACATCTTCTTGGCTCTTAATATAGGTGGATAGATACACATATTTTTACATCCACACATATACATACATATACACACACATATATACTTACATACACACATGTGTGTATATCTGTTAAAAGTGGTAATTTATATACCCAGCAGCATTGTATGAAAGTGTATGATTCATTTTGTCCTTACCAACATTAAGTAATAGCATTTCAAAAATATTTGATAATTGCATAGGCAAAAACATATTATTATTTTTATTATATATTTTTCTTTTCTTTTCTTTTTTTAAGACAGAGTCTTGCTCTGTTGCCTAGGCTGGAGTACAATGGCATGATCTTGGCTCTCTGCAACCTCTGCAGGGAGCCAAGCGATTCCCCTGCCTCAGCCTCCAGAGTCGCTGGGATTACAGGTGCCCCCCACCATGCCTGGCTAATTTCTGCATTTTTGTAGAGAGGGGGGCTTCACCATGTTGGCCAGGATGGTCTCGAACTCCTGACCTCAAGTGATCTGCTCGCCTCAGCTTCCCAAAGTGCTGGGATTACAGGCGTGAGCCACCATGCCCAGACTATTTTATTATATATTTTAAATATTATAATTCTTTTTACAGCTTAAATTAGGACTTAAAATGTTAATTTATCCTCAAATAAAATGCATTATTAATTTCTAATGTTATTTTATTCTCAGCTGTGTTTGCCTAACTGCAGATATTCAAAAGAGCTTAAATACCACAGAACCAAAACTATTTTAATTTTTTTAAAGATCTGATCATTTCCCTTTAGTAATTTGAGGCTACTTTTGATTACTTTAAGATTTTAATTTAATATGCAGCTTTTTCATATATATTCTTTTTACTTTATCTCTATAATCTCTGTATTTATAACACATGCCTTAAAATACCAATTGCATATATTTCTTTTCTTTTGGTTTTTGAATTATCATACAGTAAAATTGACTTTTGGCTTGGTGTAGTTCTGTGAATTTAAGTCTAGACTTCTTTGACCACTTGAGCAATCAAGCTGGAGAACAGTTCTGTCTTTCCCCAAAATTTGCTCATGCTACTCCTCTCTGCTGCAACTCCTGGCAACCACTGATGTTTTTCTTCATATAGTTTTGTCTTTTCAAGACTAGCACATGCAATTACATACTATCTTATTCTGCATGTCTTAAACTGCTCCTATGGCTGAACATTTTTCCACAATTGGTTGCAACTATGATTTTTGTATCCTGTATAGTTTGTGCCTTTGCAATTTATTTTCTTGAGTCATAAACAGTGCTTTCTTACAAATTTGTATACCCATATTATGTAAGAATGGCGTTAACTTACTTCTGTTACACTAACCATAGCTATTTCCCTGGGTAGGTCTTTACTGTTAAGTTTGGTTATTTTCTTTAAATGTATAAGACCTTACCAATAAGAATAACACTTGATAAATAATATTGTAGTACTCTGATGATCCAGTCTGATGCAGTATCCCTAAATCTGGGAAAGGTTGTAAAAAAAAAAAAAATGATGCTATCTTAAAGATGCATTTTTTCTGGCATGTAGAAGTTGGAAACAGACTAAATATGTAGCTACAGACTTTAGTAATGCAGATCGTAGAGCTACTGTCAATAAGATGTCATGCAAGAATGACAAGGAAGCCTGAGAAAATGTCAGAGAAACTTGAATAAAATTTTGTAGTAAAATGTTAACTTAAAAAGCCAAATATAATTCCATACCCACAGAATGATCATAGCACGTAAGGGAAAAAAAAACACAAAACTTGCTAATTAAAAAGACTATGGAAAATAGATCAAAATAGTAAGTGATTTCTTTTATTGGTGGAAATCTGGAGACACTTTATACTAACTTTGTGTGTCTTCTTTATTTTTCATCATGATCACCTAAAAAGCGCTCTGAACTACACAGAGAAAAGCACTCTGTGTAGTTCAGGTGTAAAATGCTGCCATCTGCCTGAAAAACTCACACCTGAGCTTGCGGTTCTATTGAATGATGTGTGAAGATTACCACACAAATACCCGTTCTGTCTTCTAGATGTCAGGTGTATGTCAGGTCACGTCTGACATACATTTCTAGAGGTCTGTGAGCAGATCTTTAGAAAGAGGGATACTGACTTGGCTGTCAAACAGAACATACATGTGTTGGGCAAATCATCAAAATGCTTAGAAGTAACAGAATAGTGCAAGTGAATCTGGTGAAATGGCCGTTTAATCTGCATTGTTTATTAAGTAAGAAATCATTGTCCAGGTAAGACCTTCAGGAGGAGAGAGGGTTTTGCCCCAACTCTCTTCCTTGCTGTAATGGAAGCCCCGGTCACCCTGGAGGTTTCCATCTTCTCTTCCTGAGGCAGCATTTCCCAGACGCCTGCTGGGCTGCTGTTGCCTGATTAGAAACCCACCCTGGGAATAGCAGGGTGACACCAGAAAAGGCCAGGGTGTTTTAACTCAGGCTTTGTGAGTTAGTGATCCCTCTAGACTCAAACAGAATTAAGCAAATCTTCAAAAAGTCCCGACAGGGCAAAAACTCCTGTAACTGAAGATGATTCTTGGTGATTTTTCCTGATTTGTGGAGAAATGAAGTTTTGTCTAAAAGACCCAAGTGGCCCAGGAAAGAAGGGATTCTCAAAGAAACTCTCTCCGGAGAACTCACAGCTGTTAGCCCCGCTCCTGCCTGGGAATTCTAAACTCATAGGGCAAAGGGGGCCCCCTAAAGACAAATTTGTAAGTCATCTACCTGCTAATTCAGCAACGTGACAGATACAGAACCCAGCAAATCATGATGTTTACCCAACCGTCTCCTTTAGATAAACCTTCCAAACTCTGCAGGAAATTAGGACTTCATTAATATCTGTGAAATTAGCAGTGCCTGTCAAAAGCTCCTAATTTGTCTTTCTTGTAGAGTCAAAGAACACTGGCATTTAGCATACTGGAGATCCCTTTTGGCTTAGCTAGATGAGGTATTACAGGCCCAAGATCTCCAGGTATGTTACTGATTCTCCTTCCAGGTCTTTATTATTTCAAATAGTTTTCTTTCTTTATACAAAGGCAGAAAAGACAATCAATGCTTTGTTTCTTATCTTTGGCTTACTTATGAAAGCTTAGAAAAAATTATAAGTATAAAATGGTCAAAAAGAGAGACGGAGCAAGGAAGTAACTTTTTCGCTGAATATCAGATGATAGTTTCAGATTAATGGGACCTCGGAAAAGTAGTAAAAAAGAAGAGGTACCTAGTTCACGTAAGTGGCCAGAACACTCAATAATGGAACAATAGATGAAGAATTAGACTAGATTCCTGGATTTGTAGCTAACACTTTGATAACTATCATCTAAACCTCTTGGAAAGCATAATTACTGATTTTTGGGCTTTTATGAAGTATTTTGTTCATCCTTATATGAGAAAGCCCTATTTTATAGTAGTCAATTAGTTTGGAATTTTCTACGTGGTTTGTGATGTTCAAAGGCTTAGAGTGTGTGTGTATGTGTGTGTAACTGTGAAGAAAGCAGACCTTTTTGAAAATGTCCAGAGTAAATACAGATCAGCTGCTGAATGCCTTGGGCCAATCCCATTACACACATAAATAGACCATGTAAGAATTTTGTGGTGTCATATTTAACTAGTGTGACTAAAATAGACTCGCTCTATATAAACTCATTTTCTGATTACTGTGTGCTGTTTCCTGGGCACCTACTTGAATAACAGAAGACATAAAATGTTGGAAAAATTTTGCCTCACTATCCAACCATTGGGCCTAACTCCATTAGGTTGAGGGGAATTAACTCTTGAGTTACTTCTCAATAGCGAGGTTGAGTGCAGACTTCCAGAAAGCCTCTCACCTTGGCAAGTCAGTGTGTGGTTTTGGGTGAGTCCAGCTGTGTCCTCTGCAGAAGGGGAAGTGAAAACATTTGTTCAGATGGATAGTGGACCTATGTGAGGTTCTGGCTGTCCACGATAAAGCACTGGTTAAGTAGACATGGGGCACCAAAAATAATATCTTTTATAGCCCCCAAACAGCGTTTGTCTTTTGTCTTTTTCCAGGGCGCAACCATGTCGCCATTTCTTCGGATTGGCTTGTCCAACTTTGACTGCGGGTCCTGCCAGTCTTGTCAGGGCGAGGCTGTTAACCCTTACTGTGCTGTGCTCGTCAAAGAGTATGTCGAATCAGGTAAGCTTGAGTGGGTTTTCAAGGCGGGGAAGGAGGAGGAGAACCCTGCTATGAACTATGTATGAAGCAAGGTCTTCCAGGACATTTGACATCATCTGGTGGAACCAAATCCTACCATTTAGGACACTGATGCCCAGCAAAGCCAAGGACTTCCTCATGGACACACATTTCGTGATGGACTCTAAACCAGGACCTGATGGCCTACCAGTGGCTCTATTGCACTGTATCATTTTTCCCACATATACAAAGGGAAAGAGAAAGCTGGGTTGAGGAAATTATGTAAGGAGTTAATGGGAAGGAACTCTAATGAGCTGAAGTAGAACATGGCCCTATGTGGTTAAGCCTGGTTACTTTAAATAAGTCTAGGTAGATTAAGACTGCATAATCTTCCAACCAACTCTAAAGACTGCTTACTGCTGCTTTGGAAAAGCTTCAGTGGATATTACAAAGTATCTATAATTAGCCATTAGAATCCAAATTTCAGAAAACGTACTTTTGCACTCACTAAGGTCTTGGCTGAATGAAAGAATGGTGATGTTTCATCAAGTTTAAATATTTACAGGCAGCTCAAGGTGAGGGGGAAAGTGGGAGAGCCACCCAATGTCCTGTTTGTGGGTTCAGAATGTTCCTTTCCAACAGTCTTATATGTAGGGAATCTCTCTGTGGTCACGTCGGCGGGCTTCCACTCTCCGAGATCCTCACCTCTGCATTGTAAGTTTGCCATGGATTTCCAAAGGAAAAGTAGGAGGGAGTTTAGATCCCACAACTCTCCTGACTGCACACCTTTTCTTGTTTCCCTACGTGCATTTTGATTTTAGCAGACACTTTGTAGGGAATGATAATGATGATGGATGCAGGCTTGCAGTAACTATAAAAGCCATCACAGTTCACTTACACAAAAGTGTTTACGGAGAGACCACTGCAAGAGTGCTGGGGCCAGAGCATAGAGGGGAAAAAAGTCAACCAAATAAGCTGAAGGAACTCAGAAAGACTGCCTTCCCTTTAGAGCATCTATTCCTGCAGAAGAAAGTGGCAATAAACAAAAATACAAACAGCAGGTAATGAAGGAACAAAAAGCAGTGTAAAGAAGAGAGGGACTGGGGGCAGGGATGTGTGTTATTTTATATAGGGCTGTCCTGCAAAGGCCTGTGAGCGAGGGACATTTGCAGATGCAAGAAGAAACTGACTCAGACTTTGAGAACCTCTTGCCAGATACTCAGAGTTCAGATTTTGGGGTTCCCAAACCTACTATTTTGCATCCCCCACCAAAAGCCTTTTTGCTTCACAGCTGACTTTGTCCTTCCAGCCACCCTGAACACATCAAAGTCAGATAGACTGTCTGAATCATCTTGATTTCCTTTGTGCCCAGAGTTCTCTCCTGTTTAGTTAAAAGTGTGAATGCCACTTGCTCCCAACCTAAAACCTTTCAAATGTCACAGACATCTTTGAAGTGTAAAATGTCTGAGTTTTTCAAAGCTGCCTTTGACTTAATGGGTCTCCTGGATCCAGTTCTCTTTACCATCTCAGGTCCCCCTGACATTTGCCTCCTGAGGGCCTTTTTTTTTTCCTTTTTTTTTTTTTTTTTTTTTTTGCTTTTGGCCTTGCCTTTGAACTTGGTTTAATCAGCCATGTGGATCGAGAGTCCTTGTCAGAAAAGAAGGAAACTGGTTTTCCTAAATATTAGCCTGTGGAGTTGGAGGGAGTTTACAGATTTTTGCTTTTGATTTTATTTTGGGTTTGTTCTGAAAAGAAATCACTCTGAATATTATCATTCAATATTTACTTCTACAGAATTTAAACATATTTCAGTTCTTGGGGTGTAAGGCTGCGTTTTCTACAATGAGCCAACAGAACAAGGACAAACAGGCCACGGGGCTGTGGGGCTGTGAGTCATTAAAACAGTAACACTCTAGATAGATAGGGTCCTCTGTTTAGGTGATTACAAACATGGTAAATGAAAATGTAAAAAGTGCCTTGCTTTGGGGATTTTTGCCCTTTCTCAGAGTATTTTTGGCCCTTTTCTCCAGGCACAGAGAATGGTTACCATCAAAAGGAATTATCCAAAAGGGAAGCTTCAGGTCTGTGGAAGTAAAATGTTACTGTGATCATTAATATTGCCATTGGTTTCTAAAAAGCCCAATCTCCAGTCCAATTTTTTTTTAACCAACCCACAAAAAATGTCCCCTTTCTATTCCATCTTTAATAGTCTCATGGTTTATATCTTTCCTAGCCAAGTTTATCTAACATTTTTCAAGCTTATTCAACTCCTTGTATACCCCCAAAATAAATATTAATTTAACAAATGCTAAATGTCTGCTCTGTTTAGCTTTGTGTGTTGGACAGAAGGGGCCCTCGAAAGTTAGAAGGGCTTTATTTCCTGGCTTTAAGCGGATTTTTCCCCTTTTGCTTAATCGACATCTCCGAATTGCTAAATCTGCCACTTAATGTGCTTATATCACAAGAAACAAACACTCAAATGCAGGTTTCTGCTTCTGAAATGATTAAAGAATAAATACCAGAGAAAATCCAATGTGCGTGAAAGACAAGGAAAAACTTCTTAATTAGTAAACTCTTTGCCAATCACAGAGCAGCTTTAGGGAGGTTTCCCCTAAACTGACCTTCCGGTCTACAGATTTGTTACTAGTTCCAGGGTTCCTGCCTGCCTGCCTCTCCTCACTTGCAAACTTGCAGTTGGCTTCAGCCTCGCTGGCTCCACGGGTAAAGATCAGCACCACCACTCTGACTTGCTCACTAGCTTTTGCTGAGGGTGCATGGTACATGTAAAATGTATCTTCACCCAAGAATTAGAGAAGGAAATAATGGCTCATTATGTTTTAAAGATCATTGTCTCTTACTGTATTTATGTCAAATGGAAAAAAATGTAAATATTTCTTAAAGGAGCATTCATTATGCGCTGAAATTACGCCACTGTGTCTTTCAGATGAACACATAGTAGTTTTGTATTGACTATGTTTAACGTGGGGCCAGTGAGGTTAATCAGTCGTAGGATCAACACTACAGATTAATAAAGGAGAATCTCAAAGGCATAAAAGATTTTTTTAAAAGTTTGTTGCTCAGGTGTTTAAACCCAGAGTGAAGCAACTAACTGTTGAATAGGAAAATAACATTTTGAAACCAACCCAATAGTCCCATAGACAGTTGTTTTTGGCTAATTATAGAAATGGACCCTTCTGATCTTAAAGCTTGGAACTTACATTTGATTTATCTGAGTTTCTTCCTCAAGAAAGGATCCCCACACCTCTCAAAAAAAATATTAAAGAACTGAAACTCACCAGATCATGGCATCCAGAGACTGAAGCACCAGGCCCCTGGTTCATCATGATTGCTTCCTTATCCCTCCCGAGTTCCCGTTTTCTCATACAAAGTTACATTTCTTCCCTGCTATATAAATCCCTAGTTTTAGTTGGTCATGGAGATGGACTTCAGACTGAGCTCTCATCTCCTCGGCTGCAGCACCCAACTAAAGCCTTCTTCCTTGGCAATTCTCGTCATCTCAGTCATTGGCTTTCTGTGCGGTGAGCAGCAGAACCTAGAACGCCTGGTGTTTCGGTAACAATTTCCAGTCCAAGAAATTAGCAGATTGTTGTCTGAATTATCAACATTGGACTTATAAGGTTCAATGCATCACCTTGCGTCTGGACCCAGGGACTGTCTCATTCTGTCCCATATTGTCTCTGATTGTTTTTGTGCTACTTTTGTCTTCCCAACAGAATTCTATATCCCAGAGAACAGAGGGAACAGGTGCTACTGTTGAGTTGAACTGAATTATTTTCCAGGCCTGACTGAAGGAATAATGAGACCTTACGTTTCTGTTCCTAGAGAACGGGCAGATGTATATCCAGAAAAAGCCTACCATGTACCCACCCTGGGACAGCACTTTTGATGCCCATATCAACAAGGGAAGAGTCATGCAGATCATTGTGAAAGGCAAAAACGTGGACCTCATCTCTGAAACCACTGTGGAGCTCTACTCGCTGGCTGAGAGGTGCAGGAAGAACAACGGGAAGACAGAAATATGGGTAACGTTGTGTAAAGTGTATGCCCCTAAGGGATAAGCGTGATGGTAGCAGATGACTGGCTCAGAACGCCCATGTCAATCTGAGGGTGTGATTACACTGGCCTCGGGTCACCAGGCTCCCTACCACTTCCTTACTGGTGATTTGATAATGGCAATGGTTATTCTTTATGGGCTGTAGAACACATTGACACCTTCAGATCTCTTTGATGCCTACATCAAAGAGATGTAGAAAGTCTCTTAGACTATGATAAATTATTGTTTATTTAAAACTGTTAAAGCAGGCTTAGAATATCTCAAATTCCCCTTAAGTGGGGGATGAGTTTTTGTCTATCAATCCAGTTGTCAGTTTCATTCACTTTTTCAGATTTGGGAAGAATATTTGTATATAAAACTTAATCAAGATTTATGAAACAACAACTCTAATACTTTTTAACTTAGAAATTACTTGTTTAACCCAATAGACGCAGAACACGTTGAGATATCAAAATCTTAATTTTATTAAACTTCATCAATACACTTTTAAAGTAAGTAAAAAGCTATCAGAATGTGAGAGGATAGAACAAAGATCCATTTAATGTTTGGTTTTCTCTCTCCATACTTTGACAATTCCTACAATTTTTTTCAGCTGTAATGAACTTAGCTTACTTTGACTAAGAAGTGCATCATACACAATTCATCTTAGCACAGCAAGTTGTTAAAAACCTGGATTATGGTAGTAAATATTTAGAAATGTTAAAAGGAAGAGTAAAATAATCAAAGCATTAAAAAAAGTTCCAATGAAAATTTCTGGGGCACAAAATAAAAGAAAATATATCAGTAAGAAACTGCTTTTACATGATCTGCAATCTAGAAAATGTTTTCAAATGTTTATATCATCTGTGCCAAAGGAGAGAATCCTGACTTTCTGCTTCTTACTTTCTATAACTCAGATTTTTAAAAATCCACCCAAAAGATTTTAAACTCAGATTTTAAGAAATCCACCAAAAAGATTTTCAAGAACTCAGATTTTAAGAAATCCACCCAAAAGATTTTCAAGAACTCAGATTTTAAGAAATCCTCCCAGAAGATTTTCAAGTCACAGGTTTCAAATGGGAATGATACAAGCCTAAAAACTAGGTTTTTGTGTCAGTTTTGTATTTTTGACCTAAAAAAATTAATGCTTTTTAAGAAAGTATAAAAATCTTTGCTTGTATCACTAAAGTAATCTTTAGAGACAATATATGCCAAGATTTTTTTTAAAAGGTGCTCATGCCCATGCTTAGATATGTCCAGGTAATTTAGTTGGGCAGTATCTACTCAGCACTTGTGTGTTGGCTTGGGAAAAGGGTTCCTGGGGCTGTGTGTGGTGGCTCATGCCTGTAATCCTAGCACTTTGGGAGGCCAAGGTGAGCAGTTCACCTGAGGTCAGGAGTTCAAGACCAGCCTGGCCAACATGGCGATACCCTGTCTCTACTAAAAATACAAAAATTAGCCGGGCGTGGTGGCAGGTGCCTGTAATCCCAGCTACTTGGGAGGCTGAGGCAGGAGAATCACTTGAACCTGGGAAGCGGAGGTTGCAGTGAGCCTAATTATTTTATTAGGTAGAAGCAGGAATGGGAGAAACTGAGGAAGACCAGTTTATTTGGTCTACCTAATTTTTTTTTTAAAGAGTCGTCAATTCCCCAATTTTAAAAATACGATTCTATTCATGTTTCTTTCTCAATTAATGAAAGGATAAGTCGGGGGGTGAGTATCTTTTTGTTAAGTAGTCTTCACTGATAGGCAGGTTGCTGTTCTATTTGTATCTCTTCAAGTTGCATATGATTTCTTGCCTAGGATTTTGCTGATTTCATTCTTAACAGACTTTTCTTTGCATTCTAGGATTATTTAGACATAAGCACATGGTGGCATTCAGATGCTCATTTAACCAACTAGCACATTTTTTGCACTTTTAAGCTTTGGTGGGTTTTTTGTTTTGTTTTGTTTTGTTTTTGCCAAGGTTATTTCTTAATTTACTTTTATTTTAAGGGCCAACAGGTTTTTGGGACTTATATTTCCCCTTGCTTCTTTTGGAATCTGCTTTTCCGACACTAATTTCTCTAAAGAAAATGATTCTCTCAAATTTGCCTTTCATGTTTCTCAACACCGTATTGAGAGACACCTTTTGTTTTCCCAAGGTTGTGACTGTTTGCATGGTTGTCTCCCATTCACTCCCCAAAATCTGCTGGAATGTGGCTTTCTGTGGGTGCTGTTTTTCCAGTAGCTAATTGGTTTAATTTCTTCCATCACTACTAAGTACTGAATATTGCCAACTTTGTGGTCACCTGGTGCTGATTTTCATTATTCCATTTGGAAGCGGGCCCCTTACCATAGCTCTTCCATCTCCATTTTTGCCTCCCTCTTTACTCCTTATTCCACAAGCCAGAGAACAACGGTGCATACATGCCATGTCAAAAGCACTTTTCTTTTCATTAATCTGTTGAAACTCATATGAAAATGTATAGTTGTCGCAGCAATGCAAGCTTATTTTATCACAAAATTCTCATGGCAGGAATGCTGTGACATAGGCATTGCTATTATGTCTGTTTTTCAGAGATTTCCCAAGACTTAGTGACTCGCACAAGGTCACATAACCAGAAAATTATTTAGCCATGATTCAAATTCAATCCTGAGTTCCACAGGACATTACTTGCTATTTCTTAGTTACTACGGCTCACCTGGATAACCCATGGACATAATGACCAATAATGACCTTCAAGTCATCTTCTTTCTTATTCTTTTTGGTCTGTTAATGGCATAGTGGGATGGTTTAATAGATTAACAACAGTGCTCAGCTTGTCTTGAACTTGGATTTGTCCTTTCTTCTCCTTATGTCACTTTATGGGAGATCCTACATCATCCCTTAAAATGACGCTTTGTTCCGCCCTCTTCTACATAATAATACAGTACTGAAGTATATATTTATATACATTTATAAATTCCTTCCCAGATCAGTATAATTATAATTTTCTTTAGTGGACCATCCAAGACTTTCCTAAAAATACAATCTCTTTGTGAAAGAGAAAAGCCATCCCCATTGAATGCCCTGATTAACGTAGACATGCATCCCAGGTAGAAAGGAAGACAGGGGCCTGGAGGCAGCCTCAAAGAGGCAGGATTTATCTTTCCCTCCAAAAGAAGAGCTTTTTCACCAAGGAAGCCAGTCCCAGTGCCTGTGATTCTTTTGTCATGATGAAGATCTGGGTCTGCCCTGTGACAGTTCTTCAGATAAGCAGCATCACAGGGCAAGAAAATCAAATAGAATCTGTATTAGGATTTTATTTCTTCCTTATGTAAGTTTTTATCTCCAAATAAAATTAATGAATTGCTGGGATGTTTTAAGAAAAGAAAGGCGACTGTCACGGTTGCTACAGTCGTGTGATGACAATGAGTGTGAGTACAGTGGAGAGTAACAATGATTGTATTCTGTATTGGAAATCTCCTGCCGTCGTCAGTAGCCAGTGATGTCATTGAACTCAGGGCTTGTTTCACATTCTGACTGATGTTTCTCTCCTTCTCCCAACCAGTTAGAGCTGAAACCTCAAGGCCGAATGCTAATGAATGCAAGATACTTTCTGGAAATGAGTGGCAAGTGACATTTCTTCTTCCTGTTTGGGGGTGAGGAGGGCATGGCCTTCTCCTCAAATGCAGCTTATTTTACCTTTGCAATTATTGTAGAAAAGAATCAGGAGAAAAGAGAAGCATAAAATTGTTTTAAAATTCTCAGAGGTGCTCAGGCATGACTTTAAAAGACGCTATCTGGGCCGGAAAAATGTAGAAATATAAAACATTTACAGCACTTGTTTTTAAGTGATGTGAATCTATATGCCCAAAGCTCTTATACTCTGTCTTTATTTTAGTTTGGGAATTCAGTCTAAATACAAAAGACTGTTGCTGTGTGGTTATGTGTGTACACATTGTCTATGTTTAAATGATGTGCTCTAACAAGCTACCATATTATCAGTAGAATACAAAATAAGTAAGAAGTCAATAAATATATTCCATAAAATTAGTAACAAAAAGCTAATACTTGAAGTTAGTCACCTCAAGTCCTTTTAGGAACAAGAAAAGGTGAGAAAACGCATTGCTAAAGGGTTTTGGTTCCATGTTACATGTGGACTTTGGCCACAGAAGTGAAATTTCCCAGTACAATGTGCTGAAACAGGCTGTCAGGGCTGTGTATGTGAATCAAATCCCCCTACTTATAAAATCCTAAGTCACAGCATGGACATGTAAACTTACTGATGGTAAACTCACTTCATTTTTTCCTAAATTAATTTTACTACCAAGAAGAAGCAAGTTTAACTTTATACATTTATGGTGCTTTCTGAGTTTCGGCTTGCCATGTATAATTCCTCCAGGTCTAAATTCAAACAAATACATCAGAGAAAACAATATTATGAAATAATCATAGAAAAGTTGAACGCTCACTAGATATTTGATGATATTGAGGCATGGTGAATTCATCTTTTAGGTGTGATAATAATATTGCGGTTATGTTTCTTTAAAAGGCATGCTAATCTTTTACGTATATATGCTGAAATATTTTAGATAAAATAATATGATACCATGGCTTTGCTTCAAAATAATCCAATGGCATGGGGTGTAGGATGGACAGGGTATATTGAAAGAGAGTGGCCATCAATTAATAATTGCTGAAACTGGATGATTGATACATGGAAATTGATTATAGTATTTGCTCAACTTTTATGTATATTTGAAATTTTCCATAATAAAATTTTTTAAAAGAAAGAAAGAATTACTGAGAAGGGAAAAATGTACTCTGAAATTTTATTTCTTTTTCCTCTTGGAAGGTGTAGATATATAATACACATAGTACAACTTTTGAGTTGGCTGAAATAGAGTGATTGCAGGATATCTGAATAACCAGATTTGCATAAAATGTGAAAGTGCTGACCTGAATAATAGTATCAATGATGTTTAATTCCTTGAATAAGAGAAATACATTCCTCCCATTAGTTTAAAGCATGACCCAGTGTAAATTGAAAAAGGGTCCTGTCTGGGCATGGTGGCTCATGCCTGTAATCCCAGTACTTTGGGAGGCCAAGGTGGGCAGATCACTTGAGCTCAGGAGTTCCAGCCCAGCCTGGGCAACATGGCAAAACCCATTCTCTACCAAAAATATAAAAATTAACCAGTGTTGGTGGTGCGTGCCTGTAGTCCCAGCTACTTGTGAGGCTGAGGTGGGAGGATTGCTTAAGCCCAGGTTGTTGAGGTTGCAGTGAGCAGTGATTTCACCACTGCACTGCAGTGTGGATGATAGAGTGAAAGAAAGAAAGAAAAAGAAAGGAAAGAAAGAAAAAGAAAGGAAAGAAAGGAAAAGAAAGGAAAGGAAAGGAAGAAAGAGAGAGAGAAGGAGAGAGAGAGGAAGGAAGGAAGGAAGGGGAAGGGAAGGGAAGGGGAAAGAAAAGGAAAGGAAAGAAGGAAGAGGGAGACAGGGAGGGAAGGAAGAAAGGAAGGAGAAAAAGGGTCCTTCGAAAGAAAGAATGAAAGAAGGAAGGAAGGAAAGAAAGAGAAAGAAAAAGAAAGAAGAGAAAAAGGGTCCATCAGAATGCAAGTATTTTTGGTAAATGATTTTAAGATCTCTGCTTTGAAAAACAATTCCATGGATAGTCCTCCTATTCCTGTGGAACTTAAATATTTTATTAGAATGAGAGAGCAAATTCAGTCGGGCAAAAACAATGATATTCCATAAACAATAATGACATAAGCCTAGGAAATGTTTTAAGAATAAAGCTTTGGCCGGGCGCGGTGGCTCACGCCTGTAATCCCAGCACTTTGGGAGGCCGAGGCGGGTGGATCTGAGGTCAGGAGACCGAGACCATCCTGGCTAACATGGTGGAACCCTGTCTCTACTAAAAATACAAAAAATTAGCCGGGTGTGGCAGCATGTGCCTGTAGTCCCAGCTACTCGGGAGGCTGAGGCAGGAGAATGGCATGAACCCGGGAGGCAGAGCTTGCAGTGAGCCGAGATTGCACCACTGCACTCCAGTCTGGGAGACAGAGCGAGACTCCATCTCAAAAAAAAAAAAAAAAAAAAAAAAAAAGAATAAATCTTTGTAATATTTAAAACTTTTTATATCTAGATCCAAATTGACACTCCATCTCTAAATTTTTATATCTCAAAAAAATCTAATTTTAAAAACCAAAGTTATGGAATAACCTAACTAGAAAATTCCTTGTGGATGACAAGGAGAGCATTGTTTTAAGAAGGCTCATTATTAGTATAAGAAATCGTCTTCTGAAGGATTCAGAAAAGCAAAATGTGTTCTTCCACTCAGGGAACACGTACCCAGATTGAAGAGGTGGTACAGATTAGACAATTAGATAAAATTATAACCTAAACTACACAAATACTGATTAACGAAGAGATCGGTGTGTGTTGCTTTCATTTCAGTAAGTTCCACAGTGTGGGCATTAAAGGTTAGCAAGAGTAGAGTTTTCTAAAGAAGAGGGATGGCCTTGCAAGGAGGAAAAAGTGAAGGCTTGAGCAAGAATATGCCATGGGTGAGGACTGTGGGGAGAACAGCCTAGGCAGACCAGCAGGCTCCTGCTGAAACCAGAATGAAGAGTCAGAGACAGATGTTGGAGGGCAAGAGGAGTGCATAGTCTTGGGTCATGCTTTGAACTAATGGGAAGAATATACTTTCTCTTACTCAAGGAATTACACAGTATTGGTCTACAAAATTTCACTTATGTTATGGAGAGGTGATAAAAATCTGTTCTAGGGATGTAGCTTTGGGAATAAAATAAAAGGAATAGTCTAAAAGAAAATACTGTTGCAGAAAGATTTCATGGTAGAATAGATGAAATATCTACAGAATGCCTGTTAAGTGTACATAGTTGAGATGCTTTATAACTCTTTAAAAATTAGGCTGGGAGCAATGGCTAATGCCTATAATCCAAGCACTTTGGGAGGCCAAGGCAGGAGGATCACTTGAATCCAGGAGTTTGAGACCAGCCTGGGCAATGTAGAGTGACCCCATCTCTACAAGAAAATTTAAAAATTACCTGGGTATGGTGGCACATGCCTGTAGTCCCACCTACTTGGGAGGCTGAGGCAGGAGGATCACTTGAGCCCATGACTTCAAAGATACAGTGAGCCAAGATAGTGCCACTGCAGTCCAGCCTGGGCAACAGAACAAGACCCTGTCTCCCAATAATAATAATTAATCCTTAAAAATGTAAGTTGAATGAAGGGAAAAAATGTTGAGAATATCTCTTAAAATAGCTAGACTGGGAAAATGGTAGGAGTCGCAGGAGTGGGAGATATGGAAAGAGGAGGAAAATGATTGGGGGATAAGGAATTCAAATTTAGATAACACTTGAGATAATACCGTGTCTCCCGTGTTTCTCTTCCATGGAAGCCTCCTCAACCTCACCAGGAAGTAAATGGCTCAGCTCTCCATAACAGACTACTTTGTTCTTTCTCTTTGAAATCCCCTTGTGTTAGGTTTTTGAGCAGGAATCATTTTTTCTCTTCTTCCTCTGTTCTCCTATTATTACTCTTGTAATTTCAGAATTCCCCAATGTCATCTCATGCCCCCCACTGACCTTTCTATTTCACACCTTCCTGTGCTTCTCTATCCATTCAGTAACCAACCTTCAACCCACATATCATCACTCAGAATTCTCCACCTCCAGGGACTCACACTCAGAACTTGCTTTTTCAGAGCTCATCTTCCTCCCCTGTCAATTCTGCCCTTATTCTCAGACAATAAGTACTAGCCTTTAGTCCAGTTTATCTTTTACCTCATTTATTAGCGCACTTTCTGGCATTAACTCTACCTAGCCTGGTTCCCATGATAAGCCTTTGTCAGCACTCTACTCTCATTAGTTCCCCTTTACCATGGATAGTCTGATCTCCAAACCTTGCATTCTCCCCTCTCATTCTCCCCAGCTTTGCTAGAAAAAGTCATACAGCTAAGTGTGTTACAAACAGAGGGTATTAGATGACATTCCTATGGTTCAGACTCTATGTTTGGCTTCTTAGCAGACCTCTCTGACCAGATTTCCTGTACTTACACATTTTAAGGGGTCAAATTAAACTAAGTATCCAAAATTACATTTGCCACATTCACAAGTAATCTGTTTCTTTTGTAACTTACTATAGTACTTAATTATATAATAACTCACTCCACAAAACCTGGAAGTAATTTTTATAGCCTCCTTTTCTTTCAACTTTCATATGAATGCATCAGTCAATCATTTGTGTTCATGTTGTCTAGTCAATATTTTTTCCATTTCATTATCTAATTACATCCTTACCACCTCCTGCCATATCCCATCCATTCTCCTATGGTGGTCCTAGAAGTAACAATGCCAAGCTCCAATCTGACCATATCAAACCTCTGCCCCTGCTGCAGTGTTCCAGCATCTGCAAATTGTCTGCAGGAAAGTGTTCAAACTGATCTGACACCTACACATCTTCTGGAAGTGACTGCTGATCATTTCTGTTTCACCCTCTGCGCTCTGGCAATGCCCAGCTAGTGCTGGACCCCCACCCACACCCTGAGGAACCTTAGCTCTGTAGCTTTGCTTGTTCCCTTCCACCCAGAGAGAGCACCTTTGGCTTTTCCCCACCATACCTTCTCCCACACATTAGTAGGAGTTACCTGTCCAGAATTCAGCACAGAAACATTTCTGCCAGGACCTTTCTTTTCCAACTTCCCTCTTTCTCTCCTTCACCTACCTCCACCTGCCTTAGCTGATATAGTTTCCTCATTTCCATGGTCCCATAGCATCCTGTGAATACCTCTGTTCTGACACATCGATTTTCTTTCCCTCTGGACTCTTAACTCCTTGCAGGACAGCCACCATCAAAACACATCTCATTAATTCCTTTAACTTTGGCACCAAGTTTTTGGTGAGGCATACATGAAGTACACAATGAATGCCTGTTGAACTGTTCAGCTGGACTCACCTTATCACTTAGAAATCTCCTTCATTTCCGTTTGATTCCCACACAATAGCTATTCCTACCATTCCCATTCTCCTTGGTTTCTGAGGATGCCTCAATCTCATCTGATTCTGGGAGGTTGACCTTGCCTCGAATATAATTGGTAGAGACCCCATCTTCTTTTTTTTAATTTTTATTTTATTTTATGTATTTTTTTTTCTTGAGATAGAGTTTCGCTCATGTTGCCCAGGCTGGAGTGCAATGGTGCTATGTTGGCTCACCGCAACCTCCGCCTCCTGAGTTCAAGCAATTCTCCCGCCTCAGCCTCCTGAGTATCTGGGATTACAAGCATGTGCCACCATGCCCAGCTAATTTTGTATTTTTTTTAGTAGAGACGGGGTTTCACCATGTTGGTCAGGCTGGTCTCAAACTCCCGACCTCAGGTGATCTGCCTGCCTCGGCCTCCCAAAGTGCTGGGATTACAGGTATAAGCCACCACGCCCAGCTGAGACCCTGTCTTCTGTTTGTCTCTGCACTTTAGGGTGCAGTTGCTTCCTCCTGCCTTCTCCTCCTGCTCCTCTGCCTCAGAGACAGCTGCTCCCTTTCTTGGTTGCACACCTCTCATCCCAGCAGTCCTGCTCTATCAGTAAACTTTACCTCTGACATCCTCAACTCCTCCTCCTCTCTGCGGTTTCTTCCTCATTCCCAAGACATACTGCATTATCCATCTTCCCCAATCTTGAACACCATCTCTTCTTTTTTTTTCACCTTTTTACCTCCATGAGTTTTTTTTTCTTTCCCTAACACAGTCCTTTAAAAAGTAGTTTATATTTATCAGTTCCTTTTTCTTCCCTTCTACTTCTATTCTTAGACCCTAAGATTCTGGGTCTCCAAGATTATGTGTTCTCACAAGCAGTTCCTGCTTCTTAGCCTTCAATTACCTTGATATCTCTCTATCATACAATGCTGAAAACTTCATTTCTTTTCAGCTTGCCTGATGTGATGTTGTCCAAGTTTTCCTCTTAATTTTTCAGCTGCCTCTTCTTGGTCTCTTTTGCCATTTCTTTTCCTACCTCCTAAAAAATATGGGTACACATATCTCGGAGCCTATTCCACACCATCATATATTGCCTCTTAAGGTTGGCTGTTCTGTGCCTGTCCCATGTCTCCCTGACTTGACTGTTAGCCATGCAAGGGTGAGGAATAATATGTTTCTTCAGCACACTCAGCAAGGCAGTTTACTCACAGCTGCTCAGGAAACTTTAATTTGATTGACTACAAACAAGTGATAGGTTAGACCACATAAATAGATTAGAATCCATTAGTATAAAAGAAAAAAAATTGCAAAAACCAATGAGCCCATTCAAACTAGTAAATAGAGAAATAAATATAGTCAATACAAAAAGAATTAAAGAATTCTATGTTTTTACGTTTACTCTTTTATAATGATTGAAATAGAGGAAAATCACAGAAAATAACAGGGTATAAATTCATTTCTAGAAATTCCTGATATTTTAAAAAATTATAGTACTATAGTCTAATGTACAAATTATATATATAACTATATATATTTATAGTTTATAAAAATATAAGCTATATGTAGACATATATGTATATAAACATATGTATAGATATATGTATAAAATATGTTTAATATACATATAAACATATATATATGATTTTTTACAGTAAAAACCTGTATATGGTCCCCAGAATAATTCACTTTCATTCCCTGCATTTAAAAGTATATTTATACTTATTTTTATTTTATTTTATTGCATCTGGACCAAAATAGAAACAAGTCACATGTTATAAACAAATGACCTACTATACTAGTCACAAGTTGTAAATAGATTTGGACATTTAGACCAGAACTTGTGGAAGAAGGTGATTAACTCAGTGATCCTTATTTAACCCCTCATTTACCAAGCCGAATCTATTATTTCCAGCCAAGTTCCAGGTAAAAAGACCAAAATTACCTACTCTCAAAGCATTAGGCAAAGTATTATGTCCCATCTGTGGAACTGTTAGAGGGTTACTGGAAATGCTTTTTGTCTGGAAGTTGGGGTTGCCATAAAACAGATCTGTGAACACTACAGAAAAGACCTGAGTCCTACATTGTGTCCTGGGATGTGGCTGGATTCCTGTGGGAGGTTTCTACCCACACAGCTCCTCCTTTGTCGACCTAGAGTGTTTCTAGTCTAGCCACTGTTAGGGATTGGACAATAAGGTACCTTGGAAGATAATTTGCCCCAAACATATTGTCAGGCTACTGCCACTGCTTAGCCAGAATAGAAGAAATTTAGTTTGAATATTGTTAACTCATTGTGAAATATGATGAACCTGCTATTTTAACTAAACCTCAATGTTCTGTATTGGTAACAAAATAGAAGAAGTAATCCGAGAGTCTTCAAGCTATTGCAAAATTATAACTCTAGGATTTAAATTCATTATCCTTATTTATTTATTCACATATTTATTTGTGTATCATTTTTGTTACAGCAGTGGTTATTTTTATTTCTTTACTGTTCCTTGTGTTATTCTCTCACACCTGCTGGCGTGTCCACTGTGCTGTTTAACCATGACTGCCTTACAATTTGGTGTTTCATGAGGACCTGGGCTTCAGCAAGGGCATCATGAGCATTCTCATAATTTGACTATCTTAGTTTTTCAACCCTTTGGGAAGATGTCATCCAGGTTTAGGGCACTGTAAACAGTGACTATCCAAAGCACTTTCACCAATATTCATGAGCCCAGAGTAAAATGAATAGATTGAATCTGATGGTTTGATGCTGATGACTAGGTAATGCACAGGATTACCTAGACACTAAAAAAATGCAGTGAGCTATTAATTTTCTGGCCTTTTTCACATTGGTAAATATGGTTGGTAGCTGGTGTGTCTGATCACTGTGGACATCAGGAACCAGGACACGATGTCCCAAAGTTCCTTTCCCCTCACACAAAATCCTGGTCAGCTCCCCCCAGTCTACTCCAGCATGTCTCCAACAACCTGCTGTAAAGCATCCTGGCACCTCTGAAATGCTGTTCCCAAGATGCTGTCAGTAACCATGTGATTCTCTAGAATTACAGACAGGAAAGCCTTTGCCACTTCCTGCCTTTTCTGACTGAGTCATCATTGACGGTGACAAAGAGAGGTTGATAGATACCTTCAAAGTTCTAATCTCTGGTTTTGAAACTTGAAGAGGATATATTGCTCAGCCCAGTCAAAGAGGAGCGAAGGATTGAGCCAGCAATCCAATATTGTTTTCACCCTCTAACAATATGCACTATGATGAATCTGTGTTGTAGAATTTGAGGAAAGATGCTTAGTGTGGTACCCACCATAATGAGTACCTGGAATGTTACAGCAGGTACTCAGTGCTGGTCCTCCTCCATCCCTTACCCGTCTCCCTCCCCTCCTGACCCAGCTTGGAATAGGAGTCATCCTGTTGCAGAACTTCACCTTCTTCCCCTTTCTCTTCCTGTAGACACAAAGGACATGAGTGAATTTGAGATGGAAGGCTTCTTTGCTTTGCATCAGCGCCGGGGTGCCATCAAGCAGGCAAAGGTCCACCACGTCAAGTGCCACGAGTTCACCGCCACCTTCTTCCCACAGCCCACATTTTGCTCTGTCTGCCACGAGTTTGTCTGGTACAGTAACTTGGCATCTCCCTCCAAGCTTCGGGTTATGCATTTTGTTGCATCTGCTTAATCCTCTAGGCTGGCATGCTCCACCGTGGGGGGTGTGCTGGAGTAAGTGCTACCGCAGCGTTTTCAGGGACCTTGCCTGAACTGAGAAGGTTCAAATGGTGTGATCCAATAAAACAGGTGCATGAGGAAGCCAGGTCTAGGCAGGAAAAATGCCCATGGGATTTTAGTTTCTGCCTCAATGAGGGGGGCTATTGGGGGTAAGTGGGAAGGAACAGAAGTGAAAGGTACCTTTATTACAAGCAGTTTTCCAGTTTTATAGTCAAAACTTCCCCCACCTAATGGCCCGACCCTGCTGGTGCTACTTTTTGCAGCAGGCAGCACTTTGCCATTGTAGCTAATGGTTTAAATGCTTATGAGGCTCTTGGGTATCTTAATAGCCATCAAACAGATCAGTTTAAACCTCAGTAACCGCATAGCAAAGGCTATGACAGAGTGGAGACTTGAAATGACTCCTGTTTCTGGCTCTCAGCATCCTAGCCTATTAAGGGATACCCTTCCCTTTAGGCTACTGCAGAAACTGTTAAAGCACAGCTCCCATGTAACCAGGGTATCCACATGCCAGATCGACTTGGCGGGTTTTCATCAACCTGCTTTCGTCTAATCACTTGAACCTCCTTTCTCTCTAATCATGGATGTCACTCAGGAATCGGTCCTGCGTGTGAGACTTTGTTGGTTGCAAATATTCTCAGATGCTCAGAAAGAGGAAATAAAATGTTACAGATGTCTTTGTTCATCTGTAGTGAGCTCAGCGAGGACATGAATTTTTAAATCTAGCACAGGAAGATGTGCGACGAAGAGTCTGTGATGCATGCATTTTCATTCATGTGTTTTAATCTCTATATGTTTGTTTGGAAAATACAACGATGAAAAAGAAATCAGCCAGTTCTCATTTATTTAATTATCAAACTTTTTAAAAAGCAGCTTCAAATGAAAAACTCTCTGTTAACACTCTTGGCAAATGATACAACAGGGCTGCTGATCAGAAACTGCTCTGTGATCTTAGGGGGTTATGAGATCTCATTCACCTCTTAAACGCTGTTGATGCTGATGTTGATGCCAACATTGAAATAAATCAGCGTGTGCTTTATTACAGGGGCCTGAACAAACAGGGCTACCAGTGCCGACGTAAGTAAGAGGGTTTCGGTTGTATTACAATCATTCTTTTTATTTAGTTATTCCTTAGGCTATGAAAATCTTAAGCTGCAATTTTTTTTTCTTTTCAGAATGCAATGCAGCAATTCACAAGAAGTGTATTGATAAAGTTATAGCAAAGTGCACAGGATCAGCTATCAATAGCCGAGAAACCATGGTGAGTATTTATACTCCTCTTTGACGTGCAGTGATTTTTATCAGAACGTTAAATGTTACAGCCCACGAATTCTTCAGAATAATGCCAGAACTTGAATCCTTCCATTTATCAGTGAACATCCATCTCCCCAAAACTCTTTCCTCTTCAATAATGATTCTTACCGAATTACCCAAACCAGAGGATGAATTAGAAATTAGCCAGGCCTGGAGGCATACGCCTGTAATCCCAGCTACTCAGGAAGTTGAGGCAGGAGAATCTCTTGAATTCGGGAGGCGGAGGTTGCAGTGAACCAGGACCATGCCACTGCACTCCAGTCTGGGCAACAGAGTGAGACTCTGTCTCAAAAAGAAAAGAAAAAAACAAAGAAATCTGCACTTGTACCTCCTAAATATACACAAATTATATACAGGAAGAATTTTCATGGCTCTACTTTACCAGAAAAATGGTATAGAAAGTGGCCAGAAACCATAGTTTAGATTAATTATATGAGAACAATCCTTGTGGCACCCCCAGCTAGAAGTGACAGTAAAAGAGTAAATAAAGGCAAATGATGATAAGATATAGCAACATGGCATTTACAAGGTTAGAGATAATAACAGAGGCATAATTTTATGTTGAGAAGCAAATATTTCTTTTAGAATAAACTTTGAGGTATAATCTGAAGACAAATTATATTTTACCTAATGGAGGGGGGAAACTGGGCTAGCACGTGGGCAGCCTATCATTATGAATTTTAAATTTTTAAAAATTTGTATGTATTTAGGAGGTACAAGTGCAGCTTTCTTTTTTTTCAATTTTTTTTTTTTTTTTTTTTTGAGATAGAATCTTACTCTGTCACCCAGGCTGGAGTGCAGTGGTGTGATCTTGATTCACTGCAACCTCTGCCTTCCAGGATCAAGAGATTCTCCTGCCTCGGCCTCCTGAGTAGCTGGGATTACAGGCGTATGCCACTACGCCTGGCTAATTTTTGTATTTTTAGTAGAGATGGGGTTTCGCCATGTTGGCCGGGCTGGTCTCGAACTCCTGACCTCAGGTGATTCACCTGCCTCGGCCTTCCAAAGTGCTGGGATTATAGGCATGAGCCACCACACCTGGCCTACAAGTGCAGATTTCTTCTATGCCTATGTTACCTAGTGGGGAAGTCTGGGCTTCTAGTGAACCCACCATCCGAAGAGTGAATATTACACCCAATAGGTAATTTTCAATCCTCCCTCCCTCCCATCCTGCCACCTGTAGTCTCCAATGTCTATTACTCCACTCTGTAAGTCATTATGAAGTCTTTTGATTTCCTTCTCCCACCCTTTCCTTCATTCCACAAATCCTCACTGGGTATCTGATTCATGGAAGATACTGTGTTCTTCCAATGACAGCATAACACAAAACAGATGTGGTCCTGCAAAGTTGGAGAAACAGATAATAAACAAACAGCTATGTATGGCTTCGATTTATATTAAATGCTACAAAGATAGTGAACAAGGTGCAAGGATGGAGAGTAAGCAGGTGGCCTACTGAGACTCCGTGGTCCAGGAATCTCCCCAACGGAGGGAACATTGAAACTGACAGTTGAAGATGACAGAGCTGGTTACAGGAAGAGCAGGAGGAAGGAACCTCCTTACAGGCTGGAAGACCCTGCTGAGGGAGAGTCCAACGTGTTCCAGGAACTGAAATGGGATCAGTGTGGTGAGAGCTGCAAGGGCTGTGGAGACTAGAAGCCCACACTGGGGAATGTGCCAAGGTCTGGGTCATGCTGTGTTTCTTTGGAGCCTGGAAAAGTGATTGTATTTTGTGCAACTTGTAGTAGAAAACCCACTTTGGGATGCTGTAGTAGAAATAGTGCATTGAGATGTGAAAGTAAAACCAGAGGAGATGGAAGGAATCCCCCAGGCGGGGAGGTTGGTGCTTTATACCAGTGAGACGTCAGCAGAGATGGAGCAAAAGGGGCAGGTTCTCAGGTGATTTTGATGTTAGAAATGACTGGATTTGCCAAAAGATTAGATGAAAGAGGTGGATATAAGGATGATGCTGCAGGTTCTGGCTTCTGCCCAAGGCCAAGCAGTGTGGTAGATAACAGAGTCACGATGGAGTGAAGAAGACTGGAAGGAGAGATGAATTTTTCCAGTTTGGACACGTTGAGTCTGAGACGTGGACATCCAAGTTGAAGCATCAAATAGACAATTTCACATGAGCTTGGAATTCCTCTGGGACAAGGGCCCGACCCTATAAATTTGACAGTGACCATCATATAGGTAGATTTTAAAGTTGCTGAAGAGATTGCCTGGTGAGGAAATAGAGAAAGTTCAGGACTGACTACAAAGGAATCTAAAATGAGATGTTAAGTAGAAGATAAAGGATAGAGATAGACATTGAGAAACTGGGCTTAGAGAGCGCTCCTCCTACACCCAGAGTCTATGAAGTTACAGAAACCAGAAGAAGAAGAGGTGGGTTGTGTTCTGTGCAGTTGAGGTGTTGAAATTGAGGCCCACGTGCAGATCTTCACAGGCTTTAAACAGAGAAATGTCAGGGGCATCTTGGAGGCGTTAGTCTGATTGACCTGCATGAAGGGTGACTGAGGGGATGACATGAAAACAACCTGTAAGTTAATATTATGAAGAAGGTGAACCGTGAAGGAGATGATGGACAGAGAACAGTGGCTGGGAAATGAGACCCCAAGGATGGAAAGTGCTCCAGTGGCCAGGGAGACATGGATGAAGCTGGAGAGACAGATAAACAAAACACTCAAGTCTGTTGGCAAGAAGCGAAGAGGGCCTGAGCTCTGATGGAGACTGGTCCCTGGCGCTTCCACAGTTTAACCAGAAGGGAGTAGGGCAACACAGTTGCTGATGGGGATAGGTGTGAAGCTTTGGTGGTGGGCACACAAAGGCGCTCCCCTTAGACTGCATGTGTCCGCCATGGAGTTTGACGGCTGGAGGAAGGAAAAGAGAAAGCAACAAGTGCCTTCGAGGAAAAAGGAAGATCTATGAGATAATTATCTTAAAGAAAGCAAGGTGACTCGTGAAAAGCAATCAGACTGTGAAGCAGAGCTGAAAGTCCATTTGAATTTGACGGAGTCAGCCTGCTCAGGAGTGTGATTTTCTCCAACAAAGGAGCAGGTTCAGAGAAGGCGAAGTGGCTGGGTTTTTCCAGAGTAGAATTTCTTATAACATTTAGAACCAGAAGGGGATAAACTTGTGCTAACCGGTGATTCTGCTAAGACTCAAAGAGGTTAAAGTAGTTTGTTTGTGTTTGATCACCTGTAAGTGGCAGAGCTGGTACTAAAATTAAGATGACAGTCTCTCAGACCACGTTTTTGCTTGCTTAAATCAAATTTTCACATCCCAGACTTCTTCCTTTACTTGATGCCTTCAGTTTTTCTAGAAAAAAACGCAAATCTCTGAATCACTGTTAACGTCAATGACTAACAAAGTCCCTGGTACAAAGTCTTGAGAAACTGTCAGCTACATAAATAAATGTCTGTGATATTATCTTCTCCCAGGATATTTTGATTTCTTGTTCACTCAAGGGGACATCATCTTTGGGATTCTTTTGTTCCTCTACCCCTGGTGCAGTATGGTCCGATAGAAATAAATAGAATAAGGGCTACGTGTGTAATTTTACATTTCCAAGTAGCCCACATTAAATAAAAAAGCAATGGGTGAAATTAATTTTATTAATACATTTTATTTAATCCAATCTGTTCAAATATCATTTCAACAAAAAATTGACATTGGAAAATTCAGATGTCTTAAGTAATTTTTTTATACAAAAGTCTTCAAACTCCAGGGTGTATTATTTTACATGTCCAGCACATCTCAGCTCTAACTCACCACCTTTCAAGTGTTCACCAGCCCCATGTAGCTCATTGGTTTTCATACTGGAAAGCGTGTACATAGCGTCTTCATCAGCCACGGTGTCTTGAGCCATTTGCCTCTGCATTCAAGATTCAAAGTGGTCCCCTTCCAGCCTGGACCTTGACCTATTAATTGTCCATATTTAAACTGTGGAATATAAGTGAGCCCTGAAAATCATTTTTTTCTTGGTTGAAAATGGCTATAGTAAGTGCTGAGCAATTTTTAATCAATTCTACACAGCCATTCTAAAGAACCAATGCTGACCAGTACCCCTGGTGGGAAGGTTAGATCTATTGCTGTGCTGATGAATAAGGCATCTTTGCTATGCACCTTCCCAAAGGAACTGTTGAATTAGAAACTTCTGCAGAGATTATAAACCTTTAGAAAATAAAGCATTTTATCCTGCACAAGAATATTGACATTCTTACCAGGAATCCAACTACCCAAGTGTTTTGTTGTTGTTCATGCAATAAGTTTGATTTAAACTCTGGAAAACTGTTTTTAAAAAAATTATATGTCGATCACTAGCATCCCTCTCCCACTCCCCTCTCCCCATTCCGCTAAGCCTTCACATTTATTTTGAGACAGAAAAGACAATGGCTGGGCTCTGATTCTGACTGCCAAGCTTATAGATATCCCAGCTCTAGAGCTGCGTATCCTGGGCAAGTTTCTTACCTTCATTGTGCTTTATCTCCTCATCTGTCAAGGGAGGATACTAATAGAAGCGACTTCAAAAGGGGTATTCTGAGGATTACGTGAGATATCACCTGTGTAATAGATGATGCATGTGACGTATTTGTTAACCGCACCTGGCAGGAACTGCTCCCTCCTCTTGCCACCTCAGTTCATGAATAATAGGTGTGAAAATGCTTCTCACATTAGGCAGTAATACTGATAAACCCATAGAAATGTTTCCTTTAAAGAAGGCATTTTTTTTTTTTTTTTACATCTTCCAAAGGTTAAAAGCACTAGTTCTGGACTGAAAGAGAAGAGGAAATATTTATAGTAAAACAGGAAGGGAATCTTCATCTATTTAAATGGGAGCAGTGTTTCCTTAGCACTTTTTTTAAATAACCCTTGTGCAGTTTTCCTGAGCTTTTAGCCTGTCTGTGTAAATGCCTCAGATTTCAGCTGTCTGCAAGGTTCTTGCTACATGCAGAAGGCAAGCATGCCCCCTCATGTACAGTTGCTGAGGGCTGCCTGCCTTCTTCAGGCATGACTGTAGGGCTTGACAAGTGACAATCATGGTTTAAAATGCACACAATGCCAGTGTTTTCATTATGATCTCTGTTAGTTATGCTAAGGTATCTGCAAGAACATCCAAAGTTGGGGCCCCAGGGACACACGCATGATTTCACCTTCTGCCTTTCTTTCAGTTCCACAAGGAGAGATTCAAAATTGACATGCCACACAGATTTAAGGTCTACAATTACAAGAGCCCAACCTTCTGTGAACACTGTGGGACCCTGCTGTGGGGACTGGCACGGCAAGGGCTCAAGTGTGATGGTGAGTCCAGTGGGGGATGAGTATGGCCCGACGTGGACCCCGTAGGGGATGGAGCGAGGCTTTCTGGGGAACTGGAGGGAGGATGTAGGGGATACAACTTCTACACCCAGCCCAGACAAGTCATGATCATAAGTATGGTCTTCTGGGGCAATAAGCCACTACGTTCCTTTCCTTGCACCCTGCAACACCCCCACCCCCACATCCCAGAAGAGAGCACAGCAGTTCAGGTTCAAGGTCAAACTCCTAGCTCCATCACCTTCTGCCGTGCCATAGCCCTGGGGGAAATGAAGACAGTGTTTCTCCTCTCACTGGTCTTTCTACTACTAGTTTCCTCAGCGGGCTCTGGGCTGCCCCTTCCTAATCCCAACAGGTCTAGCTGTGTGGTACCCTAACCCTTCTCCTTTGCACCAGCCAGTAAGATTCTTTCTGTCATCTCATCAAGGAGCAAGCCCAGCACATTCATTTGGCTGACACATGGTCCTGCACAGAAATTCTGTAACATTAGCTTGAGCATCCATCCCTAAACCATTGCTGTGAACTCCAAGTGCCCAGTAAGAGGCCGGCCCAGTTCTGACCGCCATTGCCTGTTTTCTGGTCTTTTCCCCCAAGGCCGGGATCGCAGCAGAGCCTAACCTGCCATTCATTATTGATGGAGTTTCTCAGACCTACCATCAAAAAAGGAAATGAGGCAAGGCTTTCTTGCTGTACAACTCCAAGTTGCTAAGGCGATAACATTTAGAAGCTGAGATGCTGTTACACTAGGATTAAGAACGAGGGAAGAAAAAAAAAACCCACAAGAACTGACAAGGCACTCTGCTTTCTGGTTGGGGAGAGACGTGGGCAGAGCCCAGAGAATAGAGCCCCAAAAGGAGAACCACCTGTTGCATACAGACAGCTTCTGATTTTTTTCTTCTTCTTTTACTTTTTTTCTGAGACAGGATCTCACTTTGTTGCCCAGACTGGAGATTGGCGTGCAGTAGCTCGATCACAGCTCACTGCAGCCTTGACTTCTTGGACGCAAGCAATCCTCCCACCTCAGCCTCTCAAGTAGCTGGGACCACAGGCTTGTGCTACCATGCTTATTTTTTTTTTTTTTTTTTTTTTTTTTTTTAGAGATAGGGTCTTGCTATGTTGCCCAGGCTGGTCTCAAACTCCTGGGTTCAAGCGATCTTGTCTCCTCAGCCTCCAAAAGTGCTGAGATTACAGGAGTGAGTCACCATGACTGGTGAGCGCAGACCTTTTCTTATGATGAAGTATTAAATATATAAGCCACTTTATTTTTTCTTGGCAGCCCTATTTTGATCAGTGCTACTGACTAATGTATGTCCTCTCTTTTGAGTAATGAGGTACATGATGGAAGGCGGCGCAGCATCTTCCGCATTCTCCCTTTCTTCATCCCAATCCTGTTCACATGTCTGGTGGAACCCAGAGCGACCTCTCTGTGGAGGCAGGAGGGGTTAGGTTTTCAAATCATTACCTAAAGCAGACATCACAGGAGGCCAACATTAGCCTCAAGAATCCATTCCTGGCCCCAAAGGACACTGACACGCTTTTCTCTACACCCCTGTTCAAGAAGACATGGATAGGCAGGGTATTAAGAGTTCATTAGGAGTTCAGAGGCAAAACATAGTGTCCCGGCATCCTGCATCCTGACCGTATCCACAGAAACAGGAATAAAGAAATTCTCGCCTCTTGGTTCTCCTGTGATGGTCTCAGGTCGGGTTCTCTGTCCTGGGAGCCCGAGAATCCACTTGCAGGAAGAGCTGGTCCCAGCAGCGCCGCGGCACAGCTTAGAACTTCCCGGGGGTTCCTGGGCGTTATTTCACGGCTCTCGTGCCTGCTTTGTTTCATTTCTTTCCTCGAATATTCTTTCCTTTCCTCTCCATTCTGTTCCCCGCTCTCTCCTACCACCTTCATTTCAAGTGCTCCCTTCCCCCTTTTCTTTTGTCCCCTCTCCCCTCCCTCCCCTGCCCTGGTTTGTTTTCCATTCTTGCTTCTGACACGCCCCACTGGGTCCCTGCCCCTCCACTGTGCTCACCCCGCATGCCCGCATCCTCCTCTCCGGACTCTTCTCGCCCTCTTCTCCAGCTCTCTTCCCTCCCTCTCTGCCTCCCTTTCATCCTGCGTCCTTACAAGCCGTCTTCTTAAGTAGGGCCTCCTCTAGCCTTTTACTCTGCCTTCTCTCTCTCCCCACAATAATTCCAAGAAAACAGTCATCCAAAGGGACTCTTTGATGCTCTCCAAGAAACTGAGTTATAGCCCGATAGGTTAGTAACAAAGACTTAGGACCTTGTTGTGAAGATGGTGGTGGCCTTTCTTCACGGCCAGGCAAGTCACAGAGAAGCCTACATGTGGCTACAGTTTTAAGGAGCAAAGTAAAACTCCATCCCCCTATGTTCAATCCTAGCTGACAACCTCACTTGGTGTTACAGTGATGGGTAAGAAAATGGAGCTGGGGCTACCCAAGTTAAAACCTAACACCTTCTAAATAGGGCAAATGTGAGTTATGCGAGTTATGCCAACAATGTGGAATTTGGAGCACAATCATGAAAAAAAAAAAATCCTTTCTGTAGTAAAGATTTTAGGCCGGGCATGGTAACAGACCTGTAATCCTAGCACTTTGGGAGGGCAATGTGGCAGGATGGCTTGAGCCCAGGAGTTTGAGACCAGCCTGGGCAACAAAGTGAGACTCCCATCTCTACAAAAAATCAAAAAATTAGTCGGGTGTAGTGGTGTGCACGCCTGTGGTCTCAGCTACACAAGAGGCTGAGGCAGGAGGATGGCTTGAACCCAGGGGTTTGAGGCTGCAGTGAGCTATGATCGCACCACTGCACTCCAGCCTGGGCAACAGGGCAAGACCCTGTCTCAACAACAACAACACAACAACAAAGATTTTAAATATGCAGAAAAGATTTTGCTTCAGGTGAATTTTTCTGTCTATATCTATGCCTATATACTAGGTCTAGTAATGGTTAATAGTTGACTGGGCGAGGTAGCTCAAACCTGTAATCTCAGCACTTTGGGAGACCAAGGTGGGCAGATCACTTGGGGTCAGAAGTTGGAGACCAGCCTGGCCAACATGGCGAAACCCTGTCTCAGCTAAAAATACAAAAATTAGCTGGGCGTGGTGGTGGGCGCCTGTAATCCCAGCTACTCGGGAGGCTGAGGCAGGAGAATCGCTTGAATCCGGGAGGCGGAGGTTGCAGTGAGCCAAAACCGTGCCACTGCACTCCAGCCTGGGTGACAGAGCGAGACTCCATGTCAAAAAAAAAAAAAAGTAATAGTTATTTACATAGAAAATTCTGCTTTATTTTATTTTATTATTGAGCTATTTGAAGAAGAGTGGACCAGTGAAAACTACAGGTGAGGGTTGCCCAAATTTCACCTAAATATTTTAATATCTACATCTATGCAATAAATTATGAAGATGAAAAGGAGGTTGTATTTGTTGAGCACCTATTCGATGCCAGTCATTGTGCTAAGCTTCTTTGCACGCACATGTGCAAATCAGCAGATAAAATTAAGACTGCATGATGTCATAGCACCTAGTGCCTGCTTCTATTACAACACTCTCTACTCACAGACTCTGTCAGCTGGAGTTTGGAAATCTTCATGTCTGATTTTTCTGTATTTTAATGGTGATGTTTCTTTTTTCTTTTTTTCTTTTTTTTTTTTTTTTTTTTGAGACAGAGTCTCGCTCTGTTTCCCAGGCTGGAGAACAGTGGCACGATCTCAGCTCACTGCAACCTCCACCTCCCAAGTTGAAGTGATTCTTCTGTCTCAGCCTCCCGAGTAGCTGGGATTACAGATGTGCACCACCACACCTGGCTAATTTTTATTATTATTATTTTTAGTAGAGATGAGTTTTTACCATGTTGGCCAGGCTGGTCTCAAACTCCTGACATCAGGTGATCTGCCCGCCTCGGCCTCCCAAAGTGCTGGGATTACAGGTGTGAGCCACTGCGCCCAGCCTTTAATGGTGATGTTTCATAAGCAAAATTTGAATTTCTAAAACTAATAATTGTCTTTACACAGTCACATGGGCACACGCTCTCCAGTCCAAGAGGGATCTCTTGGTCACTGGCAATGGAAGTTAGATTTTATGCTACTGTTTTCAAGATTCATGAATCAGAATACTCACCCTGAATCGTAGGAGCCCCAAAGTAGAATCCTGTATAGATCATGAGTTCAGTGCTGGAGATCCTTAATCGGGAGCCCCCAGAGCATGCATGACTTGCCCAAGGTCACACAGTGTCCATGCTGTGCAAGCTGCCACCAGCACCCCATTCTCCACCCACCTGACAGGTGCTCAAGTATTTCCCTCTCCTCTTTCTTTTTCTTTAACATCTCATGTGACTTATAAAGACGAAAGAAAACTTTGGTTCTTTTTCTTTGAGTTACCTTTTATAACTAGGTTGTAGATGTGAATTTAAGCCATCAGTTCATGCGTGCAAGAAATATCACTTTATGACTTTGAGATCCACTTAGTTAAGATTCTCATCTAGTAATTCTTGGGGCCCTCTACCCTTCCCATAATCACACAAAGTTTTGAGGAGGCATGGGTACAGGGGCCTGGAGACTGGGCAATGTGCTCTAACACCCGGTTGCTGTTGGCATCCTCATCTAAGCCCACACTGGTGAAGCCTGTGGCTTTCTGTTTCCACACCATGTGTAGAGTTTTGTGATTTTTTTTCAAAGCTGAGGCCCTCATGCCTGGTCCAGTCTTGCTAGGTGTGTTCTGCGGTGACCTCTCCTGGCATTGCTAGCCTCTTCCTACTCCATCCCTTCCCACATATACACTCCAGCTCCACCATCTGATATCCATCTGCAGGCTGAGGCTGCCTCCTGGGCTTCAACCTAAAGTCTGGGGGAAGCTCTTCATGGCCCAGACTGGAGTGGGCAGGAACATTCTTCTGATGCACGGCAGGTGAGCCCCAAAGTGGGGCTTAGCCCAGGAGAGTTCTTGGCTTCGCCCAGGAAGAATTCAAGGGCTGACTGTTGGTGGAAGAAAACAGCTTCATTGGCCAACGGTATTACAGTTCTGTTGGTGTTACAGCTCCAAGACTGCTGCTGCAGAACAGGGCTACCCCAGAGGCAGAGAGTAGCAGCTCAGGGCAGTGCTGCAATCCTGTTTATACCCACTTTTAGCTACATGCAAATTAAGTTCCTGGAAAAAGGGTGGTAACTTCTGGTAAACTGACCTGGCACACAGGTGGGTGTCTTCTGGAAAGCTGCTTCTGCCCTGTCCCTGTTTTAGCTAGTCTTCAATTTGGCCTGGCGTCTGAACCCCACCTCCAGAGTTGAGTCCCACCTCCTACCTCACTTCCCTTCCAGCACGTGGATCACTACCATGGAGAGCCAGGGTCAACTTCCTCCCAGCCATGGCACCTTAGGCTTTCCTCCGTATCCGCAAGGCTCTGTCTTACCTCCAGAGAGAGTTGCTTAGCACCAGGGGGTTCTTCCACTCTTGCTCACCATCCGCCTTCTTCCTTCCAGCATGTGGCATGAATGTGCATCACAGATGCCAGACAAAGGTGGCCAACCTTTGTGGCATAAACCAGAAGCTAATGGCTGAAGCGCTGGCCATGATTGAGAGCACTCAACAGGTAGGAGCATGTGCCGTGGACACGTTCCCACCATGGCCGCTCAGCAAGGATGCCCATGCCTTTCTGCTGCTTCACCTGTGGCAACCCTAAGGGAAATGCCGGGATGTATTTCTGAGCACCGGCCTTGCCCTTGGCTTTCATATCCATGCCCACACCCCCCATCTTTGAGATATTTATTTAATGCGTTTGTATTATGCAGATCTTTATAAAATGTTAAATTCTTCATGGCATGCGCATTGCAGAAACAAATAAATTCATTAAAGTTATTGAAGATTCATTGACAGCTTTATGTGAATATATTCAGGTTATAGAATAGCCTGGGGGAAAACACTTATGTGCTAGCATCATCCCCAGAGTCCTCACGGAACACCGAGTCCAGGGCAACTTTTGCCCTGCTGTTTACTGCCTTGGCATTAGCTGAATTCCTAGATCCAAGGATAAACCCTCTTTAAGACTTGGCATTGCCTGTATCAGCTGTTTTCCCATCCATTAACCACCTGTCCTTATTTGTGATGGAATGACGTAGACAGTATGAGAGAATCCTGTCAGCCCCAGAAAAGTGTGAAGGAGGCAAACATGTTCTGCTAATGCATAAAATACAGTAGATAGACTCTCCCAGAATATGGGGTTCCAAAAGAACGTTGAGGAAAAGAAGAGCTTTGGTGACCCTATGCATTTAAAAATTTTAAATGGCTTTTGTCCCCATGGTTAGCAGACTGAGCTGTTCCATCAATGGTGGGTGGGTGGGTGGTCTGACTCTCTGTTTGTCATCTAGGCTCGCTGCTTAAGAGATACTGAACAGATCTTCAGAGAAGGTCCGGTTGAAATTGGTCTCCCATGCTCCATCAAAAATGAAGCAAGGCCGCTATGTTTACCAACACCGGGAAAAAGAGGTAGCTGTCCTGGTCAGCAATCTAATCAATGTCAGTCATTAATCTCAATTAACCCTAACCTGATGCCCCTGGATTTAAGTTATCAGCTTACCTGGTCTGATAGGTGATCCACCTCCAGCTACCAGTTAAGAGGCTCCCACTTCTTAGAAAAGAAACTAAAACATTCTACCTTTGTAAAAGGCAGGAAATGGGGGTTAGAAAATGGGATAGGTCTGGAGGGAACAACCGCAAATGTTTTCTTAGAGTTTCAGCATGTTACATTCTGTCAGTGTCAAATGGTTTCACAGAAATAAATCTGTCTTAAAATTTGATGGTGGGAAGGCCACAGAAGACATTCTCACTCTGCACCTTTGAGACTTAAATTTAAGGGTAGGAAAGAGAAGGACTCAAAGCCACTTTCATGACATGATGGCAGATTTTCCAACCTACTGTTTGAAAGCAGTTCATGAGTGGATATGACCCATGTTTCTGAGACCTGAGTCATTTCAGCATACGTTCTAAAATACTTAGTGTCCTTGGAAGAGTATGAAAGACAAACCTAGGGATTTAAAAATATAGAGACTATTGTAGGCAGGGGAAATTCCTAAAAAGTTCTCTTATGTTTTCTCTGACTTCAAATCAACTTAAAAATGTAAAAGAAAGGTTTGGGTTACATTTAGGAGGGGTCGCCAGGCAGTCAAGGAGACCATGTCTTAGCAATGATCAACATAGGCAGCATCTTTTTTTTTTTTCTTTTTTGAAGACACTCTTGCTGTGTGGCCCAGGCTAGAGTGCAGTGGCACAATCTCAGCTCACTGCAACCTCCACCCTGTGGGTTCAAGGGATTCTCCTGCCTCAGCTTCCCGAGTACCTGGGACTACAGGCGCACGCAACCACACCCAGCTAATTCTTTGTATTTTAGTAGAGATGGGGTTTCACCATGTCGCCCAGGCTGGCCTCGAATGCCTGAGCTCAGGCAATCCGCCCACCTCGGCCTCCCAAAGTTGTCAGATTACATGTGTGAGCCACCACACCCGGCCAACATAGGCAGCATCTTGACTTGAATTCTGGGATGAATGATGTAGTTCAGATCTTTAAAAATCTGCTAGATTTCATTTCCTCTCTCTCTCACACTGTAAATTGTAGAAATTGATGCCACTGTGTTTGTGAGCCATGCAAACAATTGAAAATCATTTTTTTCCTAAAATTTGGTTAAAATCCCTAGATGTCCTTGATGTGGCATTATTAACAGTGCTTGTGTATTTTGCATATATGGTCTTTTACTGATTGGAATTTGTTTCTTAAGTTGAACTATTTCCCAGTCTATTGAAGAAAGAGACATAGTCCACACTCCAAATTCCAAATGCCAGGCTCACAGACAGGGGTTGCTGCACTCACAGACAGATGGAGAGGTATTAAAGCTGCCTGAACTGCAGGAAACCCTCTAAACACCCCCAATTACTATGATGGAGCCTCAGCATGGGAAGTGGAAGAGAAAGCATGTGCTCTCAGTAACTAGAATGACCTCCATTACTCCATGTTCATTTTTAACCACCAGCTTGCATTTTCAGAGCCTCAGGGCATTTCCTGGGAGTCTCCGTTGGATGAGGTGGATAAAATGTGCCATCTTCCAGAACCTGAACTGACCATAGAAAGACCATCTCTGCAGATGAAACTAAAAATCGAGGATTTTATCTTGCACAAAATGTTGGGGAAAGGAAGTTTTGGCAAGGTAAGCTAATGCACGGGAGAATGCTATGGCCCAACTCCAGGAACTGATGAGCCAAGTTCTTGGTCAAAGAAACTAAACTCGTAGGACCACCAGGATTGCATGTGAGTGTCAGAGACAGCTTTCCTGAGGGAGTGCTGAATAAATAGGGACCCTGAGAACTCTAGGCCCATAGTAGCCTCAGCTTTCTGGAAACCTGTGTCTCCAAAGCTACTTTGCTTGGAGAGTGTACATCTCACACGCCTATGAGTTTGAGGTCTTTGGGCACCAAAGAAATAGGAAGGTGCCTCAGCCACTTCCTGTTTCACACGGTGTTTGTGTTTGTTTCATTTTGTTTTTTCTTCTTTTGCTTCATTCTCAAGCCTGGAGTGTTGGGAGTGTTGTTTTAGTTTGCATGTGATTTTTTTCTCTCTCTATTAAATATCTTCCGGCTTGTATATGTTTCCTTGGAGTGTGATAGGGCTTGGCTCTGTGTCCCCACCCAAATCTCACATTGAATTGTAATAATCCCCAGGTGTCATGGGAGGGACCCAGTGGAAGGTGATCGAATCATGGGGATGGGTTTTTCTGTGCTGTTCCCATGATAGTGAGTAAGTCTCATGAGATCTGATGATTTTATAAAGGGGAGTTTCCCTGCACATGCCCTCTTGCCTGCCACCATGTAAGATGTCCCTTTGCCCTTCCTTTATCTTCCACCGTGATTGTGAGGCCTCCCCAGCCATGTGGAACTGAATCCATTAAACCTCTTTCCTTTATAAATTATCCAGTCTCGGGCATGTCTTTATTAGCAGCGTGATAACAGACTAATACAGGCTGCTATAACAAAATCTCACATACTGGCTGGCTTAAACAGCAGAAATTCATGTTCTCGCAGGTCTGGTGGATGGAAGTTCACCATCAAGGTGTTGGCTGTGTTGTTTCTTCCCAGGCCCCTCTCCTTGCTTTGCAATGGTCGCCCTCTCTCCGTGCCTTCATATCATCTTCCTGCTGTGCATGTCTGCATCTAAGGGTTCTCCTTTTTTGAGATGAGGTCTCACTATGTTGCCCAGGCTGGTCTTGACCTCCCAAACTCAAGTGATCCTCCTGTCTCAGCTCCCTAGTAGCTGGGATTACAGTTGTGCCACCACACTCTGCTTAAATTTTCTCTTCTTATGAAACACCAGTCATATTGGATTAGGACCTGCCTTAATAACCTCATTTAACCTTAATTACCTCTTTGAAGTTCCTGTCTCCAAATACAGTCACATTCCGAGGTCCTGGCGATTGGGACTTCAGCATAGACACAATTCAGCCCATAAGAAAACTGTAGCTTGAGAGTCCTGGAAAAAAAATTGTGGAGAAAGTCTCTCCTCTAAATTCTTCCTGCCATACATACAGGTGGGGGGTTGTCTCCATCACTCACAGATGACAAGGAGAGGAAGGAAAGAGGGAGAGGAGGACAAGCAAAAAAAAAAAAGGGGGGAGGTGAGAAGAAGGAAAAAGAGATAATTTAAGAAATTATAACCAACTATCGGTGACTGCAGAAAATTTTCAAGCTAGTGATTTAAGGAGGGACGATATGGAATATAGGCTTTTAGGTAATTTTTGATATTAAGGATATCTCATGTATTAATGGGGCTCCTATTTGTTTTACATTCTTGGATGGGACTCCCAGGAAAATTTTAATCAGAGATGACTGTTCCATGAATCTGTGCAGCCAAAGGCAGCATTATATACCACACCTGCTCACCAGACTTTGGCAGGATGTCTTACCCAGTTTATTTACTATTAAACAAACTAAAATGCAACTGAGCGGTCGCCACAGCTGAATAATATTGTGCTCCATTTGGGGTTTGGATTTAAACACTGATGCCTTGCCTTTCAGCAAAATCTACTCTGTCCAGCACATGGTAGCTGATATTCATGAATTCTTTTTGTTCATTTCCACAATAATATGAACCACAGTAGGCTCATTTGATGCTAATCTAAGCATAATAGACAATTTTACAGCCAGTCTTCATTATAATTTAGCAGCAATTAATATGCAATTATAACCTGTTACCAAAAATTGAAAGCACATTATATAGATGGAAATTGTCTTTTCGGCTTCTTAGTTTATGGCTGGTTTTAGGATGTTTTACTGAAAGAAGCAATTACTAAAAGAGTACTTTTAATTGTTAATGAAATGTTTATCTTTCTTTGTTCCCATGTGGGTTTCCACATTTGAATAAGTTTAATAAGAAAGACGTTAGGTTAAACCTACAAGCCTTAGTCAGTATCCCAAGGCACAGCTGGGAGCCCCAGGTTTCCCCCACTCCATGTCCAAAGCTGTCTACTTCTTTTCATCAGGACCCTGGCTCCCTACACACGGAGAGGAGAGGAGGGGGAGATATCAAAGCAAGATAGGATGGCTATGTTTCTCTTTCTCACAACATTGAGAATACTCCAAAACTTGTCTTTTCTCTCTCTTCTGGCTTTATATGGAAAGTGTGTTTTCTCACCAAGACCTCTATACCCTTGTTCTCAAACAACTTTTAAGCCTAAGAAAACAAATTGTGTGTTCTCTGGGGATGTGAGCATCATTCATTTGCCTGAATTCCCATCTAAGTTTCATCCCTTCCCTTCTATCAAGTCAGCTACCATCAAGCCACGAACCTGCACCATCGCGTTTTAAACCTAGACACTCACATGTTCAGGGCTGTTGTCACATCATTGACTTCGGCCTTTCCCAAAAGTCAATAATAGAAACAAATGACAAATGACTGAATTTTAACAACTGTGATTCAGAGATCATTTTAGAGTCTACTTTCCCAGGTCTCATCTTACCTGACTTTCACAACAGTCCTGTAAGTTAGAGAATGCAGTAATTGGAAACTGAAGCCCAGAAGGGCTAATTCATCTGCCCACATTTCCACAGCTAGTAAATGTCTGTGAAATAAAACTAGAGCTAGAATTTTCTGTATCCAAATGCCATGCCCTTACCATTGCCAACAGTGTGTTGCTGCATCATTTGAAAAACTAAAATTGTTGAAACTCTCCATCATATGCCATCTGGTGTCCTTTGATATAAGGGCCACAAAATCAAGTGGGAAAAGTAAATTTTGGAGTTAAATCTTCCCTCGTAGCTCCAAGAATCTGAGCAAGTTATTCTTTGAACTCAGTGTTTGTTGTTGGTGTTGTTAACTTCTGTCTTGCAGAGTGTGATGAGCTAAGAATTAAATTAGATAATACAATTAGGTCATAAGTGTAAAGTAGGTAGCAGAGTGTATGACACACAGTAGGTCCTAAAATGTTTCATTCCCATTTTGGTGTCCTTTGATACGACAGCCATGAAATCAAGTGGGAAAGTAAACTTCGGAGTTAAATCTTTCCCTAGTAACTCGAAGAATCCGAGCAAGTTATTCTTTGAACCCAGTGTCAGTCACATTTTAGGACCTGCTATGTGCCATACATTCTGCTATGAATAATTCATTGCTGTGTTGTCAGAGAAAATGGTGTTTACTTATTTTTTTTTTTCTTTTGAGACAGAGTCTCACTCTGTCGCCCAGGCTGGAGTGCAGTGGCATGATCTCGGCTCACCACAACCTCCGCCTCCCAGGTTCAAGCAATTCCCTCATCTCAGCCTCCCGAGTAGCTGGACTACAGGCACCCACCACCATGCCCGGCTAATTTTTTATTTTTTTATTTTTTTAGTCGAGACAGGGTTTCACCATGTTGGCCAGGCTGGTCTCAAACTCCTCACCTCAGACAATCTGCCTGCCTTGGCCTCCCAAATTGCTGGGATTACAGGCATGAGCCACTGTGCCTGGCCAGTGTTTATTTTTTAAGTACACAAGGAGAACTATATCCCTCCATTCTTCTTTTGGCCTGGAAAAACTGGGTAAAACATAAAGCTACGATTTATGTGCACTTGCAGTGATGTTTCGAGTACAATTTCTCCTCTCCACACTCAACTCTTCTTTCTTCACTGTGCACTTTCTCTCTCTGGATTTTTATTATACCCTCACTCAGATCCCTGAGCAGGGAGGGCACACTTTTAAAAACCCATTCAATTGTTTAATAATTTTGTGAAACCCTTGGAAAGAGTACAAAGATAGTATGAAACAGTGATGTCATGTCCAAAACCAGTGAAATGCTCCATTTTGTCTCAGGAATGGCCTATGCAGGATGGATGGGGGTTGGAGAAGGAACCCCTTTCCCCACCCAACACAGGTGTCTCTCAGGACTCTGTCTCTTTTTTAAGAAGTGGGAATCCAAATTCTAAAATAAAGTTACTTCTTCCCTTTCCTTCTAGGTCTTCCTGGCAGAATTCAAGAAAACTAATCAATTTTTCGCAATAAAGACCTTAAAGAAAGATGTGGTCTTGATGGATGATGATGTTGAGTGCACAATGGTAGAGAAGAGAGTTCTTTCCTTGGCCTGGGAGCATCCATTTCTGACGCATATGTTTTGTACGTTCCAGACCAAGGTATGGCTTCTGCTCCGACAACCCTACCTCCCCTCTAACCTGTCTCAGCGTGATACCTCCAATGGCGCCCTCATTAGGAGACACGAGTCATTGCCTCCATATTTATCTTACATTTCGGTGTATCTGCCATCCATCCAAAAAAGTTTCATCCCTTCTACACACGATGGAAGTATTACTTAGAATGTTTTAATGTCATCGATTGGGAAAGATCTTTACTTGTAGATTTGTTTGTCTGTTTTCCTGTTTTTTAGAATTTGGTTTCATTTAGCACAACAACCAGGCTTCTCAGCAGTCCATGACTTGGGGGAAAATGTGACAAGTGTTTGTTCATCTACCCTGCATGTATTTGAAGAGATAAAAGTTGGAAAATAGATCAAAACGCACATACACTATTATTTTTCTCTTCAAGGCTGGCAGAAAAAGCAGCCTTAGAATGGGCTCATCAGTGAGCAAGCCCCTGAGCTGGGAGGTGGAGGTTGGATGCGTCTGCATTCCCACTCAGCGTTGGGACCCTTTCCTTATGCTCAATTTGCCAGAAGCCTGCGCCGTTCTGGGAGGACTTGCATCCTGGTCTCCTTTTTCCTTAAAAAAAAATTATCCTTTTCTTTCCTGACTCAAAATTATTCAGGATCATTGTAGAAAATTTTTATAAACTCAAAGAAGAAAATCACTGATAATCCCACCACTTAAGATATACTCACCATTAATACTTTGAAGTTTCTCCTTCTATAGATTCTCTCTGCAGTGGACTTTTAAAAACAAAAATAGCAACCCACTGTAAATACCTACTGCACTGTACTCTGCGTTTGTTACACTCTATTTTGAACATTTTCTTACGTCTTTGGATATTCTACAATGTGATTTAACTAGAACATCTCTAATTTTTTGTTCTGATTTAAATAACACTAAAATGAACATCCTCGAAGATTAGTTTTCATGCACATGCATTGTGATTCTTCTCACCTGGTTTGTCTCCTCTCTGCCACCCCATCCCGGCTGTCCACCACCTGCACTAATTAGCAGCCCCAAGTGGGACCATATGACTAAAGGCCAAAGAACACAAGGGGTGGAGGCTTTTCCATTTTCTGTTTTCTTTCTTTTTTTTGTTTTATTTTGTTTGTTTGTTTGTTTTGAGATGGAGTCTCACTCTGTCGCCCAGGCTGGAGTGCAATGGTGTGATCTCAGCTCACTGCAACCTCCGCCTCCCGGGTTCAAGCGACTCTCCTGCCTCAGCCTCCTGAGTAGCTGGGATTACAGGTGTACACCACCACACTCAGCTAATTTTTGTATTTTTAGTAGAGACAAGGTTTCACCATGTTGGCCAGGCTGATCTCAAACTCCTGACCTCAGGTGATCCACCCCCGTCGGCCTCCCAAAGTGCTGGGATTCTAGGCGTGAGCCAACACGCCCAGCCCTTTTCCCATTTTCTATCTCAAGCCATGACGACTGGAGAGTGAATGAGAGAAAACTTCTAAGGTGACTCGAGCCATGGGAAGAATTAACGAGGGAACCAGGGAATGAATGAGGAAAGTGGATGGCAACTGGGGCATCCATCACCACCTCTGCAGTTCCCAGTAGATTCTCAGCATATGTGCAATAACCAAATCAATGAATAAATGCACTTACCTAAGATAAAGAGAAGCCAGACCATGGCAAAGCACTTACTGAGCATATGCTGAGCTCAAAGCACTGTGGAGGATACAGAAGTATATAATACAGCTCCCAACCTTGAGAACTTCACACTCTAATAAGAGTTAAGGCTGCATTTCTAACAGTATGAGTAATATTAGATCAGAAGGCAGACGCAAAGTACCAGAGCTGAGAGAAACTAGAAATGGGAATTTGAATGGGCAGAAAGGGCCTTGGGCATGAAAGGTGTAGCTGCAGGAGAGGAAGTAGAAAGGAGTGAGGTGTCCTGGTCAGCTGTTTAGGAGAATGCAGGCCGACTTCCTACCGCAAGAGCAGGCTGGAACTTCCCATGATGAAGGCTAGAGAGATTTTGTACTAGAAACTCCCTCCTGGAGATGATAAATACCCATTGGCCTGGGAAGGTGAAGGTATGTCACCTGCAGGCAAAGTGACAAACTGCCACCCTCTCCATGCTGTTGTCTAGATTTTCTGCACACTCTGGGGCTCCCTGTAATCTTTTCCCTTTGCAGTATTTTGAGGCTTGTAGCAAACTGCTAAACACACTTTTTCTTTTTTGCCATAAATAAAGATTTTTATTGTAAAGCTTTCATAATAGTGAATAATTGGAAACAACACAAATACCCAGTGATAGATTTATTGAATAAATTATGATATGGTCAGAGAAAATAATACTATATAACCATTTTAAATGATGATGTAAATGCTTAAATATTAATACAGAATGTTGTTTATGAAATCATAAGTGAGAATATATAGTATTTCCTTTTAAGCAAGAACATTTGCATGTATAAGCATGAAAAATAATGAAAAACTAACAGTTGTTAATTGGGAGGTAGGATTATAAGTGATTTTATTTTTATTATATCTTTCTGTGTATATTACTATGATTTTATTTTTATTATATCTTTAAGCAAGAACATTTGCATGTATAAGCATGAAAAATAATGAAAAACTAACAGTTGTTAATTGGGAGGTAGGATTATAAGTGATTTTATTTTTATTATATCTTTCTGTGTATATTACTATGATTTTATTTTATTATATCTTTCTGTGTATATTACTATGATTTTATTTTATTATATCTTTCTGTGTATATTACTATAAACACACTTTAAACTGGGCTTCTGGGCACTTAGGCACTTAGTCTTTTCTTGGTGCCCTTTCCCCATTTTTTTTTTTTTGATTTGCATGTATGACGGTTTTCATGTCTTATAGGGAAGGCTATTGGGAATCTCACTTGGTAGAAGATAGGTGTGCTCCTTTCTCTTGCCTGTCCATCACAGCTTCAGGCAGCATTTGTTTCTGTCCCTCTTATGAGAGATCTCCTTAACCCATTTATGCCTGAGGTTGCAACTTTTTGAATTTTGAAATCAGAACTTGGCGATGACCTTGAGCAGTAGGATATAAATAACTCCCACATGCTTAGCGTTCCAATAATGGAACAGTAGGCATAAATGAGTTCCGTGCAGCTGGGATGCTTTACCAAGACCTGAGCCACAAGTGCATCCACAGCGTTGGTGCCAGGAGAGAAAAAAAACTTCAGCAGAGAATGTGCACATGAAATGTAAATCTGACTGGCTCAAGACTCAGATCTCAAGGAACTGAGTCCTTTTAGAAAGAGGAAAGAAACAAAGGAAGAAGCTTGAATCACCTTTTCCAACACCCCGAGTTGTTGTTTTTGAGATGTCTTAATTTATTATTCAAACCTTGCTTGTCAAAGTAACTGATTAAATACCACAAGTGAATGCAAAAGGCAACAATTGATACATGATATGGATAATGCTTTGTTCTGGGAACATCTTGGGAATGGCCTTTCTTGGGAGGACAGTTACCTGTGTATACTAGTGAAGACATCAGATAAGGTAAATTAACTATGTACTTCTCCAGGGCATTGTTATTTTCTAAAGGAAGTTATTCATCTGCTCTCGGCCTCCAAAGAGCGCACCTGTTAATTATTCAGGAGATTCTGAGAACAGGTATTCAGTTGTTATTAATCAGGGCCATTTGGATTAAATTGTTAAAAGTTTTTAAAGTTTATAGATGAGGGATATATCACCTATGGAAGGGTGAAAATATGATAAAGCCATTTAGGAAGCTACAAAATTTGAAAAATACCTGTGGACTTGGATTCTGAAGTTCAAGCCCAGCTCTGCCATTTATTAACAGGGCTCTGAGGCACCCACTTTACCCCTGCCCAGGACAGAGAGTAAGAGTTACAGGCAGAGGGGCTGAGAGCTGTAAAACCAGGGGCCCTAATGGTACGGTACCGTCTGGGGACATAGATGTACAGGATAATTCATGGAATCTGAACCTGAAGCTGAATGAGGCTCAAATCAAAAGAATCTTCAAAATTAATTTTCTGTGTGCTAGATCAAGATGACTTTGTGCATCATCCAGGCTCTGGCATAAATTACTGGCTCAGGGTCTAACATAGATCAGCATTCTGAGAGGCTGCTGTCTTGTCAAGAGGAAAGAAGGGCTTGCTATTCTTTCTTTTACTTTTTTTCTAACATTTCTTTGTTGTTAATATTTACATTTTCTGTCTTACATGAAAGTCTGCAGGGCTTGAAATTGCACAATCCCTTCTCAGTACCCCTTCAGTGCGAATGCCAGCCAACTGTTGCACTACTAGATTTCCAACTTCGATTTTTAATAGTTTCCATTACTTACATTTTAAAAAATAAAAAAAAGGAAAATCCACAATAAAATTTGTCTACAAGAAGAGTTGTCATAAATCTTTTAACTATATCCACTTACAAGTAGATTTAAGACAATTAGAAAAAAATAATTAACCATAAAACTTTGAAACACTCACAGGGAAAAATAAACACGGAAAAAAACAATTTCCCTCTTTTTAATTATGCTGCAGTAAAAGAAAGATTAATAACTCAAGTATCCAAAGTTTCTGTGTTCTCTCTCTGATAAAACTGTGGAAAAATAAGATTTATTTCCAAAATTTGTTTGGAAAAGAAAGATGCATCTAACACGGTAAGGATGCTACTTCTTTTTAATTTCAAGGAAATAATTTTCCCTTAAAAATTAAAAGTGAACTAAAGTCTACCTTCCTCTGTGTCTCCTTTGAATTCTGAAAGGCCGATCTGTATTCTGTCATTTAAGTAGTGTTACTATTTCACACCTACGTTGCTCTAGATCCTAGAGGAACATCTCTGTCTCTGGGTCGTTCCCTCAGGTTGGATTTGAGGGCAGGCCGCCGTGGTTTTGCAAGCCTCTGAAGAGTGGCCTCCCAGGGTGATGCCAGGAGGCAGAACACTAGTGTTCCTGGATTCACATCACTGCCCTTGACTCCCACACTCCCAGTATGCACCAGTTGAACATTCTTGGTCAATATCACTTTGAAATTTTTCTTTATGAAAAAGAAAACTAAGTTTCACTTTCTATTCATAGAACACACAAAGTTCTACTTCCGGTTATGGCTTCAGGGCATGAGTGTGTGAGTTACTTTGAACAAGTCACCTAACATTTCTTTGTGACATTGGTTCTCCTTTTTTGCTTCCTAAGGATAATGTGAAAAATAATAACAATAATAGCACTTGCAGAGAAGTTTGGATCTTTTTTGGAGAAAGTACCATACTAACTACAAGATACTATTATCATTTAAAATTAAAAAGAAAAACTCCTTCAATTTGATAGCTTTTAAAAAGTATGTCATCCTGGTATTTGCATAGTTTTAAGGCAAAATCCATCTAAGAAAGTTTTTAATTTCAAGCATTTTATTCAGAAACTGCTTCATCTGAAGCTCTCAAAAATGCTGCAATCCATGAACGCTTCAGTTGAGCTAGGAGCCCTGGAAATTATCACAACTGTAGCAAAGAAAAGAAAACCCACGGAAACCACATCCTCCAAAAGACGTGTCCCTGCACTAAGACAAGAATTAACTTTTCATGGTGCCCCCATCTGTAGTGACAGATAAGCCTCTTTTCTTTAACGTCCTCTGGCGGCGTTCTGATCCTGAGAACGCTTACACGTTGTTATTTCAGAAACTGGGGGTCACTTAGACGTTCTGCAGGTTCCCCTGCTATGTAACCAAACTGTGATTTGGCAAATGTTAGATTTTATAGCAAATTTACAAAAATGAGTCGATTTACAGCTGTCAACCTGAAATAATCAAAAAGGCCAGAATCAAATTTAAAGAGCATTTATTCAAACTCAAAGTTTGAGGATGGTCCACCTGGAAACACCCCAAAAGAATGGAGTCAGAGTTGTAAAGGAGGGAACTTTAGGGTTTCCATAGGGAGAGACAGAGGCATTTTTAGCAGGATTACATTTTTTCATACAAGGCTGGTGCATAGTTCCAAGAACTTGGTTACAGGCAGTGTTTCTTTTTGGGAAAGGGACATTTAACATCTTTTACAGAGTGTGCTATAGTCATGGGTTTTCTGTCATCTGGTTTAAGGAAAATAGGACAAAAAAAAGGAGAAGGTAATCTTTAACAAGATTCATTAATTAAAAAGGCAGGAGGCGGCCAGGCACAGTGGCTCACACCTGTAATCCCAGCACTTTGGAGGCTGAAGCGGGTGGATCACCTGGGGTCAGGAGTTTGAGACCAGCCTGGCCAACATGGCGAAACCCTGTCTCCACTAAAAATACAAAAATTAGCTGGGCGGGGTGGTGGGCACCTATAATCCCAGCTACTCAGGAGGCTGAGGCAGGATAATCACTTGAACCCACGGGGCGGAGGTTGCAGTGAGCTGAGATCACACCACTGCACTCTAGCATGCGCGAAAGAGTGAAACTCCATCTCAAAGAAAAAAGGAAGTCAGGAAGTGTTTGTCCCTGACATTGTTTAATTCTCTCTAGTCATTGTACAGAACAAGAGAAAAAAGAAAGCAAGTTAATCTATAATCTGAGAAACAGAAGTTGTAACCATATGTGACTCAAATCACAGTCGCATCTCTCTCAAGGCGTAGAATGCATTTTAGGAATTCCAACAACTTTTAAATGTTATTTATTTTCACACAGTAATTTATGGGAAATTAATGTTGCACTCACAATGTTTCCTTAAGGTTTTCTCATTCAAATACACCGGGCAATGAGTGAACACATATTCAGGAATTCTTGGACTAAAAGAACAAAGAACAAGACACTCACTCAGTGCATCTGGAATGCCGCATCTTTCCTACATGCCTGCTTTTTTTTTTTTTCTGAGGTGGAGTCTTGCTCTGTCGCCCAGCCTGGAGTGCAGTGGCGTGATCTCGGCTCACTGCACGCTCTGCCTCCCGGGTTCATGCCATTCTCCTGCCTCACCTTCCCAAGTAGCTGGGACTACAGGCACCCGCCACCACGCCTGGCTAATTTTTTGTATATTTAGTAGAGATGGGGTATCACCGTGTTAACCAGGATGGTCTCGATCTCCTGACCTTGTGATTGACCCGCCTCGGCCTCCCAGAGTGCTGGGATTACGGGTGTGAGCCACTGCACCCAGGCCCTACACGCCCGCTTTTTAAGCTCACAGATACGTTCTCATCTTGATGTGACTCTGTAATATTCTTCCAGGCTCATGGCCCATATTATCTGCCCATTCCTTTGTCAGCCATTCTCACAAAGTCCCAAAAGTATTGTCACCAGCTTCCCAGAAGACATGAACATTTGACATCTCCTTCAAGAGAGTGCCACAGGAAAGTGCATGTCCTCTGTGAATCTACTATCCCTCCTTTGTTTTTTGTTGTTGTTGTTGTCACTGTTGTGTTTGTTTGTTTGTTTGTTTTGAGAAGGAGTCTCACTCTGTCGCCCAGACTGGAGTACAGTGGAACGATCTCGGCTCACTGCAACCTCCATCTCCTGGGTTCAAGTGATCCTCCTGCCTCAGCCTCCCAAGTAGCTGGAATTACAGGCATGCGCCACCACGCCCAGCTAATTTTTTTTTCTTGGTATTTTAGTAGAGATGGGGTTTCACCATGTTGGCCAGGCTGGTCTCAAACTCCTGACCTCAAGTGATCCACCCACCTTGGCCTCCCAAAGTGCTGGGATCACAGGCATGAGCCACCATGCCCAGCCTACTCTCCCTCCTTTGAAACCTTGCTGAAAAACTACCTACTCTATAAATCACTCTCAGATACACTAAATCCTACTTGTCATTCAGACGCTCAGGCTTCTCGGCTTACGTGACCCGGAAAGATGATTTTGCTCTTGTACTGCTGGGTGTCTTCTGTGACTTCTTTCATATGTTCTGTTTAAATAATACCCTCTCTATGTAAATAATACATTGCTTGATACCAAGATGCATGTTTCGCTCTTTTCTTTTGTTTCATTTGCCTGTAGAATGCACGATAATGTTCAGGGGCTGGGCACAGGGGGAGTGGAAGAGAAAAAGAAAGATAAATGGTCTGAGAGTAGATTATACTGGCTAACTCAGGTGCCACGAAGGCTGGTCCCGAACAGAACGGTAGTGGAGAAGTCTGTCTTTGACAAACCCTCTTCCCACCCCTCTCTGACCTCCTGTTTCATTATTTTCCCCTTCATCCCAGAGTTCACATGATCTTGTACCCACTGTAGCTATCAGGTCTCTGCCTTGATTTTTTCTTTTTTTTTTTGAGACAGTCTCGCTCTGTTGCCCAGGTGGCTCAATGCAACCTCCACCTCCTGGGTTCAAGTGATTCTCCTGCCTCAGCCTCCCAAGTAGCTGGGGTTACAGGTGTATGCCACCATGCCTGGATAATTTTTGTATTTTTAGTAGAGATGGGATTTCACCATATTGGCCAAGCTGGTCTTGAACTCCTGACCTCTAGTGATCCACCCACCTCAGCCTCCCAAAATGCTGGGATTATAGGTGTGAGCCACTGCGCTTGGCCTCTGCCTTGATCCTTGATCGCAAAATCATTCTTCTCCATCTCTTTGTCTCTCCCCCTTAAAACTTCTGTCACTTCAGGATCCTCTTCTCCACCACCAGTCTTAGAGAAAATATCTGATAAATAGCATAGAGCAGTTTAATATGTGTTGTTCCTAGCAGCGATTTCTTCCTAAAGTGGGGCAGAGTGGAGGTTCCTTATTAGACCAAACATTATGTTGTATCTGAGGTGATTACAGTCCCCATCCTGAGGAGGTGACACGCGTGGGACTCTTCAGGGGAAATTGTGGGAATATATGAGCGTCGGAATCAACCTACTGCAGAGATTCAAGTGCCAAACCACAGAAAACCCCTCTATTACAAAGTAGGAGGAAGAGCAAGGGGGAAAGGTGATAGGGAGGATCCCTCGGGGTGGTAAGAAGAGGAACAGAGGAGTTAGGAGTATCGGAAGACAGGAGAGGAAAGAATTTCAAGAGAGAAAGGATCATATATTTAATGTGGTGAAGAGTTGACAATCAAAAACTGAGTGTGGAATGTGCCATGGAGGAGGAGCAGGCAATAAAGTGTGAAGGAATGAGTGGTGGACGGGCAGAATCAGTGGTGACACAGAAATCTTCCAGAAAGAGTTTTCAGAAGATGGAAGCTCGTTATGACTGCAGAGTGTAAGGGATGAGAATCATGCGAAATGCTTGAGCCAGAGATGGAGAAACCAGACAAGAGGGAGGCTATTCAGGTTGTAGCCTTTTCAGATAGGCTTCTTTCACTTAAGAATATGCATTTAAGGGTTCTTCTTTTCTTTCTATGGCTTGAGAACTCATTTTTCATTGCTCAGTAATATTCCATTGTATGGATGTACCACCATTTATCCATTCACCTGTTGAGATGCATCTTGGTTGCTCAGAATAACTAACAACTAATGATTTGTTACATTCTTTTGTTTTCCTTATAATAACATACTCCATGGATCAAGAATTTTAGTGTAGGGAGGGGTGGTAGAGGTTATCAGGTCAGATCCCCTCATTTTGCAGCAAAGGAAATGGAGCTCCAGAGAAGATAAGCCTAGCTGGTCACAGGAGAGTGCTCTTTTCTGTGGTCAATCCAAAATTATTAGTAAAGTTGAGACTTCAAGGTACCTCAACACAAATCCAACTCACAACTTATTTAATTGGAAAATTATTCATTCCATGTCCTAAACCTTAGACCCAAGCAAGAGGGGTTTTGCCCAGCCCCTCACTTAAAATCCTCCCTTTGGCCTTTCTCAAACCACACTCCTTCCTATGAAGCCAAGAGGTCATCTCTGTTCCTAAACTACTCCCCAGGACCTCAGAATTCCATACCTAAACAGCCTCAAGCCTGTGTAGACGTCTCCCTAGGTTCTGTCCTTGAAAGGGGCAGGAGGGGACTTTCCCAATATGGCCAATTAACTGGTGCAGAATTTTGAGGGATCCTGAATTTGTCACTGGCCTTCTTGGTCATTATGAAGTTATATTTCCCAAGAGACAGAATATATAGGAATGTAGAGCATATTTAATTGAATTGTTGGTGAGCTTGATTAATAACACTTAAACCTGGGGACCCCCGGTGTGGGGACTCCCTCTGCACACTCGCTCCAATCTTGCAAAGGTTGGGGCTGTCCTTGTTCTGATTATAATGCAACTTAATGCTTTTCTTCCCTCTGTGATAAAATAATAACAATGTATGTGATAAAGTTAATACATAAGGAGTTCTTACTATATGCCAGGCACAGGGCTAAATACTTTATATTAATTCTTTCATTTAATTTTAAATATGAACGATAGCTCCCCTTTCTTCTTCAGAGCAGAATTCCCAACTCTTTCCATTGGCTGTCATAGGAGATGCCCCAAAGTAGAGTTGAATTCTATCTCTGGTTTCCATCTTGTTATACTATAGTCTTCACTGTTATAACATTTGTTACATGTGCTTAACATATGATACTTTGAAAGGTGTGATGGTAAATTTAGATGTTTTGTCATAAATATTTTGATCTTAATTTTATTTATTTTGCAGAGATTGCAAATATTCTCTTGTGTAAAATTTATTACGTTGGTTTACTAGCATTTGGAGAAAAAAGATACCTCGAAAAAATGACTACAATTATTCTTTTCCTTCTTTTCCCGTCTTATTTTTCTGGAGAGGGAGTCTATAAATCTGACCTTATTTGCATGATATTTGCCAAGTTCTCAGTGTATTTACAAAATTAACTGTTATTAGTTTGATAAAAATCATTAGTTAATTTCTTTAATGCTATAAGCCTGTCATTCATCCTATAATATATGCACATTTGCCAGCCATTTCCTTGTTTACTCAATATTTGACTAGCTGTGTTGAATAGTCTTCACAACTAAACACTTTTCCATTCTCTTTATTCTCGTTCTCTCATTTGAAAAATGTAATCACTGTAAGAAGAAAGCAGTGTAGAAGCTAGGTTGTATTAAATAACTTTTGAGGCCGCTTTTACAATTCACCCGTTACTAATTCTAGAATATTCACAAAATGTCCTACTCCTCCCTTTAAAGAACTATCTTGTGTTTTAAATAGTGATATATTTTGACAGCTCTAGGACCTTTAACTACTCCAAATAATATTCGTGTATGCACACGCAATCCTATGAGAATTATACAACTGATTTTGTTAAATCTATCACTTTGATCTTGTATTTAATCATCATTTTTTTTAAGACAGGGTCTCACTCTGTTACCCAGGCTGGCTTTGGACTCTTAGGCTCAAGTGATCCTCCTGCCTCAGCTTCATGAATAGCTGAGATTACAGGCATGCACCTCTGCACCCAACTTAAATACCATTTCTTTAAAACATCAATAACACAAACATAAAAGAGTCATACAGCTTTGATTACCCACCTATCTACAGAACATCAACATTGTTTATTGCCTTCCGTTGTCTGGAAATCACAACAAAGCTGTAGGTAATGGTGACTCTCTCATTTTCATGGACAGGGTTCATTTTTCAGAGGAGGAAACCGAGGCCCTGTGATGGTGGGATTTACCTGATCCCACAGCTGATTAGCGACAGTCTCATTTCTCACAGACTAGAATTGCCATTCGACAGATGCTTTGCCAGGAGTTGTTGACAGTCGGCAAGACTGGGACACGTTTGGCATGTCCCATCCCCTAATGCCTTCACAGCTTCAATTCTCACCCACCAGAAAGAATCATTTGCCTCGGTTAATGTATTACCCGCCATAAAGACGTGAGGTCTAGACTAGTAAGTGCCATTTACAATTAACCCAACACAGGCCACATTCTCTCCCTCCCTCCCCACCATCTCTCTCTCTCTCTCTCTCTCTCGCTCATCAGCCTGCTTTGTATCCTCTCTCAGCAGGTGGCCAGAACCTAAAGGGCAGCCCAGGAGGGAATCTAATTCTGTTTTCTTCTTTCTTTCAAGAGCCATCAGCCAGAGAACTATTCATTTGCTTCCTCTGGGAAGTATTTGCTGGTTTTTGGATTGGTTTTGGTTTTGTCTTTCCTGGCTTTTAAATTGTTTCCTAGAAGGACAACTGCCGTCAGTTATCAATTTCCCACTGAGGGTCAGTGCAGAGCTTCATTTCCACACACACTATTTTGTTTAATACCCACAGCAACCCTAGGAGGTAGGAGTATTATTACCCCATTTCACAAATAAAATGAAGCTCAGGAGAGGTTAAGTCATGTCTCCAGAGTTACAAATAGAGGGGCTTTGAACCCAGGGCTGAGTAAGCATGAAGCCCACATTCTTCGCAATTACTCTGAGTCTCATTCTTCTTGGTTTGTTCCTATCTACACCAGCCCAGAGTCTTTCCAGCAGGCAGATACTTCTTTTTGCTTGCAGCTCTGCAGAGGTTCTAGTCAGCTGTGGGTTGCCTTCAACTCTGGGCACTCCTTCCCCAGCTGTTTATGAAAGTTTGAGCCTATTATATTTGTATTTACCTTTTATGATGGGATTTTGGATTCAGCTTTTAAAAGGCTTATCCATCCCTCAAAATATGATCCTCAAAATCCAAACCTCAGGACCGTGTAGTTTGTATGTGCATACATTTGTGCTAATTTTATCACAGAGCTTTCATGAGCGTCTGTGTGAAGAGACCACCAAACAGGCTTTGTGTGAGCAACATGGCTGTTTATTTCACCTGGGTGCAGGCAGGCTGAGTCCGAAAAGAGAGTCAGCGAAGGGAGATAAGGGTGGGGCCGTTTTATAGGATTTGGGTAGGTAAAGGAAAATTCCAGTCAAAGGGGGTTTGTTCTCTGGCGGGCAGGAGTGGGGGTCGCAAGGTGCTCAGTGGGGGAGCTTTTTGAGCCAGGATGAGCCAGGAAAAGGACTTTCACAAGGTAATGTCATCACTTAAGGCAAGGACTGACCATTTACACTTCTTTTGTGGTGGAATGTCATCAGTTAAGATGGGGCAGGGCATATTCACTTCTTTTGTGATTCTTCAGTTACTTCAGGCCATCTGGGCATATACTTACAAGTCACAGGGGATGCGATGGCTTGGCTTGGGCTCAGAGGCCTGACACAGCCATCTCTGTGGCCCAAAATATCACGGATGACTCGATTCCCAGGCTTTCCAAACAGAGGAGCATCCTCTAGAGAGACAGCAGGTCCTCCAGGCCGGATCACACAAGCTGGACTTCCAGGCATGGACCGTCCTTGCTCCCCTTCAAGAAGCCCACGTTTGACCAGGCATTCATCCAAGCCAGAGGGTTAAACTGATGCAAAATGCCATCACAAGGGACAAAGAACAGTCACTGCAATTTTCCCATGCTGTGGCTTAATATAAAGATGAGAACCAGAACAGATATTTGACAGATTTATTGTGGAGCCTGCAGTTCTCTTGGGAGGATTAAATGTGGGGCATCCAACATACTATAAATCTCCATTGCTGTTAATTAATAATCACTATCAACGTAGTCTTCTTCTCACCCTCATGGTAGTAAACACTGACTGTGCCCTGTGATCTCTTAGACTTTAATGGCCAATTCAACCCCCACAATGCTCACCACTAGTGTGGCGTCTGATTCAGACCTGAGAACAGGTGGGAAGGTGTGTGGAATACATGGGAGTGGGGCTGAACTGTTGCCTCCAGTCCCCTCCCACCACTTTCTCCACATCTAAATTGACAGTGTTAAATTCTGAAATGTCAGCCTTTCTAGGAATTTGTAAGCATCCAAACACTTAGAAGAAACCGTTCACTCAAGCACTGTTGGAAATGGTTTCGCTCTACACTTTCATACGCTTTGCTCTCGTGACTACTTAAAAGAAAATTCCACCTTTGTGGCTTGTATAGGGCCGCTATAGTTTGAGTAAAAACGTGAGGTTAGAACAGAAGCTCTTTCTATGGTGCTGATGAGACAAGAGGTAGCATGAAAAAGCAGGTGTGTGCAGGCAAGGCCAATGACGACTCTCAAATTGGGTTTGAAATCTGTGTTAAGTCATGATTTATGTCAGCTGAGAATTTGGGCCTGTCCAGAAGAGAAAAGGGTGGGCTTCACTTAAAGATGTATGGAATTAGTAAATCAGATTGGAAACTAACATTGAAAAAAGACTGATGCTTACCTTGACCTGGATTATTGAGATAATTGCCACAATACTTGGTTTCCCCATTCTCACTGTCAGACCAGAACAGTGTTTCTACCATTACCTCCTATGCCCCATGGCCTCGGTTGGGTTCACATCAAAATTTAAAGGTTAATTCTGTTAAGAAACCACCCAGGTGAGACTTTCAGATGCAAATTCATGCCCAGACACACCAAAGGTCCCCACACTTCATGGATTACTGATTCTGTGATGCATTACAACCCTTTAAAAAATCAGGTTTCTCTAAAGTGTTATAAATACATTTATTGGAAAAAAAAAAACATTGTCTCACATCATTGAGGAGCTGAGGCTGGTTACAATCCTGGCTGCCTCTGATATGCCCACCACAGCCTGAAGACCACCCAGCCCTACTTCTGACTGTGGCCACTCGAGGGCTCCAGCTCTACTGACATACATCATGTCCTCTGCCAGAAGAACTCTGTCATAAACTGTGGCTTGCCTCTGCCATGAGTTAAGTCAAGACTGGAGAAAAATAAGGTTAAACTTGATTGCAAGCTTCAGGGAGGAATGACTGACATGCCCTGCCCACTCCCCACCATGCCATGCCCATAGAATATGCTCAGTAGCTAATTACTGAGTGTTGAATGAATGAATGTTTTCAAGCTCTGCCCTTGGAGTCAGAGACCAAAACGCATTCTCCTTATCAGCCTGCAGCCTGTCACTTTCCATAAGTATATGATTGGCACATGCTAAGTGCCCTAAGTGCCTGGCACCATCCCATTGTCTGGCCAGCAGGTCAACTGGACTCTCCCTTGTGCCCCTCGCTCATCTGCTGGGTTGTAACACACAAGCATCTGGATGTCACACGGCATCCCACCTAGATTCCCCAGGCTTCCTGGGGCTCAAAAACATAGATTGGCTAAATGATTTTGACGGTCTTCTGATAAGTGATTTCACAACAGAATTGGTTCCCCTGAAATGATCTGATCCATTTAAAAAGTAGTCCTCCTTGTTGTATTTTCTCTAAAGAGCTAAAAATTGGAACTGTGACTGGGTATGGTGGCTCACGCCTGTAATCCCAGCACTTTGGGAGGCCAAGGTGGGTGGATCACCTGAGGTCAAGAGTTGGAGACCAGCCTGGCTAACATGGCGAAACCCTGTCTCTGCTAAAAATACAAAAACTAGCTGGGCATGGTGGTGCATGTCTGTAGTCCCAGCTACTAGGGAGGCTGAAGGGGGAGAATCTCTTGAAGCCAGGAGGCGGAGGTTGCAGTGAGCCGAGATCGCGCCACTGCACTCCAGCCTGGGAGACAGAGTGAGACCCTGTCTTGGACAAAATAAATAAAAGTGAAATGAAATAAAAGTTGAAATGGCTTTGTTTTTCCACAGGAAAACCTCTTTTTTGTGATGGAGTACCTCAACGGAGGGGACTTAATGTACCACATCCAAAGCTGCCACAAGTTCGACCTTTCCAGAGCGACGTAAGAGCCTTTAAAGGGTTTGGGGTTTTCCACTGTTCTTGTCAGTTCTCACTGGTTTTTTTTTTTTTTTTTTCTTTTTTCCCACTTGGCATGCCTGAATCCCAGGGCCAGGTAAACCCTCGGGAATACATCAAGCAAGGCAACAGTTTTCCCAGGTTGTGAAACTGAAATTCATGTCAGTTTGGTTTCATTTCTCTGTGATTTAAAACTAACTACTTAGTTTCTTAAGGAACCATCCCGATTCATCAGACTTCTAACTAACCTAAGCACAGAAGCAAATATGTGCCCTTTGGAAAGGAAGCAGTGAAATGGACTGCGGACCTCAAGGGTGGTCCCCAGGGATGGAGCTTGTAGCTGAGGCATCTTATGGAAAGCCTGATGTGGAGGCATAAAGCTTTAGGAAGCAGGAAGAGGCACTTACTCCATCTGAAAACAAAGCTTCACCTTCCTAGTGCCAGGCAGCCTGAGACACATGGAGATGGGGCAGGCTGTGTGTACCTGGTGGGACTGCACCTGCATCCACAGCTCTCACCACCCCTCCTGCCCATGCTGTTCCCCTTGGGTCCCACTTCTTGCTCCCCATGACATGCAAGTAAAAGAAAGCTGTGCCACTGGGCTCCTTGGAAGATGATGAGTACATGCTAGCTTCCTTTGCTCAGCGCTCAATAATCCCTCCCTCCCATCTGCATGAACACTTTGAGTGGTTTAGGTTGAAGTGGGTTGAGAAATGGATTTGGTCCGCCAGCTCCTTAAAAACCCTGGCTGGAATGGCTGTTTATCACATCTAGTGGGTAGCACTCTGCTGAGATCATTGCTCTGGGAAACCTCAGCAATGCACACAGAGGTAATTTTACTGGATTTCTGCAGCAGAGAAATCATCGGGCGTTTTTCATGCCAGAAAGGATTCACTTAGTCCACTGTCATCTCCAGCCAGCCCAGACCCACGCTATCCATCCTGTCCTAAATGCCTTCCAGGAAGGAGAATTTTGCATTCTTCCACAAGATCCAGCAAGCTTCCCTTCCAGGAAGCTGTCTCTTATATCCGACCTTAATCCCACCAGTGATGGAGTAAACTCATTTCCTTTAACCTTGTCACCATTGAAGATGAAGTGTAACTTATCTTGCATCTGCTAATATCCTCTTTTCCACCTCATGGGCTGTAAGTGTTGCCCAGGCTAAAGGTTCTTAGTACGAAAATAAACCAGCTAGTTCTATTCAGAATGGTGCATACAGGTCTATGGGTGCCAACCAGAGTTTAGAACAAAGGGAGAAATTATTTGCCTATTATCTATACTATTACTTTTTTTTTTTTTTTTGAGTCAGAGTCTTGCTCTGTTGCCCAGGCTGGAGTGCAGTGGTGTGATCTCAGCTCACTGCAACCTCTGCCTCCCAGGTTCAAGTGATTATCAAGCCTCAGCTTCCTGAGTAGATGGGGCTACAGGCGCCCAACACCATGCCCTGCTAATTTTTGTATTTTTACTAGAGACGGTGTTTCACCATGTTGCCCATGCTTGTCTTGAACTCCTGACTTCAAGTGATCCACCTGCTTGGGCCTCCCAAAGTGCTAGGATTACAGGCTTGAGCCACCATACCTGGACTATACTATTACTTTTAATGTCTGTGTATGTTTTATTAGCAATAGCAAAAACAACAAAAAAAATGACAATGTGAGCATTATTGTTTAAAATATAAGAACAAGTACTAGATACAGGCAGGACTCACTTAAGATGCCAGCTCTGTTTTATGCTGTTATGACTGAGGCTGGAGGTGTCTGAGCCTCCACTTTCTTATGTGTAGAACGAATGGACAACATCTTCCTTGTTAGGATTAAACAGAGTTATGTGTGTATGCCATTTAGCCATACACAGCATGTCAGAAAAAGGTCAGTCTGCGTTTGGGATTTTATTTTGTTCCATGACATTCATGTTAAACCTTGGTTCTCCTTCCCCCAGGTTTTATGCTGCTGAAATCATTCTTGGTCTGCAGTTCCTTCATTCCAAAGGAATAGTCTACAGGTAAATTTTGCTTTGTGGAAACAAATGCTAAGATACCGGCTTTCCTGGCTCAGTTAATTTAATCATTGCACCGAGTGCTGCGAGACAGCCCATGTGATTTCGTGGGAGTAAGCTCCACACATAGGTCTCCTGCCCACAGTGATTACACGGATGATGACTTACAACCAAGGAAGACATTCCAGTCTCAAAAGCAGGAAAGTGCTGAGCTCATTCTGTCCTTTATGCTGGTTCTCACTTGAATTCCTTCTTTCACCTTCCTTCTCCCGTTTTCACTGCCCTATTTTCTCTTTCTTATCTTATGGTTTCTTTCTCTTTTGTCCCTTCATACCTCTTAATTTTGCTTGTCTTTGCTTTGAGCCACCTAGAAATGCTTATGGAATTTTCTCCTTCTCTGCTGTATGACATCATTTCACGTTCTTCTGTCCAAGCTCTTAGATTGACGCTATTGTATCTCAATCTCCTCACTTCTTTTCTCGAAATGTAGTTGGCGCTTATTTAACATAAAAATCTTTACAAGCTTACTATCAGATTTCCAACTCACTGCAGATTAGGAGGAAAAATAGAAAGGAAAAAAAAGAAAGGATCTAGTGAGGAGGATGGCTGAGCTGCTGGAGACCAGATAATTAGTATTGAAGCTTTGGTGCTTACAGAGTGTAGAATTCACTTAACAAGGAAGGACCTCTCCATTTTCTGAGGGTGCAGTCAAGTGAGGGTTGCCCTATTTGGAGTCACACAACTAAAGGTTTGGGGGGGGTTAAGAATAAGTATTCTTCAGCAGCCTCTTTGAATGTAATTTTTTTGGTCTACCTACAAAATCATAGATTAAGAAGCTGTTTTATATTTTTTAATCTTCAGGAAATTGAGAAATACCAGAATATTATGTAAAAACCCTTATCAGAATTTCTTAAAATTTTTCTTTATATGTGTAAGGCCTGCAATGTATCTAAAATATTTCTGTACCTAGGCACTGACTAAATTGTGTGGGGTGGATGGATAGATGGATGGATGGATGATGGATGAGTGAACAGATGGTTGGATGAATGGATGGATGAATAGATGAACAGATATTTGGATGGATGGATGATGGATGAGTGAACAGATGGTTGGATGAATGGATGGATGAATAGATGAACAGCTATTTGGACGGATGGATGGATGGGTGTGGATGGTTGAATGGATGGACAAATGATGGATGAATGATGAATGGATGAACAGATGGTTGGATGGATGGATGAATGGATGGATGTGGATGGATGGATGGATGAATGATAGATGAATGATGGATGAACAGATGGTTAGATAGATGGATGAATGTTGGATGGATGGATGAATGGATGTACGTGGATGGATGGATGGATAAATGATGGATGGATGAGGAATGGATGAACAGATGGATGGACGGATGATGGATGGGTGTGGATGGATGGATGGACAACGGATGGTTGAACAGATGGTTGGATGGATGGATGGGTGTGAATGATGGATGGATAAATGATGGATGACAAATGGATGAACAGATGGATGGATGATGGATGGATGGATGGATGGATGGGTGATGAGTAAATTGAACAGATGGTTGGATAGATGGATGGGATGGATGGATGGATGGTGATGGATGGATGGGGAGATAAATAAATGAAAGGGGCTGGGCACAGTGGCTCACACCTGTAAATCCCAGCACTTTGGGAGGCCAAGGCAGACGGGTCACCTGGGGTTAGGAGTTGGAAACCAGCCTGGCCAACATGACAAAATCCCGTCTCTACTAAAAATACAAAAATTAGCTGGGTGTAGTGGCCCGTGCCTGTAATCCCAGCTACTTTGGAAGCTGAGGCACGAGAATCACTTGAACCTGTTAGGCGGAGGTTGCAGTGAGCCGAGATCACGCCACTGCACTCCAGCCTGGGCAACAGAACAACAGTCCATCTCAAAAAATTTAAAAAGTAAAAAAAAAAAAAAAAAGGAAGTAGGAATAAAAATTAGGAAGGGCTGGAGAGAGAGAGAGAGAGACAGAGATCTTAGACTGGAAGGGACCCTGTGAAACCTAAACCCACATGCCTTGGGGCATTTTATTTCCCTATGTCACAAAGCTTCTTTCTATCATGTCACCATGTAAATTATTAACACTCAGAACAAGAAAAAAAAAAAGCGATAGATGTCCTTAAGTAGCTTTACTATCACAACCAATTGTACCCATTTTCGAGTCTTACCCTGCCCATGCATGGAAGTTATGTTCTTTAAGCCTTCTTAGGCACCAACAAGAAAAAAAACTGAGTTTATTTTTTGTGGTCATTAGGTTGCAGGAGACCCTTGAAAGTCATCATCAAATAGTTATAACTGAGGATAGGTCACCAGACAAGTATGTTGGCTTTAAGACTGGCCTGCTGCATAATAAGAAATAAGTTGCCTTATAATAAGTTGAATGCTAAGAAATTATTCAACTGTGTGTAATTTGACTTATCTAAACTTTTAATTTGGCAACTGAATTAACAAAAGGATTCAATTCATTTCTTTCTTTTGACCTCATAGGATAATGATTTTCTGAATTTGTTCACAAAACTGATACATTAGTTTTGAAGGGCTGCCATAAGAAATTACCCCAAATTTGGTGGCTTATTCTGGAAGCTAGACATTTGGAAGCAAGATGTGGTCAGGGCCATGCCCCCACCAAGCCCTCGCTTTGCCAGCCTCCGGTGGCTGCAGGCATTCCTTGGCTTGTGGCTGCATCACCCAGTCTCTGCCTCTGTCTTCCCATGGCCTTCTCTTGCCCCCATCTGTCTTTTCTAAGAACACTTGATGGATTTAGGGCCCACCTCCATAATCAAGGATAATCTCACCTTGATATCTTTAACTTAATTACATCTGCAAAGACCCTTTTTCCAAATACGGTCACATCCACAAGGTTCTGGGGGTTAGGACATGAACATACCTGGACATATCTTCTGGGGACCCCATTCCACCCATGCAGCTGGTATCACAGACCATGTGTGCTCTGGATGTGCAGGTGTTTGTCAAGCATGGCAGTGGGTACTAAACATAGAGAAGTCCCAACCCCCAGAAACCTGATAAGCCACTTTCTGGGGTTTCTTCAGAGGTAGAATGGATGGATGATGAATGGATGAACAGATGAAAAGACACAAGCTGTACATTCCAAAAATGTCCAAGTGAGTGTGATTCCAATTAAAAGTGCAAGTGCTGAAAGGAAAAAAATATATCACCAGACTTAAGTAGGGGAGATGGCAAACAAAAATTCTTCTGTGAAGGTAGACTTTTTAGAGAGGAAGAGGCTTTGCAGATGGAAGAAGTGACTCCAGGAAAGGCACAGCAATAGGAAAATGGATGAATATTCAACAGGTGCATCCAGCTTCAGGGGCAAGGCTGCTGTTGGTCGACGAAAAGCATGAGATGTGGAGAAGCAGGTGTGGTGGAGTCACTCACCATCTGCCAGAGGAACTGTAAAATCGACAGCATCTTCAAAGATGTTGTAAGCCCTGGTTTCGGTGAAATGTAAAAACACAGAGCTGGAAATTATGCAGATGTGGAAAGAAGAATCTAGAACTTCCAATCTTAGAGTATTAGAACTAAGAGGAACCTTAAGATTATATTTTATTGATGATAAAACTGGGCCCAACCCATGTGTTTGAAGCCACTTTCAATGCTTTCACGTGATTATCTCATTGGACGTCACAAGACCCCATGAGACAAGCAAGGCAAGCGTCATGGTCCCTGTTCCTTGGATGAGTCTTGGAGGCTCCCAGAGGGGAAATGGCGAGGTGGAGCCAGCTGGCTGTAATGCTGGAATTGGGAAGCCAACTGTGATGCCCGCTCCACCTCTTCCAAATAGAAAAGCTTTGCCTCCGTTGACCTCATGATGGAATGAAAGGGTGCCCCTGGGTGTTCTCTTCTGCTTGATGCCATGATGGCCTGCTTCTCCTCTGACAGATGAAAGCTTTCAGAGACATGCGTGGGCTGTGGACTCTGAAGTTCTCCCCTGGGTCCTGATGCCCCATAGGGTGTAAGCATGACATGCCTCAGAACACCCTGGGCCTCTGGGTTCTCTGCCCTCTCCAGCTGGCTCCAGGGGTCCTCACTGGTCTTCCTTGGCACTCCTTCCTCACCCCCATGGAGGGCTGGCTTCACATGGCAGCCTTTCAGAACCTTTCCCATATTGACCTAGATCCCTCAGAGCTGGCCAGGCGCAGTGGCTCACGCCTATAATCCCAGCATTTTGAGAGTCTGAGGCAGAAGGATTACTTAATGTCAGGAGTTCATGACCAGCCTTGGCAACATAGTGAGACCTTGTCTCTACAAAAAATGTAAAAAATTATCCAGGCACGGCGATGGCACACACGTGGTCAAGAGTCTGAGGTAGGAGGATTGCTTGAGCTCAAGAGGTTGAGGCTGCAGTGAACTGACATCATGCCACTGCACTCCAGCCTGGGTGACAGGGAAAGACCTCGTCTCACGGAAAAAAGAAAAGAAACTGACATCAAGGGAAGCATCTGAATTATCTTTAAAAAATCAATTTCACAAGTACAGAATGAGAAGAAACTGGGATAATGGCACTTCATATAGGAAAGAAAAAAAACACCTGAAGGTTTTAGTTTACAATAAACTCAATATTGGGCATTATTGTGATGAAACTATGAAAAATATGGTGCAGGATCTTAGTCCGCTGTGGCAAAAGGCAAGAGGATGGTAATGGAGCTCTGGGTGCCACTATAACCTATACCAATTAGATTGTCTCTCTGGAGGATTCTGGCTTCATTCTGAGCACCACGTTTCAAGAAGAAAACTGACAAATTCAAGATATTTGGAAGGTAGAGGACAGAATGTTTGCCCTTCATCCAGTTTCTCCCAGTGGCCACATCTCACGCAGCTGTGGTCCAAGGTCAAAAGGGTGTGAAAACCACGTCATGAGGAGCAAAGTCCCTGATCTTGGTGAGAGAAGAAAAACCTTGATGTCATTTTTTTCAAATATTTGGGGTGTCACACATGATAACAATAGAAAGCCCCCTTGGACCAATAGGTGACATCACAGGGAAGCAAAGTTCGGTTAATTGTTTTTTAAAAAATATTATCAGTTACATTTCCCTAAGAATGGAATGGGTTCTTTCAAGAGGATACTAGTTCTCCAAGGAAACAGAAATTTGTTGGCATGACATTCTGGTGTTGGATGGATTCTGGTTCTCAAGGGGTTCAGTATTAGTTAGGAAAAACCTTCATAAACTGGACTTGGAATTAGGTGCAGTATAATTCATTCACAAATATGTAGAAAATGGCATACAGTAAGTATATTTTTTAGGTTTTCCTCCTTCATCATTACCCTCAGGAAAGTCCTGGGATCAAAGGTCCCCAATGGGTGTGGGTGCTCTGTCCTCCTTATACTGAGCTGCACCCCTTGGTAAATCAGAGAAAGAATCCACAGCAGCCAGGGTGCCCTTGCAGAATCCGCTTTGTCTACACACCACTTGGTGTGCAAATGGATAGAAACATAAGCGCCTCTCGTGAGCCCCTCTCAGGCTGCAATGAGACAAACTCCCTCGCCTCCTATGGAATTTTATATTAACCAAATTATATTTATTAATGTGAGATTTGCTTCGCTTTTGTTTTTCAGGGACCTGAAGCTAGATAACATCCTGTTAGACAAAGATGGACATATCAAGATCGCGGATTTTGGAATGTGCAAAGAGAACATGTTAGGAGATGCCAAGACGAATACCTTCTGTGGGACACCCGACTACATCGCCCCAGAGGTAGGAATGCAGTGACAGGCTGCTCCCACCTCAGCATGCCCTGGCCACATGCCATTGCTTCTTTTGCCCCTGAAAATCAGAAAGTTTTAAGTATCTTGGTTCAAGATTTGTACCTGTTTTCCTAAGTAGCTCTTAAATGCCGCCGTGCATGTGGGTTCTATTATTATTTTGTGGGGAGTGCTACTTTTACAAATCACATCTCTCCAAGGCTTGCAGAGTTTGGCATTTCCTTTCCCCCAGCCTTAAAACATATTCACTCTGCTCAGACCTACCAGAAGGAGCAGCTAGTGAAGAGCCAGGTGGAAGCAAGTGTCCACCCAAGTCAAGTGGTGAAACTGTGGGGTCAGAAGACCTGGACTGAGTTTCTAAGCCACCACTGATGTAAGCACAGAGTGATTGCCAAAGTCTCACTGACCTCCATTTCCTCTTCTGTAAAATGGGTATAATGCTGATGTCATTGTTACTGTGAGCATTAAATGAGAAAGAGTGTGAAAGTTAAAACTCACCCTGCCCCCATTAAAAAAAAATAAGAAGACGTTGCTGTCACATTCTGAACACACAGAGAAATGACATTTGCACAGAAGACATCCATCAATTCAGATAAAACCACCTCTCCCCTTTTCGCAGAATCCTCCCTGGCTGCCCACCCAGGGAGATTAGTGACACCCCTCCCACTTGGTCTTTCCCATGGCACAGCACTTGTCCTGGTTGCTTTTTCATCTTCAAATCTCCCTGCATAACTGGATGTTTGCTCTGCAGTCATGGACAGTTTCATATTCACTTTTTAAAAATTTTCATTTTGAAATAATTGTAGATTCACAGGAATTTGCAAAACATAGTCCAGAAATATCTCCCGACTGTGCCCTTCATCCAGTTTCCCCCAGTGGTCACATCTCACGTAGCTGCAGTACAATGTCAAAGCCAGGAAATTGATGTCCATCCAAAGTGAACATGGTGCTTTGCCATCTTCTCTCATGGGTAGATTTGTGTGATTTTGTTCACTTTTACATCTAAGGACCTAGTGCAGGTCTTGGCACATTAAGGTGCTAATAGATACCTTATAGAAGAGTAAATGGATGAACTAACTAATAAACGTGTGATTGGAGATGGTTGTTTGATAAAGACTCTGGCAGACCTCTGATTTCCTGGGTAAAATGATTCAGCAGCAAGTTCCTGTCATTGCCAAAGGAGTTGTGGTCATCTGAGTCCTAGAACTATGTAGCTTTGCCCTGTGGTTGGGTGATATGTAATTTGAATTTAGCCTTGGCCTCTGTTCCATGAGGAATGATGTCTTTTAGCTTACATGGCATTGTTGAACTCACAGAGTGAGGCTTATTGATTAAATAACTTTCTGATCGTAGAAATCTATGTTTCATTCAGTTTGGCACAGGTACAGGTTTTGATGCTATAAACCATTTTCATTTTGAAGTGAAACCAAAGCTCATCAAAGCACAAGTGATGGGGACGTAAAAGGAGAGATTCAATTACTGAATTCCCCTTCGTAACAATTCTGAAATATGCCCACATGCACTCTGCTCAGACCACCCTCACTGCCATCCCCAGCAGCAGTCTCCTTTGTCACTCCCTCAGCCTCACCTGAGCCATCTCAATTTCTTTCCTCTTCACCTTACAACACCTTGGTGTGGCTGCCTTACTCTGATGTATTCCTGTCTACAGATGTTGGGTGCTGGTTCTTTTCCATGGCAAACCTTCCTTCCCGATTTCCATCTGCTTCTTGCAGAATCTGGCTTCCACAGATTGCTTCTCTCTGCAGCCTCACTCCCTTCTTGTCTTTTACATATGCTTGTCTCCACGTGATTCAGTGTTTGGTCCTCTTCTCTTCTTACTCTACATCCTCCATGAGTAACTTCATTGATGACTGTGGTCTTCGCTGTGGAGTCAATATGGCCCACCTGCACTTCTTCCTGCTGCAGACACTACGTCCACTTTCCTGCTTGAGACCTCCAAGTAAATGCATGAGTCCTTCAAAGACAGCAGGTCCAAAACTCTCTCTGTTGAACTTGCTCCCTACTTCCCTCTTTCCTTTTCTCGATGAATTACATGTCATCCATCCAGTCTTCTAGACAGAAAACTAGGAATTATACAAATTTCCCCCTTCTTTCTTACCCTTCAAATCCACCCAAACACCAAGACCTTGTATAATTGGACCCTCTCATGTCCATTCACTCCCCTAAACTTGTGACTGAATTCAGACTCTCCCTTGATTCCTTCTCCAAGCTCAAACAAATCCCCTTGATCCAGCTCCCCCCAGATCTCCAGGTCCTCCCACCCTTACTGCTATTACCCTAGTGCAGAACATGAGTATCTCTTGCCTGGCTCTTGGTGACACCCTTCCATCTGCTTTCCTCCCTTATCATCCATCACCAGGGCATGCTCTTTACATATGTTCATGCCTTTTGATCAGTTAGAAAAGCATCCCCAAGATCTGTCTATTTATATATGAATCATATACATTGTCACCAGCTAAGATAGACTGTGTGTTATCAGTGCCTAAAAAGGAATATAATCAGGTTACACTAACAATAATATATAGTTTAAAATAACTAAATTGTATTATATTTATTTTTTTATTATTATTATACTTTAAGTTTTAGGGTACATAGGCACAATGTGCAGGTTAGTTACATATGTATACATGTGCCATGCTGGTGTGCTGCACCCATTAACTCGTCATTTAGCATTAGGTATATCTCTTAATGCTATCCCTCCCCCTTCCCCCCCACCCCACAACAGTCCCCAGAGTGTGATGTTCCCCTTCCTGTATCCATGTGTTCTCATTGTTCAATTCCCATCTATGAGTGAGAACATGCAGTGTTTGGTTTTTTGTCCTTGCAATAGTTTACTGAGAATGATGATTTCCAATTTCATCCATGTCCCTACAAAGGACATGAACTCATCATTTTTTATGCCTGCATAGTATTCCATGGTGTATATGTGCCACATTTTCTTAATCCAGTCTATCATTGTTGGACATTTGGGTTGGTTCCAAGTCTTTGCTATTGTGAATAGTGCCACAATAAACATACGTGTGCATGTGTCTTTATAGCAGCATGATTTATAGTCCTTTGGGTATATACCCAGTAATGGGATGGCTGGGTCAAATGGTATTTCTAGTTCTAGATCCCTGAGGAATGGCCACACTGACTTCCACAAGGGTTGAACTAGTTTACAGTCCCACCAACAGTGTAAAAGTGTTCCTATTTCTCCATATCCTCTCCAGCACCTGTTGTTTCCTGACTTTTTAATAATTGCCATTCTAACTGGTGTGAGATGGTATCTCATTGTGGTTTTGATTTGCATTTCTCTGATGGCCAGTGACGATGAGCATTTTTTCATGTGTCTTTTGGCTGCATAAATGTCTTCTTTTGAGAAGTATCTGTTCATATCCTTTGCCCACTTTTTGATGGGGTTGTTTTTTTTTTCTTGTAAATTTGTTTGAGTTCATTGTAGATTCTGGATATTAGCCCTTTGTCAGATGAGTAGGTTGCGAAAATTTTCTCCCATTTTGTAGGTTGCCTGTTCACTCTGATGGTAGTTTCTTTTGCTGTGCAGAAGCTCTTGAGTTTAATTAGATCCCATTTGTCAATTTTGGCTTTTGCTGCCATTGCTTTTGGTGTTTTAGACATGAAGTTCTTGCCCATGTCTATGTCCTGAATGGTAATGCCTAGGTTTTCTTCTAGCGTTTTAATGGTTTTAGGTCTAATGTTTAAGTCTTTAATCCATCTTGAATTAATTTTTGTATAAGGTGTAAGGAAGGGATCCAGTTTCAGCTTTCTACATATGGCTAGCCAGTTTTCCCAGCACCATTTATTAAATAGCGAATCCTTTCCCCATTGCTTGTTTTTCTCAGGTTTGTCAAAGATCAGATAGTCATAGATATGTGGCGTTATTTTTGAGGGCTCTGTTCTGTTCCATTGATCTATATCTCTGTTTTGGTACCAGTACCATGCTGTTTTGGTTACTGTAGCCTTGTAGTATAGTTTGAAGTCAGGTAGCGTGATGCCTCCAGCTTTGTTCTTTTGGCTTAGGATTGATTTAGTGATGTGGGCTCTTTTTTGGTTCCATGTGAACTTTAAAGTATTTTTTCCAATTCTGTGAAGAAAGTCATTGGTAGCTTGATGGGGATGACATTGAATCTATAAATTACCTTGGGCAGTATGGCCATTTTCACGATATTGATTCTTCCTACCCACGAGCATGGAATGTTCTTCCATTTGTTTGTATCCTCTTTTATTTCATTGAGCAGTGGTTTGTAGTTCTCCTTGAAGAGGTCCTTCACATCCCTTGTAAGTTGGATTCCTAGGTATTTTATTCTCTTTGAAACAATTGTGAATGGGATTTCACTCATGATTTGGCTCTCTGTTTGTCTGTTATTGGTGTATAAGAATGCTTGTGATTTTTGTACATTGATTTTGTATCCTGAGACTTTGCTGAAGTTGCTTATCAGCTTAAGGAGATTTTGGGCTGAGACAATGGGGTTTTCTAGATATACTATCATGTCATCTGCAAACAGGGACAATTTGACTTCCTCTTTTCCTAATTGAATACCCTTTATTTCCTTCTCTTGCCTGATTGCCCTGGCCAGAACTTCCAACACTATGTTTAATAGAAGTGGTGAGAGAGGGCATCCCTGTCTTGTGCCAGTTTTCAAAGGGAATGCTTCCAGTTTTTGCCCATTCAGTATGATATTGGCTGTGGGTTTGTCATAGATAGCTCTTATTATTTTGAGATACGACCCATCAACACCTAATTTATTGAGAGTTTTTAGCATGAAGGGTTGTTGAATTTTGTCAAAGGCCTTTTCTGCATCTATGGAGATAATCATGTGGTTTTTGACTTTGGTTCTGTTTATATGCTGGATTACATTTATTGATTTGCATATATTGAACCAGCCTTGCATCCCAGGGATGAAGCCCACTTGATCATGGTGGATAAGCTTTTTGATGTGCTGCTGGATTCGGTTTGCCAGTATTTTATTGAGGATTTTTGCATCAATGTTCATCAAGGATATTGGTCTAAAATTCTCTTTTTTGCTTGTGTCTCTGCCCAGCTTTGGTATCAGGATGATGCTGGCCTCATAAAATGAGTTAGGGAGGATTCCCTCTTTTTCTATTGATTTGAATAGTTTCAGAAGGAATGGTACCAGTTCCTCCTTGTACCTCTGGTAGAATTCGGCTGTGAATCCATCTGGTCCTGGACTCTTTTTGGTTGGTAAGCTATTGATTATTGCCACAATTTCAGATCCTGTTATTGGTCTATTCAGAGATTCAACTTCTTTCTGGTTTAGTCTTGGGAGAGTGTATGTGTCGAATTTATCCATTTCTTCTAGATTTGCTAGTTTATTTGCGTAGAGGTGTTTGTAGTATTCTCTGATGGTAGTTTGTATTTCTGTGGGATCGGTGGTGATATCCCCTTTATCATTTTTTATTGCATCTATTTGATTCTTTTCTCTTTTCTTCTTTATTAGTCTTGCTAGCAGTCTATCAATTTTGTTGATCTTTTCAAAAAACCAGCTCCTGGATTCATTAATTTTTTGAAGGGTTTTTTGTGTCTCTATTTCCTTCAGTTCTTCTCTGATTTTAGTTATTTCTTACCTTCTGCTAGCTTTTGAATGTGTTTGCTCTTGCTTTTCTAGTTCTTTTAATTGTGATGTTAGGGTGTTAATTTTGGATCTTTCCTGCTTTCTCTTGTGAGCATTTAGTGCTATAAATTTCCCTCTACACACTGCTTTGAATGTGTCCCAGAGATTCTGGTATGTTGTGTCTTTGTTCTCGTTGGTTTCAAAGAACATCTTTATTTCTGCCTTCATTTCATTATGTACCCAGTAGTCATTCAGGAGCAGGTTGTTCAGTTTCCATGTAGTTGAGTGGTTCTGAGTGAGTTTCTTAATCCTGAGTTCTAGTTTGATTGCACTGTGGTCTGAGAGACAGTTTGTTATAATTTCTGATCTTTTACATTTGCTGAGGAGAGCTTTACTTCCAAGTATGTGGTCAATTTTGGAATAGGTGTGGTGTGGTTCTGAAAAAAATGTATATTCTGTTGATTTGGGGTGGACAGTTCTGTAGATGTCTATTAGGTCCGCTTGGTGCAGAGCTGAGTTCAATTCCCGGGTATCCTTGTTAACTTTCTGTCTCGTTGATCTGTCTAATGTTGACAGTGGGGTGTGAAAGTCTCCCATTATTATTGTGTGGAAGTCTAAGTCTCTTTGTAGGTCACTCAGGACTTGCTTTTTGAATCTTGGTGCTCCTGTATTGGGTGCATACATATTTAGGATAGTTAGCTCTTCTTGTTGAATTGATCCCTTTACCATTATGTAATGGCCTTCTTTGTCTCTTTTGATCTTTGTTGGTTTAAAGTCTGTTTTATCAGAGACTAGGATTGCAACCCCTGCCTTTTTTTGTTTTCCATTTGCTTGGTAGATCTTCCTCCATCCTTTTACTTTGAGCCTATGTGTGTCTCTGCACGTGAGATGGGTTTCCTGAATACAGCACACTGATGGGTCTTGACTCTTTATCCAATTTGCCAGTCTGTGTCTTTTAATTGGAGCATTTAGTCCATTTACATTTAAAGTTAATATTGTTATGTGTGAATTTGATCCTGTCATTATGATGTTAGCTGGTTATTTTGCTCATTGGTTGATGCAGTGTCTTCCTAGCCTCGATGGTCCTTACAATTTGGCATGATTTTGCAGCGGCTGGTACTGGTTGTTCCTTTCCATGTTTAGTGCTTCCTTCAGGAGCTCTTTTAGGGCAGGCCTGGTGGTGACAAAATCTCTCAGCATTTGCTTGTCTGTAAAGTATTTTATTTCTCCTTCACTTATGAAGCTTAGTTTGGCTGGATATGAAATTCTGGGTTGAACGTTCTTTTCTTTAAGAATGTTGAATATTGGCCCCCACTCTCTTCTGGCTTGTAGAGTTTCTGCCGAGAGATCCACTGTTTGTTAGTCTGATGGGCTTCCCTTTGTTGGCAACCCGACCTTTCTCTCTGGCTGCCCTTAACATTTTTTCCTTCATTTCAACTTTGGTGAATCTGACAATTACGTGTCTTGGAGTTGCTCTTCTCGAGGGGTATCTTTTTGGCGTTCTCTGTATTTCCTGAATCTGAATGTTGTCCTGCCTTGCTAGATTGGGGAAGTTCTCCTGGATAATATCCTGCAGAGTGTTTTCCAACTTGGTTCCATTCTCCACGTCACTTTCAGGTGCACCAATCAGATGCAGATTTGGTCTTTTCACATAGTCCCATATTTCTTGGAGGCTATGTTCGTTTCTTTTTATTCTTTTTTCTCTAAACTTCCCTTCTTGCTTCATTTCATTTTCCGTCACTGATACCCTTTCTTCCAGTTGATCGCATGGGCTCCTGAGGCTTCTGCATTCTTCACATAGTTCTCGAGCCTTGGCTTTCAGCTCCATCAGCTCCTTTAAGCACTTCTCTGTATTGGTTATTCTAGTTATACATTCATCTATATTTTTTTTGAAAGTTTTCAACTTCTTTGCCTTTGGTTTGAATTTCCTCCTGTAGCTCGGAGTAGTTTGATCATCTGAAGCCTTCTTCTCTCAACTCGTCAAAGTCATTCTCCGTCCAGCTTTGTTCCGTTGCTGGTGAGGAACTGCGTTCCTTTGGAGGAGGAGAGGTACTCTGCTTTTTAGAGTTTCCAGTTTTTCTGCTCTGTTTTTCCCCCATCTTTGTGGTTTTATCTACTTTTGGTCTTTGATGATGGTGATGTACAGATGGGTTTTTGGTGTGGATGTCCTTTCTGTTTGTTAGTTTTCCTTCTAACAGACAGGACCTTCAGCGCAGGTCTGTTGGAGTTTGCTAGAGATCCACTTCAGACCCTGTTTGCCTGGGTACCAGCAGCAGTGTCTGCAGAACTATATTTATTAATACTACAAAAATATCTATGCTTCATCAAAATAATGAGATTAAATGGCTTTTACACAATCTTGGTTTCGGCCAGGTACAGTGTGGCTCACACCTGTAATCCCAGCATTTTCGGAGGCTGAGACGAGTGGATCACGAGGTCAGGAGTTCGATACCAGCCTGGCCAACATGTTGAAACCCCATCTCTACTAAAAATACAAAAACAAAAAAATACCTGGGCATGATGGTGGGCGCCTGTAATCCCAGCTACTCAGGAGGCTGAGACAGGAGAATCATTTGAACCCGAGAGGTGGAGGATGTGTTGAGCCAAGACAGAGCCATTGCACTGCAGCCTGGGCAAGAGAGCAAGACTCCATCTCAAAAAAAAAAAAAACAACTTGGTTTCACACTTTAGGACTCTAGGATGGAAAGGTCTGATTTGTTTATTTCAATTCTGGGTTTTAATAGTTGTCATAGCTGGAAAAGATACTTCCCAAAGGTATAATTATTAACAGACTTTACAATATGCACTAAGGCAAGGATGTCACTGACAATAGTAGATATAAGTCCATAATTAAAAGCAGTGTTTTTAATATATTCCATTTTTTAACCAATCTTCTGTTGACTAAAACATCATTGTTTTTAGCTTCATCATATATGGCTGACAGAGAGCTTGCCCTGGGAGAAATAAAAACATCAGCGTTGCCATTTTCTCATGTTCTGCTTAAGAAAGATTTATTTTAGTGCAGAATTATCTTCATCCAAATGTTATGTTTGCATTGCTATTGCAGTGTTACCTTCAGCCCAAGCCTCTTTGCAGATAACTTCATAAGGCCTTGTCATTTTGTAAAAATTTATTTAGTTAAAGCAACACTCAGGCCGAGCATGATGGCTCACACCTGTAATCCCAGCACTTTGAGAGGCTGAGGTGGGCGGATCACTTGAGCCCAGGAGTTCAAGATCAGCCTGGGCAAGATGGCAAAACCCCATCTCTACTAAAAATACGAAAATTAGCCAGGTGTGGTGGTAGGCACCTCTAATCCCAGCACTTTGGGAGGCCAAGGCGGGTGGATCACCTGAGGTCAGGAGTTTGAGACCAGCCTGGACGACATGGCGAAATCCCGTCTCTAATCAAAATACAAAAATTAGCCTGTTGTGGTGGCAGGCGCCTGTAATCTCATCTATTCAGGAGGCTGAGGCATGAGAACCTGCGAGGTGGAGGTTGCAGTGAGCCGAGATTGTGCCACCGCATTCCAGCCTGGGCAACAGAGCAAGACTTTCTCTCTCAAAAAAAGAAAAAATCAGAACCCAAAACGGTAGCACAACTTATGATGCATGGAAAATAAATGGATAAGCCAAGTCACTGCCGAGCTCCCCCTGAGATGCAGCTTCCCTCCTCCCCACAGGATTCCTCACTTAGGATTCCTCACTTCCTGTTTAAGTTTCTCAATGAGGGTACCCATGTCACTCTAGATGGTAAATAGTCATAAAGCCTCAATTCTTCCTCATTTTAAATTGTTTTTTAATGGATGTATTACACATGCAAGTTCAAATTTTCTTGTCGTGTCTGGGATGGTCTGGGCCACCCCTGGGTACATGCAACCCCGGAGGCCACTGCTCAGCCAGGTCTCCAGATTCTCCTCTGTGCTGTGCAGACCTGCCCCTGTCTGGCTTCAGTATCCTCAAGGAGTCCCCATTCTCAGCTGGGTGTCAGTCACAGTCCTGAATGTGGGTCCCTAAGAACATGTGCTACCACATTAAAGTGCTACCTGCAAATAAAGAATTAAAAAAAAAAATTTAAGTGCGGCCGGGCATAGTGGCTCACGCCTGTAATCCCAGCACTTTGGGAGGCCGAGGCAGGCAGATCACGAGGTCAGGAGATCGAGACCATCCTGGCCAACTTGGTGAAACCCTGTCTCTACTAAAATACCAAAAATTAGCTGGATGTGGTGGCACGTACCTGTAATCCCAGCTACTCAGGAGGCTGAGGCAGGGGAATTGCTTGAACCCGGGAGGCGGAGGTTGCAGTGAGCCGAGATCGTGCCACTGCACTCCAGCGTGAGACACAGTGAGACTCTGACTCAAAAAAAAAAAAAAAAATTAAGTGCTACCTGCCCTGGCCAGGCCACTCTGCCATTGCACATCCTTGGTCTGTGACCCTCCCCTCGAACACAGTCACCTTCTCCCTAAAGTTGCCACCGGCTTTAGGAATCACCTGCTCTTCCCTTCTCTGTGCAACCGCAGCACCTCTGCATCCACCTGACCAATCCATTGAACTTCTCCCCATCAGAGACCATGGCTTATCCACTCACAGGCTGGAGCAGCAGCCCTCAGCTGCTTCCTGAATAAATGACCACACCAAGTCAAGCACCCTAAAAGTTCATCTCTAAGTGTGTACTGGATTCCCCACCTCTGGGCATCTTTTGTTAAATAATCCTCCCCAGCTTCCCCCTACTCTACCTGGAAAAATCCCACCCCTGGTCGGAGGCTCCCCTCCCACCATCCAGTTGGTGGAGTTTTCTTTCGTCTCACTCAGTTCCCCATTGCCCCTTTTACCCTCAAAAACCAAACAAAACTGGAGCTGTGTTTTTCCTCCTCGGTGCCTTAGGGAAATGTTCGCCTCTCTTGTGTGGTTCTAAGTCAATGCTGTCCCTTGGGGTCTTTATGAGTGTTCCGCTGCTGTCTCTCCTACAAACGTGTCTGTAAGCACCTTCAGGGAGGGGACTCTGTGGCCTGGGGAAAGCTGACTAGGTGAGGCAGAGAATTAAAACACAGGAACACACAACAGCTGGGACAGAGGCCACAGAGGCCATCTAGCAGGCACCCATCGTTCCTGTCAGGAGAACTCAAATCTCAGGAGCTCATGCATTTCGTTGCAGAGTCAGGAGCTACACATGAAAAACACACCTGTGCTCCCTCAACTGGGGACCGTCTCACTAGGCCGCACCTCCTGAGAGCTAAAGCGCCTCTCAAAAGCCTCACTGTTCCCCCTATGTTCCTATAATAGGAGCAAAGAGAGGCTGATGTCTCTTTGGAGGTGCAAACTCATTTTGACAAAGAATAGGAAGGCAGTTAAACAGGGAAATATCGTACTTTCTTTTTTTTTTTGAGGCGGAGTCTTGCTCTGTCGCCCAGGCTGGAGTGCAGTGGCACAATCGTGACTCACTGCAACCTCCGCCTCCCAGGTTCAGGCAATTCTCCTGCCTAAGCCTCCCGAGTAGCTGGGACTACAGGCGTGTGCCACCATGCCCTGCTAATTTTTGTATTTTTAGTAGAGACAGGGTTTCACCATGTTGGCCAGGATGGTCTCAATCTCTTGACCTCATGATCCGCCCGCCTTGGCCTCCCAAAGTGCTGGGATTACAGGCGTGAGCCACCGCGCCCAGCCGGAAACATCGTACTTTCTGTGGCACACTAGACACTCAGTAAATCCAGATGGGATTGCAATGCGTGGAAGCAGCTCCCTGGAGAAAGTCAGGGTTCCCTGGAAACCACACTGGTATTGGCCCCAGGAGGTCACTGAGTGCTGGGGCAGCACTCACCCAGTTGCACATCATGGTAGCAGAGCCCCGCCTGTCCAGACCTGACTTCCCAGCACCTGAGGCTGAAGGAGAACAGATGAGGCTTGCTCTGGCGTCGTACGGTGAAACCACTGTTCCTCTCTCGCTGCTTTGCCGGGTTTCCTTGTGCATTTTGAGCTGTGCCTCTGATTCTTTGGGTCAAAGCGAGGACAGAAAAAGAACAGAACACGAGATCACAATGAGGCAAGGTCCTGGGGCTGAGAGAGAAAGGGGCCACCCTTGCTGGTGTTTCTCCACCACAGTCTCTTTAAAAATTGGGCATGGGCCGGGCATGGTGGCTCATGCTTGTAATCCCAGGACTTTGGGAGGCTGAGGTGGGCGGATCACCTGAGGTCAGGAGTTCGAGACCAGCCTGGCCAACACGGTGAAACCCCGTCTCTACTAAAAATACAAAAATTAGCTGGATGTGGTGGCACACACCTGTAATCCCAGCTCCCCAGGAGGCTGAAGTAGGAGAATCGCTTGAACTTGGGAGGTGGAGGTTGCAGTGAGCTGAGATCACGCCACTGCACTCCAGCCTGGCCAACAAAGCGAGACTCTGTCTCCAAAAAAAAAAAAAACTGAGCATGGTGTGAGCATGACAGCTTGAGGTTTAAAACCAAGAGGCACATTATGCTATGGAAGGAACATCACGTAGTAAAATCCTGAAAGACCAGATTGAGAACATCGCTCTCAGCTCACTAACTAGGAGAATTTAAGTAAGACCTTTGGCCTTTCTAAGCCCAATCATCACCCCCTATAGGAGAGGGATAACTGTGCCTAGCTCGGGGAGTTCTTATCAACAAAAGACATAACATCTGCAAAACTCCTAACACATATCAGTATTCCTGAGGCAAACACTCTGTTGCACGTGTGAGTTTGCATTTTACTTCTTCCTCCTAAGGTAAAACTGAAATTTTTTACCAACATCGCCAAGCTTTGAAGGTTTAATTTGCTCCACAGCTGTCTCCTGTCCTTCCAAATTTTCTTTTTGTTTGTCCTGCCAAAACGAAGTTGTTTACAAAGATATGTGGTTCAGAGACGTTTCTGGTTGCTTTGACGCCGCCTTGTGGGCAAGTCTCAGAAATTGCATGTGTCCCTGGCCCAGCAAATTGAGCAAAGATTGTATTGGGTGCATCTTGTATTTCCTTATCGTTCTCCCTGGGTCTACTTTCAGATGATTCCTTAAGGCAAAGCCTATTTTTTCTAAATTATAAAGTAAACTTTAGCATGTAAATATTGAGGTAAGAGTAGCAGGTAGCATTGTTATATTGGAAATTAGTAACAGATTGCAAAATTCTGTTTGCAACTTTATTTTCAGAAACGGGGACAAGTGCATCATCAAAGCAGATATTTATCATAACATTTATAGTTGTCCCATAAGACAAATCATCTTGACTTTGCTACTTTTCATTGGATCTCACAAGAAGCTTGTAAAAAGCGGGCCAGATATGATTCCCGTTTTTCACAAACGAGAAGGATTAAAGGGTCCTCCCAAAACTACACAATAAGAGATTAAGCCAGAAGTAGAGCCTGTGACATTTTATATGGCCAGCAAAACTGTCGTGCTGCTGTTGATGTTGTTCTTCTGTTTGTTTAGCAAGTCTGCCTCAGAGACACTTCACAGCATCCCTGGGCCTCACTTAGTACTGATCTGTCTCCCAGGAATGGGCCCCAGGGTAGCAGAGGGTCAAGGATGGGGTTGCCGTGCACATCAATCTGCTCCATCTAAAAAAGCTCACCAACATCAAAACATGTGGCTTTCCTAGAAAATACTGGAATGTCTGGAATTTTTTTTTTTTTCGAGACAGAGTCTTGCTCTATCACCTAGGCTGGTGTGCAGAGGCGCAATCCTGGCTCACTACAGCCTCCACCTCCCAGGTTCAAGCGATTCTCCTGCCTCAGCCTCCTGAGTAGCTGGGATTACAGGCATGCGCCACCACACCCAACTAATTTCTGTGTTTTTAGTAGAGACGGGGTTTCGCCATGTTGGCCAGGCTGGTCTCAAACTCCTGACCTCAGGTGATCTACCTGCCTCAGCCTCCGAAAGTGCTGGGAGAATGGCTGGAATTGTGGCGTCATTTTCTTTTCAAGGCCATCAGTGCTGCAATTCTGCCACTCATTCCAAAGGCCCATTAAAGAAGGAAGAGAAAAATTCCATTTCATATGAGTAGTGCCAACAACAAAATATCTTCTGCGTGTGTGTGTGTGTGTGTGTATTTATGTGTGTCTGTTCACAGATGCACCCAGCTAAGCCCGAACACATTACAAGGTAGAACAGATGTTCATCCCCAAGAGAGTCCGACTGTCTTGCTTTTAAGTTTAGTGCCTCAATCCTATTATTCCTTCTCCATTTTGTTTTGGCTAATAAAGTAACTTGCCCGCAACTCATCCTTGGAGCAGCAGTCATGAATTGACAAAGATTTTTTTTCCCTCTTTTCCATTAAAAAAATTTTATGTGCCACTACTATGTCCTAGGGTTTTGTTTTTAATTGTGGGAAAATACACATAACATGAAATTTACCATCTGAACTATTTTTGTGTACAGTTCAGGAATGTTAAAAATAGTGCCAGGTGCAGTTAATCCCAGCACTTTGGAGGCCGAGGCGGGTGGATCACTTGAGGTCAGGAGATCAAGACCAGCCTGATCAACATGGTGAAACCCCATCTCTACCAAAAATACAAAAATTATCTGGGCATGGTGGTATGCACCTGTAATCCCAGCTACTCGGGAGGCTGAGGCAGGAGAATCGCTTGAACCCAGGAGGCAAAGGTTGCAGTGAGCCGAGATTGTGCCACTGCACTCCAGCCTGGGTGACAGAGCGAGACTCCATCTCAAAAATAAATAAATAAATAAAATAAAGTGTATTGTATAGTTGTGCAATCAATCTCCAGAAGGTTTTTCATCTTGAAAAACCAAAACTCTGTCCCCATTAAATACTAGCTCCCTATTCCCCCTCCCCACAGCTCCTGGCAGCCACCATTCCACTTCCTGTTTCTAGAATTTAACTGTTAGGTTGGTGCAGAAGTAATTATGGTTTTTGTCACTGAAAGTTAAGGGCAAAAACCTCTGTTAATACTTAAGGTACCTTATGTAAGTGGAATCATTCAGTATTTGTCTTTCCCTGCCTGGCTTATTGCACTTAGCATAGTGTTAAGGTTCACTCATGTAGCATGTGACAGTTTTCCCTTCACCTTGAAGGCTGAATAATATTCCACTGTGTGGATGTACCACATTTTCTTCAACGCCTTCCCTATCCCTCCTCCCTACTCTCTGCCCAGACCCTGGCAAGTGCTACTCTCAGCTTCTATGAGTTCAGCGTGTTTACGTTTCACATATAAATGAGATCTCGCAGTATTTGTTTTTCTGTGCCTGGCTTGCTTCACTCAATATGTTTTCCAGATTCATCCATGTTGTTGCAAGTGGAGATTTTCTCCTTTTTCAGGGCTGATACAACCCTGTGTATATGTAGCACAGTTTCTGTATCCATTTATCCACTGATGGACACTTAGAGTCCATATCTTGGCTATTGTGAATGATGCTGCAATGAGCAAGCAAGTGCAGCTGTTTCCTCTACATACTGGTTTAACTTCCGTTGGTAATTTACCCATCAGCACATTTTCCTTATTTCTTTCATCCATGGATGGGTCCTACCATGTACCATCTCAGAGAAGCTTAGGCACAGTTTGTTGGGATGTCAGACGCTCAGCAGAATGGCACATGCCCTCTACCTTCCAACGTCCAAAAAGGAATTCATTGAAAGATCAACATACAAAGCCTTTTTTGCCAGAAGAGTGGGTTGGTGAAAGGATAGGAATCTTTCAAAATGTTAGATAGGGAGGAGGATTTAAAGTCTGGAAGCCTAACAGATAGACTCAGACCCCGCTATTGCGCGGTAGGTAGCTCTTAGAGATCTTTCATTTCTAGATTTGAGTGCTTTGGGAGTTTTTGTTTTTGAGATGGAGTTTCTCTCTTGTTTCCCAGGCTGGAGTGCATTGTCATGATCTTGGCTCACTGCAACCACTGCCTCCCAGGTTCAAGCAATTCTCCTGCCTCACCTTCTTGAGTAGCTGGGATTACAAGCGCCCACCACCACACCTGGTTAATTTTTGTATTTTTAGTAGAGATGGGGTTTCACCAAGTTGGCCAGGCTGGTCTCGAACTCCCAACGTCAGGTGATCCACTCGCCTCGGCCTCCCAAAGTGCTGGGATTACAGGAGTGAGCCACTGCACCCGGACTAGATTTGAGCACTTTGCTATCCTAGGTTCTCTTTCCTGGCACAGGACACAATTTGATTCTGCATATTGGTGATTACAGTTGTGCCCCCTGAACTGAACAGCCATAGATAGCGAGGCTTTGAGGAAGGGAATTGTCCAGATGACCTGTTTGGATGCCTGATTACTACAGAGAGTTTATGCAAAGACTCAGGACAGTACAAGTCAGCAAAGCACATAGGCTTGGTTTCCAGGCTCACACCAGAGCCGCTGAAGAACTTAGACACATACCAGCTTAGGTCCAATATCTGCCACCTAAGTTCTCATGTCACTGATGGAAAAATAAAAACTAATGGCATAGTTTCACTGTTTCTTTAAAAGCAGAGGAAAAGTACAAATTGAAACTGAAAAGTGTTTACTCAGGCTCAAACTCAAAAATTTCAGCATTGTTTAGACACTGCTATCCAGTCATTGGCTTCTCAAGAGACAGGTTTCAGGGTGATCTTTGTTGCAGCTGCACACCATCCTCGACCATTTACTGAGTGGCCTTGAGATGCTCAGAAAGAGTTGTCACTCCTCAGCCTCATTCCTGTTAATTTCGTGTCTGCCTTTTGGTTGTGCAGATCTTGCTGGGTCAGAAATACAACCACTCTGTGGACTGGTGGTCCTTCGGGGTTCTCCTTTATGAGATGCTGATTGGTCAGTCGCCTTTCCACGGGCAGGATGAGGAGGAGCTCTTCCACTCCATCCGCATGGACAATCCCTTTTATCCACGGTGGCTGGAGAAGGAGGCAAAGGACCTTCTGGTGAAGGTAAGAAGTGAAGCCAAGAGCGTGTTCATAAGACGAGCATTAGGTCTTCTGGTCAGTTTTCTGTTCCTCTTAGTTTCCAACTTGCATGTGGCAAACAATGATTATATTGAACTGGGTTTAAATGGGATGTGCACCGTCTGTGTTTTAATAGAGGCACCAATATTATGAGCATTAAATGTCAAAATGAGTGTAAGATAAACCCTCATGTGCATCAGTTATAAAATAAGGGCCCAGGAACCAGTTCCATGACCTTGAATACCCTCACCTGGAGATGTAGTTGGTTCATTAAACAAGCACAGTGTGTGGCTTAAAACTCAATCTTCTAGCTACTTGGGAGGTTGAGGCAGGAGGATTGAAGTTAGAAGTTTGAGGTCAGCCTGGGCAATGTATCGAGACCCCTGTCTCCAAAACAATAAAGGAAAAAAAAAAAGAAAAGAAAGAAAATGGGCATTTAGGCCAGGTGCAGTAGCTCACACCTGTAATCCCAGCACTTTGGGAGGCCAAGGTGAGCATATCACCAGAGGTCAGGAGTTCGAGACCAGCCTGACCAACATGGAGAAATGCTGTCTCTACTAAAAATACAAAATTAGCCGGGCGTAGTGGCACATGCCTGTGATCCCAGCTACACGGGAGGCTGAGGCAGGAGAAAATGGGCATTTATGTTATATAAAGGGTTTTTTTTTTATTTTACTCAGTCTTTTGTTTCCCATAGTTTTTTATTAGAAATATTCAGTCCAGTTCATCTTCCCCTGCCTCTGGTTGAAAACTTGGACAGGATGTATGACTTTTTGGCCTGCTCTTAGATAAAAGACAACCTATTGTCACTCCTATGTTATGAAACACTGTCTCAGTGGGGAAATTACAACCATCTAGTCCAAGATATTCATCACATAATTTTTTTTTTTTTTTTTGAGACAGAGTCTCACTCCCTTACCCAGGCTGCAGTGCAGTGGCATGATCTTGGCTCACTGCAACCTCCACCTCCCAGGTTAAAGCGATTCTCCTGCCTCAGCCTCGTGAGTAGCTGGGATTACAGGTGCACGACCACACTCAGCTAAATTTTTGTATTTTTAGTAGAGGCGGAGTTTCACCATGTTAGCCAAGCTGGTCTCGAACTCCTGACCTCAAGGGATCTGCCCGCCTTGGCCTCCCAAAGTGCTGGGACTACAGATGTGAGCAACCATGCCCAACCTCATCACATAAATTTTAATTTTAAAGCTGAGACTCCGGCTTCCTTTCCTCTGCTCGGAGTTTGTGATTGGCAGCTGCTCACTACTGGAGGAGACAGTGTTGTCATGCTCTTGCTGACTGTGTTTTTGTCCTCTTCCTCTCTAACTCCTGAGTTTCTGCTTCAGACCTTACCAGGTAGAAGCTGAGAGAGGAAGGAGGATGAGCAGAAAGAACAGTTTTTATTCAGCTGACAGCCTCCTACCCCTGAACTGGAGGATGGCTAAAGCTGAGACTTCAATGAGGCACTCTACTAGGTTCTGCAGAAATACTTATCCTTGCAGATGTGTTTGGCTGAAACCCTTGAGATACAGGCATTCAGTCCAGTCCCTAGCCTACATACCATACCAAAGCTGATTCTGCAAGACTCTCTCACTGTTAGTTTCCTGCCCAGCAGATTGTCTTGGGCAGTGTACTAGTCTGTTCTCATGCTGCTGTAAGGACATACCTAATACCAGGTAATTTATAAAGGAAAGAAGTTTAACTGACTCACAGTTCTGCATGGCTGGGGAGACCTCAGGAAACTTACAATCATGGCAGAAGGCACCTCTTCACAGGGCAGCAGGAGAGAGAATGAGAGCCAAGCAGGAAGGGGGAAACCCCTTATGAAACTATACTCTATCATGAGAACAGCATGGGGGAAACCGCCCCCATGATTCAATCACCTCCCATCGAGTCCCTCCCATGACACATGGGGATTATAGGATTATAATTCCAGATTCTGGGTGGGGACACAAAGCCAAACCATATCAGCCAGTACAGTTGACCTTTGAACAGCTCGGCAGTTAGAGGAGCCAACCTCCTATGCAATGGCAAATCTGCTTATAGCTTTTGAGTCCCCCAAAACTTAACCACCAATAGCCTACTGTTGACCAGCAGCCTTACCAATAACACAAAGTCAGTTAACACATGTGTTATATGATATACTGTATTCTTACAATCTAAGAAGCTAGAGAAAAGAAAATTCTATTACGGTCTACAGCTCCCAGCATGAGCGATGCAGAAGATGGGTGATTTCTGCATTTCCATCTGAGGTACCAGGTTCATCTCACTAGGGAGTGCAGTGCCAGACAGTGGGCGCAGGACAGTGGGTGCAGTGCACTGTGCGCGAGCCGAAGCAGGGCGAGGCATTGCCTCACTCGGGAAGCGCAAGGGGTCAGGGAGTTCCCTTTCCTAGTCAAAGAAAGGGGTGACAGACGGCACCTGGAAAATCGGGTCACTCCCACCCCAATACTGCTCTTTTCTGACAGGCTTAAAAAACAGCAACCAGGAGATTATATCCCGCACCTGGCTCGGAGGGTCCTACGCCCACGACGTCTCGCTGACTGCTAGCACAGCAGTCTGAGATCAAACTGCAAGGCAGCAGCAAGGCTGGGGGAGGGGCGCCCGCCATTGCCCAGGCTTGCTTAGGTAAACAAAGCAGCCAGGAAACTCCAAATGGGTGGAGCCCACCACAGCTCAAGGAGGCTGGCCGGCCTCTGTAGGCTCCACCTCTGGGGGCAGGGCACAGACAAACAAAAAGACAGCAGTAACCTCTGCAGACTTAAATGTCCCTGTCTGACAGCTTTGAAGAGAGCAGTGGTTCTCCCAGCACGCAGCTGGAGATCTGAGAACGGGCAGACTGCCTTCTCAAGTGGGTCCCTGACCCCTGACCCCCGACCCCCAAGCAGCCTAACTGGGAGGCACCCCCCAGTAGCAGCATACTGACACCTCCCACGGCCGGATACTCCTCTGAGACAAAACTTCCAGAGGAACGATCAGACAGCAGAATTCATGATTCACGAAAATCCGCTGTTCTGCAGACACCGCTGCTGGTACCCAGGCAAACAGGGTCTGGAGTGGACCTCTAGCAAACTCCAACAGACCTGCAGCTGAGGGTCCTGTCTGTTAGAAGGAAAACTAACAAACAGAAAGGACATCCACACCAAAAACCCATCTGTACATCACCATCATCAAAGACCAAAAGTAGATAAAACCACAAAGATGGGGAAAAAAACAGAGCAGAAAAACTGGAAACTCTAAAAAGCAGAGCGCCTCTCCTCCTTCAAAGGAACGCAGTTCCTCACCAGCAACGGAACAAAGCTGGACGGAGAACGACTTTGACGAGTTGAGAGAGGAAGGCTTCAGATGATCAAACTACTCCCAGCTACAGGAGGAAATTCAAACCAAAGGCAAAGAAGTTGAAAACTTTGAAAAAAATTTAGATGAATGTATAACTAGAATAACCAATACAGAGAAGTGCTTAAAGGAGCTGATGGAGCTGAAAGCCAAGGCTCAAGAACTACGTGAAGAATGAAGAAGCCTCAGGAGCCAATGTGATCAACTGGAAGAAAGGGTATCAGTGATGGAAGATGAAATGAATGAAATGAAGCAAGAAGGGAAGTTTAGAGAAAAAAGAATAAAAAGAAACGAACATAGCCTCCAAGAAATATGGGACTATGTGAAAAGACCAAATCTGCATCTGATTGGTGTACCTGAAAGTGACGTGGAGAATGGAACCAAGTTGGAAAACACTCTGCAGGATATTATCCAGGAGAACTTCCCCAATCTAGCAAGGCAGGCCAACTTTCAGATTCAGAAAATACAGAGAATGCCACAAAGATACTCCTCGAGAAGAGCAACTCCAAGACACATAATTGTCAGATTCACCAAAGTTGAAATGAAGGAAAAAATGTTAAGGGCAGCCAGAGAGAAAGGTCGGGTTGCCAACAAAGGGAAGCCCATCAGACTAACAGTGGATCTCTCGGCAGAAACTCTACAAGCCAGAAGAGAGTGGGGGCCAATATTCAACATTCTTAAAGAAAAGAATGTTCAATCCAGAATTTCATATCCAGCCAAACTAAGCTTCATAAGTGAAGGAGAAATAAAATACTTTACAGACAAGCAAATGCTGAGAGATTTTGTCACCACCAGGCCTGCCCTAAAAGAGCTCCTGAAGGAAGCACTAAACATGGAAAGGAACAACCAGTACCAGCCGCTGCAAAATCATGCCAAATTGTAAAGACCATCGAGGCTAGGAAGACACTGCATCAACTAACGAGCAAAATAACCAGCTAACATCATAATGACAGGATCAAATTCACACATAACAATATTAACTTTAAATGTAAATGGACTAAATGCTCCAATTAAAAGACACAGACTGGCAAATCGGATAAAGAGTCAAGACCCATCAGTGTGCTGTATTCAGGAAACCCATCTCATGTGCAGAGACACACATAGGCTCAAAGTAAAAGGATGGAGGAAGATCTACCAAGCAAATGGAAAACAAAAAAAGGCAGGGGTTGCAATCCTAGTCTCTGATAAAACAGACTTTAAACCAACAAAGATCAAAAGAGACAAAGAAGGCCATTACATAATGGTAAAGGGATCAATTCAACAAGAAGAGCTAACTATCCTAAATATGTATGCACCCAATACAGGAGCACCAAGATTCAAAAAGCAAGTCCTGAGTGACCTGCAAAGAGACTTAGACTCCCACACAATAATAATGGGAGACTTTAACACCCCACTGTCAACATTAGACAGATCAACGAGACAGAAAGTTAACAAGGATACCCAGGAATTGAACTCAGCTCTGCACCAAGCAGACCTAATAGACATCTACAGAACTGTCCACCCCAAATCAACAGAATATACATTTTTTTCAGAACCACACCACACCTATTCCAAAATTGACCACATACTTGGAAGTAAAGCTCTCCTCAGCAAATGTAAAAGATCAGAAATTATAACAAACTGTCTCTCAGACCACAGTGCAATCAAACTAGAACTCAGGATTAAGAAACTCACTCAAAACCACTCAACTACATGGAAACTGAACAACCTGCTCCTGAATGACTACTGGGTACATAACGAAATGAAGGCAGAAATAAAGATGTTCTTTGAAACCAACGAGAACAAAGACACAACATACCAGAATCTCTGGGACACATTCAAAGCAGTGTGTAGAGGGAAATTTATAGCACTAAATGCCCACAAGAGAAAGCAACAAAGATCCAAAATTAACACCCTAACATCACAATTAAAAGAACTAGAAAAGCAAGAGCAAACACATTCAAAAGCTAGCAGAAGGCAAGAAATAACTAAAATCAGAGCAGAACTGAAGGAAATAGAGACACAAAAAACCCTTCAAAAAATTAATGAATCCAGGAGCTGGTTTTTTGAAAGGATCAACAAAATTGATAGACCGCTAGCAAGACTAATAAAAGAGAGAAGAATCAAATAGATGCAATAAAAAATGATAAAGGGGATATCACCACCGATCCCACAGAAGTACAAACTACCATCAGAGAATACTACAAACACCTCTACACAAATAAACTAGCAAATCTAGAAGAAATGGATAAATTCCTCAACACATACACTCTCCCAAGACTAAACCAGAAAGAAGTTGAATCTCTGAATAGACCAATAACAGGATCTGAAATTGTGGCAATAATCAATAGCTTACCAACCAAAAAGAGTCCAGGACCAGATGGATTCACAGCCGAATTCTACCAGAGGTACAAGGAGGAACTGGTACCATTCCTTCTGAAACTATTCAAATCAATAGAAAAAGAGGGAATCCTCCCTAACTCATTTTATGAGGCCAGCATCATCCTGATACCAAAGCCGGGCAGAGACACAACCAAAAAAGAGAATTTTAGACCAATATCCTTGATGAACATTGATGCAAAAATCCTCAATAAAATACTGGCAAACCGAATCCAGCAGCACATCAAAAAGCTTATCCACCATGATCAAGTGGGCTTCATCCCTGGGATGCAAGGCTGGTTCAATATACGCAAATCAATAAATGTAATCCAGCATATAAACAGAACCAAAGACAAAAACCACATGATTATCTCAATAGATGCAGAAAAGGCCTTTGACAAAATTCAACAACCCTTCATGCTAAAAACTCTCAATAAATTAGGTATTGATGGGACGTATCTCAAAATAATAAGAGCTATCTATGACAAACCCACAGCCAATATCATACTGAATGTGCAAAAACTGGAAGCATTTCCTTTGAAAACTGGCACAAGACAGGGATGCCCTCTCTCACCACTCCTATTCAACATAGTGTTGGAAGTTCTGGCCAGGGCAATTAGGCAGGAGAAGGAAATAAAGGGTATTCAATTAGGAAAAGAGGAAATCAAATTGTCCCTGTTTGCAGATGATATGATTGTGTATCTAGAAAACCCCATTGTCTCAGCCCAAAATCTCCTTAAGCTGATAAGCAACTTCAGCAAAGTCTCAGGATACAAAATCAATGTACAAAAATCACAAGCATTCTTATACACCAATAACAGACAAACAGAGAGCCAAATCATGAGTGAACTCCCATTCACAATTTCTTCAAAGATAATAAAATACCTAGGAATCCAACTTACAAGGGACGTGAAGGACCTCTTCAAGGAGAACTACAAACCACTGCTCAATGAAATAAAAGAGGATACAAACAAATGGAAGAACATTCCATGCTCGTGGGTAGGAAGAATCAATATCGTGAAAATAGCCATACTGCCCAAGGTAATTTATAAATTCAGTGCCATCCCCATCAAGCTACCAATGACTTTCTTCACAGAATTGGAAAAAACTACTTTAAAGTTCATATGGAACCAAAAAAGAGCCCACATCACCAAGTCAATCCTAAGCCAAAAGAACAAAGCTGGAGGCATCACGCTACCTGACTTCAAACTATACAAGGCTACAGTAACCAAAACAGCATGGTACTGGTACCAAAACAGAGATATAGATCAATGGAACAGAACAGAGCCCTCAGAAATAACGCCGCTTATCTACAACTATCTGATCTTTGACAAACTTGAGAAAAACAAGCAATGGGGAAAGGATTCTCTATTTAATAAATGGTGCTGGGAAAACTGGCTAGCCATACGGAGAAAGCTGAAACTGGATCCCTTCCTTACACCTTATACAAAAATTAATTCAAGATGGATTAAAGACTTCAACATCAGACCTAAAACCATAAAAACCCTAGAAGAAAACTTAGACATTACCAATTCAGGACATAGGCATGGGAAAGGACTTCATGTCTAAAACACCAAAAGCAATGGCAACAAAAGCCAAAATTGACAAATGGGATCTAATTAAACTCAAGAACTTCTGCACAGCAAAAGAAACTACCATCAGAGTGAACAGGCAACCTACAAAATGGGAGAAAATTTTTGCAACGTACTCATGTGACAAAGGGCTAATATCCAGAATCTACAATGAACTCAAACAAATTTACAAGAAAAAAACAAACAACCCCATCAAAAAGTGGGCGAAGAACATCAACAAACACTTCTCAAAAGAAGACATTTATGCAGCCAAAAAACATATGAAAAAATGCTCACCATCACTGGCCATCAGAGAAATGCCAATCAAAACCACAATGAGATACCATCTCACACCAGTTAGAATGGAAATCATTAAAAAGTCAGGAAACAACAGGTGCTGGAGAGGATGTGGAGAAATAGGACACTTTTACACTGTTGATGGGACTGTAAACTAGTTCAACCCTTGTGGAAGTCAGTGCGGCCATTCCTCAGGGATCTAGAACTAGAAATACCATTTGACTCAGCCATCCCATTACTGTGTATATACCCAAAGGACTATAAATCATGCTGCTATAAAGACACATGCACACGTATGTTTACTGCGGCACTATTCACAATAGCAAAGACTTGGAACCAACCCAAATGTCCAACAATGATAGACTGGATTAAGAAAATGTGGCACATATACACCATGGAATACTATGCAGCCATAAAAAATGATGAGTTCATGCCCTTTGTAGGGACATGGATGAAATTGGAGATCATCATTCTCAGTAAACTATCGCAAGAACAAAAAACCAAACACCGCATGTTCTCACTCATAGATGGGAATTGAACAATGAGAACACATGGACACAGGAAGGGGAACATCACACTCTGGGGACTGTTGTGGGGTGAGGGAGGGGGGAGGGATAGCTTTAGGAGATATACCTAATGCTAAATGACGAATTAATGGGTGCAGCACACCAGCATGGCACATGTATACATATGTAACTAACCTGCACACTGTGCACGTGTACCCTAAAACTTAAAGTATAATAATAATAAAAAAATAAATAAAGTTAATGAAATGCTCCCTATCAAAAAAAAATTATAAGAAAAATGTGTTTACTATTCACTAAGTGGAAGTGGATCATCATAAAGAACTTCATCCTCATTGTCTTTATGTTGAGAGGGCTGAGGAAGAGGAGGAGTTGGTCTTGCTGTCTTAGGAGTGGCAGAGGCAAAAGAGGTGGAGGAGGTGGAAGGGAGGCAGGAGAGGCAGGCACCCTTGGTGTAAATTTGATTGAAAAAATCTACATATTAGTGGACTGGTGCAGTTCAAATCCAGGTTCATCAAGGGTCAATTGTACTTAAAATACCTACAGACCAGCTCTCCCCAACCTGCCCTACCCACTGTCCACCAGAAATACTGTTGACTTCTTCACTCTAACAAACTCTGAGAGTGCAGGCTATTACCATCTTTGCAGCAATCTCCAGAATTCACCATCAAAACAGAATTCAGCACCCCTTCCATGGTAGCCCAGGATCCATCAAGAATACAAGCACAGTATTACCAGTGGAAACTAGGCTCTGAGAATCACAAGGTGTGAGCCAGGAGCTCCCAAGGCAAACCCATGTGGAGACATAGGAACACCTGAGACCCATCAAGAAAGATCTGGACTCTAGACAGACTCAGAGTTGGCCTTTTTTGAGGATGCAAAATACTCTCCACAGTGTATGGGCGTAGCAAGTTGCAGAATGAAATGAATCATGTCAATACAACATGCTAAATACATAGAAGAATAATAAGGACCTACATATACTGAGCTGTCCCAGCAAGTATTTGGGTCAAAGAGACCCATCACTGTAATCAAGAGCCTAGCACATCTAGGCCGGGTGTGGTGGCTCACGCCTGGAACCCTATCCCTTGGAAAGGCTAAGGTGGGAGGATTGCTTGAGCAACCCAAAATTCAAGACCAGCCTGGGCAACATGGAGAGACCCCATCTCTACAAAAAATCTGAAAATTAGCCAGGTGGGGCTGCTGGCGCCTATGATCTCAGCTACTCAGGAGGCTGAGATGGGAGGATCACTTGAACCCACAAGGTGGAGGTTACAATGAGCCGTGATCACACCACTGCACTCCAGCCTAGGTGACAGAGCAAGACCCTGTCCCCCCTGCATAAAAAAAAAAGAGTCTAGCACATCTAAAAGAAGTGGACCAAGAATGCAGGTGTTTTGGAAGAAACATTGTTTTGATTTCTGGCATTTCATATGTCAGCTGGTTAAAAAATAATCATCATTTAGAGAAATAATTTTTAGCCTTTTTCATGCTATATTGAAAATGGGAATAGGATAAGATCCTTCAACATTGGAAGCTATCCATGGGTTCTAAATTAAAAACTAGAAAAATATTAGCAGGCTCATCTTTTTTCACTAATCTACTTTTTTTGCTTTTGAAGAAGTGCTTAGAATTAATTGTAAAGGGAAAACACTTCCACCTCTCTAATAAAAGTGACAACTTGTCTTGGGCATTAGAAACTTGGAGGCAACTCCAGGGCTCTCCCTGGAAAATCAAGATCTTGAATCTGAGAAGTGCTGACAAAGCTCTCACAGGATCCCCAGCCCCAGGGTAAAGCAACAAGGTGTTTAAAAATTTGAGCCACTTCCATTCAGCTTTCACTTTCTGACTGTGATCCAAACAAGCAATAGCTTAGAAAACTCCCTCAACAACCAATTAAAGGCACTTTAATGACCAAACACAGATAAAATGAAAGCTAATCTCAAAATTAACCAATTTTTTTTAAAAAAGGCTGACAACAGTAAAAATAAGTTAGTGGGGGCAGGGCACGGTGGCTCACGCCTGTAATCCCAGCACTTTGGGAGGCCGAGATGGGCAGATCACGAGGTCAGGAGATCCAGACCATCCTGGCTTACACGGTGAAACCCCGTCTCTACTAAAAATACAAAAAAATTAGCCAGGCATTGTGGCAGGCGCCTGTGGTCCCAGCTACTCGGGAGGCTGAGGCAGCAGAATGGTGTGAACCCGGGAGGAGGAGCTTGTAGTGAGCCAAGATTGCGCCACTGCACTCCAGCCTGGGGGACAGAGCAAGACTCCATCTCAAAAAAATAAAAAATAAAAAAAATAAAAAGTGGGATCTGGATATTAAGTTTTTTATTTTATATAAAGGCAGGTTCAAACACTATTACAATTGCTACATTTGTAGCAATAAATGTAGCAATCGTAATAATGAACTCAGTGTGAAATGTGTCAGCTTGGGCTCCATAACAAGATATCACAGACTGAGTAGATTAAACAACAGACATTTCTTTCTCACAGTTTTAAAGGCTGAAAGTCCAAGATTAAGGTCCAGCAGCGTCAGTTCCTAATGAGGACTCTCTTCCTGGCTGGTAGACAGCTGCCTTCTTGTGTCCTTACAGCAGAGAGAGAGAGAGAAACTCTGGTCTCTCTTTCATATGAGACTTCTAGCCCTGTTGGATCAGGACCTTACCCCATGACCTCATTTAACCCGAATTATCTCCATAAAGGCCTTACCTACAGTTACATTGTGGGTTGGGGCATCAACATGTGTATTTTGAGGGGACGCCATTCAGTCCAAAGCATGAGGCTGCACTGCACAGCCTGGGCCAGCAAAACCCACTGGAAAAAAAGTGAGCACAAGGCTTAATCTGTACAACCTGAGGCATGAGGGTACCTCCAGACTCAGGGGCTGTCTCCAAGTGAGTCCCAAGGTGGAGGCCCTGGAGGGAGAGTCACAATTCCCCAACACCCCTCATGGCCCATAAATGCCAGCCTCCCCCTGTTCTTCCCAAACCCAGCCTGCACTGAGGATCTGCAATGCTCCAGGCCAGGACTGAGGGTGAAGGAGGGGCAGAGGTAACCAGAAGTAACTCCGTGGAGAGAAGTTGGAAGTGATGATTTCCAAGGAGAGAAAAATTGGATGGGAGGAAAGGGTTCCTTCCAGTTGGAGGAGAAAAGGTGAAAAGCCGTGTGCTGGAATCCTACTCAGCAATGAAAAGGAACAAACTATTGATTTATAAAACAACTCAAGGCATTATGCTGAGTGCAAAAAGCCAATCTCAAAAGATCACATACTCTCTGAGTCCATTGATATGACTTCATTGAAATGGCAACACCATAAAAATGGAAGTCAGATTAGTGGTTGCCTGGGGTTGGGGTGCTGGGGACAGGAGGGTGGGCATGACTCTCAGGATGCAGCACAGGCATATCTTTGCAGTGATGGAACAGTTCGTATCTTGCTTGGTGTGGAGGTTGCCCATATCTGCACATGTGATAAAATGGCATAAGTAGTACACACATGGTACCAGCATCAGCTCCTAATCTTATGCTATCATTATGTGAGATGGAACCATTGGGAGAAATAGGGTGAAGGGCACCCAGGACATCTCTGTACTGTCTTATCAACATCCTGTGAATCTATAATTATTTAAAAACAAAACTAAATCTAAGGCTAAATGCCTTGCAAACACCAAAATAAAAAGTCATCTACCGAATTTCAGTGGCAAGAGAAAGAGTTGCCACAAGAGAAGAAAATAAATTTGGTTGAATAGAGTAGAAACTAAGATAATAAAGTTTAAAGAAGAAAACAAGAGGACTGGTGGGTGAAAGAGGTTCTTTTCTTTTTTAAGACAGAGTCTCGCTCTGTCACCCAGGCTGGAGTGCAGTGGTGCAATCTCAGCTCACTGCAGCCTATGCTTCCCAGGCTCAAGCGATTCTCCAGCCCCAGCCTTCCAGGAAGCTGGGACTACAGGTGCATGCCACCGACACCCAGCTGATTTTTGTATTTTTTTGTAGAGACGGGTTTTGCCATGTTCCCCAGGCAGGTCTCAAATTCTGGAGCTCAAAGCAATCTGCCCGCCTCAGCCTCCCAATGTGCTGGGATTACAGGCATGAGCCACCATTCTCAGTAAAAAGAAGTTCTAAATGAAGCTTGCCCAACCCACGCCCTGCATACAGCCCAGGATGGCTTTGAATGCAGCCCAACACAAATTCCTAAACTTTACGACATTATGACATTTTTTGTGATTTTTTTTTAGCTCATCAGCTACTGTTAGTGTTAGTGTATTTTAGGTGTGGCCCAAGACAATCCTTCCAATGTGGCCCAGGGAAGCCAAAAGATTGGACCCCCCTGTTCAAAGTTGACATAGAAGAGTTTCGACTTGTTGTTTCCCATGTGAGTTAGTAAAACTTCCATTTCTCTTACACATATTCTTGCAGTTGGGCTGATAAAATTAATCTCCATTATGCAATCTGCTGCCCATAAACTGGCTTCCAGCTTTATCTCTATTCCTCCTTTGCTTTGATCCAACAGCCCCCACATTCTTGAGCCCCATTTGTTGCAAAAAGGTAATGCCATTTCTCAGAAATGTCCTCTAGGGAATTTGACAAAATGTTATGAAACCCAGAAGTCATAGGTCCTCTGGAAAAGCTGAGGATAGCAGCATTTCGTGGCATCCGTGACAGCAGCAGTGCCAGACTTGTCGCCGTCGGCCCTCCTAGGGCATGGATGCATGTTGTGCACTGAACAATTGCGCATTGGGAGAGGCTGTGCTCCGGCAAGAATTCCAGTGGGGACACTGCTGTCCAGTTGATGATTGCCAAAGAAACACCCTTTACTCCCCGTCTCTACTAAAAGTACAAAAAATTAGCCAGGTGTGGTGGCGGGCGCCTGTAGTCCCAGCTACTTGGGAGGCTGAGGCAGGAGAATGGCGTGAACCTGGGAGGCAGAGCTTGCAGTGAGCCGAGATCGCGCCACTGCACTCCAGCCTGGGTGACAGAACAAGACTCCATCTCAAAAAAAAAGAAAAAAAAAAAACACTCTTTACTTCCTCATTTATCCATCCAGGATGTCCTGTCTATTTGTTTGAAAATGATGGGAAACTAATGATCTAGAACATAAATATCTCTTCCTTTCATAGAAAGACATATCTGAGGAGGGACTGAAGAGGGAAGGCAGGTTCCAGGTACAATCTGTCAGCGCTACTGCTGGCTGTCCTCCGCAGCCTGGAGCTGCTTTCTTGCACAGACTGTCCAATAAACTTAAACAAACTTCAGCTACATCCTGGCTATTTTTCCCATCAGTGTAAACCTCCGTCCTGACAGCTTTGAGAGACAAAATCAAGTCTTCAGGTATCTTATTTCCTCAGTGCAGCTTTCCGAGGGCGGAGCTTCCAACCTGGCCCCCCTCCCATGAGGTCACCTGTCATCCTCAGGACCTCAGTGGGTCGAATGGCTACAGGGCAGAACGTATACTAATTTACCGTTCTGTGCAAAACTGGAAAGAATATTGAAACTCAGAGCTGGAGACCATACGCTCTTCTCATTACACGTTTTATTTTTTAAAATATATTTTTAAATTTTGCAGGTACACATCCAAGCTAAGAAGGCCCATTGACATGATCCTCTTGGTACAAATGCCACATGTTCACTTGAAGAAATAGAATAGAAAACCTAGCCTGCAGCACACACGGCCCAGGGCAGTTACTTCCTGCCTACTTTGCTGAAGCATCTCATTAGAACAACATGAGCGAGGTTTTGGCCCCTTCCTGAGACACTTATGCCATCTGTCTAATCTCGTTTCATCCAAATGTCCTTAAGAAGCGGAGACCAATCATTTATCATTTAGTATCATTGTTTCAGGAGAAGGGATATAGGGCAAGTCACTTATTCCTTTTGCTTTTTTTTTTTTTTTTTTTTAAGGAGTCTTGCTCTGTTGCCCAGGCCGGAGTGCAGTGGTGGTGCAATCTCGGCTCACTGCAACCTCCACCTCCCAGGTTCAAATGATTCTCCTGCCTCAGCCTCCCGCATAGCTGGGGTTACAGGCATCCACCACCACACCTGGCTAATTGTTGTATTTTTAGTAGAGATGGGGTTTCACTGTGTTGGCCAGGCTGGTCTCGAACTCCTGACCTCAGGTGATCCGCCCACCTCAGCCTCCCGAAGTGCTGGGATTACAGGCATGAGCCACCATGCCCAGTCTCTCTTTGCTTCTAAAACATCTATCAGCTTCTCCATGTGATGACTCCTGCTGTTTTATGGTTTGTATAAATGTGTGGGGTGCAGGTGTCATTTCGTTACCTACATGGATTGCACAGTGGTGAAGCAGGGCTTTTAGTACCCACTCCATTTTCTGAGTCTACAGAAAAATATATCTTACCGTGAACTTGGTGCTTCTTTTCTGTGCTGAAAACAGGTAACCGAGATAAAATGAGGATAGAAGATGCATGGTCTGCAGATAAACAAAGTGGAAAGACAGCTTATTCACTTACTCAGCAGGCATCTACTGAGCATCTATGTTGTGCACGGCACTATGCTAGCTTCTGTAAGGAATAGACATGTCAATGGTGCCCGGCCTCCAGAGCTTACAGTGTGGTAGGAAAGAAGACAACCTTGGAAAAAAGATACAATGTGCTAATTCCCCAGTAGAGGGAAGATGTTCTGTGGTGCACAGATGAGAGATTATCCATCAGGATGAGGGGAAGGAGGCCGCTTGTCATCAAAGTGCTAGATCCTCTGAAGCTCAGCTTCGTCAGCCGACAACTGGGATGATGAATTTGTTTCTCTTGGAATTTGTTTTAAAATCACTGAGGCATCTAGCAGTGCCTGCCTCTCAAAGAACATCGGTTGGAGTGGATGATGTATCAATCGTAAGAATCATGAATGATGTGAATGATGTATGATAGTGTGATCAATCCTGAATATGACTTGAACAGAAGAGAGAGAGCTCCCTGTCAGTGGAGGTAATCAAAGAAAGTTTCACAAGGAAAAGGGGGTGAAAGCTGAGCCCTGAAAAATAAGGCAGAATTTAAAGATGAGGGAAGGGAAACAGGAGTCGACTAGGGGAGGGTATCTCATTGCAAGATGGAAATGTTGTTAGTGAGGGACAGAGACAGGAAGGCAGGTCATGTTTTCGGTGAGCAGAAATGTCTGGACTGGAGAGGGTCCTAATGGGAATGGAAGGTCCCGTGAGTCAGCGTCAGACTCCAGAGAGCCTCGAATGCCAGCAGAGGGCCCGAGGATGTCAGAACTCACCAGGCCCTAGAGATCACCTTGTCTAGCCCTTCCTTTACACACGAGGAAACTGAGACTCAGAAAACTTACCTGAGACCACGCAGGTAGTCAGTCTCTCGGATAGCTGTCGTGTTATTTCCACCATGCAGTGGCTTTCTAATTGGGTGCTTTGGAACCCCAAGTTTCCCTAGAGAGTCCTCAGTGGTCCTCATATGGTAAGAGGGAGAGAGGAAGTTGAGACTGCCAAGAATTTGCCAGATACACCAGGTGATTGCACAAACATTTCACCTGGAACTTTAAAAGAGATTCTCCTACTTTAAAAAAAAAAAAAAAAAGCGAAAAAACTCCACTTTACAATAGCATGTTGTTTGGTCTTTATATTTTTTTGGTAGAACGGAGTCTTTGAAGATTTTCAAGTACTCAGATAACATAAGTGAAGCACTATTTCAGAACATGCAGGCTGGCTATGTTTATGAGCAGTAAAAACAAGAGACCCTCGCAATTTAGGTGTGAATGGAGGTCAAGTCCCTGTGAAAGCCTCCTGGAAAATCACTGCATTCCACCATGTTTTCTGTTTTAAAGAAGCTTAGGCTCCTTAAAATGCCCTATAACTCGTGGTTACTTCATAAATAAACATCTAGCTGATGTAAGAATAACCGGTAACTACTCCAGACACCCAGGGGACCTGTTACTTTTCTAAGTTAATGTTTAGACTCTCCTGTTTCTTAATGCCCTTGACAGGTTTTATTTAAGTTTGAAAAATATCCAAGTTTCTTTCCTGTTTTGCCAGTGTTCATTTTAACCTCTTAGGGGGAAAGAACAGGAGAAGGAACAGTGCAGAGAGAAATGTACATATGTGCCAGCTCAGAAATTATTAGATGGACCTTGAATTAAATATTACTCCTCCAGCAGGTTTGCAGGAGCTGAGGGTAATTCTCTTCACTCAGATGCCTTGTAGAGTCCAAAGCTGACTATCTGGGACCAGTTTCTATTATACCTGAGTCCCCACAATGCTGGAATCATTCTAAGAATGCAGCTTTGTAAGAAATCAGACTCGATTGATAGATAATTGATCAAATGACAAATAAATTATCACTGACTCTATGCTGTTGGGTGTAACAGACCAGGAGTTATACTGCACAAATGCGTGCGTGTGTGTGCATGTGTTCATATACGTGCGTATATGCATGTGTATGCCGTCCGTGTGCATGTGCTCACATTTGTGTGTGTGTCAGTGGGTGTGCACGTGTGTGTATGTGTTCATGTCTGTGTGTATGCATTTATATACACCTGTGTGCGTGTGTATGCATGTGTTCATGTGTATGTATGTGTGTCTGTGTGCACGTGCTCACATTTATGTGCATGTGTGCCAGTGTGTGTGTGTATGTGTTTATGTCCATGTGTGTATACTGTCACATATGCCTGTCTGTGTGCATGTGTGCATGTGTGTGCCTGTCTATGTGCGTCTGTGTGTGTGTGTTGCTGTCTCATAAATCGTCACATCAGCCCTGTTAGGAGGGCACTTGGCTCACTTTACAGGTGAGGAAACTGACTCAGGTCTGTCAGTTGCCTGAGGTCCAATCAATAACACAGGGCAAAGCCGGTTTCAAATCAGGTCTATGCACCTCAGAAGATAATGCGTCAGACTCCAGCAAATTTAGAAAGTCTCCTTCAAGGGAGAGTGTCAGGACAGGTTGACTTTAGTCAGTCCTGATAAAGGTGAAAGAAAAATGAGGTTAGAAAAGAAGGGGCTGGTGCACCGGGAAGCACCACGCCCTCCTGATGCAAAAGGGTCATCCCTGGAGACCTCAGGGCTCCTCCTCTGCTCTCTTTCAGCTCTTTGTGCGAGAACCTGAGAAGAGGCTGGGCGTGAGGGGAGACATCCGCCAGCACCCTTTGTTTCGGGAGATCAACTGGGAGGAACTTGAACGGAAGGAGATTGACCCACCGTTCCGGCCGAAAGTGGTAAGGACTCGCTCATGGGCCACTTGGTGTCAGCCACTCTCCCTCCGCTCAGGGCCGTCTGCCTGTCCAAGTCACCGCAGCTGCTCACCCCTGCCAGAACCCCAACTCCCCACCAGCCCCACTCTCCAGGAGGAATGCACTTCTCTAACACATGTTACTGGGCTGGTGGGGCAGGGAGGGGAGGTCACTCTTCTTTGCAAAATTTAATCTCTGTCGTCAAGATGCACCTGCACCCTACCATGCACCTGCACCATGGGCTGGGCGCGGTGGCTCACGCCTGTAATCCCAGCACTTTGGAAGGCCGAGGCGGGTGGATCACCTGAGGTCAGGAGTTCGAGATCAGCCTGGCCAACATGATGAAACCTTGTCTCTACTAAAAATACAAAAATTAGCTGGGCGTGGTTGCGGGCGCCTATAATCCCGGCTACTTGGGAGGCTGAGGTGGGAGGATTGCTTGAGCCCAGAAGTTTGAGACTAGCCTAGGAAACATAGTGAAACCCCAACTCTACAAAAAAATACAAAATTAAGTGGTCTTGGTGGTGCATGCCTGTAGTTCAAACTACTCAGTAGGCCAAGACAGGGGGATTACTTGAGCCCAAGAGGATGCAGTGAGCTGGGATCACACCACTGCACTCCAGCCTGGTGACAGAGTGAGACACTGTCTCCAAAAATAAAACTTTTTAGAAAAACAACAAAAAAAGTCATTAAGAAAGTAAATTTTAAGTTATGTATGTCACAATTTCTAAAAATAATGATTTTTAAAAGAGTAGAACAAAGTGGTGGGTTTGCCAGCCTTAACCATTCCCTGTGATTGCTGGGAATACCGGAGTTATTGCCTGGGTAGACATGGGTCATATCCGCACTGAAGGGGGCCAGGCTCATGGACTTCCCAACAGATTCCACCCCAGAGAACGCACAGGCTATTAGTCATGATAGCAAATGGCCAGAAGAAGCAGGTGCATCTTGTTCCCAGGGCAAGAATAGTTGTTCTCAACATCTGTCCCAAGCTCCAGGGACATTCCAAGGACCCAACAGGCCGGCCTCAAGCACTCTAATTACTTGTGACAGTACCACATCTAATACATGAGTTAGTCATTTGTGATAAAAATTTTACCTTGTTTTTAGCTATCAGAACTATTAAACCATGTCTCACCTTCCACTGCAGATTAAAATTGACTTAATATTTTGCACATAAAAATCAAAACTTTGATCTAAGCTTACCCTAAAGGACATTCCCAGTTCTGCCAGTAGGAAACTTTCCCTGACCTGTGGTCTGAGCTGCCATTGACCTCACAGCCCCAGGGCCCGTTGGAGGGTGGGAGGGGCCTGGCTCTTCATTTTGCTTCTCTGTGCTTATAGGACTTTCTGTTGATAATGGTTGTTCTCAATCTTGGGACACTGAATTGAACACCATACTGAACAGCATGTATGAAATAGATGTTTGCTTTCCCTTCCTCTGTTGTTTGGTTTGGTTTTGGGTTTTTGCCATGAAAACCAATGGACCAAGTGGTCTGAAAGGAGTCTGTCCCAGTCTGTGTTGTCTAAAAAAGCCCAAGATGTTTACTAATAAAATTAACAAGGGCAGGGGACTGACAACAGCCAAGAATGTTGATAAAAGAACAGGAATATGTAATTGTGAAATTCCTTCTCTCTTCCCATCCCTCTGTTCACACCCCTTCACTCCATCTCCCCACCACCCTCCCTTATCCCCACCTTGTGTTCCATGAAAACTAAAGAGGCAGAGGTCAAATTCAGGCGGATCATTTTTTCAAAGATTGCCAACCCTGCTTCATGTAAACCACTAATTAAAAACATTAGATCCCATTTGAATGTCTACAGTGGTAGTCTTTCTGTGAATTTATGAATTTATATTATTATTAAGCTGAGGACACAGGATCACAGCCATGTTCAGTGAGACCTGTGCATGGTCATCTATACGCATTGCCTCCATTTAGTGTCTCTGCAAACACCAACTCTGCCATACACAGATCACAGCCTAGATAACAAAAATGAAGATCATGAACTTAATGACTGATTTTTCTTCTCTTTCTTTCTTCCCGTAAACTCTGACCAAGAAATCACCATATGACTGCAGCAATTTCGACAAAGAATTCTTAAACGAGAAGCCCCGGCTGTCATTTGCCGACAGAGCACTGATCAACAGCATGGACCAGAATATGTTCAGGAACTTTTCCTTCATGAACCCCGGGATGGAGCGGCTGATATCCTGAATCTTGCCCCTCCAGAGACAGGAAAGAATTTGCCTTCTCCCTGGGAACTGGTTCAAGAGACACTGCTTGGGTTCCTTTTTCAACTTGGAAAAGGAAAGAAACACTCAACAATAAAGACTGAGAACCGTTTGCCCCCCATGTGACTTTTATCTGTAGCAGAAACCAAGTCTACTTCACTAATGACGATGCCGTGTGTCTCGTCTCCTGACATGTCTCACAGACGCTCCTGAAGTTAGGTCGTTACTAACCAGTTATTTACTTGAAAGATGGGTCTCCACACTTGGAAGGGTTTCAAAACTTGATACTGCAATAAATTATGGCTCTTCACCTGGGCGCCAACTGCTGATCAATGAAATGCTTGTTGAATCAGGCGCAAACGGAATACAGACGTCTCCAGACTGAAACGGCCCCATTGCCTGGTCTAGTAGCGGATCTCACTCAGCCGCAGACAAGTAATCACTAACCCGTTTTATTCTATTCCTATCTGTGGATGTGTAAATGGCGGGGGGGCCAGCCCTGGATAGGTTTTTATGGGAATTCTTTACAATAAACATAGCTTGTAACTTGAGATCTACAAATCCATTCATCCTGATTAGCCATGAAATCCATGGTCAAGAGGACAAGTGGAAAGTGAGAAGGAAGGTTTACTAGACACCTTCACTTGTTATCTCGTCAAGATAGAAAAGATAGTATCATTTCACCCTTGCCAGTAAAACCTTTCCATCCACCCATTCTCAGCAGACTCCAGTATTGGCACAGTCATTCACTGCCATCCTCACATTATAACAAGAAAAGAAATGAAGTGCATAAGTCTCCTGGGAAAAGAACCTCAACTCCTTCTCATGCCATGACTGGTGATTTCATGACTCGTAAGCCCCTCCGTAGGCATCATTCAAGATCAATGGCCCATGCATGCTGTTTGCAGCAGTCAATTGAGTTGAATTAGAATTCCAACCATACATTTTAAAGGTATTTGTGCTGTGTGTATATTTTAATAAAATGTTGTGACTTAATGACAAACAGGTGGATGTGTAAAAATGGAATTAAAAAAAAAAAGAGTCCTCTTAATCATTTACTTCCCCGCTTGTCCCCCACAAGAACTTGCTTCTGCTGCGTCAATCCTCAAAATGTAGCTAGCATTGAGATGATGTTTCACAGTTGGGGGATTGGCTGGGCACGATGGCTCATGCCTGTAATCCCAGCACTTTGGGAGGCCAATGTGGGTAGATCACCTAAGGTCAGGAGTTCGAGACCAGCCTGGCCAACATGGTGAAACCCTGTCTCTACTAAAAATACAAAAATTAGCCAGGCGTGGTGGCGGGCACCTATAATCCCAGCTACCTGGGAGGCTGAGGCAGGAATAGAGTAAGACAAAGGGTGAGGAAGTCAGATGACCTTAAGGCAATCGTAAGAAAAGCAAATCTGCATAATATTCGGAGCCACCAGCCTACCTCATCACACGGCTGGAAATAACTTTAGATATTATTTTTAAAATAGAATAATATAAGCAGACTGTTGACAGTCTGCAGGTGTGCTGGGACATTTTCCTGACTATATAGAGCTCTTGTGATTTTTTTTTAAATAGACACTCCCCTAAAATGAACACGAGTAACCTCATTTAAGGAGGTGGAGATGGGCATCTATCTTCAGATGTGTCCATTCAGGTGTCCGGGCCCTTTGTTCTGATAATAGCACCATGACTACAAACCTCTAGTTATGTGAGAAGGCGACACTTGTCCTCCCCTTGCTCCAAATGAAAATGCTCACACATGTTTACCAAATTCACCTGCTTGAGGGAGGGAGAGGGTCCTTTAGGGCCCTGGATGGGCCAGTGGAGGGCAGGGAGCCCCCCATTCTGTTCTGATCTCTGCTCCGCCTTGCATTTGCTGTGAAGCCCGGAACAAGTCACTTCATCTTGTGGGGCTCCAAGTAATGGGGTCGGTGAAGATGCTCTCTACAGTCCCTTCTCGCTAGAGCAATGGGGTTGGTGAAGATGATATCTACAGTCCCTTCTCACTAGAGCAATGGGGTCGGTGAAGATGCTCTCTACAGTCCCTTCTCACTAGAGCAATGCGGTTGGTGAAGATGCTATCTACAGTCCCTTCTCACTAGAGCAATGGGGTCGGTAAAGATGCTCTCTACAGTCCCGTCTCACTACAGCAATGGGGTCGGTGAAGATGCTATCTAAAGTCCCTTCTCACTAGAGCAATGGGGTTGGTGAAGATGATATCTAAAGTCCCTTCTCACTAGACCAATGGGGTTGGTGAAGATGATATCTAAAGTCCCTTCTCACTAGAGCAATGTGGTTGGTGAAGATGCTCTTTAAAGTCCCATCTCACTAGAGCAATGGGGTTGGTGAAGATGATATCTGAAGTCCCGTCTCACTAGAGCAATGGGGTTGGTGAAGATGATATCTGAAGTCCCGTCTCACTAGATCAATGGGGTTGGTGAAGATGATATCTGAAGTCCCGTCTCACTAGAGCAATGGGATTGAAGATGCTATCTAATGTCCTTTCTCACTAGAGCAATGGGGTTGGTGAAGATGCTATCTAAAGTCCCTTCTCACTAGAGCAATGGGGTCGGTGAAGATGCTGTCTAAAGTCCCTTCTCACTAGAGCAATGGGGTCGGTGAAGATGCTATCTAAAGTCCCTTCTCACTAGAGCAATGGGGTTGGTGAAGATGATATCTAAGGCCCCTTCTCACTAGAGCAATGGGGTTGGTGAAGATGATATCTAAAGTCCCTTCTCACTAGAGCAATGGGATCGGTAAAGATGCTATCTAAAGTCCCGTCTCACTAGAGCAATGGGGTCGGTGAAGATGCTATCTGAAGTCCCGTCTCACTAGAGCAATGGGGTCGTTGGAGTTGCTCTCTGAAGTCCCTTCTCACTAGAGCAATGGGGTTGGTGAAGATGATATCTAAGGCCCCTTCTCACTAGAGCAATGGGGTTGGTGAAGATGATATCTAAAGTCCCTTCTCACTAGAGCAATGGGGTCGGTGAAGATGATATCTAAAGTCCCTTCTCACTAGAGCAATGGGGTTGGTGAAGATGCTATCTAAAGTCCCTTCTCACTAGAGCAATGGGGTCAGTGAAGATCATATCTAAAGTCCCTTCTCACTAGAGCAATGGGGTTGGTGAAGATGCTGTCTAAAGCCCCTTCTCACTAGAGCAATGAGGTTGGTGAAGATGATATCTAAAATCCCATCTCACTAGAACAATGGGGTTGGTGAAGATGCTATCTAAAGCCCTTTCTCACTAGAGCAATGGGGTCGGTGAAGATGATATCTGAAGTCCCTTCTCACTAGAGCAATGGGGTCAGTGAAGATCATATCTAAAGTCCCTTCTCACTAGAGCAATGGGGTTGGTGAAGATGCTGTCTAAAGCCCCTTCTCACTAGAGCAATGAGGTTGGTGAAGATGATATCTAAAATCCCATCTCACTAGAACAATGGGGTTGGTGAAGATGCTATCTAAAGCCCTTTCTCACTAGAGCAATGGGGTCGGTGAAGATGATATCTAGAGCCCCTTCTCACTAGAGCAATGGGGTTGGTGAAGATGCTATCTAAAGTCCCATCTCACTAGAACAATGGGGTTGGTGAAGATGATATCTAAAGTCCCTTCTCACTAGAGCAATGGGGTTGGTGAAGATGATATCTAAAGTCTCTTCTCACTAGAGCAATGGGGTTGGTGAAGATGCTATCTAAAGTCCCGTCTCATTAGATCAATGGGTTTGGTGAAGATGCTATCTAGAGTCCCTTCTCACTAGAGCAATGGGGTCGGTGAAGATGCTATCTAAAGTCCCTTCTCACTAGACAATGGGGTTGGTGAAGATGCTATCTAAAGTCCCGTCTCACTAGAGCAATGGGGTTGGTGAAGATGCTATCTAAAGTCCCTTCTCACTAGAGCAGTGGGGTTGGTGAAGATGATATCTAAGGCCCCTTCTCACTAGAGCAATGGGGTTGGTGAAGATGCTCTCTAAAGTCCCTTCTCACTAGAACAATGGGGTTGGTTAAGATGATATCTAAAGCCCCTTCTCACCAGAGCAATGGGGTTGGTGAAGATGACATCTAAAGCCCCTTCTCACTAGAGCAATGGGGTTGGTGAAGATGATATCTAAAGCCCCTTCTCACTAGAGCAATGGGGTCGGTGAAGATGATATCTGAAGTCCCGTCTCACTAGAGCAATGGGATTGGTGAAGATGCTATCTAATGTCCTTTCTCACTAGAGCAATGGTGCCGGTGAAGATGCTCTCTAAAGTCCCTTCTCACTAGAGCAATGGGGTTGGTGAAAATGCTATCTAAAGTCCCGTCTCACTAGAGCAATGGTGCTGGTGAAGATGCTGTCTAAAGTCCCTTCTCACTAGAGCAATGGAGTTGGTGTAGATGATATCTAAAGTTCCGTCTCACTAGAACAATGCGGTTGGTGAAAATCATATCTACAGTCCCTTCTCACTAGAGCAATGGGTTTGGTCAAGATGATATCTATAGTCCCTTCTCGCTAGAGCAATGAGGTTGGTGAACATGCTATCTAAAGTCCCGTCTCACTAGAGCAATGGGGTCAGTGAAGATGCTATCTAAAGCCCCTTCTCACTAGAGCAATAGGGTTGGTGAAGATGCTCTCTAAGGTCCCTTCTCACTAGAGCAATGGGGTTGGTGAAGATGCTATCTAAAGTCCCTTCTCACTAGAGCAATGGGGTCGGTGAAGATGCTATCTAAAGTCCCGTCTCACCAGAGCATTGGGGTTGGTGAAGATGCTATCTAAAGTCCCTTCTCACCAGAGAAATGGGGTTGGTGAAGATGCTATCTAAAGCCCCTTCTCACCAGAGCAATGGGGTTGGTGAAGATGCTCTCTAAAGTCCCTTCTTACTAGAGCAATAGTGTTGGTGAAGATGATATCTAAAGTCCCTTCTCACTAGAGCAATGGGGTCGGTGAAGATGCTATCTAAAGTCCCGTCTCACTAGAGCAATGGGGTCGGTGAAGATGCTCTCTAAAGTCCCTTCTCACTAGAGCAATGGAGTTGGTGTAGATGATATCTAAAGTTCCGTCTCACTAGAACAATGCGGTTGGTGAAAATCATATCTACAGTCCCTTCTCACTAGAGCAATGGGTTTGGTCAAGATGATATCTATAGTCCCTTCTCACTAGAGCAATGGGGTTGGTGAACATGCTATCTAAAGTCCCGTCTCACTAGAGCAATGGGGTCAGTGAAGATGCTATCTAAAGCCCCTTCTCACTAGAGCAATGGGGTCGGTGAAGATGCTATCTAAAGTCCCCTCTCACTAGAGCAATGGGTTTGGTGAAGATGCTATCTAAAGTCCCTTCTCACTAGAGCAATGGGGTTGGTGAAGATGCTACCTAAAGTCCGTTCTCAGTAGAGCGATGGGGTCGATGAAGATGCTGTCTAAAGTCCTTTCTCACTAGAGCGCTTTCTGCTTCTAATCTGAATCAAAATCCTGCGAAGTTAAAAGGTCAGTGAGCAACACTTTCCAAAACACAGACACTCATGGATTCCACTTGCTGCAGGCCGGGGGCAGCTCTACCCCATTTTCCTTCCAGTCCTCCTCTCCTCACTATGGGTTCCCACATAACCCTGCCCCAGCACCCAGCATCCTCCTGACACCCAGAGACCCCAACAGGACCCCCACCAGGAGACAAATAAGTGAAGACTGTTGGCTCTTAGAAACAGGAACCAATGCAACTTTTATCCCCTCCACTAGACCAAAATGCGGTCTGTTCATCATTTGGTTTTGTTTGTTTTCTTTTATTTGTTATTTTTTTAAGTTAGAGACAGAGTCTCCCTACGTTTCCTAGGCTGGTCTTGAACTCCTGGACTCAAATGATCCTCCTGCCTCAGTCTACCAAAGTGCTGGGATTACAGACCTCATCATTTGTTTTTAATAAATGTCACCTGTATGAATATGTCAGATGACTAACAAGGTTACTATTTGCTTTGTATTTCTGAGTGTGCGAAGTACTTGTTACTTCCTTCTATTCTTTCAGGTGTCCTCTGAAATTGCTTATTAATATCCCTATTTAATAGGTGAGAGACCTGGCCGGGTGCGGTGGCTCATGCCTGTAATCCCAGCACTTTGGGAGACTCAGGCAGGCAGATCACGAGGTCAGGAGTTTGAGACCAGCCTGACCAACACGGTGAAACCCCATCTCTACTAAAAATATAAAAAATTAGCTGAGCGTGATGGCACACACCTGTAATCCCAGCTACTCGGGAGGCTGAGGCAGAAGAATCGCTTGAACTCAGGAAGTGGAGGTTGCAGTGAGCTGAGATCGCGCTACTGCACTCCAGCCTGGGCGACAGAGCAATACTCTGTTAAAAAAAAAAAAAAAAAATAGAGGAGAGACCTGAGGCACAGGGAGACCATAAAGGTTACACTAGAGGGTTGACCAGTGGAGACTTGAACCCAGAACTCTTAGCATGAGATCTTGCTTCATTCCAGAGTGCAGGGTTTCAGCAACATCCACCAATCAGCATCTGACGATTGTTGTTCACTAGAGTTTTAAGTGGACTTCCTAATTCAGGGCCACACCTGGCTTACCTGTCCTGCTTCTAGAGAAGCAGCGTGGGGGCCAGTCTCTTTGATGCCAGTCCTTTCATCACCACTCCCAGTTCCCCTCCACATTGCACTTTAGCCTAGACTCAACCTTGCCAATAGAAATGAGAACTTTACCTCAGGGTATAGTTAAAGGTTTTGGAAAAAGAGAGATCAGTGCTTCTTTTTGGAAGATACAGACTGAGAGTTTGGCTGAGAGCTCCCTGTGCATGAGAGGATGGCCACAGAGAGAGAGAAGGGCTCCCTGTGCACGAGAGGCTGGCCACAGAGAGAGAGAAGGGCTCCCTGTGCATGAGAGGCTGCATTGACCAGGGTTCTCTCAGATCCCGTCCAGCAAGACCATGCTTAGGAGAGAGGAAGAAGTCATAAACCAGCCAGAGAAGAAGAAATGCCTTTGTTACATCATAAAACTGCAGACAGGGGTCTGGGCTCTCAGAGCCTCTGTCTCCAGTGAACACATCAATGATGGCCAACAGAGGAAGCATCAGCCTTGAACACCCACAGACCGGGAACATCCCAGAACCCACTCACAACAATCCAAACCAAGGAAGACTTCTCCTGCCACCTCTCTCCTCTTTCTCTGTCCTTTCCCAACTTGGGGGAAGAGGGAGCAGAAACCATGGTTATCTGACTGCGGAAGGAGAGGACTGAGCATGGGCGGGTGAGAAATATGAAGACGCTGACCACATGCCTTCCCCACCACAAGCCACCAGCACTGCCCTCTTGAACTAGATGAGAAGACAGGGTCAACTTTAAATCAGTTTTCGATTATTCATGGCACTGCACATGTAAGTTGCAGAAATGAATCTTGAAGGAGCAACTGAAGGACATGTCTAATGTCACCGGAAAGGTCATGGGACCTCTGAGATTTCAGCCAAAGTTTGGAAGAAGGAGCCCCACAGAGCAGGTCTGAATGGATGGTGGGCGCAAATAATAAAGGTGTTGGTTTGGTTTGGTTTTGCCCCGAGAATTTTGCTTGTTTACACACAGACAAGCCCTAGAGCGACAGTGATGTTGCTCTTGGTGCCACAGCTACACAGGCGATTTCTTGCACGGAGGGACCACGCTCTTTACCACCAAGCCTACCACCCTGGCAGACACTCCGCCATCACGTGCATTTGTTGAGTGAGTGGGTGAATAGGATGTGGGTGAGCACGTCTCTACAATCCTCTGTCTGTGTGGGGCCTGGCACACAAGAATGCCTGGTGGAAATCGCTTCGTCCTACAGGCACTACAGGATTAACTGGACTTAGGTATCAGGTCCTCTCTCCTGAAGAATTTTAGACAGAGGCAAAAACCAGTTGGCCAAGAGAAGAGGCATTTGGTAAAGACCACAAGGCAGCCAAAGGGATGGGCAGCAGAAGCCGGGAGGTAGGGTCAGTCACAGTAGCAGAGACACAGGGTCGTCCTGCCACCACAGTGTGGGTGACTTAAGGAGGGCTAAGACTAGCAACTTCCAGTAAGTTGCTCTCACTTCCCGGAGTTACTGAGGGGTCCCCAAGGTACTAGGAGTCTTGCAGGCAGCCCTCCAGTCAGTCCTGTGTTATTCCTCTCTCTGACTCAGGGAACCATCCTGATGGGCAGCAGCCCCCAGCCAACGGCAGGCCAGGGAATTAAGCCACTGGCTGCTCTCCTTCCCTCAATGCCGTCTGCTCAGTCTCCTGGAGGGTCAGTGATGAGGGGAGGAGCCCTGACTTCCTTGTTTCTCCCTGTGTCCTAAGTAGGTCCTGAACCCAAAGAGACTGAGTGTGTCCCTGGGGCATGCGTGTGCCTGTGTGTGTATATCAGAGCAAGACACCACACCGCCGTGAGCACCAGGCTGGCTGACTCATTGTTCCCTACATGCCTGATGTCTGCTCCTGCTCTAGGACTTTTACTCATTCTCTCCTACCAGCCTGAAAGGGCCAGCACATCTCATAAACAACCCCAAAGCCAACCCACCCCAGGCCTGGCTGCAGCACCAGCCTCCTGCACAAGTTCTTTGCTGACCACGCCAGCTGATGCTGCCCAGAGATGCCTCCCGCCTCTATTTGTCCTCTGAAATAAGCATAGTGAACAGCTGGGCCAAACTCCCAGAGCCCAGAGATATTTGGAGATGGAGTAGGCGCCACCCAAGGTTGTTTCTGTACAGCACCCAACTCACTGAGACGGACCCTCAGAGGTTGGCAGCAACTCCCACCAGGGGGTCATCTGAGAGGCGCAGTGACCACAGTGATCAATGATGTCCCACCATGAGGACAGGAAGGAAATGCCCAGCCAGGGAACCTGTTTTCTGCCCGTGGCTTCTGCCTACCATGTTGTTTCTTCACTCTACTGCGGATGAAGCTTTGACTATAAAATATGCTGTTGGAATGCACCAACTGCCCTACTCCCAGATGGCAGAAGGAGAGCTCTGTTTTCCTTCTGGAAAATTCTTGGCAATTACCAGGTACCAGGTGAAGTGCTTTGTGTATATTACCTCATTCAACCCCCGACAACAATCTCTGAGGACAGCATCATTGTCTCCATTTTATCAACAAGGACACTGAGGTCTGGAAAGGTTACACATCTTGCCCAGAATCATAGAAGAAGAGCTGGATCCCAAGCCCATTTGATGACAAAGCTCGTCCCTCTATCACCATAAGGGGAGGGAGAGCAAGTGGGTTATAGAGTCAGGCTGCCCAGGTCACACCCAGCTTCACCCCCGATGTGGTGTATAACCTTGGACAAGTCACTTAAACACTCAGCCTCAGTCTCCTTCTTTCTAAAATGAGGACCAAAAAATAAAGACAAAAAATAAAATAAAAATAAAATAAAATAAGGACAGTAATAGTGCTGGCCTCACAGGCCATATGAGAAGTGAATAGCATCGTCTATGCAAAGCACTTGGAAGAGTGCCTAATGTGGAATAGGCACCCGCTAACATAGTATTATTATTTTACTGCTGCATCCCAACATAAATGATTTAGAGACCTCTTTCATAGGAAAAATAATTCTATCTGATTGATCACAAAGACAGGGGTGTATCAAAACTAAATATGAAGAAGTGAAAAATATAAAGTTCTACTTTATTTTTCTTATACAGCTATAAAAGCAAGATACAATTTGTAAAAGTTAATACAAAGAAAACTACAAAAGTAATAACACTGACAGCAACAAGATTGATTTTATGGTGATGATGATATTACGAGGCTAAAACTAAATGACTACCCTCCATGTCAATGTGTCTTAACTACCATGGTGCGGTTTCTTCTGAGTTCAGCATGGTTAGATGAGCACACATGGTGCAGTGATTCGATCTATACACCACCTTTCTCTACTGGAACTATCAAGGAAGAGCCAACTGTGCAGTGTGTCTTAATGTCATTCAACCTTCATTTGTCAAAAATGCTTAAGTGCATCTAGGCTCTTTCTTATAGCACATGACAAATTAATACCATTGGTGGAAATGAAGTCATGAACAAAATGCACCATAAACTCTGAATTCTGACACCATCTAACAGAACTTTCTGCTGTGATGGAAATGTACCACATCTGCACTGCACAGTATGGTAGCCACTAGCCACATGGAGCTATTGTTGGCTTGAAATGTGGCTAAGATGAAGAAACTAAATTTTTCTTTCTTTGAGACAGGCCTCACTGTGTCACCCAGGATGGAGTGTATTGGCACAAATACAGCTCACTGCAGTCTCTACCTCCTGGGCTCAGATGATCCTCCCATCTCAGCCTCCCAAGTAGCTGGGACCACAGATGCACACCACCATGCCTGATTAATTTTTTGAGTTTTTGTAGAGACAGGGTCTCACTTTGTTACCCAGGCTGGTCTCAAATTCTTGGGCTCAAGGGATCCTTCCCCCTTAGCCTCCCAAAGTGCTGGGATTACAGGCATGAGCTACCATGCCCAGGCTACAACAATTATTATCTTCAGAAACACTAAGGACGTACTACATTCACATTCCATCCACGAACTAGACCAGGGGATATAAAAATTCAGAATGTTAAAGAAACTTCCCAAAAAATAGATAAAAACTAGAGCTAAAAAATGTTGGGAAAATAGATAAACAAATTAAAGTTTCAGTTCCAAGGTCCATTGTCTAAATAATAATAATTAGAGAGAAAAAAGAGATCAAAGGGGAGGAAGTCATGAAAGACATAGTACAAGAAAACTCCCCAGAACTGAAATACATAGGTTTTCAATGTGAACAGACTATTTTGGTGTCCAATAAAACAAATGAAAAAAAGATCTACACCAAAGAATATAATTAAAAAAATGTCAGAACACTAGTGATGAGAGAGAGAGAAGTTGTTCTGAAAGCCTCCCATAAAAAGCAAAAGAGGCCACACACAGTGGATCAGGAAAATGGTATTGGACTGCTCATAGTAACAAAGAAAGTTACAAGACACTGGAACGATGTCTTCAAAATTCCAAGACAAAATAAATTTGAACATACAATTCTATAACTAGCCAATCTATGATTCAAATGTTAGAATATAATAGAGACATTTTCAGACAACCAATTTCTCAAAAAAATTATCCTCTGCATACCTGCTATTCAGAGGATATATTTTACCAAAAAAAGGTAGGAGTGAGGAAATAGGTCATCTCAGGGCAGGGAACCGAAGCAAGAGAGACAAAGACACAGGAACCTGGAAACCAAGGATCCCATGGAAGACTGACTGAAACAAAGGAAGTTCATGCAGTGATTATGAAAAGAAGTTAATGCCAGCAGCCGTGCCATAGTGGTAAAGTCTAGAGAACAACCAGTCAGACGGCAAGGAAGTGGAGCGTCCACACAAAGCTCCCTCAGGGAAGAAGCCCAACACACAGATTCGAAGGCGTGGTGTGTTTAAGTGTATTAAAAGGAGATTTCAAGGTCTAGGCGGGTGGATCACGAGGTCAGGAGTTCAACACCAGCTTGACCAATATGGTGAAACCCCGTCTCTACTAAAAATACAAAAATTAGCCAGGTGTGGTAGTGCGCACCTATAATCCCAGCTACTCAGGAGGCTGAGGCAGGAGAATCACTTGAACCCGGGAGGCAGAGATTTCAGTGAGCCAAGATTGCACCACTGCACTCCAGCCTGGGCGACAAAGTAAGACTCTGTCTCAATAAAAAGGAGATTTTGGCCAGGCACGGTGGCTCACACCTATAATCCTAGCACTTTGGGAGGCCAAGGAGGGCAGATCATCTGAGGTCAGGAGTTAAAGACCAGCCCGGCCAACATGGCGAAACCCCGTCTCTACTAAAAATACAAAAATTAGCTAGGCATGGTGGCATGCACCTGTAATCCCAGCCACTCAGGAGGCTGACAGAGGAGAGTCACTTGAACCCAGGAGGTGGAGATTGCAATGAGCCAAGATGGCACCACTGCACTCCAACCTGGGTGACAGAACAAGACCCTGTCTCAAAAAAAAAAAAGGAGATTTCAGTTCTGTCAGAGATTTGAGAGTGAGTGATACACAGAAACCCAAGCATATTAATAGCTATTTTATTAATTCCAAATAAAAGAATACTTTGTCCCAAAATGCAAAGATAATTATGATACATTAAATGGATCCACTATGATCCATGATGATGTAAATGCCAAATTAATCAAACTGAGAGTTATAACCTGACTGAGAGAATGGGGGAGCATGGAGGGTATGTGTATGGGTAATTGATTAAATAAACTGTCATCTTCCTCAACAGGAAGTCCAAACATCATCTTAAAATTTAAACATTAGGAAAGAGGAAAACACAAATCTACTTAAGATACAGTAAGGAGAAACAGCTAAAGGGTTTTTAAATTATGTGTATTTATTACTTTGAATATACAAACACTTAATGTATATGTACACACATGTATACACATATGTACACACACATATAAATAGATTTGATGATAAATATAAAGATAGAGATAGACAAATATAGATAGATAGATAGATAGATAGATAGATAGATAGATGACAAATAGAAGATAGTTAACGGATAAGACAGATAAAGAAAGGAGATAAATGGACAAATGGGTGAATGATAGATGGGTAGAAAAATAATACAGAGGTAGATGATTGATAGAATAGATAGATGATACACAGATAGAGATAGATGGATGATAGATTGATAGGTAGATAGATGATAGATAGATAGATAGCAAGATAGATAGACAGATAGACAGATAGATAGATAGATGTTAGATAAGATAGATATAGAGATTGGATAAATGAATGGACAGATGGATGGATGGATGAGTGATAGATGGATAAACAAATAATATGGAGACAGTTGATTGACAGAATAGATAGATGATATATAGGTAGATAGATGGATGACAGATTGATAGGTAGGTAGGTAGACAGATGATTGATAAATAGACAGACAGGCTGTCTCCCTGGAAGGTTGACAGTTCCTTGAGCTGGGACTGAAAAAGCACAGGAAATATAACTTTATCAGACACATTTAGAGGGTCTTTGAGCTGAGGTTTCAGTTATGGTGGATCAGTCACCAGGCCTCCCTCTGACTCTATGGTCCTGTAATTAGCCACAGGAGTTTGGGTGGAAAGGAGCACCGAGGGCTCCTGAGCTGAATGCCAGGGGTCGGGTGAGGATTGGGAAAGTCTCTTAAAGAGTGGTGGGCAGGTTTTCCTTCCTCTTTTCTGTAGTAACACATGAGAGGGGGAGAAAGCAGGGGAGGAAAGGATGGAAACAAAGAAGGAATCAGACTTTGCTTTGCTTTCCGCCTCCTGGGGACGTCAGAGCAGGCCCAGACTGACCTCTGCCATGAAGGAGCACAGATTCTTCCCAGTGTCCTAAGCCCTCCCTGTCAGCTCTTTGTCATTCATCAGCATCCTCTGGCAAGAGAAGAATGTCAAGAAAATTTAGTGATCTAAGAATGTTTTTCCAAGCCTCAGAGGTTTTAGAGATGCATCTTTTCCTTTCTTTTTAATACATCCAAAGGTTCTGTGACTTCACAGGTGATATTTTAAAATATAAACAGCAACACGTAATGAATTTTAAAACAAGGATGTTGTTATTTGGAAAAAGTCAGTTAGAACTCTTGCTGTCAAGTACGCTTTCAGAAGAAACGAGTTTTGGAGGAGCCTGAGGAAGCTCATAAGACAAGAAGACGGGCATCTGGGAGATGACGGAAGAAGGCACGCCTCTGGGAGATGGGAGAAGGAGACCCGTGTCTGGGAGATGGTGGAAGGAGACGCGCCTCTGGGAGTTGGTGAAAGGAGGCATGACTCTGGGAGATGGTGGAAGTGAAGGGACTTTTGCTGGGAGCAAGCACTGTTGAGAAGCTGGAGACCTAGGAATGACATTAAAAATCTAAAGTTACTTCAGCCACTAGAGAGCCAAGGGACACGGAGTGAGAGGAAGGACTCCAACAGAACTGTTTCCCTTCTCCCAGCATGTCCTGGCTGCTCACCTTGCTGGATACTCCCACCTGGCTGTGCACCTGGATTCTCAACTGAATGTTCACGTGGCCACTCTATCGTCCAGCTAAGGCAACATTGGAAGCTCAGGGTCTAAGGCAGCCACCATCAGGGAAGATGCCAGGACAAGCATGGATGGATCAACAGATTCTGAGCATCACACTAGCATCGTTTTAGATTGCATGCATTCTGAATATCAGAACAGTTACGTCCATTCGAATTTGGGGTTTGACCGAAATTGAACTTGAATGTGGATTATCAAAGTAAAACCTAAAGAAAAGAATTTCTCTGCAGGTGCATGTAGTAATCACCACAAGGTTATTGTTTTTTGATTTTGGTTTGGTTTTTTTCCAGTGCTGCAGGCTTTAAGAAGCTCTGGGTGTCCAACCAAAGACACAAATCTGAAAAACAAGTGGAAAATCTAACTCCAGCAAAGCCTACTCAAATTTCAGTCAGTATTTCAAAATAACAACTGATGACATCCACCCCACAGAAACTGGAAACTACCCACTTTTAACTGCCCCTGTTTTCCTCCTCAACCCTCTCCTCCTCCCACTTAAGCACAAGACACCTATTTCATGTTGCCGTGGAAATTGTGCTTTTAAGGTTTTCCTGAGATAACACTGGTTATATGGTGAGGTGGAGACCTCTAGTGTCCCAAACTTGTATTTCCTTTAAGAATACATTACAGGAGTGGTGCCTATGATGGTGAATTTATCAAGAGAAAAGTTGAGCCTGCTGACCAGGTCTGGCTATAAAACGACCAAGTCCCAGAGTGAAATAAGAAGAATCATACCACCTTACTCCTGCAAGAATGATCATAATTTAAAAGTCAAGAAATAATAGATGTTGGCATGGATGTGGTGAAAAGACAACACTTTTACACTGCTGGTGGGAATGTAAACTAGTACAACCACTATGGAAAACAGTGTGGAGATTCCTTGAAGAACCAAAAGTAGAACTAAGATTCAATCCAGCAATCCCACTACTGGGTGTGTACCCAAAGGGGAAAAAAGTCCTTCTATGAAAAAGACATTTGCACATGTATGCTTATAGCAGCACAATTGACAATTGCAAAGATATGAAACCAACCTAAGTGCCCATCAACCAATGAGTGGATAAAGAAAATGTGGTCTATATACACCATAGCATACTACTCAGCCATAAAAATGAATGAAATAATGTCTTTTGCAGCAACTTGGATGAAGCTGGAGGCCATTATTATAAGTGAAGTAACTCAGGAATGGAAAACCAAACATCATATGTTCTCATTTATAAGTAGGAGCTAAGCTATGAAGATGCAAAGGCATAATGAAATAATGGACTTTAGGGACTCAAGGAGAAGGGTGGAGGGGGCTGAGGGACAAAGGTCTACACAGTAGGTACAGTGCACACTGCTCAGGTAATGGGTGCACCAAAATCTCAGAAAACACCACTAAAGAACGTATCCATGTAACCAAAAACCACCTGCACCCCAAAAAAAAAACTATTGAAATAAAAAATTCAATTAAATTTTAAAAAAAGAAGAATCTTTGTATTTTGCACTCATTGTATGTCTGGTCAATCATATCAAGAATCCAAATGGCTATATCCTAATAAATATTTGATTCCTACAGGCTTATTTGCCAAGTATTCTATAAAGTGGTCCATTCCTTTTTCAAAAGAGGAAAACAGGCCAGACATGGTGGCTCACGCCTGTAATTCCAGCACTTTGAGAGGTCGAGTCGGGCAGATCACCTGAGGTCAGGAATTCAAGACCAGCCTGGCCAATATAGTGAAAGCCCATCTCTACTAAAAATACAAAAAATTAGCTGAGCATGTTGGAGGGCACCTGTAATCCCAGCTACTCGGCAGATCGAGGCAGGAGACTCTCTTGAACCCAGGAGGTGGAGGTTGCAGTGAGCCAAGATCACACCACTACACTCCAGCCTGGGCAACACAGCAAGAGACTCTGTCTCAAAAAAAAAAAAAGAAAAAAAGAGAGAGAGAGAAACATTAGCAGCAACTGTCAACAATGGGGCTTCATTTATAACTTGACCCAAACAATTCCAGAATAGTACAAACATATGGTTCTGGGGATCTCAGCACAGAGGGAATTCTACAATGGCAGTGATCAGACTTTAACCACTGGTGTGCAGTATGACTTGTTCCCTCCACCTTACCACAAGCTTGTTCTCACACCTTCACCTCCTTAAGCTAAATTAGAAAGTTCTTAACCTGAAGTTCATGAATGAGCTGAAATTTCCTGTAAATTTTGAGTAAGTGTATATATATACATATACATATATATATGTATTTTCTTGGGATTAAGATTTTCTCTTTATCACTAGGTTTAAGAAATTTGATTACAATATGTATTGGTGTCGTTTTCTTTGGTTTCTTGTTCTTGGGGTTCTTTGAGCTTATTGGGTGTGTGGATTTAAAGTCTTCATCAGGCCGGGCGCAGTGGCTCACACCTGTAATTCTAGCACTTTGGGAGGCTGAGGCGGGTGAATCACTTGAGCTCAGGAGTTGAAGACCAACCTGGCCAATATGGCAAAACTCCATCTCTACTAAAAATACAAAAATTAGCTGGGCATGGTGGCTCACAACTGTAGTCCCAGCTACTCGGGAGGCTGAAGCTGGAGAATTGCTTGAACCCAGGAGACAGAGTTTGCAGTGAGTGGAGATTGCACCACCGCACTCCAGCCTGGGTGACAGAGCAAGATTCTGTCTCAAAAAAAAAATTAAATTAAAATTAAAAAATAAAGTCTTCATCATACTTGGAAAGTTGGAGGCCATTATTTCTTTAAGTATATTTTCTGTCTCCTCCTCCTTTGGGTCTCCAATTGCATACATATTTGGCCACTTGAAGTAATCCCATAGTTCATTGATGTTATGGGGGTTTTCTTTCTCTTTTTTTTTTTTTATCACTTTTATCTCAGAGTCTTGGATAATTTCTATTGCTATGTTTTCAGATGTACAAATCTTTACATGCTTACAAATATTTTCTTCTGTAATATCTAATCTCCCATTAATCCTAATCAATGTATTGATTATCTCAGACATTATAGTTTTCACCTCTAGAACTTCAATTTTTAAGATATATTTTATGTCTAGACTTAATGTGTTCAATACTTCTAGCTTTTTGAATGTATGGAATGCAGTTATAATACATTGAATGTCCTTGTCTATTAATTTTATTATCTGTGTCATTTTGGGGTCGGTTTGTTGATTTGTCCCCTCATTTATTTTTCTGTTTCTTTGTGTGCCTGGTAATTTGTTATTAATGTTGAATGTCGTTACTTTTTCTTTGGTGAGAATTGGACATTTCTGTATTCTTAAAAACAGTTTTGAGCTTTGTTTTGTGATGTGGTAAAGTTACTTGGAAATTGTTCCTTTCAGATCTTGCTTTAAATTTTACTGGAAAAGATCAACAAAATGTTTGATCTAAGGGTAGTTTTTCCCACTGCTTAAGATCCCCTGCAAACCTCAGGATTTCCCTTCCTCCGGTCACTGCCCTGTGAGCCCCAGCTGCCTGGGACCCTCTGGACTCTCTGTTCTACCTACACGACTCAGGGAACCTTCCGGAGTCAGCTTGAGTTCCCCACGCATTTGCCGTGCCCTTGAAACCTTCTCCAGGTGGGAAAGTGCTACAATCTTGGGGATCACCTTATTTGCTCCCCATCTTTCAGGGACCACTGAGATTCTTTCTGACCTGATGTCCAATATCGTCAGGGCTGTTATGTCATTTATTTTGTTAGATTTTGGTTGTTTCCGGTGGGAAGGCAAATCCAGTCCCTGTTACTTCACCTTGGCCAGCAGTGGAAAGCTCAAATATTTTTCTTTTAGCTATTTAATCCAGTGCTTCCTAGTGTGTGTGTGTGTGTGCACGCACGCGTGTGTGCACGTGTGCACACAAGTGGCATTTAATCCAGTGTTTCCTAGTGTGCACAAGTGGCATTTAATCCAGTGCTTCCTAGTGTGTGTGTGTATGTGACATAATTTTTTATCCTCCCATGTCTACATCTACCTAAGGATTAAAAATATTCATGTTGAAGAACAGATTGTTGTAGAAGAGCCCAAGGAATGTAGGGAGGTACTGTTTTTATTGGTGACATTGATGAGAAGTTTTAATATTTATATTTCATTTGTTTTTGCTGTTTAAAGTAAGTCTAACCTTTTTAGAGTGGTTGAAAACATAGAAAATTGTGATGTTTAAGGCCGGGCGGAGTGGCTCACGCCTGTAATCCCAGCACTTTGGGAGGCCTAGGCGGGCTGATCACAAGGTCAGGACATTGAAACCATCCTGGCTAACACGGCGAAACCCCATCTCTACTAAACATACAAAAAATTAGCAGGGCGTGGTGGCAGGCGCCTGTAGTCCCAGCTACTCGGGAGGCTGAGGCAGGAGAATGGCGTGAACCCAGGAGGCGGAGCTTGCAGTGAGCCGAGATCGAGCCACTGCACTCCAGCCTGCGCAACAGAGCGAGACTCCGTCTCAAAAAAAAAAAAAAAAAAAAAAAAATTGTAATGTTTGTACAGAAAACTAGAGTACACGAGCAATTGTGCTCATAAGTGATTGTGGAAGACAGCAACCAGCCTAGGAGTACTGACAATACCAGGCTGTACCTAGTGGCCCATTGAGGGATCAATAACTCAAGTCACTTGTAACCCACTTACGCTATACCAGAGTGCACATTGGTCAGGAAGTTCTGATCTAACCAATCATGATTTTTTTTTTTTTTTTTTTTTTTTTTTTTTCTTTTATTATTATTATTATTATACTTTAGGTTTTATGGTACATGTGCGCAATGTGCAGGTAAGTTACATATGTATACATGTGCCATGCTGGTGCGCTGCACCCACCAACTTGTCATCTAGCATTAGGTATATCTCCCAATGCTATCCCTCCCCCCTCCCCCCACCCCACAACAGTCCCCAAAGTGTGATGTTCCCCTTCCTGTGTCCATGTGTTCTCATTGTTCAATTCCCACCTATGAGTGAGAATATGTGGTGTTTGGTTTTTTGTTCTTGCGATAGTTTACTGAGAATGATGATTTCCAGTTTCATCCATGTCCCTACAAAGGACGTGAACTCATCATTTTTTATGGCTGCATAGTATTCCATGGTGTATATGTGCCACATTTTCTTAATCCAGTCTATCATTGCTGGACATTTGGGTTGGTTCCAAGTCTTTGCTATTGTGAATAATGCAGCAATAAACATACGTGTGCATGTGTCTTTATAGCAGCATGATTTATAGTCCTTTGGGTATATACCCAGTAATGGGATGGCTGGGTCGAATGGAATTTCTAGTTCTAGATCCCTGAGGAATCGCCACACTGACTTCCACAAGGGTTGAACTAGTTTACACGCCCACCAACAGTGTAAAAGTGTTCCTATTTCTCCACATCCTCTCCAGCACCTGTTGTTTCCTGACTTTTTAATGATTGCCATTCTAACTGGTGTGAGATGGTATCTCATTGTGGTTTTGATTTGCATTTCTCTGATGGCCAGTGATGGTGAGCATTTTTTCATGTGTTTTTTGGCTGCATAAATGTCTTCTTTTGAGAAGTGTCTGTTCATGTCCTTCGCCCACTTTTTGATGGGGTTGTTTGTTTTTTTCTTGTAAATTTGTTGGAGTTCATTGTAGATTCTGGATATTAGCCCTTTGTCAGATGAGTAGGTTGCGAAAATTTTCTCCCATTTTGTAGGTTGCCTGTTCACTCTGATGGTAGTTTCCTTTGCTGTGCAGAAGCTCTTTAGTTTAATTAGATCCCATTTGTCAATTTTGGCTTTTGTTGCCATTGCTTTTGGTGTTTTAGACATGAAGTCCTTGCCCATGCCTATGTCCTGAATGGTAATGCCTAGGTTTTCTTCTAGGGTTTTTATGGTTTTAGGTCTAACATTTAAGTCTTTAATCCATCTTGAATTGATTTTTGTATAAGGTGTAAGGAAGGGATCCAGTTTCAGCTTTCTACATATGGCTAGCCAGTTTTCCCAGCACCATTTATTAAATAGGGAATCCTTTCCCCATTTCTTGTTTTTGTCAGGTTTGTCAAAGATCAGATACTTGTAGATATGTGGCATTATTTCTGACGGCTCTGTTCTGTTCCATTGATCTATATCTCTGTTTTGGTACCAGTACCATGCTGTTTTGGTTACTGTAGCCTTGTAGTACAGTTTGAAGTCAGGTAGTGTGATGCCTCCAGCTTTGTTCTTTTGGCTTAGGATTGACTTGGCGATGCGGGCTCTTTTTTGGTTCCATATGAACTTTAAAGTAGTTTTTTCCAATTCTGTGAAGAAAGTCATTGGTAGCTTGATGGGGATGGCATTGAATCTGTAAATTACCTTGGGAAGGATGGCCATTTTCATGATATTGATTCTTCCTACCCATGAGCATGGAATGTTCTTCCATTTGTTTGTATCCTCTTTTATTTCCTTGAGCAGTGGTTTGTAGTTCTCCTTGAAGAGGTCTTTCACATCCCTTGTAAGTTGGATTCCTAGGTATTTTATTCTCTTTGAAGCAATTGTGAATGGGAGTTCACTCATGATTTGGCTCTCTGTTTGTCTGTTATTGATGTATAAGAATGCTTGTGATTTTTGCACATTGATTTTGTATCCTGAGACTTTGCTGAAGTTGCTTATCAGCTTAAGGAGATTTTGGGCTGAGACAATGGGGTTTTCTAGATATACTATCATGTCATCTGCAAACAAGGACAATTTGACTTCCTCTTTTCCTAATTGAATACCCTTGATTTCCTTCTCCTGCCTAATTGCCCTGGCCAGAACTTCCAACACTATGTTGAATAGAAGTGGCGAGAGAGGGCATCCCTGTCTTGTGCCAGTTTTCAAAGGGAATGCTTCCAGTTTTTGCCCATTCAGTACGATATTGGCTGTGGGTTTGTCATAAATAGCTCTTATTATTTTGAGATATGTCCCATCAATTCCTAATTTATTGAGAGTTTTTAGCATGAAGGGTTGTTGAATTTTGTCAAAGGCCTTTTCTGCATCTATTGAGATAATCATGTGGTTTTTGTCTTTGGTTCTATTTATATGCTGGATTACATTTATTGATTTGCGTATATTGAACCAGCCTTGCATCCCAGGGATGAAGCCCACTTGATCATGGTGGATAAGCTTTTTGATGTGCTGCTGGATTCTGTTTGCCAGTATCTTATTGAGGATTTTTGCATCAATGTTCATCAAGGATATTGGTCTAAAATTCTCTTTTTTGGTTGTGTCTCTGCCAGGCTTTGGTATCAGGATGATGCTGGCCTCATAAAATGAGTTAGGGAGGATTCCCTCTTTTTCTATTGATTGGAATAGTTTCAGAAGGAATGGTACCAGCTCCTCCTTGTACCTCTGGTAGAATTCGGCTGTGAACCCATCTGGTCCTGGACTTTTTTTGGTTGGTAAGCTATTGATTGTTGCCACAATTTCAGATCCTGTTATTGGTCTATTCAGAGATTCAACTTCTTCCTGGTTTAGTCTTGGGAGGGTGTATGTGTTGAGGAATTTATCCATTTCTTCTAGATTTTCTAGTTTATTTGCATAGAGGAGTTTGTAATATTCTCTGATGGTAGTTTGTATTTCTGTGGGATCGGTGGTGATATCCCCTTTATCATTTTTTATTGCATCTATTTGATTCTTCTCTCTTTTTTTCTTTATTAATCTTGCTAGCGGTCTATCAATTTTGTTGATCCTTTCAAAAAACCAGCTCCTGGATTCATTTATTTTTTGAAGGGTTTTTTGTGTCTCTATTTCCTTCAGTTCTGCTCTGATTTTAGTTATTTCTTGCCTTCTGCTAGCTTTTGAATGTGTTTGCTCTTGCTTTTCTAGTTCTTTTAATTGTGATGTTAGGGTGTCAATTTTGGATCTTTCCTGCTTTCTCTTGTGGGCATTTAGTGCTATAAATTTCCCTCTACACACTGCTTTGAATGCATCCCAGAGATTCTGGTATGTTGTGTCTTTGTTCTCGTTGGTTTCAAAGAACATCTTTATTTCTGCCTTCATTTCGTTATGTACCCAGTAGTCATTCAGGAGCAGGTTGTTCAGTTTCCACGTAGTTGAGCGGTTTTGAGTGAGATTCTTAATCCTGAGTTCTAGCTTGATTGCACTGTGATCTGAGAGACAGTTTGTTACAATTTCTGTTCTTTTACATTTATTGAGGAGATCTTTACTTCCAAGTATATGGTCAATTTTGGAATAGGTGTGGTGTGGTGCTGAAAAAAATGTATATTCTGTTGATTTGGGGTGGAGAGTTCTGTAGATGTCTATTAGGTCTGCTTGGTGCAGAGCTGAGTTCAATTCCTGGGTATCCTTGTTGACTTTCTGTCTCGTTGATCTGTCTAATGTTGACAGTGGGGTGTTAAAGTCTCCCATTATTAATGTGTGGGAGTCTAAGTCTCTTTGTAGGTCACTCAGGACTTGCTTTATGAATCTGGGTGCTCCTGTATTGGGTGCATATATATTTAGGATAGTTAGCTCTTCTTGTTGAATTAATCCCTTTACCATTATGTAATGGCCTTCTTTGTCTCTTTTGATCTTTGTTGGTTTAAAGTCTGTTTTATCAGAGACTAGGATTGCAACCCCTGCCTTTTTTTGTTTTCCATTTGCTTGGTAGATCTTCCTCCATCCTTTTATTTTGAGCCTATGTGTGTCTCTGCACGTGAGATGGGTTTCCTGAATACAGCACACTGATGGGTCTTGAGTCTTTATCCAATTTGCCAGTCTGTGTCTTTTAATTGGAGCATTTAGTCCATTTACATTTAAAGTTAATATTGTTATGTGTGAATCTGATCCTGTCATTATGATGTTAGCTGGATATTTTTCTCGTTAGTTGATGCAGTCTCTTCCTAGTCTCGATGGTCTTTACATTTCGGTATGATTTTGCAGTGGCTGGTACCGGTTGTGCCTTTCCATGTTTAGCGCTTCCTTCAGGAGCTCTTTTAGGGCAGGCCTGGTGGTGACAAAATCTCTCAGCATTTGCTTGTCTGTAAAGTATTTTATTTCTCCTTCACTTATGAAGCTTAGTTTGGCAGGATATGAAATTCTGGGTTGAAAATTCTTTTCTTTAAGAATGTTGAATATTGGCCCCCACTCTCTTCTGGCTTGTAGGGTTTCTGCCGAGAGATCCGCTGTTAGTCTGATGGGCTTCCCTTTGATGGTAACCCGACCTTTCTCTCTGGCTGCCCTTAACATTTTTTCCTTCATTTCAACTTTGGTGAATCTGACAATTATGTGTCTTGGAGTTGCTCTTCTCGAGGAGTATCTTTGTGGCGTTCTCTGTATTTCCTGAATCTGAATGTTGGCCTGCCTTGCTAGATTGGGGAAGTTCTCCTGGATAATATCCTGCAGAGTGTTTTCCAACTTGTTTCCATTCTCCCCGTCACTTTCAGGTACACCAATCAGACGTAGATTTGGTCTTTTCACATAGTCCCACATTTCTTGGAGGCTTTGCTCGTTTCTTTTTATTCTTTTTTCTCTAAACTTCCCTTCTCGCTTCATTTCATTCATTTCATCTTCCAGGGCTGATACCCTTTCTTCCATTTGATCGCATCGGCTCCTGAGGCTTCTGCATTCTTCACGTAGTTCTCGAGCCTTGGTTTTCAGCTCCATCAGCTCCTTTAAGCACTTCTCTGTATTGGTTATTCTAGTTATACATTCTTCTAAATTTTTTTCAAAGTTTTCAACTTCTTTGCCTTTGGTTTGAATATCCTCCCGTAGCTCGGAGTAATTTGATCGTCTGAAGCCTTCTTCTCTCAGCTCGTCAAAGTCATTCTCCGTCCAGCTTTGTTCCGTTGCTGGTGAGGAACTGCGTTCCTTTGGAGGAGGAGAGGTACTCGGGTTTTTAGAGTTTCCAGTTTTTCTGCTCTGTTTTTTCCCCATCTTTGTGGTTTTGTCTACTTTTGGTCTTTGATGATGGTGATGTACAGATGGGTTTTTGGTGTGGATGTCCTTTCTGTTAGTTTTCCTTCTAACAGACAGAACCCTCAGCTGCAGGTCTGTTGGAGTACCTGGCCGGCCGTGTGAGGTGTCAGTCTGCCCCTGCTGGGGGATGCCTCCCAGTTAGGCTGCTCGGGGGTCAGGGGTCAGGAACCCACTTGAGGAGGCAGTCAGCCGGTTCTCAGATCTCCAGCTGCGTGCTGGGAGAACCACTGCTCTCCTCACAGCTGTCAGACAGGGACATTTAAGTCTGCAGAGGTTACTGCTGTCTTTTTGTTTGTCTGTGCCCTGCCCTCAGAGGTGGAGCCTACAGAGGCAGGCAGGCCTCCTTGAGCTGTGGTGGGCTCCACCCAGTTCAAGCTTCCAGGCTGCTTTGTTTACCTAAGCGAGCCTGGGCAATGGCGGGCGTCCCTCCCCCAGCCTCGCTGCCGACTTGCTGTTTGATCTCAGACTGCTGTGCTAGCAATCAGCGAGACTCCGTGGGCGTAGGACCCTCTGAGCCAGGTGCGGGCTATACTCTCCTGGGGCACCGTTTCCTAAGCCCGTCGGAAAAGCACAGTATTCGGGTGGGAGTGGCCCGATTTTCCAGGTGCCGTCTGTCACCCCTGGAAGGGGAACTCCCTGACCCCTTGCGCTTCCCGAGTGAGGCAATGCCTCGCCCCTGCTTCGGCTGGCGCACGGTGCGCTCACCCACTGACCTGCGCCCACTGTCTGGCACTCCCTAGTGAGATGAACACGGTACCTCAGATGGAAATGCAGAAATCACCCGTCTTCTGCGTCGCTCGCGCTGGGAGCTGTAGACCGGAGCTGTTCCTATTCGGCCATCTTGGCTCCTCCCCCCCGAATTTATTTAATATATGACGTGAGATAGGCATCTAAGCTTATTGATTTTCCAAATGGATAACCAAGTGACTCAATGCTGTTTCCTGAATGGATCTGCCCTTCCTCCACTGACTTAAATTTCTATCTTTGTTGTGAATTATTTTACAATACATATCTTTGCGTATCCTTGAATATCACCTGTTATGATCTATTGAGCTGTTTGTTCTTCCATTGAGAACCAAGTGTTTTGGTTGTTATCACTTTATAGCATGCTTTGATATCTTAGCAAGGCAATTCTTTTAAATGTTTTTCTTCTATATTCTTACACATGTGCTATTACAAATGAACTTTAAAGTTAGCTTCAATTTCACTTTTTAAAACTCCCTTTTGATATTTTTATTGGAATTGCATTGAATCTCTAAACTGATTTGAGGATGATAAATTTCTTTTACATCTTAAAGCAAATTCCAAGATAACTAAACACTCCTTTGCCCAAATATGACTTTAGAGCTTTCTTACCATAAATCCATCACATTTAAAAGTCACTCCTCTTTTACCAAGCATGATGGCATATGCCTGTAGTCCTAGCTACTCAGAGGCTGAGGTGGGAGAGTGTCTTGAGTCGAGGAGTTTGAGCTATGATGGCGCCATTACCCTCCAAATTGGGCAACAGAGGAAGACATCATCTCTTAAAAAAATAAGTTTCTCCTCAACTTCCAGCTATTGTCTGGGTTCATAGGCTAATTTTGCCAGTGACTAAATAAACTTGAGGGAGTACTGAGATGCTGGGCATTTTTGTGTTTATCAAAAAGACTTAGTATCTATAAAGTACTTAGAAGCGTGTATAATCATAGTAAACAAATAAGTGTTATCTATCATCACTGTACAGTATTACTATCCCCGTAAAACACTTCATCCTAAACCCTTTGTGTTTATCTCTCTGAGCTTTGATAAGATGTGGCCCTCAGGTGACAGCGATGAGTAGTCAACTCATAAAGCAGACTATGTACCAGGGTCAGCAAATGTTTCTGTAAAGGACAATTTAGCCAATATTTCAGGTTTTGACAGCCATACAGTCTGTGTGGCAACTACTCAACTCTGCTGTGCAAAAATAGTCAATATGGAAACAAATGGGTGTCCCAAGGAAACTTTACTTACAGAACAGGGTTCGGTCTAAAGACTAAATTTGCCAATCTCTAGACAAAATCAGGAAGTCAGTTTTATTTGTTTTTGATGTCCTTCTATTGTGTTATTATGATCCCTTTTTTCAATCACTTACCATCATAGGAATTTGTCTCCTCCTAGGGAAAATATCACCGGATCTTTTGGAGATTTCCGAGGCTAGAGTGATGTTTCTGGAATAACTGTCAAGCAATGCCAAGTTTTCCCAAGGGGCATGAGGAAAAAAATAATCATAGCTAATATTTACTGAGTGCCTACTACGTGCCAGGGAACTTTCTAAGTGCTTTAAATACATCAACTCCTTTAATCTCCATAATGACTATAAAAGGGAGGGGCTATGATTGTCCTCACTAACAGATAAAGAGCTTAAAGAACAGAAAGCCTAAGTACTATCAGATAATTGAGTCGCTCTATGAACTATGTAGACTCCTTTGTCATTATAAGCTAGAGGCTACAAAATATACCGATGACCTAAGAACAACTGATTTTTCCATAAAACTCAAAGATCAACGTGCTAGCTCTAATCATCCGCCATGTTTCTCAACAGGGATGATTGGCATCTTGGAGAGGACTATGTTTTTTTTTTTTTGTTTTTTTTTTGAAACGGAATCTCACTCTGTCGCCTGGGCTGGAGTGCAGTGGTGTGATCTCGGCTCACTAAAACCTTCACCTCCCGGGTTCAAGCAATTCTCATGCCTCAGCCTCCCCTGGGATTACAGTCACCCACCACCATGCCCGGCTGGTTTTTGTATTTTTAGTAGAGACAGGGTTTCACCATGTTGGCCAGGCTGGTCTTGAACTCCTAACCTCAGGTGATCCACCTGCCTTGGCCTCCCAAATTACTGGGAATACAGGTGTGAACCACTGCACCCTGCCAGACAAGACTATTCTTTGCTGGGTGGAATTGCTCAACTTATTGTAAGACATTTTGCCTACCTGGCTCCCAAGCACTAAATGCCAATCATGCCCACCACCAACACCCCCAGCCTATTTTGAAAACCCAGATGCCCCTATGCATTTCCAAACACCACTGCTACTTAGAGCCCTGGGTGATGTCATTGTTTTGAGTTAGCCTCAGCAGCTGCTGACCTAGAAATAAAGACCCACCCTCTGCCCTACATTTCCTCCCAAGAAGGCAGCAGCTTCACTCAGCTAGTATGATGGAGTATTCCAAGCAGAAAACCAGCTGTGATCTCGGGCACTTCCAATTCCAATTAAGGAGCTTTGTTCATTTAACTTAAGGATTTACATCACTTTAAAAACACATATCTTGTCAAGTAAGTAACACTTGAAATGACCCCATAAATGTCCCTTAAGAACAACAAATTGCAAATCATCTCAAAAGGAAACAACAGATCATCAGACCAAAGCAGGAAATAAGAAAGGCCTGAGAAGAGCTGGGTAACAGCATTTCAGCTCATCCACGGAAGCCTAGGATTTCTTGTCAGTGGTTAAGTAATGGCTATTGAATGCAATAGGAAGAGCGTGGAGACATTCATTGAGCAGTTAGTAGCCTGAAGTGTCAAAGGGCTGACTTGCACTCCTTCCCCCTCATAGTTTATGAGCTTCTGCCAATCTTCTTCCAATGGAGAAGCTGAGCAGGGCTCTTAAACTTTCTGTTGGTCGTGGCAACAAACAGCTTTTTAACACATTTCACCAAGGCATAATGAACTAACCTTTCTACATTATAAGACTTGTAATTTTGCCATGGAGTAACTGCATGAACAGAGAGATTTTATCTTAGTTTTCTATCTTAATTCTAGCTATTTTTCCCATTCCATGAAAATGATAGCTTTTCAATATATCAATATTTATGCTACATTATCTCCTCCAAGCTGTAAAAAAACACAAAACCTTCTGTAGAGTTACCCACATTTAATCTAAATGGAAGAAAATATATTATCAAAACCGTGTCATTTGAAAGTTCTTTCAGGAATATCTGAAATGAAATTCCAATTGGAAATTCCAGAAAGTGTATGTAAAATGAAAAAGAGGCCAGGCGCAGTGGCTCACACCTGTAATCCCAGCATTTTGGGAGGCCGAGGTGGGTGGAGCACTTAAGGTCAGGAGTTCAAGACCAGCCTGGCCAACTTGGTGAAACCCCATCTCTACTAAAACTACAAAAGTTAGCCCGGCACGGTGGCACATGTCTGTAATCCCAGCTACTCAGGAGGCTGAGGCAGAACAATCGCTTGAACCTGGGAAGCAGAGGTTGCAGTGAGCCGAGATCGTGCCATTACACTCCAGCCTGGATGACAGAGCAAGACTCTGTCTTAAAAATAAATAAATAAAATAAAATAGAAAAAGAAATAGATACCTCGACTTCTGGCTGTGGGGAACACCCATATTAATGCCTGTTCTATAAGATCACAAGCAACATACATCCAGATTTCATTCTTTCTTCCACTGTCCTCTTTGGGCCAGTTAGTAGTGGATGGTGACAAACATCCTTGGTCACTTAAAACCTTTACAGTCATTTCCTTTCCCCTCTCTCTCACTGTGAAAATGAAAAATCAGTACATATCCGTAAGACTGGCAAAACTTGAAAAGTGAGACCAGGAAGCAAACTGCACAAAATTCACTTCATGAATCCCCTGCTGATGAAAGTGTAAACTGCAACAGTCGCTTTGGAAAACAATTTGGCATTGACTAGTAAAACTGAAACTGAACATGCTCTACGACCACCGTTCCACTTCTGCGTAAATTCATATTCAAGCTATTACCAGGAGGCAGTGTAAGAATATGGAGAGCAGCACTGTTCGTAACAGCAAAAACCTGTCAACAATCTAAATCCCATAAACGTTTGAGTGGATAAATAGCATCTTCTAAGGAGTTAATAAACAGCTACTAACATCTCCAAAAGAAAGACAACTGGGTCTCAGGAAATGTTTATCACATGAAAAACAGAATACTCTCTCTAAAGTAGTCTTGCCAAGGCTGGGCGCAGTGACTCACACCTGTAATCCCAGCACTTTGGGAGGCCAAGGTGGGAGGATCACCTGAGGTCAGGGGTTCAAGACCAACCTGGCCAACATGGTGAAATCCCATCTCTACTAAAAATACAAAAATTAGCTGAGTGTGGTGGCAGGCGCATGTAATCCCAGCTACTTGGGAGGCTGAGGCGGGAGAATCGCTTGAAGCCAAGAGGCAGAGGTTACAGTGAGCTGAGATCTAGCCAGTGCATTCTAGCCTGGGCGACAAGAGCGAGACTCCATCTCAAAAAAAAAAAAAAAAAAGTGGTCTTGCCAAAAAACTAAATCCATCAATCAAACCTGAGTTTGGTCAAATGTCTATGTCCAAGTACTAATTTATAAGAAATACAGAACACAAAATAATATGTCAAAGTACACCCTGGAGATGTGATCAGCAAAATCTAAACTGAGCAATTCCATAAGATAAGTGTCAATAAATAAACTGCAAGGAAAAGTAGGGGAGATAAAGCTATAGATCCAAGACAACTTAAAAGACATCAGTGAATCACAGTATATGGACCTTATCTGGATCCTGATTCCAAAAAATGTAAAAAAAAAAAAAAAAAGCAAACAAAGAAAAAAACTGACACAAGACCACTGGAAATTTGAACAACTGACTAAAGACTTGATACTATTAAACATTAATGTTAGTTTTCTTGGTGTGATAATGCTACTGTGGCTATGTTTTAAAAAGAACGTTTTTAGAGAAGTTTCAAGATAGATATATCATTTTATACTTATTTACAAATACACATAAAGATTTCACAGATAAAATGATATGATATATGGGATTTGCTTGAACATAATACTAGGGAGAATGAGTTAGGTGGGGATATGGATGAAACAAAATTGGCCATGAATTGAATCTAGATAATAGGTCATGGAGATTTCATTACACCGTTCTCTTACATGAACACACACACCACGCACACCATATATGTACACGTCACATGCACATACCACACACATGCATTCACACACAACCCATATACACACATCATATATGCAAACACCACAGAGGTGCATGTCCCATGCACATACCACACACATATAATCACACATTCACACACTATACACACATGCTATACACACACCATACACACCAACATACACACATGAACACACCATACACATGACACAAACACCATACATACACACCATACACACACACACGGAACATGTACACCACACATGCATGCATGCACACTCATGTAGCTTTCCAAGCACACCACATGCTTACTTCTGGCCCGACACAAGCTGCTGCCTGGAAGTCATTCCCCCTCACTTGAACGCCTCCTCCTGATTTCTGCTCCAATATCACCCCCTCCAGATGCCTCTTATGCCCCCACTCATCCCCTTACACCCCCCACATCCCGGCACCATGCACGCCCACTGCATTCAGGACTGGGTGCTTGCTTACCTGCAAGCTCAGCAGGCGTGGGATTGCATGTTCTCTGTCTCATGTCTCCAGCCCGTAACAGAGCTGAACATTTGTGGAGTGAAAGTTGGATAGATGAATTACCAAATTCTTTAGAGTGATCTGTTAGAACCCACAGTTCTTTTTGGGTTTGTGAAATTAAAAAAATGATGCCTGTGGTTTTTAAACTTCACTCACTGATCTTTTCAAAGGGCTTTACCCCCAAGGAAATACAAAGGACGGTATATTTTGCATATTCAAAGTGCATTCGTTCATTTCAACTTTATTAGCTGCGCTTAAATCATCATACTGAAAATGCATGTTTCTGTACTCATATGAGACATTCTAATTAATCTTACATTAGATCAACCAAACATTTGCATCTTGTAGCTGAAAAGTATCGTTTAAAAGCGGTTGAAACTCTGCTTCCTTGTCGGTTTTGACAGTGGTGAGTGAGTACCCATTGTAATGATGGTGAGCCATTCCCTTAGTACCTCAGCTGGCACATCTTATTTCACAATGAACATATTATCATAAGATCTGCACAAAGACATATTCGTTTCATGGCATTATTCAGAACTGTTTTGTGTCTATAAAAATTATAATAGCCTTCTGGTTAAACATAACACATTGACTAGAAAGTGACTCTCTTTTTCCTTTTCCAAAAAAAATTTATTGAAACATTAAAATAAACTGGGAAAGTAATTTTAAAATTGTAATTAAAAATTACTCAGTACCATACAACAAATTCTGCATTGGTATAACCTGCAATCACAATTTTAGCCACTGGGGAGCGACTTCAGCGAACATTATTTTACAGCCGAATTCTGGAACCACAGATTAGAGCTCAAAAGAACACAGGCCCCATTGTGCAAATTTTTACTTTTAGTCATGAAAAAAAAAAAAAAAAAAAAAGTAGCTTGGTTATTTGGTGTTAGAAACTGTCTGGAACACAGTTCTGAATTTTAAAAAGAACAATTTTAGGATGATATAGGCACTCTAAGGCATCTCCAGTTTCTAACATAAGTTAATTCTAACCCAAGGATTTTTCTAAAATGTTGTGTATTTTAAATCCACACAATGCTTTAGATTTCACTCCTTACAGTCTAATCTCAATTCCAAAGGGCATTATTATCATAATGCTCTTTCTCCATGTAGGTAAAATATGAAAAGTGTTAGTTGCTACAAAGGCCCAAAACAAATGGCCCAAATGTCCTCCACGGTGGGCCCTCTGAATGTGCGAGCTCTTGGTAGCAACATGTCTGACTTGAGGTTATACCAAGAAGAAAATCATCATTCCCACTGAGGGTCTCCCAGTTGCATGGAAATGGGACAACATTGGTAACAGGTGCCAACCTGTGAGATTTTGGAGCTGTCATTGTTCCCCATGGGCACATGGGTGCACCAGTCATACAGTCCCATAAAGTAGCCAGCACTCCCGCACTTGTCCTTCAAAGCCTGACCCTTCCAGTAGCAGCAATTAGCTTCCTCTAGACCTAGAATCGTGTGACAGTCCATTTGGAAAGAGCAGGATAAAGAACTTGAGCCATCTAGTGGGCTCTTGGGCTTAGTTGGGAAGACATAAGGCAAATTCCTCTTCCAAAATATCCACCTTCCCACTCCACCACACTTAACACTTGGCTATTAAAAACCTTATTCTTGAGGTCAGAAAGACTTGCGGGGCTCTGGAGTTCCCCAGTGAAAATGCCAATAGCAATAAACACGTAAGTTATTGTCATGTGTGATTTGCAAACCTGCCAGCAAGGCAGTGAGCAGTTCCCTGGGTGGGGTCCAGGACACAAAAGGAGAGAGCTCACGAAAGTCAAGATGAGAGGATGGCAAACGGAGAGCTGCCCAGTGCACAGATCTGCCTGAAGGAATACTGCTTTCCAAGGAAACACATCTGTTTGTTGTGAAGCTCTCATTATGAAAAACAGAATCTGACCGGGTGCGGTGGCTCACGCCTGTAATCCCAACACTTTGGGAGGCTGAGGTGGGCAGATTGCTTTAGCTCAGGAGTTTGAGACCAGCCTGGCCAACATGGTGAAACCCCGTCTCTACCAAAAATACAAAAAATTAGCAGGGTGTGGTGGCGTGCACCTGTGGACCCAGCTATCTGGGAGGCTGAGGTTGGAAGATCACTTGCAGGAGGCAGAGATTGCAGTGAGCTAAGATGGCCACTGCACTCCATCCTAGACAACAGAGTGAGACCCCCATGTCAGAAAGAAAGAAAGAGAGAGAGAGAGAGAGAGAGAAGGAAGGAAGGAATGGAGGAAGGAAGGAAGGAAGAAAGGATGGAAGGAAGGAAGGAAGGGAATGGAAGGGAAGGGAGGAAGGAAGGAGGGAGGAAAGAAAGAGAGAGAGAGAAAGAAAGGAAAGAGAAAGAAAGAAAAAAGGAAAGAAAGGAAGGAAGAAAGGAAAGAAAGAAAAAGAGAGAAAGAAAAGAAAAGAAAGAAAGAAAGAAAGAAAGAAAGAAAGAGAAAGAGAGAAAGAAAGAAAGAAAGAAAGAATCCATTGTCAGAGTCTGGCATGGAAGAGGGTTTTTTATCTGAACATTGCAAGTATTTGAGTTAGTCCTCTGGCCATGCAATCTCTCTCTCTCTCTCTCCCCCCACCCCCCACCCTTCTCTCCCTTTCTCTCTCTCTCTAGTTTTTTCTTTTCTCTTTCTTTCTCTTTAATGCCATTAAAGGATTTTTGCTCTTATCTAACCTTGGCAAGGAAAGCGTAGAATTCTGTATTTTTTTTTATTCTTGCTACTAAAACTGTGACCATAATCCTGAAAATTGTCTCTCAAGTTATTAGAATCTGTAGGCACTTTTTCTCCATTTCCTCTCCCCCTTTTTTTGGCCTTCGTATCCTGCTATCTCCTATCTTTTCTCATATGCACCCTAATGTCTTATCTGTCACCATAAAGATTGTAAAATCATGAAGACCTGTTGGCCTAGCATCTGTTCTTACGAGGAAATAAATGAGTGTGTGTGTGACTTTGGGAACAAAGTATTGCTGAGGCTAATGATTACCCATTCATTTTTTTTTCATTCATTTATCCCTGAAACAAACAATTATCAAGCACCAACCATGTCTTAGCCACTGGGAATACAAAATTCAGTTAGCATCATGCAGACCCTTTAGCTATCTCCATTTCACTAGGCGAGATAAACACTGGATTGCAATACATTGTGCTCAGACACAAGAATAGGAGGTGCATAGATTAAAATGGTCTGACGCAGTGTATGAAACGTCCATATAACACCTTTCCAAAGCTTCCTCAGGTCATGAGCATGAGGAGAAGCTTTGTTTCTGTGGTTACCAAAGGTCTCATCTGAGACCCACCAAAGTCGGCAGAAACCTGAGAGTGAGCCGGGAACTCACGGTTCAGGGACACTGGATATGCCCCAGGGATAGCAGGGGGGAATGAAGACATGAATGCCGAGCTGGGCTCTGCAGGTGTTGGATGGTCAAACCAAGCTGCTTGGATCCTTATATAAAAATAACATCAGAAGCACTTTTCTCTATTCCAAATAGAAGGGACCCTACTCCATAGCCTTGCCCTGCTCTGACTAAGACACTGGCAGCGAACTCCTTAATGTTTGTCACACTATGGTGTCCTTGAGAAGTCTGACTCCTGCCGCACCCCACCTCTGAGTGTGCACCGTCTGCACATTGCTGGAAACTAGGTGTTTTAGCACAGAGCTTCAGGCATGAGAGCGACCAGCAGGGCCGGCCAGTGCCCGGTGCTATGCCTGGCTTCCTTGCCCTGCATGTTGATTGGCAGAGGAGATAAAACACAAAAAGAGCACCAGTGAAGGGAAAGGAGAGTAGAGCAAGGGAGAGAGGAGGGGAGGACGGGAAGCAGGGAGGAAAAGCAGCAGCCAGGGGGTCAGGAGATAGTGTGCAGACACTGAATTAAAAAGTGGTCCTAATTCCCTTCATGGAACTCTTTTTGTTTCGATTTGGTTTTGAGACAAAGTCTCATTCTGTTGCCCAGGCTAGAGTGCAATGACACAACCTCAGCTCGCCGCAACCTCCACCTCCTGGATTCAAGTGATTCTCCTGTCTCAGCCTCTGAAGTAGCTGGGACTACAGGTGCCCACCACCACACTTGGCTAATTTTTGTACTTTTAGTAGAAACGGGGTTTTGCCATGTTAGCCAGGCTGGTCTCGAACTCCTGACCTCAAGTGATCCGCCCACTTCAGCCTCCCAAAGTGCTGGGATTTACGGGCATGAGCCACCGCGCCCGGCCCTTAATGGAACTCTTAAAGGCCACACAGTGCTTCACTTTATACAAGAAAGCTCGGAACAGAAAAAGTAGTTACTGCCACTCTTCTTTGAAATTGTTGAGTCCCCTTTGCTTCTTTGGGTACGTGGAAAAGTTGCCAAGGCAACCCGAGCAGGGAGAGGAGGAGTCAGGCTTTTCTCTCTGTGTCTTTCATGTTCGGTACAGTGCTTCACACATGGTAGGCGTGAGGGCGGAAAGAGCGGAAGGAATAGATGAAGCTCAGCTTTTTTTTTTTTTTTTTTTTTGGGCATTGAAATTGCACTCTTTTGGGTTTTTTTTAATTATACTTTAAGTTCTGGGGTAGATGTGCAGAACATGCAGGTTTGTTACATAGGTATATACGTGCCATGGTGGTTTGCTGCACCCATCAACATTAGGTATTTCTCCTAATGTTATCCCTCCCCTAGTCCCCAATCCCCCAACAGGCCCCGGTGTGTGATGTTCCCCGCCCCGCGTCCATGTGTTCTCATTGTTCAACTCCCACTTATGAGTGAGAACGTGCGGTGTTTGGTTTTCTGTTCTTGTGTTAGTTTGCTGAGAATGATGGTTTCCAGCTTCTTTGCAACGTCTGTGTTCTTCCAATAGTTCCCAATAGTTCCCAGCCGCACTATTTTGGACTTGAGTCACTAGAGGGAGGCAGAGGAACACGAAAAAGCTGCAGTTTCCGTCCCTGCTGGGCAAGGCTGCCTCAGACCTGAGCTGAGGACTCAAGAACTTCATTGACCAGGCAGGATTAGAGATCGGAAGAATTCCAGGCTTCAGCCTTCCCCTTAATTCAAGATGTGTATCCTGCCTTTAATCAGAGTGTAACCTATGTATTTGTAGGAAATAATAAGAAAAAAGCTGCTTATTGCAGAGCCATGTAGAATTATTGGGTGTAAGTCAGAGAAAGAGACGGCGGGACGACAGCTCCCAGCAGACAGTGTGACTCAGCAGGAAAGCCTGTGGGAATCAGAGCTTTGGGACCAGAGTGCCCTGGCTCCGCAATCCTCACCAAGTGGCTGGCGCTCAGAACCCCAGGTGTTGTAATCAGTGAAAGGGTGGCGGTAATCACTGTTACCTCATTGGGTTACTATACAAAGCATGAAAATGGATCAATATTTAAAAAAGAAAAAAAACCTCTCCTAAAGCAGCGGAGAACTATATGGATGTCAATCCAATTATTACTATTAACCATGTGTTCAAGTCATGAGGTTGTCTACTTAATTATGTCCTTAAAGTTTGTTGACCTTAAATAAGGTGATACAGAAAATAAGATGAAGTATGGGGTTCATTTGAGTACAGAGCTTGAGAACAGTCACCCGGAAAACACAGACCCCAAAGGGACATGCTCTAAAGTGGGGAAGCTAAGGCTGTGCTTACATAGGTAGAGATGGTTTCAGCAGGTTGCAACGTTTTCCATGCAAGGCTAGATACATGTCATAGGGATTTGATTAGGGTGGCTTGCTCCATTCCATGGAAGACAGCTGTAACGTTCTGTGAGGACAAGAGTAATGTTCTGAGGGGTCACTACTCAGAGGGTCTTATTTCTGGTGCTACTCGGTCATTCCTAATCGTTTACAGGAAAAAGCAGAAGTTGCAACAGCATGCTATGTGACTCAGCCCATTTCTCTCAAGGCTCAGAATAAAGTTCCAACAGTTTTAAATTTGAATTATTTAATTTTGCAAGTTCTCCAGAAGACAGTAAGCTCTAAAAGGGAACGAACTATGGTCGTTGCTCTTAGCATCTAACATGGTACCTATTCAATATTTTTTTTTCTTTCTTCTGCTTTTCGTAGAAGTGGGGTCTTTCTATGTTGCCCAGGCTGGATTTGAACTCCTGGGCTCAAGCATCGTCCCACCTCAGCCTGCCAAGCACCCAGGACTGTAGGTGCATGCCAGCTGGCAGATTTTTTTTTTTTCAGTTTCTTAAATGAATGAGTAAAAACACTTACATGTAGCAAAACCATATAATTTACTAGCTAAAATGAGCCTTTTTTTTTTTTTTTTTTTTTTTTTTTTCCCCCTGAAAGGAAGCACTGTTAGCAATTACTCCAGGAAACAGGTTAAAAGCAGAACTGTCCTGGGCCTGCCGAGACACAGGACATGGGATTGCTCGACGGATCCAGCTCTCGCTGTGTGCTGAAATATAGTTCAGGGCACGCTGCTCAGGGCTGGGACTGCCCTGAGTATGTGACAGTATTGAGTCATTCCACCCGCATAACAACACAGCGAGGTTGGTACTGTGACTACTCATATTCAACAAATGTGTCTTGACCACCTGCTGTCTTCCAAGTCTTCCAGAATCTTGGAATGCATCAAAACACCACAAGCAAGATGTCTGTCCTTTCAGAGCAGGAGATGAGGAAGACAGACAGTAAATCACAAACATAGCAAACAAGTAAATTACATAGTTTGCTAAAAGGTACTGGGGCTACAGATGAAAGAAGGGCAGAGGCGGGGAATTCAGTGTTAAATGAGGAAACTCAGGTAGAGAACACCATGTCAGCAGCCGACATCTCCAGCTGGCTAGTAACAGAGCCCCACTCTAACTCCGGCAATCTGGCCCCGTTCCTGCTTTTCACCTGGACTCTGCCTTCCCTTTCAGTTCTGACGTGCGTCAAACCGTGCAGCATATTCAAATTCATTTTCTCCGTCAGTGGCACAGAAGAACACACAAAATCTGGCAATACTGCCTTGAACTAAACTCAGTGTCCCCCCCCGCGCCAACCCCCGATTGACGCCAGACATTTGCCACCCTGGGGACTTGATCTGGGTGACCCTGGGTTCACAGGAGATGCTGGGCCCCTGGAATTGATTGTCTACCCTGTAGGAATGGAGGCAGGTCTCTGTTCTGCCTGGAGAACTTTTGATCATGAGTTTGTGGAATCGGCCAGCCAAGCCCACCAGACAGGACTAAACAAATGACTCTAGGGGGAAAGGCCAGGCTTCCTGAAAGTCTAAATTGCTTGCACTAGTGCTGGCATTTCAGCATTTTGAGCCATTCCAAGCACATTATGTCAAACTTCCTCTCCCCCACCCCCGTCTCCTCACCCTGCTCTCTTCTGCCTCTTGACCTTCCTCATCTTGTGACTTCGGCAAAACTCCAGGGTGGCTATTCAACCTGTCCCAGGACACCCTGTGCCAAACAAAACAAAAAGAAGGAAGAAAAAGGGGGCAATTTCTGTCTCCAGGGCAAGGGCTGCTGGGCTCAGCCAGGTGGATGTTGCCAAGAGCGCAGCAATAGCTCCAGGCTAGGCAGGGAGCACAAAGGAATCTTTACATTTAAAACTCACTGCAGAAGGGAATTGAGCACATTCTCAGCATTCTGAGTCTGTGTATTTATGTTTAAATATTCACTAGCTTACATACCTTCTAGTAAGTAAATCATGGTGAATATTTATCGAGGACCTACTATATGCAAGGCACTCTGCTCACCATTATTTACTTGTGTGGACAATATGGCTTTCACCCAAAGCTGTCATTCTCTAGGCTGCCTTTTCATATCTACAAAGCAAGGGAGTTTACATTGACAGTCTCCAGAAATTCAGCTTTAATGGCTGGGTGCAGTGGCTCAGCCATTGTATCATTGTATCATTGTATTGATATGCCTGTAATCTCAGCACTTTGGGAGGCTGAGGCAGGCAGATTGCTTGAGTTCAGAAGTTCGAGACCAGCCTGGGCAACACGGTGAAATCCTACAGAAAACTCTATAAATTTTTTTTTTAATTAGTTGGGTGTGGTGGCTTGCACCTGTGGTCCTAGCTACTCGGGAAGCTAAGGTGGGAGGATGGCTTGAGCCCAGGAGGTAGAGGTTGCAGTGAGCTGTAATCGCGCCACTGCACTGCAGCCTGGGTGACAGAGAGCCAGACCATGTCTCAAAAAAGAAAAGAGAAAAAAAAAAAAAAAAGAAAAATTGAGCTCTAAAATTGTGACTTGTTCCTTGCTCTACTGTGAGCATCCTGAAAGCATCTTTCTCCCAGCATCTAGCACAGGCCATGACATAGAGGAAATGATGGGTAAACGTCTATTGAGCAAATCAAACTTCTGAAATAAGGCTCTTCAAGAAGGTTTCAACAACCAACCAAAGGCTGACTCACATGCCCACTCCAAATGAATGAGAAAACATAATATAGAATTTTCCTGTTGTTGAACAGCTGGGCACAGAAAGCTTTTGCCCTCCATGAAAGAATACTGACTAACTTATGCAAGCCTCTCAAAATCTAAAAGTATTTTCTGACACACAGTCAAATTATATGACAAACAGGCCTTTATTTTAAAATAAGCATCATCTTTTGAAGAACTAAGTTGGAAGACATACTTCTTAATTTCAAAACTTACTGCACAGTGACAGCAATCAAGACATTGTGGTACTGGCATAAGACTAGACATGAAAATCAATGGAATAGAATACAGAGTTCATACATAAATAAGCCTATACATTTATGGTCATCGGCTTTCAACAAAGGTGCCAAGGGAATGCAAAGGAGAAAAAATAGGATTTTCAACAAATGATGCTAAGAACAACTGAATATCTACATTCAAAAGAATGAGCTTGAACCCCAATCTCACACCATGTACAAAAAGCAGCTCAAAATGGATCATAGACTTACATGTAAGAAGTAACACTTATGAGATTCTTAAAATAAAACATAGGGATAAATCTCCTTGACTTTGGGTTAGGCAGGGATTTCTTTTTTTTTTAGACGGAGTCTCATGCTTGTTGCCCAGGCTGGAGTGCAATGGCATGATCTCAGCTCACTACAACCTCCATCTCCCAGGTGCAAGCAATTCTCCTGCCTCAGCCTCCCGAGCAGCTGGGATTACAGGTGCCCACTGCCGTGCCCGCCTAATTTTTTGTACTTTTACTAGAGATGGGGGTTCACCACATTGGCCAGGCTGGTCTCAAACTCTGACCTCAGGTGATCCACCCACCTTGGCCTCCCAAAGTGCTGGGATTACAGGCATGAGCCACCGTACCCAGCCAGCAAGAGTATCTTAGATACAATATCACAAATATGGAAGCTAGAGGTAAAAGTTGGTAAATTGGACTTTCATCAAAATAAACAATGTCTGCACTTCAAACAACACTATCAAGGAAGTGAAGAGACAGCCAAGAGACTAGGAGAAAATATTTGCAAATAATATATCTGATAATGCAATAGTATACAAAATATATAAATATTACAACTCTACAATATGATGACCAAAACTCAATTTAAAAATAGGCAAAGGGGTCAGACATAGTGGCTCATGCCTGTAATCTCAGCACTCTGAGGGGCCAAGAGGGTGAATTGCCTGATGCCAGGAGTTCAAGACCAGCTTGGCCAACAGGTGAAACCCGTCTCTACTACAAATACAAAATTAGATGGGCAAGTTGGTGCATGCCTGTAATCCCAGCTACTCGGGAGGCTGAGGCAAGAGAATCACTTGAACCCGGGAGGCAGAAGTTGCAGTGGGCAGAGATCATGCCACTGCAGTCCAGCCTGGGCAACAAAGTGAGACTCAAAAAAAAAAAAAAAAATAGGCAAAGATTTTGAATAGACATTTTTCTAAAGAACATGTGCAAATGGCCATTAAACACACATAAAGGTGGTCAACATCATTAGTCATTAGAGAAATGCAAATAAAACCACAATGAGTTGGCACTTCACTCCCTAGGATGCCTACAGTAAAAAAGATGGGCAATAGCATGTGTTGACAAGGATGTGGGGAAATTAACCAACATACAGGGCTGCTGGGAATGTAAAATGTTGCAATGAGTTTGAAAAATAGTTTGGCAGTTAAATTTTCAACACATCGTTACCATATGACCTAGCAGTTCCTCTCCGAGTTATATATCCAAGAGAAGTGAAAACATATGTCCTAGTCAAAGACATGTGCACCAAGCTTCACTGCAACATGATTCATAATAGCCAAAAAGTATGAACAACCCAAATGTGCATCAACTGATGAGTGGATAGACAAATGTAGTGCTATACTCACACAACAGAATGCTATTCAGCAATAAAAAGGAATCAGGTGCTCTTACATGGTACAATATAAGTCAGCCTCAAGAACATTAAGCTAACTGGAAGAAGCAAGTCACAAAGACCATGTAGTATATGATTCCACTCATGTGAAATATCTAATGGAAGCAAATCTATTGAGACAGAAAGTAAATTAGTGTTTGCCTAGGGCTTGACATGGGGAGACTGGGGAGTGACCTCTATGGGCGTGGAGGCTCTTTGCGGAGTAATGAAAATGTCCTGAAATATGACTGTGATGGCAGTTACACAACTCTGTAAATATATGAGAAGCACTGAATTGTATACTTTAAAAGGGTGAATGTCATGCTGTGTGAATTGTATTGTATCTCAATAAAACTTGTTTTAGTAAAAACATCAACTCTTGAGGGCCACAAAAGCCTTAGTTTTAGCCAAGTTTCTAACATCTAGCAAATGGCAAGGGGAATTAAATGCTGGAGTCTAGTACTTAGGGGTGACTTTTTACATCTATTTAACTATGATAATAGTAGCATCTAAGTTCCCAGGACAGAGATGATATCATTATCAATCGCCATTTGCTATTGGGAAGTTTTAATATCTACTAATGTTTTTCAGTCCCTGGAGCTAGGAAATCTCACTGTTTGAGGATTCCATTAAGTCTGCCTGCATCTTACTGATGGCGAAAATTGAGGGAACACTACAATGGTGTATTCAGACCCGTCATGAGAGCTAAATAGAGTGGGAGCAGAGAAGGAAAAGGTTGGCCTCTGAAAAATATACTCAGTACAGGGCACTGACGGTCAGGACCTCGGCAATGTTGGTAATGAAATCGCCATTGCAAAATAATGACTGAGACAGTGAAAAAGATCTGACCTGACTCCGCCTTGCTTCTAACCTCCAAGCTGTCCTTGTTTATTCCTGGGCTGAATTAACTTTGGGAGGGACTTAGTTTATAGTTTAAAACAAAGACGATAATAGCCCTTTCCCAAAACAAACCTCCTTCTTACCTGGGGACTAGACTGCCTTTGTAGAACTAAGAAATTAGCCACAAGATTAGAAATTATGGTTTAGGAGTCACGCAGTTGGAGGCTACAGGATTCTGACCCTCCCTAAGCTGCTCCTAAGATCAGGGCTAGATATTTTGCAGACCCTGCACTTGATGGATCAGCTGGCACCTCCTCACGAGCCTTCCCCCCATTTACCAAATTATTCTTAAAAACTCTGATCCCTGAATGCTCAAGGAGACTGGTTTGAGTAATAATAAAACTCCAGCCGGCCGGGCACAGTGGCTCACGCCTGTAATCCCAGCACTTTGGGAGGCCAAGGCGGGCGGATCACCTGAGGTCAAGAGTTGGAGACCAGCCTGGCTAACATGGTGAAACCCCCGTCTCTACTAAAAATACAAAAAATTAGCCAGGCACAGTGGTGGGCACCTGTAGTCCCAGCTACTCGGGAGGCTGAAGCAGGAGAATGGCGTGAACCCGGGAGGCGGAGCTTGCAGTGAGCCGAGATCACAGCCACTGCACTCTAGCCTGGGCGACAGAGCAACGCTCAGTCTCAAAAAGAAAAAAAAAAAAAACTCCAGCCTCCTGCACAGCTGGCTCTGTGTAAATTATTTGTTCTCTATTGCAATTCCCCCATCTTGATAAATCGGCTCCCTCTAGGCAGCGGGCAAGGTGAACCCATTGGATGGTTACAATAACAACAAAGGTTGCACTGTTCTGGCACAAGGAAGACCTTCAGGAAAGAGTCATGAAGAGAAGGAGTGAATGATGTATGTGTGGAAAAAAAAATCAGGCTATTCCTCTCAACCATTCTTATTTGACACAATCACTATTTTTTTTTTGAGAAAATAGATTATAAAATTGCCCTGCTTCTTGGGAGCAGCATGGATTTTCTTTCTCCTCCTGGGTTTTCAACAGTAACTTCCTCTTTTCTCAGTCAGTTGCTGGGCTGAATTCATCAATTCAACAGCTGGCCCAGCGTGGACTGCAGGTCTGACGATTTGGCGTACATATTTACAAGACGTATCTGAGAAAGCTGGTGCCCCTGGCACCTAACACTACCCATTCCAAAATGGCGCTTAAAGTCAGAAAAAGGAATGGTGCTGCTCAGTGAAGCTGACAGTCAGAAAGCTGTTTTTTGTTTGTGTTTATGTTTTGTTTTTTGGTCTCTCTTGCATTTTTAGATGTTTGTGTTCTAATTCTTCCCCCTTCTACTCCAGGAGACAAGTGGCAAATTGGAAAAATGACTGACCTAGTAAGAATCTGACCATTGGTGGAGTGCTGTGTGCCCTGTGAATGCACAAGCAGACTGCAGAGGCGCCAGGTGTCCTGTCACAAGGCCAGTGCTACACCCTGCTTATCACCAAAGATAAGGAATGAACGAAATGACACCTTCAAATATAAACTAATCAGAATTTAACATCATACATAAATGGCAGTAGCAGCTTTTCACATGTATTCTAAGGAATCATTTCTTCCTGCCTCTTCATGTATTAATTTAACATGCATTGATTATCTACCCCATGACAGACAGTGTGCTAAGAAAGTTACAAGCATAAGTAAAGCTCAGACCCTGCCATAGACCTAAGATTTTACAATCCAAGAGTGGGGCAGACCTGAACACAGGTATGTATGGTAAGATGCAATATGTGATACAATTAAAAATACACTGTGATCGGCCTGGTGCAGTGGCTCACACCTGTAATCCCAGCACTTTGGGAGGCCAAGGAGGGTGGATCACGAAGTCAGCAGTTCAAGACCAGCCTGGCCAAGATGGTGAATTCCCATCTCTACTGAAAAAAATACAAAAAAATTAACCAGGTGTTGTGGGGGGCATCTGTAATCCCAGCTACACGGGAGGCTGACGCAGGAGAATCGCTTGAACCCAAGAGGCGGAGGTTGCAGTGAGCCGAGATGGAGTCACTGCACTCCAGCCTGGGTGACACAACGAGACTCAGTCTCAAAAAAAAGAGAAAACACTGTGATCAAACTGTAGGACAATAAGGCACTCCCCCACAAAAGAACTTTCAGACCCCAGATTCTGTGAAATGTCTCTGAGACAGTTGACTAAAAACACACACTTCCTCCAGCATTTTCAGATTAATGGATTGATCTTCTATGAAGGACCTCCTATGTCAGAAGTCTGCAAACTACAGCCCATGTACACCACTCCAGCCTACTGCCTGTTTTCATAAATAAAGTTTTATTGGAACACAGCCACGTCATGCACTTAGGTATTGTCTGTGGCTGCTTTTACCATAGTGGCAGAGTTGGGTCGTTTAAGAGATCACATGTGAAAATATCTACTCGCAGGCCCTTCACAAAAGTGAAGGTGAAAAATATTCACTCTGAGGCCCTTCACAAAAAAAGCCAAACACTTTACTAAGAAAAACATATCGAATATATTTAACAGCAAAGTGTTTACATGAAGAGAACTATAAAATCAAATCAAAGCACCAAAAACAGGTTTGAAGTAAATGGAAGCATATTCTATGATGAAAAGACAATAACATATATATAGATACACATATATATATAAAAAACTCTCCCAAAAATTAACATACAAATTTAATGTCTTTCCAACTAGTGATATAGGAGTTAAGAAGAAATCACTAAGGGAAATAGTAAGGGTATGGGAGTCCTCGATAAGGTTTTCCTCTTTAAGGAAAAGCAGCCCCAAATCATTTTCTAACAAACAGCAGCCTTAAAGTCGAGCTGCAAACATAGACAAGAAGGCTGGGAGCTTGCTCAGGTGAATGCTGGGCAGGATCGAGGGAATAGACATGTTCAAGATGGCGGCTCAATCTTTCCTTCTCTTTGTCAGCCACGTGTACAGTGAAGAGGAGGCAATATGGCCCTGATCAACTGGAAAGCCCATTTGCATAATAAGACTGGTGGGGCAACCAGCCTTCCCTGTAGGCTATGTAAAAGTTGTACCTAATCTAACAATCTGTGATGCCTACATAAATCAGACACCACCTCCTCAAACCGGGCTATAAAATCCGTTGCACTCGCTGCCACCCAGTCTTTTCCACTTGGAGACTCCTTTCTCTAAGCCGTTTCTCTTTCTCTTCTCTTCTGCCTATTAAACCTCAGCTCCTAAACTCCTTTTATGTGTCTGCATCCTAAATTTTCCTGGCGCGATGTTGAACCCCAGGGTATATACCTCAGACAATGTAGCCATTTCACTAGTATCTCAATAAGGTTTAGGGGGTTTTTGTTGTTGATTTTTGTTTGATTGCTTGCTTTATGCTTAAAATTAAATCATATTATCTTAACATTTATATTATGTGAAATAAATGCCCAAGTATAATCCAAAATTTTCTGGAAAAAAGAGAAAAGGGGAACTTGCTTTAGAAGTCAGGAAAAACACTTTTAAGGCACTGTAATAAAATTAACATAATGTTAACGAGGTAATTAACATAATATTGACAAGGTACAGAATCCAAAGGCGACATTTTAATTTCGTGGGGGAAAGAATGGATTATTAAATACTATTAGAAAAGCTTTAGGTAAAGATGGTGGATTTAACTTGTGCATATATTTTCACTTCTTCCTCAAAAACAAAATGCACTAAAACAATAGCAAAATAACTTTTTTTTAGCATAAACCCTCAAAGATAGGGGAGCTGGAAGGATCTACAACTGTAACAACATTTTAAGGAGAGAAATCAGATAAGGAGTAGAAAAAAAGACCAAGCCGGAAGTAGAGAGAAATCGTAGGACCAAACTGAGGCAGGCTTTCCCAGAAGCTCAGAAATTCTGTACATTTAGATAAAAGTGGGAATAAAAGAAGGGCTAAAATAAAGAGAGTTTGTTGAAAGTTTGCTTAAGAAACAGGGCCACATGGCCTCTTCCCCATTTCAGCAACTAAGCTCCTAGTTCTTCCTACTTTTGCAAAGAGTAGGTTTATAGTCAGAGGAGGGTACAACAGAGAGCGTCTCTGGTCTGAGGGACACTAAAGGGATGAAGGAAAGGGATTAAATGTATATATGCTGAGATGCCCTCCCCCAGCATGCAGAGTCAGGCTTTTAACCCAGGTGAGCTCTCAGTTGAGTTTTCTGTGGGACGTGATCAGGCTGAGAGGAAAAGAGAGCAACCCAGCCAAGGAAGTTCTCAAGCTCAATGGTGTAGCCAATTAGTCCTTCTCTAAAGTACACAGTTAACACACTCCACTCACATGCACACAGCTCCATCTGCTTCATAGTCCTGTAACCACCCACTAGGGCTCACCTTGCCCACTGCCTAGACGGAGCTAATTTACCAAGACAGAGGAATTGCAATAGGGAAAGAGTAGTTCACACAGAGCCAGCTGTGCAGGAGACTGGAGTTTTATTATTACTCAAACTAGCCTGCCTGAGCACTCGGGGGTCAGAGTTTTTAAGGATAATTTGGTGGGTGAGGGAAGGCTAGTGAGTCAAGAGTACTGATTGGTTGGGTGAGAGATGAAATCATAGGGAGTTGAAGCTGTCCTCTTCCACTGGGTCAGTTCCTGGGTAGGGGCCACAAGATCAGATGAGCCAGTTTATCGATCTGGGTGGTGCCAGCTGATCCATCAAGTGCAGGGTCTGCAAAATATCTCAAGCACTGATCTTAGGAGCAGTTTAGGGAGGGTCAGAATCTTGTAATCTCCAGCTGCATGACTCCTAAACCATAATTTCTAATCTTGTGACTCACTTCTTAGTTCTACAAAGGCAGTCTAGATCCTAGACAAGAAGGAGGTTTGTTTTAGGAAAAGGCTGTTATTATCTTTGTTTTAAACTATAAACTATAAACTAAGTTCCTCCCAAAGTTAGTTCAGCCCATGCCCAAGAATGAATGAGGACAGTTTGGAGGTTAGAAGCAAGATGGAGTCAGTTAGGTCAGATCTCTTTCACTGTCTCAGTCATAATTTTGCAATGGCAATTTCAGTTCCCCACTCTAAAATATTAGGAAACAATCATGGATTACAAGACAACTGAAGAAAATCTCTAATAAGAAAGATAAAAGCCAATACAAATAAATAAGGGAGCAGGCAATTTACAGAAAACAAGCCTATGTATGAAGGGGAAAAAAAAGACTTTCTAAAGAGAAGCTATCACTAACAGCTTTAGAGAGACAAAAGAAGAAACAAGAAGAGGTACTATGTGTCAGGCCTCTGAGCCCAAGCCAAGCCATCGCACCCCCTGTGACTTGCACGTATATATGCCCAGATGGCCTGAAGTAACTGAAGAATCACAAAAGAAGTGAATATGCCCTGCCCCACCCTAACTGATGACATTCCACCACAAAAGAAGTGTAAATGGCCGGTCCTTGCCTTAACTGAAGACATTACCTTGTGAAAGTCCTTTTCCTGGCTCATCCTGGCTCAAAAAGTTCCCCCACTGAGCACCTTGCGACCCCTACTCCTGCCCGCCAGAGAACAAACCCCCTTTGACTGGAATTTTCCTTTACCTACCCAAATCCTATAAAACGGCCCCACCCTTATCTCCCTTCGCTGACTCTCTTTTCAGACTCAGCCCGCCTGCACCCAGGTGAAATAAACAGCCATGTTGCTCACACAAAGCCTGTCTGGTGGTCTCTTCACACAGATGCACATGAAATTTGGTGCCGTGACTCGAACCAGGGGACCTCCCTTGGGAGATCAATCCCCTGTCCTCCTGTTCTTTGCTCCGTGAGAAAGATCCACCTACGACCTCAGGTCCTCAGACCAACCAGCCCAGGGACCATCTCACCAATTTTAAATCAGGTAAGCGGCCTCTTCTTACTCTCTTCTCCAACCTCTCTCACTGTCCCTCAACCACTTTCTCCTTTCTACTCTTCAATCTCTCCCTTCTCTTAATTTCAATTCCTTTTATTTTCTGGGAGAGACAAAGGAGACACGTTTTATCCGTGGACCCAAAACTCCGGTGCCGGTCACAGACTGGGAAGGCAGCCTTCCCTTGGTGTTTAATCATTGCACCTCTCTGATTATTCACCCACGCTTCAAAGGTGTCAGACCATGCAGGGACGCCTGCCTTGGTCCTTCACCCTTAGCAGCAAGTCCCACTTTTCTGGGGAAGGGGCAAGTAGCCCAAGCCCTTCTCTCCTTGTCTCTACTCCTTCTCTGCTTTTCTGGGGGAGGGGCAAGTACCCCTCAACCCCTTCTCCTTCACCCTTAGCAGCAAGTCCCGCTTTTCTAGAGGAGGGGCGAGTACCCCAACCTCGTATCTCTGCACCCCAATCTCTTATTTCCATGCCCCAACCTCTTATATCTCTGTGCCCCAATCCCTTATTTCCGTGCCCTGACCCCTTATTTCTGCACCCCATCCCTTATTTCCACACCCCGACCTCTTATCTCTATGCCCCAAATCATTTTCCCACTTTTCTGGAAGGTAAGAACCCCCGAACCCCTTCCCTCCATTTCTCTATCTTTTCTCTAGGCTTGCTTCCCTCACTATGGGCAACCTTCCACCCTCCACTCCTCCTTCAACTCCCTTGGCCTGTGTTCTCAAAAACTTCAAACCTCTTCAACTCACACCTGACCTAAAACCTAAATGCCTTATTTTCTTCTGCAGTCCCGCTTGACCCCAATACAAACTCAACAGTAGTTCCAAATAGCCAGAAAATGGCACTTTCAATTTTTCCATCCTGCAAGATCTAAATAATTCTTGTCGTAAAATAGGCAAACGGTCTGAGGTGCCTGACGTCCAGGCATTCTTTTACACATCAGTCCTTTCCTAGTCTCTGTGCCCAGTGCAACTCGTCCCAAATCTTCCTTCTTTCCCTCCCACCTGTCCCCTCAGTCCCAACCCCAAGTGTCCCTGAGTCTTTCTAATCTTCCTTTTCTACAGACCCATCTGACCTCTCCCTTCCTCCCCAGGCTGCTCCTCGCCAGGCCGAGCTAGGTCCCAATTCTTCCTCAGCTCTTCTCCTCCACCCTATAATCTTTTTATCACCTCCCCTCCTCACACCGGGTCCGGTTTACAGTTTCGTTCCGTGACTAGCCCTCCCCCTCCTGCCCAGCAATTTACTCTTAAAAAGGTGGCTGGAGCTAAAGGCATAGTCAAGGTTAATGCTCCTTTTTCTTTATCCCAAATCAGATAGCGTTTAGGCTCTTTTTCATCAAATATAAAAATCCAGCCCAGTTCATGACTTGTTTGGCAGCAACCCTGAGAAACTTTACAGCCCTAGACCCTAGAAGGTCAAAAGGCAGTCTTATTCTCAATATACATTTTATTACCTAAAAAATAAAACTCCAAAAATTAAATTCCGGCCGTCAAACCCCACAACAGGATTTAATTAACCTCGCCTTCAAGGTGTACAATAATAGAAAAAAGTTGCAATTCCTTGCCTCCACTGTGAGACAAACCCCAGCCACATCTCCAGCACACAAAAACTTCCAAACGCGTGAACCTCAGCAGCCAGGCCTTCCTCCAGAACCTCCTCCCCCAGGAGCTTGCTACAAGTGCCAGAAATCTGGCCACCAGGCCAAGGAATGCCCGCAGCCCAGGATTCCTCCTAAGCCACGTCCCATCTGTGCGGGACCCCACTGAAAATCAGACTGTTCAACTCACCTGGCAGCCACTCCCAGAGCCCCTGGAGCTCTAGCCCAAGGCTGACTCCTTCCCAGATCTTCTTGGCTTAGCAGCTGAAGACTGACGCTGCCCGATCGCCTCGGAGGCACCCTAGACCATCACAGATGCCGAGCTTTGGGTAACTCTCACAGTGGAAGGTAAGCCCGTCCCCTTCTTAATCAATACGGAGGCTACCCACTCCACATTACCTTCTTTTCAAGGGCCTGTTTCCCTTGCCTCCATAACTGTTGTGGATATTGATGGCCAGGCTTCTAAACCTCTTAAAACTCCCCAACTCTGGTGCCAACTTAGACAATACTCTTTTAAGCACTCCTTTTTAGTTATCCCCACCTGCCCAGTTCCCTTATTAGGCCGAGACACTTTAACTAAATTATCTGCTTCCCTGACTATTCCTGGACTACAGCTGCATCTCATTGCCGCCCTTCTTCCCAATCCAAAGCCTCCTTTGTGTCCTCCTCTTGTATTCCCCCCACCTTAACCCACAAGTATAAGATACCTCTACTCCCTCCTTGGCGACCGATCATGCACCCCTTACCATCTCATTAAAACCTAATCATCCTTACGCCGATCAATGCCAATATCCCATCCCACAGCATGCTTTAAAAGGATTAAAGCCTGTTATCACTCGCCTGCTACAGCATGGCCTTTTAAAGCCTATAAACTCTCCTTACAATTCCCCCATTTTACCTGTCCTAAAACCAGACAAGCCTTACAAGTTAGTTCAGGATCTGTGCCTTATCAACCAAATTGTTTTGCCTATCCACCCCGTGGTGCCAAACCCATATACTCTCCTATCCTCAATACCTGCCTCTACAACCCATTATTCTGTTCTGGATCTCAAACATGCTTTCTTTACCATTCCTTTGCACCCTTCATCCCAGTCTCTCTTCGCTTTCACTTGGACTGACCCTGACACCCATCAGGCTCAGCAAATTACCTGGGATCTACTGCCGCAAGGCTTCACAGACAGCCCCCATTACTTCAGTCAAGCCCAATTTTCATCCTCATCTGTTACCTATCTCAGCATAATTCTTCATAAAAACACAGGTGCTCTCCCTGCTGATCGTGTCCGATTAATCTCCCAAACCTCAATCCCTTACAAACAACAACTCCTTTCCTTCCTAGGCATGGTTAGTGCGGTCAGAATTCTTACACAAGAGCCAGGACCGCAACCTGCAGCCTTTCTGTCCAAACAACTTGACCTTACTGTTTTAGCCTAGCCCTCATGTCTGCGTGCAGCGGCTGCCGCTGCTTTAATATTTTTACAGGCCCTCAAAAATCACAAACTATGCTCAACTCACTCTCTATATTTCTCATAACTTGCAAAATCTATCTTCTTCCTCATACCTGACGCATATACTTTCTGCTCCCCAGCTCCTTCAGTTGTACTCACTCTTTGTTAAGTCCCACAATTACCATTGTTCCTGGCCCGGACTTCAATCCGGCCTCCCACATTATTCCTGATACCACACCTGGCCCCCATGACTGTATCTCTCTGATCCACCTGATATTCACCCCATTTCCCCATATTTCCTTCTTTCCTGTTCCTCACCCTGAGCACGCTTCGTTTATTGATGGCGGTTCCACCAGGCCTAATCGCCACACACCAGCACAGGTAGGCTATGCTATAGTACAAGCCACTAGCCCGCCTCTCAGAACCTCTCATTTCCTTTCCATCGTGGAAATCTATCCTCAAGGAAATAACTTCTCAGTGTTCCATCTGCTATTCTACTACTCCTCAGGGATTATTCAGGCCCCCTCCCTTCCCTACACATCAAGCTCAGGGATTTGCCCCCGCCCAGGACTGGCAAATTAGCTTTACTCAACATGCCCTGAGTCAGATAACTAAAATACCTCTTAGTCTAGGTAGACACTTTCACTGGATGGGTAGAGGCCTTTCCTACAGGGTCTGAGAAGGCCACCGCAGTCATTTCTTCCCTTCTGTCAGACATAATTCTCCAGTTTAGCCTTCCCACCTCTATACAGTCTGATAACAGATGAACCTTTATTAGTCAAATCAGCCAAGCAGTTTTTCAGGCTCTTAGTATTCAGTGAAACCTTTATATCCCTTACAGTCCTCCGTCTTCAAGTAGAATGGACTAAAGGTTTTAAAAACACACCTCACCAAGCTCAGCCACCAACTTAAAAAGGACTGGACAATACTTTTACCACTTTCGCTTCTCAGAATTCAGGCCTGTCCTCGGAACGCTACAGGGTACAGCCCATTTGAGCTCCTTTTTATTAGGCCCCAGTCTCATTCCAGACACCAGACCAACTTGGACTGTGCCCCAAAAATCTTGTCATCCCTACTATCTTCTGTCTAGTCATACTCCTATTCTCCGTTCTCAACTACTCATACATGCCCTGCTCTTGTTTACACTGCCAGTTTACACTGTTTCTCCAAGCCATCACAGCTGATATCTCCTGGTGCTATCCCCAAACTGCCACTCTTAACCCTTGAAGTAAATAAATAATCTTTGCTGGCAGGACTATGCTGAATCTCCTTAGGCACTCTCTAATCAGATATCCTGAGTCGTCCCAATTCTTAGACCTTTTATACCTGTTTTTCTCCTTCTCTTATTCCATTTAGTTTCTCAATTCATCCAAAACCGTATCCAGGCCATCACCAATCATTCTATACGACAAATGTTTCTTCTAACATCCCCACAATATCACCCCTTACCACAAGACCTCCCTTCAGCTTAATCTCTCCCACCCTAGGTTCCCACGCCGCCCCTAATCCCGCTTGAAGCAGCCCTGAGAAACATCGCCCATTCTCTCTCCATACCACCCCACAAAAATTTTCACCGCCCCAACACTTCAACACTATTTTGTTTTATTTCTCTTATTAATATAAGAAGGCAGGAATGTCAGGCCTCTGAGCCCAAGCCAAGCCATCGCATCCCCTGTGACTTGCATGTATACACCCAGATGGCCTGAAGTAACTGAAGAATCACAAAAGAAGTGAATATGCCCTGCCCCACCCTAACTGATGACATTCCACCACAAAAGAAGTGTAAATGGCCGGTCCTTGCCTTAACTGATGACATTACCTTGTGAAGGTCCTTTTCCTGGCTCATCCTGGCTCAAAAAGCTCCCCCACTGAGCACCTTGCGACCCCCACTCCTGCCCGCCAGAGAACAAACCCCCTTTGACTGGAATTTTCCTTTACCTACCCAAATCCTATAAAACAGCCCCACCCCTATCTCCCTTCGCTGACTCTCTTTTCGGACTCAGCCTGCCTGCACCCAGGTGAAATAAACAGCCAAGTTGTTCACACAAAGCCTGTTTGGTGGTCTCTTCACACGGAAGCGCATGAAACTATGTAAACGTAACTCAAAGAAAAAAATTTTTAAAAATTAAAAATATGATTTCAGACATAAAAAGCAATGGAACGATTAGAACATAAAATTGAGGAAATATTCTATAAAGCAGAATAAATAAAATAAACAGAGGAAATAATAGGAAAGAAAACACTGGAAAATTACAGAACCTGTCCAGTGGGTTGAATTCTTGTGTAATAAGAGTACAGAAAGCAACAACCGGGAAAATAGATGGGAGAGAACCATCAGTGAAATAAGCCCAAGAAATGCATCAGAATTAAAGGGCATGAATTTAAAGATTAAAAGGTATCACCAATTATTTAATAAAAGAAAACATAGTGTCAGGCCAATTAATATCTCAAAATGTCAGAACACCATGAACATAGACAAGAACCTACAGGCTTCCAAATGGGATAGGAAAAATGTTATTTTCAAAGGTCAGGAATAAGAATGACACCCGATCTGTCAATAACAGCACTGGAAGCTAAAAGGGAATGGAGCAATGTCTTCAAATTCCTGATGGAAAAGCATTCTCACCCTACACAAGTATATCCAGATAAAACATCAAGGAAGTATCAGGATAAAGACATTTTTAACATGTAAGGACACAAAAAGAAAAAAATGTACTGCCCATGCAGCATTCTTAAGAAATGAGAGGAAACGCCACCAAAATGAGAAAATAATTGAGAAAGAGGAAAACAGGAAGAATAAGAAACAGGAGAGAGTGAGGAGCCCCAAGATGGCAAAAAGGAGAAATCCCAAGATGACAGCTGTGCAAAAGGCATGGAGTTCAGCTCGCCCAGACGGAACAGGTCAGAAGGCTCCAGGGGAGACCTCTTTGGGGAGATGAAATTGCTAGAACACCTGAAGTCCCTACGTGTCTTAAGAAGAGATTTAGATGAAAGAATTGGGAGTTTTATTAGCAACCAGTATATAGAAAACACAGAAAATGAAATATCAAGCTTGGTTTCACTCCAAAGAAAACACAAAGCTGTGTCACAAAGGAAAAGTACGCACAATTTAACAGTAAGAGAAGGGCATATGTGGACTCTGTGCTATTTTTGCCACTTTTTCATGTGTCTAAAACCATTTCGAAAGAAAAAGCAATCATAGTGTATGTGGTAGACAGTCTCTAAAATGGTCTCCAATAACTCCCACCTCCTGAAATTCACACTCTTGCATTGCTCCTCCCCTTGAGAACATGTGGAACCTGTGACATGCTTCTAATCAATGGAATATGACAAAGATGATGAACGCATGTGATTACATTACATAAGGGTTGGTGGAGGCTCTCTCTCCTCTGCTGGCTTTGAAGAAGCAAGCTGCCACCTTGGGAGAGCCCCCCATGACAGTGAACTGTGGGTACCCTCCAGAACCAAGAGAGGCCTCCATCAGGGAGCTAGCAAGAAACCAAAGTGCTCAGTTACACAACCGCAGGGAGCTGCATTCTGCCAGCAACCTGCATGAGCTTGGACATGGACTCTTCCCCCGGCAAGCCTCAGATGAGAATGCAGCCATGGCCAACACCTTCACCGCAGCTTTGCAAGCCCCTGAACAGAAGGCATAGCTCAGCAATGGCCCGACTCAACAACCCACAGAAACCATGAAATAATCAATGTGTGTTATTTAAAGCTGCTAAGTTTTTGGTAATGCTGTTATGCTCAATAGATAACTAATACAAATCTTCTAGGCTTAAGTGTGGCTTGGACCTAATGAGTCGTGTCTAGTGAATAGAATACAGTAAAGGTGATGGAGTCTAACTTCTGAGATTAGGTGGCAAAAAGACCTGCTTCCATCTTGTTCTTCTTCTAGCTCTGAGGGGAGCCAGCTGCCACACTGTGGGCTACTGATGGAAAGACCCGAGCAGCCAGGAGTTGGTGGTATCTCTGGCCAACAGCCAGCAAGGACTCACGACCTGCAGACCCTACATGAGTTAGCTTGGAAAGGGAGCCTCCCACTGCTGATCCTGGGGACATGGCAGCCCTGGCCAGCAGCCTTCACAGCAGCCTCGCAACAGACCCTGGGCCAGAGACCCCAGCTAAGCCACACCTAGTCTCCTGGCAAGAACCTTGAGATAATAAATTTTTATTGTGTTAAGCGGCTAAATTATGGGGTAATTTGTTACACAGAAATCAATAACTAACACAGTAGACTACATGACTCAGCTTTGAATGGCCTTCCTATAGTCCTCCCAAAGTAAATGCTAAAAATTAATCTGACCGAAACTCGGGGGAATAAGAAATGGGAAAGTTGTGAGTGCATGGTGGGAAGGTAGTGGGGGAAAAGGGAAGCCTTCATTTCCATGGAGGGAAGTCAAAGAAGGGTGTCAAAGACTAAACATAAAATGGAGAGGTAGCAATAAATGTGAGAACAGTAAAGGTGGTTACCCTTTGAGGAGGGTAGGAGAAGTGGGGAGGAGGAGGAAACACTGTTTTCTATCCTGACCTTTGTAAAGCTAGGTGACTCTTTACATGTGGACATGTAAACCTTTGATAAAAATTTAAACTTAGAAGAAACTTCCACACCCAGTCCAGATGTGATTCTTTCACGCATTTCAGATGTGATTCTTTGGTCCAATCTAAATTGCTTTTTCATTTCTCTCAAAGATAAAAGACCTGAGTTGTTTTTCTTTTCTTTCTTTTTTTTTTTTTTTTTTTTTTTTTTGAGATGGAGTCTGGCTCTATCACCCAGGCTGGAGTGCAGTGGCATGATTTCAGCTCACTGCAACCTCTACCTCTCAGGTTCAAATGATTCTCCTTTCTCAGCCTCCCGAGTAGCTGGGATTACAGGTGCACACCTGCCCAGCTAATTTTTGTAATTTTAGTAGAGACAGGGTTTCACTATGTTGTCCAGGCTGGACTCAAACTCCTGACCTTTGGTGATCTGCCTGCCTTGGCCTCCCAAAGTGCTGGGATTACAGGCTTGAGCTGCCACACCCCGCCAAACATTTTCACTCTGTATCAAAGCTTCTGTTTCCCTAAATCCCTAATTCTTTAATCCCTTTTGTCTTTCCCTTGTGTGTGTATATGTCTGTGTATGTGTCTGTGTGTAAGTGTGTGTATACGTGTGCGTGTGTGTGTGTCTACGTATTTTTTTGTGTATGAGTCTGTATGTGTGTGTCTGTATCTGTGTATGTGTCTGTGTATGTGTGGCTGTGTGTGTCTATGTGTGCATATATGTGTGCATGTGTGTATGTGTGTATATGTGTCTGTGTGTCTGCATGTGTATGTGTATGTGTATATGTGTGTCTGTATGTATATGTGTATGTATATCTGTGTCTGTGGATAGTACGCATGTGTATGTGTCTGTGTATGTGTGTGTCTATATGTGTACGTGTGTAACTGTGTGTATGTGTGTGTTTGTGTGTGCATATGTGTCTGTGTGTATATGTGCGTCTGTATGTCTATATGTGTGTCTGTGTATGTGTGTGTCTGTATGTGTGTAACTGTGTATGTGCCTGTATGTGGGTGTATATATATGTGTCTGTGTATATATGTGTCTGTGTGTATGTATATGTATGTGTGTGTCTGTGGATAATACACATGTGTATGTGTCTGTATATGTGTCTATATGTGTACGTGTGTGTAACTATGTGTGTGTTTGTGTGTGCATATGTGTCTGCTGTATAGTGCGTCTGTATGTCTATATGTGTGTCTGTGTATGTGTGTGTCTGTATGTGTATGTAACTGTGTATGTGTCTGTATGTGGGTGTATATATATGTGTCTGTGTGTATATATGTGTCTGTGTGTGTGTGTATATGTATGTGAGTGCACACGTGGCTGTGCCACCCTGCTGGGTCTTGTCCACATTTTCCTTAGCAGAGAGGGAGCCCCACAGTGGAATCTGCAGTGTCCACATCCAGCAGTGGCCGGCACATGGCAGGCACTCAGTTTAGGCAGCCTGAGCCTCCTCGCCATGTGCACCTCCCACCCCAGGCCCGGGCAGTGCAGCAGCAGAGGAGGCTGGGTGAGGCGGGGGAAGGCCCAGGGCTAGGACCCCACTTCAGCCCTCAGGAGGGACCATGGCTGTCTGGCTGAGCACTGAGCCCTGTGAGACCAGCAGCAGGCTGACACTGATGAGCACGGAGAACCTGGGGCCAAGGCAGCCACGGGGCTCTGAGCTGACCAGCTCCCTTGGCCTTGGCTTTCTCTTTGTGTCATCCTCCCCTGTTCAACCTGCCGATGCTTGACTTTTTCCAGTTTGTCTTTTCTGTTTTGTCTCCTAGTTCTAGGATCACTTCTCATTCACCAGCCACGAAACTCCCCAAAATGACATCCAGGTCACATCTTCCTTACAACATCTTGATTAGTTCTTCAGAGAGTGCAAGCTGTCCCTTGACCTGCTACTATGCCCCTGAGAAATAGAAGAGATGGAATTCTCACCTGTGTTTATACTGTCTTCTGCACAACAGCACACCTTAGCCATCGCTTAGTGAACAACTTTACTGATCCCTGTCCAAGGGCCTAAATGATGCCTGGGAATGGAGGCTGAACTCCATACAGGATGACAACCAGGAGGGAACCTATGTGGGAGTCCTAAGTAGCCCAGGACAAACATTGCCAGCCAGATAGCCGGTCCACAGGAGCTGAAAACTCACCTTCTTCATCCTGCTGGAACTTCCACTGACCACGCCATAACCAGCTGGCCCTGCCCACCAACAGACTCCAACTTAAGGACATAGGGCCAGCTGCTCTTGCTCCTGAAAGGGCCATGAATCAAGGATTGCTCATCAGTAAGCTGGTCAGCTACCCATGAACCGACCTTACGCAACACAAAATATTTGCCCAGCAACTGCAACCTTCATTGGATATAACAATTCACTGGGCTCCTTATGAAGCTTGGCATTAAAAATATGGAAATAAATTGGTGAATTGAGAAGAAAAGGAGGCCAAAGCAAACACATATAAACAGATACCTCCATGATAAGGAAAACCAACGTATTTACATCTCCTATGACCACGTCAAAAGAAACCAGGTGAAGCATGTGCATAGCTTTCTATGTGCAGCTTTACAACCAGCCCCTAATGACCTGTCCTCCCTTGAGAACAAAGCCTGAGGCAAATCTTCCCAGCTCCTGCTTTGTGAGGAGATGGGTGCAATCCCGGGGCAGCACGAGTGAGGGCAGGAAGCAAAGCGGGAGTGGGGAAAGCAGATGGAAGGGATGTGCTGCCGGTTGCTCATGGCCTCAGAAGACACAGCTGGCTGTCCAGGCATATGGGACGTTCAGGGGCAGGCCAAAGGCATCACCATTCCTGGAGCAGTCTGAGTGTGAGTGGGAGCAGGAGGGAGGTAGGCAGGGAAAGGAGACAAATTCACAACTGCCCGCACCTCCCGTGTCAATGGTCAAACCTCCTTGTGTGGGGCATGAAGCCCCCTCCTGCCCACACCTCCTTCAGGCCGTCTTCACCCTGTACAGGTACGTGAACTCACCTGCACTTCCAGATCAAGGCCCCAGGCTCTGCACTTTGCAGCTGTGAGCTCAGGTCTACACTTCACCTGAGTCGGGATGTGGTGGGAGCAGCCAAGACCACATGAGACCAAAAGGCCAGGACTAGGGAGTGGGCGCCAGGCTGCTGTGGTTCTCAGCCCGGAGCCAGATACAGGGCACCTGGGGGCAGGCAGATGGGGCCAGGTGAATGAATGTGGGAGGCGTATGCAGACATTTGGCCCAATATAACCCCTCTTAGTAAAGTGACCTGAGGTTTACATTCTTACAGTTCAAGAGCCTAACTCTTGAAAATTCACACTGAATTATTCTCACCCTCATCATGCCTCCTCATCTCCCAGTGCCAGCTACAGTCACTTCCAAAATCAGCTCTAGTTGAAACATCACTTCACACATTCAGACTCAAGTTATCCTATTACAGCACCCCCACCACCACCATAGCCTTCATACATCTGTAGGCCAACATTTCCCTATCCAAAAACTGTGTGCTCCATTCAGAGGCAAAGCATTCTCAGACTGCATGCCCCAAGAATTTTATCTGGAAAATATGATTGCAATGGTTACAGCACTACGGTATGCCAAGGCAGGTGGTTCCTGGCCTGTTCCCAAAGCTTTACATTCTTGTGGGGAGAGGTTCACAAAGACTTGATAATGCTTTTTGCTTTGAAATACCTCAACGTGCACAGGCTGGGCAATGCTGTGTAAAGTTTGACATGTTTCATTGCATAAAGTTACATGAGGATTTGGATATTAGGGAGGCTGTGGGTATTTGGGGGAAAGGTAGACCAGAAGTCAGGATTGTTGGCTCCTCCTAGTCCCTGCTCAGACACTAACCTCATGTGATGTGGGGCGTACAGATGTCAACTGTGGCAAAAAAAAAAAAAAAAAGAGAGAGAGAGAGAGAGAGGGAAAAAGCCTAGGAATAGTCCATAAAGCGTTAATGCTGCCGAGCCACTGGCTGTTATTCTTCGAAGTGCTGCAGTCCCCCATCATTTCCCACAGGCCTCGAAACCTTCTGGGGAGCTGCAAAATACAGATGCCTGGACCTTCCACACAGAAATCTCTTCGTGGAGAAGGCAGCCAGATTCTAGTGTGATCTGAGGGACTCCAAATCCAAAGGCTCTACCGGTCCCAAACATCTTCCTAGGCCAGGGTCATCATTCCTGATATGCCAGCCACTTTTGTCACTGCACAACTAGCCATGCTCTCTTTTGAGTTAAGACATTATATTTTGTTTTTGTTTTGTTTTGTTTTTGAGGCAGGGTCTCACTCTGTCACCCAGGCTGTAGTGCAGTGGTGCAAACATAGCTCACGGTAGCCTCAACCCCCTTAAGCCTCCCACCTCAGCCTCCCAAGTAGCTGGGACCACAGGCAGGCACCACCACGCCTGACTAATTTTTGCATTTTTTGTAGAGACAATGGCTTGCTATGTTACCTAGGCTAGTCTTAAACTCCTTGGCTCAAGCAACCCTCCCCCATCAGCCTCCCAAGGTGCCAGGATTACAGGCATGAGCCACCGTGCTCAGCCTATTATGTCATTTTTTCAAAGGTGCTCTATTCAGTTAGCCAACACCACAGCAAGGATCCATCTAACTGTTTAGTTAAGGACAACCCAGAGCAGGGCCTGAGGCCACAGGACAGAGAAGTCAAGTTTTGACAGGGAAGCCATTTAGGCCATCTTCCCGATAGGGCTGTCTGTGGTGCCATAGATACGGCAGGATGGCATCGGGCATCTGGAAGGGAGTGGAGAGGCCCTGGAAGCTGGCCTCAAGGGGCACAAGAACAAACTTTGTGAACTTTCGCAAATGTGCCCAGGCAATCTCAGTCCCATGGTTACATTTTGACTCCCACAATGAATGTGAAGCCTTGGAGAATGAATGAGTTTTGTTTGGATTTTCTGAGAAGCATCTTAATTCAAGACCTTTTGCCTGAGTGAGTCAGAGGCAGGAAAGCCTCCAGTCCCACACCAGCTGGTACTTTTCCATTGCCTCCTCCTGGATTATATAACACAGCACATTTTTAGAAACTTGGTTCTAGTTGTAGACTTCTGAGCTAAAATTTCAGCTTCCCAGTCCTCACACTGTCACTTTTTCAAGAGAGGAGATATTAGTGTTTTTGAGCAATGGGGAGACGATGGAGAATAATATACTCATTATATGGAAAAGGAGTACAGAGTTCCATGCAGTCATCTCAAAATATTTGCCTCCCACACCTGTGTTTATATAGGGACATGATAAGAGACCCCGAAACTGACTGTTCCATCTTGTTGCACCTGGGAGAGTGCCTCTGCTGGGATACTTTGAGTGTAGAGTCACATGTGGAGGTAGCATATTAGCTAAATTCATACTAACATGTAATCAATTGATATAGCATCCAGAGAAGCATTCTGTGGCAAGGAAGTTTCATGGGGCCATCTTGAGAAAACTGAGCCCCTGAAATAAGCAGAGGCTGGAGCAAGAGGAAGGAAATGTGTCGACAGAGATGGAGGGAAGGGGCTTGTGGTAAAAAGGAAACTGAGGTGTAGACCATTTCCACGACAGTCAAGTCCATGTTTCAAGATGACCGATTACAAGGACCAGATTTCAGATCTCTCACTTCTCACCTCCCTTCTTAAAACACCCAGCCTCACCTTCTGTAAACCGTTTGTCCAAAACAGCTCCTTGTCCCAAGAACTAAGTTTGACCAAATCCTCTCCTATTTAAGTAGAAGCAGAAAAGCACCAGCCCAATGCCCACCTGTCTTCTTCAGTGGCACTTCGGGCAAAGCCATTTGCACATTGAGTGGCGTTTCTTGTTTTGATGTCTACTTAGCCCCCATAGACATGAAACCTTAGTCACAGCCTGAAACATGGGACCAAAGCCAAACAGGAATTGAAAGAATCAAAGACAAAGCAAGAGCACGCCAGCTGCAGCTGTTAAGTCTTCTCCACCAGCCCCATGTCTGGTTTCCTTCCCTTTCATGCCCACAAACACTGACATTTGTGTACATGCCATTCCCAAGGGCCTTCAGATTTAAAACACACACACCCATCATTTTCAGCTGCACTTCAGAGAAGTGTCTCATAAACTATGCAGAGAGCTACAGCTTAATTCTGGCCTAATATGTTTCTAGACACCTGATATTTTTGCTGCACATGGCCATTGTATTGCCTTGTACAGCCTTTATCCAGGTGAATGGGACATCCCTGTCCCACAATTTCTGTTGGAGTTGCATTTTAGATGAATGTCAACAATAGACCCAGAGAAGTAAACTAGTGGAGGAGTGGAAGGGTCTTGATATAGAAGTCCTCAGATCCCTGCCCCTGTTTCCACAACGAAGGCAGCTATGTATTTAACATTTGTCCAGCATCTAATTGGGTAATGTAGCTTTTCTTGGGGTGCCCTCTCTGCTTTATGATTTACAGGACAATCACAGTTATCCACCTCCAAAGAATTGTCCATCAAGTCAGTCCATGGAGAGACATGGTGATATGGTTTGGCTGTGTCCCCACCAAAATCTCATCTTGAATTCCCACCTGTTGTGGGAGGGACCTGGTGGGAGGTAACAGAGTTATGGGGGCGGGTCTTTCCCATGCTGTTCTTGTGATGGTGAATTAGTCTCATGAGATCTGATGGTTTTATAGAGGCATGTTCCTGCACAAGCTCTCTCTCTTTGCCTGCCACCATCCATGTAAGATGTGACTTGCTCCTCCTTGCCTTCTGCCACGATTGTGAGGCCTCTCCAGCCATGTGGAACTATAAGTCCATTAAACCTCTTTTTTTTCCCCAGTCTCAGATGTTTTTGGGTGGCACCAGCAGAATAAGGGGAGGGGGTTTGTGAAGTTCTAATTGTGGGGTTGATGTGAAAAAGCCATTGTAGGCTTGTTTGTTTTAGTTGTTTTATGTCCAACAAGCATGAATTAAATAACACCTCTTAGCAGCGGGGTGGGGCTAGGATATTGAACGTAGGTGCGATTAATAACGTCATGGGATAGGAATCAAAGACAGATCCTGTGACATAGAATGCTCCGGCTATGGCTTTATCAGTAGCATGAAAACAGACTAATACAGTAAATTGGTACCAGTAGAGTGGGGCACTGCTGAAAAGATACACAAAAACGTGGAACTGGGTAACAGGCAGAGGTTGGAACAGTTTGGAGGACTCAGAGGAAGACAGGAAAATGTGGGACAGTTTGGAACTTCCTAGAGACTTGCTGAATGGCTTTGACCAAAATGCTGATAATGGTATGGACAATGAAATCCAGGCTGTGGTGGTCTCAGATGGAGATGAGGAACTTGTTGGGAATTGGAACAAAGTTAACTCTTGCTATGTTTTAGCAAAGAGACTGGCAGCATTTTGCCCCAGCCCTAGAGATTTGTGGAACTTTGAACTTGAGAGAGATGATTTAGAGTATCTGGTGGAAGATTTCTATTTCTAGGCAGCAAAGCATTCAAGAGGTGACTTGGATGCTGTTAAATGCATTCAGTTTTAAAAGGGAAACAGATCATAAAAGTTTGTAAAATTTGCAGCCTGACAATGTGATAGAAACGAAAATCCCATTCTCTGAGGAGAAATTAAAGCTGACTGCAGAAATTTGCATAAGTAATGAAGATCTGAATGTTAATCACCAGGACAATGGGGAAAATGTCTCCAGGGCATGTCAGAGACCTTTGCAGCAGCCCCTCCCATCACAAGCCTGGAGGTTTAGGAGGAAAAAATGGTTTCGTGGGCTAGGCCCAGGGTCCCTCTACTGTGTGCAGTCTAGGAACTTGGTGCCCTGAGTCCCAGCCACTCCATCCATAACTAAAAGGGGCCAAGATACAGCTCAGGCTGTTGTTTCAGAGGGTGGAAGCCCCAAGCCTTGGCAGCTTCCATGTGGTGTTGAGCCTGCAGGTGCACAGAAGTCAAGAATTAAGTCTTGACTCTACCTAGATTTCAGAGGATGTATGGAAATGCCTGGATGCCCAAGCAGAAGTTTGCTGCAGTGGTGGGGCCCTCATTGAAAACCTCTGCTAGGGCAGTGCAGAAGGGAAATGTGGGGTCAGAGTCCCCACACAGAGTCCCTACTGGGGCACTGCCTAGTGGAGCTGTGAGAAGGCCACTGTCCTCCAGACCCCAGAATGGTAGATCCACCAACAGCTTGCACCATGTGCCTTGAAAAGCCACAGACACTCAACACCAGCCCATGAAAGCAGCCAGGAGGGAGGCTGTACTCTGCAAAGCTATGGAGGTGGAGCTGCCCAAGACCATGGAAGCCCACCTTTTGCATCAACATGACCTGGATGTGAGACATGGAGTCAAAGGAGATCATTTTGGAGTTTGAAGAATTGACTGCCCCGCTGGGTTTCAGACTTGCATGGGGCCTGTAGCCCCTTTGTTTAGGCCAATTTCTCCCATTTTGAATGGCTGTATCTACCCAATGCCTGTACCCCCTTTGTATCTAGGAAGTTACTAACTTGCTTTTGATTTTACAAGCTCATATGCAGAAGGACTTGCCTTGTCTCAGATGAAATTTTCAACTGTGGACTTTTGAGTTAATGCTGACATGAGTTAAGGCTTTGGGGGACTGTTGGGAAGGCAAGACTGGTTTTGAAATGTGAGGACATGAAATTTGCGGTGGGCCAGGGGCAGAATGATATGGTTTGGCTGTGTCCCCACCCAAATCCCATCTTGAATTCTCACGTGTTGTGAGAGGGGCCTGGTGGGAGATAATTGAGCCACGGGGGCAGATCTTTCTTGTGCTGTTCTCATGATAGTGAATAAGTCTCATGAGATCTGATAGTTTTATAAGGAGGAGTTTCCCTGCACAAGCTCTCTCTCTTTGCCTGCTGCCATCCATGTAAGATGTGACTTGCTCCTCCTTGCCTTCCGCCATGATTGTGAGGACTCCCCAGCCATGTGGAACTGTAAGTCCATTGAACCTTTTTCTTCCCAGTCACAGGTACGTCTTTATAAGCAGCATGAAAATGGACTAAGACACATGGTAACCAGCCACTCATTCAAATAATAAATACCTGGGGAAGAACTATACATTGAGTGTTTGCTATATGCCAGACTGGAACATGTACTAGTCAACAAAGATGAATAAGACAGGCCCACTGTCTCTGTCTCCTAAATACTTGTAGTCTATGTGAACATTGAACCACAGTGAGGCCAGGTCTATAAAGTCCAGTGATGTGCTAGAGCCAGCTCGTACCAACTCTTTTTTTTTCCCCAGGATGGAATGCAGTGGTGCAATCATGGCTTACTCTCAGGCTCAAGTGATTCTCCCACCTCAGTCTCCCAAGTAGCTGGAACTACAGGTGTGTACCACCATGCCTGGCCTGTATCAACTCTTGAGAACTGACATTACATATCTCTTCCCAGCTGCAAGTTCGGAAATCTCAAGTTGGTAGCTTGAAAGCCGCCCTGGTGGGAGTATTTATACTACAGAAATTGGCAAATACCACAAATCAGGATTTTGGTGGTGTTGGTTTGGGTTGGGTTTTGTTGGCTTTTTCTTTGTTTCTTTTTCTTTTTTGAGATGGTGGTTTTTTACCAGCACACATCTGTCTGTGACATTAGAGTGGTTGAATTGCTGTAGCAGAGAGCACATTTTTCTGCTTCTAGCTGGTGGGATAAGGCTTTACATAAGAGACGGCATCTTGGTGGCACATTTCAAGTTGAGTAGCCTTCTACCAGGCAGCAAAAGAGGAACAACAACAAAAAAAAATCCAGAAAGAATAACATAAGTAAAGCCTTAGAAGTTTCAAATTTAAAAATAAAAATAAAAATAAATTTAAAAAAAAACCTCTATGGATTCAGAGGAGGAAAGCACTACAGTTGCTGAGCTGCCTGGGGAAGTCCAATTGGTATCTAAAGACTAGCAAGGTGATATGGTTTGGCTCTTTGTTCCACCCAAATCTTATCTCAAATTTTAATCCCCTGGTATTGAGGGAGAGACATGGTAGGAGGTGACTGGATCATGGGGATGGTTTCCCCCATGCTGTTCTAGTGATAGTGAGTCAGTTTTCATAAGAGCTGATAGTTTAAAAGTGTTTGGCAGTTCCCCCTTCACTCTTTCTCTCTCCTGCCACCATGTAAGACATGCCTTGCTTCCGCTTCACCTTCGGCCATGATTGTAAGTTTCCTAAGGCCTCCCTAGCTATATAGAACTGTGAGTCAATTAAACCTCTTTTGTTTATAAATTACCAAGTCTCAGGTAGTATCTTTATGGCAGTGTGAGAATGGATTAATACCCGAGGTCTTCAGTAGATGGATGGGGGCAGCAGTGGGAGAGGAGCTGCGAGAGGGGGAGCAAGCATGGCCATCAGCATGAACAGCACAAACTAGGCTGCTTAACTCAGTGGGGCAGAGGAGACTGACAGCATCCTTTCTCTGACCCCTTTGATAGTTCTCCCATCATCTTCCAGATGAAAGGAAAACTCCTTAGCCTGGCCTGCAAAGCCCTGTAGTTTCCACACTCATCTCCCACCAGCCCCAGCACGGGGCCCACCCTCCTGGGCCATTCATTGTCCTCCTGACCCAGGCTTTTACTTTCTCACTCAGGTTTTCCCTGCCTACTGTAATTCCCTTCTTCCAACCTCCACCTTCTCCTGGAGAACTCCTACACAGCCTCTAAACCTCTTCTAAAATGACTCTTCTAATACTGCATGTTTTCATTCATAAGTGGGAGCTATAAAGGAGATCTCACGAAGATACAAAGTAGATTGGTGGTTACCCAGCTAAGGAAGGGTAGGGGGAAAAGCGGGTGAAGAAAAGATGATTAATGGGTACAAATATACAGTTTGTTAAGAGAAACGAGACCTAGTGTTAGATAGGTCGGTAGGGTGACACAGTTTACAATAATCTGTTGTGTGTTTCAACATAGAAGAATTCAAATGTTTCTAATATAAAAGACAAATATCTAAGGTGACAGATATCTCAAGTACACTGACTTGATCTTTACAAATTATATGAATGTATTAAATTGTCACATGTACCCCAAAACTACATACATCTATTATGCATCAATTAAAAATAAAAAAAAATTTTGGCCAGGTGCAGTGACTCATGCCTCTAATGCCAGTACTTTGGGAGCCCAAGGCAGGAGGATCACTTGAGCCCAGAAGGGCAGCTGGGCAACATAGCAAGACCCCAACTCTACAGAACATTTAAAAATTAGCTGGGTGTGGTGGCACATGCTTGTAGGCCCAGCTACTCAGGAGGCAGATGTGGGAAGATTGCTTGAGCCTAGGAAGTCGAGGCTGCAGTGAGCTATGATCACACCACTGCACTCCAGCCTGGGCACAGGGCAAGACCCTGTCTCTAAATAAATAAATAAATATATAAATAAATTAAGAACTTTCACAACTCCCATTCCCTGATCCTGTCCATCATCAAATTCCCCAAAAGTCATATGGGTTTCGTTGCAATAATAAACCCTTAATGAACTGATGGAGGCTTACATGTGTCACTTGTCTCCCTACCAAAGTATAATGTTCTGTAGAGAAAGAATGCTGGGCTGTCTTCTCTCTGCACCTACAGTATCCGATACAGTGCTTTCTACTGAATAAGGGATCAGTAACTATTTACTGAACTGACTTGAAGAAGTGGGGTAGGGTTGGGAAATGGAGCACCTGAAATTGGTGAAGACCGTAAGGCTCACTGTTAAAAGTTTACCCACGTCAGGTGTACACTTTTTCCATTTTTTCTGACTGTTTTCCATTTTTTCTGACTGTTAAGCTAGGTTGCAGTTCATCCATGAGGACTCAACCACGTGAGTACACAAACCACATTTAAGATGGTTCGGGGATACACTTAGTGTTTGCCCAGGTTTTATTTTCCACCTGACAGTTACATTTTATCCACATAAATTGCCAACATTGATTTTGCCATTTCTTTGTGGTAGTGTCTTTGTAAAATCAATGGAAATCAAAGTTGCTCCACTGTGGGGCCTCAGCTTCTACCATCTCCTTCTGCTTCTCTCCAGATGTTTTCAGGATTTGGAGGATTTTTCTAGAGCAGAGGAAAGGAGTGGGAGGAATCTGTTTTAACAGCTCTGCAGGTGCCTGCTGCATCCCTGGGAGCTTGTTAGAAATGCAGGTTCTCAAGCCTCACCCCAGACCTACTGAATCAGAACCTACATTTTAACAGGATCACGGGATGATTCTTTGCACATTAACACCTGAGAAACGCTATTCTAGAGTCCTGCAGAAGAAAGATCTTTTCCATTAGGAAATTGTCATCAAGAACTGTGGCTGGTTAAAAACAGCCATGCAGTGTTACCACTTCTTCCACTCAGAGATAGGGTCTGTCTCCCATCCCCTTAAATCTGGGTTGACCTGTGACTACTTTTGATCAGTAGACTATGGCAGCCATTGATGCTGTGTCACCCACACGGTTGGGTTTTAAGAGATCTGAGTCTTCTGTCTCTTAGAACACTTCCTGGAGGGACCCAGTGAATACACTGTGAGAAGCCCCCAGAGATGCACTGTGGATGAGAACTAAGACATTTGGCATAATGGTGAGGTTCTCGGCTGACAGCCACTGTGCAGCCATGTGAGTCAGCCTTCCTGGATGTTCCAGTGCAGGTGAGCCCACGTGGAGCAGAAGAATATACCAGCTGAACACAGCCAGCTATAGAGTTGTGTTAGGTAATAAAGAGTTGTTTTAAGCCACTAAGTTTTGGGACGATTTATTATACAGCAATAGATAACTGAGACAGTACAATAACGAGAGAATATATCTCCTGAAGAAGTCTCTTAGCAAAATGATTTGCTGAATTATAAAATTGTAAGCATCACAACTTTCATGAACTTGCCCTGAAATTCTCACAGGTGGATAGTTGTAGTTAATTTGCAAGACAAAGAAGTCTGTGAGTTGAGAACTGCATCAAGGAAAGCCGTGAATTTGCAATTCAGAACAGAGCAACTTTCCCATCATTCACAGCCCAGGATGGCTGAGCACAGCCAGAAAACAGTGCTCTTCCTTTGGCCAGGGGCACCTATCCTACAGCCAACAATTTCTTCTAGAGCATAAATTGTTCACCTGAAAATATTGTAAAGTGTTGGTACTTTTAGCAAGGAAAAAAGCTTATATTCTAGAAAAATAAATTCAGAAAGGACATTACTCATAATTTTGGAATTACTGATAATTAAATTCAAGTCAATCAATTTTTATGGAGTGAAGTCCAGGTAGTTAAAGGCATACCAAGTTAAATAAATTATTCCTGGCCCTCAACAGGTTTAAAAAACTCTAGGAGGCATGCAGGACATAGTAAAGTATAGTGGAAAAAAATATAAGCTGGGAGCCAGGAGACCTAGCAGCTAGTCCTGGCTCTGTCATGTCCCAATCAGCATCTGCTGGTAGCAAGAAACAGATGCCAAAATTATCTTTCATCTAAGAAGCGGGGTGGCTGGGTGCAAATGGGCTTTTGCTGGAACTGGAGCTGGAACCAGAGCTGCCCCAGGAACCATGGAAGTGTTACAGGAAAAAGGGTCCTGATCCAGACCCCAAGAGAGGGCTCTTGATCTCGCACAAGAAAGAATTCAGGGTGAGTCTGTAAAGTGAAAGCAAGTTTATTAAGAAAGTAAAGTGGTGAAAGAATAGCTCGTCTATAGGCAGAGTACGGTGTTCCTGAAAGCAAGAGGAAGAATGTGTTCACCCTAGGTACAACATTTGTTTATATATAGGATAAAAAATAGATTATGGGGAGATGTGTTCTGCTACAAGGATTTGTAATAAAGCATTAATTTTCTTAATTATTGTATTTTGCAAGAATCAATATTATTTTCTTTAAGGCAAAATTAGGAATGCTTCTGTTCTCAAGATATCGGGATACAAGGACACTCCTAAGTCTAGGTCTGTTTAGTAAATGTTATCCATCTGTTCCCGTAACCATAAACATCTAGAGGCCAGGAATACCTAACTTTCTGGGAGTGCAACCCAGCAAGTCTCAGCCTCATTTTCCTAGCTCTCACTCAAGATGAAGTCGCTCTGGTTCGAATGCCTCTGACAGAAACCCAGGCTAATTCCTCTCTCACATGGGCCATGTGGTTGCTCCTTCTAGGACTTTTGCTGGTTGAATGTGCCCTGTTCCCTTTACTCTCTCCTTTACAATTCAGGCTCCCTCCCAGTCTCAACTGCATGCTTCACCATAGCCATGCAAATGCCCTCCATATTATGACATTAGCAATTTCAGCTTCGTTTTTTGGTTCACATTTCTAAGGGGGGAAATCTGATTGGCCAAGGTCATGTGTCAAAGGTTGTGAACAAATCAAAAGATCGACTGTACATGGGTCAGATGACCATGCTCATTCAATGAACTCTCACAGGGAATTGGGGTCACAAGTTTCCCAAGATAGCTACCTGCAGATAAGCCAGTTTCCTTAGAAGGAGGTGTTAGTAAGACAGGCAATAATTCTCATCCTTCCACAGCCATTAACTTGTTGGGGTATTTGGGACAAATCACTTAACCCCCAAGCTTGAACTTTTTCAACTGTAAAGGGAAGTGTTCAACATCTCTAAAGCTTCTTTCTTCTAGTACTAATGTCTGGTCATACATACTCTACAATACAGAATACAATGGCAAAATATAAAGAAACCAACTATACCTACTGTGGATACAGGGGTTGCTATGTACCCAAGACTTGAAAACAGCAAAGGTCTAGAGCGATGAGTATTTTCAGGACCACCTGAAAAAAATCTGGGCTTCAATGGCAGGACTGTTTCAGGATCTTTGAATTGCTTGGACTATATACCTCTTGGACAAGATGGCTTTTATTCAACAGGGTTGGTGATTACCATAGCTATGAAAATGATGATGACAATTTAGGAGCCACAGCTGCTCAATCCTGCACCCTTCTCTTCTCCCTTATTGCCCACCTTCTCTTATGGGACCCCCGTACCATCCCTGCCTATAGTAAGAGCTCAGTGGCCAGTGTGCCACTTCTAACAAGTTACTTCTTTTCATCTTTGAGTGTCCTAACACCTCATTCTCCTATTTGTAGTTACTGATTGAGAGAGTTTAGATGTTGTCCCCCACCAAATCTCATGTCAAAATGTAATCCCCAGTGGTGAAGGTGGGGCCTGGTGGGAGATGATTGGATCATGGGGGTAGATTTCTCACGAATGGTTTAGCACCATCCTCTTGGTGCTGTTCTCATGATAGTGAGTTCTCAAAAGATCTGGTTGTTAAAAGTGTGTGGCGCCTTCCCCCTCTGTCTTGCTCCTGCTTTCTCCATGTGATGTGCCTGCTTCCCTTTGCCTTCTGCCATGATTGTAGCTTCCTGAGGCCTCCCCAGAAGCTGAGTAGATGCTGGTGCTGGTGCAGGCTGTACAGGAAGCATAGCCTGCAGAACCATAAGCCAATTAAATTCCTTTTTTTATAAATTACCCAGTCCCAGGTATTTCTTTATAGCAATGTGAGAATGCACTAACGCACTGATCAAAACTAAAATCTGAAACATATCATTTATATTTTAGGGTGAATTTAAATCAGTGTGTAACCCCTCCTAAGGCATTTGCATTTAGCCCATGTATGAAAAGGGAGGTCTTCATTTTAGATAAGTTGTAGGGGGGTATTAAAGAATTATTTCTCTCTCTTATTTAACTTCCATTTTTCTATGAGATGGGTCTTTTTTGGTGCATCGCTGCAGAGACTGATAAGTAACCCCTCACTCTGTGCTATACATATAAGAAGCACATAATGCATTGGCAGAGATAGCACTCAAGAAAGAAGGAATTAAATCAGCCTTGTGCACTCCACATTGCACCTTATGCAGAGGGAGAAGGACACCAGAAATGCCATGGGAAATTAGGCCTCATTGACATGATAAAAGAAAAACCTCAGCAGAATTAAATTTAAAGGAGTTCAATTGAGGAATGAATGATTCGCGAATTGGGCAGCCCCCAGAATCACAGCAGATTCAGAGACTCCAGGGGTGCCTCATGGTCAAAACAAATTTATAGACAAAAGAAGTAAAGTGATGTACAGAAATCAGAAGCGAGGTACAGAAACAGTGAGATTGGTTACAGCTCGGCGTTTGCCTTATATGAACACAGTTTGAATATTCAGCAGTCTATGAGTGGTTGAAGCATGGCCACTAGGATTGGCCAACACTCAGCCATTGTTACAGGTGCATACTATTAACTAGGTTGCAGTTCATCCATGAGGACTCAAATATAGAAGTATGGAGTCCTTCTCCGGCCATATTTAGTTTGCTTTAACAGGCATATAGATTGTTTTGAGCTAAAACAACCATATTGATTGCCGGACAAGGCCTTTACCTCTTCCCTTACTCCCTAAAACTGGAGTATATAAATTTCCCCTCCTGTAAAGGAAATTTACTTTTATAATGGAAATCTCCACTTGTAAAGATGTCCCCATACCAGGAAGAGAGCTACTCTCCAAGACAACAACTCTCATCACCTGACTTACCTGCATAACAAGGCAAACTTATTTACCCTATGTCTCCTCCCCTCCCCTTCTCATAACTTGCCTCCCTACTCAGAAGCCCAAGACCCCTTTTTAATGTGTTTATTCTAAGACGATACATAAGCCTCAATCAACTGGCCACCTCCTCGAGCCATGTGTTTCCTTGTAAGCTTTTGTACATACCTATATAATTAAAAATTTTTTTTTCCCTCTTGTTAATCTGCCTTTTATCAGTTTGATTCTTGGGCCCAAGTCATTGAACCTAGGAGGGTGGAATGGGAAATATTTGTTCTCCCCTGCCAGGGCTGCAATGTCTTCATGTTAGGAATGTGTCAACAGAAGAGAGATAATAGAGATAGAATCAGAAAAATAAACATCCAAAGCTGTTCAGGATAGAACAGCATGGGATCTCGGGGAGAAATTTTTACCAATCACTGAAGGAGGGCGTTGGCTGGGCTCCCACTGTGGCCTGAAAAAGCACCCCTGGAGAACACCACTTTGGCTTTGTTCTGGTTCCACGGTCAGCCAAATAATGACCAGCTGACCAATGAGTGTGAAATAAATGACTACTGTTAAAAGCTTCTGAGATTTCAGTTATTTGTTGTATAACATCATTATAGCCAAAACCTAACCCAACTTTTAAAATTAGACATTCCTCCAAAACTTCACAGTATCTTAAAGATGTCAAGCACACACACGAGATGCAATGCAAAGTCATCCCTCATCAGGAAAACAGTGACTACAAGCTATTTGTGGATCATGCACACACTGAGGGCATCGGAAGTATCTCAGCAGAAACTGTCAAGTGGCCTCCACTTCACAGACTCACAGATTAATGACAGCTCTCCATGGCCTCTGTAAAATAGACTCAGTCATGCGCAGAGCATACCTGCCAGAAAGCTTATCTTCAGAGGCACACACTGGGCCACTGTCTCTACCAGAGTCAATGACAGTGGTTCTCAAACCTATGCAGGCTATTTTAGCAAAACATTCCACGATGAATGAAATATGAACACAAAAGAGAGTTGTTTCCATAAAAACTAAGCTGAGTGTTTTGAAACGACCCAGTTAGGCAAAGTGATATACATATATATATGTGTATATATATATACATATCTGTGTGTGTGTATATATATATATATATATATATATACGTATATATATATATATATACGTATATATATATTCAGAAAACCATTGGCAGCTTCTTTTTTTTTTTTTGAATGATGGTAAAATACATATAACATAAAATTTACCATCTGTTATAGACTGAATGTTTGTGTCTTTCCAAAATCCCTATGTAGAAGCCTAACCCCCAGGGTGGCTGTATTTGAAGTTGCGACCTCTAAGGAAGTAATTAAGGTTCAATGAGGTCCTAAGGGTGGGGCCCTGATCCAATAGGATTAGTGTCCTTATGAGAAGTGACATCTGAGAGTGCTCCACGACTCCACCCTGCCATGTGAGAACAGAGAAAATGCACTACCTGCAAGCCAAAAAGAGAGGCCTCACCTGAAATTGACTTGACCAGCACCTCGATGTGTCACTTCTAGCCTCCAGAACTGTGAGAAAATAAATGTCTGTTGTTTAGGCCACCCAGTCTGTGCTATTTTGTTATGGCAGTCAGAGCTGACTAAGACACCATCTTAACCATGTTTAAGTATGCAGTTCAGGGTATTAAGTACGTTACCATTGGTGTGCAAAATTGACTTTTTAATGCTGTTTAACTAGAGGTAAATAAGACCATTGTAAAAGATGGGGGATGAAATCATAAAAGCCTAAACCTCTGCATTTGAATTGCTTTTCAAGCACCTTTAAATTCTCACTCCTTTATAAGGAACCCAAACTGGAAAAGGAAATAAACATTCTGACAGTACTCTATGAAGAAAGTCTGAAGAACTTCTATCAGAGAAACCACACTCAAAAAGTCTTCCACCAAAGGGTCAATAAATGAATGTTCTTATGTTTTAAGTGAGAACGTTTTACTCTGTTGGTTTTATTTATTTTTTTATTTCCTTCTTTAACTGACTGACTGACTCTTTTGATTAATCAGCTGATTGCTGGTGTCTACCATGTTAGATAAGGGAGCTTGTGCAAGTTCCATTCCACCTGGCTGGGTCTTAAAGGATGAATGGACTTCCACCAGGCAAGGAGAATGAGAACAATAATCTGGGTGGAGGAAACAGGTTGAACAAAGTCACAGAAGCATGAATGTACATGACATAGGAGGAATTGGTGCAATATCAAGTGTGGCCAGGACATAAGGTCATCAGGGCCTCTCAGGAGGAAAAGTCAGCAAAGTACATCGGTCTCAGATTGCTCAATGCCTTGAAAATCATGCTAAGACACTTAACGCTTGATCCTCTGGGCAAACATTGAAGGTATTCCTTGGGGCTGTGATCTGACACAAGCTATGGTTAAGCGCAGCACATGAATTAAAGGAAGGGATAGCTAACTTCAGATGTTTTCTGCAAGAGTCCATGTAAGAGATGACAGAGGTTTGAAATACATAGTGGCAGCAAAAAATGGATCTGTGACCACAGACATGATAGGCATTTTGCAGTAAAATTGACAGTCAAGAATAAAAAGAAGGATGTTTTTGAGGATAGTGTGGAGAGTTCTGGTTTCAGCAATGGATAAAATTGAACTGGCAGGAAATTAGTCTGTAACTTTCTTCCAAGCAAATATCCTTTTAACATGGATAAATTAATTTTAACTGGCTGCTACATATTCCCCTGATATTATCACTTTGAACAAAAGGCGAGAACAGTGCTTGAAGTGAAAAGGTTTAAGACTCTTCTAGAGTTCAGAGTGACCTGAAACAGTAAGCAGAACAGCTGCCAAGGGTCTGAAGTCTCCTAGAATCAGCTGCATAGCCCAACAAGAGTTGAGGTGCTACCTCTGTTGTTGTTCCTCTGGCATGATTTCTTAAGAATACCAACTGTGTACCAAAAGTAGTCCTTCAAAATTCTCTTCCAATACAGCTGGAAAGTATATTTTTATACTGTCTTTTTTGAAACATAATAGGATTGTTAAATTGAAATCAATTGAATTTCACTTGTCAGTTGCCACAAAATAAACCTATCCACTTCAATTCCTTTTCTACAGGAATCATTTCAGACATTTTCATGAGATTTTGGGCCTTAAGCCCTTTTTTTTAAATCACTCAGAGTCCTCAGTAGTAGTTACCAGACCATGAACATTAATGAGTATACCTGTTGGCTATATATTTTGTGTGTGTTAATAATTGGTAGCATGAATGTCCACTTGAATTTAAGTTAACACTGTAATTATGTTTATCTTATCTGTGAGGTGCTTAGAACCTGACAGAGAGAAATTGATATAAAAAATTATAACACAAGTAAAACGTTAAAAGTATCATAGGGAGGGAAGAGGTATAATGTTTTACTATGAGGACCTGAAATGTTATCATCTCAAGCTTATAAAAATATTAACCTGGTACTCTATGTCCTCTTCCTTCATTTCTAATTTGTCTGATTCAATTCTTTGCCATCCAAATGCTTATTTCCAAAAATGGCCTTTATGTCTTATATAAAGTTCTTCCATTCTCTCTTATTCCTTTCATTAGAGTCTGAGACAGGCAGTCTCTGAAGTTCTGGGATGGATGTGCACACTTGAACTTATTTAGCCCATTAATGGAGATAAAGCCTTATTCAAGTAATGCTCTAGCCTGGATTTTCTTAGAGTCAGCCTATTTTCTCTTGAGTGTAAACTTCCTAAAGTCAATACTCTGTGGGAAAAATCCAAGGAAGTGTAGATATTGTAAAAATACTAATGTCCCTCTGGTTTGCACTCCCAGACTCTAGTCCTAGAGTAAGATATTGATCCGTTTACCCTGAAGGCAATTAAGCTTGATTTCCTCTGGAATATCAACGTTGTGTTCCTTGTTATGTATTTCCTGAAAGTTTCCATTAGAAATATATCTGTTAAGAAGACAGGGACAGAGCAAGATGGTGGAAGAAAACTCTCCAGTGATTATCTCTCTGCAGAAACATCAATTTGAACAACTATTCACACACAAAAATAATTTTACAAAAGCTGAGGAAACCAGGTGAGAGATTGCAACACCTGGCATAGCACAATAATAAGAAAAAATACACTAAAGGGGGTAGGAAGGACAGTTTTACATTTCCCACGTCATTCCTTCCCCAAACCCAGGCAGCACAGTATGGAGAGAGATGTCATTCATTTGGTGAAAAGAGAGAAAAGTGAGTACAGGACTTTGCCTTGGTCTCCAACACTGGTCTTGCCACAGTAAAACTCAGCATTGGACAGGCCCACATAGCCCCAGACCCCAAACTGGTACCTGCAGACTGAGCCTTTATACCCACTCAGGCACCAGGCAGGACACAGGGCAAGCCAACTTCAGTGGCCCTATGGTCCAGACTGCCCTCAGTGGCAGGCAAGCCTTAGCAACCCCAGGTTTCTGGCCCGCTCCAGTGATGCACCAGCCCCAGTATCCCCAAGCTTTAGAACCATGCCAGATAGCCTGTCCAGAATCTTTGGATGAACTGATTGTTCAAAGGCTTTCCCAGATGAAGTGCCTGGGCAAAGAATGAAATAAGTACCTACTTCAAATTTGCAGACATCAATGCATAATCACTGGGATCAAGCACAATCAGGAAAACATGACATCACCAAAGAGACAAAATAAAGTGCCGGTGACTGGCCCTAAAGAAATGGAAATGTATGAACTGCTTGAGAAAGAATTGAAAATAACTCTTTTAAGGAAGCTCAGTGAACTTCCAGAAAATACAGATAAACAATTCAATAAAATAAGGAAAATAATAAGTTATCAGAACAAGAAGTCTACAGAGAGAGTGAAGTAATTTTTTAAAGAAACAGAAATCCTGGAGCTGAAAAAATACAATAAGTGAAATGTAAAATGCAATAGAGTATCAACAATAGAATTTATCAAGCAGAAGAAAAGGATCTGTGACCCCAAAGACAAGTTATTTGAAAATATTGTCAGAGGAGAAAAAAGAATGAAAAATAAGAAAAGCTTCTGGTGCTTATGGAACAACATCAGAAGACCAAAATTCAAGTCATAAGAATTTAAGAGAAGAAAAATATAAAGAGGTAGAAAGCTCATTTTAAAAAATAATCACAGGACACTTTCCAAACCTGAAGCAAGATGTAAATATGCAAGTATAGAAAACTCAAAGATCTCCAATCAGATTTAATCCAAACAAGAGTACCCCAAGACATAATCAAACTGTTGAAAACCAAAGCAAAGAGAGGATTCTAAAAACATCAAGGTGAAAGAAGCAAATAACGTATAAGGAAGTTCCAATACAGCTATCAACAGATATCTCAGCAGAAGGCTTACAGGCCAAGAAAGACCAGAATGATATAGTGATATATTCAAAGTGCTGAAGGGGGGAAAAACAAACAAACAAAACACCTGTTGACCAAGACCACTGTACCCAGCAAAGCTGTCCTTCAGAAATGAAGTAGATTGAGATAAAGATTTTTCCAGACAAACAAAAGGTTAAAAGTTCATCCCCACTAGACCTGTCATACAAGAAATATTAAAGGGAGTTCTTCAAGCTGAAAGAAAATGATGCTAATGAGTAATAAAAAACAATAAAAATCACTGGTAAAACTAAGTACACAGTCAAATTCTGAATACTCTAATACTGTAATGATTGGGTGTAAAACATTTATATCATTAGTATGAAGGTTTAGAGGCAAAACTATTAACACTAATAATAGCTACAATAATTTGTTGAGAGACATGCCATATAAAGCTTATGCCATCAAAAATTCAAATTAAATTTAAATTAATTTGAATTAATTACATCAAAAATTCAAAATGTTGGGCAAGTGTTGGACTAAAACTGTACAGTTTTATTTTCTATTTTTTTGCCATCAAAGTTATCTGCTTAAAATAACCTTTTATACTTCAAGATGTTTTTTGTAAGTTTCATGGTAACCACGAAAAAGCAAGAAATCAAAACATACTACTAGAAAAAAAAATACAAAGGAATATAGCAAAAAAAAGAACAAAGGATTTACAAAACAACTAGAAAACAATTAACAAAATGAAAGTAGTAAGTTCTTACCTATCAATACTTACCTTGAATATAAATTGATTAAATTCTCCAATAAAAACCACAGAGTGGCTGAATAATTTTTTTAAAACAAACCAATTATGTGCTGTCTACAAGAGACTCATTTCACCTATGAGGACACACACACACAAAGTGATTTCATGGAAAAAGATATTCCATGCAAATTAAACCCAAAAGAGAGAAGGAATAGCTATACTTATATCAGATAAAATAGAATTTAAGTCAAAAATTGTACAAAGAAATCAAGAAGGTCATTATGTAATGATAAAAGAGTCAACTCAGCCACAGAATATAACAACTTTATATATATATATACACAGTCAATCCCAATGTTGGAGCACCTAAATATATAAAGCAAGTATTAACAGATCTTAAGGGAGATAAATTTCAATACAATAATAGTAGAGGACAACACCCCACTGACAGCAATGGAAAGAAAGAAAATTAATGAAGCAACATTGAATTTAAAGTACAGTCTAGATCAAATGGACCTAACAGACATATAGAAAACATTCCATTCAACAGCTACATAATACACATTCTTCTCAACTACACATGGAACATTCTCCAGGATAGATTATATGTTAGGCCATAAAACAAGCCTTAACAAATTTAAGAAGACTGAAATCATATCAAGTATCTTTTATGACCACAGTGGTACAAAACTAGAAATCAATAACAGGAGAAGCTTTGGAAAATTCACAAATACATGGAAATTAAACAACATGCTCCTGAAGAACAAATGGATCAATGAAAAAAATTTTTAATTTTTTTAATTTTTTGAGAAAAATGAAAATTGAAATACAACATACCAAAACTTATGTAATACAACAAAAGTAATCCTAAGAGGGAAGTTTATAGCAATAAATGTCTATGTCAAAACAGAATAATAATCTCAAATAAACAACTCACCTCAACGAACTAAAAGAACAAAAACAGAAACCATAAATATCAGAGCAGGAATAAGATCAGTGAAACTATGGGCTGGCTTTTTCAAAAGATAAACACAAATCAACAAACCTTTAGTTAGACTAAGAAAAAAAGAGAAAAAAACAAAATCATAAAAAAAGGAAGACATTACAAAAGATACAACAGAAATACAAAAGATCACAAGAGACTATTATGAACAATTATACACCAACAAATTGGATAACTTAGAAAAAAAAGCACAGGAATTACTGGCTTCACTGCTGAATACTACCAAATCTTTAAAGAATATTAATTCTTTTCAAACTCTTCCAAAAATTGAAGAGGAGGGAATACTTCCTAACTCATTTTACAAGAGCAACATTATCCCAGTACCAGAGCCAGACAAAGACACTACAAAAAAATTAAAAACTACAAGCCAGTGTATCTGAATATACATACAAAAATTCTCAACAAAATCAAATTCAACAGCGAATTAAAATCATTCACTGTGATCAAGTGAGATTCATTCCATGTGTGTAAGAATGGTTCAACATAAGCTAATGAATCAATGAAATTTATCATTTCAATAGACGCATAAAAAATTGACAAAATTCAACATTCTTTAATGATAAAAAATGTTCAACAAATTAGTTATAGAAGGAATGTACACAATAAAGTTCATATATGAAAAACCCACAGCTAACATCATCCCTAATGGGGGAAAGTTGAAAGCTTTTCCTCTAAGATTTGGAACAAGTCAAGAACAAGCCCTGTTCTGTTCAACATAGTATTGGAAGTCCTAGCCAGAGCACGTATACAAGGGAAAGAAATAAAAGTCATACAAAATGGAAAAGAAGTTAAATTGTACCTATTCTCAGATCAGCATGATCTTATATATAGAAAACCCTAAAGACGCCACCAAAAAACTATTAGAACCAATTAATAAATGAATTCAATAAAGTTGCAGGACATAAAACCAACATGAAGCTATGGGGGAAGAAATTTCTAGAAACAAAAACTAAAATATTTAAAGCAAAGTGAATAAACAAGTTTTATAGCAAATTGGACACAGCTGAAAAGACAACGAACTGGAGAGTTTCTCTGAAGAAATTATGCAGAAGATAATCCAGAGAGTTAAAGAGGATGAAAATGTGAAAAAGAGAACAAGTGTCATGTCAAATAAAGAAAGTAAAGCATTAATCTAATCAGAGTTCTAAAAGAAAAGAGAATTGAACAGAGTCAACAGGAGAAAAAGAGAAAATATCACAGAGGCATTTAAAAAGACTGTCTCTGAATTTTTTTTCATGATGATAGACATCAATCTACAGATTCAGTATGTCTGACAAATCCTAAGAATTACAAAAGGAAATATAATCTGGTACACCAGAGGACAAAGATATTAACAGTTAGAATTTGATATATTCAGTATGAGTAGTATAATTTCTAGTGTAAGCAGTAAGTGAATAGAAATATATAACTTTCTAACTACTGGAGGGGGAAAAAGTAGAATGAAAAAAAACTAATCCCTACCCTTAAAAATAGCAAAGAGGACAAAGAAATTTCGGGACAATTAAAGAGCATAAATTTAGATGGTAGAAGTAAATATTAGTATATTAAATATAAATGAATTAAATATCTATTACCTGCTCACTCTGCCTCCATCTTGTCCTACTCCTGATACTGCAATGTATCCAGGAACAGAAAAAGTCGAGTTTTTCTCTTTTACCTCCCCTTCCTTTAGGACTAGGATTTCACCTGCATCTAATCTTCTGCCTTCCCAACTCCACTGCATGGGGCAGTCTTAATGGCAAATAAGGTTCAGACTGAGGAATCAGCTTACCTATAAAAACACTCAATCAAAAGATCTGTTGAAGATATTATATTCCACCATACATAGTAAACGTTCAGAAAACATTATCTGTTGTTTCTTTATTATTATTTCCTAACAGGCCCCTAGCCCTCAAGTGCACAGCTTGGAGTTGTTGCTATTGTTGTTTCTGTGGCATTTTCCATGTTTAATCATCACATTTTCTCAATGATGTTATAAGCCCTCAAAGGCAAGGACAACAATAATAACAATAATAACAACAATAATAACAATAAACTAATACTCCTGAGCAGTTCTGTAATACGTATGCATACATACCTTCACACCTGGGTTTTCCTTGCCCTTTCGTCCACCTGATACATATCCTTAAAGAATCAGCTTGTGCTTCACCTGCTCTTAAAACTCTTTTCTAGGCTGACTAGGGGAGGACTTGTCACACTTTATTGTGTTTATTTACAGATGTCATTTTCCACTATAAACTCCTCAAAGATAGAAACCGTGTCTCATACATGTATAAGTCTACTCTGCTCAGAATATCATCTCAAATAAATGAGTGAATTGACTGTATACTTACAATGCTCACAGCAACCTGCAAAGTAATTCATTCTTTCTTAGTTCAGTTTTGCTGAGTTACAAGGCTTAGAAGGTAAATGACTTGCCCAAGGTCACACTCACACTCTATTACCTGCTCACTCTGCCTCCATCCTGTCCTACTCCTGATACTATAATGTATCCAGGAACAGAAAAAGTCGAGCTTTTCTCTTTTACCTCCCCTTCCTTTAGGACTAGGACTTCACCTGCATCTAATCTCCTGCCTTCCCAACTGCACTGCATGGGGCAGTCTTAATGGCAAATAAGGTTCAGACTGAGGAATCAGCTTACCTATAAAAACACTCAATCAAAAGATCTGTCGAAGATATTATATTCCACCATACATAGTAAATGTTCAGAAAACATTATCTGTTGTTTCTTTATTTTGTTTATTTGTTTGTTTGGTTATTACCAAATTCTCACTCTTCCCACTCTGCCACATTACCTCCTCAAACTGCCTGTGTCTTTACAAAGTCCCCTGAGAGTTTGCTGATTTTTTTTTTTTTTGCTTATTGTGCATCAAATGAAGTCGTTTGACATGTCCTGCATTCTGTAGGTGATGACTTGGCTACCCAGAGAGGTGTCACATTCACCTGAGGTCCCAGAGCTGGCCCCTGGCAAACGGGAAATTTACATCCCAGTCCCAGTTCCCAAGCATTCACTTCACATCACCACCCTTGTAGGAACCAGTGTTAAGTACAGGCCCTGGGCTGGGTACAGTTATAGAGCTCAGCTCCTGTGATGACTATGAGCATCTACTGTCACTTCCAGCAGCGACTCTTCCTAGCTTTCAAGTGGTTTGAGTTTAGCAGAAAAAAAAAAAAACACTTAAAATGTGTGCTATGTAGCATTTTTGCCCTTCCTTTGGCATTTTAAATTTTCCATGTATTTAAGCGTAATTCAATATGTGCATAAACACAAATTATCTCATCAAAATGAAAGCAGTAAGATCAGCTGGTTATTTCCAAGACTTTTTGCCAAAACCTCTCTTTACTCTCTCCAGAGAGCCAGAACTAGGCTGCCTGTTGAATATTTAGCATTCGGGTGACACTTTTCAAACCTAGCATTCATTTTTAATGAATTATTGAACCTATAAGCCTAAACTGAGAGGTTGTGGAACACAGCTCTATTCTAAAAATAAAAGACAGGTAATAGATACATAATACATCCAAGTAGTAGGAATCTGTGTTAGTTTGGGAGACACTTTTATACGTTATTAGTTTTATAATAATTTTAAAACCTCAAATAAAAGATTTCTGTAAAATAAAGTTTATTGTTAATATGCCAACTGATCTCAATCCATTCGGTCATTCAAAATTACCAGGTTCTTTGCACATCCAACAATTAAAGGTGAGAAGAACTATATATCTCTTCACCCATTACTGCGATACTAAGAGATATGTGATTTAGATAGCTAGACAGCAAACCCCAGACCAAATTCTGCCACACAGAAAAATATTTATTAGCAAACAGGCACAAAGCCATTTCTATGAGTCTAATACAGTACCAGGGTTCAGACACTTCCATGAAATATTAACTCTAAACAAACATAACAGCATTCTAGCAGTAGTCTTCAGCTAACATGTTAATTGGATTAAGTTGCTAGAACCCTCTGTTAGTATGTGGACACAAGACAGATTGGCATACCTGGTTTAGGCATCACTCTAAACAAAGTTTCTAATCCAGGATTACTAGATTCCTAAACCCTATTTATGCAAGGACAGGGGTGTCTTTAAATAGCTCTAGCCAAATCACATATCTCCAACACTCCTTAATTTGCCAGTGCAAAATAACTTCTTTTATTTATTAGGCTAATTAGGGAACCTTCTAGAACTCTCTGGAGATAAAGATCATTAAGGCCTTATAGTAGTCCTTCAAACACTACCAACCACTCCTAAAAGATGTGTGTCCAGTTAAAGTATTTTAAATTTTAGCTACAACCTTATAGAGGATTCAGAATACACACACACACATGCACACACACACACACACACACACCTGTCTATACTAGAATATTTAAAAGTAAGTTATAGACAATAGCTAAATAAAACAAAAGAATAAGGTATATGGGTTTTATAAAGACACACAGTATAATGATGGTGTCTCTGGACTCTTCCATAAAACAAAGACATATTTTTTAAACTTTAGTTTGGTTCTTAATTACACAGAAAAACACAGCTTAGTCCATAATTAAATCCAAAGAAAGTGAGGCCCAGATAAATGGCATGACTTGCTGTAGGTTGTCCTGATAATTAACAGCAGCGTCAAAGCTGACACAAATCTTTAATCTTTTCCATGCTGCTGTGGGGCCCACAGGTAATAGATGTCTACAAATAAAAAAAGGTTTTCTAAATATAAAAATCATCCATAATTCTTTGTAGAAACTGTGAAAAAGAAAATATAAATGTAAATAATAAAATGTTAGTAATAATTCTAGCAGCACTCAGATACAGCCACCATTGGTGTATTTTTCTAGATACTGAGGTGACCTTGAAATTTTGGTTTACAAAATTTACATACCTCATGCGTGGTTTTGTGAACTGCTTTTATTTCATTTGATTTTATATTGGAATCAATTCACCATGACATTTAATAGCCTTCAAAACAGGATTTTTGTAATGGCTGCGTGTTAGTCCATCATATTAACATTTATTTATACATTCCTCTATTTTGGATGTAACAGGTACTATTTCTGAAGATTTGTTTTTTATAATCTCTCTAAGATGAATATTTTTCTCCTAGTATGTAAACACCATAAAGGCAGAGAGTTTGTCTTACTGATCACAATACCCTCAACCCCCCAGAAGTGTCTGACACATAGTTGGAGCTCAACAGGGATGGATGGATGGATGGATGGAAATGTATATTTGTATTTACCTCTGATAATTTCTCAAAAGTCTTCTTAGTTTGAGCACTAACATTGATTCTCTAGTTATGCTTGCTACACAGAATACAGGGCATCTATTTATCTGAAAATATTCATTATCCCATATTGTACTAGAGCCATATTCATTCTTTATCTGACACATCTGAAATTAGTTGTTATTTATCTGAAATTCAAATTTAATTTGATGTACCACATTTTAATTTGATAAATCAGACAAACCTAGTTCTTAACATACCACCTTCACAAGACAGCCTGGCTAGAATACTCCACTGGTCTCTGAGCAAAAGCCTAATCCCCTTAAAGAGTCTAAACCCATTAACCTATAGCAGCCAAACTGAGTGCTGTAAACAACCGCTATCTTTTGAGCTCCTGATCTTCTCCATTAGTCAAGACAAATTAGAAAAACAATAAGAAAGAGAACAACCCATCATGACAATGGAAGAACCAGGCCATGATCTTTCCAAGCACAAACTGCAGCATTTTAGCATCTTCCCAGCACTGCTTCCCTGTCTATCCCTACCTGTCCTCCCCTGCCTCTGACATTAGTCATCATGATACCTTCCTGCTTCTCCAAGGGACTCATGATCTGATCCTTGCCTCCCCATCCAACCACCTGCCGGCCCATCTCCCTCTCTGAACTCCAGCCAGCTTGCATGTCTCTTCGTTCTTCCCCTGCACCAGGCTCCTTCTTGCCACAGGATCTTTGCACATGCTCTGGCTTCTGCCTGGAAAGCCTTCTGTGTCTCCTCGTCCCTCCTTCCGTTCCTTGGTTAACTCTTAGTCATCCATCGTCACAGCTCCAAAGTCACTTCCCTAGGGAAGCTGTCCCTTTTTGCAGGCTGGTCAGCTTCCTCGGATCTAAGCTGTTAAAAGTTCTGTGTATTTTCCCTTGTCTACACTTACCATAGTTGCCATTTTATTTTTGCTCTGGGATTATTTGATTAATGTGCTAGAATCAAAACTCCACAAGGGCCAGAACACCATGGCTTTTTTTGTTATCACTATGTTCCCAGCACTCAGCAAAAGAAAAATAAAAAACTGGACCCTCGTTGTCACCTAATGGTGATACTCTAATTCTCTCATTCCTTCCAAATGTATCAGCTGAATTTTTCAATAAAGAAGACATTTCCCTTATCAGCTCTTCAGTAACTGTGAGGTACAGTTTATACAAGAAAAACAGAATAAATGCTTGAATTTTCCCCTTTTATTTACCAGTTTTCAGAATAATCAGAGGTGACAGACTCCTCCAAAGGTAACAAATGAATTTGGTTTTACCGTTTTGAGTATTATGAATTCATGGATGTATACATGTTGATGTGTTTCAGTCCACTAAAGTCATTATTCTTTGGGATGCTCAAATTGTCTTATTGTTGGCCAGTAGAAGCCTGGGCCCTTTTGCCATGACCTCAGTTGTCTTTAATAGCTGTCCGGCTTGTATGACAAGACATTCTTGGATCCCCCTGTACAGCTCCTGACACCAATCTGGATCAGCTATTTCTTCAAGAAGGTCTGGTTCCTTGTACATTCTTACTCACCTGTGGTTTCAATTCCCCAGCCTCTAAAAGAAACACTACAAACATAAATTCTGTTCTGATTTTTCTCCTGTACAGCAGACCTGTATACCTAACAGATGACTGGGCATTGCCATCTCTGCCCACAACACACATCCTGAATTTGACTTGTTTTGCACATGAAGTCATCATCCATCCCCAAGATGGGCTCTCTATTATGCCTTCCTTGGGGATCAGTACTTGGAGTCGGGTCAGGGCAAGATACTGTTAGTAACATGTGGAATTCAGCCACACCATCATGAGAAGGTCCTCTCTGTGTGTTCTGGCTAAACCAGCCTTCTACCAGGTTAGCACAATTCTGGGCTTTGCAACATTCATGACCTGCTTGAGGACACTGAAGCAGATGCTCAGCCACATCCCTTAATTTGCATGAGCCTGTGGGAAAAATATTTTTAAGAAGTCTGGATGTCTGAGCAGGCCAAAGGAGAGGATGGAAGAGAAGGTGGTTTCCTGAAAGCATGAAACTATGATTGTTCATATTTTGACACCATCCCAGGAAGAAGACTCTGAGGTAGGAAAGTACAGTCAGCTCTGGGAGTTCCCTCTGGAGAAGCTGGCTATGAGACGTGGAAGAAGCTCCCCAGCTGCAGTAGAAGGCACGAGAAGGTTTCAGGCTTTCCAAGTGGGCACAAAATGGGCAGCAACACAGGCATAACCTGGAGTGGCAGAGGTGCCAGGGAAGAGGGCAGATGCCATGCGTGACATAGCAGGGGGATCACACCGCATCAATTGTGCATGAGACCACCTTTCGCCGCCCAGGCGACTCAAGGAGATAACTGGATGGGTGGTTCCAGGAAAAGAATGGACATCCTGCTAGGCCATCATATGCTGTCTCAGAGCACTGAGGTTTGATAAATGTGGTGAATTTGGAGGCACTCACAGCTGAGTCCTGGGACAGAGTGGGCACAAAAGCAATACCATTTTCTCATTGCCCAAGCCAGCCCCTGCCCACAGCACCTCCACTTCCCAGAGCCACACCCAATCAATGGACAATTTATGATTCTAATCTTGAATGTCTGTCGAGGTCTTTTCCTTCTCCATCACTAAGCTCTCTCCTTTAAGTAAAAATTTTTCTCCTGGAGGAATGCCTCCTGGCTGATGCTTCTACAAATCACCTCACGTCTCTTCAGGCCCTCCTCTGTTACAGACTATTCCAAAAATTTTTTTGTTTTTTTTTGTTTTTTTTGTTTTTAACTTTTGCCTACCTTGTCGGCTCACGCCTGTAATCCCAGCACTTTGGGAAGCCGAGGTGGGTGGATCACCTGAGGTCAGGGGCTCTGGAGCAGCCTGGCCAACATGGTGAAACCCTAGCTCTACTAAAAATTCAAAAATTAGCCGGGTATGGTCATGGGTGCCTGTAATCCCAGCTACTCAGGAGGCTGAGGCAGGAGAATCACTTGAACCCAGGAGGTGGAGGTTGCAGTGAGCCAAGGTCGAGCCACCACACTCCAGCCTGGGTGACAGAGTGAAACTCCATCTTAAAAAAAAAAAAAAATGCTTACCTAAATATAAAGTAAAACTTTGAGCTCACTCTGAAATATATTCATATTTACTTACAAGCGGAAAATGCCCTACTGAACCGAAAATTATGTGTATTTTAGAATATACACAAAAGAGAAGTTAAAAGAAAATGAGAAAAATAAATAGATGTGATAATACTTCATTTCATTACTCCAATTAATAGTCTTACCAATCTCACCTGAAGACTGCCTGCAAAGTTCTTGAAGGAGCTTGGGATTGTAGGTGCTTTTGATGTTTTATTCAGACTGGACTAGATGATTTAACCCTGAAAGTGCATCTTACGTATCTAAAAAAGACTTTCCTTAGGGCTAAACATAACAGAAAAGTGATGAATGAAGGAATCGGTCCAACATGTCATCTTTGACTGAAGATAAATACATTCATCTTATGGTTCTAGCTCTATTAAATTGAGCCTGTTTAATATACCCTGTCTGCAGCTAAACTAATTATTTCAGGCTGGATTTTCAATTTCTTACCTAGCCCTAGGATAAAACACAGAGTTGAATGGTTACGTAATCACCAGGTGCTGCTCAAGTGGTGATTTTTCAAATCAAATATGGATCTCAGAGAAGAGAAGCAAATAACAACAGAGATACTTCTTGTGCTGGGGCCCTGGTTGCAGGACAGTGTCCCACCAGGCTACAGCTCTTAAATGGCAGAGCTGCTGCTGACGCCTCTGTCGTTCTTGCAAGATCAAATACCAACTGCGTTGACTTCAAATATGGCTTAAAAATAGGCCTAGCAGGCATAGTTTTCTCATCAAAACAAATTAGCCTAAAAAATAGCATTCCGAGAGACCAAGGGTTAGGAAAATTGTCCTGTGAGTGTTTTGAATTCTTTGTCACCCCTCATAACTGGTGCCATTCATGAGGGAGCTTATTGGCTTGGGGGATGACAACTTGAAGAGCAAAACAGGATGTGTCACCACCAGGCCCCCTGCTCTGCTGCAATCTATGAGAATTAATCAGTTTTGGGTTTTTTTGTTGGTGGTGATGGTGGTTTTTTTCCTTTCTTTCTTCCTTTTTTATGTCAGCGTCTCAGATGGGCAGACACTGAAACAGCTTCTTATTTGCATGCGGTGTGGCCTGGTGAGGGTGAACTGAGGACATGCAGAGCTCCCTCTGACTTGGCACCGGCAGGAAGTCGGCGGCAAGAAGCTACCACTTTTCAAGCCTGGGTGGCTTTTTCTTTTTTCTCTCTCTGTCATTCATTTTGGAAGAAAGCATAAGTTTGATTTCAAACAGAACACAAAAACTTGGAAGGAGGGCCAAACACAGGCAGGCAGATGATTCTTGTCCCCACTTTTACTTTTTTAAAATTTAATTGGAGAGGCTGCAGAGGTGGCAGAAAGAGGCCAGAGGATGGTAGGTGCAGACTCGCTGCGGTGACAATGCCCCAGGCACCCCCTTTCTGCACAGTGGGGCGCGGCATCCAGGGGCAGCCTCCTCTCCAGACACCTGGGCAAATCCAAATCTGTGTTTCTTTGTCATTCGCCTGAGGAGAAGTCCCTTATTCCAACGACCACTCCCGTGTGAGCCGTGACAGGTTTGAGTAGAATGAGTCAACGCTGAAGTGATGGCTGTGCCATTTCACGTGAATTTGCTTCTTTCTTGCTGATTTTCAGATGCAGTTCGAGCCTCCCATTTTTTTCTCTGGATTTGAATCCCATCCACAGATCACTGCTGCCTTGCAGCTGAGTGTGTCATTTGCAGCCCTGCTGTCTGGGGCCCAAGATTCCATACAAGATGTGCCCAGAGAAGCAAATGAGCAACTCTGCTCTGATATGGGCAGCAAAAAGGCAAGCAGGTGCCAACAGAAGGACACTGAGTTCCTGGTAGTGGCATCTGGCCAAGGTTCCTCTCATCTCTCTCAGACAAAACACCAAATTCTTCCCCAACAGAAGCAGCAAAAACGTGTAATATAGGCCAGCGCAGTGGCTCACACCAGTAACTTATGCCTTGGGAGGCTGAGGGGGGAGGATCACTTGAGGCCAGGAGTTGGAAACAAGCCTGGGCAATATAGCAATATCCTGTCTCTACAAAAAAAATTTTTAAAAATTAGCTGGGCATGGTGGTGCATGCCTGTAGTCCCAGCTACTTGGAAGGCTGAGGTGGGAGGATCACTTGAGCCCAGGAGGTCAAGGCTGCAGTGAGCCATGATTGCACTAACTGCGTTCCAGCCTGGGTGACAGTGAGACCCTGTCTCAAAACAAAACAAACAAATAAACAAAAAAAACCATAATAGAGAGTATTTATAAGTTGCCTTATTCCAAGGAACAAAACATGGTGGGAAACTATGACAGTATAATACGGTACGTGGTAATATTTAGATATGTCTAAAATGTCACTTTGATGAGCAAGTTTTATCATTTTTATACTCATCCTAAATTATTTTTTTCCAAATCAGAGTGCAATGGCCCTTGGGAACTGGGAAAGAATGTCTTCCCAGACCTGGAGGAAACTCCAAATGACTGGATCCTAATGATTCTACAGGTTCCTGGCTTTTCCCAGCAGTCCCTGCCCACTGAGTCACCCTTCCTATAAATATCCCCATCCCACAAGATAATGGTCTTTTCAAATTTCATTAAGTTTTTGTCTCTTACCAAATTGCTATCTATACTTTTAACAATGTTTCATCACCTGAAGAGCTTTACAGGGTTTGCTAACCCCCTTGCCTCCTCACTAGCTGAATATCTCATCTCAGATATCCCTTGAACTTGTACCTCTGCAAAATTAAAATGACTACATACTATGGAACGTCTTGAAGGTCAGCAGCAAAATACCACAGCCTTTGAAGGGCCAAGAGTATACACTAACCTATGTCGTAGGACAAATTTATAACCTGGGGATCCAGAAAAGGACCATCCTCTAAGACAGGGGCTAACCTGGCTTTCCCCTGTGTGGTTATAATACCTGGAAAAGACATGATTTGAAAGGTGAATATATTTGAATTGCTACAACAAGCCACAATCTAACAAGGGTCCATTTCTATTGGCCATGGAGCTTCCATTTCATTAGGATTTGCCACTCTGATGATGTCCTCTTACCCAACTGACCCAAAGACTTTTAACATCACACCTTTTTTTCTGGGCTTTTAAAGCAAGTTTTTGAGGCCAGAGTAAATCATGATAGGCTGTACACAAAGTCTTTACCTGGAAGCCCATCAAATATATATTTTTATAAGATCTGTTTTATGTTTGTGCAATCAGTGTGTGTTGGCTGGAATGAATTCTCTATTTGCTTGTCATGTGGAAGTATAACCCAGACAAGCCAGCCTAGCAAAGTGGTTCAATGTGTCGGGTTCTTTGGAACCACATAGACACTTCCAAACCTTATCCTGCATTTAGTTCTTTGACCTTAGGCAAATTACTTTATTATCTTTAGCCTCATTTCTTAGTTTGTGGAATGGAGATAACAAGGCTCGTAGGGTTGCTGTGAAGATTATGTATTTAAATTGTGTAGCCGCAGTGCTTGAAACAACCAACAAATAGACGATTGAGAGAGAGAGAGAAGATAGATGGATGGATGGGCAGATGAACAAATGGATGGATGGATGGGTGGATGGATGGAAGGATGGATGGATGCATGGATGGATGGATGCATGGATGGATGGATGGATTAATGGATGGATGAACAGATGGATGGATAAGTAGATGGATGGATGGATGGATGGATGAAATTGGATGGATGGATGGATGGATGGATGGACAGATGGATGGATAAGTAGATAGATGGATGGAGAGATAGACAAATAGATGGATAGGCATCAGCAAAAGAAGAGTCGCTACTTCTGGGATCTGATACTGAATGACTTGAGACAAATCTTGTGATCTGCCAATATCACAGGGTCATATGGAGCAACTTTGCTCAGATATTGGCAGCAAAAGGCCAGCAGGCACAAACAGAAAGACACTGACTTTCTGTGGGTGAGAAAAGGGGAAAAGAGAAAAGAAAAAAGGGGAGTGGGGCTAAACAAATTAAATGATATTTAAGGTCATGTTCAATCCCCTAATTCTGAGAAAACAGGACTCTGAAGTGTTTGAGTACATTGAAGAAGGGCATTTTGTTAACGACACTGCTGTTTATTTTTGACTGTTTAACTTTCACCACAATACACTCTTTCATGTAGATTCCTCTTTGCCTTTTTTCTCAGTCTAATTCCCTGAATAAGAGTCCTATGTGAAGACCTAGGCTTGACTAAGAAAGCTTGTCTTGCAAGCAGGCTAGTCTGTATTGCCTAGTCTCCTGAATTATCTAGAAATGGCTTTTGTCTGCTATAAGCAGAGACTCAAAGTAAGCATGGCTTAATCACATTATGGGATGACTTTCTTTCACATGGCATCGTCTGAGGAGAGATGCCCAGGGAGCATAGGAGGGCTCCACATTGTCAGCAGGAACCAGGTACCCTATATCATTCTGCTCCACCACCTTCGGCTGTGGGATTTTGTTCTCCAGAATTCACCTCATAGGCACAAGATGGCTGCTGGAGCTCCAGTCATCCCACTTCTTTGCAGATACAAAAAAGTAGAAGACAGAAGTACAAAAGGTCCCTTTTTCCAGCTGGGTCAGCCCCCTTCACAAAGCCTTCCCAGAATCCCGTCCAGTGACTTCCACTTACATCTCCTTGGCCACAATTCCAGCAAGGGACACTGAAATATAGGCTTTTAGCTGGGCACGCGTTCACCTTCCTGTGATAGCAACACAAGGGAAGAATGGATATTGAGGAGGCAAGTAACAGCCTCTGATACAGCTCCTTCCCCGAAAAGCCCTCGTAAAAGCCCGGGTACCCTGTGACAGGTTCTCCACCTTGCTCCATGGGCAGCCTGCATCCCTGCCTACCCCATCCCACTGTGTTTCCTCCTCCCTGGTTCTTATAAGCAATCCTAGCTCCTCAGAGGCAGCTCTCTAGCGAGGCTCCATCTATGGAGCTTGACTTTAGATTTGGCCAAGCTCTGCTTCACCTAAATGAAGGCATCATCTCAATACTCTCTAAACTCATCCTCCCACTCCCAGTGGAAACAAGCACATGGAAACAAACACAAGGGGAAGGAGAAGGCGGTCTCTATCCCTGCTCCAGGGATGGCATTTCTACCAGTGTCATCACAGTCAAACATGGGTGGCAGTTTCCTTTTCTTAGACCTCCCTCAATGTGTGACACACCCCATGGACCTTTCATAACTAGGAGGAAAAGTCCACATCTTGCCAGTGAAGAGAAGGCCACAGCCTCTGCCAGGGGCTCCCTTTCCCCTACCCAGGAGGTCATGATGAGATTGGGGATGGCAAAGCTGACGCTAATCTTGCCCACAACCCGTCAGAGTCCTCTCTTGCATGCTTTACTTTGGCATAGGGAGGGTGCCTGCTTATTAAGCATCCAGATGAGCAAACTCTGCCACTGCAGTTCTCCTCCACCCAGCAGCCGGGAGCCTGACAGCAACCAGATGGAACCAGGCTGGGCAGGAATAGGGAGGGGCAATTCCCTACAAGGCTGGCCCAGAAGACATGGCTGCAGAAGACTGCTGGCAAGTCCATAGCTGAAAAAGATCCCATGTCATACTTTGCTGCAGAGTGCTCTCTGCAGAGTCCCCGAATCACATTGTAATAAAGCTAGATGGGTATTGACAGTTCATCTGGCTCAGCTGCCTGCCTCCAGATGTGGCTGCGTGCAGTAGGAAGGCCAGACATGGGGATATTATTGGAAGCAACACACACATGTGCACACACACAAAATGCACATGCACATACATAAATATGCACGCAGATGTGTGCATGCATGTGAACAAATGTGCACACCCAGGCATGCACACATATGCATATACACATGTCCTCACCCTGCTTTGAGCCTGCCTACATCCTGGCCTCAGACGCAGGGCTGGGCAGGAAGCAGAGCAGAATCCTCTGCCACAGAAGGCCTGGTGCCAGCATCAGGACCATCAGCCTCCCCACCCTGTGTCTCTGCCCCAGGAGGCAGGAGGCTCTCAGGATGCAGAACCTCTGGATCTACCATGTCCCTCCTACACCTGGCGCTCTATCACAAAACTCTAGGTGTCCTGAACCTGGTTCCAGAGACATGCATAGCCCCTGTCCATGCCTCCAACTCCACCTGGCCTCCTCTTCCTACTTCATTCCTTTGGATTTGGGTCCAAAGTCTTTCTCCTTTACCCTCCAGGTCGTGGTGATGCCAAGCTTCAAAATCCGGCCTAAATTCCTAGGCCTGGAAAGCTTGCCCACAGTCCACAGCATCTCAAGGCTCACTGGTACCTGCAGCTGAGCTCTTTCCCCACCGATTTTTCTGACAGCCCCCAGCAGACATCCACTTCTCACTTGTGCCAGCATAGATTATGGTAACCCCATCCTAATCCAAGTGTGTGGCTGGTAAACTCTCCCCAGCTGAAATACAAAATTTTAGTAGTGTTTACTCTTGGGAAGTTCTTTTTTTTTTTTTTTTTGAGAGTCTTGCTTGGTTACCCAGGTTGGAGCACAGTAGCACGATCTCGGCTCACTGCAACCTCTGCCTCCCAGGTTCAAGTGATTCTCCTGCCTCAGCCTCCCGAGTAGCTGGCTGAGATGACAGGCGTCTGCCACCATGCCCGGCTAAGTTTTGTATTTTTAGTAAAGTTGGGGTTTCACTATGTTGGCCAAGCTGGTCTCCAACTCCTGACCTCAGTGATCCGCCCGCCTTGGCCTCCCAAAGTGCTGGGATTGCAGGCATGAGCCACCGTGCCCGGGCTAGGGAGTTCTTACATATTGAGGAAAATCTCCATTATTCTACAACTAGCTCCTCTCTGCTACCCACTTTGGGGCCAGCTGGAGCATGTCCAGAAAATGCAAACTAATTCTAAGCTCCAAAAGGAGTCTCCTGCAATTAAAAAAGAGAGACAAGGAGAGAGCAAGAAGGAATTTCTCCTTCAACATATGTACATGGTACAGTAACTGACATTTTTTATGACCACTATAATAGGAGACTGGCATTGCCTCTTGCCTGAAGATGAGAACACTTGCTGTGTGGGCGTTTCTTCACTCTCTTGCCTGCGATCAGCAAAGCCTCTGTCAGACTAATTGAAGGAAAAAGAGGATCCCTATGCAAACAAAATAGACGGCATACAGACACAGAGCCTTCGTATTTCAGGTAGGCTGTGGACCTTGCTGCTCTATACCTCCTTTCCCTCCTAGCCATCACAGTTTTTCCTTTATGTCTCGCTCTCTCTCATGCTGGGCCTCTCCAAGCAGAGAGGGTTTGATAGAGTTGGTTTGGTAAGATCTGATACTCAATGCCTACTTAGGTTCCAACCTGACCCTGTCTCCTGCCACCGAGGGAGCCAGTCATCTGCATTTTGCAGCTTGGAGAACCAGAGGTCCGTGGGACTAGCAGGACTGCCCTGTGTACTTCGTTTCCATGCATTTTTATATTATTTTTAATTGACAGATCATAATTGCATTACATTTATGGCATATAATGAGATATTTTGATATATGTACACATTGTGGGGTGATTAAATCAAGCTAACGAACAAATCCCTCAACTCAATTGCTTGACATTTTCTGTGATGATACATTTAGTTATTTTGTTATACATAACTTAGTTATTTTGAAATATGCATCATTGACTGTAGTTACTCTGCTGTGCAATAGATCTCAAAACCTATTTTTCCTGTCGAGCTGAAACATTGTATTCTTTGACCAATAACTCCCCTTTCCTCCCTCTCCCCGAGCCTCTGGTAGCCATCATTCTACCCGCTACTTCTATGAATTCAAATCGTTTTAAATGGTGAAGCCCCATCTCTACTAAAAACCCAAAAAAAAGAAAAAAATTAGCCGGGCATGGTGATGGGTTCCTGTAATCTCAGCTACTCGGGGAGGCTGAGGCAGGAGAATTTTGAACCTGGGAGACGGAGGTTGCAGTGAGCCGAGGTTGCGCCACTGCACTCCAGCCTGGGCGACAGAGCAAGACTCCGTCTCAGAAAAAATTAAAACAAAAAATTGTTTTAAATTCCACATGAAAGTGAGATCATGCATTGCTTGTCTCTCTGTGCTCAGTTTATTTCACTTAGCAGTTTTAAATATCTAGCGATTGGCAACTCTCATCCAAGTGCTCATGTCTCTGGTTAAAGAGAAAAGGATAATTTGCTGGGATTCAAGGCTGACCAGTCAGGCCTGGTGTAGGCTTGTTGCACCTCCTGGCCTGCATTTTTTACTACTGCCCTTCACCCTCCACCTGAGCAGTCCCCTCTCTCCCTGTGGTTTCCGTGACATTCCCATTCTATCATCTCCCATTTCCTTCCTGGTGTGTCCTGCTGAGCTCCAGACCTATGTATCCAGCCCCCTACTTAATGCCCACCCTTGGGTCTTTCGTAGTCATCTCAAAGGTGGTATGTGTCCAACCTGAACACTTGAACCCCCACCGCCCCACCTCCCCGCACCACCAAGTGTGTCCCTCCCCCAGCGATTGCTGCCACACTCTGTGGTGTTTTTATTTTCTCATTGCTGGTGCCAGAACGGGGAGCAGCTATCCCTGGCACCTGGCTCTCCCGCTGTCTCACCACATCCTCCCATCTGGTTCATCACCCAGCCCAGCACAGCTCACCTCACCTGTGAGCAGAGAACCCACCCACTCCCTTCATCTCTGCTGCTCCATCCCAGGCTCCTCCTGGGGCTACTGCAAGAGCCAGGAGGCTTGTCCCTCCAACACTGGTTTCCCTTCCCACTCTCATCCCCCACCGCCCCCCCGTTCCCCCTAAAGCACCCATAACAAGCTTTGTTTTAATGTGTTAGAATATACATAACATAAAACTTACCACTTTAACCATATATATAGATAGATAGAGATAGAGATAGAGATAGAGATAGAGATAGAGATAGAGGTAGACTTTTTTGTTTTTTGAGATGGAGTCTTGCTCTGTCACCCAGGCTAAAGTGCAGTAGTGCAGTCTCAGCTCACTGCAACCTTTGCCCCCTGGGTTCAACTGATTCTCCTGTCTCAACCTCTTGAGTAGCTGGGATTACAGGCACGCACCACGATGCCTGGCTAATTTTTGTTTTTTTTTGTTTGTTTATTTGTTTTTTTAGTAGAGACAAGGTTTCGCCATTTTGGTCAGGCTGGTCCCAAACTCCTGACCTCAAGTGATCTGCCCACCTCGGCCTCCGAAAGTGCTGGGATTACAGGCATGAGTCACCGCACCTGGCCCACTTTAACCATATTTAAGTGTGCAGTTTAGTGGCATTAAGTACATTCAAATTGTTGCGCAAACATTCCCACCATCCACCTCCAGAACTTTTACTTCTTCCCAAACTGAAACTCTGTCCCTAGGAAACATAACTCCCCATTCTTCCATCTCCCCCAGCCCCTGGCAACCACCTCTCTACTCTCTGTCTCCTTGAATTGGACTATTCTAGGGACCTCATGGGAGTGGTATCACACAGTATTTGTCCTTTTATGTCTGGCTTATTTCACTCAGCGTGTTGTCTTCAAGGTTCATCCACGCTGTAGCATGTGCCAAAATTTCCTTCCCTTTTTAAGGCTGAATAATATTCCATTGTGTGGACAGACCATCCCTTACCTATCCATTCTCCATCAGTGGACACCGGGGTTACTTCACTTCCACATTTTTGCTATTGTGAATAACACTGCTGTGAACACTAGGGTATAAATATGTTGGAGTCCCTACTTTTTATTCTTTTTGGTATATACCCAGAAGTAGAACTGCTGGATCACATGGTAATTCCATGTTTAATATGTTGAGGAAGCATAAAAAACTTTTAAAAACATTAGTAAGATGATATCTTTCCCCTTCGTAAAGCCCTCCAATGACCTCCCGTGGCACATGGTCAGCAGGTGCACAGCCGCTGGGTTCTGCCTGGCCCACCCTGGCCTCTCCAGCCTTCTCCCCCATCACTCTGCCCCTCTCTTGCCTTATTCCAGCCTCATGGGCCTTCCTCCCACAGCTCAAGGGTCAAAGCTCTTCCCCAAATCACCACTTTCACATATTCTACTCTCCTTCTGGTCTCCGTTTGAATATTACGTTCTCAGGAAAGTCTGGCCTCCTGCCCCAGCCTAAACCTGATGCCCTGATGGAGCCTCATCTCTGGGTTGGTTGGCGTAGGTTCATGCAGGTGGGGCTCACACTCCCATCTCACCACTCCCCTCAGCATCCGGCACATGGAGGGATGAATGGAGAGCTCTGCTATGTTACAGGTTGTTGTTACTGCCGCTGCTGTAGTTTTGGAGCAAGACTAAAGCTGATCATATGCCAGCAAGGCAGGACTTGTCTTCATTAAGTGATGGTGGAGCTTCTCCCATCGGTGCTAGTGCGCTCGTCGTGGGCCACACTGGGCACCCCAGGCTCAGCACACTACATTTGACTGGTGTAGCCTGAGCATGTTATTTAGGCTGCTGTTTGTCTCCTAATATAATTCATTGCTCACACACCTGTTTCTATCACCAGTCTTAAAGCTAGCTGTGAGTAGGAAGAACATGTGATTTTTTTTTAATCTCACTTGTCATTGACACATCTGGAACCATGCCATCAGTAGATGCGTCTTTGAAAGACAACCGAAATGATTTGGCGGCTTGGTTTGAATACGACTCTTGAAATTTTACCATATATGAAAATATTCTATTTCTAAAAACAGCCTCAAATCAACTTGGCTTCTAAAATGTTAAATAATTGTTGAATCTTTTAAACTGCTATCTAGCCATATTGCAATTAGAGCAAACATATGATGCATCAGCTATGCCAGCTCATGAGTGGTTTCTATGATTGCATTTCTCCTTAAATTTGTGGATGTTGTATCAGCATTCAGACTGTGTAAGTAAATCATTTAAATGCCTCTATGTGCGTGTATATGAATGTTCATAAGAACTACCATTTACTGAGCTCCTACATCTCTTAAACCTGCAGTGTCAGGCTCTTACACTATGCTAAGGGATTCATATATATATATATATATAATTCCTCCATGTATATTCATATCATATTATTCATATATATCATTTATATATATGAATATATACATATATAGGGCTTCATATATATGAATACATGAATATATATGTATATACATATATATATAGCCCTTAGCAGAGTATAACAGACCAACACTATGGGTTTATATATGGCATACACATATATATTAATATGTATTCATATTATAATTTATATATATGAATACATACGTCTTGTAAACCCATATGTTGGTCTGTTATACTCTGCTAAGGGCTATACATATATGTATATATCTTCATATATATAATTTTAACAGTATGCAATTAAACACTGTAAATATAAGTGTTTTTATCCCAGGTTTATAGAAAGAAAATTTGATTTTTAGAAAGATTGAATAATTCCCTTAAGGCCACACAGCACATAAGTAGTAGCTCTGATTTAAACTCGGGACTATCTGACTTCAAACCCTGTGCTCTGTGTATTTTTCATGGATAATGAGTTGGCTTTATCTTCACTAAAATTCTTGCAAAGCCCATTTCCTTCTTCCCTGCATCCTCTGTGAGAAAGAAAACAACCACATCCTCTGAATGAATCTTATTTCTCAAGGCGGAGACGCATCCCTGAGGGCTGAGATTGTAGTGTAGGGAAAACATCCGTTGCTGTAAGAGTCAGGACAGGCTGGGCCATACCACAGTAAGAAACAACCTCAAAATCACAATGACCCACAACAATAAACGGTTGATTTCTAGTTCACATTGGTGTCTATGGCAGGCCAGCTCAGCTTCCGCTCCACACCCGGAAATGAGTGGCAGCCTCTATTGGAAGCGTTGCTGATCTTGAGACAGGAAACAGGAGATGGAGAAAACCCATCAAAAAATGGCTTCGTTGGCCAAAGTAAGTCACAACTCACTATAGTCCATTACAGAATTCTCTTTCCCTGTGGAAGAAGCAAATGATTCTAACCCAGCAGGAACACTCTCGCTCGTTATCTCACAAACCCACAGCACTGTGCTATTCCCAACAGAACACCATGAAAATTACTTTTTTTTAAATTTAAAAATACATTTAATCTAAATTTAGAACTCAGAACTCATATACCTTTCTTTGTTAAGGTATATGAAATGGAGGCCCTTTTAATAAACACAACCATATAAATAGAATACAAATTTTCAAAATTTTCCGAAATTCAAATACAGAATTTTCTATGTATACATTGTATTTCCTGAGTAACAGGCATTAACTCAAAGATTAGAAATATTTTCAGGTCAGGTGCAGTGACTCCTGACTGTAATCCCAACACTTTGGGAGGCCAAGGCAGGGGACTGCTTGAGCCAAGGGAGTTTGAGACCAGCCTGGCCAATATAAGGAGACCTCGTTTCTACAAAAAAATTAGCCAGGCATGGTGGCACGTATCTATAGTCCTGGCTACTCGCTAGGCTTACATGTCAGGATCACCTCAGTCCAGGAGGTTGAGGCTGCACTCCAGCCTGGACAACAGACACTTCACCGTCTCAACAAAAAAAGAAACGAAAAAGATAAAAAGGCTGGGTGTGGTGGCTCACGCCTATAATCCTAACACTTTGTGAAGCCAAGGTGGACTGATCTCTTGAGCCCAGGAGTTCAAGACCAGCCTGGGCAACATGACAAAACCTCATCTTTACAAAAAATACAAAAAAAAAAAAAATAGCCTGGTGTGGTGCTGTGCACCTGTGGTCTCAGCTCCTTGGGAGGCTGAAGTGAGAGGACTGCTTGAGCCCAGGAGGTAGAGAATGCAGTGAGCTGTGATTGCACCACTGCACTCCAGCCTGGGTGACAGAGTAAACCCATGAGAGAGAGAGAGAGAGAGAGAAGAGGAGAGAGAGGAGAGGAGAGGAGAGGAGAGGAGAGGGGAGGGGAGGGGAGGGGAGGGGAGGGGAGGGGAGGGGAGGGGAGGGGAGGGGAGGGGAGGAGAGGAGAGGAGGAAAGAAAGAAAGAAGAAAGAGTGAAAGCAAGCAAGCAAGCAAGCAAGAAAGAAAGGAGGGAGGGAGACAAAAAGGGAGGGAGGGGTATTTTCTCCACTGGATCTTGACCCTGAATCCTCACTCGAGCTCTCTGCCAGCGTGTGGAGTGCTTTTCTGACATTGCAGCTTGTGGTTCGGTCTCACTTTTTGGAGTGATTGGTTCAACAGGGCTGCCTCTGCCTGGCTCCTTAGCTGTTTGGTGATCACACAGCATCTCCTCTACTCATCAGTACTGTCCCCTACAATGAGCTCCTGTTTGTCTGGGAGCTTCATTCCATTTTCCTCTAATCTACTCTACTCTGCTTATTCAAATCTTCCACAATTTTCTCATGTGGACTGAGCTTAATTTAAACAGCTTCAGAAACATTGAGTTTGCCAGCAACACTTTATTTTAGAGGCAAATTTTCCATATTTTATACCCCATTATGCACAATATGAGCAAGATCTGCAGAAATCCCCTAAGTAATTACTATTGCTACCATGACAGCAACAAGCCGGGCCACATCTGGACCGTGTGCAAACTTTGCAAGTGCCGTGGCAGTGGCAGTGGCAGTGGCAGTTGCCAATTTCTGACAGGGGGCATGAGTTTCCATTGAGTGTCCAATGCTCCCAGACCTGTCCATCATGCACGGGGGTGATTGCAATATCCCTCCCATCCGGTGCTCAGGTGGAATGGGGTTCCTTGGGACGTAGGATACCTGTTCACCACGTTTGGTCATCAGTAGCTGGATATGAATCCCATCTCTGCCAGAGACTGGCTTAGGCAAATTATTTAACCACACCCTTTTTCAGTTTCAGCATCTATGAAAAAAAGGCATTAAAACTTGTGGGCTGGGCGCGATGGCTCACGCCTGTAATCCCAGCACTTTGGGAGGCTGAGTGGGTAGATCATGAGGTCAGGAGTTCAACACCAGCCTGGCCAATATAGTGAAACTCTGTCACTATTGAAAATACAAAAAAATTAGCTAGGCATGGTGGCGGGTGCCTGTAATCCCAGCTACTTGGGAGGCTGAGGCAGTAGAATCACTTGAAACCGGAAGGCAGAGGTTGAAGTGAGCCAAGATCATGCCACTGCACTCCAGCCTGGGCGAAAGAGCGAAACTCTGTCAAAAAAAAAAAAAAAAACCAACACTTACTTCATAAGGTTGCTGTAAATATCAACATTTAAACAAGATTCTGGATAACTCCATTGGTAGACCACGTGACTTGTAACTGATCAGTAAATGCAAATGACATGGGAGGAGAGTCTCTGTTTTGTTCACTGCTAGGTCCCAGGAGAAGGACAATACCTGGTCAGTATTTGTTGAGTGAAGATGTGAACAAGCTTGTGACCTAGGACCCAGGTGTTTAGCTGGTTGCTCGCTTTTCTCCCTGGTCAAATGGTTCCAGGGCAGGGGCTGTGTCTATCTGGCTTACCTCTGTATTCCCAGAACCTATTCCACTGCCTGGCCCAGATAATGCTCTCAATAAATATTTGCCCAATAAATGAATTAACAAAGACAACATGCATAGCACATTTCCTTTCAGTAACAAGTACATGATGAATGTCAGCTGTATATCTGATAGGAGCTCCTGAGACCAAATGAGCCTACTTGAGACCTGATATTCCATAGATGTGAATATTACAGATCTCTTCATGTGCCGTGTCCTGTATCCTGCAGCAGCTGTAAGTGTCTTATTGGATACTACTGCAGACTGATGCTCAGAGAGCATCTACAGCGGAACTGCCCAATATGGTAGCCACTGGCGACATGCGGCTATTTCAATTTACGTTAACTAAATTTAAACAACATTTTAAAATTATATTCCTCAGTTGCACTGGTCCCATTTCAAGTGCCAATAACCACATGTGGTTAGTGACTATCATTTCAGACAGTGCAAATATAGACACAAAATTCGCTACTACATAGAAATTCATTTTAAGGGAAAAAGGCATAATACCATGCTGTCCTCTGATACTTCTTGAGCCTGTAAGCACCTATCCAAGGTGCTTCACGAACATCTCAAAACACATCTGGGAAGAAGAGGGGGAGGGTTAACCTTATGTGTCAACTTGATTGGACCACAGATGCTCAGATATTTGGTCAAACATTATCCTGGGTGTCTCTGTGGGGGTGTTTCTGGGTGAGATTAACATTTGACTTGGTGGATTGAGTAAAACATCTAATCAATGTGGGTGAGCCGCATCTAATCAGTTGAGGGTCTGAAGGGAACAAAAAGGCTGAGTACAGGAGAATCTGTTGTCCCTCACCTGTCTTCAAGCTGGGACACTTGTCTTCTTCTACCTTAGGACATGGACTCAGACTGAACTTATACCATTGGCTTTCCTGAGTCTCCAGCTCACTGATTGCAGATTTTGGGGTTTCTCAGACTCAATGATCACAGGAGCCAATTCTTTATAATAAGCCTCTCTCTACATATATCTTTTCACACAACACAAATACAGATGAAAAATTCTTTCTCTCTCTTTCTGTTTCTATCTCTATATATGTATTATATGGTTTGGCTGTGTCTCCACCCAAATCTCATCTTGAATTGTAGCTCCCACAATTCCCACATGTTGTGGGAGGGACCCAGTGGGAGGTAATTGAATCATGGGGGCAAATCTTTCCCATGCGATTATCGTGATAGTGTCACAAGATCTGATGGTTTTATAAAGGGGAGTTTCCCTGCACAAGCTCTCTTCTCTTGTCTGCCACTATGTGAGATGTACCTGCCACCTTCCACCATGATTGTGAGACCTCCCCAGCCATGTGGAACTGTGAGTCCATTAGGCCTTTTTCTTCTGTAAGTTCCCCGGTCTTGGGTATATCTTTATCAGCAGCATGAAAACGGACTAACACAATGTAGAATCTCTTACTGGTTCTCTTTTTCTGGAAAACTCTGACTCACACAAAGAGACCAGAAAATCTTCCTTCTGTACAGATGGCAAAGCTCTGATTGAAAGAAATAAGCCTTTTCTTGGGTCTGACCACAAGCAGAGTTTCTGGATTCCAGACTGGAATTCCCAGCTCGCGCGGAGCCCACAGCAGTGCAGAGGGACTGCCGTGCTCCATGAAGTTGCCAGCATCCCCCTCCACCCCAGCCCAGGGCAGCATGGACCAGTTGGGCTTTGTTGCCTGTGGTTTCTTCCCTTAACCAGGCTCCAGGGATCTAACAGGGGCCTGACCTCGCCACATGAAGCTCAAGGAAGGGAGCATCTGCCTTCCAAGGAGCTGCTGTGTTCATGAGGCATTGTGCTCTCAAGTGGGATCTGGCTCCTGGTAGGGGATTTTCAAGGACAAGGTCAGAGATTAATCTCCATTGGTTTCATCTGCACCAGCCAAAATAGTCTTGACCATAATAACAACAAAAATGAAAAGAGCCAAATAACACGGGCAAGGACCAAACTTTCCATGCCTTAAGCCCAAAACCTGTTCAAGACCAAGGAATCAAACGAGGTCAAGAAAATTATTTTGTTCAGCTGAGGTGGTTCCACATGACTTTCTGCTTCACTTCTAAGCAGAGATGCACAGTAAATTGCTTGCCCACTCTTACCACACTGGTTCTACATGACGCTAGCCTGCAGGTAAACAGGCTCAGCATAATACACCTGGCTTTGTCACTTACGATCTAGAATGAGTAACTCATCATCTTTGACCCTCGGGATCCTGATTTGTAAAAGAATTGTGAAAATATCTTACGCATGCAATAACTGCAAAAATTGCAAACATTTCCGCAAGATCTTGTGTATGGGAGTTTCTCAACCTCAACATTATTGACATTTAGATGGGATAATAGTTTGTTGTCAGAGGCTGTCCTGTGCATTGTCGGATGTTTAGCAACCTCCCTGGCCTCTACCCACTAGATGCCAGTAACACTCTCCCCACCTGGGACAACCAAAAATGTCTCCCAACATTGCCAAATGTCCCCTGGGGGAGGGAGTTGCCTCTGGTGGAGAACCAGTGCTTATATATAAAGACATTTTGTAAAATCAAAAAGCATTACCCAAATGTTCGTAATTATTAACATGAAATAATTTTAAAGCAATCTCAGAGATCCTTCCAAATATTGATTGGTTATATCATATTATTTGCAAGAGAACAGTGGCACTGAAAATGTAAAAGCCATTAGGATTCTCTACAAATGTTTAGTGATTGTTGCATTGCAGAATTGAAGCCCTGATCATTTGCGTTTCTTGGTTGTTTTGTTTTGTTTTGAGATGCAGTCTCGCTCTGTCACCCAGGCTGGAGTGCAGTGGCTTGATCTCGGCTCACCGCAAACACTGCCTCCCGGGCTCAAGCGATTCTCCTAACTCAGCCTCCTCAGTAGCTGGGGTTACAGGTGCACACCACCACACCTGGCTAATTTTTGTATTTTTAGTAGAGATGGGGTTTCACCATGTTGGCCAGGCTGGTCTCGAACTCCTGACCTCAAGTGATCCACCTGCCTCGGCCTCCCAAAGTGCTGGGATTACAGGCGTGAGCCACTGCATCCAGTGAATCATTCGTGTTTCTAACAAAGCGAAAGCAAACATCAACCATTGATAGAGAAGACCATCAAGTGCAGCAGGGGAGAGCCAGCAACCATGTGAATCCATCTCTCTTTCATCTTTGATTCTGTAGGCCAGTGGGATGTGTTCCCATGAAGTACTGGGACATTTCTTCACCTTTATACTCTTAGCATCTGTCTTAATCAATGTAGGCTGCTATAACAAAATTATATTATATGGGGTGGCTTAAACAACAGACACTTATTTCTTACAGTTCTGAGGCTGGGAAGCCCAAGATCAAGGTGCTGGCAGATCCCACACCTGGTGAGGACTCGTCCCCATTTGCAGAAGGCCACCTTCTTGCAGTCCTCACATGGCGGAGAGGAGACGGAAAGAGATCATCTCTCTTGTGTCTCTTCTTGTAAGAGCTCTCATCCTGTCATGAGGCTCCATCCTCACCACCTCAGACCTGCCCAAGTCCCCACCTCCCAATACCATCATACTGAGGGTGTGACTTCAACATATACATTTTGGGGGACATAAACATTCAGTCCATAACAGCATCTGACACCATGCCTGACACATGAGAGGGGCTTCATATGTTAAGTTTGCATTGAACAATAGTTCTCAACCGTGCTGGCGTACTGAAGTTACCTGTTTAAAAATTATCAGCTTATATGATCGCACCACTGCACACTCCACGCTGGGTGACAAAGACTCTCTCTCTCTCTCTCTCTCTCTCTCTCTCTCTCTCTCTCTCTGGGTATATATAGCAGCCTTCCCGCCCTCTAGCCAGGAAGAGGTTAATGCCCACCGTGGTTGTTCCCGTTAACCAGGCTCCAGGGGTCCAACAGGGGCCTGACCTGTTCACACGAAGTTCAGGCAACAGCAGATCTTATATATATATAAAATTATCAGCTTTAAAAAAAGTCCTGATCCCTGGACCCTATCCCGAGGGATTCTGCTCTGGGGCACAGTCTGGACATTTTAAGCTCCTCTAACGATTCCAACATGCGGTCAAGGTTGAGAACCGCTGGCATAGAAAGGACACCTCGGCCGGGCGCGGTGGCTCACGCCTGTAATCCCAGCACTTTGGGAGGCCGAGGCGGGCGGGTCACGAGTTCAGGAGATGGAGACCATTCTGGCTAACACGGTGAAACCCCGTCTCTACTAAAAATACAAAAAAAAAAAAAAAAAATTAGCCAGGTGTGGTGGCGGGCGCCTGTAGTCCCAGCTACTCGGGAGGCTGAGGCAGGAGAATGGGGCGAACCCGGGAGGTGGAGCTTGCAGTGAGCCGAGATCGCGCCACTGCATTCCAGCCTGGGCGACAGAGCAAGACTCCGTCTCAAAAAAAAGAAAGAACACCTCAAAGCCTCCTGCTCTCCAGTGCACAGAGGGTCGCGTTCCGCAGGGCTCCCACCTGAGCAGCTGCTCCCTCCACCCGTGCTCCCGCCGCCCACGCTGCCCTCCAGCGCGTCTCCCCCGTCCTAGCGGGGTACGCGCAGCCTCCACACACATGTTCCTCCGGTCTGTTTTCAATTCTCCCAAGTGCATTTCTGCATCATTAACATTCTCCCAAGAGTCAAAGGCCACTCACCCTCAAATCAAATGTAGGTTCCAGAACCTGGAGAAGTTCTGGAGACTTTCTATAAAAAGTTAGGTGATTCAACCTGAGCAACATGATGAAACCCCATCTCTACAAAAAAATACAAAAATTAGCTGGGCGTGGTGGGCTCGCCTGTAGTCCCAGCTACTGGGAAGGCTGAACGGGGAGGATCCCTTGAGCCCAGGGGGTCGAGGCTGCCGTGAACAGTGATTGCACACCATTGCACTACAGCCTGGGTGACAGAGCAAGACCTTGTCTCCTAAAAAAAAAAAAGAAGAAGAAGAAGAAAGAAGATTAGGTGACGGGAAGGAAAAAGGAAGACTGAGGTGCTGGAAATGAGAGTGATAAAGGAGTCTCAACTCAAAGGTTTAGAAAAAGGCAAAATCATCCAATTAACTCACAAGGGTTTCAATAGTTGTTGTGCTGGGCTCAGGCCTGTTAATCCCAGCACTTTGGGAAGCTGAGGAGGGTGGATCGCTTGAGCCCAAAAGTTTGAGACCAACCTGCCAACATGGCAAAATCCCGTCTCTAAAAGAAATGTTTTTAAAAAATAGTTGTTAACAATGCCATGTGCAACTCTGAAGAACACAGCTTTGGGAAAATGTCAGTAACATCACTGAAAGGGAATGTTGGGCTTCAAGAGCTTCTCGCATTCTGGAAGCACACCAGTGGTCAGCTTTCTTCAACGCCGGGTGGTAGAGCTGTCTCTAACTCTCTGGAGGTTGGGGAGGGAGGAATCCCTTACACTGAGCTGGTGAGCAAGGCCATGCTCGAGCTGAAGGCTCTGGAGTCTTCAGACCTCACCGAAGTCGTGGTTTATGGCTGCTATTTGTACAAGCTCCAGACCAAGTGGATGCTCCAGTCCATGGCCGAGTGGCACCGCCAGCGCCAGGAGTGAGGGATGCTCAAACTTGCAGAAGCATGAATCCCCTCGAAGTAGGCCCTTGGATGAAGCCAACCAGCTTCCAGCCAATGCGATGAAGGCCAGGATATAGAGATTACATTGTGCCCAGAGCTGGAGGGATTCCTCCAGCTTGGTTTAAACTCTGCTCCAGCCTGATAAGTTAAGGGAAAACCATCTGTTTAGGGGTCTCTGACCTTGCTCTGAGTCTTGTTGTAAATATCTCTTTCACGGTTGCCAATAAAATAAAGTTTAAAAAAAAAAGAAAAGAAAAGAAAATTGCAGAAAAGAAAGCAGAAGAAACCAGAGAGTTGAGCTCTCGAGTTTTGATTCCGTTGTGAGTCAATGTACAGGAACCTGAGGAGCTGGGACGCTGCTAATCTTAGACCTGGCTCAGTCTTACCCCATGAGCAGCAGCTGTTGCAGGAGCGTGGACACAGGCTGGCACCAGGGTGTCTGGGTGCTGATTTGGGGCATATTTCTTTTCTCGTTGATTTGTCATGGCATTAGGGAGCCCAGATAAGGACAACTATCAACTCTAAGGCCCTTAAAGAACAAGTTGGAAGTGAAACTGAGCTCTTCCTGGTTTCTTATTTGCTACTCTGGAGAAAAGAGGTGATTAATACTTATGCTATTGGGTCTTTGAATGCTCTCAGCACCCATAGGTTATTAACTGAGACTCTCAAACTTCAGATTATTTCACAATCAGTGGCTAATAACCTGAGCAGATGCATTCACTTATAATTTTTGCGTATGTACACGCAAGGCTTGCAACTATGAGTGCCCTCCAACAATGGAACAGATGCAAAATAGAAATCATGTTATCAGATGACGCCATAGTTGTCTCGCAATTGCTTTGCGGAAGGATTTTTCATGGGAATTTTTCCATCTCTTTATACTTTTCACACATAGGTTGTTGGCTTTAGCCAAGTGCGACGGAGAAGGACAGGCATGTGTGAAGAGGCCTGCCCAAATGTTACCCGGTGCGGAGGTCTTTGTTTAGCCCATTGGCAAGAGAAACACCAGCACCACATTCTTGGTGAAAAGCCTCTTTCACAGAGAGAGTGCATTCAAGGAGAAAATCAGGCTTGAATTGCCATTTCTGAGGCAGAGCTTGAAAGACAGATGGAAGGAGTAGGTTCCATGGGAAAGGAAAGGAGGAAAGAAAGGGGATGGCCTCACTTGCCAAAGTAAAGCTGGCTGTGGCTGAGAGCTCTTTCAAAACTGCCAGGAACCTTGGGAGCCGTACACTTCTCTCTCCCAGGAGGAGACCCAGGGCCAAGTGACACTGCAGTAACTGGAAATCCTTTCTCCAAGGCCAGAGCCCTGTGCAGAAAGCATGGGAAGACTTCAACAAAGCCCTCTCTTCTTCAGCGAAGTAACTGTGGAATCAGGAAAAGACAGAAAATTCCTAAGTAGAGGGTTCTTAACTTAGACTCCATAGGCTAGTCTAGAGGGTCATGAATAAGCTGTAGGAGGTCTGTGCACACCCTGAATTTATGCAGAAGCTGAGTTTGGGTCAAGTTCAGAAGAAGGGTTCTATGCCCAACTGGTCATGTTTGGAGGACATGTTCATTTCCCAACCATTGTCCTGCCTGCATTTTCTATTCTTGACCAATGTAGATGTAGTTAGCCTCACCATGTTCCTTTTTGAGATACGTAATTTTTCTTGATGTTCTGAAGTACTGGTTGGTATATATTAAAAGTAGATGTTGTAAAGGGACATATTTTCCAAATATCTTTTTGTTAAAATCCACATGAAACATTGTCTTTGGGCAATGGAATGGCCAAACCACCTTTTTGGACAGGACACGTTGTATTTGTGTTCTGGTCTAGGGAAGAGCAGAAAGGAGCAAGTGCCCATGGGCTCCCTGCCAACGTGCCCATGGTGAGGCCAGATTAACCAGTGTCTCAGGGCTGTGTTTTGTCTCACTTTGCTGTGAGTGTAGTGTATATGATCAACAAACAAGTCCTAATTTTATAGCACCTATTCTTTCTAGATGTTAAAGAGGTTGCCAGTGTTCGACCAAAGTCCAGTTAGTAAGCAATTTTGTAAGTTTTGTGTTAAAATTCATAGGAAAGACTGTCTTCTAAAAATGACTTGTGGATATCGTGAACATCACCTCTAAGCATTGCACGTGCGTAGATTTGCCCACGGGGTTGATAGATGTGAGAAGGGGAAGGGTTCTAGGCCAGCATGTTCCTAGGTAGAAGATGCTTTCAGGACACAGCCTTTGTTGCATGTGTGCAGTTAATGTGGATGAACTTCTTCCATCATCTCTGAATCATGTAGCGTAAGTATTTAGAAGTGCACATATATGTTAAAAGTAGATAATGTAAAATAATACACTTTCGATTTTTCTGCTAACTTACAGGATGATTATCTTTTGAGAGCGGTGTTAAATTTGATCTCTTGGGGGAGAGGGGTACAGAGGGAAGTTTAGACAATTTCAGGCTGTCTGACCACGGTTCTATCTGTGTATTTTCATTAATTTTGGTGTCTAGTAAGGAATAAACAAGTCCTAAGAGCCCAAAGTGTGTTAAAAGCAGAGGTAGGAAAACAACCCTTTATAAATGTGGGTTGTTTTATAAAGAGGTTGTTTTACTACCTCCTTATAACACACTTTATAGCCTCTTTTAACACACTTTGGGCATTTTTATTTTGTCAGTTTATAGGAAGGACTGTCTTCTGGGAGCGACCTCTGTTAACCCACCTCTTGGATGGAGCCAGACACATTTTCACACTTCCTTGTCGGGGCAATAGAGCAGGGAGGAGAGTCACGGTGGAGCTCCTTACTGGTAACTCCATATCTAGAAGACAGTTTGGGGTTATCACCACAGTTCCAAATGTGCAGTTTTTAGTAAGTGCTTGTGTTTATTATAGACCGTGTTCATTCTTTTTTATTTTTATTTTAAGTTCTGGGGTACATGTGCAGGATGTGCAGCTTTGCTACATAGGTAAACGTGTGCCATGGTGGTTTGCTGCACCTATCAACCCGTCACGTAGGTATTAAACCCAGCATACATTAGGTCTTTTCCCTAATGCTTTACCACCACCACCCGCTACACTCCCCTGACAGACCCCAGTGTGTGATGTTCCCCTCCCTGTGTCCATGTGTTCTCATTTTCCAGCTCCCACTTATGAGTGAGAACATGCAGTGTTTGGTTTTCTGCAGGCATTAGTTTGCTGAGCATAAGGGCTTCCAGCTCCATCCATGTCCTTGCAAAGGTAGACCATGTTCATTCTTTATTTCACAATATAGTTGGTTTTTTAGATGTCTTGAGATGACAATGTATGATAAAAGGTAGAGCTAGTGAATTGGCCCATTTGTAAATGTTTTTATTATAATTAACACAAAAGAAGCCTCTTGAACATGGTATTACGAAGCCACCTCTGAGCAGTGCACCCCAGGACTCATTAATTGGGTCAGCAACAGAGCGGCAGAAGGAGCATGAGGAAGGAACTATACAGACACATTGCTATTTCCATCTTAATGATAACCATTGATGTAAGTGTGTATCTCTTTGGGGATTACTGTAAGAATACACTGCTAAATAACTCAGTGGACACATACCTTCTCTGCTAACATTTTACTAGGATAGCTCTGGTCATTCTCTTAGAAGTATTATATCCCAGTGTTTTATACCCTATTTTAAATTGAGCATTAAGGGAACGCAGTATTTTAATTGTAACTCTGCCAACATCTTTATTCAGAGGACTGTTGCCATTTTTGTCTTTCAGGAAATTTTTGTCTCCATGAAAGGCAAAATTACATTTTTTTCCTGATTGAAATGGTGTAGTGTATTCTTGGTTATCAAAATACTCTTGGCTTTGGGACTTTAAGTTGATAAATATTCATTGTGTGTGAAAATATGATACATATTGTGTGATCTCAACAACATAACAATATGCGTTCAATTATGTGTGTATACACACACAAGGACTTAGAAGAGCAAGGTCACATGTAATCTGCTTGTGATTACAGGTGGCTTCTGAGTGCTGTCTTCCACGTGCTCTTCATTTTCAATAAGCACATGTTATTAACTTTGAAAGTTTGAGTGCTTACATTTTATTTTTAAAAATTGTATGCCAGGCTGGGCGTGGTGGTTCACACCTGTAATCTCAGCACTTTGGGAGGCCGAGGCAGACAGATTGCTTGAGTCCAAGAGTTTGAGACCAGTCTGGGCAACACAGCAAAATCCCGTCTCTACTAAAAATACAAAAAATTAGCAGTCGTGGTGGCTGGCGCCTGTAACCCCAGCTACTCGGGAGGCTGAGGTGGGAGAATCACCTGAGCCTGGGAGAATCACCTGAGCCTGGGCGCCTTCTAATGGCAAAGACTGACAATAAACAAGTAAATAATATAACTAGGATTATGAGAAGTTTCATTCAAAGGGAAAAAAGAGTCATGACAGAGAATAATGAGTCAGACACACATTAGAGGAAGTGGACAGCAAGGCATCTTTCAGACGACACTCAAGTTGAGTTTCAAGAGACGAGAAATTTCTGCTATGAGAAGAGACCAAGGAAGACTAATCCAGGTGAAAGGAAAGTCCATTAAAGACCTTGAGGTTCAAAGAGTTCAACATGTTCTAAGATCTGAAAAGGACATCAGCGTTACTGGAGCATCACGAGCAAGGGAGGATGGGAGCCAATGTGGCTTGAGAGGGAGGTAAGGGAAGATTGCACTGGAACTTGAGGCATGGTGGGAAGCCATTGACAAGTTTTAAGCAAGGAAGTGAGATAATGTGATTGACATTGTTCAAAGATCATTCAGGCTGCTGGGTGAAGAGTGGACGACAGTGGTCAAGAGTGGCCACAGGGAAGCCATTTAGGACTCTATTATCATGAGCCAGGTGACATGATGATGGACTGTCCTGGGGATGGTGACAGAGGTGAAAAGTGGTAGATGGATTTGAGATATGGCTCTTTTGAAGGTGGAATCCATGGAGCTTGCTGAATGCTGAATGTGTGAAGGAAAAAGACTGGTGAAGAAAATGGAGACATTGAGGGTCTGGGGCTGTAGTAAGGGGGTAGATGGTGACAGGGTCGATCTGCAGAAACAGAGAACACTGGAAGATAAATATTAGATGAAGCAGAAAGGGAGATTTGAAATTCACGTGGGATATGTTCCGTTTGAGTCGCCTGTGAGTCAGCAACTGGATATGTCAACAGACAATTTACCAGACTAGCACCCAGGGGAAAGTGCTGGATTAAAGAGAGACATTTAGAAGTCACAATTACATGGATGGTGTTTCAAAGTTATGGAAATGAATACAGGTGGAAAGAGCAGAACGAATGGGAGAGAAGAGAAGAGGGCTTGAGCGGAAGCCCTGGGAATGTCTGTTTAGAAGCCAGGAAGTGGAGGCGGAATCGGCAAAGGAGAAGGAGCAGCCAGTAATGAGGCCATCTTGGATGCTGGGATGCCTACAGGGAGGCACTGCAGAATTTCTACATAGAGTTGAGCCCTCAGTCAGGTTTGCAATTCATTGTGAAGCCAGTTAGTGTGAGTTTCTCAAACAATATTCAGCAGTTCAGTCCAATCACAAAGAAAGTAGATCATTGGGTTCACCCAGGGTTGGGTGAGTGAGTGATTTTTGCTGGGTGAATGCAAAGGAGAGTAGGAAGTTAGCAAGAAGGAGAGAAGGTAGTAGCCAGGACATAGGGCATTTAAAATCAAGATTCCAAAAGAGATGCGGTTTCTGCTGATGACAAGACACAGAATAAGATGATGAGAGTCAATGGCTGGGGTTTAGGGAAGGAAAGGATCACATTGGAGAAGGGAAGTTTAAAAAGTAAACAAAGGAAAAAACTGAGAAGCAGAATGTTGGGTCACATATTTCTTTTTTGTTTGATTGTTTACTGAATTAAACAAGAATGAAATTAGAAGAAAGGATACAAAGAAAAACTGAGAACTTAAAAAAACGACAGAGAATGGGCATGACAAGGAACTTACTAGGTGACGAGGACATGGCTGAGGGAGGAATAAAGGCATCAGTTTCAAAGGAGCATGGGGTTTTGCAAAACAAAAAGTTTCGGAATCAGCAGTTGGGAGGAGAGAGGACACACACCCTACTTCTACTTGCTGGGAAATGAGAAGAAGGAAAATATTTGTCCCACAGAGACCACCAGGCCCAGAGGGAAGGCTTTGAGAAGGTGGATAAAGGTCAACTTTAGATTTAAATTGTAGAATGACTTCTGTTCTATCCCTCCCTTATGAGTTGGGCAACTTATGTCCACTGCAGGGTAAAAAGGCATCCTATTTCCATGGACAGTGGTTGGTTCAGAAATGGACACAGAACCCAACGCTCACCATTTAGAACTGGGCAGAAATTTACTGGAGGCCTCCAGCAAGGTGATTTCCCACTCTGAAGGCCATGGAAAGCCAGCCTCTCTCCTGTCAGGCACAAATGAGGGAACATGTGGCTCTGAGAGCTACTGGCAGCTGTTCCAGAACTGTGATGAGAGCCAGTTTTAGGTTAAAATCAACACTGCAACAGGCAGGGTGAAGAACACAGATAGAAGCTGCTTCTGGCCAGGCGTGGTGGCTCACGACTGTAATTGCAGCACTTTGGGTGACTGAGGGAGGAGGATCCCTTAAGCCCAGGAGTTCAAGACGAGCCTGGGCAACATAGGGAGACCTCGTCTCTACTGAAAAAATATAAAAATTAGCCAGGCATGATGGTGTGCACCTGTGGTCTCAGCTCAGTTGATCCCAGGAAGCTGAGCAGTGAGTCGTGACCGTGCCACTGCCCTTTCACCTGGGTAACAGAGATCTCGTCTCAAAAAAAAAAAGAAGAAGAAGAAGCTGTTTCTTCATGACATCTGTGAGCCACTGCTGCTACCTTGAAGGTCAGCCCAACCTCTGGATTTTCTCTTCTATAAGCTCATACATTTCTTCATTTTTCCATTTTTTAAAAACTAGGTTGAGCCAAAAGCATCCAAGGAATGACTTTGAGCTTCCTGAGAACTACAGTTTCATATTCCTCATTTATCCACCGTAGGCTGTGTCTCTTAGAAGATGCATTCTTCATTTATTTTATTTTATTTTATTTTATTTTGAGGCAGGGTCTCACTCGGTCACCCAGGCTGGAGTGCAGTGACATGATCACAGCTCACTGCAGCCTCAACCTCTTGGGCTCAAGCAATCCTCCCACCTCAGTCTCCCAAGTAGCTGAGACCACAGGTGCATGACACCACCCCAGCTAATTTTTTGTATTTTTTTTGGTGGAGACAGGGTTTTACCATGTTGCCCAGGCTGGTCTCCAACTCTTGGGCTCAAGTGATCCTCCTGCCTCAGCCTCCCAAAGTGCTAGGATTACAGGCATGTGCCACTGCACCCGGCCAGGTTCATTTATGTTTATTGACCTGAACAAGAATGGTCCCTTTAACAAGATGTTTTGTTGTTTATTTCTTGAAGGAAAATAAAACCAAATTAATTGGTAGAAATACAGAAAGATAATAGAATGTATCAGGAAGAAAGAGAATGTATCAAGGGAGTTAATTTTTTAGGAATCATTAGAACAAGAATTTTTGTCCATTTTTTAATTTTTATAGATTTAGGGGATTTTTTTTAACAATTTTACAATTTTCTACAATTTTTAAATAATTTTTACAATTATTTTTACAGTTTTGTTACATGTTACATGGCTATTTGGCATAGCAGTGAAGTCTGGGCTGTTAGGGTACCCATCACCCAAATGGTGAATATTGCACGCAATAGATAATTTCTCATCCCTCACCCTCCTCCCACCTTTCCAAGTCTCCAATGTCTATTATTTTACTCTCTATGTCCATGTGTGCACATTATTTAGCTCCCACTTATAAATAAGAATGTGTGGCATTTGACTTTCTGTTTCTGAGTTGTTGCACTTCAGATGATGTCCTCCAGCTCCATCCATGTTGCAGCAAAAGACATGATTCTTTTTCATGGCTGAGTACTATACCATTGTGTATATGTACCAAATTTTCTTTAACCAGTCATCTACTGATGGACACTTAGGTTAATTTCTTATCTTGGCTATTGTGAATAGTGCCACAATGAACATAAGGGTGCAGGTATCTCTTTTATAGAGTGGTTTCTTTTCTTTTGGGTGGATACTCCATAGCAGGATTGGTGATCAAATAGTCGTTCCATTTTTAGTTCATTTTATTTACTGCTGGATCTCTAGCATCTAGAACAGATAAGGCACTTTTAGAATATTTATCAAAGTCTTCCTTCTGAGAATATTGGTCAAGGGTCCACAAAGTATCAGACACTGTGCTAGCCTCCGTGTTAGGGTATGGGAAAATGTGAGTCTCAAATGGGAAAAAGCCAGGCTTCGGACCAGACCCCAGGGTGACCGTGGGACCCATGGAAGCAGCCTGGAAATTCTGACTTGGCCTCCAGACCTTTGTAAGTCCCACTCATGTTTCAACATGACACATCCTCATTTCACCGCAGAGACGGAGCTGGTCCCATGGCCAGAGTTCACCGCCCTGAGGACTGATTGCCTCCTGGGAATAATGTTTTTCCCCTTTACACAAAGTGTCAGAGGTCTCCCACACGATTGCCTTTAGGCCCTTGATCTGTGAGTCTCCTGGGATTTTTCCACAGTGGAGCAAATAACATCAGTCACGAGAAAGCTGCAACAGACAAATCTTCGTGGTCAGGCAAAAGCGCAAAATGAGCGTCTCTGCTGCAAGTCAAAACAGGGCAGTGGATATTGGCAGAGGTGGGGCCAGCCTCGGGCGTGCAGGCAGAGGCTGGAGCACAGCTCCGGGAATGGGCAGGATCCCCTCAACTCCCTGGAGAAGAAGGAGAGCTCACCTCTCAACTTTCCATCCATATCTGAGTTTCCAAGGGATAAAACGATCAGCCAATCAGATTGTCCTTAGAACGCAAGGCCGTCATGGGGCTCCTACCAACAGAAGGAAGCTGGTGGTGTACCACTCCAAGCTCCCCACTCTGATGGTTGTCCTCATCATGGAGGAGCCAGTTAGGGTGATCCAAGACGCATCTGCTCCCAGGGGCAGCTTGAGAAGGAGCAGGTGGCCCTATGGGTGCATGGATGGGCAAGTGGTCCTCCCCACAGGAGGAGCCCTGCACCCGTGCCTTCCCAGAAAGAGGAGTGCACTGCAAATCCAAAAGACACAGCCCTGCTAACAGTAGCTATTTCCCAAGAACTGAATTTAGGGTGGAGGGGGCATGGTGTCATGAAAAGGAACTTTTGCTTTTCAGGTTATGTATGTATAGTTTTCTGAACTGGTGTCACAACCACATGCCGCTTCTGTGTAACACTGATTTGGTTTAAAAGCCCTGTTCATCCTGAGAATCACCAAGTTGCTTCCCAAAGATGCTATATCCTTCACACCAAACTTAAATCGCTGGCTACTGAGAATACGCATTCTTTGCACACAATTGCCTCTTCTGTCTGCCCCTCCCGCAGGTCCCAGACACAATTTCTTCACGGCTTCTTCAGCCTTTCCACCCTCAGCCTCTGCCTCCAAATTGTAACCCATTTTACATGACCACACAGGGACACATCATCATTCTTTATGAAACAAGGTGAGATAGAACAAATAATGAGGTGTTGATTGATTGAATTTCCTGAATCCTAGACCTTAGGATCTTGAAATGCAACTTTTCCTGCTACAATAGCCCATCCAATGCCTTCCGCTCTGAGAGCTGAAACTCATGAACAGCTCTCTACAAATGCATACTCTTTCTTCATGAACATGATGATTTTCTGGACTTCCTGCTCCCTCCTTTGCCCTGATTGAGTTGGACAATCTAGGAAGAAACCTGAAAATTGCCTACACCCTTTTCAGTTATCATTTAGCCTAAGATGCCAGCTTTTCTCTATTCCAATGTCAGCTCTCCTGCTTCTCAGGGACCCAAAGATCCCAGGAGAATTTATCTTCTCCTTATGAAGGTTCATTACCAAATTCAATGAGGAAGGATAATGAGAGAGAACGCCTGCCACCCAGTGAGATGCGTCACTGCACTGCCTCTCATGGTTGTCCTGCCCAGACTGCAACCATTGCTCCTTGCTAGAGTTACAACTCTTGACAGTATCAAGAGCACGTCCCCCACGGGAGTATGAAGTGCAGGTGGAGAGTCGAATCCCAGGGCTCTTCAGGTGGGGTCCATGGGCTTCAAGGCATCCATGAATACCTTGAACTTGTATTCAGGATTTGGGGCTTCCACGCATGGTTGGTTTTTTCTGGGCAAATGAGCCAGAATTTTAGATTCTCCATACAGTCTGTGTGCCAGTTGAGTTCTTCCTGGAAAAGACTGCAGCAATGTTTGGAGCATAAAAAGTGGACTGGGGAGTCATACTTGCAAAACGCAATTGGGCAGGGGGAGGGTCACACTATGATGCAGACCTGGCCAAGAGTCTTCCAGCCTAGCAGGGAGCTCCAGAGCAAAGGTGGCCTGTACCTCACATGCAGAAGGCTGGAGAGGATGCCACTCCCACTCTATAGTAAGAAAAAGCTTGGCCAGGTACAGTGGCTCATGCCTGTAATCCTAGCACTTTGGGAGGCTGAGGCAGGCAGATCACTTGAGGTTAGTAGTTCAAGACCAGCCTGGCCAAAACATGGTGAAACCCGGACTCTACTGAAAATACAAAAACTAGCCAGGTGTGGTGGTGCATGCCTGTAATCCCAGCAACTCGGGAGGTTGAGGCACAGGATCCCTTGAACCTGGGAGGCGGAGGTTGCAGTGAGCCAAGATCACACTACTGCACTCCAGCCTGGATGACAAAGCAAGACTCTGTCAAAAAAAAGAAAGAAAAGAAAAAGCTTGAATGCATATTTAAATTATAACTTTTCCTGAACCCAGGATGCCCTGTGTTGGGCAGAAACAGAAAAGCTCTTGTGCCATTGCCTTTTGAAGTCATTGATCTTTGGTGGCCACACTGATGAAAGCATGCCCTCAGCTACCTCTACATGGCTCTGACATTGGTCGAGGTGCCCCTGAGAAGAGTGTGACCTTAGCTCAACAGCCCAGGCAGATCCGGAAGGAGCGCATAGAGGTTTTCAGCCAACCACACTCTTCACAGCTGGGCAGTGAGTCCTTTCCTGAAGGAGGATCCAAGGTGGGTGTCTGTGTCTATCAGAGTCCACCTCATGAACGTCACAGATCCATGTCTCCACACACATACACCACCTTCCAGAAGGAACACTCAGTCTTCATCTCTTCCTTTTACTGTATTCCACTATAAGCCATGCTATTATGCCCACATTTTCAGGAAAAGTCTCTTCTATATAAACGAATTTGTAGTGATGGTTCTTTTGGAATGAAAGAGAAAGAAACTGTTCTGGATTCCATTCTTAAAGGATCAAATGTATCAAATACACCATCATCAACAGTAAAACAGCTTGATATTATGAGCCACCTGGTATAATACAATATGTATTATATAGTATCACCTATTCTCCCAAAAGCCTTTCATCTGAATCTAATCAGAAAATACTGGGGACAGGGCCAGGTGCGGTGGCTTATGCCTATAATCCCAACACTTTGGGAGCCCAAGGCAGGAGGATTACCTGAGGTCAGGAGTTCAAGACCAGCCTGGCCAACACGGTGAAACTCCGTCTCTACTTAAAATACAAAAATATAGCCAGGCTTGGTGGTGCATGTCTATAATCTCAGCTACTCAGGAGGCTGAGGCAGAAGAATTGCTTGAACCCAGGAGGCAGAGGTTGCAGTGAGCCTAGATCACACCATTGCACTCCAGCCTGGACAACAGAGACTCCATCTCAAAAAAAAGAAAAAAAGAAAATACTCGGGGACAGAGGAACAAATTAAGTTACACCTCCAAGAATAATCATGTAGCTCTAGAATATGGGACATTCTATAAGGCAACTGGCCTTTACATTCTTAATAAACTTGCTTTCGCTTTACAGACTCGCCCTGAATTCTTTCTTGCACAAGATCCAAGAACCCTCTCTTGGGGTCTGGATCTGGACCTTTTTCTGTAACAGTTTCATGCACACTCTGGGATGGCATTCACCACTGGGCAGCCCTTCTCCCTCCCCTGTTTGTTTAAGGAGCCTGACTGGATTCAGGCAGTTCATGCCAAGTCCCTAGAAACGAGCCAGGGTTAAAGTCAACCGGTCAGGGCAGTTTCATTCCTTTTCACTGCTGTTTGGTCTAGGGCTGGGCAGGTGGGCTGGGTCTGGTGAATGCCACTTAGAGAGTCAGCTGGTAGCCTCTAGGGAGGCTTTTTCTCCTTAACCACAGAGCGGGCAATGTGAGGGAGAGTCCCTGCAGGGCTTCTGGCCATGCTTCCTGCCTGGACTCTGCTATTCAAGGCCATGCCCCTTTGAGCTGTGGCATCAGTCATTTCCTGGGATGGATAAAAATGCAGAGTGGAGAGAAGAGACTTCCTGGGGTGGGACCCAGCCCAGGAGATCCCTAGTTCCACATCAGCTTCGAGATCCCTAGTTCCACATCAGCTTCTTATTATGGGATCGTCACAAACTCCGCTGAGCCCTTCCCGTCAGGCTGTCTAGAAGGGGCAGCTCGTTAGTTCCTACTCTTCGACCCGGCCATTCCCGTTCCAGACACTTATCTTAAGGAAACTGTTCAGCATTTCCTCAGTGAATGATTCATGATTGTAAACAGCACAGGTATGGTTCTTAACAGTAAAAGCCAGTTTAAAACCAACTTAAATATCCAATAATAGAGTGGGGGTTGAAGAAGTCATCATATAATGGCACAGGGCAATATTAGCTGCCAAATGTAATACTGTAAAGAGCACATAGGACTACGGAAAGATGCCATGATACGTTATTAGGAGAAAATGACATCACAAAACACAATGTGTATTATGGTTCCTTTTGACAGATCACACACATACACACAGACACAGACAGAGACAAAGAAAAGATCTCTACCTAAATCCTAATGGCAATTATCTGTGGGTGATGGGATTATGGGCATTTTGAAAAAATTTCTTTCTGCCTATTTCCATTTTCTGATTTTTCTGCAATGAACATGTGCCTCTTTCCTGGTATTTTCCATAGACCCTAGAATGGTGCTGGACCACAGTAGGTATTCAATTAAACCAAAGTTAATGAAATGGGTAAAAAGAGGAAATCATTTTAGCCTTTTTGCTTCTAGAATATTCCCACATATGGGATGGTTTGGGGAGTGGGAATACTCTATTCATAGGCAATGTAAATTCATCCTAAGCTTTACTTTTCAGGAAACAGTGCCCGCCCTTGCTTGGATGTCAAGGGATGCTGCACAATTTCTAGAAGTCTGGATTTCGCGTCCCATTCCTCTGTATCCTCACCCATACCTGTCCCCTGCCTGCCTCCTCTGCCCACCGCCTTGGCGCTAGGGTGAGTGTTGAGGTGTGCGAGGCAGCAGCGGGGGGAGCACCTGCGGAGAGGGTGTTAGCCGCTGAGCTGACGAAACAGAAAAAACTTAGTGTAAAGAACAGTCTCCAAGCCAAGCCTAATTTAATAGCTATTGAGAGCCACATCATTCTTCTTTCATTCCTAGAGTGATGATTTAGCACCCATTATGTGCCAGGGATTAGGCTGGGAACTGGAGACACTGAGATGAATGAGCTGTGATCTCTGCTCTCCATTAGCTCATCATCTAGAAGCAGAAAGAGACTAACAAATAAATCATGAAACCGCAGCACAGCCAATGCAAGGATAAACCAATGCACAAAGGCAAGAAGGGAAATTAAAACTGATCATTTAGGCGAGATGGAATCAGAAGAGTCTCGCAGAGGAGGGGCTGTGAACTGAGTCTCAAAGTGGGAGCAGGAACTTACAAGGGGAAAAGCATCGTGCTTGAAGGAACAGCAGCTCGGCAGGAGACAACCGGTCACACTGAGCAACCAGCACCCAGCGTGTTCGGCACGTGGGGTGGGTCGTTTTTAACACCATCTCCCTCCATAAACTACTTATAGTGATAATTATGAAATTAAATGAATGATAGTAATAGCCAGAGTAAAACTGCTGATTATAGCATTTTCCTTCTATCAAACTTTGTGTGTCTAATGTCTAATCAGACAGTTACAAAAATTACCAGTAAATGGCAATAAAATCAAAGCATTTGTGAAAGGTAACAGGTAGGCAGCTATGAAATCACGTCACGGACATTTAATTTCTTGATTTGTCCTTTTGTTTTCAAACAAGCAATAATTAAAAAGCAGTTTCATGTTAAAGCTATCATCACATTTAGTAAGAGATTTCACAGGCAAGCTAAAACTTGCTCTTGCCAAACAAAAGTATTCCACCTCCCAGTTCATACAGTTTCACCGGTTTAAATTTTAAACACTGATTTAGAAATTCCAAGTGGTCACATGGGATGACAAAGTGAAATAACTCAAGTTCTGTTTCTTGGTCTTTTCCAGTCACTGATAATCATTGCTTATTTGATTCCACTGTTTAAACAGAGGAATATGCAGCTCTCACTATGTCCAAAGTCAGCTAGAAAGATTCTGAACTATTAACGGCTTGTTCTTGAAACCAGGGCGTATAGCTAAGTTGACATGTGTTGGAAGTTGACTGTGAGCAGTTGGCAGGTCTCCAAATTTACTTCCATGTAGAAAACAATATTTACAAACAAATGACTAATAAAAATCTGCTAATGTGAAACCTTAACATATCATTAAAACTCAGCCAGCACCCCAGCAGTTGTTTAGAACGCATACCAACCAGAGATCTTTTTTCTGGAAGGTGTGTTTAATAGCTGACATTGTTTAGAATTGCCAGCACATGGCAAAAGTAGATTTTAGCCTATTTTATTATTGTTTTTAAATTTCTCTATGGGCAGTGTCCCTGTTATTGCCTGCACCCCAGGCAGATGGCTCACACGGCCCCATTCTTGGCACGCCACTGACAGTAGGCATTTCATTAGAGCTGAAACTTCAGATAAGATTGGAGCCGAGATGGAGAGACAGTGGTGAGAGATGAGGACAGGTAGAAAGAGCCCAAGCAAAAACAAATTGGAAAAAAATTGTATATTTTATTCTTCCAAGATACAAATTATCCTGGCAGATAGAAAAGGAGCTTTCAATCCTACCTCTGTGTTCTTTACCAAAAAGTTCAGCCAAGCTTTCCAGCCCTCCACACAGAAGCCTGTCCGCCTAATCAGGACCCCTCCAAGAGATGATGACAGACAGCCAAGACAGTCCCGGAGGCCAGAGCTAAGCACAGCCCCGCTTGCCACCCCCGAGATCAACCCCCAGAGCTTTCCTGTAACCTGCTACTTGGCTACTTTGTCATTTTCCCTTCATCATTTGGCACTTATTCCTGCCCCCGATTCTTATGAACAAGGCCCTCTTTAAATGTAGTCTGTGCCGCTACTTGCAGAAACGTGCGATTCTTGGAGCTATTTCAGGGACCTGGTTTGACATTGCAGCCTTTATACCTTATAGGACAGATGAAGAGGAACACAGTGTTCCCAGCTCAGGGAATGCCTGACTTCAACACTTTCAGGCGACCCCAGTGGTATTACTACTACACACCATTGTGTGTTTGCCTTTACAAAGCATTTTCTTTCTTTCTTTTTTCTTTTTTTTGAGACGGAGTCTCGTTCTGTCACCCATGCTGACATGCAGTGGTGCAATCTTGGCTCACTGCAACCTCCGCCTCCTGGGTTCAAGTGATCCTCCTGCCTCAGTCTTCCGAATAGCTGGGATTACAGGCGCCCGCCACCACACTCGGCTAATTTTTGTATTTTTAGTATAGACGGGGTTTCGCCATGTTGGCCAGGCTGGTCTCAACCTCCTGACCTCAAGTGATTCGCCTGCCTCAGCTTCCCAGAGTGCGGGGATTACAGGTGTGAGCCACTGTGTCCAGCCAACAAAGCATTTTCTTGACTATAATTTGCAGTGGCTTGCTGGTGGGTTTTCCGTAGGGAACCTGAGAGGTTCTGCCAGACAAGGAGGAATTAGGGAGAGCAAAAGCCCACAGGTGGCAGGAACAGAGCTACCTGGGATCAGAGGAGTGCTTTTGGTGATTTTCCATGGCAGCCCATGCAGGGAGATAGAGGAGCATGGGAAATTGGAAATCAATACAGGAAATCACATTCCTGTATTGATAATGTCATTTTCCTATCTGAGAAAGGGCTGTGAGTGTCCCTTTTCTGTCAAGGGCAGGATGAAAAGCAGTCGTGATATGACTGGAGAGGCTGTGAAACCACAAGTGTGCGCTTCAGTTCTGTCTCTGTTCATTCCCATTAGTGGAGAGTGAGGCAGAAAACTTAGCTTTTTTTGAATCTTAATTTCAACATCTGTTTCTAAGAAGATAAAAGTCCATGATTTTTTTTTCTCTTTTAACTTCAGTTATTAATCTGCAAAACATTGACATGCTACCTCACAGCATTCTTCACATATGATAAGAAACAGCATGTTAAAATACTAAACAAAGTTTAAGAAATGATGCAGATATACTATTAGGGTAGATTATGGATTATAGTTCTATCACTTATCTCTTATTTTCTGAGAAGCTCTTATGAACATTGATTTAATTATTTGTTTTCCCTCTTTATTTATGAGCATACCTGTCTTATTCAAGATTTAAAATATCACTTGGACATTAACAAGGGGTTTCACAAATATAGTCGTATTCCTTATTTGTTCACAATATTTCGTCCCAAAATGTTGCTTTTAAAAAAATAGAAGAACTACTTATAAAATTGTGGTAGAGTCAAGGCCGACTATAAACGAATGCTCATCAGCCAACAGAAGAAATCTATCCTGCAATATGGGTGACTTTCCCAGTGTACCATGATGGTTCCTTAAAGCTGTTATGAATTATTCCATAAACCTGTATTTAGAGACTTTTTTTCTTTTCGAATATCTTTTTAATGACTTAAACACCAGCGCAGAGACTCGCGATGTAAACAACCTCATTTCTGTGCTCTGTGCTTTGGGAGGGACAGGGACGCCATTTCCCACCTTGGCTGAGATAAAACCTGTCTTGTAAATTAATAAATAATTTCCTAACTAACACGGCAAAAAAAGAAAAAAAAATCCAAACAAGACCTAGTTTCCATCCAGGGACAGGATGTTTCCGGACACCCCCGGTCGCTGCTCCTCCTAAGGGCCTGGCTGTGGCTACTGCAGGGAGGATGTAGTGAGAATGGCTTCCCTTCTGCTGTTTGCTGCTGTCTACACCGGCCAAGAACCTGCTCCCATCTGCCCGGGCTGATGGAGTCTCGCTCTTGAGAAAAATCTTGCTGAGGCAGGTCCTCTGGCAGCCCCAGCACCTTACCCTGAGTCATGGGAGAAATTCCACGATTTATGTGAAAACAGCTAATGCCCATCGATCCAAGCTGTTCAGAATACATTAGCTTACATCTATTAAAGTGAATAGAGTCATATAAAGTAATTCATTTCCTGCATCAGTAGATTGTGAGAATTTACGCATTTTTAAAAAATGTTGTATTAAGGAAAGTGAAACATTTATGGAAACAGCACAGTATGATGAGCTGGTGTACCCATCACCCAGTCTCTGCAATCAGCACCTCATGACTAGTGTGACTCTTTCTACACTGTCCTCTCCCCCATTCCTGATTATTTTGAAGCAAAAATCCAAGACAGCCTATGATTTCGTCCATAAATATGGCAATATGTCTAAAAAGTTCTTCTTTAAAAAAATTATAATACTCTTTTGGCTGGTGGCCGGCGGCGGTGGGGGGCGGGGATGGAGTCTTGCTCTGTTGCCTGGGCTGGAGGGTAGTGGCACAATCTCAGCTCACTGCAACCTCCACCTCCTGGGTTCAAGAGGTTCTCCTGTCTCAGCCTCCCAAGTAGCTGGGATTACAGGCATGCACCACCATGCCTGGCTAAGTTTTGTATTTTTAGTAGAGCCGGGGTTTCGCCATGTTGCCCAGGCTGGTCTCAAACTCCTGACCTCTGCCTCCCAGGTTCAAGCTATTCTCCTGCCTCAGTCTCCCAAGTGGCTGGAATTACAGGCACATGCCACACACTTCGGCCTCCCAAAGTGCGGAGATTACAGGTGTGAGCCACCACACCCAGCCAAAAAATTATAATACTCTTATTACACCCCAAAAATGGCCAATAACGCCTTACTGTCATCAAAAATCCAGTTGGTATGCAATTTTCTAGTTTCTAGTTTGTCTCATAAATGTCACAAATGTGTAGATTTAGGTTTTCATTTTTTACAATTTTTTTGAATCAGAATCCAACTAGGTTTCTCACATTGTAATTGGGGATCTGCCTCAAGTCCCTGTACGGAGACTGGACATTCCACCCGCCCTCTCTTTTATTTATTTGTGCAGTATTTTGTTGAAATCAGGTTGTTTGTCCTGTAGAGCATCCCATAAGTCCCATGGACTTGCTGGCACATTCCCGTGTGCCTTTTAACTTGTTCTTCTATTCTTTGTGTGTCTCATAAATTGCTAGTTTCATTTTGGCAAGACCACTTTACGGGGTGGCCTATCGGCATCTTTAAAATGATGTTTATAAAATGACTTTCCAGGGGATTCCGGAAACAAGAAAGATTTACACTGATCAAGAAGGCAAAGACATGGTCCTGGCTGATGCATGGTGATGATTTAATAATAACGCTTGCTGTCATGGGTGTATCAGATTAACTTACAGTATAATAAATAGGAAGTTTAGAATTAAGCCTAACTGTAGGCAGCAAATGTTTTTTTAAAAGAGAACATGCCTTTAACACCTGTTTTTATTATCTGAATTAATTAAAGGAGTCTAAATGCACTTGCTGATCTTAACTATAACGAGGTACATTCAAGCTATTTTCTTCCCTGTTTATTTTATTTATTTTTTGAGACAGAGTCTCTCTCTGTCACCCAGGCTGGAGTGCAGTGGCATGATCTTGGCTCATTGCAACCTCTGTCTCCCAGGTTCAATCTATTCTCCTGCCTCAGCCTCCCAAGTAGCTGGGATTATAGGCACACACCACCACCATGCCCAGCTAATTTTTGTATTTTTGGTAGAGATGGAGTTTTGCCATGTTGGCCAGGCTGGTCTTGAACTCCTGACCTCAGGTGATCCTCCTGCCTCAGCCTCCCTAAGTGTTGGGATTATCGGCATGAGCCACCGCACCTGGCCTTTCCTGCATTTTAGAGAGAAGTGGGTGAAGTGTATTGAAAAGGCTGTTTTGAAGTCAGTGGCTTCCAAATCAAACAATGATGCTTTCTCCTTGTCTTGATCCATTTTAAACTGCTATAACAGAATACCGCAAAAATGGCTAATTCATAAAGAAAGGAAATGTAATTCTGGAGGCTATGAAGTCCCATATGAAGGTGCCAGCATCTGGTGAGGGTTTTCTCTGTGTTATCCCATAGCAGAAAACAAGAGCATGAGAGAAAGGAATGGGGAAGGGGGCAGAACTCGTTATTTAATAAGAAAATCACTCCCATGACAACTAACCCATTCCTGGAATAATGGCATTAATGCATTCATGAGACAGAGCCCTCATAACCTAATCACATCTTAAAGGTCCCATCTCTCAACACTGTTGCATTAAGGACTAAGTTTCCAACACATGAACTTTGGGTGACCCATTCAAACCACGGCACTCCTCAATACCTTTCCCACTGGATGCATCTGCAAGGATTTTCATCACCTCAGGCTGTGACACCAGACTTTGGAGCCTCAGATTCTCAATCGGGACAATACAGACAACCATCATGCCACAGTGGTGCAAGCATGGCATTGTGGCAGAAAGAAAGTAGGAAAGGGAGAAAGGGTGGGGGAGGGAGAGAAGGAGGAAGGAAGGAAGGAAGGAAGGAAAAAGAGAAGGAGATATTTTAAACTACAGTCTATAGTCCTAATTCATTTTCAGTACATAGAAATGTTCCTTTCTTTGGGGCCACTGCTGGTAGCCATCTACATCCTGATTGCGTTCTCCAGAGAAACAGAACCAGTAGGGTGAGTGTTTGTGTGTGTGTGTAGTATGCATGCATGTGTGTGTGTGTCTGCATGCATGCATGTGTGTGAGTGGTTTATTATAATGAACTGGCTCATGGGATTCTGGGGGCTGGCAAGTCTAAAATCTGCAATGTGAGCGGCAGCCTAGAGACCCAGGATAGCTGATGTTGCAGCTCAGGTTCGAGGCCATTGCTGTAGAAGCAGGAAAAACTGATGCTGTGGATGGAGCCTGGAGGCCGCCTGCTAGAGGATTCCCTCTTGCTCAGGGGAGGTCAGTCTTTTGTTCTATTATAGTGAGGTCTTCGACTGATTGGACAAGGCCCACCCACATCAGGGAGGGTGGCCTGCTTTACTCAAAGTCTACTAATTGAAACGTTAATCTCACCCAAAAACACCCTCACAGAAACATTCAGCATAATGTTCGACCAAATATCTGGGCACACTGGCCCAATGAAGTTAATACGTAAAACTAACCATTACACTGATGAACTGAGAAAGTTGCCCTGTCACTACTTATGACCCCGTAACTCGGTTGTCTCACATCCTATTGGAAGAGCCTCATGAAAGAGACATGAGTGTGTCTACATCTTTGGCAGGTCCCTGAGACCTGCTCTCCTTTGCAGGGCCCAGGACAGGGCCTTCCATGAGGGAAGTCGTGATGAATAGTTATTATGTTGAATAGAGGCTCTGTGTCTGGAGTAAAGGTGTTATCTCCTTCCTCCACTATCTCAAATCTTAATTCATCTTTCTGGATTTTCATATGTTTCTTTTTTTTAATATTTAATATGTAGGGAAATCTGTTACATTTTTGAAAAGCAAGCTTAACTTCAGCTACTTGTTGATCTGAGCCCACGGCCATCCACCACATTGTGCTGATGGCCTCTGGCCTGTCCCACAAACCCAGAGAGAGGCTGAAGACACAGCCTGTTTCCAGCCATCTGAGGACTAAATGCCCCCAAAATACCACTTAACTATTCCACAGATATTTTCAAATGCATCTCTGAGAGGTAATGCAATATCCAAGCCAGCTTGCATCCTGAGTTTCTGCTTTGATAGATGCATAGGGCCCAGAGACAGGAGACAAAGCCTAGAATCATCATAGAAAACTGGAACCCCCTTTGCCCAAAGGGCAAATCCTCAGAATAAGAGGAATGAGAAGGCCAAATGCAGTGGTGCGCACCTGGAGTGCCAGCCACTCATGGGGCCCAGGTGGGAGGATCACTTATGCCCAGGAGTTTGAGGCTGCCATGAGCACTGATTACTCCTGTGAATAGCCTCTGTTCTCCAGCCTGGGCAACATAGCAAGACCCTGTCTCTAAAAATAAAAAAGAGGAAGGAGAAATTAACCCAATGTAAATAACAAAAAAATAAAGGAAACAAAACCTGCTTGTCTTGACCTCAGCACTCTGGGGAGAAGGGGAAAAAAACTTGCCCTTAGAAGTTGTTACCTCAAACCAGATTCCAGGCAGATTTCCAGTCTGAATTCACATTACCTATGTTATCTGAAAAGACCCATTTGGATATTTACGTTTTAAGTGTTCAGGGATGGTAGTCCTCCTAGGCAACTGACAGAAGCAGATATTCTCTGGAGAGATTACGGTGCTTCAACCAGGCCTTAAAGAAGTCCCACAGATAAAGTAACCAGGAAAGTCAGCAGCTCACAGTAAAAGGATCTTTAAACACGAAAGAAAGAAAGAAAAGCCCTCTGTGTGCAAGCAAACACAAACCTCAGGCCCCAGAATCCTACTTGCCAATACTTCAGCGCTTAAGGAAATAAATCAGAAGCTTAAAAGCAAGAACGAGGAATGAGAGAGTGCAAGGAACGGCTAAGCATGCTTGAAAAGAAAACAAATTTCATAAATGTAGGAATACCTAATAATTGGCTGGGCGTGGTGGCTCACACCTGTAATCCCAACACTTTGCAAGGCCAAGGCAGGAGGATAGCTTGAGCTCAGGAGTTCAGGGTCAGCTTGGGCAACATAGTGAGATGTCATCTCTACTAAAAAAAAAAAAAAAAAAAAAAAAAATTCCTAATATTTTTTAATTTAAAATAACAAGAGACGGTGGCTCATGCCTGTAATCCCAACACTTTGCAAGGCCAAGGCAGGAGGATAGCTTGAGCTCAGGAGTTCAAGGCCAGCCTGGGCAACATAGTGAGATGTCATCTCTACTAAAAAAAAAAAAAAAAAAAAAAATTCCTAATATTTTTTAATTTAAAATAATAAGAGACGGTGGCTCATGCCTGTAATCCCAACACTTTGCAAGGCCAAGGCAGGAGGATAGCTTGAGCTCAGGAGTTCAAGGCCAGCCTGGGCAACATAGTGAGATGTCATCCCTACTAAAAAAAAAAAAAAAATTCCTAATATTTTTTAATTTAAAACAATAAGAGACGGTGGCTCATGCCTGTAATCCCAACACTTTGCAAGGCCAAGGCAGGAGGATAGCTTGAGCTCAGGAGTTCAAGGCCAGCCTGGGCAACATAGTGAGATGTCATCTCTACTGAAAAAAAAAAAAGTTCCTAATATTTTTAATTTAAAATAGTAAGAGACGGTGGCTCATGCCTGTAATCCCAGCACTTTGGGAGGTCGAGGAGGGCAGATCACTTGAGATCAGGAGTTTCAGATCAGCCTGGTCGACATGGTGAAACTCTCTCTCTTCTAAAACTGCAAAAAATTAGCCAGGCGTGGTGGCTAAGAGATAAAAAGAACATATTAGATACATTTAATGTCTAACGGTAGTGGTAGCTAGCAGAGGATGGCTGGACTGGCATATAGGCCTACAGAAGGGATATGTGATGCTGTACAGAAAAATAGACGGATTCTTAGGGTGTGCTGAACTGTGGGGACTCATGACCCCAAATCTACCGTGTCTCAGGTTACACAGGCTTAGATCTGCTCCCTAAAGGGCAGACTAACTGCCCTGCTGGGTCAAGTTGTCATCAGTTATATCCATTAGTGCTTTCCAGAGAAAATAAAAGGGAGCTTTCTATCTAAATATTTAAATCTATCTGTTATTGCAGTAAGTCAACAATCTGAAAATCCAGATTAGCACAATTGGTCTTTAACAAGGATTCTTCACTTTAAGAAACAATGTGTGTCTCTGGGGCACTAAAACTCTTTGCTTAGAAAACAGATCAAAGCAGCACTCTGTGTTGATGGCGTCTCCACATGGTGACTCAGGGACCCAGGATCCTTTCAGCTTGTGTCTCTGCTGTCCCCTGCACTCTCATTTTCATTTGGATCCAGCCAGCCACAGGTGAGACTGTGGGGCGCACCCATGTCACAGAAGCTTCAGCTAAGAGATGGGACACTTCACTCCTATTCTGTTCTATTGGCTGGAACTCACTATCAACACTTATTTTTCATTTTCTTGATTTTTGTATTTTCTTTTTTTTTTTTTTTTTTGAGATAGTCTCACTCTGCCGCCCAGGCTGGAGTGCAGTGGCACGAACTCGGCTCACTGGAAGCTCTGCCTCCCGAATTCAAGTGATTCTCCTGCCTCAGCCTCCCAAGTAGCTGGGATTACAGGTGCCCACCACCACGCTTGGCTAATTTTTGTATTTTTAGTAGAGATGGGGTTTCACTACGTTGGCCAGGCTGGTCTCAAACTCCTGACCTCATGATCCACCTGCCTCGGCCTCCCAAAGTACTGGGATTAAAGGCATGAGCTACCATGCCCAGCCTTGATTTCTGTATTTTCATCAAGAGTAAATAAATGCTATTTCAGCATTCATTGATGTTGTGAGTTATTTTTTTTTTTTTTACTGGACCCACTTATGTAATACTTAAACTAATAAAAATTTTAATGTGAAACTATCATTGCACTCTTTGAATAAATCTTACTTTGTCATGGTAGGATGTTTCTACGTTGCACCATGTGCTCATATTTTTATTCGAATTTTCACTTCTCTATTTATGAATAAAACCAGTCTACACCTTTCTTTCTTTTTCTTTTTCTTCTTTGTTTTTGCATTAGGATTCTGCTACCTTTGTAAATAAATCAATGTATTCCTCACACAGCATATACATATTTATCAGTCTTGTAAGCTTAGAGCAGTCCATAAATCATAAAAGAGTTTAGGTTGAATTTTAGAAGAGAAAAACAAAAATGAAGTAATAAACAAACAGTTGCTGACAAACAAATATTTGTGCTTTATAAAGCCAGTCCTATGCTTGATCTTACCCACATGCCCTGGACAGATGACAGGAGGCCTGAGTTCTCATCTCTGCTCCATACAGTTTTTCTAAATTTCAAAGATGACTTTCTCAATGCAAAAGCCAAGAAAGATCACATAAAACACACACACACACAAATATATATATGTGTGTGTGTGTATGTGTGTGTGTGTGTGTGTGTGTGTGTGTGTACACACACATATTTTTGTTTTGGGCTCCCACCTGAAAGGAAGATAGGTATAGAAAAACCACAAGTATGGGCCGGGCACGGTGGCTCATGCCTGTAATCTCAGCACTTTGGGAGGCCAAGGCAGGTGAATTGCCTGAGGTCAAGAGTTCGAGACCAGCCTGGCCAACATGGTGAAACCCCGTCTCTACTAAAATACAAAAATTAGCTGGGTGTGGTGGCAGGCACCTGTAATCCCAGCTACTTGGGAGGCTGAGGCAGGAGAATTGCTTGAACCCAGGAAGCGGAGGTTGCAGTGAGCCAAGACTGCACCACTGCACTCCAGCCTGGGCAACAGAACAAGACTCTGTCTCAAAAAACAAAAACAAAAAACAACAACAAAAAAAAAACTGGCCAGGCACAGTGGCAGTGGCTTATACCTGTAATCCCAGCACTTTGGGAGGCCGAGGCAGGTGGATCGCCTGAGATCAGGAGTTGGAGACCAGCCTGACCAACATGGTAAAACCCCACCTCAACTACAAATACAAAAATTAGCTGGATGTGGTGGTGCATACCTGTAATCCCAGCTATTCAAGAGGCTGAGGCAGGAGAATCGCTTGAACCTGGGAGACAGAAGTTGCAGTGAGCCAAAATCATGCCACTGCACTCCAGCCTGGGTGACAGAGCAAGACTCTGTTTCAAAAAAAAGAAAAAGAAAAGAAAAGAAAAATCACAAGTATGTTACCTTTGTATAAATAACAAAGTTAGCTCACTTCTCTGTTTCCTCCTGTTAGGAAGTGGATAAAGCAAAATGATCATCCAGTCACTAACCTGTGTCGTGGGGAACTTACGAGGTTGGTTAGTCATTAATCAGAGCAGATAATAAAGCATGTGACTCTCAGCCCAGTTCTCTGCACTGGAATAATGTGATCCTCATTTCCTGAAATTTAGTCATAACGAAGGAAGTGATTTGAAATTAGCTTCACTTATAAAGATAGAGGAATTCTGATAAATTAGAGCTCCCTTTCACCTGGGACTTGACTCTATCACACTTGGCGATTCCCACACCGCCCTTTGAGCTGAGCTGCTCTTGAGGGCAGACTAACTGCCCTGCTGGGTCAAGTTGTCATCAGTTACATCCATCAGTGCTTTCCAGAGAAAATAAAAGGGTGCTTTCCTCAATCTATCTGTTATTGCAATAAGTAAAAATCCTGAAAATCCAGATTAGCACAATTCATCTTCAACAAGGATTCTTCACTTTAAGAAACAATGTGCTTCTCTGGGGCACTAAAAACAAGTTTATTTCCAAAACAAATTTTGATCAATGCTCAACAGTTTTTAAGGATGTATCTCAAATGATCTAAGAATATGCATCGACCATTATTTATAAGTGAGGGTGAAGGAAATGCACCTTTATGAAGTCCCTGAAGCACCCAGGGACTGTACCAGATGCCTTACACGTGTACATATGTACTAGGTATAAAGGTTAGTTTTCTAATCTAGGTAGGTGTAAATCTTCATCTTACTTTATTTCCTTGAGTCAAAGTCAACTCCAAGTCACCATTCCATTGCGATAATGAAAAGCCCAATGGTGGATGCCTCCTCCTAGTCAACATCTCCCCCCAAATTATAAGAAGGCACACAGAGCAAGATATCATCTCATGTTCACATGGCCCACCAAGGCTGGCCATGCCAAGCTTGGGCACAGGAATCTTCCGCAAGATGGCAGCTTCTGCTGTTAGGGACCAGCCTCCATGGTGCCCCAGAAAGGCATTTTCCTCAGGAGTCTTCCCACCTCGCTGGATGTTGCCAAAAATAAAAGAACAAGATTCCTCTATTTCTGGCACCCACAGCTTCCTGTCTCCTTTCAAATCCTGAGTAATTACCCTTCTCTCGAAGGCAGTAGATTCTCTCTAGTACCTACAGCATAATCGCCTCAAGAAACCAAGGCTTCCAGAACTCAAACCCAGGAAGGAATCTAGGAGGATTCCAGAAATCAAGCCCAGGAATGAATCAAACCCAGCTGCACTCAACTCTGGACTTCCACAGTGCCTCGTGAGACTGGTTTTGCTAAGGCAAGGGCTTCTGGGTGGAGTTAATAAGAAAGCAGCATGTAAAGGTGCTTTGAGACACGACACATCGTTTCCTGCTAATGATCAAAGAATATGCACAGCTGTTCCCGTTTCGGAGCAGTTCTGGCCCCAGGAGAGAGTTGCTGAGTTGCTTTCTGGAAAAGCCGGGTTTGACTTTTCAAGGCAGCTCATGCTGCTAAAGGTTGCACAGGCACAGAGACAGGCAGCTGCTGGGGGTGTGAGGGAGACTTCCCTGATGCAACTGAACTTGAGCTGAGCTCACTATGTCTCTAGAATCTACTATCTATTCCTATTCAATAAATACAAGTATTTATTAAACATCTGTTATGTGCCAGGCCCTGTGTCAAATGATGGAGGAAGTGAAAATGCATAAGACACAGTCTCACTTTGAAGAGTTCTCAGGCTTGTGGGCAAAGGCAGGAAGGTTCATTGTGTGGCTTGAGTGCACACAGGGAGGCTTTAAACGATGTGAGAGGAATATGAGGAACAGATGCTGCCCTGGAGTGACTCGCATCCTGCCCGATGAGACAAACAAGGCACCCAACAACCACAGAACCAGTAAGTGCCAAACCATGGGTACTAACCCTAACTACAATGGGTATTCTAAAAAGGCAGAAAAAAATTAAGTGATCTTAGTATAATCAGACTTGGTGAGGCTTAACATTCCTCCCTCTTCACACACACACACACAAAAAAAGTCTCAGTGGAATCTTCTGAACAGGCACTGCACTAGGCTCTGGGAATGCAAGCCTAGGAAAGTGCAAATCGATGCCTTAAAATGTTCAGCAGACAGTGAAGGAAACATGGAGCTCCAAACCAGGGGCTAAGTGCCACCCTCAACACAGCTTCAGGCATTCACTTTCTGAAACAGAGGACTGTTTCAGAAACAGTCCTCTGTTTCAGAAAGGGGGTGCCATCTCTGCTGAGTTTTGAAGGAAGAGTAGAAGTTAGCCAGGGAGCAAGGTTGGAGGTAAGGGGTTCTAAGCCCAGGAGACGCCAAGAGTATAAAATTGGGTAAATTCCTGAGAGGTCAACGTCAAGCAATTCCTGTATAAGGAGAAGAAATGGTGAAATCAAAGAGAAGACAAACTTGAGGCCAGTAAATTATTACCCTTTATCGGTCTTAAGAGACAGGAACTAACAATATATCCCTGCGAAAGATCAATGCCGGAGTGAGGCTCAAGTTCACCTCCTGCAGCCTCTGACTCATGGCACATTGACTCAGCCATGCTACCTGCAAGGAGGCACGTTAGGACAATGCAGGGACCCAGCACGTGCCAGTGAGTCTCTCTCTGTCCTGACTATGGGATGCCACCCTCCTGGGTCAGCTGACTCACCCCTACCTGTAAATCCTAGTCAGGGCTGTAGGTGCCTGGGGAAGAATCCTACCTACCTCTGAGTAAAGACAGGAATACAAGCTGGTTCGTCTAGAGCAGCAACACAACCAACATTGATAAAAGCAAATACCATTTCTGAAAATTGCATGCAGAGTACAAGGTATCAACTGACATGTCTCCCCTAGGAGAGTGACCCATTAATGCTTTGTGAACCACAGCGCTATCAAGACCATCGTTTCCAATCCTACAAAGGAAACACTAGGAAAAACAGAATTTAAAGGTTTTATTTGTCAACCTAAAGAGGAGGCAATCAATATAATTTTAATGCTTACACTACATCCGAGAAGGAAATGAAATCAGGATGCACCAGCATGGGTTTTAGGCTATGCGGCCAACAGAGATGAACCAGACGTGTCCTCAAGGAGCTTAGAATCAGGTGGAGAAAATAAGATGTCATATAAATTACCTAAGCAACAGTTGGCACAGCACTATAAGCTTTTCAAAATGATTGGCATCACTTGCAGCCACCAAATGCTGCATTCTTTTTCTGCACCGACAGATCCAGTATGTCTTCAGGGAGCACCTGCGTTGGGGTGCGTTACAGATCCATCTGGAAGGCCACAAAGACATTCAGGACCATTCACAGCTGGAATGCTCCTGAACAGCTGCCCAAGATCCAGGCCTGGCCTTTCAGGATGCCCTGAAAATGCACTGAACAAAGCCAAGTGCAGTGGCTCCCACCTGTAATCCCAACATTTTGGGAGGCCGAGGCAGGAGGATTGCTTGAGGCCAGAAGTTCAACACTAGCCAGGGCAACATAGCAAGACCCCATCTCTGAAAAATATTTAAACATTATCCAGGCAGTGTGCCTATAGTCCTAGCTACTAGGGAGGCTGAGATGAGAGGATCTCTTGACCTCAGGAGTAGAAGGCTGTAATGAGCTATGATCATACCACTGAATTCCTGGGCAAAGAGCAAGACCTTGTCTCAAAAAAAAAAAAAAAGAGTGCCCTGAACTGTAGAATAAGTGGACTCTGGACTCTGCCATTCTCCTACTTCTGTTTCTTGAGCCAGTTTCCATGGGCATTGCCCAAGGTAACATAGGGTAACCCGAGGTTACCCTAGGAGAAGCAGAACTCACAGCTCACAGAGCTGAGACAGAGGAGAAATGTGTTTGGCTTGGCTTAAACCTAGACTTCCTAGGCCAGGTCACAGTGTCTCCTCCACTTTTTCCCTTTAACTTTTGCTCAAGAGATCAGACTGATTTATAAGATAAACAGACTGCTAGCCAAGAAGTCTCCTTCCTCTCCCCTTCTTTCTGTTCTGGTAAGTTCCATACCTAAATAAACATAGTGACTTATGGTTCCAGCCCAATTATTAAGAGCCTCTTCAGTCTGGAAGTGTAATGTATATGTTTGTTCATCCACATTCTTGACAGATGAACAGGCTGATACCCCCAGGAAGTCATCAGCAGAGGAGAGATGGGTCTTTAGGAACACCTGTAAGCCAAGGTGTTATACAAGACTAGGGATGTGTGGAGCAGAGGTAGAAATACCCACAGATAGGAAAGAGGACCCCTCTGGGATATGGAGAGAAGGAAAGGTCAGCCTACTCAAAAGCATCCTCGATCACTTGACACACCTTCCACAGGGTCAGGATCAAGGAGCTGTAATTCATCCATGACAAGAAGCTTCCAGCTCAAATGCAAACACTCCTGAGACAGTCCCCACAGGAGCTCAGAAACGTCCTCCACGTACCCCTCATGGGGACATCTTGCTCCTACAGCAGTAAACATCTTGCTTCCCTCCAACGGTGCTTCCTTACCTGTCCCTACGTGTGCCATGACTACAAGATGCCTACAAAAAAAAAGAAGGACACCTCACTGGCACTCCTCTCCTGATTCTCATCTGCACTTTGTTACCTGGGCTCTGAAGCAGCCTTACTCCTGCTCTTGGGCCACACAAAGTGCTCAGGGATGTGGCCTTTTCATCTTTTGCCTACTCTCTCCCTAGGGTTCAGACATCATCCCTGTGTCCTCACCAGGGAACAAGTGGCATGTTCCCTTTTCTCCCAGGAACCTACACACAATTGCTTCTCCTATGAAAGCCACTTCCACTGTGCACATCAATCAAGGCAGATGCATAGCAGGGGCCGGGGGACCCTGGGCTGCTCTTCCAGCACTTAGCCAACATTGAATCTGTTTATGCTCCACTGGGACACAAAGGAATGTCATAGGCACTAAAATATTCCACTTCCCGGTTACGCCCAAGCAAGCCTGGTTGGTGTTAGGAGACCCAGATTCTACCTCAAGATTGTGCTGCTGTTTTCCCTACAGCATGGTTGGTCATACACAGGTGAGGTCCAAGCTTTAATTATCCCTTTACCTTGGGTTCCTGTCAGAGATGTTCAAACCACAGCAATTGCATCTTGAACAGGGGCTGGGTAAAATGAGGCTGAAACCTACTGGGCTGCATTCCCAGGAAGTTAGGCATTCTAGGTCATAGGAAGTCGGCATAAGATACAGGTCACGAAGACCTCGCTGATAAAACAGGATGCAGTAAAGAAGCCAGCCAAAGCCCACCAAAACTAAGATGGTGAAGAAGGTGACCTCTGGTCATCCTCACTGCTCATTATATGCTAATTATAATGCATTAGCATGCTAAGAGACACTCCCACCAGCACCATGACAGTTTACAAATGCCATGACAACATCAGGAAGTTACCCTATATGGTGTAAAAAGGGGAGGAACCCTCCGTTCTAGGAATTGCCCACCTCTTTCCTAGAAAACTCATGAATAATCCACCCCTTGTTTAGCATATGATCAAGAAGTCACAATAAGTGTAAGCAACTGAGCAGCCCACACCGCTGCTCTGCCTATGGAGTAGCCACTCTTTCATTACTTCACTTTCTTAATAAACTTGCTTTCACTTTACTGTATGGATTTGCCTCAAATTCTTTCTTGAGTGAGATCCAAGAACCCTCTCTTGGTGTCTGGATTGGGACCCCTTTCCAGTAACATTCCTCTAAACTAGGTCTGAGAGTCCTTTTTTTGAATTGAATGGCAGCTGAGAAGTTTCCAACAATATTTGTAGAGATCAGTCTATAGTGGGTACACATCTCGGTCCACAAACTTACATTTACTTACCAAAAAAAAAAAAAAAAAAAAAGAAAAGAAAAAAAAGAAAATGCCAACTTCCAGTAAAGAACTTGGAAGTCATCTCTCCTATTCTTGCAACGAGAAAAAAAGCTGAACAAACTAAAGATCATCAACTTTTTGATCCATCAGAGAACTGAGGTCACAGAGCCAATCTCTGTCCCCAAAACTGGAGAGACAGAAAAATACAAAGAATGACAGCTTCCTGGGAACAGAAACTCACAGCTGGAGCCAATATCTGTTGTAGTGTGTGAAACTGTCATCAGCTAGTTGCTGGAGGCTCAGTGTAAACTAGCTTGAGAATTGAAAAGTCTAAAGGGACCCAGTCTTAGGGAGGTGCCCACGCTTGTGTGAGTTTTGCCTTGAGGAATTCCACCAGGTCTCCACTGTGAAGATCAGAGAAAAATACCCTCTAACTTACAGCAGAGGAGGGGGAAAGTAACTGTTCTGAAATACACCCAGAGCTCTCTGTTCTCTTTAACAAGTTCTGCCCTCAAGGGAAACTACTTTACCAGAGTCTAACCTACTGGGGTTTTACCAAGGCCCAGCTGACCTGGGGGAAGAGAAACACACCCAACTCAGGCTCACTAAAAGACTAAGACTTGATCAGAAAAGTAAAGAATGCTTCCCTAACCCCCACACCTCACCACCACATCAAGATTGCCCCTGTATAATAACGGGATTTCAGCTTTAAAAAAAAAAAAAAAAACCCTGGCTGGGCACGGTGGCTCACGGCTGTAATCCCAGCACTTTGGGAGGCCGAGGGGGATGGATCACCTGAGGTCAGGAGTTCAAGACCAGCCTGGCCAACATTGTGAAACCCCATCTCTACTAAAAATACAAAAAAAATTAGCCAGGCGTGGAAGTGGGCACCTGTAATCCCAGCTACTTGGGAGGCTGAGGCAGGAGAATGGCTTGAACACTGGAGGCAGAGGTTGCAGTGAACCGAGATTGCACCATTGCACTCCAGCCTGAGCAACAAGAGCGAGACTCCTTCTCAAAAAAAAAAAAAAAAAAAAAAAAATTCTACAAGCCTAAGACCCTATTCAAGGAGTCTCTAGGAAAACCCAAGACACCACGGGAGACAAAAACAAAAGCGTTCAAGAAATTTTTAATCTCTGACACCACAGCTACAGCACACAGTGAACACAGCCTCACTCCTAGCCAGATAAACACACTAGAGATCAATCTATGTCATTTCCTTTTACCCAATAAATCACATCTGACTTTCAACAGAAAATTACAAGGCATGATTAAAAAAAAAAAAAAAAAAACCACATTCTGAAGAAACAAAGCAAACATCATACACAAACCCAGATATGGCAGAGATTTGGGGATTATCAGACTAGAAATGTAAAATAACTGATTAATATGCTAAAGGCTCTAATGGAAAAGTTGGACAACATCCAAGAGCAGATGGGAAATGGAGGCAGAGAGATGGAAACTCTAAGAAAGAATCAAAAGGAGAGGCTTGAAATCTAAAACTTACTTATGCAGAGTGACTGGAGGCGGTGATGGCAAGTGGGTCCTTGTGGTCTAGAAGAATCATGCAAAAATATCTCTCTCCATCTCTCGAAGACTTGAAGGTAGACTAAATAATTCAGGCTCTAACTGCTTGATATGGTTTGGCTATGTCCCCACCCAAATCTCAAATTGTAGCTCCCATAATTCCAATGTATCATGGGAGGGAACCAGTGGGAGGTAATTGAATCATGAGGGTGGGTCTTTCCCATGCTGTTCTTGTGACAGTGAATAAGTCTCACGAGATCTGATAGATTTATAAAGGAGAGTTTCCCTGCACATGCTCTTTTGCCTGCTGCCATATAAGACATGACTTTGCTCCTCCTTTGCCTTCCACTGTGATTGTGAGGCCTCTCCAGCCATGTGGAACTGTGAGTCAATTAAATCTCTTTCCTTTATAAATTACCAAGTCTCAGGTATGTCTTTATTAACAGTGTGAGAACAGATTAATACACTGCTTTTTCTGCAAATCCTGCCAACCCAGCAATTTTGTCAGAAGCTTCTGTTCACATCTCTCAAGATGGAAACCTCTATCCCAAACTATATCCAGAGCTCTCTCAACACATGGGCCTGAGTTTAAATAAAGAAGAAACACATGCAAATATGACCATGGTTTCTGGTGCGCCAATTCAGGGGCAGTTGGCAGTAAGACCTTCCAGTATGAACTATACAATGGCTCCTGTAACTGGTAATGATGTTGGAATTTGTAGAGCAGAAATTAAGCAAGGGATTCATGAAGCCATTAGATCAAGATGGAAAATTCATGAAGCCATAAGGATCAAGATGGAAAAATTGAACTCAGGCTTAAATCAATAGATAATGGTATATGTGTTCAGCAAGTCAAGGATAACTCTCCAACCTTATTGGTTGGTCTGAGATTTGGGAACCAAGTACTCCAAATCAGTGGTGAAAACTGTGCAGGCTGGAGCTCGGATAAAGTGCACAAGGTGCTCAAACAGGCTTTTGAAGAGAAGATTTCTATGACCATTCATGACAGGCCCTTTGAATGGACAACTACCATGAATAAGGACAGCACTGGACATGTTGGTTTTATCTTTTAAAATGGAAAAATAGACCAGACGTCGTGGCTCACACCTGTAATCCCAGCACTTTGGGAGGCCAAGGCAGGCAGATCACCTGATGTCAGGAGTTTGAGACCAGCCTGGCCAATGTGGTGAAACCCCATCTCTACTAAAACTACAAAAATTAGCCAGGCATGGTGGTGCACACCTATAATCCCAGCTACTCCAGAGGCCGAGGCAGGAAAATTGTTTGAATCCAGGAGGCAGGGGATGCAGTGAGCTGAGACTGCACCACTCCACTCCAGCCTGGCCAACAGAGTGAGACTCCATCTCCAAAAGAAAGAAAGAAAGATAAAGAAAGAAAGAAAAAGTAACATCCATAGTGAAAGACAGTTCTGTAGCCAGAAATGGTCTTCTCACAGAACATAACATCTGTGAAATCAACAGACAGAAAGTCACTGGACTGAAGGACTCTCAAATTGCAGACATACTGTCAACATCTGGGAATCTAGTTACTATTACAATCATGTCTGCTTTTATCTTTGAACAGATTAAGTGGATAACCCCAAGCATGATGAAAAGCCTAATAGACCACACCGTTCCTGAGGGTTTAAAATTCACCGCACGACGGAAATGTAGCTGAACGTCTCCAGTTTCCTTCTTTGGCAACTTCTGTATTCTGCACATGAAGCTTCCTGGGGCCAGCAACTGAGCATATGCCGCATGAGGATCTTTCCGTCTCACATTATGGCTGGGAATCTTACTGTTTCATCTGATACCCTGTTCAGATTTCAAGAGAGCTATAGCCTTATGCTGGTTTTATAGAGGTGAAACTTTCAAGAGATTTACTGACTTTCCTGGAATAGTTTCTCTTCCGGAAACCTGATACTTTCATAAGCCGTTGTGATTAGGATGACTGATACAGGCTTAGCTTTGTGTGAGAACCAGTCACCTTTCTCCTAGGTCATGAGAAGTGCTGTTCATGTTACTTTAGTTCTATGGCATGTTTGCATTTTTAACACATTCTGCCACAGTACAGTACACTTAGAATGATTGCCTTTGATAGTTTTTTTTTTAAATTCTGTGTATGTGTGTATAAAATGCCAATTAAGAACACTGGTTTCAGGCCGGGCACGGTGGCTCACGCCTGTAATCCCAGCACTTTGGGAGGTCAAAGTGGGCAGATCACGAGGTCAGGAGATCGAGACCATCCTGGCTAGTAGAGACGGTGAAACCCTGTCTCTACTAAAAATACAAAAAATTAGCTGGATGTGGTGGAGGGCGCTTGTAGTCCCAGCTACTCGGGAGGCTGAGGCAGAAGAATGGCAAGAACCCAGGAGGCGGAGCTTGCAGTGAGCCGAGATTGCGCCACTGCACTCCAGCCTGGGCGACAGAGTGAGACTCTGTCTCAAAAAAAAAGTACACTGGTTTCGGCCGGGTGCTGCGGCTCACACTTGTAATCCCAGCACTTTGGGATGCTGAGGTGGGAGGATCACTTGAGGTCAGGAGTTCCAGACCAGCCTGGCCAACATGGTGGAAACCTGTCTCTTCTAAAAATATAAAAATTAGCCAGGCATGGTGGCACATGCCTGTAATCCCAGCTACTCGGGAGGCTGAGGCAGCAGAATCGCTTGAACCTGGGAGGTGGAGGTTGCAGTGAGCCAAGATCAAGCCACTGTATGCCAGCCTAAGCAATAGAGTGAGACTTTGTCTCAAAAAAAAAAAAAGAAAAAGAAAAACCACTGGTTTCCTTCCACATAAGCATTAAACAGTGTATGCAGGTTGTAAGAGATGGTGATGATTGTTCTGAAATCTTAACTACCTTCACTTAATGTGCTTGAACTGTCGCCTTAACTTTTTTAAGCATCTAGACTAAAAGCTGAAATACAATTACTGCTGCCTTTCTAAAACGCAAAATGTGGTTCTCTATTAATCTGAAATGTACACTAGCCCAGAACAGTTTAATGATACTTAACGAGCTATAGCATAGCATAGCTGCTTAGTTGTATTTGAGATTTTCTAGTCAATGCATAATGGAAACTTCTTTCTTCTAAAAGTTGCCAGTAGCACTATAGATGGAATGTAAAAATTATTATAGTAAACAGGACTTTTTTTTTTTTTTTTTTTGAGACGGAGTCTCACTTATTCCACTGCCCAGGCTGGAGTGCACCAGCGCAATCTCTGCTCAGTGCAACCTCTGCCTCTTGGGCTCCAGAAATTCTCCTGCCTCAGCCTCTCGAGTAGCTGGGATTGCAGACATGCACCACCATGCCCAGCTAATTTTTTTATTTTTTATGGAGACAGGGTTTCACCATGTTGACCAGGCTGACCTCAAGTGATCCGCCCACCTTGGCCTCCCAAAGTGCTGGGATTATAGACGTGAGCCACCACACCCAGCCTAAACAGGATAAACTTTTGACTCCTCTTTTTTTTCATTTGTGGATTAAGTGGTATAATACTTAACTTTGGCATTTGACTCTGAAGATTATGTAACCTAGCCACTTCAGATGGTTTTAGAATATTTTTCTAGTAATTTGTTGCACTTCCTGATTCCTCCTTGCAAACAAAATGACAGTGACACTTTATCCTGATTTTTTTCTTGTTTTTGATTTATGCCTATTCTATTTTAATTAAATATGTACACATAAAGTTGAAAACAAAAATAAAAAATAAAACTCATGTATGCAACAAACATGTAATGCAAATACCACATAGAAAAAAAGAGAAAGAGACAGAAAAAAAATTTGAAGTAATAATGGATGAAAATTTTCCAAAATTAATGACAGATACCAAACCACAAAACCAGGAAGCTCAGAGGAGGATAAATACACCAAGCATGATAAATACCAAAGAAATGTACATCTAGAAAATCAAAGACAGGCCGGGCGTGGTGGCTCATGCCTGTAATCCCAACACTCTGGGAGGCCGAGGCAGGCAGATCACCTGAGGTCAGGAGTTCGAAACCAGTCTAGCCAACATGGCGAAACCCCGTCTCTACTAAAAATACAAAAAAAAAAAGTTAGCTGGGCGTGGTGGTGGGTGCCTGTAATCCCAGCTACTCAGGAGACTGAGGCACAAGAATCATTCGTATCCAGGAGGTGGAGGTTGTAGTAAGCCGAGATCGCACCACTGCTCTAGCCTGGGCAATAGAGCAAGATTCCGTCTCAAAAAAAAAAAAAAAAAAAAAAAAAAAATCAAAGACAAAAAGAAAATCTTGAAAGAAGCCAGACGAAAGAAAAAAACACCTTACCTACAGAGGAACTAGGATTAAAAAGTATAATGGGCTTCTTTTTGAAACGAATGTAAGCAAGAATAAAGTAGAGTGAGATATTTAAAGTGTTGGAAGAAAAATAATCAATCTAGAGTATTGTACCCAGTGAAATTATCTTTCAGAAGTGAAGGAGAAATAAAGACACTCCCAGAAAAATATTGAGGAAATCTGTCTCCAATAGAACTGCCTTGCAAGAAATATTAAAAGAAGTTTTTCAGAGAGAAGGAAAACAATATTGGTCAGAAGCTCAAATCTACATAAAGAAAGGATGGAGAAAGAATGAATGAAGGTAAATAAAATCTTTTATTTTTCTTATTCTTAATTGATCTAACAGATAGCAGTTTGTTCAAAATAATAATAGTAATAATGTATTTGGTGATTATAGCTTATAGATAAGTGAAATTAATGACAGCAATCGTATAAGGGACAAGAGGGAGGAATTGGGAGTACTCTGCTATAAAGTACAGTCAGGTGTCACTTAATGGCAGGGACGTACTCTGAGATATGTGTCATCAGGTGATTTTGTCCTTCTGCAAACATCACAGAGTGTACTTACACAACCTAGATAGTATAGCCTACTGCACACCTAGGCTATATTGTACAGCCTATTGTTCCTAGGTTACAATCCTGTACAGCATGTTGCTGTACTAAATACTGTAGGCAATTGTAACACTATGGTAAATATTTGTTTATCTAAATAGATAGCCAACATCAGAAAGGTACAGTAAAAATACAGTATTATAATCTCAGCCAGGTTCGGTGGCTCGTGCCTGTAATCCCAGCACTTTGAGAGGCCCGGGTAGGCAGGTCAATTGAGGTCAGGAGTTCAAGACTAGCCCAGCCAACATGGTGAAACCCCGTCTCTACTAAAAATACAAAAGTTAGATGGGCATGATGGTGACAGGTGCCTGTAATCCCAGCTACTCAGGAGGCTGAGGCAAGATAATTGCTTGAACCCAGAAGATGGAGGTTGCAGTGAGCTGAGATTGCACCACTGCACTATGGCCTGGGTGACAGAGTGAGACTCCAAAACAAAACAAAACAAAACAAAACAAAAAAACAGTATTATAATCTCTTATGGAAGCACCATTGTATATGCAGTCTATCATTGACTGAAACATCATTATACAGTACACAACTATACTTGCACTACCAGCAAAGTTGTTCAATGTTATTTCCAAGTAAAACTAGATTAGTTGTAAATGTATATTGCAAATTCTAGGGCAACCAATTAAAAAGGTTAAAGAAGAAGTATAACTGATAAGCTAAGAGAGGGAAGATAATGAAATCATATAAGATGCTCAATTAAAACCAGATAATGCAGAAAAAAGAGTGGAAAAAAAACAACAGCAAGGACAATGAGGCAATCAATAGGAAATACTTATGAATACAGTAGATATTAAACCCACTATAAAATAATCACTTTAAATGTGAATGGTCTAAATACACCAATTAAAAGCAAAGACTGGCTGGGCACAGTGGCTCATATGTATAAACCCAGCACTTTGGGAGGCCGAGTTGGGCGGATCACGTGAGGTCAGAAGTTCGAGACCAGCCTGGCGAACATAGTGAGACCCCATCTTTACTAAAAATACAAAAATTAACTGGGCATGGTGACCTATGCCTGTAATCCCAGCTATTTGGGAGGCTGAGGCAGGAGAATCACTTGAACCCAGGAGGCAGAGGTTGCAGTGAGCTGAGATCATGCCACTCCACTCCAGCCCGAGTGACAGAGTGAGACTCCATCTCAAAATAAATAAATAAATAATAAAATAAAAGACTGTCAGAGTGAATTAAAAAACAAGACCCAACTATATGTTGCCTACAAGAGACCCAAATTAAAGACATAAATAGATTAAAAGTGAAAGGGCTGGGCGTGGTGGCTCACGCCTGTAATCCCAGCACTTTGGGAGGCCGAGGTGGGCAGATCACAAGGTCAGGAGATCGAGACCATCCTGGATAACACAGTGAAACCCTGTCTCTACTAAAAATACAAAAAAATAGCCAGGCATGGTGGCAGGCACCTGTAGTCCCAACTACTCGGGAGGCTGAGGCAGGAGAATGGCGTGAACCCGGGAGGTGGAGTTTGCAGTGAGCCGAGATCGCACCACTGCACTCCAGCCTGGGCAACAGAGTGAGACTCCGTCTCAAAAAAAAAAAAAAAGTGAAAGGATGGTCAACAGATGAATGGATTTTAAAATGTAGTACATACATACAATGAAATACTATTCAGTCTTAAAAAAGAAGAAAATTCAGTATGACAATATGAATGAAACTTGAGAACATTATGCTAAGTGAAATAAACCAATCACAGAAAGACAAATACTGCATGATTCCACTTACATGAGTTATCTAAAATAGTTAAATTCATAGAATCAAACAGTGGAATGGTGGTTGCCAGGAGACGGGAGGAAGGGGAAATAGGGAGTCATTAATCAATAGGCATGAAGTCTTAGTCAAGCAAGATGAACAAGCTCTAGAGATCTTCTGCATAACATTGTACCCAGAGTCAACAATAACGTATTGTACACTCAAAAAATTTGGTAAGAGGGTAGATCTCACATAAAGTGTTCTTACCACAATTTTTTTAAGTAAAGAGATTGAGCTGGGCACAGTGGCTCATGCCTGTAATCCCAGCACTTTGGGAGGCTGAGGCAGGTGGATCACTTGAGGTCAGGAGTTTGAGACCAGCCTGACCAACATAGTAAAACCTCATCTCTACTAAAAATAGAAAATTAGCCAGATATGGTGGCACATGCCTATAATCCCAGCTATTCAGGAGGCTGAGGCAGGACAATCGCTTGAATCTAGGAGGCAGAGGTTGCAGTGAGCCGATATCATACCATTGCACTCCAGCCTGGGCAACAAGAGCGAAACTCCATCTCAAAAAAAAAGACAAAAAAAAAAATAGAGATTATAACACTTGTGCATTGCTGATAGAAATGAAAATGGTGCTGCTGCTGTGGAATAGTTTGGCATTTCCTCAAAACCTTAAACATAAAACTACCATATGATCTATCCATTCCACCTCTAGATTCATACGCTAAAGAACTGAAAGCAGGAGGCTAAGTAGATATTTGTATATCAATGTTCATAGCAGCATTATTCACAGTAGCCAAAAGGTAGAAACAACTCAAGTGTCCATCTATAGATGAATGGATAAACAATACATGGTATACATGCAATGGAATATTATTCAACCTTAAAGATGGGAAAAAAATCCTGATTTATGCTATAACATGGATAAGCCTTGAAAACACTGTTGTAAGTGAAATAAGCCAAAGACAAAAGGACAAATATTGTATGATTCTACTTACGTGAGGTAGACAGAATAGGAAATTTATAGGGAAAGGATGTAACATAGAGGCGACCAGGGGCTGGAGATGGAGGAGAGGGAAACTGGGAGTTACAGTTCAGTGAGTTCAGAGTTCTTGTTTCCAAGTTCTGGGAATGGACAGTGGTGATACTTGCCAAACACTATGAATATTCCTAAGGCCACTAAACTGTATACATTAAAATAGTTAAAACAGTAAATTTCATTGTGTATATTATGCCATAATGAAAAATTTTGAAGTAAAAGGATGAAGAAAGTTACTAATCAATATTCTATACTAACACTAATCAAAAAGAAGCTGGAGTATTTATATTAATTTCAGACAAAGCAGACTTCAGAGCAAAGAAAATTATCAAGAATAAAGAGGGACATTACAAATGATAAAGGGGTCAATTCTCCAAGAAGACATAGCAATTTCTAATGTATATGTGCCTAATAACAGAGCATCAAAATATGTGAGGCAAAAACTGAAAGGACTACAAGGAAAAATAGATGAATTCCCGATTATAGTTGAAGACTTCAACACCCCTGTATAAAAAATAGGTCTAGCAGGCAGAAAATCAGTAAGAACACAATGGAACTGAACAGCATCATCAGTCAACAGAATCTAATTGACATTTATTAATAATCCTTTCAACAACAGCAAAATACACATTCTTCTCAAGCTCACATGGAACATTCATCAAGACAGATCATATTCTGGGTCATAAAATACACCTTAACAAATATAAGGCTGAAGCGCTGGATTTTTGCAGTGAGAAAGATGTATTGTGAGTCAACTGACAAGAAGAGAGGAGGAAGCTCTCAGCTCTGTCTCCATGAGCTCGGGGCTGCAATGGGTTTTATAACCATAGGGTAATGAGGCATGATCTGATTGGATCTTGCAATGAGATGATGCTGGGAGGCATGATCTGACTGAATCCTGCCATGGGTTGGCACCAGGGTCCAATCTGACTGGATCCTGGATCCTGCCTGCAGTGTTTGCTCCTTAATTCAGTCCCCACTGCTCAGTCTGAGCACTTAGGTTCCACCCGCGGTTGCATGATTGGTTCACCTGGGCATGCTCACGTTACTTGAACTTCAGTCTGAGGGTCCATGGCAACTGAAAAACAACCCATAACTTTGTTCACTAAAAACTGAACCAGGTTGGTCTGATATGGCTACAGCTCCTCTCTCCGGTGCTTCCACCTTGCTTTATTTGTCACTTGCCTACCCTTTGCTCTTTCCTCTCATTCAGGGCTGAGTCTTCCAGCCTCCATCTTTCTCCCATGCTGGATGCTTCCTGTCTTCAAACACCGGACTCCAAGTTCTTCAGCTTTTGGACTCAGTCGGCACAGCAGGGATGGAGGTGGGGCAGCCTGTTGTCTCAAGATGGCCAGGCCTCCTCACCATTCCCATAAGGACATAGGCTTTGGGAATAATAAAGCCAAAGAAACTTACTTCTGCTTTGAGTCATGTTCTATCCACCTGCCCCCATACGCACACCTCCCAAGGCAATAGACGCAGAATTGTCCTGATTAAATAGAACAACTTGGCTGGGCACAGTGGCTCACTCCTGTAATCCCAGCACTTTGGGAGGCTGAGGTGGGTGGATCACCCGATGTCAGGAGTTTCACACCAGCCCGGCCAACATGGTGAAACCCTGTTTCTACCAAAAATACAAAAAAATTAGCTGGGCGTTTGGTAGCAGATGTCTGTAATCCCAGCTACTCAGGAGGCTGAGGCAGGAGAATCACTTGAACCCGGGAGGTGGAGGTTGCAGTAAGCCAAGATCGTGCCATTGCACTTCATCCTGGGTAAGAAGAGCCAAACTCTGTCTCAAATAAATAAATAGAACAACTAGCACAGCAGGAAAATATAGGGCGAGTGAGAAAAATAAATCACGCCATAGAAATTCCAGATTAAACCCCACACCTGGTAGGTCTAAAAACCAAACATTCAGACATGCAAAGACAAATGAACTTTCTATACGCTTTTATCGCTGAACAGAACATAGCTCCTATGTTTGTTGATGGCAGAATATGGCACAATTTTGCCAAGTCAGGGTAAACTCACTAACCTCTGAATCGTCTTTTCCTCTTTTGAGTAAATGCTTGGTTACTTTAAGGCTCACTTACCCCCTTATTCGCACCTTCTTGGTGGTGAATGAGTTTCAAGGAGCTTTTTTCTTGTCCTCAGAGAAAGAGAGACATTTGGCCTAGAGTGGCCTTAGGTCTATGCTTGTCCTTCCTGAAGGGTAGCCTGGCCCATTGGATGGCGGGGCTAAGCCCCCAGCCTCACTACATCTGTGGCTACAGCCACAGCTGCTCCAGAATCCCTTTAAATTTACAGTGGTGCTATCATAATCAGAATAGTAATTTTAAAATTAAGCTGCCATATTCCCAACAGACACACGGAGTCAGACCATGCAGCGGGAATCTGGAAACACATTGAGCCGCCCAAGGGTATCTTATGCACAGAGAATCTGAGAGTCAGTGGAGAGACTCTTATGATCCTGTCTCTTGAGAATCTGACCCAAAGAGGAGGAGCCAGGGATCTAAGCCTGAATCCGGTCACCACCAATTCCTTTCCATGCCCTCAACTAGTCCATGCTTTCTCTCTAGCAGGAAAACAGATTTTACATCATCACACAATCATCTCCATTGTCATCATTTTCATGATAAAATTCAGCCAGGCATGGTGGTGTGTGCCTGTAGCCCCAGCTATACCGGAGGCTGAGGCAGGAGGATCACTGAAGCCCAGGAGTTCGAACCTGTAGTGTGCGATGATGGTGCCTGTGAATAGTCACTGCATTCCAGCCTGAGCAACATAGTGAGACCTCATCTCTTAAAAAAAAAAAAAAAAAAGAAAAGAAATTCATGCTCTGAGTCCTTCAGGATTTATTCTTTGGGCTCAAAAATCTTTCCATTTTAACTTCCTTAGATTTCAAGCTCATGAATTTGTTTTAAAATCTACTTAGAGATTCAATTGATCTTTGCTGTATCTGCCTTCTTACTAAAGTGAAGCCTGCTTCAGCCTTGTGGGTCTAGTTCCCTAGGAGGATCCTGGAGTGCAGTGCCAACTAATAGAGACAGAGGGAGATTAGGGAAACTTTAGTTAATACCTCAAAGTTTGCCCCAGTATAACTTTTTTTAAAAAAAAGAATAGAAAAAGAAAATCCTGATTCAACAGCTTTTCAGTAAGATGAGCCCTGCTTGGTTTAATTGGAGGGTGGGGGGAACATAGTGGAACGTATCAGTTAGGAGAAGTGGCACTTTTTAAAACTTCAAAGAGCTGTCTGAGCCTCTATGGAAGATGCTGTTATGGGAGCCCCAATATCTGTTATTCTCTTCTTCTATCAATGCCAAATTTTTAGCTGGGCATGTGGTTGTCCAGAATCAAAACTACACAGCCTGGGCTTCACTTGCAGCTAGATGGAGCTGTTTCTGTAGGCCCTAGTATGCAGTCTCCATCTCTGTGTTAGTAAGTAAAGTTAAACTGAGTCAGGCTGGCTGCTGTAACAAAACAATCCCAAACTTTCAGGAATTTTCCCAATTAAATGCTTCTGCCTCACCAATTCACAACTGCAAAAATGTGGAACCAACCAAAGGCTCATCAGTCAATGAGTGGATAAAGAAACTGTGGTATATATATATATATGATGGAATAATACTCAGCCATAAAAAGGAATGAATACATGGCATTCATGGCAACCTGGATGGGACTGGAGAGTATTATTCTAAGTGAAATAACTCAGGAATGGAAAACGAAACATCGTATGTTCTCACTCATAAGTGGGAGCTAAGCTATGAGGATGCAAAGGCATAAGAATGATACAATGGACTTTGGGGACTCAGGGGAAAGGGTGGGAAGGGGTGAGGGATAAAAGACTACAAATTGGGTTCAGTGTATACTGCTCGGGCGATGGGTGCACCAAAATCTCACAAATCATCACTAAAGAACCTGCTTATGTAACCAAACACAACCTGTTCCCCAAAAAAACTACAGAAATATAAAAAATTTTAAACAACAAAAAAAGCATGTGCCTTACCCTCATAAAGCCCAATTCAGTGTTCCCAATCAGGGAACACTCCCCCTTGTTTCTAACCAGGGACGTTGACTTCTGCTATCTGTAGCTCTGTCCTCCTAGAGAGCCTCATGCCCCTCTCTATTCAGCAAGCAGATGGAGAAGAGAGCAGGGCTCCTGCAGAGAAGGTTTTTCTAGACTGGGCTAAAAGTGACAAATTCCATGGCCAGGATTGATGCTATGCTCACATCTAACACAAAGGCGGTGACAAAAGACAATAACACGATCTAAGGGTGTGTCCTGAAGGATGAGGAACACAGGATATTGGTGAGCACTGAGAGCCACTGCCCCGTCCCACTTCCTCCCACCGTCAGGCCAGCCAGGTTCACAAACACTGGCTGATGCCTTCCACAGGCTGGGGCCATGCACATGTTTCTAGGGACATGACATGGCCCATGCTCAATTGTACCATCAGGGCGCTATCCGTCCAAAGGAGGAAGGTGGATGGTCTACACATCCAAATAAAATAAGGTGGCAAGTACTATATACAGCTTAATAAAGGACTATGTCACCACAGAGGGAAAAATCCAATTCATTCTGCCTGGTAGAAGTGAGGCAGTTATCCTGGAGGAAGAGACGCCAGCACTGGGTCTTGATCGATGAAAAGAATGTCTCCAGAGAAGGGGTTTTAGGTAGAGGGGGCAGCTGAGCAAAGATGTCACAGCTCAAAGGTAACGAGCCAGGTGTGTCTGCTGTGTGACACGGATAGCGTGGAAAGCCCTGGAACCCTGTCTCCCAAAGCTATCCGGTCCTATCTGCCTATTGATGTCCTGCCCACCTGCAAAGCTCAGAGTCTTCCAAGAGGCCTTCCTTCACAGCCTTTCCTACACACACAGCATCCGGCCAGGGTCAGGCCAATGTCTAATTAATCCCCAGAACCCAGCAGAGAGTAGCCCAGCACCTTCCGCATAGGAGCGCCTTGAGAAGTCAGGATCAATGACTCCAGCCTCATTTATGTAATGGTAAATAGCACTGGTCTTTGTCAAACGGCTGGAAATTTTGTTCACCTCCTGGTGCCCCCGGAGCTAGTTAATGGTTAGTTTCTGATTGCCGCCTCGTGCTGTCTGGCGGGAGGTTCTGAATGACTCAGGGCTCTGCTGACATTCCAGGAGGTCACTGGAGAGACGTTCCCCCAAACGTGACCCCAGGCACACAGACAGCAGGCATAGCAGGAAGCAGGAAAAGAGCCTTTCTCCCTTCTAAGTGCTCATACATCAACCAAAGAACCAAGATCCTTGCTGTTCCTCCAGATGAATTTATAATACGATGAACAGGAAAAATAAAATCTGCTCAGCCCATTTTTATAAGAGCAGATGCCCTTTCCCAAGGCTGATAGAAACCCCTGATTGGCGGCACAGAAAAGAACATTTCAGTCCTTCCAAATTTCTAAAAATATGCATACGATGTTAGATAGTTGACCACTAATGTTCCTAAGATAATAACACTAAGAAAGAGTTGTTATTTAAAAAAGAAGTCAGTTGAGACATTTTAAAAATTCACATTTACATGACTTAAAAATTTAACCATGCATGAATATAGACTATATAAATGATATGTCCTCATTGGAGGGATAAAAGCATTCGGAATAAAAGCCATAATAAGTTAGTAGCTATTGCATTATTATGATCTTATGCACATCAATGATCTATTCATAGTAATCATAACAACTGAAGTTCAGGGAGCAATTGCTGTGTGGCAGACACTACACTAAGGGCTTCATGCATTTCCTCAGTGAATTCTCGCCGCTGCCCTATAACAGTAGTCTTGTTCCTATCTCGTTTTACAGATGAGGAGCAGAGGCCTGCATGGGACCTCTCAGGGAGAAAGTAATAAAGTCAGGCCTAGCATTCGAGTCTGTCTAAGTCTAAAACCTATTATTTTAACCACCCACCACACTGTCTCCTTAAATGGCTCCTATGTGTCTATTCATTCCTTAAACGAGCATTTATAGAGCATCTGCATGCAAGCACTAGGCTAAGTCCTAGAGGATAGAAATGTGTATAAAAGTCTGCCCTCCGCAAACCTCTGCTCTAGAAGTTAGTATCCACTTTAGCTTTAAAATGGCTATGCAGATGGCCATTTTATTCAAAATAACCTCAAGCTAGAAACAACCCAAATGGTCTTCAGAGGATAACTGGTTAAAAATCAACAGTGGCAGGCCAGGCGCGGTGGCTCACGCCTGTAATCTCAGTACTTTGGGAGGCCGAGGTGGGCAGATCATGAGGTCAGGAGTTCAAGACCAGCCTGAACAACATGGTGAAACCCCGTCTCTACTAAAAATTACAAAAATTAGCTGGCTGTGGTGGTGCATGCCTGTAATCCCAGCTACTCAGGAGGCTACAGCAGGAGAATTGTTTGAACCAGGGAGTTGGAGGTTGCAGTGACCCAAGGTCGTGTCACTGCACTCCAGCCTGGCAACAGAGCAAGACTCCCTCTTAAAAACAACAACAACAAAAAAAAAATCAACAATGGCTGACCCAAACCACAGAATACCACTCACTAATAAAAAAGAACAAACTAGCCGGGCTCTGTGGCTCACGCCTGTAATCCCAGCACTTTGGGAGGCCGAGGCAGGCGGATCACAAGGTCAAGAGATCGAGACCATCCTGGCAAACATGGTGAAACCCCATCTCTACTAAAAATACAAAAATTAAGTGGGTGTGGTGGTGCGTGCCTGTAGTCCCAGCTACTCAGGAGGCTGAGGCAGGAGAATGGTGTGAACCCAGGAGGCAGAGGTTGCAGTGAGCCAGAGACGGTGCCACTGCACTCCAGCTTGATGACAGAGCAAGACTCCATCTCAAAAAAAAAAAAAAAAAAGACTAATAATACAGAAATGACTTGGATGGATCTCAAAGGAATCCTTCTGAATGAAGAAATCCACCAGCAGGTTACATACTGTATTAGTCCATTCTCACACTGCTATAAAGAAATACCTGAGACCGGGTAATTTATGAAGAAAAGAGGTTTCATTGGCTCATAGTTCCTTAGGCTGTATAGAAAGCGTGGTGCTGGCATCTGCTCAGCTTCTAGGGAGGCCTCAGGAAACTTACAATCATGGCAGAAGACAAAGGGGAAGCAGGCACATCTTACATGGCCAGAGCAAGAGGGAGGTGCGGGGACAGGGATATGCCACACACTTTTAAACAGACAGATCTTGCAAGAACTCTATTGTGAGCACAGCGCAAGGGAAATGATGTAAACCATTAGAAACCACCCCCACGGCCGGGTGTGGTGGCTCACACCTGTAATCCCAGCACTTTGGGAGGCCAAGGCAGGTGGATCACTTGAGGACAGGAGTTCAAGACCAGCCTGGCCAACATGGTGAAACCCCGTCTCTACTAAAAATACAAAAATTAGCTGGGCGTGTTGGTGTGCACCTGTAATCCCAGCTACTCAGGAGAATCGCTGGCACCCAGGAGGCGGAGGTTGCAGTGAGTCCAGATCGTGCCACTGCACTCCAGCCTGGGTGAAAGAGCGATACTCTGTCTCAAAAAAAAAGAAAAAGAAAAAGAAAAAAAGAAAGAAAGAAAAAGAAACCATCCCCATGATCCAATCACCTTCTACCAGGCTCCACCTGCAGCATTGGGGATTACATTTCAACATGAGATTTGGGCGGGGACACAGATCCAAACTGTATCACATACGATATGATTCCATTTATGCAACATTCTGAAATGACAAAATTACAGCGATGGAGAACAGGTTAGTGGTTGCCAGCAGGTAGGGAGAGGAAAGGAGCGAAGGTGACTTGAGGCTCTAAAGGGGTAGCATGAGGGAGCCTCCTGGTGATGGAGTAAAATCAAGATGTATCTTGATTTGGGTGATGGTTATAGGAATCCACACATGTGATAAACCTGCCTAGAACTACACTCACACACATACACACACGCACACACACACAAATACATACAAAATGGGAAATCTAGGTAGGTTCTGTGACCCAGTCTCAATGTCATGATTGTGATATTGTACTGTAGCTATGTAAGATGTCACATTGGGAGAAACTGAGGGAAGGGGACAAGGACCTTCCTGCACACTTTTTGTTTGCATCATTCTTGAATCTATAATTATGTCAATTTTTTTTAATTGAATTACTCCTCAAGTTTTTTTCCTTTATTGGAGGCTATTTAACCCCACTTGCAGCTGCAACATCTCAGCTATTGCCCAGAGAAAGCGAAGTTCATTGGTACTTGGCCGACCCCAAACTGGAGTTATTGTAGCTAGTAGTTAGACAAAGCCAGCAATTAATCTGTAACTATCCTGTCTGCAGCCAAATGATAGTCTCCCATACAGAGATTTCTCTTTTTGGCATTTTTTGGTTTGTTTCTTGGGATTTTTTTTTTTTTCTGAAGCACGGCCCTTTTATTAAATAGATCCATAAACACATTTTCCACTTTCGTACATTTGCTATGATCTAAAATATTTTTATGACACATACATATAAATAAACAACAACCCCTCCCATTCTAGGCCATGTTTCTTTTTGAAGAATTATCCCATTTGTTATCCTATTTCTATAGCATGCCACCCATGAACCTGATTCAAAGGCCAAAATCCCACAAAATAAAGGTAGCATTTGGCTGATAATCCACTCCAAGCAAACAAAGCCTTCTCTTGGGTCAGTAGAAGTTTTAGTTCTGTTTTTACCAAAAATCCTCTCATTCCCTAAAGACAGACTCTGTCTTTCTGCCGTCTATTTGTCAAATACAAGGTGCCATGAATTGGGAGACATCTTGATTTCACGCATGAAATAGCAAGCATATTTCGATGAATGAGATACTCCAGCATGAAGAAAGCCTGTCTCCAAATCGGTGGGCTTCAGGGGGAGCACCACCCTCCAGATGGAGGAAGTATAACCCCTGCGTGTATTTGAAGAGCCATATACCCCTTAAGCCATTAAAAAAAAAAAAGTTTCATTCTTGATGATGTAATCCTTTCTACGAAAAATACAAAAATTAGCCGGGTGTGGTGGCCCGTGCCTGTAATCCCAGCTACTCAGGAGGCTGAGGCAGGAGAATCCCAGGAAGCAGAGGTTGCAGTGAGCCAAGATCGCACCACTACACTCCAGCCTGGGTGACAGAGTGAGACTCCATTTCAAAAAAAAAAAAAAAAAAACCCACAAGATCCAAACCAAGGTTTCCCTTTTGCATAATAAGAACGCATGTGGGGAACGATTGTGTGGTTCTTTGCACTGGCCAGATGAGCTCATGAGAAAATTCCCAGCAAGAGCAGCGCCTGGGTGACGGTGGTGAGTCACCGGCAGAGGCCTGACTGCATCACAAGGCTGGGGACAGCGTTCCCGGCATGGAGTGTCAGCTACTTCCTGCCTGAGTCAGGCGCAGGCCCCGAGGGCGGCTCTGCTGAGGGAACTGGCACCTTCCCCACACACCTCCTTCGCCAAGTCACAGACAAGCTATGCAGAGAAATCTACCGGAGCCATGGCAAGGCTCTGGACAGAGGACCGAGAAGGGAGCAGCTTCCAGAGGCCACAGAGGTTTGTCGCCATGACAACAGAGGGGAGGGGCCATGACCACCTGCCCCTGGCACAAGGTCCCCAAGTGCTGAAGGGTCACTGAGTCTTAAGCAAAGAGCAAGAGGCATCAGCCTCATGGGACAATCCACCCAGAGTAGCCTAACCACAGACCCCAAAAGTCCCCTAGTGGACACCACCCAGTCCGGGAACAGATCAAATTCAGGAATATGTAAACGTGGGTGGGAAAAAAAACTTTTCCTCCACTAACCAGGAACTGATATTTAGCATTTTCATTATGAAGACAGGCAGCATACCACATGAGCAGCCTCTGTGTGTCAGTCACCAGTAAAAATCATAATATGTTCATGTCACATGATGGTTATTGCAAGGTTTTTTTTTGGTTTTTTTTTTGTTTTTTTATTTGTTTTTGAGACAGTCTGGCTCTGTCACCCAACCTGGAGTGCAGTGGTATCATCACAGCTCACTGCAACCTCGACCACCCGGGCTCGAGGGATCCTCCCACCTCAGCCTCCAAGTTGCTGGGACTATAGGCGTGTGCTACCACACCCAGCTAATTCTTTTTAGATGGGGTCTCACTATGTTGCCCTGGCTAGTCTCAAACTCCTGGGCTTAAGCAATCCTCCTACATCAGCCTCCCAAAGTGCTGGGGTTACAGGCATGAGCCACCACACCCAGCCTGTTGCAGATGTCTTGAAAGAGTATTTACCCTTCATCTCTACTGTGAAATTACGGTTGTTTTCAGACTTGCCACTATTGAATGCATTATTAAAGTGGCACATATATTTCTACATCGTAAATGTTTATGTTTGGCATTTTTATATCAGTATTTCAATAGTTCTTTCCTTCGTAATCCAAAGTGTGTTATTTTTTAAATGTAAACATTACTCTAAGAAGGGGCTCAGGATCAACCCTGGAGGATCAGAGGGGCTAGAGCACACACAAAAAAAGCTTCAGGACACTGTATTAGTGTGCTAAGGATGTCACAACAAAGTACTTCAGACGGGGGGACTTACACAACAGTTTTTTAATTTTTTTTTTTAGAGATAGGATCTCGCTCTGTCACCTAGGCTGGAGTACACTGGTGCAAGCATAGCCCACTGCAGCCTCAACCTCCTGGGCTCAAGCGGTCTTCCCCTTCAGCCTTCCAAGTAACTGGGACCACAGGTAAGTGCCACCAGGCTCAGCTATTTTATTTTTTGTAGAGACAGGTCTCCCTATGCTGCCCAGGCTGGTCTCAGTCTCCTGGGCTCAAGTGATCCTCCTGCTTCGGCTTCCCAAAGTGTTGAGATTACGGGAATGAGCTGCCGCACCGGCCCACAACAGAAATTTATTTTCTCCTGATTCTGGAAGCTGGGAGTCCAAGACCAAGGTGTCGGCAGGACTGGGTCCTTTGAGGCTGCGGGAAGGATCTATCCAGGCGTCTGTCCTTGACCTGTAGTCAGCTGTCTTCACTCTCTCTTCTCATCACCTTCTCTCTGCATGTGCCTGTCTCCAAATTTCCCTTTTTTATAACGACATCAGCCATACTGGATTAAGGCCCATCCTAATGACCTCATTTTAACTTGATCGCCTCTGGAAAGACTTTTCTCCAAATAAGGTCACACCCTGAGGTGCTGGCGAGTAGGATTCCAACGTGCTATTTTTGGCAGGGATGCAATTCAGTCCTTAACGTACTCCAGTCCAATCTCCATGCTTTCCTTAGAGGACCCTCAAGCCCAGAGTGACTGACAGAACTGTCAACAGAACACAGGTTTCCTGACACCCCACTCAAGGGTTGAAGGGCTTTATACACTGTAAAGGGCTGTGCGATTGTAGGTTGCATGGCGGCGGGGATCCCTTAAAGAGCAGGAGTTCTCAGGAAGGCAAAGCTTTTCACCCACGGGTGGCAAGCTCCTCGGGCCCCAGAAGAGGAACAGGGAAAACTCCAGGCCTCATTTTTGTTTGTTTTACTTTTGGTGGGCAGCTGCTTCTAGTCACACCTCTAATTTCACAGCCATCATGAGAATATGGATCACATCTGTGAGGTGGGCCCAGCAAACCCCGTCTCTACTGAAAATACAAAAAAATTAGCCATGCGTGGTGGCAGACGCCTGTAATCCCAGCTACTTGGGAGGCTGAGACAGGAGAATTGCTTGAACCCGGGAGGCAGAGGTTGCCGTGAGCTGAAATCATGCCACTGCACTCCAGCCTGGGCAACAGAGTGAGGCTCCATCTCAAAAAAAAAAAAAAAAAAAAAGCCTGCAATCTCAGCCCCACTCACTGCACAAGAGGCATGTGAACACTTTAGGAAAATGAGAAGTATTTTCTTTTCCTTTATTTTCCTCTGACACTTTCTCTATAAATCAAGCCCTCAGGCCTATTGTCCAAATCTGAAATAAAGCCTGCCTCCTCCATCTGACCCTGTTCTCAACAGACCTGAAATGAAATCTTCCCACATAGCCCTTGGCATGCACAGATCCAGGATATGGAACAGGGCTGATGGAAACTCATGAAAGCACAGAGTGGCTGGGGCCCAGATTGACCTATTTCTTTTTTTTTTTTTTTTTTGAGACAGAGTCTCCCTCTGTCACCCAGGCTGGAGTTCAATGGCACGATCTGGGCTCACTGGAACCTCTGCCTCCTGGGTTCAAACAATTCTCCTGCCTCAGCCTCCCAAGTAGCTGGGACTACAGGCACCCACCACCATGCCCAGCTAATTTTTGTATTTTTAGTAGAGACGGGGTTCACCATGTTGGCCAGGCCGGTCTCAAACTCCTGACCTCAGGTGATCCACCCACCTCAGCCTCCCTAAGTGCTGGGATTACAGGCATGAGCCACCGTGCCCAGCCAGACTGACCTATTTCAACACTTTCAACAGAATCCATAAATCCAAGGCATCATTCAGGGTTTAGTTAAGAAACTCCGATGTCCTAATGGGGCAATTGGAATGATCACCTTCTCTAGACAGCCTGGAGTCAAAGGAGGGACATGCCAGACCACTACCTGCAAGTCCTAAGGGACAGCAGGGACATTTATCATCTCCCATCACTGTCTTCATCAGTCGCTTCAGCAAACCAGATAGTTACAGCCCCTGTCCATGAACTCGGGGTGCTTTGCACTTGTTCATAACATACAACATACATGCACAATGGCAAGTAAGCACGTATGTAATGCTTCACATCTGCCCTCCCTGCTGGATGGCAGCCACCATCGGGGCAGGGGCAACTGTCTATCCCACCCTCTGCTCTATCCTCAGTGCTAAGCACAGATTCCCACACATGGTAGAGATTGGTAAATATTCCCTAAGTAAATAGGTACCTGCCTCTCCCACTTCCACATCCACCCTCTGATAGCCTATTGCCCTTTTGCAATACTTCTTCCCATCCAAGGTTGAACTAGGATTCATTTCAATTTAGCTTTAAAAATATAAATACACGCCCACAGTGTGGGCGAGAAAGCACACACAGATACCCACAGGCTCCACCCTCCACCCACGGGAGAAGGCCCTGCGGCTATTTGGGGTCACAGTATCCTGTTATCTTTATTGAACATTCACTTTTTATCAAAGGTCTGATGTACACTGTCTCATTTATTCTACACAACCTTAGTTAGAGACTCATAGGCTTGGGGCTTGAACATCTTGTCCAAGATCACACACCTAGAGAGTACTGAACCAGGACTGGAGCTAAAAGAGGTCTGATTCAAACACTGGGCTTCATCAGCTCCCTGTGCTACCTGCCCAGAAGTGGCTTCATTACTCTCAAAGAATTCAGCTTCCCAGCCCTTCCGCAAGCACTGCTACCAGGCTCTTCATCCTGACATTCAATAGACACATCTGAAGTTTGACTTCCTGCCTCTTGGCTCCCACACCCCCAGGAGGCAGCTGTCAGAGTCCTTCAGTGGCTAAAGGAACGTAGCCTGGGCCTCCCAGGTGTCACACACGCACCAGGAAATCGTAAATTAAAAGGTAACTCTCTTCTTCGGTTCTCGTCCTTACCTTATCAGAGGTGTTGGAACAAGGCTGACATTTACAGTGCACAGGAGCTTGGCTACTTCAGCAATCGCATGGCCACTGGTGTTCCGGAAGAATCCATTTAAATGCTAAACACATTTCCTCTTGGCACTTGAAACTAGGTTCCAGACGGGGGAAGTGGTTGAATACTAATTACTTGTAGCAAGGACACTGGAAGAGCATCTTTCACTTTTTTTCCCAATTTCAATAATCTGTTCCTGAATGCTTCTTATCCAAACCCACGTTTCAGAAAACAAGTTTAAGAACTGGGAAAATCTACAGTTAGGATGAAATGAATAAAAATGTCTTTCCTTCCTTCATTTATTTGGCAAATATTTAGTGGGTGCTTACTATCCCAGGCAGGGGGCTAGATCTTGGGGAGAGAGTGATGAGTCAAAACTGGCCCAGTTCCTACTCTCAAGGCGCTTAAGTCTAGTGAGAGAACAGGCACGAAGCAAATAATTACACCAATAAAGGTGAAACTGCAACTCTGGGCGTCCTACAGAGGAGGCATGTGGTCCGCTGAGCGCATGTCATAGGGCCTAATCTAGCCTGGAGGGTGGGAAGACTCCTTGGCGCCACGACACCATCTGATGCATTAGAAACCACCTGGTAAAGAGGCAACCAGACCCTTACTAGCCAGAGGGAACAGCAAGCACAAAGGTGTTACATGGGAGGGAGTGTGCAAAAACAAGAGTTCAAGAAAGCCTCTGTGGCCGAGGAGTGTAGGGTGAGCTGAGGCTAGAGAGATGGGCAAGAACCAGATGCCCCAGGACACGGTGAGCTGTGGTTAGGACATGTGTCATTAAACGCAAGAGCAACAGGAAACCATTGAAGGGCTTTTAAACCTTGCATGACACAATCAGTTACCTCAAAAATGTTCCTCTAGTTTCGCGGTAGAAGAATGAGTAATATTAGGTAACCTATACTTCTCATATGAAATGGGAAAAGGAAGGCATCATTATCTCCGTGAGAGATTTGTGGAGAGGGAAAGCAACTGGTTCCAGGTGGTAGCTCGCCAGAAAGTAGAAAACAGAATTCTTGTCCCATGTTCCTGAGTCTCTAAACATCCATTTTCTTTTGTTGTTGTTGTTGTTTTGTTTTGTTTGTTTGTTTGTTTTTGAGACGGAGTTTTGCTCTTGTTGCCCAGGCTGGAGTACAATGGTGCGACCTCGGCTCACTGCAACCTCCGCCTCCCGGGTTCAAGAAATTCTCCTGCCTCAGCCTCCCAAGTGGCTGGGATTACACGTGCACACCACCACACCCAGCTAATTTTTGTATTTTTAGTAGAGAGGGGGTCTCACCATGTTGGCCAGGCTGGTCTCAAACTCCTGACCTCAGGTGATCCACCTGCCTCAGCGTCCCAAAGTGCTGGGATTACAAGCGTGAGCCACCACACCTGGCCCCATTTTCAAAATAAATAGATAAAAATGTGTCAGATACAGTCACATCATATGGCCCTCTTCATTTATAAATTCTGACGTGCTGACTTCTGAAGTTGTCCAGGTACAAAATAACTCAGTCAGTGACCAGAAATATGAGCCATTTCATGTCTACTCCTGGGAAGAGTTAAGTCTTACTGCCTCCTCTCTCCACACACTAAACCAATTTCTCCTCCCATTTCTCCACCCTAAGTCACTTCCACCTTCCTAACTGCAACGTCTTACCTATGGCAAAGCCTATATTCACTGCATTTTCCCCATAGCCTCATCACACAGATAAAACAGACTCCGGAATCTGGAAAATGGAAAAAAATATATGTATGTGTTGCTCCTTAAGACAAGACTGAATCATCCTATCCAGGTGCAGTGGTGCATACCTGTAGTCCCAGCTGCTCAGGAGGCTGAGGCAAGAGGATTGCTTGGGCCCAGGAGTTCAAGACCACCCTGGGCAACATAGCAAGACAACCATCTCTAAAAATAAATAAGTGCATAAATCATCCTAGATCACTGAGTCTATAATTCAGTCTTAAATTTGTTTAGGAAAAGTTATTTGTGTTCTTGGTATCTCAGTATCTTCATCTAACAGCTGAAAAAAAAAAAAACGTAAAAATAATCCGCTTGGGCACACTGGGAAGCAGAAATATAGCGAAGAATTGCCATTCAGGGAAGATGAAGACCCAGGGAGGGGAGGCCATGTTCCGAACTACTTTTTTAAAAAGCAATTGTCATTTCTACATATTAGTGGTAAATAATTAAAAAATGAATTTTTAAAAATCTTTAATCTCTTTTTTTTTTTTTGAGACAGGATCTCACTGTTGTCTCCCAGGCTGGAGTGCAGTGGTATGACCTCAGCTTACTGCAGCCTCAACTTCCTAGGCTCAGGTGATCCTCTCACCTCAGTCTCCCAAATAGCTGGAACTACAGGCATGCACCACCACGCTCAGCTAGTTTTTTGTATTTTTAGTAAAGACTGGGTTTCGCCAAGTTGCCCAGGCTGGTCTCAAACTCCTGGGCTCAAGCAATTGGCCTGTCTCAGCCTCTCAAAGTGCTGGGATTATAGGCATGAGCCATCTCACCAGCCTCTTTAACCTCTTTATGTTTGAAATTTGTGAATGTATGATCCAGTACAAAAAAAAGTTATTAACTAGTCTTTTTTATTAAATAGATTTATATAATTTCTATTTATTTATTTATTTGGAGACAGAGTATCATTCTGTCACCCAGGCTGGAGTGCAGTGGCACAATCTCAGCTCACTGCAACCTCCACCTCCTGGGTTCAAGTGATTCTCCTGCCTCAGCCTCCTGAGTAGCTGGGATTACAGGTGCACGCAAACATCCCCGGCTAATTTTTGTATTTTTAGTAGAGATGGGGTTTCTCCATGTTGGCCAGGCTGGTCTCAAACTCCTGACCTCAAGTGCTGGGATTACAGGCATGAGCCACCGTGCCTAGCCTTATATAATTTTTATAACAGTATAGAAAAGCACCCCCAAAAAGGTTCCTAGCATGAGGCATAATAGCAGCCACTTGAATTAAAAACCCTCTACACAATTTCCAAAAAGAAGTTTATCAAGAAGTACAAATAAGACATACCTGCTTTCAGCATTACTGGGATACAGAGTAACTTCAAATGATGCCAAGAATTCCACACCTAATCTCAACATAACCACCTTGGGGGCTCTGCCTGTGGCTTCTAGACCATGGAAGTGGCATGGGGGAGGGGAAACAGGAAAATTCTTGAAAAGCAGGGGACATGAGAACTGCTCCGTCGCATAGGGCCCCATACTCAGGACACTACATGTGGTTTAACACTGTCATTGCCAGCTTGAAATTCTTAGTAATTTGATATATTTTTTTTGAGATAGATACAGTCTCGCTCTGTCACCCATGCTGGAGTGCAGTGGCACCATCTCGGCTCACTGCAAACTCCGCCTCCCGGGTTCAAGCGATTCTCCTGCTTCAGCCTCCCGAGTAGCTGGGACTACAGGCGCCCGCCACCACGCCTGGCTAATTTTTGTATTTTTTGTAGAGACGGGGTTTTGCCATGTTGGCCAGGCTGGTCTTGAACTCCTGACTTCAGGTGATCCGCCCGCCTCGGCCTCCCAAAGTGCTGAGATTACAGGCATGAGCCACCGCGCCCGGCCAGTAATTTGATCTTTGAACTGATATTTGAGAAGTGAAGCTTGCTGCCATGATGGCTGGGAATTCAGCAAGTGAGTAGAAGGGGCTGAAAGGAAGCGTGCTATGTCTACAAATGGGTAAGTAAGAACACTGACAGCCCTGAGAGACTGCACTTTCTGTTTGACCCAGAACTTGCCCTGACTGCAGAAAGAAGGCAATGATGTTCTAAGAAACGCTAACCACCAAGGAGCCTCATCCTGACCTCCTACTTCCCTGTATTAGCCAAGTACACATGCTGAAGTGAGCAAAGGGAAAACCAGTGAAACCCACAATTCCTTCTGCTTTCAGACCTTCCTCACTCATTAGTACGTACGTCCAGGGCAGCCAGCACTGGTAGAACATGAGCGGATCAAGCAGTGAATAAAAGCAGTCGAGTTTGTTTTGTACAATATTTCCATTGTTCTCATAAGAACAAGATACATATGCCTGTACAAGCTGGGAAATACCAATTGTGTGATTGTGGTGAATCCTCTCATGAGTTAAATGCTCTTATGTTTGCATGTCAAATTGTCACTGCACAATATAAGGATGAACTGTAGAACTCATGCTAATAACTTAAATGTTTCTTTATTTTGAATAACATTAAATAGCAAATTTTAAAAAACAACATGACAAGAGAAAAAACGTGAAAGATTTATAATTTAGCACCTCTAAATTCTGCTTTTTATCTTTCACATTGTCCCCAAATTCTGCAGACAATCTCGCGTCATGGTGTCAATACTGTGGGCCAGCATTCTCCCTGTGAGAATAATGGAGGCAAGGCCTGCTTCACACACATGAGACCAAGGCCATCATGTGGGGCCCCAGGTTTGGCAGAGACCCCTTGCCCTTTATTTGGGTTAATGCTCTGCTGTTGCTGTTTTGAAATACTGAATAAATTTTGAAAACGGAGTTTCACATTTTACTTGGACTCTGCAAAATATGTGGACAGTCCTGGGTGAAAGAAGAACATTTGCATTGAATTAGAATTGGAGATCTCAATATGAATGTATATTTCTAATAATACAACCATATATAGATATAGATAAGACACACATACATATTACAGTTATTGTATGGTTTTATTTATGCATATGTGAACACATACACATATTTATCCTAGCTCTGGCCACTGAAACACCCTAGAAGCAATGACACCCACTGGCAATAACACAACTACAACCAGATCTAGGACCGAGGGCTTGTTAGAGACATGGACAGTCTTAGAGCTGAGACAGGGAAGGCACAAGATGAGCCTGGAGTATTGTACAGGCCTAGAAATCAACGACATCCTCAAAGCAGAAGAGGAGAGCATGCCAAAGGACATAGGAGCCAGCCTGAAGATGCTGCTATGACCCAAATCTGGGACAATTTGAGTGTCAAAATAAATAAGGACAGTATGGATTATAACCCATTAAATATAATAGGAATCCATGAATCCACAAAATAAACAGTCTCAAGTGCAGTGGCTCATGCCTGTAATCCCAACGCTTTGAGAGCCTGAGGCAGGAGGATCACTTGAGCCCAAGAGTTTGAGACCAGCCTGGGCAACATAGTAAGGCCTTGTCTCTACAAAAAAATTTAAAATTAACCAGGCACGGGGCACAAGCCTATAGTCCTAGCTACTCAGGAGGCTAAGGCAGGAGGATTGCTTGAGCGCAGGAGGTCAAGGCTGCAGTGAGCTATGATCATGCCATTGCACCCCACCTACGTAACAGAACTAGACCCAGTCTCTAAAAAATGATAATAATAAATAGAAAAAAAAAAAAAAAATGAAGGACAAGAGAAGTCTCCTCCTGACAGCAGAATCCTGAACAATAAACACAGAAGGAGTGGTGGAGCTGGAAAATCATGTTTCTGCAATCATTATAGCAAAGATTGGTTGAGACAAGAATCATCAATGAAAGCTAAAATTAAAAGGAAATTTGAATGAGGAGTAGGATGTCTTCATGGCCCCAGTGTTTCCCCATAGATTGCTTATTAGCTCCAAGGGAGAAAATAGTAAATATACGGTGGAAAAACTGAACAATACCTTGGGCAGGTGGTCAAAATTATCACCTACAAGAGGCAGGTGGGGTGACAGCCCTTCATAGGTGATACCCCAAGGGACACAACATGACTTCCATAATATTCTAGCCAGGGATGTATAGCCTAAACATAATAGTGGGGAAACATGAGACAAAATCAAATTGAGAAACATTTGATAAAATAACTGGCTTGTATTCTTCAAAATTGTCAATATCATGAAAAACAAAAAGCTTAAGAAACTATGCCAAATTAGGTGAGGCGCGGTGGCTCATGCCTATAATCCCAGCACCTTGGGAGGCCGAGGCAGGCAGATCACGTGAGGCCAGGAGTTTGAGACCAGCCTGGCCAACATGGTGAAACCCCGTCTCTACTAAAAATACAAAAATTAGCCGGGCGTGGTGGCATGCGCCTGTAGTCCCAGCTACTCGGGAGGCTGAGGCAGGAGAATCTCTTGAACCCAGGAGGCAGAGATTGCAGTGAGCCGAGATGGCGCCACTGCATTCCAGCCTGGGTGACAGAGTTAGACTCCATCTCAAAAAAAAAAAAAAAAAGAAAGAAAAAGAAAAAGAAACTATGCCAAATTAAAGAAAACTAACACAAATTGACAACTAAATGCAGTAGGTGTCTCTGAACGAGACCGTGTACCTCCAGGGAAACAATGCTAGAAAGGACATCATTAAGATGATTGATGACTTGGAAGATAGACTACATTATATACAAGTATTCTATCAAAGTCAAATTTTCTGAATTTGATAACTGTACCATGGTTATATGAGAGACTCTCTTTGTTCTTACAAAACACACATTGAAATATAAAGGGGTAAAGGAGCCTGATTTATGCAATCTACTCCCAGATTATTAAGGAAAAGATGGAAAATAAAAATAACATACACATATAGAGAGAATGAAAAAGAGAGGAACAGAATAAACAAGCGAATGTGGCAAAATGTTTTGTTAAATGTTGAAAAACATTTTGAGTAAAGGGAACAAGGGATTTCTCTGTACTATTCTCACAGCCTTTCTTTAATTTGGAAATTATTTCATAATAAAAAGTTACAAAATCAAATACCTAGGAATAAATTGATAAAATACATGTAAGACATCTACACAGAAGACATAAACAAAAAACCCTAAATATATGAAGGAATAAGCCATATTCTTAGATTGAAAAAGTCAATATTGTAAAGATATCAGTTCTTCCCAAAGTTACCTATAGAGTTAATGTGATTTAAATTAAAATCCTAGCAAAATTTTCATGGAAATTAAAAAGCTTATTCTAGAATCAAATGGAAATCCAACGGGCCAAGAATAGCCAAGACAATCTTGAATAAGAACAGAGTAAGATGACTTACTCTACCAGATGTCAAACTTCATTTTAAAGCTACATTAACCTCTCCCCTCTCCCCTCTCCCCTCTCCCCTCTCCCCTCTCCCCTCTCCCCTTCCCCTCTCCCCTCTCCCTCCCCTTTCTTCGGTCTCCCTCTCCTTCTTTTTTCGGTCTCCCTCTGTTGCCAAAGCTGGACTGTACTGCCGTGATCTCGGCTCGCTGCAACCTCCCTGCCTCGGGCTCCTGTGATTCTCCTGCCTCGGGCTCCTGTGACTCTCCTGCCTCGGCCTGCCCAGTGCCTCGGATTGCAGGCGCGCGCCGCCACGCCTGAATGGTTTTTGTATTTTTGGTGGAGACGGGGTTTCGCCGTGTTGATGGGGCTGGTCTCCAGCTCCTGGCCTCCAGTGATCTGCCCGCCTCGGCCTCCCAAGGTGCTGGGATTGCAGACGGAGTCTCGTCCACTCAGTGCTCAATGTTGCTCAGGCTGGAGTGCAGTGGCGTGATCTCGGCTCGCTACAGCCTCCACCTCCCAGCCGCCTGCCTTGGCCTCCTAAAGTGCTAAGATTACAGCCTCTGCCCCGCCGCCACCCCGTCTAGGAAGTGAGGAGCGGCTCTGCCTGGCCGCCCATCGTCTGGGATGTGAGGAGCCCCTCTGCCCGGCTGCCCCGTATGGGAAGTGAGGAGAGCCTCTGCCTGGCTGCCGCCCCGTCTGGGAGGTGAGGAGCGCCTCTGCCTGGCAGCCACCCTGTCTGGGAGGAAGTGAGGAGCGCCTCTGCCCGGCCGCCCCATCTGGGAAGTGAGGAGCGCCTCTGCCCGGCCGCCCCATCTGGGAAGTGAGGAGCGCCTCTGCCCGGCTGCCCTGTCTGGGAGGTGTACCCAACAGCTCCGAAGAGACAGCGACCATCGGGAGCGGGCCATGAGGACGATGGCAGTTTTGTTGAAAAGAAGGGGGGGAAGTGTGGGGAAAGGAAGGAGAGATCAGATTGTTGCTGTGTCTGTGTAGAAAGAGGTGGGCATAGGAGACTCCATTTTGTTCTGACTAGGAGAAATTCTTCTGCCTTGGGATGCTGTTGATCTATGGCCTTTCCCCCAGCCCTGTGCTCTCTGAAACATGTGCTGTGTCAACTCAGGGTTAAATGGATTAAGGGCGGTGCAAGATGTGCTTTGTTAAACAGATGCTTGAAGGCAGCATGTTCTTTAAGAGTCATCACCACTCCCTAATCTCAAGTACCCAGGGGCACAAACACTGCAGAAGGCCGCAGGGACCTCTGCCTAGGAAAACCAGAGACCTTTGTTCATGTGTTTATCTCCTGACTTTCTATCCACTATTATCCTATGACCCTGCCATATCCCCCTCTCCGAGAAACACCCAAGAATGATCAATAAATACTTAATAAAAAAAAAAAGAAAGAAATCACAAAAAAAAATAAATAAAATAAAGCTACATTAAGGGAGTGTGATATTGGTGCAAGTTTAGACAAATACATAATGGAACATCTAGAAGCAGGCCCTCTAGATTAATGACAAAGATGGCACTCAAGTGCAATGGGAAAAGGCAACCTTCCAACAAGTGGTGCCAAGTCAATTCGATATGGGGAAAAAGTGACACCAAACCCTTGTCATCATTCACAAAGACCAATTCCAGGCAGGTTTTAGGTACAGCTAAAAGGCAAAACCACAAGGCTTCTCGAGAAGATAACTGTGGCCGGACACGGTGGCTCACGCCTGTAATCCTAGCACTTTGGGAGGCCATCGCCAGAGAATCACTTGAGGCCAGAAGTTCAAGACCAGCCTGGCCAACATGGCAAAACATCATCTCTACTAAAAATACAAAAATTAGGCAGGCATGGTGGCACACGCCTGTAATACTAGCTACTCGGGAGGCCAAGGCACGAGAATCGTTTAAGCCCAGGAGGCAGAGGTTGCAGTGAGCCGAGATCGCACCATTGCCCTCCAACCTGGGTGACAGAGCAAGACTCTGTCTCAAAAACAGAAGAAAATAACCATTATTAACCTCTTGTCTCTCAGCTCCACACCCACACTTCTTTGTCCCGCATTGTAATTCTGGGACCAGGACTCTTCATTTCCCCCTTGCTGGTCGGCTTCCTGCTAGAATTTGCAATAGGAGCTGCTAGAAAGAGATGGAAATTCAGGAGGAGCAAAGTAGAGATGTCCTCTGCACAGTTACCATCACCTGGGCAGTGTTGGGAACAAGCCCCCCAAAATCTGGCCATAAACTGGCCCCAAAACTGGCCATAAACAAAATCTCTGCAGCACTGTGACATGTTCATAATGGCCCTAATGCTCAAGCTGGAAGGTTGTGGGTTTAGGGGAATGAGGGCAAGGAGCACCTGGCCCACCCAGGGCAGAAAACCGCTTAAAGGCATTCTTAAGCCACAAACAATAGCATGAGCGATCTGTGCCTTAAGGACATGCTCCTGCTGCAGGTAACTAGCCCAACCTATTCCTTTAATTCGGCCCATCTCTTCATTTCCCATAAGGGATACTTTTAGTTAATTTAATATCTATAGAAACAATGCTAAGGACTGGCTTACTGTTAATAAATATGTGGGTAAATCTCTGTTTGGGGGTCTCAGCTCTGAAGGCTGTGAGACCCCTGATTTCCCACTTCACACCTCTATATTTCTGTGTGTGTGTCTTTAATTCCTCTAGCGCCACTGGCTTAGGGTCTCCCTGACAGAGCTGATCTCCGCAGGCCAGCATTTTGGTTCCAGCCTTCAGCTTCTTTCAACTCCCCTGGAACCAATCTCACCACAGCCCCTCCGGGCTATCAGCACCGCTGGACAGCAGCTCCCCCTTAAAAGTCTGAGTCTCCTCGCCGTGAGGGATCCCTTCTCTGAGCTACTAGGTTTTGATAACACCACCTTCTTGCCTTTGCTCCTCTAGTCTTTGAGGCAGTACCCATTTCTGAAGCTATTGTCTCTGGGCTTCTGTTTTGATTTTCAGACTCTGAAACCTATGTGACCATTTCTCTTTATTAGATTATCTCCCTTGAAATTTATAGTGTGATTTCTGTTTTCCTAGCTTGACCATGACTGATACAATAACATACACAATATCCTTATGCCCTTAGGGCAGGGAAAGATTTCTTAAGCAAGACACAAAAAGCACTAACCATAAAGGGAATGGTTGATAAGTTAGATTACACTGAAAATATCCAAAGACAGCTTTGGTTTTTTTTTTTTGTTTTTTCTTTTTTTTTTGAGACAGAGTCTCGCTGTTGCCCAGGCTGGAGTGCAGGGGCGCGATCTCTGCTCACTGCAGGCTCCGCCCCCCGGGTTCACACCATTCTCCTGCCTCAGCCTCTGGAGCAGCTGGGACTACAGGTAGCCCCGACCCCGTCCGGCTAATTTTTTGTATTTTTAGTAGAGACGGGGTTTCACCGTGTTAGCCAGGATGATCTCCATCTCCTGACCTCGTGATCCGCCCGCCTCGGCCTCCCAAAGTGCTGGGAGTACAGGCGTGAGCCACCGCACCCGGCCGACAGCTTTGTTTTTACTTTTATTTTAGGTTTGTGGGTACATGTGAAGGTTCGTTACATAGGTAAACTCATGTCATGGGGGTTTGTTGTACAGATTATTTCATTGCCCAGGTATTAAGTCTAGTATCTAAGAGTTTTTTGTGTGTTTTTTTGTTTTTGAGACAGAGTCTCGCTCTGTCCCCAAGGCTGGAGTGCAGTGGCATGATCTCAGTTCACTGCAACCTCCGTGTCCCAAGTTCAAGTGATTCTCCTGCCTTAGCTTCCTGAGTATAGCTGGGACTACCGATGTGCGCCACGATGCCTGGCTAATTTTTGTATTTTTAGTAGAGATGGAGTTTCGCCACGTTGGCCAGGCTGGTCTTAAACTCCTGACCTCAAGTGATCCGCCTGCCTCGGCCTCCCAAAGTGCCGGGATTACAGGTGTGAGCCACCACGCCTGGCCTAATTTTTGTATTTTTAATAGAGATGGGGTTTTACCATGTTGGCCCAGGCTGGTCTCAAACTCCCAACCTCAGGTGATTTGCCTGCCTCGGCCTCCCAAAGTGCTGGGATTACAGGTGTGAGCCACCACGCCCAGCCCCAAATAGTTATCTTTTCTGCTCCTTTCCCTCCTCCCACTGTCCTCTCTCAAGAAGGCCCCAGTGTCTGCAGTTCCCTGCTTTGTGTCCATGCATTCTCATCACTTTAGCTCCCACTTGTAAGTGAGAACATGTGGTATTTGGTTTTCTGTTCCTGCATTAGTTTGCTAAGGATAATAGTCTCCAGCTCCATCTATGTTCCCGCAAAAGACATGATCTCATTCCAAAGACAGCTTTTAAGGGATTAAAAGGCAACTGACAGATTAGGAAAAGCCATTTGCTACTCATTTAACAACAAAAGAAAGACCTTGCATCCAGAAAACATCCTACAAATAAGGGCAGAATATTCAGTTTTAAAAAATGAGCAAAACTTCAAAGTGTTCTTCACAAAAGATGATATCCAAATGTTTAGTAAACATATGAAAAGACACTCAACCTCGTTTGTCATAGATGGAATGCAAATTAAAATCGTGAAGAGATACCACCACTACATACCATCAGATAAGCTGAAATTAGAAAGACTGGTGGTACCAAGTGATGGTGAAGATGCAGGGAACTGACCTCCTGTCCACTACAGGTGGGAAGATAAATTAGTGCCACTGTTTAGGAAAGTTGTTCAGCACTAGCTACCAAAATTGAACACATGCCTACCACCTCCCATTTACATATCCAATGTAATCTCACTCTCATTTACATATCCAATGAAATGACTGCCCTTTTTCAGTGGAAGATGTGTGCAAGAATCATTATTCATAATAGTAAAAAAACTGGAAAAACACATAACCAAATACAGTAGAATGGGAAATAAACTGTAGTATATTCATACAATAAAATACTATACAGAAATGAGAATCGATTGCTACCTAATGAAACAGAAGTATGAATTTCAGAATTTAATGTTGAGGAAAATAAAGTCACTGAAAGATACATACAATGTGATTTATGTAAAGTTTAAAGTAAAACAAACAGGCGAAAGGAAACTATAGCACTTGGGGATACATGCTTAGATGGTAAAACTATAAAAAGAAGCAGAGAAGTCACTACCACATATATCAGGATGGTGGTTACTTCCAGGGACAGAAAGTGGGTGGCAATTAAAAGGGGGCATGAAGGAGCCTTCTGGATGCTGGCAATGTTCGAATTTTTTTTTTTTTTTTTTTTTTTTTTTTTTGAGACAGAGTCTCGCTCTGTCGCCCAGGCTGGAGTGCAGTGGCACAATCTCGGCTCACTGCAAGCTCTGCCTCCCGGGTTCACGCCATTCTCCTGCCTCAGCCTCTCTGAGTAGCTGGGACTACAGGCGCCCACCACCACGCCCAGCTAGTTTTTTGTATTTTTAGTAGAGACGGGGTTTCACCATGTTAGCCAGGATGGTCTCGATCTCCTGACCTCATGATCCGCCTGCCTCGGCCTCCCAAAGTGCTGGGATTACAAGCGTGAGCCACCGCGCCTGGCCAATGTTTGAATTTTTTAACCTCATTGTATACATCTTTGTTTAGCGATAAATTATAGAACCATACTTTACATTTTCCATGCTTTTTTTCATGTATGTTGTACTTCACCATAAAAAGATTACAATGTAGACAATAACACACATTTCTTAGGATGACCATTAGAATTAGAATTAAATGAGCCAGGGTGTACAGAAGGCTTTGCTAAGTGCCTGCCATTCAGCCAGCACTCATCACATAATGGACATTACTATCTGATGTTCCACTACTGAGCAATGAAAATAACTATTAATGCTGGGCTAGGACACAGCAAACTCTAATGAGAGGACTTAAAATTGTTTCTAGTATATTCTCAAAAACCACAGGTAGAGGCTGGAGGTAAGATTTAAGTGTGTTTGCCACAGGTAAATGCCAGGAGACAAGGTGACTACCACAATACTTGGCACACGAGAGTCACTCAATAATTACTAGAAATATGGATGGAAGGATGGATGGATGGATGGATGGATGGATGGATGGATGGATGCGTGGGTGGGTGGATGGGTGGGTGGGTGGATGGATGGATGGATGGATGGATGAGTAGATGGATGGGTGGGTAGATGGATGAATGGAATTATGGGCTGATGAACAAATGGATGGATGAATGAATGGATGAGTGGATGGATTTATGAATGGATCGATGGGTGGATGGATGGATGAGTAGATGGATGGGTGGATGGGTGAGCAGAAGAATGGATGAGTTGGTGAATGGATGGATGGATGGGTGGATGGGTAGATGGATGGATGTAGATGGATGGATGGATGGATGGTTGGTGGATGGATGGATGGTTGGGTGGATGGATGGATGTAGATGGATGGATGGATGGATGGTTGGTGGATGGATGGATGGTTGGGTGGATGGATGGATAGATGAATTGGTGGGATGAATGAATAAATGGATGGGTGGGTGGATGGATGGATGGATGGATGGATGTAGATGGATGGATGGTTGGATGGATGGATAGATGGATGGGATGAATGAATAAATGGATGGGTGGGTGGGTGGATGGATGGATGGATGGATATGGATGGATGGATGAATGAATGAAGGAGTGGGTGGATGAGTGTATGTATGGATGAGTGTATGGATAGATGAACTGAAACAAGAGTGGTTTTGATGAAAATCTTGCAACCCCAAGGGTGTAAATACTTCCTCCATGCAGTTTTCTCTCTGCCCAGAGCTAAACACAACACCATATATGATACAGTGTAATTTTAGGCTTTGTGGTAACAAGAAAGTTGGTGGCCATTTTTGCAGGCCTTTCCATGGTCATTCCTGGCTGTTTACTGGCCAGGGGAAATAATTATGTCAGCCTGGATCTCTAACCTACCACCAAGTGGGAAGAGAGTTTATTTCACCTACGAATTTAATGTTCTGCCAAGGCCATCAATCCAGGCTGTGGGCAAAGCATGAGAGTAATTTTTCCATTCAGACAATCCTCTACAGGGAGCAGAGGCTAAGCTAATGAACATCCAGCGGATATTCAAACAGGAAGAGAAGACACTAGGCTAAGAGCAGGTTTTCCTAAGACAGCCTAAAATGACAATCAGTCATCTGAAATGAGGACCACTGAGGCCACAATTTCCAGTCCAGTATTATGTTTAATTGCAGACTTCAGAGTGTTGTTCATTCAAGGGAAACATCCCTAAATTCACCAAGTGGTCCCTATGGTCTACTTAGTGTGGCCTGTCTGGTCCTTAGCCCTGGAAACAGAGAAGCCCATTAACTGCACTGGCACATGCTCCTGCTGCATGGCAGAGGCCTTGTGCATTTCTGTCTTTTTATTCCTGTTATAAAGCAGGACATGCCTGCTCATAAAATCTGAATGTCTCCATGATCCCTTCACCCCTCTTCCCCAATCTGAAACTCTCTTATAGTAACACAATGAAGAGTTGGGTCTGTTTCCTTCCAGACTTTTTTCTTTATGTGCACACACATATTTCTTTTTCAAAAAAAAATAATAAGGTCAAAATATATACGCTGCTCAGTAGCCTGCTTTTCTCACTCAGTGCTTATCATAAAGAAATTTCCGTCGATGTACTTTGAACTCTACTTGATTCTTCTTATTATTGATGGTTGCATAGTAAAGCAGGCCCTCTGCTTCTACCTGCCAGTCCCTTTCTCATTTTGGAGTGTCCATGCCTGGGCTTAGGTGAGCTTTTGCTTTAGGTGTCGACCCCTATAACTCTCTTCTGAGACCTGTCCTTGGGCTCCCAGAGCCATTGTGCTAGGAGGGGCTGAAGGATTATGAACACCTGGCTCCTTGTCTCCAGTGGGTGTAATCTACACTCCAGAGTCCCGCATGGGGATCAGGTGGGTGCCAGACCCGATCTGAAATCACATCCTGACTTGTTCCTTCCACCTCCCTCCCCAGCTTCCCTACTCCTTCACAAGGTTGTCCTAGGAATTCTTCCATAATAAATCCCATGCACAGGAACCCTCATCGCAGGGTGTGTCTGGGGAAGGTGACCCACAGCATGCAATACTCCATGGCAAGGACATGCCATCATTTACCTAACCAATCTCCTATTAGTGGACTGTAATGTCTCATATTTTTCCCATCACAGACCATTCTGGACACGGGCTAGCACACTAATCCTACAACAGGGTCCTCAACTGCCCTCCATCCTGGCCACTCTTACAAGTCCCTTCCATGGTCAAGTCACTTGTCTGACCTCCCATCGTCATGATTTAAAAATAAGAATGTAAACATGGCTGCAAGGAACCCACCACCTTTATTAGTGACCATGAATATAAATGACTCGTGTGCTTGTTTATTTTTCCCAGAGTTGAGTTAGGATCAAAAAGTTCAGCCCACACAACTTCCTGAACCCCCTTGAGCTCAGACTCCCAGGTAATCAATGGTTGTTGTCACACAGCCTAGATACAATATGTTGGAACCTGCTGGTGTATTTTCAGATCAATGACTCAGAAAGGGTTCTCTGTATGAGAATCTGGGGTCTCACACAGCAGTGCCTGTCTCTTCACACAGCAGTGCCTGTCTCTTCCCAACTCCTCGGATGGCCCCAACTAAAGATGAAATTGTGATGATGGAAAGACTTCATTTATGATGCTGCTGTTGGGAACGAACTGTGAGGACAGTGAAAGCAAAAGAAAGAAAAAAAAAATTTAAATATGATGCTGCAGTGATGTTTCCTGGGAATTTTAGAAAAGAAAGAGCTCTAAGTAGGTTATTTCTTTTTGAAATGTGAAGCTAAGACATATAGAAATCTATTTGGAACGATTTTGTCTAGGAAACCTCTGAAAATAAGCTGAACTCTCACTCTCTGGGGAAGCAAGAGTGGAGTCTCCCTTCGCACCGTTCCCTTTGCACAGAACCCACTGCAGCAATCATCTGAATCCTTTCTTCCTCCCATGGGTCGATTTGAACATCCTATCCAGGTCTGAAAGGCCCTCCCATCTCTGCCTACAGGTTTCTACTTACTGAATAGTTTCTAAGTGAAGTTTCAGGATTGCAAAATGCAGAAGCTTCATCACGTTATACGCCTGGGAGGAGCCACGCCTCATTTTTAAAGCTTTCCAGGGCAATGAATGAAGTCAGACCACTGACAACAGCCACCTTGTGGAAAGAGAGGTGTGGTGGCTGCCATCTCCGTGCGCACGGCAGCCTGGCTGGAGATGAAGTATGCGAAGAAGGCGCTGCAGACCTGAATTTATTGGCACAACCCTGGGACCAGCTGGGGACCATGTAGAGCCGGGTCCCCTCCGGGTACTGTCATGCACATCCTTGGAAGAACAGACTCCATCCTTTTTCCTTTTTTCATGAGGGATGACGAAACTGAAGATAGGTTCAGTTACCTATACCCCCCAAGTCCTTGAGTGACCTGCCACTTCCTATCCCAAAACAAAATCCTGCTTAGTCCCTGGGAATTCATGTCCTCTGGTTTAGGAGTACTACATCAAGCCACCCAGGAAAGGAGATTTAAACCTTCTCCAGAAAAGTACCAGTCCGGATGCTGAGAACAGAAGATACAGTGGGTTCAAAGGGCATAGGCCCTAAACTCTCAGGGTTATAAAGAAACCTAGAGATCAGACTCTGACAGGGCCGGGGGCGGAATGACTATTTTTCCGAGTTTACGTGGCTTATCCCAAACCAGCTCATTAGTGGCAAGTCAGAGGCTGCAGCCTACGCCCCTTGTTCCTGGCCTGGGGCTCTTCGCGCTGAAGCACGCGGCTAATGCTATTAGAACCACGGCGAGCCCAGGAGGAACCGGGTGAATGTCAGGGCTGCCCTCCCACCCCGCCAACGCACCCTTCCAGGATAATGATGATAGAATGCTGCTGTGACACGTCTCCCGCACACGGTGAGGCTGAAGAACTGAAGAGGAGGCAGCTGGGTACTTTTCCATCAGCTTCGTACCCCGCCTACCCAGTCCGCCTCTCTGAGCCTGGACATTGGAGCTTCCCCAGCCCGACGGCTGTTGTTCAGAACATGGAGTTCCCGCTCACACCTTCACACAGCCGACAACCCTGGCAAATTCTGTCCTATCAAGCACATCGTTTGTTTGGCCTGGCAGAGTTCTGGCTACTAAACAAACAAAACAGAAAACTACACTCTATTCCTCCCAGGTGTACACAGTCAGATAAGGAAGACACACCCGTTGAAGTACGCTTCCCTGAAAATATATCTTGCATTTTTGCATTATTATGGATTAACTAAAAAACAAATGTATTAAATTTTGCTTCGCTTACATGGGGACTAGAAAGAAACAGAGGTTGGGCCAGTTGTGATGGCTCACGCCTGTAATCCCAGCACTTTGGGAGGCCGAGGTGGGCAAATCACCTGAGGTCAGGAGTTTGAGACCAGCCTGACCAACATGGAGAAACCCTGTCTCTACCAAAAACACAAAATTAGCTGGTTATGGTGGCATGTGACTATAATCCCAGCTATTCAGGAGGCTGAGGCAAGAGAATCGCTTGAACCCAGGAGGCAGAGGTTGCAGTGAGCCGAGATCAAGCCACTGCACTCCAGCCTGGGTAAGACTCCGTCGGAGAAGGAGAAGGAGGAGGAGGAAGAGGAGGGAGTGGGGGAGGGGGGGAGAGGGAGGAGGAGGAAAGAAACAGAGATTGGCCAGGTCCAGTGGCTCATGCCTGTAATCCCAGCACTTTGGGAGACCGAGGTGGGCCGATCACTTGAGATCAGGAGTTCGAGACCAGCCTGGCCAATGTGGTGAAACCCTGTCTCTACTAAAAATACAAAAATTAGCCAGGATGGTGGCACGTGCCTGTAATCCCAGCTACTCGGGAGGCTGAGGCAGGAGAATCACTGGAACCCAGGAGTGGGAGGCTGCAATGAGCCAAGATCGTGACACTGCACTCCAGCCTGGGTGACAGAGCGAGATTCTTTCTCAAAAAAAAAAAAAGAAAAGAAAAAAATAAGAAAATATCATAAGTCAAAGATGCAAGATGCAATTGAGAACACCTAACCTACCAAACATCATAGCTTAACCTGGCTTCTCTTAAACATACTGAGCACACTTACGTTAGCCTATAGTTGGATAAAATCATCAAAGTCTATCTTACGATAAAGTGTTGAATATCTCATGTAATTTATTGAACATTGTACTGAAAGTGAAAAACAGAATGGTTGTATGGGAACTCCAAGCACTATTTCCACTTCTACGAAATGCATATCTCTTTCGCATCATAAACTGACCCATCATCCAATGGAGACCTCTGTATTTTACACAACTGACACTGACCTGGGAAATCCCACATAACCACAGCATAAGGGAAGCTTCTCAGAGTCCTCAGCAGCTCAGGTTAATGTGGTCTCTTTCAGCCAGGTATCGTTAGGAGCCGCTTGCCACAGAGCCAGAAAGGTGAGGAAGCGGGACCAGTCTGGGCTCCGGGATGCTTGGTGCAGCCCCGGGTCCACTCCTGGATGCCAGGGTCACCTCTCTGGGTATCCAGAGAATGCTCTGCCCTTCAGGGGGCTGGACTGGTGGCCCAGGGTCCCTTCCAGGTCCCTTCCAGGAATTCCACTCTTTAACTCCTAAACAGGAAGGAGTACATTGTGGATTAGATTGAGTGGATACCTCAGAAAGGGCTAAAGAGAAAAAAAAAAAAGCCATCTGAAAGTACATGGATGAAAAAGACCCTCCATTCCTCATCACCCTTTTTCTGAGACGGAGTCTCACTGTCGCCCAGGCTGGAGTGCAGTGGCACGATCTCGGCTCACTGCAACCTCTTCCTCCTGGGTTCAAGCAATCCTCCTGCCTCACCCTCCCAAGTAGCTGGGACTACAGGTGTGCACCACCATGCCTGGCTAATTTTTGTATATTTTTTAGTAGAGACGGGGTTTCGCCATGTTGGCTAGGCTGGTCTCAAACTCCTGACCTCAAGTGATCTGCCCACTTTGGCCACCCAAAGTGCTGGGATTACAGGCGTGAGCCACTGTGCCCAGCCAGCATATCACCTTTCAGTGAAGGCTTCCTGAAGACTATGCTTTCTCTTGTCTAGGTAAAGTCCAAACTGCCCTCCTCCCTATCCCTCATTCCCCACCACCACGATATGACCGCATCTTTTTTTTTCTTTCTCCTCTCTGCACCAGCAGCTGAGGCAGGAGAACGTTGAAATCAAAGATGGTGGGAAGACATTTCTGAGCTCATGTCACAGAACACACCTCCCCCGCTGGCACCCTGGCCTGGGACAAATCCAGCTCCTTTAGGGTACCACTTCCCTGATGCATGGCCATTGACCTTAGCCAAGCATGTCTGCGACCTGGCCTGGTGGCTCGTTCACCTCAAAGCAATTGCCCAATTTGTTAAATTTTCAGAGAGCACTTTAGTGGAGAGAGTAATTTGCTTTTCATCCTTCAAAAGGCAGCCAAGCTTATGAGAAGCCACCTAGGAAGAAAACTAACAGTCAAGCCTTTTCAAAAGGAGCAGTTACAATTTTATGACTTTTCATTACAAGAGCAATCGATGTAAATGTTCTCATTGTAAAAGATCCAAATATAGGCTGGGCACGGTGGCTCATGCCTATAGTCCCAGCACTTTGGGAGGCCGAGGCGTGTGGATCACAAGGTCAGGAGTTCAAGACCAGCCTGGCCAAGATGGTGAAACCCCGTCTCTACTAAAAATACAAAAAAATTAGCTGGGCGTGGTGGTGGGTACCTGTAATCCCAGCTACTCAGGAGGCTGAGGCAGAGAATTGCTTGAACCCAGGAGGTGGAGGTTGCAGTGAGCTTATATCACGCCATCGCACTCCAGCCTGGGTGACAGAACAAGACTCTGTCTCAAAAAAAGAAAAAAAGATCTAAATATAAAAGTTTATGGAGTAAAACATAAAGGTCCTTTTATCATCCCTCTCCCCTACTTCTCCAAAACTATTTACCTCTATTAACAGTGTGCTATGTATCCTTCTAGTGTTTCTCTATGCACTGGCATATATACACACAGAGAGAGAGACATCAATGGAATTATATGATACAACAATATGTACTAGAGATATTTTCAAATCTCTGCATATATACAACATCATTATTTTTAATTATCACATAGTTTTCCATAGTGTTATATCATATCTTTTAAGCAATTCCATATTGATGGCCATTTGAGCTATATCAGATATTTTTATAATCACATATGGTTCTAAATGTGCATATTACATATATCTCATTCTTCTATGTAAATAAGGCATTTCAATCATTTCTAAGTTTGTCCTTATTATAAATAACTTTCTTTATAAGCCTTTGTCTGCATGTATGCCTTGGGAGAGATTTCTAGAAACTGAATCAATGAATCAAGAGAGATGAACTTGTTAAAATGAAACACTTACATGCTTAATTATCCAATTACTAATCCAAAAGTATACACTATTGTTAATCCCAAACTACATCAAAAGAAAAAAATCGCCAAGGAAACTTACAGAGAAAGTTCTGGGTATCTATTACCAATTATACCATGAGTTTGGCCTGAACCATCTCAGCCATTCTCAGATAAAATAGAGTTGGATGTAGCAGTCACAAAAGCCAAAAGGCCCTCCCATAAATACACCAGGATAACAACTTAAGCCAAAGAGTTTTACTTCTGTATTAGCCACTCCGTAGGGGCAGTGGGTTCTTGCAGCCAGTTACACAGATGGTGTAGACAAAGTGTCCAGGTTTTAAAGACGGACAGGCATGAATTTGAATCTATCCCTACAAATTGAAATTTATTCTCTCATAAGGCCTTTATTTTATTTTATTTTATTTATTTATTTATTTTTTTGAGACAGAGTCTCACTCTGTCACCCAGGCTGGAGTGCAGCGGCACAATCTTGGCTCACTGCAACTTCCACCTTCCGGGTTCAAGTGGTTCTCCTGCCTCAGCCTCCTGAGTAGCTGGGATTATAGGCACCTGCCACCACGCCTGGCTAATATTTGTATTTTTAGAGAGATGGGGTTTCACTATGTTGGGCAGGCTGGTCTTGAACTCCTGACTTCATGATCCACCCTCCTCAGCCTCTCAAAATGCTGGGGTTACAGGCATAAGCCACTGTGCCCGGCCAAGGCGTCCCTTATTTGTCTCTTTCCATCCCAATCTGATGCTGCCCTCCTCTCTGCACACATCCCTGTTCTCCTAAATTTAACTTTTCCTGCTTTGGCCACCAGACTCATCTTCCCCACACACCAATTCATCTCTCTCTTCTTGCGAGGCTTCCCAATGCCTAATAGGAATAGTTTTGCTTCCAACTGAAATGTACAAGGTTGTAACAAACCATCACATCCACAGCTACAACAACTGAAAAAAGAAAAAGGAAACTGGATAAGCTAACAAAGACATATTTTTCAAAAAGCTATTGGGGAACTATTAATTCAAAAAACTCAAGAGAGCAAGGACTCTTCCTGGGTGAATGGAGACAGGCACTATTCCCTGGAGATGACGGCTGAGTCTGGATGGGCAGGTGGGTGGCTGGTTCTGCCATAGACTAAGGGAGATGCAGGGACTTTTTGAAGATTCAATGACATAAAAAGATATCAGTCTGGTACTCTCTTTCCACCCCATCCTTGCCCTCTGAATATCCAAAGTCTATTTACATTGATTTCAACTTGCGAAATATTTGAGCTGGAAAGTATATTTTGGGTTTTCCTAGTTCAATGGTTTCAACCCAGGCTGCAGATTAGAATAGCCTACAGAACCTCTAAAAATACCCATGGGGACGGGGGACAAAGCAGCATTCAAACCAATCAAAACAGAATCTCTGTGGGTGAGGCTCAGACCTGAGCACTTGTGAAAGGTCACAAGATGATTCTGGTGTGCACCTAAATTAAGAAGCGCTGGCTTAGTTCAACCTACTCATACCATCCTAAGACAGGTTTTAGTCCCTTAGTCCATTTGCCATTTGGGCCAGTTATAACAAGATTCCTGGGACTGGGTAATTTATTAAAACAGAAATGTATTTTCTCACAGTTCTGGAGGCTAGGAAGTCCAAGACCAAGGTGCCAGCATCCGGTGAGGGCCTTCCTGCTGTGTCCTCAGATCACAGAAGGTGGGAAAGAGGAAGAGAAAGCCAATCTCTCCATCAGGGCCCTTTATAGGGTGCCTAATCCCATTCACAAGGGAGGAGCCCTCAGGGCCTAATCACCTCTCAAAGACCCCACCTCTTTTTTTTTTGAGACCGAGTCTCGCTCTGTCGCCCAGGCTGGAGTGCAGTGGCGTGATCTCAGCTCACTGCAAGCTCTGCCTCCCAGGTTCATGCCATTCTCCTGCCTCAGCCTCCTGAGTAGCTAGGACTACAGGCGCCCACCACCATGCCCGGCTAATTTTTTTTGTATTTTTAGTAGAGACAGGGTTTCACCGTGTTAGCCAGGATGGTCTCGATTGCCTGACCTCGTGATCTGCCTGCCTCAGCCTCCCAAAGTGCTAGGATTACAGGAGTGAGCCACCGCGCCTGGCCGACCCCGCCTCTTAATACTGTCACATTGGCAACACGTAAAATTTGGAGAAGACACATTCAAACCATAGCACATCTCTTATATTTTATGTGTTAAACTATTTTATATCATAGCCTTTTACCTCCTGAGGGCTCAGGCGATTTTTGGGTCACCCTTGTCTCTTCCACAGGACCCAACATAACACTGTCCCTGTAGTAGGAGTCCAATAATTGTTTGTGAGGTGGTTGATGCAATATGCTCCCAGGAGATTTAGCCTTTAGGAATGCAGCATCAGGAACAAAATGCTTTTTTAAATGTTCATATTTTTAAATTGTAAATTGGCAAATAATATTTATATATGTATAGGGTACAAAGTGTTGTTTAGATTTATGAATACAACGTGGAATAACTAAATCAAGCTAATTAACATACATATCACCTCAAATACTTATCATTTTTGTGGTGAGAATATTTAAAATTTACTCCCTTAGCAATTTTCAAATGTACATGATTATTTTCTATAGTCACCATACTGTACAATATTACACACACACACATATTCCACCTGCCTGAGATTTTGTACCCTTTGACCATCAGCTACCCATTTCTCCCATATTCCAGCCTCTGTAAACACCATGCTTCTCTCTGCTTCTTTGAGTTTGACTGTTTTGGATTCCACATATAAGTGAGGACATGCAGTATTTTTTCTTTCTGTGCCTTGATTATTTAATGTATTTAAATGTTTTCCAATTCCATCCATGTTGTTGCAAATGACAAAGTTTATTTTTACGGTTGAATAGTACCCCATTTTGTATATATGCCATATCTTCTTTATCCATTCATAAGCTGATGAACACTTATGTTGGTTCCATAACTGGCTACTGTCAATAGTGCTGTGATGAACATGGAAGGGCACACATCTCTTCAACGCAGTGATTTCAAATATTTTGAGTAAATACCCAGAAGTGAGATTGCTGGATCATATATTAATAGTAATTCTATTTTCCATATTTTGAAGAACTTCTACACAATTTTTCATAGTGGCTGTACTAATTTACATTCCCACCAACAGTGAACAAGGGTTTCCTTTTCTTTTTTTTTTTTCTTTTAATTGAGACAGAGTTTTGCTCTTGTTGCCCAGGCTGGAGTACAATGGTGCAATCTCAGCTCACTGCAACCTCCGCCTTCTGGGTTCAAGCGATTCTCCTGCCTCAGCCTCCTGAGTAGCTAAGATGACAGGCATGTGCCACCATGCCTGGCTAATTTTGTGTTTTGTAGTAGAGACGGGGTTTCTCCATGTTGGTCAAGCTGGTCTCGAACTCCCGACCTCAGGTGATCCGCCTGCCTTGGCCTCCCAAAGTGCTGGGATTACAGGCGTGAGCCACTGTTCCTGGCCTAAGGGTTGCCTTTTCTCCACATCCTCACCAACACTTGTTATCATTTGTCTTTTTGACAATAGCCATTTTGACAGGGGTGAACTAAAAATCTCATTGTGGTTTTAATTTTCATTTTCCTAATCCACATGAAGCATTAATGATGCATTAATCAACATTAGTAATGTTGAACATATTTTTATATATCTGTTGGCCATTTGCATGTCTTCTTTTGAGAAACATCTATTCAGATCCCCTGCCCTTTTTTTTTTTTTTTTTTTTTTTTTTGAGATGGAGTCTCACTCTGTTGCCCAGGATGGAATCCAGTGGCACAATCTCAGCTCACTGCAGCCTCTGCCTCCCAGGTTCAAGTGATTCTCAAGCCTCAGCCTCCCAAGTAGCTGGGATTACAGACATGCGCCACCACACCCAGCTAATTTTTGTATTTTTAGCAGAGACAGGGTTTCACTATGTTGGCCAGGCTTGTCCCAAACTCCTGACCTCAAGCCATCTGCCCACCTCGGCCTCCCTCCCAAAGTGCTGGGATTACAGGCGTCCTTGCTGATTTTTTAATCAGATTATTTGCTTTCTTTCCGTAGAGTGGTTTGAGAAATGCATTTTGAAAACCACACATTTAACACTTCAAAACAAGGAGAGAGAATAACATTTCCAAGCCAGCAAAATGAACAACTTTATATTGGCCCAGGAAAACCGGGGGTGAATATATTTCCAGGGAAATCACATCAATAACAATGAAAGAAAAGGCCAGTTTTCATTCTCAAAAGGCCCTGCTCCGCTGGGTCTCTTACCTTTCTGGAAACTGATTTGACTTTTCTCTAATCAAGGTGAGTCCAGGAAAATAACAAAGGCATTGGCTTGATGGCCACTTGGCAACCATTGTTACCTGATTTATTGCCTGCTCTACCCATGATGACCTGTGTGATCTGGGGCAAATATTTTAACCTCCTACATTTTTAAACCTCTCAGCCTGAGTTTTTTCATATATTAAATAGGAAAAAATAAATAACCAGCTCATAAAGTGGTGGGGAAGATTTCACGCGATGCTCTAAGACTAAAACCCACTGCAGGTATTCTAATAGGACGCTTGTTTCTTCTTTGAGACTATTGATTTATTCATTCCCTAGTAGGGAAATCAAGTTCATATGAGAGACTCCTGTCACGACAAGGAAGGGTTCATTAGGAGGGGTCTGGAGGACACTCCACCACGGAAGTGGAATGGGACAGGGCTCTGGACTGGCGGGGAGAGGGGAGCCGAGCTTTTCGCTTAATGAAGGGAGAGCTGAACTCTTGAACCGATTGGATGTATTTTTCCTTTGTTTGGCCTTGACCTGAACTGGCCAAGAAGCAGTGGGCGGAGGGATGTCACTGCCTACTTCCTCCCAGTTGTTTTTGCAGGCCTACATTTTAGAAGGCTAATTGTTAGAGTCCTCATCTTTCTTCCCCACAAGAAGAGGGCTTTGTTCAACAATTAAATCAGGCTGTCTCAGAGGCAAAGCCTTTCCATTTTTGACCAAGGTTTGGCTCCAAACATAAAAGAAATATTGGCTCTATTTCATTTAGCTGACAATGTTTCCTCCCTCAGAGCCTGAACCGAAGTTTTCTACCCAAAAGAAACACTGGCCCCACCGTGACGTATCCTAACATCCAAATACCAGGAGGTAAGATCCCTGGTAGCCAAGCCGAGAATGAAGACAGCCGTTTAGACATCTTGCTTCTGCTTCCAGTGAATGAATGAAGCCAATGTTGCCCTTGGTTTATCTACATAATGGCCTCGGCCCTTCATCTGACTTCGTTTGGGACTTGTTGCGTGTCCGGGTCTGGGAAACAGACCCACACAGCAAGGGCGCCGCGCCAGCCTCAGGTTAGGGATGCAAGCTGTTGCATCTCAGGTGGCTTCTTCGGCACCCAACTTGTAAAATGGACATTTTTCTCCAGCGTCCTAGAGCTGCTGTCTAAAGCAATTGTTTACGATGGGAACAGCAGACACTGGGGATTCCAAAAGCAGAGGAGAAGGTGCGGGAATCAAGGGTACTTAGTTCACTTCTTGGGTGACAGGATGATTAGAAGTCCAAACTTCAGCATCATGCAATATACCCATGTAACAAACCTGCATATCTCCCCTCTGGATCTAACATTTTAAAAATATTAATATATAAATAATAAATAAAATAGGCCAGGCGCGGTGGCTCATGCCTGTAATCTCAGCACTTTGGGAGGCTGAGGTGGGCAGATCACCTGAGGTCAGGAGTTCAAGACCAGCCTGACCAACATAGTGAAACCCCATCTCTACTAAAAATTTTTTTAAAATTAGCCAGGCGTGGTGGCAGGTGCCTGCAGTCCCAGCTACGTGGGAGGCTGGGGCAGGAAGAATTGCTTGAACCTGGGATGTGGAGGTTGCAGTGAGCCGAGATCGCACCACTGCACTCAATCCTGGGAAACAGAGTGAGATTCCATCTCAAAAAAATTAATAATAATAATAATAATAATAAATAAAATAAATAAAAATAAAAATGTACATCTAGAAATAAATCAATCAATCAAGTGATTGTTACCAGATTAAAGGATTGTGTTCTGTGCTTTTAATCTGAGTGTAAACTGCTCCAGTCCTTTCTTTGGGAAATTCTGTCCAAATTTCCTTGTGCAAGTCACATGGCAAATTCACTGTGTAAACAGGAGACCCTCAGGAAGCCTGGGCCCAGCCGGGTGAATGGCCATCACCAGAGATCAACCCAGGGCACCCAGGCCATGGCAAGGAAGTGGGAGGTTCAAGGGGTTGTGTAGAGGGTCTTCGAGAAGAAGGAGGAGGAGGGGGCTTTCAGGAGAGAAAAGGAAATTGTCTTCTTATCAGTTAGTAGTAGCTGCCATATCCGGCATCCTAGAACATTCTCCCTAATGCTACTTAGAGCTTCTGACACCTCCCAGGGCACTGTTTGCCCGCTCACTCTTTCCAGGTAAGTAGTTTTAACTGAAAAGGGAGCCACATCAGGCTGGTCTGAGTGCAGTGGTGCTTACAACTAATTGATCACAATTCATTACAGATTACTTTATTCCTATCCACTCCCATTGCTTCACTTGACTAGCCTTTAAAAATTAAAAATAAGGCTCACACTTGAAATCCCAGCATTTTGGGAGGCCAAGGTGAGCGGATCACTTGACCCCAGGAGTTTCAGACCAGCCTGGACAACATGGAGCAACATGGAGCAGAAATTTAGTCTCTACTAAAAATACAAAAATTAGCTGGATGTGGTGGTGCACGCCTGTAGTCCCAGCTACAGGGGAGACTGAGGAGGGAGGATCCCTTGAACCTAGGAAGTTGAGACTGCAGTGAGCCCTGATCGCACCACTGCATTCCAGCCTGGGCGAAAGAGCCAGACTCTGTTTCAAAAATAATAATAATAATAATAATAATAATAATAAATCAAATAGGCCGGGTGCAGTAGCTCACGCCAGTAATCCTAGCACTTTGGGAGGCCAAGGCGGGCAGATCACAAGGTCAGGAGTTCGAGACCAGTCTGGCCAACATGGTGAAACCCCGTCTCTACTAAAAATATAAAAATTAGCCAGGCATGGTGGCGTATGCCTGTAATCCCAGCTACTCGGGAGGCTGAGGAAGGAGAATTGCTTGAACTCAGGAGACAGAGGTTGCAGTGAGCTGAGATCGTGCCACTGCATTCCAGCCTGGGCAACAGAGCAAGACTCCATCTCTAAATAACTAAATAAGAGAGCTAGACCACAAGTCAAGTTGTTTAGTCCCAGCAGCTGTGACACCTGACCTCGCTTTCCCTCTGTGAGCCTCAGTTTCCCCACCTGTAAAGTGGTGGAGTTTAAACTTGCAGATCTTGAAGGTCCCGGCTCAAGCAAGCTGGGCTTCTCAGACTAAAAATCTCATTTTATGGTGAGTGTATGCTAGGAACTGTTTCTCTCGTTCATCTCTTGTAAAATGAACTCCTAGCTTTCAGCACAATCTTGGGCCATTAATAGGAACTCTCCCTCTAAATTATGAATGAACAAATGAACCTGATTTAACCCAGCCTTTCTCACTTTTACATAACACCCTCTGGGTGATGAGGGCATTTCCAGTCATCCAACGTGCTTATATCCTTAGCTGCCCTTTCCAGCTTCTCATCCCCCCCAATCCTTTGTGAGCTGTGGATTTAGAAGACCAAGAATTACTTGTCCAGGTCTAATCTGCTTGCTATAGAACTAATTTATTACCGTGTAAGAGAACAGCGACAGAATCTTAGCCCAGATTCTCAACTGGGCTAAGGTGTGCTTTATGGGAGGACCTGCCCCAGAGCACCTGCTAAATACAGCTTTTCTGGATGCTGCGCCCAAATTCTCAGGCCTGCCCCGAATTGGAATACAGTTAGTGTTTTCCTCAAAAAGAATGAGCAGCCAAGTTGGTCCAGAAAGACCATGGTCCCTCCAGAAATTCCCTTCCCCATGGGCTTCACTAATATTCCTGCAGCCTATGGTGGTTAAGCTGCCTGGGAAACAGGAAGTTTTGTCTTCACTATGTGGCCTTCACTTCGTGTTCCCTGTGTGTGTGGTACATTCTCAGCCCTGGCAAGTGAGTTGATGTCTGCTCTTCATCTCACATCCAAACAGGTGAGTCAAGGCCACGCTCTCCCCTCAGTGGGATGAGGAAGAAATCGCTGACACCAGCTTCGGGTGCAGTAGCTCACACCTGTAATCCCAACGCTGGAGAGGCTGTGGAAGGATTGCTTGAGCCCAGGACTTCGAGACTAGCCTGGGCAACATAGTGAAGCCCCATCTCTACAAAAAATAAAAATATTAGCTGGGCGTGATAGTACGTACCTGTAGTCTCAGCTACTCGGGTGGTTGAGGTGGGAGGATTGCTTGAGCCCAGGAGTTCGAGACCAGCCTGGGCAACATAGTGAGGCCCCATCTCTACAAAAAATAAAAAAATTAGCTGGGCATGATGGCACACACTAAGTCATCCCAGCTATTTGGGAGGCTGAGGTGGGAGGATCGCTTGAACCCAGGAGTTGAAGGTTGCAATGAGCTATGATCGTGCCACTGCACTTCAGCCTTGGGCGACCTAGCAAGACACTGTCTCAGAAAAAAAGAAAAGGAAAGAAACAGCTGACACATTGCACTCCTAAAGCCCGGCAGTTATAAAACGACAGAATAATAATTTCTCTCACACCTTCCCCACTCCATTTGAGGAGCTCTGCAAAGTTGAATGAGGGAAAGAGAACAGGCCCCAGAAGGAAAATGTCTCAGCCTCTATGCGGAGCGTTGCAGGAAGCAGCTGCCTCCACTGATGGGACTAGGGTGACAGCACCCAGAGCCTGCCCGGGGCCGTGTCCCAGTTCCCTTCCCGGGGGGAAGAAAGGGTGTCTCCAAAGCAAACACTGTGGGCTTCCTTTTCTTTCTTCCTCCTCTCTCTATGCTTGCTATTCCTGACTAACTTCATCCATGATGCCTTCTGGGATTTAATAACTAAGTAAAGATAGTCTTGTTGAGTTTCCTTCAAATCTCAGAACTGACAAAATATTCTCAATATGTTGTCCCAGGACCAGCCGCTTGGGACGTGCGGCAGTTCCATTTCCAAGGATTACAATGTGGTTGTTAAAGGGATCTCTCTTTTTTTCTCTAATGAAACGCTCTCTGGAGCACTGGCTTTCTTCACAGCTCTCTTGGTTGTCTTGGAACTTGAAGGACCTGAGCATTCCTAGAGAATCAACTAGACGTTAACTCTGGTAGGGTATTGCCAAGTCTTCCAGTACTTTTTTATCCCGAATACTTAGAACAGTGGCTTGCATATAACAGGCATTCAGCAGATACCTGCTGGTATAGACAGCCTTCTCCAAGTCATATTATAAAAGCCTCACTGGAAAAACTAAAACGAGCCCCTTTGGGCTGGTCAGTAACTGAATCTACTATGAAGTAAATTATAGAAATAAAATGTTTAGGCCGGGCGCAGTGGCTCACGCCTGTAATCCCAGCACTTTGAGAGGCTGAGGTGGGCAGATCACCTTAGGTCAAGAGTTTGAAACCAGCCTGGCCAACATGGTGAAACCCCGTCTCTACTAAAAATACAAAAATTAGCTGGGTGTGATAGTGTGCACCTGTAATTCCAGCTACCCAGGAGGCTGAGGCAGGAGAATCGCTTGAACCCAGGAGGCGGAGGCTGCAGTGAGCTAAGACCACACCATTGCACTCCAGCCTGGGCAACAGAGCGAGACTCCGTCTCAAAAAAAAAAAAAGCGTTTACAGAACACTGCTTCAGGGCACTACAGTGGGAACAGCTTCATCCCACAGGTTCGTCTGCACACGTTAGAGACCATGCATAATAGTTAAGGCGCATGAGGAAAACGAAGTGAGGATGTGGCTGGACTTCCATCAGGGTGGAAAACAAGGTACCTGCTTCTGTACGTAGGGGTGATGGTGTGCCCTGGCCAGGCCCTTCCTGGGCAGGAATATAAAGTGTTAAATACTCTGGAGAGTGGGAGGTAAGGAGTTCATGGAAATCAGAGCTTGCAGAGACTTAGTTCAGAGACTTAAGAACTCATCTACAAAGGAATGATCATGAGTCCACAGTAGTATAAATAAATGACTGAATAAGTAAATAAATGGGGAGACGGAACAGATTTTCCTTATGAAAGAATTACAAATAAGTGTAAAAGGAATAAGGAAAATTGAAACTCACTATTAAGGGCCTGGCAAAGTAGCATATGCCTATAATCCCTGCACTTTGAGAGGCTGAGGCAGGAAAAATCACTTGAGGCCAGTTCAAGACCAGCCTGGGAAAAATAGTGAGACCCAACTCCACAAAAAATTTAAAAATTAAGCAGGACATGGTGGTTCACACCTGTAATCCCAGCTACTCGGGAGGCTGAGGTGGGAGGACTGCTTGAGCCCAGGTGTTAGAGGCTGCAGTGAGCTATGATTGTGCCACTGCACTCCAGCCTGGGTGACAGAGTAAGACTCCCATCTCTTAAAAAAAAAAGAAAGAAAAGAAAAAGAAAAAAAAGAAAACCACCATTAGAACACCACAATACAAATAATATCTGCTGCAAGGAAAATACACTAATGGATGCTAAAATTAGAAAGTGAAACTTTAAGGAGAAACAGGGTATTTACAAACCCTCAAAGTATCTCCTTCACCGGCGGTTTTTGTGTGTGGAGATGGGGGTTTCATTATGTTGCTCAGGCTGGTCTCGGACTCCTGGGCTCAAGCGATCCACCCACCTTGGCCGCCCGAAGCACTGGGATTACAGGCGTGAGCCATGGGACCTGGCCTGGTAGTGGTTTTAACACATGGCCACAGATTCTTTGATACCGCTCCCTTCAGGAGGTGGAGCTCATTGCCCTCCTCTTGAAAGGGAGCTGGACTAAGTGACTCATTCCTAAAAAATTGAAAGTTGAAGGGGAAAAATACCAGCCTGGCAAGAGTGGGCAGACACCACCTTCACCAAAGATCAAAGTTAACATCCCCAGAAGGAAGTCCTGTGTGGCCGTGTGCCCTCAGAGAGGATGTCATGAGAAGGGCGCTTCACCTCGGTGGGATTCGTCCCAAAATCCCTAACCAGACTCAGTCCCATCATGAGAAAACATGAGACAAACCCAAACTAAAGAACATTCTATGGCCAGGCACAGTGGCTCACGGCTGTAATCCCAGCACTTTGGGAGGCCGAGGTGGGTGGATCACGAGGTCAGGAGTTCGAGACCAGCCTGGCCAACATGGTGAAACCCCCGTCTCTACTAAAAATACAAAAAAATTAACCAGGCATGGTGGTGCGCACCTGTAATCCCAGCTACTTGGGAGGCTGAGGCAGGAGAATCACTTGAACCTGGGAGGTGGAGGTTGCAGTGAGCTGAGATCATGCCATTGCACTCCAGCCTGGGCAACAGAGTGAGAATCCATCTCAAAAAAAAAGAATATTCTACAACATACCTGACTAGTACTCTGCAAAAGCATCAAGGTAATAAAAAGGAAAGAGTGAGAAATTGTCACAGATTGAAGGAGTCTAAGGAGATAAGGTGACATCCTGGACTCTGGATCCTGAAACAGAAGAACGGCATTAGTGGAAAAACTGGTGAGATCTGAATGAAGTGTGTAGTTTTGTTACTAGTACTGTACTAATCATGTTAACTCTTAGTTTTGACAAGGGCACCATGTTGTAAGATGTTTATACTATGGGCAGCTGGGTGAAACATAGACAGAAACTCTCTGTACTGTGTTTGCAACTCTTCTGTAAATCTAAAATTATTTCAGGCCAGGTGCGGTGGCTCACGTCTGTAATCTCAGCACACTGTGAGGCTGAGGCGGGCGGATCACCTGAGGTTGGAGTTTGAGATCAGCCTGGCCAACACAGTGAAACCCCATCTCTATTAAAAATGTGAAAATTATCTGGGCGTGGAGGTGGGCACCTGTAATCCCATCTACTAGGGAGGCTGAGACACAAGAATCGCTTGAACCCGGGAGGTGGAGGTTCCATTGAGCCGAGATCGTGCCACCGCAGTGCAGCCTGGGGGACAAAGCGAGACTCCATCTCAAAAATACATACATGCATACATAAAATAAAATAAATTATTTCAAAATAAAAAGTTTTCCAAAAACCATCTAGTCTAAGCCCTTTCTTGTACATGTAAGAAATCTAGGAATGTTAACTTGCAAACTTCCTGTATCCTAGCACTGAGCATGCGATAAGTAGGAGCTTGGCCTGTTGTTTGCAAAGCAGAAAAAGACTATTGTGAATGTAAGCAAACTTCTCAGTCTGTTTTAGGAAAGGGTGAATGTGGAAGTTGGGGATCCGAAAACATTCCCTTAAAATTATCTATGCAAATGTACCCCTTAGAAATTCTTCATTGTCAGGCACGGTGGCTCATGCCTGTAATCCCACCACTTTGGGAGGCCCAGGGGGGCAGATCGCTTGAGTCCAGGAGTTTGAGATCAGCCTGGCCGACATGGTGAAACCCCATCTCTACTAAAAATACAAACATTAGCCAGGCGTGGTGGCACACACCTGAAGTCCCAGCTACTCGGGAGGCTGAGGTGGGAGAATGGCTTGAGTCCGGGAGTTCAAGGCTGCAGTGGGTTGACATCATGCACTGCACTCCAGCCTGGGCAACAGAGCAAGACCCTGTCTCAAAAAAAAAAAATTAGAAAGTCTTCATGTTCTCCAGGAATAGGAAATCCCCGAAGATGCTGTCTGGAAGAGGTAGGGAGGGAAAAACACATAGCCTTACAGAATGGACATCTGGTCCCCAAGGTTATGTGAGCATCCTGAGTTATGACCCACTCCAGAAAATCTGTTGTTCGTCTGGACACTGACAAACCTCTCCACAGCCCCAGGGACAGGAAACCCTGCTCGCTAATTAATATGCGACTCAACTCCCTTTCCTGTGGTCTGCTGACTCACGCAGGAGCATCCTGGCAGTCTGTGGAGCCCTTAGGCTGTGACGTGACTAACAGCGCCTTCCGGGAGTCTAACAGACCTGGTTTATCTCAGTTATGGCTGAGCAAAATCAAGCAGCGTCCGTAAGCTCTCCTGGCTACAGTTCCATATTTGAAAAGTGGGGATAACAGCGTCTACCTTGCATTTGAAACACCAGGCATGCATGCTCAGATGAATAACTACCGCAGCGGTGCTCTCTCTGTGCCACGAACTGTCAGGCGTGTTTCATTCATATTTCGTCCTCCCCAGTGGGGCAATTGTCAACCCCTAAAGTCAGAAATACCATCCGACCCAGCAATCCCATTACTGGCTACATACCCAAATGAATACAAGTTGTTCCACCATAAAGACACATGCACGCGTATGTTCATTGCAGCACCATTCACAATAGCAAAGACATGGAATCAACCCAAATGCCCATCAATGATAGACTGGATAAAGAAAATGTGGTACATACACACCATGGAATACTATACAGCCATAAAAAGGAATGAGATCCTATCTTTTGCAGGGACATGGAAGGAGATGGAGGCCATTATCCTCAGCAAACTAACGCAGGAACAGAAAACCAGATACCACATGTTCTTACGTATAAGTGGGAGCTAGATAAAGAGAACACATGGACACACAGAGGGGAACAACACACACTGGGGCCCATCAGAGGGTGGAGGTGGGAGGACGGAGAGGATCAGGAAAAATAACGAATGGGTACTAGCTTAATGCCTGGGTGATGAGATAATCTGTACAACCAATCCCCATGACACAAGTTTACCTATTTAACAACCCTACACACCCTGCACCTGTACCCCTAAACTTAAAAGTTAAAAAAAAAATTTAGTTCTCCCAATAAGCCTGAGAACTACGGCATTCCTTCACATCTTTTTTTTTTTTTTTTTTTTTTTTTTTTTTTTGAGATGGCATCTCAGCCAGGCTCGGTGGCTTACACCTGTAATCCCAGCACTTTGGGAAGCCAAGGCGGGTAGATCACCCGAGTTCAGGAGTCCAAGACCAGCCTGACCAACATGGCAAAACCCCATCTCTACTAAAAATATAAAACTTAGCCGGGCTTAGTGGCATGCACCTGCAATCCCAGCTACTCAGGAGGCTGAGGCGGGAGGATCACTTGAACCTGGGAGGTGGAGGTTGCAGTGAGCTGAGATTGCACCACTGCACCCCAGCCTGGGCAACAGAGCCAAACTCTGTCTCAAAAAATAATAAATAAATAAATAAATAAAAATTTCTCCAAAGACATTTCTCAGGGACTGCGCCAGGGGTCCTCTTTAGTCCCAAGGGCTGAAGTGTCATGTTTTGAGGGGATTCTGGTATCTTATGGGGGTTCTCTTTTCACCTAGTCTCAGGAGTATGTCAGAAACTGTAGGTTGAAACCAGCACTTTCACAGATTATCTAGACCATCAATGAATTGACTGGAAAGACTGGCTCACACACCGAGAACTGAATCCAAACCCACTTATGTTGCCTTGCAAAATACGAGCTTAAAATGAAGTTTATAAAACAGTCTTTAGCTGGGCATGGTGGCACATGCCTGTAATCCCAGCACTTTGGGAGGCCAAGGCAGGCGGTTCACTTGAGCTCAGGAGATCAAGACCAGCCTGGGCAACATAGCGAAACCTCATCTCGACAAAAAATACAAAAATTAGTTGGGCATGGTGGCGCATGCCTGTAGTCCCAGCTACTTGGGAGGCAGAGGTGGGAGGATGACTTGAGCCCTGGAGACGGAGGTTGCAGTGAGCTGAGGTCACACCTCTGCACTCCAGCCAGAGACACAGAGCAAAACCCTGTCTCAAAAAACAAACAAACTTTAGAACTCACGAGTATTGTGAAATTCAGATTTTGAAAACTCACAGAAGGCTTTGAATTTTTGTTAATATTTTTAATTCAAAAAAAGTTACTTTCAACGACGTTTGCTCAGATTTCCTTTCTTCTATAAAGTCTTCCTAAGCCTCCTCTACAAGCTGAATGAATGCCTCACTCTTCACCAGCACATCATCTGGGTCTTCTCCCTAGCGCTAGTTATCCATTTGGTGACAGAGCCCACTGCGGGCCAGGTCCAGGTCCGTATGACGATGACAGGGCACAGGGAGCTGCCCTGCTCTCAGGGATCTTAGGCCCAGGTTCAGGAGACAGAGAGCAAGGCAGTCAACACACACTGCGAAAGGTGTGCAGGGACTCAGGAGACAGGGGAGGCTTTTTCAGCGTAGACTTTGATAACTGAATGGGGATGGGGAGAAAGTGTCGGCGAGAACCCTGGATATCTGGGGAGACCTCCCAGGGGAGGAAACGGCACTCTCGAAGGCCCTGCGGTGGGTGCACGGTGGCAAGTTCGAGGACCTGCAGGAGGCTAGTGTGGCTGGAGCTGAGGGAGTGAGAAGTGGAAGGAACCAAGTCCAGGCAGCGAATGGAAATGACTGGTGTGTACAACGTCCACCCCTCTCTGGCCCCGGCCCTCCTCTCCCCGACAGCATCCACCCGGTTACTGAATCTTCTGTACTTAGTCAGTGACTGTGGACCTAGCCCATCTCTCAGATGAATCTCAGAGCTGGCCCGAAAGGTCGGAGCCCCTGTGGATCCCCACAGCCCGGCCGGCCCAGGACCTTACAATACATAGACATCCTCTTTGGGATCAGTCTTTTAATTTTCTGGGTAGTCAGCCTGAAAGGCTAGACCAGATTTCTGTCACGGCCACTGCTCCATCCCTGCACCTGACACATCTCACGCCATTAAACATGGCTCAGAGCTCGAGGAGGTGGCCTCAGATTCCCCAAAATGCTCTGCCCCGTCACGCTGCAGCCAGATCGCAACCCTGGGAGTCATCTCGCAACGGAGGTGCCGAGTCTCTGCCGCCTGTTCTCTTCACAGCGTGGGCGGCAGGCGCGTAAGGGATGAAGTAAGACTCACCGGGGAGTCAAGGCTCTTTCTGGAGCGCAGCAGTGGGGGGCTCCGGAAAAAAATCAGACCAAGCAAGACGCTGGTCACGCATACCGGCTGCAGGAGGAACCACTCCAGGGCTTCCTCCACTCATTGTGTGTGCCACGCTCCACCCTAAACCCTGCCCCATCTGCAGAGATGCAGACGCTTAGGCTGGAAGTGAAACAACCGGCTGAACCTCTGGCAGCCAATGAGTGGCAAAGAAGTCACAGAAGCTTCAGTTTTATTCCCTGTAGAAACCTGGCAGAAGCCAGGAGATGGGGAAGGGCAGGTAAAAGGAACCTAACATGAAAGATACCTTCTGTAGCACCGCTGAGGCAAGAACTGCTGCTGTTTAAAAGGACGCGGGGAAGGGGTATAGAAGGAAGGGAGTAAAACTGACATGGGGCCAGGCACGGTGGCTCACGCCTGTAATCCCAGCACTTTGGGAGGCCGAGGTGGGTGGATCACGAGGTCAGGAGATCGAGACCATCCTGGCTAACACAGTGAAACCCCGTCTCTACTGAAAATACAAAAAAATTAGACGGGCGTGGTGGCAGGCGCCTGTAGTCCCAGCTACGCAGGAGGCTGAGGCAGGAGAATGGTGTGAACCCCGGAGGACGGAGCCTGCAGTGAGCCGAGATCGCACCACTGCACTCCAGCCTGGGTGAAAGAGCGAGACTCTGTCTCAAAAAAAAAAAAACCGACATGGGGCCAGGCACAGTGGCTCACGCCTGTAATCCCAGCACTTTGGGAAGCCGAAGCAGGCAGATCACCTGAGGCCAGGAGTTCAAGACCAGCCTGGCCAACATGGTGAAACCCTGTCTCTAATAAAAATACAAAAATTAGCTAGGCATGGTGGTGCACACCTGTAATCCCAGCTACTCGGGAGGTTAAGGCACAAGAATTGCTTGAACCTGGTAGGAGGAGGTTGCAGTGAGCTGACATCGTACCACTGCACTCCAGTCTGGGTGACAGAGTGAGAAACTCAGTCTCAAAAAAAAGAAAAAAATTAAATTAAAAATAAAAATAAAACATGAAGTCTATCAATTAGAAGAAAAACTGAGACAGCTCATTCTCCCCAAATGCAGGCACTAGACACTCTGTACTTGAACGTCCTGTTGAAAGGAAGATAATGAAGTGGTGAGTTGGCAGCTCCGTGGCGCATCTGCCGTACACATCAATTAAAGACTCTTCTTTCCCCCACGAAAAGACCAGAGGTTCACTTCGTCCATGTATTTCAACCAGGTATTTTATTGGTCTGGCAACTGCAAAATATACAAATTTCTGAAAGGCATCTCCTGTTTGAAAGCTAGCATAGCTTTATATCCCAGGTCATTAATTCAGACAAATACACAGAACACAAAGAAGTCATAAGTCACACATAGGAGGCTCCCAAACCAATTAACAACAAAACCCAATCTCTACAGCTTTCTATTGTTTAGGCTCCTTATACATATTAAATAAATAAATAGCACATCTGCTATCAAAATAATAAAAAAATAAATTTCAAGTATTACAAACAAAAATATCATTGGTGTGGTTCCAAAGAGTTTTTCTTCTCTCCCAAAACGATGAGCTTTGCCCGTGGTCTCAGGACAGAATAAGGAGGGGGGAAACTCACCCAAAAACAAATAGGCAAAGTTCAAAATATTGGTCCCCGCTATTTTGTGGGGTGGAGAGTTGGTAAGAATCAGTAGACGCCAGAAGTTCATGACTATAGCTCAAACCCACCCACCCCGTCCAATGTCCCCTCAAAAGGCAGGTCACTGGCTTCCAAAGTAGGCACTGTTCTCATTTCTGTAGTATCTCCCTCCCTGTCCAGATTCATGTTACCTCTCTCCCTATCTAGGCCCTTCCCATACTAAAGTCCCATGTTAGGCCAAGGCTTCTGTATTTAGGTATTGATTTTAGGTAGTAAGAGGGGAGAGGGGACCAGAGCTTTATCAACCCCTATCTGTATCAAACTTCAGAGTCGATGTTCAAAGAATGAGGCCTGCGAGGGGGACACGAGAAACTATTCTCAAGAGCAAAGCAACAGGCCTTTCATGTCAAATCGAAAAATACAACCAAGTTAAGCACAATCACGCACCCGTGCACGCCCACCCCCTACCCACACATTCTGATGAGACTCAACATCCAGGGAGAGAGAGAAAACTGCGCGAGTCTGGAGTTGCATGGGAATGCAGACAGAGACATCCTCTCCAGCAGACGCCAGCCAAAGCGGGTGCAATGGGCGGGGAGGGCTTGAATGGTTCAGCATGAAATCCCCCACTTGATTGTACGATATCTGAAGCACAGCCTCAGTTCCTACTCAATTCCAACCAGGAAAAAAACATGCATTCTTTAAAAGCTCTTCTCGAAAAACAAACAGCAACGGCTCTTCTCTCCACGCCCAGTTTCAGGTGTCTAAATCCCCCACCCTCACCGAGGACCTGTCCGTTGAGCTGGGAGGAGGATCTCAGGGCTCACAGCAGAAGGCAGGAAAGAAAAGTGACCTTTGGCACGAGCTTTGAGACGTCCTGAAAAGGGTCATTTGGACAAACTCTGCTGCCGAGTTTCCAAATGGTTTCATCTGGGCACGAGACCCCCCGTCCCACCTACCCCAGGGTTTGAGGCAATGAGGAGAAACCAACAGGCTGAGATGACAGGTCCCATGCTTTCCATCACCACGAAAGTGTCACAGATGCCATGAAGGGAAGGCCAGGACAAAGTCCACTCTTCCAACTTTCCCAAGGTACCGGCAGAGTGCCAGGCACAAGGCAGATGCTCCAAGACAGCGTGCAGGCAGCTCTTGAAGAAGTGGGAGTGAGGCCTTGCTTGGGCCACTGTCCCCACCTGGGAAGAGCAGGGACAGTAATGCAAGTGCTGGGGAAGGATGCCAGGTGTTCTGCTCCCCACCTTCAGAGGCTCCAAGCCCCCCAGGGCAAAACACCCCAACATCTACGTTCCTGAACAGAAGGTGTGACTCTCAGGTCACACTTCTGCCATCAAAAAAGTGCAAAAGCCAGCAGCTCCAGGAAAGTGTTTCTCAGTTCCCCCCAAGTCCAGATCGGAGGAGAGAGGGGCCCTGGAGCTCCCTGAGTGGGAGGCCCCAGTTCTCATATTTCAGCAAAATATTTCCCTCTCTCCCCGTGCAGCCAGCCTGCCCTTGAACATCTTTGGAGGCAGAACGCAGGCCTGGAAGGTGTGTGGACCTGCGAGAGAGCAGGGTGTGGACCACCCAGTCAACTTGCATCTCAGCTCAGGGACTTCTTGCAGAAGAGGCCCCAACCCAACACCTGTCCAAGTTCGTTCCCATGAGGCGTCTTCCCAGGTCAAGATGCACCAAACAGCCACGTGGAGGTTTTACACATTCCTTGACCTTCAGCAACTAGGAGCCTGCCTCCTTTAATTTTAGGATTCTGCCACCAGTGTGGTCTTCCCAGCTCCAAACGTGCCAGGAGATTACAGAAACGAAACAAAACGGCACAGTGTCCCCAGCGGCCTCTTGTCAGGACCAGCACTTATCACCCTCCCCAGGCTTTGTGAAGGTCTCCGAGGCTGGACACTCCTAGGAAACCCAGAGGGTGGAGGTGGGGGCCCCGCGGCTAAGGCAGGGCGCCAGGGACCCACGTGGCTTTCTGGTGTCCAGCGGCCGAGGGGACACAGAGGGTGCCAAGCATGGTTCTCTTCGGCCAAGGCTCCCCCGCTGCTCCACCCCACCCTCTCCGGAAGAAGTCCTCAGGATACGTTTTGCCTCGGGCGGAGGGCAGGACACAAGCTAAGCTGCAGAAATGGAAATGGAATGGAACCAACACGTCTGCCTCAGTGTTTCCTGGAGGAGTCAGCGCTGCTCCGGGAGCCTTTCATGTTCTGTTTTCAGGAGAAAAGAGAGGTGGGGAGGGAGTTAGGATTTGAGCTGGCTGAATTCTAAAGCAGAAGACCCGAACCACGCAATGGAGAATTCTTCCCTCCCTCCATCCCAGACAAAGAACATGATCCAAGAAAGGTGCTGCCAACCCCACAGGTGGAAGAGAGCCCAGGTGGGCCCCAGAACATGACGGAAGTAACCCCAGAGTCTCAGAGAAGGGGCTGGGCACCAGGCCAGGAGCTTGCCTGGTGGGGGCCGTGTGGCTCCGGGAGGACTGTGAGCTGCACGGCGCTGGGCACCAGCAACTACAGGAGCCTCATGCTCACGACCCCATAGAAATCCCACACACGGAGCCTCACTGGCCACAGCCAGGCAGAGGATGAGCCCGGGGCCTCCAAGTACACACAGGCCCCTCCTCTCATCTCAGCTCAAAACAGAGCCACACTCCCAGCTCCTGCATCCAGATTCTGGGAACACAGCTTGACAGGCAGAACACAGGTGATACATGGAATGGCTGGACGTGGTGGGGAGGCCCAGGCGGGGAGCCAGGCAGAGGGGGCTGTTGCTAAAGCCCTGCCCCATTTCTGATCACAGTGGCCCTCGCAGGGAGTTCCACCCCTAAGGCACTGGCCAGTACCAAACCCCCCCGCCACCCCGCAACAAAACCATGTTCCAAAATCAGCGAGGAACACGACTGACGGCAGCCACTGCACAGCACGCCTCCTTCCCCGACCTGCTTCACCTACGCCTCAAAAATCAAGAAAACACACAATGTTTAAAACTATTCTCTCCAATCCTGAGTGTCTCCACCTGGACTGCTCTAAAGAGGGTGGGAGAGAGCCCGGGCACACAGGGCCACCACGGCCCATGCCCACCCCACACAGAACTGGGGGTCCAAGGCTGGAGACATCCACAGGGAGGAAAGTCATGGGGCTGGGCAGCATCAGAGCTATTGCCCAGGCGTGGGCCGGACTCAGGAACCCAGGTGATGGGTGCCTGCCAGGAGGTGATGGGTGCCCACCGGGAGGTGATGGGTGCCCGCCGAGAGGTGATGGGTGCCTGCCAGGAGGTGATGGGTGCCCACCAGGAGGTGATGGGTGCCCGCCAGGAGGTGATGGGTGCCTGCCAGGGGACGATGGCTGCCTGCCGGGGGGTGATGGGTGCCCACCAGGGGATGATGGAAGTGATGGGTGCCCGCCAGGAGGGGGCAATTCTCCTCAGACAGCCCTGGGTCCTCATATCTAGGGAGAGCCCCAGCCAGGCTGTGGGATCAGAGAGCAGGGCTGACATTTCCCTCCACATCTGCTGGCTCCAACCCGTCCTCAACACCACCAGCCCACGGCTTCCAGCACCCACAGATGATGGCGATGCAACAGTAACAGTGGAGAGCCTGCAAGACCGGGTGACGTCCATGTCCTTCACCCAGGGGCCCCGGCTCAGGACACGTGGAGGGTGAGAGACAGACTAGAAAGGACCTCATGACAATGGTGCTGCACTTAACACCCTCGGCATGGAGACAGACGAGCCCCGCACTGCACGATGGCCAGTCTGCACACAGACCCAGATGCCGTGACGCGGTGCGGGACAGAGGGACATGCACCCAGGCATTTACCTTTCACGGTTAGTAAGGAGAAAACTTTGAGAAAATGTGACAGACAGTTCGTCTTTCAAGCAGAGTGGGGAAGAGGAAGAAACAGGTTGGAAAAGGAAAAAACAAAAAAGAAAATCTTTAGTAGGATTTTCTAGTGTGCATTTGAAATTTTAAAAATGAAGGTTGCATCACAAATGCCAGGTGATCTCTCCATCCCAAGCAGCCAGCACAGCCCCCAGAAAGGCACTGCAGAGCACCAGGTCCGGACAGTCGTTTGTCCCCATTTCACTGGGAAACCAAGATCACAGGGGTCAAGACTCTAGGCTGGGCGTGGTGGCTCACATCTATAATGCCAGCACTTTGGGAGGCCAAGGCGGGTGGATCACCTGAGGTCAGGAGTTGGAGACCAGTCTGGCCAACATGGTGAAACCCCATCTCTACTAAAAATACAAACATTAGCTGGGCTTGGTGGCGGGCGCCTGTAATCCCAGCTACTCGGGAGGTTGAGGCAGGAGAATCGCTTGAACCCGGGAGAAGGAGGTTGCAGTTAGCCGAGATCGCGCCATTGCACTCCAGCCTGGGCAACAAGAGCAAAACTCCATCTCAAAAAAAAAAAAAAAGACTCCAGGCCATGGCCTTGAGACCCCAGGGGTTTCCCCTCCCCAAGTCCAAGTGTTCCTGCTGCCCCAGAGAAGAAACTCCTCAGGTTACAGGAGGGTATCCAAAGGCTGACCCAATTCCAGCAAGCTCGGAAGTCTCCAAAGGCCCAGGGCACCAAGTTCCTCCCTGATAAGAACAGCAGCCGTCATCCCCCACGCACTTCCTAGGGGCCAGATATTGTGCTAAGTGCTGTATCTATACTCTCATTATGAAAATTTTATAAAGTTATTATCTCCATATTGCAGATGAGGAAGCTGAGGTCCTAGAATTGCTTTAACTTGCCCAGAGTGCCAAGGATAGAGGCCAGGAGGAGTAGAACCAAGATGCAGGCCTGGCTTGGTCTCACTTTCATCATAAATTCTGGTCACAGAGCTCAGGTGGGCTCCTAGAATCAGATGTGGCTACAATCCTAGATGTGGGGTCATGCACCCAGGGTGGACGGGACAATGGGACTCCAGAGTGAAATTCCAACCTGAGTCAGGTGTGATGGGTCCATAGGATGCATTTTTGCTGAACAGGAGGAATTCTAGCAAATGTTAGTCTTGGAGATAGGTAAGATCAGCTTTAGCGGGTGGGGGGCTATCCCTGAATGGCTCCTCCCAGTAGAAAGATTTCTTTCCTGGCAACATGAGGCCATTTGTCTAACGCAGGGGTCCCTAACCCCTGGGCTGTGGACCAGTATCCAGTCCATAGCCCATTCAGAGGTGGGCGGTGGGCGGGCCAGCATTACCACCTGACTCGGAGGAGCACACACAAACCCTACTGTGAACTGTGCACACGAGGGATCTAGGCTGTGCATTCCTTCGGAGAATCTAATGCCAGATGATCTGAGGCAAAACAGTTTTATCCCCAAACCATCCCCCACCCTGCCGTGGTGGGGAAAATTCTCTTCCACGAAACAGGTCCCTGGTACCAAAAAGGTCAGGACTGCTGGTCTAAAGGATCAGGACACGCACAGATGTAAAACCTTCAGGCTCCAAATCCAAAAAGTTTCACACAAGAAGCCCAGATCCTGAAGCAACGCACACTGGCCCCGCGCATCACAGACACTGGCCCTGAGGATGAGGGCATGCCCCGAGAAGCTGGAAGTTAAGGGCAGGCCCACCTTAGGTAAGCAAAGCCTGGCTGTGGGAAGCAGCTGCAAGGGAGTGGCTGTGGGGGTACACGAGGGTCCAACAGCTGGCCATGCCTTGCGGGTTGCAGGGCAGGGGCCTAGGGACAGCGGCAGGGAATGGGCACCCAGCCCACACCCAGAAGCCGCACAGAGGAGGCAGCCGGCTTTCTGAAGCAAGGGGCCTTGCAGGCCCCGGCTCTGCGGCTCACCTGCTGGAAGCACGGGGCAGTCACTCAGCCCCTCAACCATTCAACGGGGGACTGACTGCCCTGCCAACCTCCCAGGGTGGTCTTAAGGAACATGGACATGGGGGACACTGGCACATCCTCCGGCCCTTCACCCCTTCGCCACCAAAATCTGAGCGCCATGCCGAACCTCTCCCATTTCCAAAACCCAGCCATTCTTTTCAGCGTCTCAGGCTGCATTTCTCATCACACCGTTCCAGTTTCTGCATAAAGTAGTTCGGGTAACTTAAGGAGCAAAGAGGAAATAAAGGGTGGGGGGGTGTGTTTTTGGGGGGGGCAAGGGGATGACACTTCATGTGGCCGTCATTAAAGTTCTGCGGCAGGAAGGCCTCTGCTCCTGGTGGGGAAGGGATCCCAGAGCAGTGGAAACACAGCCCCAGCTATCCACGGGCTGCCAGAGCTAAGGCTGAACCTGAAACTCTGCAGAGAGCTCTGGGAGGAGCAGAGGTGACTACATGGGTTAGAGATGGAGGCCACACCCAGCCCTGGGCGTGACTATGATGCTGAGCAGGCTCCAACCCAGGACAAACAGATCCCCAAGAAGGGTCTCCACTTGGAGCTCTTTCGGGGTGTGAGGGGTCCTCATGGGGAGGGAGAGGCTCAGAGCTCAGGCCCCACCACACTCCCGCTATTCCCCATAGGTTTGTTTTACTCAGATTAGGCTCTGAGTAAGTTTTCCTTTCAAAACAAAGGACACTCCTGGGGCAGGAGGGGGCTTTAAGGCTAATGGCACCTGGCACAGAGGCAGCTTGCCACCAAGATCTGATTCTGAGAGGGAAATGTGGATTTATGCCGAGCCCTAAACCACGGCCATTCATTACAAACCACGACCTGCAGCCCTGAGAGGGTCAGGGAGAAGCCAGCTGTCGTGCGGCGGTGTCGGAACACACGCAACGGTAGTGGAGCCACCATGACTGCCTGCACCCTTTACAGGAATCTCTCCTCCCTGCTCCTACGCCCATCTCCTCCTTCCCCCATGGAAGACCTCAGATCACAAAACTGCTCTCATCCTCAATATTTTAACAGGCAGGAGGCCAAATGAGCAAGCAGGAAGAAAGCAGTGCAAGCAGCAGCAATGATCGGAGAGATACTTACAGACAGGCTTGCCCTAGCAAAGGCTGCGGAGGAGAAGCAGAGAGAGAAGTCAGTCAGGAGGCAGGGCGCAATCTGCAGGGACGAAGCCCTGCAAAACCCCACGCCGGCCCAGCCAGCAGCTTCAGACATCCCTAAGAACCTGGCCACCCTGAAGGACTGTCCTCCCAACGCCAGAGGCAGCTCTGAAGCGGACAGGAGGATGCAGCCCCCTTCCCCAGCCTGGTCCCTCCAAGCATCAAAGCAGCAGCCTCTGAACTTCCAAATACAACCGCACATTTCCATCAGAACGGATGCCACACGGACACCATTTCAGTTCTGCTGGCTTTTCATAAAAACCCTCAGATCTGAGACCCACAAGGGAATATGTATGAGAGCTCTCCCAGTCCTGCCCCTGTCATGCGCAAAGCTAAGGAGACTGAGGGCCTGGGAGGGGAAGGAATCTGGGCGATTAAATTGCTGCACTCATGTTAGTGTGGAGCTACCACCAAAGCCAGGCCTCCAGGCTTCCACTAATCACAGCCACCTCACCGTGTCTACGTGTCCCCGCCACATGCCCGACACTGGGCCTGATGCAGGGCATGAATCCCCTCATCTGATCTGACTTCTGCACTGCCATTATTCCCCCATTGCCTGGATGAAAAAACTGAGGCCTGGAGAGGTTAAGTGACCTGTGGAGGCTGCAGCATCTCCCAGGTCACATTCCAGACACCACCGAAGGCCTAAGGAAGTCTCGGAAAAGGCGGGAAGAGGGGGCAGGCTGAAAAGGATGCTCAGAGCCAGCACCAGCATTCAGCTCATCAATAAACCCGACCGGAAGCTGCACGGGGCTGATTTGTGGGAGCAGGCCCGGAGGGTGCAGGTGGGACAGACCCTTGGGTGGTACCTGAATTTGAGCCCAGAAATTTCTACCTCTCACATATTTGCAAGGGTTCTTGGCTGTAAATGAAAAGATCAGTTTTCTGAAAACATTTTCTGAAAACATATCTTAATGTCTAACAACCAAAATCTTCCAGCCTGTAACCTTCAAAATTAATGAAATAAGTGAAATCGGGTTGGGTTTTTTTTTTTTTTTGAGATGGAGTCTCCCTCTGTCGCCCAGGTTGGAGTACAGTGGCACCATCTCGGCTCACTGCAACCTCCGCCTCCCGGGTTCAAGCAATTCTCCTGCCTCAGCCTCCTGAGAAGCTAAGATTACAGGCACCCGCCTCCACACCTGGCTAATTTTTGTATTTTTAGTAAAGACAGGGTTTCACCATGTTGGCCAGGCTGGTCTCGAACTCCTGACCTTAGGTGATCTGCCCACCTCGGCCTCCCAAAGCGCTGGGATTACAGGCGTGAGCCACCGCACCTGGCCTTGTTTAGGTTTTTTACTACCTGCTGGGATAACCATGTTATTTATGTGAGAAAGTGGCCACTTTCTTTGTTTTAGAAATAACCATTCACGAACGTGAACGGGTCTTGGACATCTCACTCTTCCTTCTGCACTGCCTGCTTCTGCCCTATAAAGACCCTATCTTCAGAAAGGAGGCGAACGCAGACACGGTTGTCACCAGCAAGGAAAGTCCCCAGGGTCTCAACTTCAGAGGGTGCTTCCCATGTTCTCCCTCAACACGTGAGTGTGTGCACATGCCCCCACAACACATGTGCACAGACACCTACAACATACACACATACACCGACACGCACCCACGCACGCATTCTTGCAAACACACACGCACGCAATCCCAGATCTGCGGCATCACGCCCGGCATGCATCCCCCAGGCAGGAAGGGAAGGGGAGTGCACTGACTTGTCCAGGCAGCTGCGTGGGCACCTCCGGGGGCAGGCAGCTGGGCAGGGCGGCCGAGGTGGAGGCCACATGCTCCTCAAAGCTGTTGATGCGAGGCTTTTTGGTGGGCTCGGGGCTGGCTAGCGGGGTGACACTATTGCGTCTCATGAGCGGGTTAGGTCCCTTCTTTGCATCCTAAGCAAGACAAAGACAAAAGAGAGAAAGGCGACAGTTACAAAGAAGGGGAGGAAAATTAGCCCCAAAAAAGTTTCTCTGCTCCTGGATTTTAGGGAGGCAATAAGACTGACTGAGGGGAGTGGCCGGGACCACGGGCCAGGGACCATGGGCTGCTGAGTGTGTGGTGACTCCCAGGCAGCAAGAATGGGGGCAATTCCCTCCCGTGCCCCCTTCCTCAGATGGTATCAAAGGATTCCCCACACAGACAAACACGGTGCTTGCAAAGCAAGGAGGGAAAGAATGATAATCACAGCAGAGCATGAGGTCAGAAAAAAGAGCTTTGCTTCCAGCCTCTCTTGAGAGCTGAGGAGGGGCATCTAGGAGGGAGAGGCTGGGCCTGAGGCTCACAGGATGGGGAGGGGAAGGCAACTGTGCTGACTCCCTTCCGCTGACCCCTAAGGCAGGATCTGAAGAGCCGTCTGTACTACACAAAGGGCACCCTGGCTTAGGATGGGGCACGGAGTCTGCAAAACCGGCCTGGAGACCAAAGGGGCAGAAAACGTGCAGCAGGAAGCAGGTTCTGCGGCCAGGACCAGACACAGCCCTCCCATGAGAGGGACAGTGTGATGGGGTGTGGGCCTCTAGCCTCAGAACCGGGGTCTGTCTCCATCGTGGCCCTGCCCCCATTCCCTGCAGGGAAGAGCTCCAGGACCGGCTCAGGCCCAATCCCATAGTGGGAGCAGTGGCTCCCTGACCAGAGCTGTTGTCATATGTCTAAAGGCAAGGCAGCATCCAGTGACCCACATTCCGAAGTGGAGGGGGTGACAGGGACCAAGGCGGCCAAGGGACCCCAGCCTCTCTCAGGTCAACCCACCAGCCAGGCAACTGCCAGCGACTGGGGCAGACGCCTCATCCCTTCGTGCCAAAATCCGAAGGCCAAGAAGCTTCTTGGGACTAGACAGTCACCTGTTTTGGGAACACCATGACAGAAAGTCACGCTCGGTCTAAGAGAAAGGTCTGACTAGTACTAGCACAGTGTTGTACTTTTGGCAGCCTGTACGCGGTGAATTCAAACTCACTTTCACAACGCACGTCCACCTGAGCAGAGGCCCACTCTACTCAGTCAGAGGCAGCCTGGCCCACCTCCAAATGTCAGGCCTCCCCCCAAGGTAGAGAGCAGCTGCACGGCCAGGCCTCGAGGTCTCCTGAAACACCTCCCCACCCGCCATCCCCCAGGCCCCTGCTCTCCACGCCTCTCCTCTTTCAACACCGTATTCTTGGTGGTTCTGAGCCTAATCACATGCACGTGGAGGCGCTGACCTGCTGATCCTGTTTGAAACAGTAACTCTGGAAACTGAAAGCACTGGTTTTAGCTGCCAGAAAGGAAAGGCAACAAGAACTGTGCTATGCTGATGTTAAAGAGAAGAGAGGCTGGGCACAACGGCTCACACCTTTATCCCAGCACTTTGGGAGACTGAGGCAGGAGGATCCCTTGAGCCCAGGAGTTCAAGACCAGCCTAGGCAACATAGTGAGACCCCATTCTCTAAAAGAATGAATAAATTAAAATTAGCTGGCCATGGTGGTGCGCACCTGTAGTCTCAGCTACGTGGGAGGCTGAGGTGGGAGGATCGCTTGAACCCAGGAGGTTGAGGCTGCAGTGAGCCGTGACTGCGCCACCACACTCCAGCCTGGGGAACAGACTGAGACCCTGTCTCAAAAAAAAAAAAAAAGAGAGAATGTATCTTCCTCACTAATATTCATATCTCGAGCTCAGCAGAAATGGGAGGAAGAGGACACAGGAAGAAAGAAAAAAGAGAAGGCCCCAGAAGCCACCGAACGGACGGGCAGGAACAAAGAGGTGCTGAGGAAGGCAGCCAGCAGGCCCATGGCCCCATACAGGCCAGCACCTGCAGGCAAGCGGCCCCGGGGCCTCCTGAGCGCCCATCACCCACCAGGGCTATCGTGTGATGATGGCCAGGATGAGGCTTGGGGCCTCCACTCACCTCTGACCTCTCCCGGTGCGTGCAGACGGACTCCACATTCAGGTAGATGGATTCCACACGGCAGCCTGGAGGGTGTGGGATGGGGGCAGAGGAAGCTGCTGTTAAAGGGACAGCGCCGCTTACAGCCCACGGCCACAAGAAGCTACTGTGGCCACTTTCAGGGGGACAGGGCTTGCCAGGGGTTGCTACTCACCATAAGCGACAGGCGTCAGTTTCAGGACAGTGTGAAGAGGGCATTTCAGGTAGGGCATCTCCTCTGAAATTGAAATTGTACACCCACAATTAGAAATGAGACATGGCCAGGCGTGGTGGCTCACGCCTGTAATCCCAGCACTTTGGGAGGCCGAGGCAGGTGGATCACCTGAGGTCAGGAGTTCGAGACCAGCCTGACCAACATGGCAAAACCCCATCTCTACTAAAAATACAAAATTAGCTAGGGTGTGGTGGCACATGCATATAATCCCAGCTACTGAGGAGGCTGAGGCAGGAAAATCGCTTGAACCCGGGAGGTGGAGGTTGCAGTGAGTGCATGCATTGCACTCCAGCCTGCACAAGAAGAGCAAAACTTTGTCTCTAAAAAAAGAAATGAGACATGAGGGTGGGGGAGGCACGGAAAGACCTTTATGGTCCCCCCAACAAGGACCCTCGGAAGCCCTGTTGGGCAGGGGCATCTGTCCCCAGCCACAAGCTGTCCCGGGCAGCAGGTGGCCCCAGAAGAAGACTTTAGCCCAAAGAGTGCCATCACACCAAACCAAGACTCGCCCTCACAATGACTTAGAGTTGGGAAAAAAGTCACTCCCAAACAATTTAGGTCTGTCTAGGGATTCAGCTGACTGGATTGGACATGCTAAGACTTAACATTTCAATCGGATTGTCAGAGTTTTCCGGGCTGTTTGTTCCTTAGAGGGCACTGAAGAGCAGTGCAGCCCCCACCCCAAGCCAAGACCCTGGGATGTGTGGAGCCAGGGGCAGGTCTCAGGGAGCTGTTTATGAAGCAATGAAGTCCCCGGCATCAACCTGGGCTCCACAGCATTTCCCAAGGGCTTCAAGGAAGCGCTGGACAGAGAGGACCTGAAGCAGCCGGGAGCTGACACCTGTGCCCTTCTCCTAACACCCCATGGCACAGCAGCCAACACAGGGCAGGCCACCGCAGGTCTGCGGCTGACCCGCCGAGTGCCAGTTCCCTCCTCCCTCCATCCCAGGGCTGCGGCCTGCCCGAGGTACCTGCGCTCTTATCCAGGAAGTAGGCCAGCAGGCAGCGCAGGACAGCCTGGTGGCAGATGACCAGCACATTCTCCTGCCGCTCCAGCTCCATGATCACCGGCTCCAGGCGCTGGACCAGGTCCTGGTAGGACTGAGCACAGAGGGCCGGGCCCACGTGAGCTCAGGGCACTCGGGAGGGGCTCTGCCGCTGGCCACAGCCTGCATCAGACCGGCCAGAGAGCCATGCAAAATCAACCATCCATCATCATCAGTGGTTGAGAACGGGCAGGGTTTAACGTGGACTATTGCTCAGCCACAAAAAGAGTGAAGCCCTCCCCACCCCCGCTCCCACACCGGGGAACCTGGAAAACCCAATGCTGTGTGAAAGAACCAGGCACAAAAGGCACGCGTGGCATCTGACTCCACTGACATGGAATGCCCAGAATAGGCAGATCCAGATGCAGGAAGCAGACGGGCCGGTGCCGGGGCTGGGCTAGGCAGGCGGGAGCGGCTGCTAACAGGTCTGGGTTTCTTTGTGCAGTGAGGGAAAGGCCTGGAATTTGTGGTGACAGCTGCATGGCACTGTGAGTACACTAACATGCACTAAATCATAACTTTAACATCATGAAAGTGGTCAATTTTATGTTATGTGTATTTTCTATCAATTTAAAAATGTAAAAAGCAGCACGAGGGCTGCGACTTTAGAAAAAGACCAAAAAAGCTCCTGCTCCTGTGGGCTCTCTGCTGTGCTAACCAGGGCCCCGGTGTGTAAGGCTCAGTCTGAGGCCAGAGGACAGTGGGCCCACAGGGGCCTGAGGCACGGACACTGCTCAGCAGGGCACGGGCAGGGAGAGCACACCAGGCCCAGGAGGATCCCATCGGCAGAGGAGGCAGCAGCGTCCTCAGCCACAGCCACCTGGGCACCATGCATGGGGAGGCACAGATGCTGCCCAGGGGATATAGAGCCACCCCTCCTGCTAGCCTGCCCAGTGGACCTTCACACACCACCTTCCTCCTCTCCCATACAGTTCTATGTCCCTAGGGAAACACATCTCACTTCTGCTTATGGGAAAATGCACTTCACCCCAGGCTGTTAGAAGGTTCAGTTTGGGGGGACTCAATTCCAAGGTGGAGGGTGTAGGAGCCCCCAGAACCCACACGGAACTGAACTCCCTGGAGGAGTGGCCCAGCCCTGCACAGCAGTGGCCATGTGTGCTGGGGACCGTCAGCCTGCACCAGCCTGCGCTCACCTCCCCGGTGGGGTAGCGGTAGTAGTACTTGTCCTGCTCCCGCAGCGCATACTCCTCGGGGTAGGTGTCCCTGATCTCCTCGTAGGTCAGCTCCTCACAGACGCCCTGCGGGGACCCAGTGGTCACTCAGGGGAACAAACCACAGGGGTGTCTAGGGCCTCTTGGGAAGCCGCCCCATATCCGAGGGTGAGGCTGCCTGCCCGCCTCCCGGGACGCACCGCGTCGATCTCATTGAGCGCCTTCCACTGCTCATAGGGCAGCCGCAGCGCCTCAGCTGTCTGGATGGTGCTCTTCAGCTGGCTGGTCCACACACGCAGGTCCTTCAGGTTCTGCTCCTCCACGAACTTGCTCAGAGCGCTGGCAAACTGAGAGGTGGTGGAGAGGGGCCACTGATTCCAGATGCCTGCAGCTCCTCCAAGAGTCAGGGGCTGGAGCAGGCAGCCCACGTGGGGCTGTGCACTACCTGGTTACACCGTGGGGGCCCCAGGCCACTGGGACAGCCACAGCAGCACACACCCTCCCCAGAGACCAGGCTCAGCTCTGCCTGCCCCTCCCCTTCCTAGTGCACAATTGCTCACACATCACACACATGCACAGAGATACACACACCACAGACACACATACAAACACATACATACAAAGTAACACAAAGACACACACACACAAAGCCACATGGATAGGCACAGACACACACACACACACAGAGCCATACAGAGATGCACAGATATGCATAGAGACACGCAGGTGCACACACAGATAACACACACAGCAAGCACACCAAGCAGCAGCAGCAGCACACACCTCCCCACCCACCCTATAGACCCTGCAACCGCCCTACAGCCAGAACGGCCCATGCCGCAGCACACCCCGCACCTTCTTGCCCCGGCTGGACAGGCCCGAGTCGCCCCCGATCCGGCCCTGGAGGTTGTGCTCGTTCTCGCCGTGCCGGCACAGGTAGATGGTGCGCGGCTGCACGTGGATGTTCATCAGATAGTACACGATGCGGCTCTGGATGTGGTCCTGCACCCGGTTCACCAGGAACCTCCGGCCCACGTCAATCACCTTGATCAGCGACAAGTCCCTGCAGAGAGACCCCACCAAGGACCATAGCTCAGGCCACCGCCCACAGCAGGACGCACCCGGCCTGGCCCAGCTCGTCTGCAGAAGATGTGTTCCCCAGAGAACAGCAAGGCTGGACCGTAGGCCCCTCCAGGGCACAGACCGAATCCTTCTAAGGGGCAGAGCATATGCGTGCGACAACTCCCACAGCTGGTGTCTGGCTGTGAGGCTGGCTTGCCTCCCAGAAAAGGGGGAGAAAAAAGAAAGAAAATGGAGAAAAAAAGAAAGGGGCCTGTGCAGTGGCTCATGCCTGTAATCCCAGCACTTTGGGAGGCCAAGGCAAGAGGATTGCTTGAGTCTAGGAGTTCAAGACCAGCCTGGTCAACATAGCAAGACCTCATCTCTACTAAAGAAAAAAAAATTAGCTGGGCATGGACACCCACACCTGTAGTCCCAGCTACTCAGGAGGCTGAGGCGGTAGGATTACTTGAGCCCAGAAGTTTGAACCTGCAGTGAGCTATGATCATGCCACTGCACTCCAGCCTGGGAGACAAAGGGAGACCCTGTCTCTAAGCAAGCAAGCAAGCAAGCAAGTAAGTAAATAAATCAATGGAAAGAAAGGAAAGGAAAGAAAAAATAAAGGAACTATTAGAGGCACAGTAGCAAAATCAGGCTCAACTCTATGTTGACTTCCTGTACTTCTACACAGTGTTCAGTCCCACTGAATATGATTTGTCATCAAGGATTGTTTTTAAAAGATATTTTCAGAGAGTTGATAAAGGTATCCAGCAGCTGTATGTGGATCACCTGAGGCCAGGAGCTCAAGACCAGCCCGGGCAACATAGCGACACCTCATCTCTACAAAAAAAACTGTCTTAAAAAAATTTTTTAAAGGTATCCAGGGGCAAATCCTTTGTGGGAACATCAAGAATTCAATAAGAACCCTCATGTGGGTCTTGAAGAGACGGCCAGCCACGGGAATCACCTGTCGCATTTGTCGGGGTCGAGGGGCTGGTAGCTGGCTTCATAGCAACTGATCCTCTTCATGAAGTCGTCCATGGCTTCTGCCGAGTTGCAGTCTTTGTAATCCGGGCTGGAGATTTTAACTTCCTGCAACACCACAAAGGGGCAGCTGATAAATCACGCTGGAAGGCTTTCTGCTGAGATTAAGCAGGATTTGGGGCTTTCAAAAGGGGAGCGCACAGAAGGCTCAGTATAAAGATTATCCGGCCCAGTGTGTAAGAGAAAGGGAGAAAGATCCTGGGGGCTGAGTCACAGCCTGATGTTACATGGGGAGGATTCCCTGGGGAGATGGAGAACTGAAGCCGGAAGGACAGAGACAGGAAACCCACAGGGATTCCATAATGAACACCTCTGAATGCTCCAGCAAGTCAGGATCTGTCCCGTGCCCAGATCCAGAGTTCAGACAGCTTGGCGCTGAACTCAACCGAGCTGCACGTGAGCATCCGCAATGCTCCCCGCACCGGGAGGAGGCTGCTGGTTCTAAGGTATGCTCAGGAGTTCCCAGAGATGCCTCTGGCCTTGTGTGGTTTCTCCTCCACCCCTCACCGCCGGAGGCAGCCCCAGTGTGACCAGTCCGTGGTTAACTGCTTCTCCAACTAGGGCTGTGCCCGCTCCTTTGCAGGGCTTACTCTCCTAGGCAACAACACAGGTCTACCAACACCCACAGTGGCACAGGCCCCAGAAACCAGGTGGATTTTAGGGAAACTCAGCATTTCTGAATGCCTGGGCTCTTATTCTCATCAACCACTGCCGTCACTGAGAGGCAGCCACTCTTCACAGATCAAGGCAATGGGGAGTCGTGTCTGTGTCCTGGCACAGAGTTTCAGCCGGGGAAGATGAGAAAGTCCTGGGGATAGAGTGTGGCGGTTACCCAACAATGGGAATATAATTTGCTGCTGTACTGCACACTTAAAAAATGGCTAAAATGGCCGGGTGCAGTGGCTCACGCCTGTAATCCCAGCACTTTGGGAGGCCAAGGCGAGCAGATCACTTGAGATCAGGAGTTTGAGACCAGCCTGGCCAACACGGTGAAACCCCCGTCTCCTCTAAAAATACAAAAAAAAAAATAGCTGGGCGTGGTGGCGCACACCTGTAATCCCAGCTATTCAGGAGGCTGAGGCAGGAGAATCGCTTGAACCTGGGAGGCAGAGGTTGCAGTGAGCCAAGACCGTGCCACTGCACTCCAGCCTGGGCAACAGAAGGAGAGTCTGTTTCAAAAAATAAATAAATAAATAAATAAATAATAAAAATGATTAAGATGGTAAATTTTACATTATGTATATTTTACTACAATTTAAAAAAAAAATCTAAGTTCACAAATGCCTGGCTCTACCAAACTGCTTTGAGATTTCATCAGAAAGAGATTTCTGAACATGGCAGGTTGGGGCAAATGACTATCTGTTAGTGGACAACCAGACAAATGCTAAACTCCTTGCTAAGCACATTGGTGACCACTCACTGGGAAAAATGACTTCACAGCTGCACCCTGCCGTCTACCAAGGGGAACAAGGAGTGTCCAGCCAAAGAAAGGTGGCAAACCCTCTGTTTAGATGATTTCCTCGTACTCTGAGCCTCCTGCTTTGCACCCACTGGACAAATCTAAACTGACTTTTCACGATTCAAATAGCCCTTCCTGAAACAGGAATTCATTTCCTAAAGACATCTAGAAATACTTCCCCCCCCTTGGGGAAGATACCAGGGCTAACACATGCTTAGCATCCCCTCTAAAGGTGCAAAGATGCCAGCACCACAGCGTCCCAGTGTACGTTTTCAGAACTGCTTTTCTTTATAGAATTGTCATATTCTGATATGTTTAAGCTGAAGAGAAAATTATCTCCAACACAGGGTGGCGGGCTGTAGTAAGTCTCCATAGTAACCATTCCTGTTTATATATATTGCGATCAAGTGGTAACACTGGAGAAATTCATCAAGTTATGATGCCAAGTGCCCTCAATTTATCTGGGCAAGCTCCCCTGCACAACACAGACAGGAGGGTTTGTGGCAGGTTCACAAGATGCATCAGCAGGAAGAGAGTCTTACCTCCCAAACTTAGGAGGCTGCTGAGCCCTATGGACTTTTGCCAATGCCCAAGCATTCTTACCTCCCGGAGCCCTCACAGCAAGCGATCCACTTGCTGCCTCCTGTCCCACTGGGGGCAATGAGCTGCCCTCTGCCCCAGCAGCTCCATCACCACTAGCTGTCAGGCTCCTGCCACCAACAGAAACTAATCCTATCTCCCTGAATTATTTCCTACGTCCCATCCAAGCCTGCCCACTGCCCTGGATGGAGCCAGTCCCTCACAGGACAGGCCTCTGGGTTAAAAACCGCTCTGTAGGTCTGACCTCCCAATCAACAGCCAGCTGGGGGCTGCTCATCCTAAGGGCTCAGCTGCGCTTCCGAGCCGGACTCGGTCCCCCACTTCCTCACACTGCAAATGCCCTTGTGGTCTGCGCTGCCGCAGAAGCGCGGGGCTCCCGGCTGTCTTACCATGATGTTGGAGGCCACAACTGTAGGGTCGTCGCACACGGACTCGATGAAAAACGCCTGGTGGAAGTGAGGCGGCGATGTTAGAAAACAAACACCACGAAGGACCAACCTTGCCATCATTGTGATGTCATCATCCGGACAAAGCGGAAGCACGCCACCCACCAACTCCCAAAGACAGGAAAGCCCACCTCCTCACTGCCGCCTCTGGAACGCCCCACGGTCCCCAAGAGCCCTACCGCACGAAGGCCCTAATTTAAGGCCGCAAAACGTGGGCAGCATGAGGGCAGGGACCAAGCAGGACTAAGGAACATGGGCAGCAGGAGGGGAGGGACCAAGCAGGACTAAGGAACATGGGCAGCATGAGGGCAGGGACCAAGCAGGACTAAGGAACATGGGCAGCAGGAGGGGAAGGACCGAGCAGGACTCAGGCCGCTTCCTGAGGCCTTTTCCTCTCTCCCGAGCCCTCTAGCACAACACAAGACGCTCGGCTCACCTTAAAGTCATTTTCTTTGGCAAAATGAAGGATCATGTGTCTCCTCTCTCTAGTAGTATTGGTGGCGTCGAAAACCTGATATGGAGAGCAAAGGGCCAGGACGAAGACTCTAAGTTTGACTTTAACAACGTTTACCAGAACAGCAAAGATGCCAGACCCATCATCTCCAGGAATAAGCCCCAGAAGTGCTTCAGGGGAGCTTGTGCCTGCCCACAGTCCTCTCCAGGGCCTGCTTACGAGGCAGGCCTCCCCCCAACTACCAACAGCACTCAGGGGTGGTAGCGTGAAGGGAATACCCCAAAAGCAAACAAGCAGAACGGTAACATGCAATGGGACAGTGTACAAGGAAGGGCCAGTGGTCCTGTGGGCAACCCAAGTCCTGCCCGCCCTGGAGGTGGGGGACTGGCAACAGAGAGGGTGGGTCCCTGAGTCCACCCCACATCCGCCTTCCTGAGCCATTGGGCTGCCCTGGTCCCCTGCTTTCCTCTACCCTCAGGGCCAGAGGCACAGGTCTTGGTACACCCCAGGCCGGTGAGGACACCCTCATGGGTGGGACTGGACACCGAGCCGGCTACATTCCCTGAACTTACCGCAATTTGTCCCCCTTCTTTCGCCAGGTAGCTTTTGACATCTCTCAAGGCAGCTAAGGCACATTGCCTGGAATGCACAAGAGACGCCGAATGTCAGCGCCGGTGCATCCGCCGGGGCAGCCCAAGCACCTCGCGATGCACCCCGACAGGCAGAGGAACAGGTGGTTCCATTCTACACTGCTTAGCGCTGGGCAGGCTGGCCAGCACCCCTCAGGCCCAGAGGCTTCCAACCTGGGGCCCCGCACGGGTGGCCTCAGGAACCCTCGGGAGGCGGTGCTCGCACTGGGCTGCACGCGGGAACCACTCCTGGTGAGCTGCTAAGAAACGGCTGCCCAGAGCCACACACAGAGTTGCGCTAACTGGTCTGGGGTGGGGCCTGGCATCGGGGGTTTTAGCATCCCCCAGGAGACTCCAACATACAGCCGGGGCCGAACACCCTTGCACTAGGGTTTCACAATAAACTCGCACTTAACAAGAAATCCTTCCCAAACATAAACAGACACTCCCGACGAACAGGACTTGCTAATTCTCAGTGAGGCTGCTTCTGCGGCTCTGTCCCACTGAAGGTCAGCTCAGTGAGACCCTCAGGTCTCACTAACGAGACCCTGCAACCTCAGATGAGCAGCAACCTCAGAGGGGCAGCAGGGCTTGTTCCCACACTGCACAGCCCTGAAGCCACCAGCAGGACCCACCCGCAGGCCGGCTTTCTCTGCCTCCTCCAGAGCCTGGCTCGGAACAAAACAAGCCCAAGCCCGCAGCCCAGCCTTACACCCGCAGCCCCGCAGCCCAGCCTTACTCCCACAGCCCAGCCCTACGCCGCCCGCGGCCCTGCCTTACGCCCGCGGCCCAGCCTTACTTCCGGACTTTCATGGCTTCCTCATTGTCGGGGCGGAAGAAGTTGTAGGAGCTGTACTGCTTCACAGCCTCCCGGCGATACTCCCCGACGTTGAACACTGTGGACGGGAAAGAGAACAGCCTGGATGATCGAGCAGGAGGAAGGGGCCAGCTCACACCGGGATCATGGGATCGACCAAAGGAAGAGCCACCCAGCCAATCACACCAACTTGAATGAGATGGTGCCACATGGAAGCAATGCCGGCACACAGTCCTGCGCTACCCTCAACTCCTGAGGACGGCAGGCCACAGGCTGCCCGGCTTCCCCAGTCCAGCTGCAATGCCCCTGCCACAGGCTCTGCGACACTGTCCCCTCCAGCCAAGTCTACAATCCCAGTCCCACAATATCCTAAACCAGAGACTGAGACTGTGAGGATGGGTGGGGGGAGGCCCCAAGTCTAGCAAAAATAGGGGCAACACATTTCCACCAATGGTATCAGAAAGCAAGTGGGGCCTCATGCCCATTGCCAGATCTAGGTCAACCCTTCTGCTGGTGCAGCCACCAGGGCCAGGCCTGGGGGAATGTGTCCCATGGTTCCTGGGCACAGCGGGGATGGTAAACATAAAAACCATCCCCTCAAAAGAGGGAGGGTGGGAGATGAGCAAGGGTTAAAAAATAACCAGTTGGGTACAATGTTCACTATCTGGGTAACAGGTTCACTGGAAGCCCAATCCCCAATCAATATGCAGTATACTCAGGTAACAAACATGCACATGTACCCTAATCTAAAATAAAATTAATTGAAAAAAAAATACCCAGTGCCTATCCACAAGATATTCCCCATCTAGTTGGGAAGACCAAGCAGAGATTCTTAAATGCGTCATCTGCAACAGCGGTCCCCATCCTTTTTGGCACCAGGAACCACTTTCGTGGAAGACAATTTTTCCACGGACAGGGAGGGGTTGTGGGTGTACGGCTTTGGGATGAAACTGTTCCACCTCAGATCATCAGGCATTAGATTATCATAAGGAGCACACAACCTAGGTCCCTCACATGCCCAGTTCACAATAGGGTTCACTCCCATGGGAGTCTAATGCCACCACTGATCAGACTGGAGGCGGAGCTCAGGCAGGAATGCGCACTCACTGCCACTCACCTCCTGCAGCCAGGTTCCTAACAGGCCACCCAACATAGCAGTCCACAGCCTAGGGGTTGAAGACCCTTGATCTATGGTAGGCAGTGCTTAGGGCCATCAGCAGAGGAATGTTAGCTAGGACTGAGTGCGACAGGAATGTAAAGGACTGAGGTGGCCGGAGATGGCTTTGAAGGAGGTGAAATCTGAGTCGGGGCAGGATTTAGGGGAGTGGGAAAGAGAATGGCCAGTGAGGAAAAAACCCCAACAGAAGAGTGTAGACACAGCGTGAAGGGGGACCCAGCTGCACGGGAGGCAGGATCAGACTCCCCGACCAGGGGACAGAGGCGCCCGGGGTGGTCCTGCCTGTGAAACCAGCAACTGAGATGGAAGGTCAAGTTTTTGCACTTGCAGGGGACTGGCCTCGAGACCCAGTCTCTCACCTTTTGTGGGGACGCCAATCCAGTTGAGGTAGCGAGTCAGCTTCTTGGAGATGTAGGTCTTGCCCCGGGCGGGGAGGCCCACCATGACGATGACGGTGGGGGAGTTGGTCAGCTTTGGCCCACAGGCTGGAAAAACAAGCAAGAAGGGTGTGTCATCAACCAAGTGACCGGAGAAGAGGAGCAGAGGCCACACCCAACAATAATGCTGAAGAATTTCACCAAAAATGTTTTTGAGACAGGGTTTCACTCTGTTGCCCAGGCGGGAGTGCGGTGGCTACCACGATTACTGCAGCCTCAAACCTCTGGACTTAAACAATCCTCCGGCCTTAGCCTCCCCAATAGCTGGGACTACTAGTGTGTACACCACCATCCCTGTCTAATTTTTTTATTTTGTAGAGATGGGGTCTCGCTGTGTTGCCCAGGCTGGTCTCAAAGTCCTGGTCTCAAACAATCCTCCCAGAGTGCTGGGATTACAGGCATAGCCACCACACCCAGCATTCATCGAAATTTTCATTTCATCTTCCCGTCCTGAAGGCCCTGGCATTGTACCAGAGTGGGACCAGGCAACCCTAGTGCCACAGCCCCCCAGCCACACCCTGTCCCTCAATCCTGACTTTAGGTTCTACTTGGCAAAGACAGTCCCAACCCCAAATTCCTGAGCTGATAGTCAGGGTGCTAAACCTAGCAGGGAACCACTCACTGACACCACAGTGGAAGTGGCCATGCTCCTGCGGGCGGGAGGAAAGGATTCCTCTCCCCAGGGAGGGTGGGACTGAGAGTCGAGAGGGTGGATTCCAACACAACATGGGGACAGAGGGGCAGGGGGCTGGAGCCCAGGGGTTAAGAGACAGAGAGGCCCACCCTCAATATCCAAACCTCCACACAGAGGTATGGGCAGCGTTTCTAAAAAAACATCCTTAAAAAGGCAATTTTTAAAAGTAGGAGTTTACAGCCAGGCACGGTGGTTCATGCCTGTAATCCCAGCCCTTTGGGAGGCCGAGGCAAGAGGATTACTTGAGACCGTGAGTTTGAGACCAGCCTGGGCAACATAGCAAGACCCTGCCTCTACAAAAAAATAAATTAAAAAATAATTAGAAGAAAATGAAAAGAGTTTATCAAATGAAAGTAGGTCAGGGAAGCGGAATGCTAAAATTACCCCAGTGGACAGGTAAATCCTCCACCCCTGAGCCTCTCACGCCCTGACTGACCCTCTCTTCTGGTGCCAGGCTCAGATGAATGCTGGGGCCCTGCCGAGGGAAGGGACGGTCACGAAACCTCAGCCAGGGGCCAGCTCCACTGTCTCCAGGAAACCTGGAGATGCTCTTGCCTGCCAGCTCCCTCCTGGCTTCCGCTGCTACACAACGGTCTTGGCATCTCAGTAAGACAAAACAGCAGGGAGGGGGGTTTTGCTGGGTTTTTCAGAAAGCAGCCAGAAGCCCCCTGTACTGGAAGCCGAGGGCCCAGTATCTCCCTGGCTGTCTCCTGGCCCTGGGAGTCTCAGGCAACTCCCGCATCCTGCCGACATGCAAGCTCCAGGGCCAGATGATACCCGCCAGCTCCCGCCTGGGCGGCACTGCCCAGCACTCTCTGCCACGTGGTTAGCCTGGCTGTCCTCATCATTCCCAGACACAGCCCTCATGGCCTGCAGGAAAACCTCTGAAAGCTGCACACAGACCCAGGCAGATGTCGGACTGGACAGAGGCCCTGATGTCCAAGCTGAGCAGGCTTAGGCTGCAGGAGCCACCACCCCTCAGACAGGCCATGGCTCAGGGAAGAAGCCCCTCTGTAAGCCGGACCCCCCAACAGGGCTCCAAACTGAAGTCAATGTCCAGGATCTGCTCCTAGGCTTGGAGGCGGGGGCAGGGAGGCAGGCATGGCATGCTGGGCCTCTGTCCCCTCCATGCTATTTGGAGACCATTAGTGGCCTTCTCAGCAGGCAGAGTAAGGAGACAGACAGGCTATCAGCAGATGAGGAGATGCTAAAAGCCCTGGGCTGGCATGATCTTGGTGTCCAGTGACCTAGAACAAACAGTTCCTCGAAAACAGATGCTTTTCACTGCCCAGGGTGAGCCGGGCATCCTGAGCACATGAGTGGAACAAACAAGCACAAAGCACAAAGCACCCAGGGGCTTTCTTGTGTCCCCAGGGGCACACGGAGAGACGGTGCCCTCCCCGAAAGCCAGTGTGGCACACCCCACCGTGCCCAGGGTCATTCTGGCAGCTGTAGCTGCCATATTGGAAAAGTAGCAGCAACTCCTTGGAAACAATACCCATCCACTGACCCTTCTCCCAGGCCAAGGGTCCCTCCTGGTCCTACCAGGTGTCCCCACCGCGCCGCTGCTCCTAAGAGCACCCAGATATGCAGAGACAGACGCACACACGTACTCTCGGCTGTGCACATACGCAGAATATTTCTGTCGGAACCACACCAAGGAAGCAGAGGCTGATTGATTTATCCAACAGGGGATTATGTCAACCCACTCATCATAGGAACAAATCTCCTCTGGCAGTAGACATTTAGGGAGGGAAAACAACAACAACAACAACAATAAAGACAGCAGAGTAAATACATAGGGCAAAAGGTCAGACTGGATTTCAAACCCAAATAAACCGCCAGTCCCTTCCTGGCAAAGCAGAGCCATTCTCCCTGCGCACTAGTCTCTCACGTAGTAAGATTCAAACAGAGGAGCGCGCCGGGCGCGGTGCTCACGCCCGTAATCCCAGCACTTTGGGAGGCCAAGGCGGGCGGATCACGAGGTCAGGAGATCAAGACCATCTTGGCTAACACGGTGAAACCCCGTCTCTACTAAAAACACAAAAAATTAGCCGGGCATGGTGGCGGGCGCCTGTAGTCCCAGCTACTCGGGAGGCTGAGGCAGGAGAACGGCGTGAACCCGGGAGGCGGAGCTTGCAGTGAGCCAAGATAGCGCCACTGCAGTCCAGCCTGGGCGACAGAGCGCGACTCCGTCTCAAAAAAAAAACCAAAACAAAAAAAAAACAAAGAGAGGGGCGCCTGAGGTGTTTGCAGCTGTCCCTCCCTTCAGACACCCACCACTGTCTTGGACAGATGGGGTAATCACAAATCCTTACTAAATCTTTTTGTCTTATTCTCCAACCTCAGCCCCTTTTAAAAACTCACAGCACACCTCATGTTTCTAAATCTGTGACCGTCAGTTTCTTCTTCGCTTCTCAATGGGCCTTTTTACCACCAAAAAAGAGACACCCCCACCCGCCTCATCACCCTCCCTGGCAAGGCACAGTGATTAGAAAAGGTAAGTATTGGCTGGGCATGGTCTCCCAGCACTCTGGGTGGCAGAGGAGGGCAGACCACCTGAGGTCAGGAGTTCGAAACCAGCCTGGTCAACATGGCAAAACCCCGTCTCTACTAAAAATACAAAAATTAGCCAGGCGTGGTAGCGGGCACCTGTAATCCCAACTGCTGAGGTAGGAGAATCGCTTGAACCCGGGAGGCAGAGGTTGCAGTGAGCCGAGATTGTACCAATGCACTCCAGCCCGGACAACAGAGCAAAACTCTGTCTCAAAAAAAAAAAAAAAAAGTTATTGAGTTTAACACAAGATCTTCCAAAGAGTATTTGTGTCTCATTTCATTTTATGTAAATATTTAATATTTTAACTTCTTTTTCACACACCCAAAGTTTTGAAAGTTGTGAAACTTAAATGTATTTAGATGTCGACTTTAGATGTCAATTGAAACATGCCTGGGGGAACACAGATGTCACCGTGTTACAGGGGAAAGAACAACTGTGTAAAGACCCTGGGTAACAGACTAAACACCCGAATTGAATCTGGGGGACTCGAGCTCAAAGTGTTGTCATGGTTACAACCATGGCCACTTGGGTAAGTCCTCCCAGAAAGTCACCAAGTCCCAGGCGCGGAACTTCAATTCTGCAAGGTTGTCACGTTCACGACACGCCCACTCACTGGGCACACGCACCAGGTACATGCACTGGGTACCCGTGAGACAGAGGCTACTTGGGGGATACAGGGTCAGCGTGGCTGAGTAGTGCCTTTGGGCTAAGCCCTGGCTGTCTACAAGCCCGCACTACCATTAGTGTACAACGGAGACTGCCTCCTGGGACCCGTTCCCTGCAGGCAAACGTACACAGGAAGCCAAAAGAAAACTGAAGGCTGGGTGGTGAACACTCAGCCGCGGGATACAGTGACACAAGGGGCCAGTTATGGAAAGCAGCAGCCAGATGGATGGTGAATCCCCCACCTGGACAGTGAGAGGCTGGCACCCCCGGGTTCCTACTCCTGCTCTCCGGGCTAGATTAAGTTACTAACCTCTCTGATGGTGTGCAATGCACAGACAGACAGGCAGCAGCCCACACAGCCTGTATCCCCCACTGACTCAAACCCTAACACCCACACAGCCTGTATCCCCCACTGACTCAAACCCTAACACAGAATGCATCCCCAGAAAATAAACTGTAGGGGCTACCCAGGGATAAGGCAGGGATTTCTCTAGGACATCACCCACTCAGCTTCCTTAAGCTAGAACACCGGCAGCCGGCGTAACTCGCTACTGAGATGGAAGTCTTTCTATCCGTATTTGAGTGCCACAACAACCTTTCTTCAGACTCAATTTCCTGCAGTGTCTAAATCCTGAGCAAACACAAGCTGGCAGTTTGTCTCATTCCACTGTTTTTAAGAGGGGAAAAAAAAAAAAAAAGGCCAGGTACACTGGCTTACACCTGTAATCCCAGCACTTTGGGAGGCCAAGGGGGCATCGTTTGAGGCCAGGAATTCGAGACCAGCTTGGGCAACATAGAGACCCCGTTTGTACAAAAATATTTTTAAAAATTAGCTGGGCGCAGTAGCACATGCCCATAGTCCCAGCTACTCAGGAGGCTGAGGCAGAAAGATTGTTTGAGCCCAGGAGTTCAAGGCTTCAACGAGACGTGATTGCACCATTGCACTCCAGCCTGGGTGACAGTGAGACCCTGTCTCAAAAAAGAAAGTTTGGTGCTTTAAAAGGCTGTCTTTTACCTGTTGCTTACAACCCTGCACTGGCCTGACCAGTACTAATACCCCCTTTGCTCCACTGATCATGGCAACTTCTGATGTAATGCCAAGTCCCAAGCACCATCTTAGGACTCAGCCCGGTACCCAGGATCCCTCAGAACACAGAGGCTCTTGAATTTTCGTGATGATGAACAGAAAGGAAAGCCAGACTTTGTCAGTCAAAAAGGTACTTCTTGACCATTATGCTGACTCACACATTCAGTAAGTCAGCAGGAGTGACAGGATGCATGCGAAGGAAGCTACAGGTTTTGTAAGAAACATTTACCACCATGTTGACGTAGCAACAGGGCATCCCGTTAAGGTGTCTCCGAGGCAAGAATATAATGCAGCTTATTGATATAGTAATTTTTGTTTTGTTGTTTTACTGTTCTTTGTCTATAAAAAGCAGCGTCCTAGACACCCTCCTTCAGCAATAAACCTCAGGGACGCTGGGAATGGTGGCACATGCCTGTAACCTCAGCACTTTGGGAGGCCAAGGTGGAAGGATCACTTGAGGCCAGGAGTTCGAGACCAGCCTGAGCAACATAGCAAGACCCCATCTCAATGAAAAAATTTTTTTAAATTAGCTGGGTGTGGTGGTGCACACTTATAGTCCCGGCTACTGGACAGGCTGAGGTGGGAGCATCACTTGAGCCCAAGAGTTGGTGGTTACGGTGAGCTATGATCGCACCACTGCTCTCCAGCCTGGCTGACAGTGTGAGATTCTGCCACAAAAATGAATAAATAAATAAATAAATAATAAACCTCAGGGAACTCTGCTGCAGACCTCCAATGAGAAGGCCGCTTATAAAGGTGGCAACAGGTTTAGGAGAAAGAAAACCCACCCAGCTGGGCATGGTGGCTCATGCCTATAATCCCAGCACTTTGGGGGACTGAGGTGGGCGGATCACTTGAGGTCAGGAGTTCGAGACCAGCCTGGCCAACATGGTGAAACCGCGTCTTTACTAAAAATATGAAAATTAGCTGGGCATGGTGGCACACGCCTGTAATCCCAGCTTCTCAGGAGACTGAGGCACGAGAATCGCTTGAAACCCGGAGGCAGAAGTTGCAGTGAGCTGAGATCGCACCACTGCACTCCAGCCTCAGTGACAGAGTGAAACGCCTTCTCAAAAGAAAGAAAGAAAAACCCACCCAGTGTCCCAAATGCCATTAGAGAATCAAGGGAGGGTGTCAGGAAAGATGCCAAATAGAAATACCTTCTTCCCTCCATTCCAGTAAGAGATAAATGTGACTATATAAACTGAGAAAGACACCACCAGTTGAAATAAGGATGTGCGACACCCAGGCTGCAGATCTTTTTACAAGAAGGAATGTGTCTGAGACTATACCTCAAAGCCACACAGGAGGATACCAGCAGTAGGCGGGACAAAATAATTAATCCATTGGCTTTAGCCAAATTCCCACCCTCCAGCTCTGAATGATTCTGACAGGGATTCTTAGGCAAATCTCTCACTGCGTGCGAGACGTGCAGGTTGATGGGGTCTAATGGATCAGGATCCAAGTCTGGAGGGAGGACGCCTTGGTGCACGCTGGTGTTAAGATCACAACTGAGCTGATGCCAACCGATCTCAGAGCCCTAGAAGTCACGGGACACTCCTCCCAGACCCGTGGGCATTCGTATACAATCACATGTATTTACATATATGGGACTAGCCTCCATTGCAGTTTACATAGTGCTATAGAGATAATACTTGTTTTATGCAAAAGTTGTTTCTGCATTTGGCCTTGGCCAGACCTCCCTGGGGATTTAAGAGCTGCGTTCCACTCCACTTACAGGTTTTACACAAAGACAAGAGAACCGTGGGCCACCCAGTTCAAGCGCATCTGACAGGGCTGGGCAACACACCCGCATCCCCCAGTCCTGGGCTACCTCACAAAGAGGGGGAACAAGACCTCTCCTGAGGGCTACCCCAGAACCCTGAAGTCCAGCAGGGTGGATCTGCTGACGTCCCCACCCAGGGCACACCATGGGGGTGGGTGTGGGGAGAGGGGCAGGTCGGGACGAGGCCGGTGAATCAGACCGGGCAGGGCTCCAGAAGAGCTGTCAAGTCCCGCGGGGGCCGTCCTAAGAAACGTGGTAGCCGGACAACCCTGCCAGCCGCCTGCGCTCAGGCGCCTTCGGATGACCCGAAGCCACCTCGAGAGTTTGCACCTGGAGCCCACGGTCACTACTCAGGCTACGACCTGACCTGGGCAAAACCGCACCAGGCGGCTCCCTGTCCAGCCCATGGGAGCCGGGACGCATTACCTGGAGAGGCAGCGTCGCCTCTCTGCGCTGCCCACCGCCCTTTTCCGCAGCAGCGCTCCGCAGCTGAGGTGGAGCTCGAGGTAACCCTCTCCCAAGGGATCGCTGGTGGCGGGGGCGGCGACCGGCGGGGCGAGGCAGGGTACTGCCAGCCAATTCCGAGCACCGGGGAGTGCGTGCGCCCGGCGCGCGTGGAGCAGCGCCAACCGTGCACTCACCAACCCACCGACCCTCCCCAAAGCCGGGGACACAGGCGTGGCTCCAGGTGGCTCTCCTGGCGCCCCCAGCACGGGCGCCCCCATGGCACTGGAGATGAACGGAAGAGAGAAGAGAGAAAGAGATAAAAGCAGAAAGTAACAAAGTGGGAGAGGAAGGAGGTAGAAACAGACAGAGAAAAACAGAGACATATATATCGAAAGAGAAAACAGGACAGAGAAATAGGTTATGAAGTGAAGCGAAGGTATAGGAATGCATAGCAAGGTGGGAGAGGAGATGGAAACAGGCAGAGAGAGGAGATCCGGACGGTGGAAAGGGGCGGAGGCACGAGCGGCCGGGTCCCTGGGCTGCGCTCCGGCCACGGCCGCCCGGGACGGGTGTCGAGGACAGGGACCGCGGAGCATGTGGATCCCCTCCCTGGCCTGCCCAGGCGCGCGCGTCCCTCCGTCTCGGCGTACGCAGCCCGGCCGGCGCACTCGCCGTTTCCGGGCCGGCGGGGCAGCCACGGGGACAAGGGCCACAGCGCCCCCGCCGCCCGGCCAGGGACTCACAGCCCGCGCCTCCGCCCCGCCCCGCCGGCGCGACCCGCACGGGCGCGCCCCCCGCAGAGGGGCGTCGGCACAAAGCCGCCCCACACAATGGCCCGGCCCGGCGCAGCGCGCCCTGCAACCCGGCTCCGCGCAGCTGCACTCACATCTGGGCAACGAGGGCCGGTGGTCCACGGGCACCCAGATCTTCTGCACTCGGCTCTGGGTCAGTTCCAGCGGCATCTTCGCGGCTGCGCCCGACGGCCCGCCTCCCGGGGCCGAGATCCCGACGCCGGCAGGAGAGCGGCCGCCGACCCCCGGAACAAAGGAGGAGAGGGGGGCGTGCGCCGGCGCGCGGCCGGGCGTTTCCTGCGCTGCCAGGGGAAACGTGCTCTGGGCTAAGTTGCGGACGCTCGCCCGTGCGGGGCTCGACGTGTGCTGCGAGGGTAGCGAGGCTGGGGATGCCCGGCACGGCCGGCTCGTCCGCTCGGAAAGCTCTGGGATGCTCGGGCGCAGTGACAGCCGCGCTCTCGCCACCAGGGCTTGCCGCTCGCCTCCTCTCCGGCTTGGCTGGGATGCCCCGCGCACCGCCGGCTTTTAAAGAGTCCGGGCTGGCCGCAGACGCGCACGTCAGCCTAGGGGCGGGCCGCATTCCTTGGGTCCCAGCCCCCTTCCACTTGGGGAGGAGGGTGGGCGAGCCGGGAGGCAGCCTGCGAGCTCCCCCTGCGGGCCGGCGGCGGCGGTGCACCAGCTCCTGCCGCCCTGCCCCGGGCTTGGAGCGCGCCCAGCCCTGCTGAAGGGTCCTGGCTGCTGTTATCCCCTCGTCCTGTTATCCCCTCGGGACGTCTGGCACAGCTTCCCCGACTAATTCCGGCCCCTCACCTCAACTGTGCTGGCCGGGAGGACGCAGTCCTGCCCAGTGTAGACCGTGGACCCCGCAGCCGAATCCCTTGGGAAGCTGCTTAAAGTGCATCCTACCAATGCAGCTCCTTTAGGGCCGTGGAGCCCCGATACTCTGCATTCCTAACACGCGCTGTGGGGCAGGCGCAGTCCAGGTAAGAACATGGGCCAGGCTGCTCCCTGATAATACCCGTGAGCCCATCCCCCGCCACGACCCGGGCGACCCGCGGGGAGGAGGCTTCCCTGATCCTCCTACCTCACCCTGTCCACTTTCCTGAATCCCTTAGAAACCTGAACTTGAACTGAGCCTTGCTCCCCTCCCCTAGCCCAAAGACTGGGAACCTTGAGAGGCCTGCGGTGCTGGGCACGAGGAGGGGGCGGGAAAGCCCCCGGGAGCTGGACTGAAGTGGACTGGGGCTGGGAGCAGCTGGCATCTGGTTTTCACACTCACCATGTACACCATTCAAAAAACTTTTATCGCCCCGAGTAGAAAAATGAATAAAACTAGACCCATTTCGATCTGCAATTCATTACCTAAGTCGAGGGAAAACTATTGGGGGCGGCCCCTTATCATGCAGACCCCTAAAATTCACTCCGTTATCCTGCACGCGCTGCAGCTCTGCCTCCCCACTTTCTGGTGCATGCGTGCCCCGTCTCCTTTCCCGGCCTTCGCAGTTTGCACCAGCTTGCGACTTGTGACAGTCGTGCAGTCAGGTAAGAGGCGTGCGGGGAAGATCTGGGATGCTTTTGGTGGGGAACCGCCGCCCGCGCCGGGACACAACATGGATGTAATTTTTGCAAACGAAGCCTCAGTACGGGAGCGCTGCGCCGCCTTGCAGAGAGGTGCACACTTAGCGCTGAGGCTGGGCTGTGATTGGAGGGAAGGCGGCGCTCGCTGAAACTTACACCGCGGAGGAAAAGTCTGCGCAGAGGCTGCCACACGTCGCTCACGTCCCGCATGCTCCACAGGGAGGGCGCCCGCGCCCAGGCGGTGACCAGGGCTGCTCCCGCCCGGCGCGCCCGCCCCACCCGGGCCTCCACTCCTCCCGACCCGCCGCCTGCCGAGGGGCCCGTGAACGCGCAACATCGGCCACCTGGCCTGTGCCCCGCCACCCTCCCCAGCCGCCTCGACCCCCACTCCGGCACCCCGCCCCCCGCGCCGCCCTCTGAGAGCCTCTGTTCCCGCGACAGCTTTGCTGACGGTCTGGTTTCCGCGCTCTGGCGGCTGTTCAGAAACCCGATGCGTTGCATTTGGACTTGTTTTCTGCAGTGGGAGCACATGCCAGAGGCGACACCCTAAACGCCCAGGGGAGAGTCCCACTCCACTCCTGAAATAAGAGTGGGCTGACCCGAAGAGGGAAACAGCAGGCAGCCAGCGCCCGCGCCACCGGGACGAGTTCCCGCCCTGGGGTTCGCGGGGGTCCAGGAGGGCTGCGGGGAGAGCGGCTGCACCCCTGCAAAGAGCGCCGGCGGTTCCTGGGGAATGACGGTGCACCTACGAGCCCGCTGCTTGCCCACCGATTTTGCACACATACAGGCCAGGCAAGCGACCAGGGGGCCTTCTTCCACACCCCCTACAAGCTTGCAGACACACTGCTGGTTTCAGCTCACAGGGAGAGCAGAGAGACGGCGTCTGCCCCAGCAGAGGCATATCATTAATCTCTTGACCTAGATAACGCATCTGACAGCGGTCAGCTCTTAGGGCACAGGGAGTTGATGTCCCGGAGGTCCGGCTGAACTTTCGCAGACCGGGCACTTTTCCTGTCTGTCAATAACGCGTTGCGAGTCTAGAGGGAAGACTATGTTCTTCCCCGGTTCGCCTCCTGCACTGGCTATGCAGCAGGCAAAAGGAAGTTAACTCAGTCCCCCTCCTGCTCCTTACATCTAAGTGCAAACTGGGAGTGCGTGGGAGCAAGGACGAATGCACACCTGTTTTTGCTTTTTGTTTTTTTAATGGCCAGCTAGAACTCCTGGCAGCCTTTACAGCCCCAGGTAAGTTAGGGTAGAGTGCTCATGAGAGATGAAACTGCCTCACTACAAAATCATTTATAAACAACCCAACTGCAGCTGTGTTCTGGTAATTTACTGGTTCCCAATTTACTAGTTTGGACATCCTCCTAACTCATTCCCTAGCTCTGCTAATGCCGCATCTTCACCCCAAATGTACAACTAGGGCTTGGCCAACTTCCCTGCTCCTAACCTGGGTATCACAAAGGCGGCCCTTCAGAAAACGCCCCCAATAATGTAAATGTTCCTCTAATACGATGATTCTTTTACAGCTACAATAACACCAAAGCTAGCGCAGATTGATGATTTCTCCTAGGTCATAGTCCTAGAAACTATGAAAGATAGAAAGAAACTTCAAGACTACCTAGTCAACCCCACTTGCTTTATGGGAAGAAGTAAAGGGAGTTGAGATTAGAGAAGTCAAGGAACCAGGTCAGAGATCAAAGAAGAAAGCCAATTAGGAGCAGAGTTTGTTGGGTTTTTTGTTGGTTTGTTTTTGTTTTTCCCTTCTGCTTGACACAGACGCAGAGAGATAGCTCCCTAGGAGACTCATTATAGGGCCACCCTAACCCCAGGGTGCTGAGTGGAATCCTAATTTAGGAGCTGATCAGGCTGTGATTCAGACTCACCTAGAACAACTGAGCTGTTTGGGAAGGAAAGGTCAGAGAAGGACCTTCCGTGAGTAGAATGAGACATTAGCAGGGCAGTTATTGAAAATGATCCTGGCCAGTGCAGTGGCTCGCACCTGTAATCCCAGCACTTTGGGTGGCTCAGGCGGACGGATTGCTTGAGCTCAGGAGTTAAGAGACCAGCCTGGGCAACATGAAACCCCATCTCTGCAAAAAAAAAATTTTTTTAAATAGCTGAGTGTGGTGGCTCGCACCTGTGGTCCCAGTTATTTTGGAGACTGAGGTGGGAGGATCACCTGAGCCCAGGAGGCAGAGGTTGTAGTGAGCTGTGACTGCACCATTGCACTCCAGCCTGGGTGACAAAGTGAGACCCTGTCGCAAAAAAAGAAAAAAAAAAAAAAGCAAGTGCCTGGTGAGGTGCTCACATAGCTGAATTCACTGAGCTCGGTCCAGCCTTGAGAGGACAGTGGAGTGGTTTTTCTCCAGGATCACCTTTGTTCCCACACTTCTGTGCCAGCCAATGTCATCTAACTCCTACCAGTGCTTCCAAATGCTGCTGTAACAACAAACACAAGCAACCGCATTTCCATGATCCTGTGCCAGCCATAGCCAGGTTAAAACGTTCAAACCAAGCTAGGACCTGCCCGCTGCCCCAGAGAGAGTGAGAGAGGTGACAAGCATGGTAGGCTGGGAGCAACCAGAAGTTGCTCATTAGACACCAAGTGTCACTATCTGCTCTTGTGAAAAATCCCATGTATGAGGGAGAGAAGTGAGACACCAAACAAAACACTGAAACAAATCCTTCCATCATCACCAGCCAAAGACACGGGGAGGGGGCTCTTATTTCAATAAATTATTTGTAACTCACACATGATTGAGAACAGAGACAGACTATCCACACAATGTCATGTCGGGGGTTCAAAAAACCAATTCATAACATGTACATAGATGTTTATACCAGCTTTATTCATAATTGTTAAAATATGGAAACAACCAGGATGTCCTTTGGTAAGTAAATGGATAAACTATGGAACATCCAAACAATGGAATATGATTCCGTTCTAAAGAGAAATGAGCTATCAAGTCATGAAAAGACATGGAGAGGCCAGGTGCAGTGGCTCACGCCTGTAATCCCAGCACTTCGGGGGGCCAAGGCGGGCAGATCACTTGAGGTCAGGAGTTCGAGACCAGCCTCGCCAACATGGCAAAACCTCGTCTCTACTAAAAATACAAAAATTAGCTGGGTATGGTGGTGCACACCTGCAATCTCAGCTACTCGGGAGGCTGAGGCACAAGAATCACTTGAACCCAGGAGGTGGAGGTTGCAGTGAGCCAAGATTGTGCCACTGCACTCCAGCCTGAGTGACAGAGTGAGACTCTGTCTCAAAAAAATTATTATTTTTCTACAAATATCATATTTTTCTCCAATCTAGTGGAATTAGTGTCTTATTAAGTGGGTGTGAGGAGAATACGCAGCAGCCATAGCCTGGCTCTGGGTGAAGTGACTCAAATTGCTCAACTTAAGTCCCGGCAAACCCTCCGGTAAGTTTCCATTTCTCTCTGCCCCGACCCTGTCACTCCGTCTCCTGTGGGCATTTCCTTTTCTTTTCTTTTTTTTTTGAAACGGAGTCTCGTGCTATCACCCTGGTTGGAGTGCAGTGGTACCATCTCGGCTTACTGCCACCTCTGCCTCTCAGGTTGAAGCGATTCTCCTGCCTCAGCCTCCTGATTAACTGGGATTACAGGCTTGCGCCACCGCGCTCGGCTAATTTTTTTTGTATTTTTAGTAGAGACGGCATTTCACCATGTTGGCCAGTCTGGTCTTGAACTCCTGACCTCAGATGATTTATCTAAGTAAATTGTTCCAGAAAATAGAAAAGAATAAAAGCAACTCTAGTCATTTCTGAGGCTAGCATAACCTTGATTGGTAAAACAAAAAGTAAAAGAAAAGGAAATTTTAAGTTCATTTTATTTATGACAGAGATATAAGATTCCTATGTAAAATATTAGATCGTGAGAGCCAACCATATACAGTTGACCGTGAACAACACATTTGAATCACACAGGTCCACCTACTTTCTCCTGCCTTTGCCACCCCTGAGACAGAAAGACCAACCCCCTCTTCCTCCTTCCCAGTCTACTTAACATGAAGACGACAGAGAGGAAGACCTTTATGAGGATTCACTTCCACTTAAGGAATAATGAATATGTTTTATCTTCCTTAAAAAAAAAAAAAGATGTGGAGGATGGCTTGAGCTTTTTGTGTATTTCTCAAAAGTTTTAAGATGTCCTAATTTATTGGTCAAGCAAAAGAAGAAAAATACAGTCATGTGTTGGCCAATGATGGGGATATGTTCTGAGAAATGCATCACTAAGCAATTCTGTCATTGTGCAAACATCACAGAGTGAACTTACACAAACCTAGATGGCAGAGCCCACTACACACCTAGGCTACATGGTATAGCCTGTTGCTCCTAGGGTACAAACCTGTACAGCATGTGACTCTACGGAATACTGTAGGCAACTGTAACACAATGGTAGGTGTTTGTATATCTAAACATAGAAAATGTACTGTAAGGCCGGGTGCTGTGGCTCACGCCTATAATCCCAGAACTTTGGGAAGCCGAGGTGGGTGGATCATCTGAGTTCAGGAGTTCGAGACCAGCCTGACCAACATGGTAAAACCCTGTCTCTACTAAAAGTACAAAAATTAGCTGGGCATGGTGGCGGGGACCTATAATCCTAGCTACTTGGGAGGCTGAGGCAGGACAATCACTTGAACCTGGGAGGCAGAGGCTGCAGTGAGCCGAGATCACATCATTGCACTCCAGCCTGGGGGACAGAGCAAGACTCCGTCTCAAAAATAATAATAATAATAATAATTACAGTAAAAATGCCGTATAAAAGATTAAAACAAGCCAGGTACAGTGGCTCAGGCCTGTAATCCCAGCACTTTGGGAGCCTGAGGTGGGGAGGATTGCTTAAGGACGGGGGTTTGAGACCAGCCTGGGCAACATAGCAAGACTCCATTGTGATGGTGAATATTGAGTGTCAAGATGATTGGATTGAAAAATGATTGGATTGAAAAATCCTGGGTGTGTCTATGAGGGTGTTGCCAAAGGAGATTAACATCTGAGTCAGTGGACTGGGAGAGGCAGACCCACCCTCCGTCTGGGTGGGCACCACCTAATCAGCTGCCAGCATGGCCAGAACAAAAGCAGGCAGAAGAACACTGGAAAGACTAGACTGGCTTAGTCTCTGAGCCTACATCTTTCTCCTGTGCTGAATGCTTCCTGCCCTCAAACATCAGACTCCAAATTCTTCAGCTTTGGGACTCTTGGACCTTTGTCCACAGACTGAAGGCTGCACTATTAACTTCCCACTTTTGAGGTTTGGAGACCTGGACTGGCTTCCTTGCTCCTCAGCTTGCAGACGGCCTATTGTGGACCTCACCTTGTGATCATGGGAATCAATGCTCCTTAATAAACTCCCCTTATATATACATCTATCCTATTAGTTCTGTCCTTCTACAGAACCCTGACTAATCCACCATCTCTACGAAAAGTAATACAAAAAATTAGCCGGGTGTGGTGGCAGGTGCCTGTGGTCCCAGCTGCTTGGGAGGCTGAGGTGGAAGAATCACTTGAAGCGGGAGGTGGAGGCTGCAGTGAGTTGTGCTTGCACCAGTGCACTCCAGCGTGGGAGACAGAGCGAGACCCCATCTCAAAAAAAAAAAAAAAAGGCAAGCTCATGAGGCAGCACCCTGCTGCCCGTGCTGTCTCACGTGCCTTGGCTCTCAATACCTCTCCCGCCCTCTCCCCCGAATAGCGTTTGTCCTTATGAAAGCTAAAGAGGAAGGCGAGCCAGAAAGCTTGATTCTGGAAAATTCCTCTCAAAGTCTTGAAAACAAGGGGCGGGGTAGAGTAGAAAAAGAGCAGGATGTTGGAACCTGCAACCGTGCCACATTAAGTAGTGAGGGGCCTCACCTCCCCAAAGGAGACCACCATCTGTCATGAGAATAAGTGAATGGAAAATGGACTGAGAAACTCACATATCACGCCACCTTGGCTCTGCCAGAGTAGGCAGTACAGTAGCCCGAATTCTCCCTTCTCTGCCTCGCCACACACAATGGCCCCTAACTCCCACCTACCTTCTCCCCCAAGAGAATTCTGCGGGGAGCCCCCCGAATACTCTCTACTGGCAGTTGTGATCCTCCTGGAAGCGAATCACGTTTATCTACATTCTCTTACAAGTTTGGTTGGTGACTCAGTCTCCCTGGGTGCACTGCCAAAACCAACTTCTAGAGGAAAATCTGAGTCCTGGGCCGCAGTGACCCCATGCAGACGTGGCCAGCCACCCAGGAGGCATGTGAGGGTTGCAGGGGCCCTTGGACACATGGATCTTGCTTGTTTTCATGCTAAGCCATGGAGCTATGACCTAGAACATGAGTAGCTTTGTTTCTTGCCAGACAATTTCTCAGTATTGTGCAGACCCAGACACAACAAGATGAAGAAAACTCTAGACGTCTGTGAGGCCCAGATAAACCGATGGAACAGCCCTGGGCAAAGCCCCATTCAGGGTAGGGGAAACATGGCCACTACTAATCCCTAAACCACCCCGCCCCATGTCTCCTGTCTAAGGGTCTTCTATGACCCTGACACCACCTTCTTCCAAATCGTGGATGAAAAAGGAACAGGAGGCAGGGCGCAGTGGCTCATGCCTGTAATCCCAGCACTTTGGGAGGCTGAGGCAGGCAGATCACTTGAGCTCGGGAGTTCGCGACCAGACTGACTAATGTGGTGAAACCCCATTTCTATAAAAATACAAAAATTAGCTGGGTATGGTAAGAGGTGCCTGTAATCCCAGCTACTCGGGAGGCCGAGGCAGGAGAATAGCTCGAACCTGGGAGGCGGAGGTTGCAGTGAGCCGAGATTGCGCCACTGCATTCCAGCCTGGGTGATAGAGCAAGACTCAGTCTCAAAAAAAAAAAAAAAAAAAAGAAAGAAAGAAAAAAGAAAAGGAACAGGAGCAGGAGCCCATCCTTGCCATAAGAAGAGTGTTGGTGTTCTATGCCCTTCACAGAGTGAAGCTCTAAGTGCAGCACCAGGCAAACTGTGCAAAGGGACAAATTAGGTGGTCACTCCAAGGCCCTTGAAAGCTCTCGGGCCAGCTTCCCACTGAATCCACAAACCTCTGTTAAAGAGTCCTGGGATCCTCAGCTTGGACCTCTGGCTCTTTGGCTCCAAGCTGTTTGTTCCATTATTAGATGGCGCTACTGGCTAGAAAGACATTGCTTACACTAAGCTGAGTTGATCTTCCTGGAACATGGCCCCTTGTCTCTTTGTTGCTGGACATGGGTTAAGCCTGCATCCCCCTCCAACAACAGGTGCTTGCCCTTAAATGTTTGAAAGCAGCTGTCACGTTCCATTGAAACAGGCAACCTTCAGGCTAAGGAGCCCGCTCCTAGACTTTAGCGCAGCAGAAACATAGTTTTCAAAAGTCTATGCAATTCACTAAAGAGTGAGTTCATCTTGTGATGTCAAGAACTGAATTAAGCAGGGACTCAAGAAGCAATTCCAGGGAACCTCTGCATATCTAGGTTTAGAGACTCAACCGTGATGAACCAGGCTTGTCTTATCTCCAAAGCTTATCCAATAGGAATGGGAGGGCAAGACAGTGACTGCGGTATGTGGCTGGGGACGTGGCTTGGGAGTTAGGAACCCCAACCCGGGTTCTGACCCTCTCTACACCTCGTCTAGACCTCTGCTCCCTTATCTGTCTAAGCATCTCTTCCACTTCCCAAATGGCAGACACCAATGATTCCCATTGTTCTCAATGAAATACAAATACTAATAGAAACCGTCAGGCCTCTGAGCCCAAGCTAAGCCATCATATCCCCAGTGACCTGCACATACACATCCAGGTGGCCTGAAGCAACTGAAGATCCACAGAAGTGAAAATAGCCTTAACTGATGACATTCCACCATTGTGATTTGTTTCTGCCCCAACCTAACTGATCAATGTACTTTGTAATCTTCCCCAGCCTTAACAAGGTTCTTTGTAATTCTCCCCACCCTTAAGAATGTACTTTGTGAGATCCACCCACTGCCCCCAAAACATTGCTCTTAACTCCACCGCCTATCCCCAAACCTATAAGAACCAATGATAATCCCACCACCCTTTGCTGACTCCTTTTTCGGACTCAGCCTGCCTGCACCCAGGTGAAATAAACAGCCTTGTTGCTCACACAAAGTCTGTTTGGCAGTCTCTCCACACGGACACGTGAGACAGAAACCTGAGAGTAATCACCGGACTACAGGCAACTTAGAAACAGGGACAGCTGTTCATCTTTGAATCACCAGACCCTACCACAGTGTCCGACAAGGAGAAGGTGTTCAATCTATGCTTGCTTAATGAATGAATGTTTACCTTTGCAGCGATTCAACTAATGGATATATAATCCTTTTTTGTTTTGTTTTGTTTTGTTTTTTTGAGACAGGGTCTGGCTCTGTTGCCCAGACTGCAGTGCACTGGTGCAATCACACAAACTGTAGTGCAGCCTAGAGTCTCTGGGCTCAAACTGTCCTCCCACTTCAGCCTCCCAAGTATCTGGGATTATGGGCGCATGCCACCACACTCAGCTAATTTTTATATTTTGTTTTTGCAGAGACGGGAGTCTCATTATGCTGCCCAGGCTGGTCTCAAACTCCTGGCCTCAAGCAAATCTCCTGCCTTTCAAAGTGCTGGGATTACAGGCGTAAGCCACCATGTCCAACCTCAATATATAATCCTAAGTAGGAGCGAGTACTGGCTCACATAAGAAGCTGGAAGCAGCTTCCATAAATCCTGCAGGGCTCTGAGGTGGACAGACAGCCATTCACAGTAAAATCATCTGTAGAATGAGAACAGCAGCCCCATCTACCTCAAGAGGTCCTTATGAAGACCAAATTGGATATGAGCAAAAGCACTTTTGGAAAAACTATAAATAAAGTATTAGGTTAACCAATCCCTGGATGAGCGCTTTTTGTAACTGTGCAAGCCCACCCCAGATGTCTGAATAGATTCCCTCTGATCTTGGCTGCTCTATGATTTGGTCTTCACCCCTTGGTTTCCCCAGCAGATCAGTGACATCCCCCAACACACACACACACACACACACACACACACACACACACACACACACGGGTGAGGGGAAGAGTCAATGTCAAAACAACTGAGTTTCCTAACCCAGGACTGGGGAGAACAGAAACTGGAACCCAGATCACGTTCTGCTGGGTATGGGAAGCGTGCCCGGGTGACCCGCAGAGGCCAGGCAAGGCCGGCCCATGACTGCAGTGTAAACACATGCCGTGGAGCAACCCTAGCCTGGCAAGCCACAGCTGGCACCTCTCCCTGCTCTGTTCCCCTCATATTTCTTCCTTCTCCCAGTGGAAAACATTCTAAAAATAGAGCCAAATCAAGCCAAAAAAAAAAAAAAAAGGAGAAACAAAAAAAAAACGGGCAGGTTTTGGACAGCGATGCTAGCTGCTGACGAGATGTTAGGAAACCTCCCGGATGGGCTGCATCAATGTATAGGGTTCAAATGAGAGAATGGGATGGTCTGTAATCACCAGTGTTGAGACTGGATTGTGTTCCCTTCTGTGTACTCCTCAGAAAGCTGTGTGTGTGTGTGTGTGTGTGTGTGTGTGTGTGTGTGTGTGTGTGTATTGGGGAATGTCATTGATCTGCTGGGTAAATCAAGGAGTGAAGGCCAAATCACAGAGTAGCCAAGATCAGAAGAAATCTATTCAGACATCTGGGGTGGGCCTGGACAGTTAATTTAAAAAATGCTCATTTAGGGATTGATTGAATACGGTTTTTCCAAGAGTGCTTTTGCTCATATCCAATTTGGTCTTCATAAACTCATCTACCCCCAGGGAACGGCGACCAGTGTGTCCGAGCCACCTGGACACCATCCCTATGAGAAACGGCTAAAGAGCGAGACAGGGAGAAAGAACAAGGCTGTGAGAGGAGATAGAGCCACTGACGAAGGCACGGGGGTTGTCTTGCATCGCGTTGCTCCTGTGAACAGAAACCAGATGCTGATTTGAAAGCAGAAGGAGATGCCTTCCCTGTACAGTGGACAGCGGTGGGCCAGACAGACGGCAAATGCGGCAGCCGGATCCTACCTGTCGAAACCATTCCAGAGGGACTTCCCCAACAGCTGCAAATCAAACTTGCTGGCCTCTGACTAGCCCTGGACGTAAGGATCCTGTGATTCTAGGGGGGGCCTGAGCCCCCATCCCAGCTCTGCCTCTCAGCAACTCTGTGACTTTGCACAACACACTGTTCTGCACCTCAAGTTCAGAATGATCTCAGGGTTCTCTGTGTAAAAGTCTCTGGGTCTAGAACTGCTATATTAAGTGAAACCGCTGATGTAACAGTTAGGCATACATTTGACTAAGTTGGGTAGTCCAGGGGCTAGGAGCCCTAGATTGGGTGGGACATTCCTTTGTCAAGACCCTTGGCATGCAACGGGTCTTGAGCGGTCCCTGCTGGTGGGGATTCAGGTGTGATATGGGGTTCACACCCCAAGTAGAAATAGTTCTGTTTCAATTTCTAATTTCTTAATCAATCAATGTATTTTTAACAAATGTATCTTTAAATAATTTTCCTGTGGCAGCCTTCGGTGTTCGGCCACTTGACAGCTTGAAATAGATTTAATCTTTGTTATTTAGTATGTCATGTATACCCATAATTGATCACTGTTGAAACACAGGAAGTTGACAGGGTGTGGTGGCTCGCTCTTGTAATCCCAGCACTTTGAGAGGCCGAAGAACTGGGAGGATCACTTAAGCCCAGGAGTTCGAGACCAGCCTGGCCAATATGGAGAAACTCCATCTCTACAAAAACTACAAAAATTAGCTGGGCATGTTGGCGGGCACCTATAACCCCAGCTACTCAGGAGGCTAAGCCACCAGAATTCCTTGAACCGGGGAGGCAGAGGTTGAACTGAGCCAAGATTGCACCACTGCACTCCAGCCTGGGTGACAGAGCAAGACTCTATCTCCGAAATAAATAGAGACAGGAAGCACAGAAAACCCTGATGTTGAAATAGAAGTTAATGGGAAGATGATGTGGATGTGTCAAGAAAGACACGAGCCTATTCTAAAGGGTTCCCCACTGGCCAAATCTGGTACAATCTGTTTTGGGGTGTGTGTGTGTGTGTGTGTGTGTGTGTGTGTGTGGTTTTTTTGTTTTTTTTTTTGTAGGGATAGGGTCTCACTATGTTGCCCAGGTTGGTTTCAAATTCCCAGCCTCAAGCAATCCCCCCTGCCTCAGTCTCCCAAAGTGCTGGATTATAGGCATGAGCCACTGCACCCAAAATCCTGTACAATGTGAACAACAAAATGAATAATGATAGTCATAGACTAAAACCCAGAGAAACATAGGAACCCATGAACCCACTCAACTGTGGATACAATGAATGAATGAATGCGTGCAGGAGATGGGAAAGCTTTTCCTTAGAGTAGAATATCAACAAATAAGTATAGAAGGAATGACGGAATCTGTAGGTCATCCCTGGGTAATCACTGTAGGAATAATTGTTTCACACAAGAATCACCAAGTGGGTGGAAGCTTGATAACAAGCAAGATATTTGCAGCTGGGCATGGTGGCTCACGCCTGTAATCTCAGCACTTTGAGAGGCCAAGGCAGGTGAATCACTTGAGGCCAGGAGTTTAAGACCAGCCTGGCCAACATGGTGAAACTCCATCTCTACTAAAAACACAAAAATTAGTAGAGATGGCATGGTTATGGGTGCCTGTAATCCCAGCTACTCAGAAGGCTGAGGCAGGAGAATCACTTGAACCCGGAAGGCAGAGGTTGCAGTGAGCCAAGATCACACCACTGCACTCCAGCCTGGATGACAGAGCAAGACTCCATCTCAAAAAAAAAAAATAAAAACATATTTGCAGAGACTCAAAATATCTCCCCATAGAATCCTTACTTATCACAAAGGGACAAAATAGTGACCATATAGTAGAGAAAACTGGCGGGCACCATCTTTAAGCAAGTGATAAAGTTACCCTCAGGCCGGGCGCAGTGGCTCATGCCTGTAATCCCAGCACTCTGGGAGGCCAAGGTGGGCAGATTACTTGAGGTCAGGAGTTCGAGACCAGCCTGTCCAACATGGTGAAACCCCATCACTACTAAAAAACAAAAATTAGCTGGGCTTGGTGGTGCATGCCTGTAGTCCCAGCTACTTGGGAGGCTGAGGCAGGAGAATTGCTTGAACCTGGGAGGTGGTGGTTGTAGTGAGCAGAGATCGCGCCACTGCACTCCAGCCTGGGTGACAGAGCGAGACTGTCTCCCAAAAAAAAAAAAAAGTGAACCTCACCATCAGCAGTCTAGTCTGTGACAGGCACATCACTACTACTCGAGCATCCCTGCCAAACACACAGAACCTAAAGCTAATTAGAAAGAAGCAACAGATGGACTCAAGTTCTAAATATTCTAAAAAATATTCTAAAAAATAAGCAACCTTATTTTCTAAAAAATAAGGATATTCTAAAAAAATTAGGGATATTCTAAAAAATAAGTGACCTGACTCTTGAAGAGATACGTGCACACGTATGCCCATTGCAGCATCATTCACAATAGCAAAGAGGTAAAGCAACCAAAGTGTCCATCGACAGATGGAATGGATAAGCCAAATGTGGAATTTACAGACAATTGAATATTAGCCTTAAAAAGGAAGGAAATCGCGGGGCACGGTGGCTCACGCCTGTAATCCCAGCACTTTGGGAGGCTGAGGCAGGCGGATCACGAGGTCAGGAGATCGAGACCATCCTGGCTAACACGGTGAAACCCCGTTTCCACTAAAAAAATTTTTAAAAAATTGGCCAAGTGAGGTAGCGAGTGCCTGTAGCCCCAGCTACACAGGAGGCTGAGACAGGAGAATGGCGTGAACCTGGGAGGCGGAGCTTGCAGTGAGCCGAGATCGCGCCACTGCACTCCAGCCTGGGGGACAGAGCGATACTCCGTCTAAAAGAAAAAAAAAAAAAATTAAAAGGAAAGAAATCCGTCACAGCTACACCAGAGGTCAACCTTAAGGACTTTTTGCTAAGTGAAGCAGGCCAGATATAGAAAGAAAAACACCGTATGATTCCACTTACACAAGGTCACTGCAATAGATTCACAGAAACAGAAAGCAGAAAGGGGGACGTCAGGGGCAGGCGGTGGGGGAAATTAGGAATTGTTTATTGGGTGCAGAGTTTCAGTTTCATAAGATGAAAAGGTTCTAGATATCTATTGCACAATGGCGTGAATATACCTTACACTACTGAACTGTACACATTTAAAAATGATTAAGATGGTCGATTTTGTGTCATACATTTTTATCGCATTTTAAACTTTTGAAAAAAATGTTTAAAAAAAAATCAGTGCCTGCACTTTTCAAAAATACAAAGGCCACAAGAGGCAGCAAAGAGTGAGGACACACTAGATGAAAGGCTTGTGAGCCTGGATGAAACCTTGAATCACTCTAAATGTTGTTCTTGATTTTGCTAAAGGTAAAACGCAGTAGTGGGAAAATTGGTGAGACTTGAAGTTTGCGTATTAGATAACAGAACTATATCAGTGTTGATATCCTGATTTCAATCATGATACTGTGCTTGTTTTGAGGAAATACACCCTGAAGCATTTAGGGGCAAAAGGGCATCATGTCCGCATCTAACTCTCAAATGGTTCAGAAAAAAAATATGGGCCAGGCACGACATATATTTCTCTCTGTCTTCAGACACACACACACACACACACACACACACACACATCCATATAAATATATTTTCTCTTCCTCTTTATGAGACATATATATGTAGGTAGGTAAATGGATGGATGGATAGATAGATAGATTAGATAGATAGATAGATAGATAGATAGATAGATAGATAGATAGATAGAAATGGAGAGGGAGAGAATGATAAAATAGAGTCAAATGGTAACACTTGCAGAATCTAGGTGAGAGTGCTATGGAACACTTTGCACTATTTGTGCAACTTTTCTGTAAGTCTGGAATTATTTCAAAACAGCTAAAACTCAAAAATGTTAAAGTTCATGAGAAGTATAAATGGTAATAATTCTGCACATTCACCTCAAAAGGATGATCCTCATTTTCGGAAGGTGCATACTTCTGAGCAAAATTCTTACCTTTTTAAAACCCATGGCAGCTAAAAATTCTTATTTTGAATAAACAATGAATCAAGACATCACTAATATTTCAAACACCAATGCTGAAAGATAACGACAAATACATTTAATTTGACTTTCCATTTGCTGACAACGAAAGACCTGCCCAACGTGAAATGAGTAATTTCTAGAGACGCAGCCTAGAGCAGTTGTCTAAACTTCTCCCATCTCATCACTTACTGTACATGAGACAGCGTAATACAAACCACACTGCACCTGTTACACTATTTAAATACCAGGCTACTACTGGCAGTAAGAGGAAGTGAGATAGAACAAAAAGGCACTTGCCTTTTCACTTTTCTTTCTGAGACGGAGTATCACTCTGTGGCCCAGGCTGGAGTGCAGTGGTGCAATCTCAGCTCACTACAACCCCCACCTCCCCGGTTCAAGCAATTTTCCTGCCTCAGCCTCCCAAGTAGCTGGAATTACAGGAACCCACCACCACGCCCAGCTATTTTTTTTTTTTTTTTTTTAGTAGAAACAGGGTTTCACCATGTTGGCCAGGCTGGTCTCGAACTCCCAACCTTCAGTGATCTGCCCGCCTTGGCCTCCCAAAGTGCTGGGATTACAGGTATGAGCCGCTGCGCCCAGCCACCTTTTCACTTTTGAGACAACTTTTCAGAAGTCCATACCGTACTTCCACATTGGTCTCCCTGGCCAGCCTCAGCCGTGGCGGCACACCTCCCCGCAAACGCAGGGAGGCAACATAGCCTCTCAGCTGGGCAACTGCCTGGGATTCTGCTACTGAGGAAGCAGGGAGAAGGGGTATTGGGGGATGCTAGCAGTCTCAGCCACAGTATCTTCTTCCTATAACATACTTTTTCAACAAGCACCTCCTACAAGATAGCCTTTTATTATAAAAAGAATGAAAAAAGGCTAGGTGCAGTGGCTCACACCTGTAATCCCAGCACTTTGGGAGGCTGAGGCGGGAGGATGGCTTGAGACCAGGAGTTTGAGACCAGCCTGGGCAGCATAGCAAGACCCCATCTCTACAAAAAATGAAAAATTTTTTAAGAGTGAGAAAAGACACTACTAGACTTTGCAGCCAGACAAGACCATGATGTTTATACATTTAATCTCCAATCCACAAACACAATGCCATTCTTGAAATGATCTGTGAAAAATTCAGTTTCCCTTGATAACTAAATAGCATGTAGTAATAGTAAAAGAAAGGTGAAGGTGAATTTCACTTTATGTGGGGGCACTGTTCACTGTTATACCTGTGACCACTCCACACTGCTCAGCTGAATGAACCTTGATTGGCTAATGGGGGGAGACAGAGACTCCCGGTTTCAGAAAAAGTTATTTTCCATTCCATCCACAGGAATGAGTCATCACTGGGCCCATCTACCCCCTTTGCTGAGGATGCCACAGGATGTGGTCGTGTCATTAGTTCCATGGGGTTAAGCCACTGCTGGTCCAGTATCCAGTTACTTACAGCCAAAAGCATCCCTAACTATTAAGTGTATTATGAATATCATTAAAATTCTAATATAAACTTTCTAATTAGAATATTAATAATAAAATAAAAAACAAAATAGTTTTATTTCTAATCATTTCTCTATCATATACCACCGAAAACACCACCAATCACCTTCCTATTCTGGCCTTGCTCTATCTCTGACAGCCAGGGTCACCAGTAGTTCTACTGGGCCACCAAGGTTCCTGCTCTTCCCTATCTGCAAGACTTTATACCACTGGGAAAGGGGCTCGAGTTCTTAAAACTGGAGGACGGGGGCCAGGCGCAGTGGCTCATGCCTGTAATCCCAGCACTTTGGGAGGCTGAGGCAGGTGGATCACCTGGGGTCAGGAGTTCAAGACCAGCCTGGCCAACATGGCGAAACCCTGTCTCAACTAAAAATACAAAAATTAGCTGGGCATGGTGGTGGGTGCCTGTAATCCCAGCTACTCAGGAGGCTGAGGCAGGAAAATCGCTTGAACCCAGGAGGCAGAGGTTGCAGTGAGCCGAAATCTCACATTGCACTCCAGCCTGGGTGACAAAATTGAAACTCCATCTCAAAAAAAAAAAAAAAAGAAAAGGAGCGGGGAGGAAGTACTGATCTGGTATAACTGGGTGAGGGCCTGAGTGCCAGGTAGTAACCCAGATGAGCCCCTGGCTGGACCACAGGTCCAGCAGCACCCGGTGGAAGAGAGGCGAGACCAGATGTGAGCCGATGGGAGACCCTGGCGTCCCTCTGCCTTCTCCTCGCCCCCGCAGTGGCCTGTTTCTATGGTGTGTTCTCTCTATCCTTGTGAAAACGTGTTTTCAGAAAAGAATGTGACCCTCATGTGAAGTTATCAATGACTGATAAACAGCTTAGTGGCTAACCCTCCTGCCACTGTGAGTAAGCGGATGAGCGGAACCAGCTTGGAACGGCCCACCCCAAGGGGCCTTGTAAAGAGATTACGGAGGAAGCCAGCAGTTCTTTCTATAATCTGCCCCCAGCAGAGGGATCAAAGGAGAGGAGCAGAGAAAGAACTGAGAGTCCTTGTGGGCAGAGAGCGATGTGTCTCAAGGCCACAGAGGCCCTCGTGGGGTGTGCCGTGGTCACCCGAGTGCTTCTTCCTCTAGTGCCCTCATGGAAATAACTGGGCCTCCTGGTTATTGAAATCAGGGTTTTTTGTGTCAGGTTTCAATAAATTGAGATCCGGGCTAACTTGCTAAATAATCTGGGGAGAGAAAAAGAATGAACATGCAGGCTGGGCGCGGTGGCTCACGCCTGTAATCCCAGCACTTTGGGAGGCCGAGGCGGGTGGATCATGAGGTCAGGAGATCGAGACCATCCTGGCTAACATGCCGGGCATGGTGGTGGGCACCTGTAGTCACAGCTACTTGGGAGGCTGAGGCAAGAGAATGGCGTGAACCCGGGAGGTAGAGCTTGTAGTGAGGTGGGATCACGCCACTGCACTCCAGCCTGGGCAACAGAGCGAGACTCCATCTCAAAAAAAATAAATAAACAAGAAGAGTGAACATGCAAAGCCGATGGCTAAGTCTGAGCATGGCGGAGATCAGTGGCTTCCAATACCTGTGGCACGTAAGAACCATGAGGGAGGCCGGCAGGCTGGCTCACGCCTGTAGCCCCAACACTTTGGGAGGTCAAGACGGGAGGATCACTTGAGCCCAGGAGTTTGGGACCAGCCTGGGCAACATTAGCTAAACACCCTCTCTTAAAAAAAAAAAAAAAAAAAGAAGGCCAGGCTTAGTGACTCACACCTGTAATTCCAGCACTTTAGGAGGCCCAGGCAGGTAGATCACCTGACGTCAGGAGTTCGAAACCAGCCTGGCCAACGTGGTGAAACCCCCGTCTCTACTAAAAATACAAAAATTAGCCACGCATAGTGGTGGGCACCTGTAATCCCAGTTACTCAGGAGGCTGAGGTAGGAGAATCACTTTAATCTGGGAGGCAGAGGTTGCAGTGAGCCAAGATCACACCATTGCACTCCAGCCTGGGCAACAAGAGTGAGACTCCATCTCAAAAAATACAAAATAAAAAAAAGAATCACCAAGGAACTTTAAAACTACCCATTGTGTCAACCCCATCCCAGACCGATTAAACCAGAATTGCCAGGAGGGGGCTTTTGGTGGTGCAATGTTTAAAAAGTTTCTCCAGGCCGGGTGCAGTAGCTCACACCTGTAATCCTAGCATTTTGCAGGGCTGAGGCAGGCAGATCACCTGAGGTCAGAAGTTCGAGACCAGGCTGGACAACATGGCGAAACCCCGTCTCTACTAAAAATACAAAAATTAACCGGGCGTGGTGGTGGGCGCCTGTAATCCCAGCTACTCGGGAGGCTGAGGCACAAGGATCACTTGAACCCAGAAGGCAGAGGTTGCAATGAGCCGAGATGGCACCACTGCACTCCAGTCTGGGCAACAGAGCAAGATTCTGTCTCAAAAATAAAATAAAATAAAAAACAAAAAGCGTCTCCAGTGATGCTCATGCCTGTCATGTAAAGATTCCAGCTTTCAGGCCAGGCGCGGTGGCTCACACCTGTAATCCCAGCATTTTGGGAGGCCGAGGCAGGCAGATCACAAGGTCAGGAGATCCAGACCATCCTGGCTAACACGGTGAAACCCCGTCTCTACTAAAAATATTTTAAAAATTAGCCGGGTGTGGTGGCGGACACCTGTAGTCCCAGCTACTTGGGAGGCTGAGGCAGGAGAACGGGTGAACCCAGGAGGCAGAGCTTGCAGTGAGCTGAGGTCGCGCCACTCACTCCAGCCTGGGTGACAGAGCGAGACTCCGTCTCAAAAAAAAAAAATTAAAAAAAAAGATTCCTGCTTTCAAAACTATATACACATATAATTATTTATATATTATTTATATACATACATTTTTTTTTCTTTTTTTTTTTGACCAGGCTGGTCTCGAACTCCTGACCTCAGGTGATTCACCCGCCTCAGTCTCGCAAAGTGCTGGGATTGCAGGCATGAGCCACCACGCCAGGCCAGACTCCAGTTTTCACTGCCACCTACCATGATGCCAGCTACAAGCCCAGCTTCAGGCTGGGGCTGGGGCACCTGACTGCAAGCGTTCTATTCCTTGTTGAGGAAATGAGAGACAGGTGCACAGGAAGCAGTTAGTAAACAGAATCCTAATGGAGCTGGAGGTGTTTTAGAGATAATTTGTGAGCAAAAAAAGAGTCTAGATTCTAGAATAAGCCAACCCCAAAGTTGGCATCGTGCTGGGCCTGCGGCCTTTTCTCCTGTGTGGCTTATGACAAGCCATTCGGCAGCTGTTAAAGGTCTTTGTGCTTTGTTTTTGAGAATGAAGAACTGGGTGGATCTTCTAAAAGAAGATTGGATAAATTCTTAGGACCCTAAACTACTAGGTAGTTTCCAGAGAAAATCCCCTGCAACTCTAGGGAGAACAGAGGTGTGACACAGAAGGACCAAGTCTCCTAGGGATGGGGCTGAGGCGTGTGCGGGGTGTGGCTGTGCACTGTGTCCTGGAGCCAGAGACCCTGCTGGGCACTGCCCCATCCATGTTCTCAACCTGTGGCGACAGGTGGGTCTGTGGGGCCCCATGGTCCTTCCAGCTGACTCTCTGTGAAGCAAGTGAGGACCCCGGGGGGCTGGGAAGGGCACTGCTCTGTCTGGCAGAGGCTCAGCCCTCTGCCCTCCTGCCCTGGCCATGGACACTGGACTGGATGGCCAACTTCACTGCATTTGGATGTTGCCCAGCTAAGCCAGGAAAGCATCGGGCAGTCATGCCCCCTCCTCCAGCTCCCCCTGCCCCCACACCCAGGCTCTGCTTCTTAGCCTGGTGTGGCACAAGCCTAGAAGGGGAACAGGGCCTGAGGCTGGGACACATGCCAGGCGGGGGCCTCAAGGCCACATCCCGGCTCTCCCGCTCGGGGCCTACTGCTCTGCTGGCAGCTTTGCACTTGTGATGAAACACAGAGCGCTGGCGTGGAGACCTGGCCTGGGAGGTCTGGCGAAGGGATCGGCCTGGGACTTCGGAGGCCCCTCATTCTCCCCAGCCAACTCAGCCCTAGGATGGAAAGGCTGCCGGCAGCACCAGGGCCGCTTCCTTCCCAGCCTCCACTCCAGATTAGTCTTAGGTGCAGGACAACTTGTTTGTGACACGTCTGCTGCTGCAATGGGGAGGTCTCCCAGCTCGGACCCTCCTGCACCCAGATCCCCAGTCTAGACCTCAAGGGGTGTGTGTGTGTGCATGCGTGTGTGTGAATGCTGGGGGGATGCATATGCAAGAGAGAAGGGGGTGGTGAGAAGCGGGCTGGCCTTTGCCCAGAAAAGCCAGGTGAGGGATTAGAGAGAAAACTTGGGGAGACAGGGAGGAAGAATCCGCCAAGACTGAGGAGGTCAGGAGTCAGGGACCTCAGCTCCAACTCTTATCTTTTGCTTTTTGTTTGATTGTAGCAAAACATACATAAAATTGTCCATTTTCCCCATCTTTAGGCACACAGTTCAGGGCAGTAAACACAATCACAGTGTTATGCAGCCATCGCTACCATCCAGCTCCAGAATTTTTCCATCTTCTCCAATGGAAACTGTGTCCCCATTTAAACACCAGCTCCCCATTCTCCCTCCCCAGCCCCTGGCCACCTCCATCCTACTTTGTCTCTATGAGTGTGATTCTTCTAGAGACCTCATATGAGTGGAATCATGCAGTATTTGTCTTTTTTTTTTTTTTTTGAGACGGAGTCTTACTCTATCGCCCAGGCTGGAGTGCAGTGGCATGATCTTGGCTCAGTGCAGCCTTGAGCACCCAGGCTCAAGTGATCCTCCCACCCTAGCCTCCTGAGTAACTAGGCCCACAGTTGTGTCCCACCACACCCTGCAGTGAGGCCTCGCCATGTTTCCCAGTCTAGTCTTGAACTCCTGGACTGAACTGATCCTCCTGCCTCAGCCTCCCAAAGTGTTGGGATTACAGGCGTGAGCCACTGCACTCAGCCAGTATTTGTCTTTTTATGTCCAGCTTATTTCACTCAGAACATTGTCTTCAGGGCTGATCTATGTTGTAGCGTATGTCAGCATCTCCTTCTTGTTTAAGGCTGCATAATATTCCACCGTGTGGATGGGCCACATTTTGCTTATCTGTTCATCCCCCCATGGAACTTGGGTTGCTCCAACCTCTTTGTTACTGTGAATAATGCTGATGTAAACATGGGCGTGGACTGGGTGCAGAGGCTCATGACTATAATCTCAGCTACTGAGGCTGAGACTAGAGGATCACTCGAGGCCAGGAGTTTGAGACCAGCAGAGCCAACATAGCAAGACTTTATCTCTACAAAACATTTTTTTGGAAATACTAGTCGGGTGTGATGGCATACACCTACAGTCCTGGCTGCTCGGGAGGCTGAGGTGGGGGGATAATTTGAGCCCAGGAGTTTGAGGTTACAGTGTACTATGATTGCACCACTGCACTCCAGCCTGAGCAACAGAGCCAGACTCTGTATCTAAAATAATTACAAATGAAAATAAAATACAACATGGGTGTGACAAATATCTGTTCTAGTCTCTGTTTCACTTCCAAACTTTATCTTTTAAAGATGTATCAGCCTCTGTCATGTGATCAGGATACATCTTAAGTTTTAGGAACACATCCCACAATTCTGCTACTTGCCAGAGAACTAATACACAGAGTAGAACATCTTAGTTTGGGTCATTAAAAGTAAAGCACTCAGAACACAGAATTGCATACACTGGTGATAAACTATATTAAAATAAACTAGGGCACAGTGGCTTGCACATGTAATCTCAGCACTTTGGAAGGTGAGGTGAGAGGACTGCTTGAGGCCACGGGTTTGAGACCAGCCTGGACAACATAGCAAGACCCCATCTCTACAAAAAATTTAAAAATTAGCCAGGTGTGGCGGTGCACACCTGTAGTTTCAGCTACTCAGGAGGCTGACGCAAGAGGACTGCTTGAGCCCAGGAGTTTGAGGCTGCAGTGAGCCACGGCTGAGCCACTGTACTCTAGCTTGGGCAAAGTGGGAGACTCTGTCAAAAAACAAAACAAAACAACAACAAAACCAAAGGAAACAAAAGAAAAAACTTGAAGAAAATTGAAATGTTAACAATGGCTATTCTGTTATGTAATTATGAATGATTTATTTCTTTATATTTTCCTGTCCTTTGTACAATAAGCCTGTTGTTAATGTTAGGAAAAAATATTACATGGTCCCCTCAATCTCATTGCTTTAAGCCTGACTCTGGAACCTGAGGTTCATGCTGTCTTGCAAAGCAATCATTCATTCATTCCTCCATCCATCCATCCATTAAAAATAATGTCAATTACAGCTTTTTTTTTAGAGACAGGGTCTCACTATGTTGCCCAGCTGCTCACAAACTCCTGGGCTCAAGCACTCCTCCTGCCTTGGCCTCCCAAAGTGCTGGGATTACAGGCGAGAGCCACCAAGCCTGGCTACAGACATTTTTAAAGCTGGTTACTTTGAATGGTTGAATGCTGCAAGTCCAGCAACTCGACTCAGGACCTGACTAGCACCTGGATTCTATCACCAGGATCGACCTCACCGGTCGTTTGTCAGTGGATGCTCCTGGTCTCGAGTTAGTTACATGCTTGGGTGTCACTCTGGGGGCTCAACGGTCATCTCATCACTTATTGCCTGGGAACAACCACTCCCTCCCCACTTTGGAGTCAGCAGCCTTTGGGGAAGGTGGGCTCTCATGGTTTCTGTGCCTGGCAGAATGTCCTATAATCCTGGCGTCTGCATGCTCAGAAAACAGGGTCCCCTTCCCATCTGAGCTGCCGCAGCCTTGGCACTTTGGTTCACCAGTGCAACACAGCCCATGACGATCCAGTTGAGGGGAGACGGGTTCCTCCTCTTCTCCCCACTTGCCTGCAGTCCTCCTGGGCCTCCACACCTGTCCTTTGACGACCCCCATGGACGGCAACATCCCAGCACAGGAGAGAAACCCTTCTGTTCATTCCCGGGGGGCTCGCTGGGGAACCGCCTGAGTGATCCATTTTACAGCCTCCCCCGGGCTCCATTCCTGCCCCTTGCAGCTGGGGGTTGTCCAGCACAGAAGGGAACAAGCGGTTAACTGATTAATGATCACAAAACTTCGAGAGAAAATAAAGGATTTGGATGAATCCCTTATTTGGATTTGTGTGGCTCAAAAGCAGCGCAGCGCAGATGAGTTTGGGCTCTTGCCGGCTTCGCCCTCACCCGCTGCTCTTCCCCAGAGGGAAGCCAGACTGCCAGGTTCAAATTCCAGCTGCCCCTTCCTTCCCGACACACACGCTGTGTGACCTCGGACCAATAACTTAATTTCTCTGTGCCCCACTTTCTCCTCCAGTAAAACAAGGCAGATAAACAGAGCTCAAGAAGTGTTCACTGTTTTTCTTCTCAGCTGTTAAATGAATACCAGCTCCCTTTTATTGAATACGGCAGGCGCGCTGGGCACTTTGAACACATTGCCTTTCATTTTTAGAACGACTCCACCAGGGAGCTAGTACTGCTCTTCCAGAGATAAGAAAGCCGCCTCACAGATGAAATCACCTGTGGAGGACCCCGGGCTGGGGAGGTGGTGGCTGGTAGTGAGACGGGAACTGGGTTGGGGACACTTCCCAAGGGAGTCAGGCCTCCAAGGTAGGGACCAGCGCGCTCCGTCCCGGCTCAGCCAGGCCACTCTCCAGAAGCAGATTGGGGCCGAGGGGCAGGCGGGGCTGGACACACCCCAGGCCCTCTGCCTTCAAATCCCCCCCAGTCCGTGCTGCACACAGTGGGGTGGCTCTGACAGCAGTAAATCCTTTCAGATCAACTCGAGGCCGAGATGCCCACCCTGGCCCCGGGGAAAATAACGCCCAGCTGCTCCCCAGTCATCTCCACGGCCCACCGCAGGCACCGAGGGAGGGCAGGAGGGACCAGTGGGGCGGCCTCTGTCCACCCCCGGAAGCTCTCCAGCAGCTCCGGGTCAGTGGCTTCACCCCCCGGTTGCGACCCTGACCCGAGTCCCCTCTAAGCCAGGCCTTCCTGGCCCCAAAGCTCCTGCCTGAGCTTGCAGCCCCCTCTCCTGCCTGCGTTTCCCCTAAGCCCATATCAGCCGCATACCCTACGCCTCCTTCGCTGTTCTCTTGTTGCTGGTTGTGTCTCCCCAAGAGGACAGGGCATTTTTGTTTCTGTTGCTGATGGACCCTGGAACCAGCCTGGCCCACGGCAGGGACGCCCTGCACAGTGATCAGGTGGGTGAGTGGAGGAGGAATTAATGAAGCTGCGCACATCAGCACGTGCCCAGCATCAGACAGGCCCAAAACTGGGGCAGAGACGCTGGGCAGATAAAGCCCGCCGGCTCCCCACAGCCCAAGGTCACCGGGCTTCAGATTCCCAAAGGTCCTGTCACCACCAAGACTGGGGCCAAACCAACACTTGCAGCCTGAGGGCTTCCTTGGGTGCCTTGGCTCCCCCATGACTAGGGTCTTCATGCCAGCCCTGAACCAGCATCCACCTTCTTGACAGCCACCCTCATGATATCCACCCTCACATGTGCACCTCAGGTGACCACTCACACCCACGTGTCCACCCCACGTGCCCACCTCAGGTATCCACTCCCAATATGTCCACCCCATGTGCCCCAGGCCGTCAGTGGTGTACACCATTTCCCAAGTTCCCCACCTTATCCCTGCATCAGAAACATCCTGGCCAGGCACGGTGGCGCACGCCTGTAATCCCAAACTTTGGGAGGCCAAGGCGGATAGATCACCTGAGGTCGGGAGTTCGAGACCAGCCTAACATGGTGAAACCCCATCTCTACTAAATACAAAACAAAATTAGCTCAACGTGGTGGCGGGCACCTGTAATCCCAGCTACTTGGGAGGCTGAGGCAGGAGAATCACTTGAACCCGGGAGGCGGAGTAGTTGTAGTGAGCCGAGATCGCATCACTGCACTCCAGCCTGGGCAACAAGAGTGAAACTTCGTCTCAAAAAAAAAAAAAAAAAGAAGAAAAGAAAGAAAGAGAGAGAGAGAGGAGAGAGAGAGAGGAGAGAGAGAGAGAGAGAGAGAGAGAGAGAAACATCCCACAAACTCCGTTTTATTGACCTCTACTATGTGTAAGAGAAAAAGCAATCTTGTGAGCATTCTAAGACATGAACACCCATTTCAGTCAGCAGGCAGGTTCTGAATTTTCATTCTGACCACTCCAAGTAAACCACAGAAGCCAGTCAAGCCTACCCTGTTAGAGTTCACTGTAGAGCTAAGGAATCTGCCACACAGGAAACCACTAGGGAACAATTCAGTGCTGAACCAGGACACTGCATGACCAGGAGAACCTGAAGCCACAGGATCCGAGAGGCCAGCCTGGGAAATCAGGCCCCAGTGCAAGAAGCTCGTCTCCCACAGCAGGCAGGAGCGGAAGTCAGGCGCTGTCACCCACATCCTGGAGCCCAGCGACAGCCGTCTCCTCTCCTGTCCGGAACTCACTCGTGAGTCCCACCAGGTAGCATTTTATGTTCAGATTGCAGGTAAGGGCTTGTTTGAAGAGAGGGTTCTGTGGCTAGGACAGATCTGAAAACCACGATCTCATCCAAGCCATCAATCTTCCAGAAAGTGGAACCGGAGACAGCTTGAGTCACTCACAAGTTAGGGGCAGCCAGGACTAGGGAGGGCCCATGTTTCCTGGCACCCAAGTCACTTTTCAGATAAACATATTATCGAAATATAACACGGAGGCCGGGCATGGTGGTGCAAGTCTGTAATCCCAGTGCTTTGGGTGGCCAAGGCAGGAGGATTGCTTGAGCCCAGGAGTTCAAGATCAGCCTGGACAACAAAGAACTTAAAAATTAGCCAGGCATGATGGCGCACACCTATGGTCCCAGCTACTTGGAAGGCTGAGGTGGGTGGATCACTTGAGCCCAGGATTCGAGGTTGCAGTGAGCAGTGATGGCCCCACTGTACTCCAGCCTAGGCAACAGAGGGAGACCCCATCTCTTGCACAATTAAACAGGTAAATGAGAAGTATAGAATTTATTCAAAATGCACAGCTCGACAATCCTCACAGGAAAGCATGCCTATGCAACACCCAGCCATCAACCAGGTCACTACAGAAGCCCCCGTGCCCCCTCCCATCACCACCTCAAGGGAACCCATGTCTTGACATCGGATACAGACGATCTGCAGGGTCTTGAACTTCTATCAGTTTTACTTGGCCTGGTTTCCTTCCCTCAACATTTTTCCCATAAGATTCTTCCACCGTGTCCCTTCCTGCAATAGCTGGTTCTTCTTCAACCTTCTGTAGTATTCCACTGCACGAACACCACACTTGATTTCTCCACGTTGATGGAACGTTGCATTCTTTCCGTTTGGGGGCTCTCACCCGTTGGGGTGCCACAGTGAACATTCTTCTGTGCACCTTGAGGGCATGCGTCTACGCCAAGGCAGGGGCTTCCTGGATCCTTCTGTGTGCAGATGCTTGGCTCTGGTAAATGCTGCCAAGATGATTGTATGGATTTCTACTCTGATATGAGAGTTGCTGTGAGTCACAGTCTCATCAACATGTGGTCTTTTTCTTGTTAGCCACTCTAACTAAAACAGGTGTAGAGTAGTATCTCATTGTGGCTTTAATTTGCATCTCTTGAATAATTAGGGAGGTTGAAGCGCTTTCTATGCTTATGGGCCATTTGGGTAGCCTCTTTTATGAACACCACCAAATGCAGAACTGGGTCCCCATGCTAAGCTTTTTTTGGCTTACTTGGTTTGGATTTTGTTTTGTTTTTGTCTTTCTCTACAGTAACTTTGTTGATCTAGGCAAATAAGAACAACACTGTTCTCGGATAAGAGCCCGGGCCCTGGAGCCAGCCAGCCAGGTTCCTGTTGCAGCCCTAGCGCTGGTCAGCGAGAGATCTGGGCTAGTTGGCGCCTGCGGTGCCCCAGCTGTGCCATCTGTCATACAGGGATGACGACAGCACTGTGGTCCCCACACTCGGATGAGTTCCCACCTACAAACACGCAATCCATGCCAGGCAAATCCAAGTGCTCCCCACCTCAGGATATTTACTGTTATTGCCAACACTCTGTGTACCTGAAAGTACCCCAAAGCGCCATGACGGAAAGGAGGGAAAGGAGAGAGGGGACGGAGCAAGACTGAGAGATGCAATCTCACAATTTTCTGGTCATGATGGCCATTGAAATGACAACCTCATATTCTCTCTACTTGTGCATGGGAACCAAAGAGGGGGTAAAACTGAGGTTTGAGGAGAGAAGCTGGGGACAATTTGAGAGAAAAGAAACAAAACAGTCTGGGGGCGCTGGCTCACGCCTGTAATCCCAGCACTGTGGGAGGCAGACGAGCAGAACACTTGGGGTCAGGAATTCAAGACCAGCCTGGCCAACATGGTGAAACTCCATCTCTAATAAAAATACAAAAATTAGCCAGGCCTGGTGGGAGGCAGGTGTAATCTCAGCTACTTGGGAGGCTAAGGCAGGAGAACCCCTTGAACCTGGGAGGTGGAGGTTGCAGTGAGCCGAGATCGTGTCACTGCACTCCAGCCTACATGACAGAGTGAGACTCCGTCTTAAAAAAAAAAAAAAAAAATTAAAAGAAAGAAACAAAGTAGAAGCTATTCCTGAGGCCCAGAGTTTTCATACGCACAGGGACCCCAGAGCTTCCCCCAGCAGAGCTGCAGGAGGGCTGCACGGAGACCACAGGGCCAGAACCATCAGAGCGCACCTTCCTCTGGGGCTTGGCGCCTGCACACTGGTCCCAACCCTGGCTCTCACCCTGCGCCAGTCACTGGGTCTCCACAGTCCAGGGGCAGAAGGCCCAGTGCCACAGAAACAGAAACACGCCTGACAAGCGAGCCCCGGCTCCTGGCTTCCCGGGCGGGGGACGCAGGCAGCTCCAGGCCTCCAAGCCCAGGTCAGCCCGGGCCACGGAATCTCTCCCTCCACAGAACTTGAGCTGATGCCTGCGTCCCATCTGCCGGTGTGATGTGGCCAGGCAGGTGCGGGGGCACCGCGAGGCAGACGGAACAGTGCTTGTTTATTGTTTACCAGACAGGACTCTTCTAAGAACCCCTGTCCTGGATTGATAAACTAGGCTGTAAGGCTGGACGGGAAAGGTCACGATGTCTGCTTCTCCTGGTAAACAGGCCTGGGTCATTGGCATGAAGGAACCAGCAGATCTGTGCCAGGAGTCCAGAACAAATCACAAGAGATCCAAGCCCGTTACTTTACAGAAGAGGATACTAAGGCTCAGAGAGGTCAGCAGAAAAAATACAGGCTTTGGAGTAAGGAGCACCTTGTAAGGACTAATGACTCCTTCTACTGGAACTTGCCTCTTCAAGCCGCTCCAATCCCCACACCTGGTCAATCCCCAAATCTCAATTCCCATAAGGTTTCCCGCACACATAATCTATGTTCTTTCCGTGCCTACTATCTGTGCGGATTAAATTCTAAATGCCGCACCTGGACCACAGGCCCTCACTCCCCATCTCTTCCTCCTGTTTGCGTCCCGTTTGCGTCCTGTTTGCGTCTCGTTTGCGTCCCGTTTGCGTCCTGTTTGCGTCCACTGCGCATTCTGCCGACAGGGACTCATCTTCCTAAAATAGTACTTCGGTTATCTTCTTCCCCTGCTCAGAAACAATCACTGGCTCCCGACTGCCACTAAGACCAAGTTCAACCTCCTTAAGCTTCACGGAAGGTCCTCTACAAAGAGGCCTCAAGCAACCTTTCCCCTCCCTCTCTGCACCCCCGCAGCTGATCTGCTTCTCTCCCAAAACAAGCCTTCCTGCACCTAGCCCCCCAGATCTCTGGAGACCCAGAAACCCCCTTTGCCTCCTCCGTGTCTACTAACATCCCTCCCTTGCTGTTCTCCGAGCATTTATTTTCTGCACTACCTCAAATACTTGTCTGCACCTTTTCACGTGAGCATATACAGGTGGGGGAAGGGGTGTGTGTTTCCCGCCACACCCTAAGCCTCTTTAAGTTTGTATCTTGTTCTCTGCATTCAGCACAACCCCTAGCTCAACTCCTTCACAGGAAGCGGTGCTGTAACCATATGGACAGGACACACAAAAGCTGCACACATGTGGCCAACCTCTTCCTGAGCGCCCCCTCCAGGCTGAAAGCACACCACTGCCCGGCCCCAGCAGCTAAGGACTACAGGTTGCGCCTCGACCTCTTGTGGGCTGCTGGCAAACACAGACATGACCACAAGCAACGGCTGTGGTGGGACAGTTTCTGCTGTGGAAATGCCCAGGGTGAGGGCTCCAACTCTGCCTAAAAAGTCAGGGAGGGCTTCCTGGAGGAAGGGTGTGAGGTGAGTGGTGAAGGAGAGTTCCCGAAGTAGACAAGTAGGGCACAGTAAGGACAGAACTGAGAGACAGTGGACGTCCCAGGTTGAAGGACATGCAGGCCAAACCATGAAGGGAACACAGATCCTGTGTAAGGGGATGCTTGGAAGAGCTGGACCACTGCAGTGGACGCTGGCCTAACAGGAGGTGAAGGTACGGGAGATTAGCATGGAGCGGCCTGCTTTCAGGACAGAGGACAGATGCGCCCCAGCACCACAGTCACAGGAACATCTAGCTCTGTCCTCCCTGGACAAGTTGTCTGCCTTGGGTGAACTTTTTTTTTTTTCCTGAGATGAAGTCTCGTTCTGTGGCCCAGGCTGGAGTGCAGTGGCACAATCACAGCTCACTGCAGCCTCGACCTACTGGGCTCAAGCAATCCTCCTGCCTGAGCCTCCCAAGTAGCTGGAACCACAGGTATGCGCCACCACACCCAGCTAATGTTTTAATTTTTTGTAGAGACGGGGTCTCATCATGTTGCTCAGGCTGGTCTCAGACTCCTGGGCTCAAGCAGTCCTCCCACTTGCCGTTTGCAAGCCCTGTGGTCTTGGATAAGTCACTTAATCATTCAGCACCCCGGTTTCCTCATTTGGAACATGGTAAAAAGAATACTGGCCCTGTGAAGTTGCAATTTTAAGTAACAGTGTTTAAATGTGTTTTCTAAACGTTTGCTCACACTGGTCACAGTGTCACCGAGTGACAAGTATGAGGCCAGGAAAGGCCAGCGAAGTGTCCTGTCTGCCCAGCTCAGGGCTGCAGCAGAGGAACTGCACCTAGCTTGGACTCCTCTGCCTCCTCTGCTCCAAAAAGCCCACCGTGCACCTCCCTCTCCTTCCTGCAAAGGAGCATGCTTCTCTCAGGCTGCACCACACCTTGCCCTCCCGACGTGGGCTGCAGAAGCCATAGGACCAAGAAGCAAATCGATACCAAGAAGCACAACCGCATGCCTGATGGGAACTGATCTCAGCAAACAACTGAGCCAGCAGGGGCTTTCTTGCAGTCCCCAGGGTGTTCCGGGAGAATGCGTCAAGAGTATCTGTCCCGGACACCGGTGGTTTTCGGGTTTCCCTCCATAACTAAGACTCTCAATGGAGTACTGCGGCAAAAAGAGGAAAAGCACCAACTCATAATTTCTGAATCAGCCCTCCAGCTGCAAAACTTTGGGCTCCAGCCAGATCTATGGAACAAGAATCTGCATCTGAACGCCATCTCCAAAGGACTCCTAGGCATTTGAGCTTGAGAAGCACGGGCTCCCTCCCCACTCTCTCATCGTGGTTCTGAGCTGAGACATCCAAACTTTTCTACCCCCAACAACCTGTTTATCTGTATCTAATACACATGTGCTATTGCACGAACACATTATGTACATGATAGAAATTCCATATAAAAAATAGATATCTAGGCCAGCAGTGGTGGCTCACACCTGTCATCTCGGCACTTTGGGAGGCCAAGGCAGGAGAATCTTTTGAGTCCAGGAGCTTGAGACCAGCCCGAGCAACACAGAGGGACCTCATCTCTACAAAAAATAAAATTAGCCGAGCGTGGCAGCCCACGCCTATAGTCCCAGCTTCTTGGGAGGCTGAGCCGGGAGGATTCCTTGAGCCCAGGAGGTTGAGGCTGCAGTGAGCCAAGATCGCGCCACTGCACTTCAACCTGGGCAACAGAATGAGACAGTCTCCAAAAAAAAAAAAGAAAAAAAATTTTAAAAGACGAGTTAAAAATAGAGAAGAAGGGCCGGGCCCGGTGGCTTACATCTATAATCCCAGCACTTTGGGAGGCCGAGGCAGGTGGATCACCTGAGGTCAGGAGTTCAAGACCAGCCTGACCAACATGGAGAAATCCCGTCTCTACTAAAAATACAAAATTAGCCAAGCATGGTGGCATGGTGGTGCATGCCTGTAATCCCAGCTACTCGGGAGGCTGGGGCAGGAGAATCACTTGTACCCGGGAGGCGGAGGTTGCAGTGAGCCAAGAACGCGCCATTGCACCATTGCACCATTGCACTCCAGCCTGGACAACAGGAGCGAAACTCCGTCTCACAAAAAAATAAATAAATAAATAAAATAGAGAAGAAAGACTTTGTAATATTTCCTTCCTGCATGGAGTAATCCTTTTGCCCTAAGGAAGGGCCTGAGGGTATCTGTCTTCCCAGCTGCTGGATTAGGCAGATTTCCCCTGGGGACCTGTCATCTTCCTCTTCCTGAGCTTTTCTTTTTTTTTAATCTTTAATCTCTTTGGACTTTATCCTTGGGCTTTTCTGAAAGCACTTTCTGTCCAGCCCTTGCTATTCCACCCAGCCCAACCTAGCTCCTCACAGCCCCCAGCAGCTTTCCTGCTCTGCTCAGCTCAGCCACCACCTCCACCTCCATACACTGTCTCCACCTCCATACCCTGTCCCCACCTCCATACTGTCCTCACCTCCACACTGTCCCCACCCTTTACTTTTGCTCCCTCTACTTTTGCTCCTGGTTTTTCCATTTGCACCTCAATGACCCCATGGATTTTTGTGGTTGAAAGTTTCTAGTCTGGTTTAAATATACTTTTTAAATTTTTTGTAGGAAGGAGGTCTCACTATGTGGCCCAGGCCAGTCTCAAACTCCTGGCCTCAGGCAATCCTCCTTCCCAAAGTGCTGGGATTACAGGCATGAGCCACTGCACCCTGCTGTAGTCCAGTTTATATTTTCGTCTTCTATATTTCATTTCTTAGAGGAACAAGAAAGAAAACATAAAGGAGGGGTGGGGGAGCAAGTGAGTCTGGAAGGTGGGTTTCTTTAATGTTGAAGCAATTAGCGTTCTCTCTCCTTTCTAGATTACCAAACAATCCAAAAAGTTGTGCAGGGTAAAGTGACTAGTCAAGCTATGGAGGCTTTAAATTGCTTCTAGACACACCACCACTTCTGTTTTGGGATTAAATATCTATTTCCAGAGTTCTGGTTAATGGTAAACAAGGTTCTTTTGCTTAAAAGGAAAACCATCGTCTTCACGAAAGAACCGCAGGGTGGGCCCAGGCATGTCCTCCCACCCCCACTTCAAAATAACCACAAACAGAAGTCCCAGAAATTCAATGCAAAAGAGGGTCCCAAAATGTGACTAATTTAAAGGAACTGCAAATAGGGAAGAGGAAAAGTAAAGCCTTTCCAGAGAGCAAGGCCAGCACACTCCCAATGTTTCAACCTTCTCAGTATCCTAGACCCAGAACCAAAAGGAACCTGGGAAAGGTTTAAGGACATGCACATCCAAGACATAACAATGTTAGGGAAATGTAAAATCAGGAGCCAGGCAGAAGCCAGTCCTTCCTCCATGCTCGGACCCTCCTGGCCACTCCCACATATAGAGCTCGGGGCTGGGATTTCGCCCTGGGACATAAACATTTAGAGAGTTCCAAATTCTGAGTGACTTTTAGAGATTCCACATGTTTGTAAGCCTCTAGAGAGCCCAGGAGACATCACTGAATTCTTAAGCAGTACTGGACGCACTCTCCCTGTTCCTCAGCCACCCACCTTCACCATCAGCGCAGCAAGTTCATACCCATCTAACCTGAGGAGAACCCTCAGGGCCTGGGGAACAGACGCAATGGCCCAAGATCACAGTCAAGTATCCTGGAGGAAGTGGGTCTACTCTGCATTTATGGGTGACGCCAGTCTCTTACTCACACCCTGACAACTCCATGGTGGCCCAGGTCTGAGCATTCACGCCCCTTGCTCACTAAAATTAAGACCTCCACCCTGCTCGCAGCCGCCAGAGACCCAATCACAATCCTCCCTGAGTAAGACTAAGAAAAGAACAGAAAACGTGCTCTCCCCCAGGCAGGTGCACCTGCCACCCAAGCAGATGCACTGCGACAAGAAAGTATAAGAAGACTGGGCGCGGTGGCTCACGCCTGTAATCCCAGCACTTTGGGAGGCCGAGGCAGGGGGATCACTTGAGGTCAAGAGTTCAAGACCATCCTGGCCACATGGCAAGACCCCGTCTCTGCTAAAAATACAAAAAATTTGCCGGCCGTGATGGCACATGTCTATAGTCCCAGCCACTTGGGAGGCTGAGGCAGGATAACTGCTTGAACCGGGGGGAGGTTGCAGTGAGCTGAGATCGTGCCACCGCACTCCAGCCTGGGTGACAGAGTGAGACTCTGGCTCAAAAAGAGAAGTATAAGGAGTGGGGACTTTTAGATAACTTTTAGGGGGGCAGGAAGGAGAGGCATTCAACGAAGGACAACTTTAGGAAGTTGTCTGGGCAGATGGATTCCGTGGAAGTGCTTTGAATGTAAGTCAGACCACTGGGGCTGCCTCGCTCCTATCGCCCACATTCACCCACATTCATCCCCAGGCCTGAATACAAGGGCTCAAACAGACCTGGAAATACACTCAGCACCTGCGAGTGGGCAGCTGCTGTGCAGACCATCCCATCCCATTTTCTAGCCCGTAAACTCATGCATAATGGTGGTAGCAATGGCCAAGTTGTCATTGCTGGGCGGAGAGTTCTTTTAAGACAGGAATAATAAGGCCCACTTAGGAAGCACTCCGGACTGTAATAGGGTCTCCAGTGCCCATCAGCAGGGTGGCATCCTGATTTTCTACCAGGCCATGTAGAAGCCTTTTGTGCTTAGCTGCTCGTGTAATCCTCACAACTGCATAAGGTTGACACATCAGGGAACTGAAGCACAGAGATGTTTGGGAAATTCTCCAAGGTCACACAGCTACTCAGTGGCGGAGGTGGCATCAGAACCCAGGAAAGCTGACTGAAGCCACCGTTCTGCCTCGCTCACTGGCATCCTCAGCCTCCAGCCTGAGAAAGGACATTCTAGGACAGGTGATGAATACAAGCATGATCAGTGTGGGTGGCCAGGGCCCTCGCTCAGCAAGTGGGAGCAGCCTGGAGGATTCCAGAACTCACTACCTCATGATCTTCCACCAGCCTCCCACCACCTCCAGTCACCCCTACCTAAGCTGCCCTTCTGTACGAAAATGCTGGGGTTGGAGAGTGGGGCAGGCTAGGGAAAGAAGACAATGTGATTTAACCTGTCCCTAAATTGTTAGATAGCATTTCTGGAGTTAAAGATCTCAGCTATCAGTTAAAATGCAAACTGAGCTACTATCTATCATTTAGAGATGACGCAGATCAAGAGTCTGAGGATGTGACCTAGAAGAAAGCAGGAAAGACCTAGGGACTTAGCAAGGGACAAAGGACCAGAAACAGGCAAAGAGAAACAAAATTTAACCTTCTCTACAGTGTCGCTTAGGACTGGGCTGGCTAGCTCCATAGATATGCAATTCCTTAACACCTGAGGGCAGAGGAGAGGAATGAGACCAAGGTTTAGGATGAATAACCCAGGAGATCCCTTGAGAGGAAGAAAAGAGGATCATCAGAGATATCTTCTGGAGCTCCACAAACTGCTCAGAGCAGAGAGGCCACCAGATAGGGATGCTGCCTCAGATAATCCAATGGAGGAAGAGTGTTTGGCTGGCATTTTCTGGCTGGGTTCTTGATAAGAAACTGTAATCACATCTGCTAGCTAGGGATCCAAGAAAAACAAGATACTGTCTCTTTATACACATTCCACAACCCCGACCTTCTCTCAAGAGATGTTGAATGGCTTAAAATGTGTTAAAATGTTACAATTTAATAAACGTGACAGACAAAAAAGAGACTCCTAAAGTATTCCTCTCTTCAGAAAGTATGAAGCTATTAATTCAGCAAATGAATCCAGGAGCTCAGAAAGGGTTACCCTGTTATGCATCCTCACTACTGACTCAATATCAGACAGACACTGAGGGCCGCAGAGCTGAATGAGACCCGCACAGGCGTTTTCCTCCCAACTTCTCAGAGCACTGTACCTGGTACTACCTGGAGGACTGAAATGTACTCAGATAAAAGTTACTCACTCCTCCAGTCCTCAGCTCTTCCTGTGTGAGTCCCATGCTGGCCTTGTCTAGGCATATGGGGTGGAGGGGAGGAGTGTCAGATTTGCAAAAAAGAAAGGCTAGGAGGCCAGGCAAGGTGGCTCACGCCTGTAATCCCAGCACTTTGGGAGGCCAAGGCGGGCGGATCACCTGAAATCGGGAGTTCCTGACCAACATGGAGAAACTCCATCTCTACTAAAAATACAAAATTAGCCAGGCATGGTGGTGCATGCCCGTAATCCCAGCTACTCGGGAGGCTGAGGCAGGAGAATTGCTTTAACCTGGGAGGCAGAGGTTTCGGTGAGCTGAGATTGCACCATTGCACTCTAGCCTGGGCAACAAGAACCAAACTCTGTCTCAAAAAAAAAAAAAAGAAGAAGAAGAAGAGCTAGGAGAAGTGGGAAAGGTGGATTGCAGTGGAATACTGTGACCACATCTGTTAAACTCAAAGTCATGATTATTCTTTTAGCAAGTCCAAGGGCACCTGGGCCCCTTGTTAAAGAGGCAATGGGCCAGAAACAGGTACTACTCAAGATCCGACTTGCTGGTGAGATGGGAGGCTGCCTCCATCTGAGAGAAGCCCTGGCATTCTCCTCTGACCAGCGACAATCTCCCTCTTCCCCTGAGGTAGACAATGACAAAGCTCAACAGGGCTGGGCAAACCCTCCAGTCCAAAGAAATCAATCAATACACAAACGCTTTATTACTTCATGAATAATTGCAACATCATTGTTCACAAAGGAACCCATTCCACTAAAATAGATGCATGGAGTAGAAGGAGGAAGAGGCTCAGAAAAAAAAATACTAAGCCGGGAGGTGGCTCATGCCTGTAATCCCAGCACTTTGGGAGCCTAAGGCGGGTGGATCACTTGAGGTCAGGAGTTTGAGACCAACCTGGTCAAAATGATGAAACCCCATCTCTACCGTGGTAGCTCACACCTGTAATCCCAGCACTCTGGGAGACCGAGGCGGATAGATCACCTGAGCTCAGGAGTTCGAGGTCAGCCTGGCCAACATGGCGAAACTCTATCTCTACTAAAAATTACAAAAATTAGCTGGGCGTGGTGGCGGGGAACCTGTAATCCCAGCTACTGAGGAGGCTGAAGCAGGAGAATCGCTTGAACCCAGGAGGCGGAAGTTACAGTGAGCCGGGATCGTGCCACTGCACTCCAGCCTGGATGACAGAGTGAGACTTTGTCTCAAAAAAAAAAAAAAAGTTGAGCCTAGTGGTCCACATCTGTAATCCCAGCTACTCAGGAGGCTGAGGCAAGAGAATCGCTTGAACCCGGGAGGCAGAGGTTGCAGTGAGTGGACATAGCACCACTACACTTCAGTCTGGGCGATAGAGTGAGGTTCTGTCTCAAAAAAAAACAAAGACAAAGAAAAAAAATAAAATACTGGGTACTAGGCTTATACCTAGGTGATGAAATAATCTACAACAAACGAGTTTACTTATAACAAACCTGTACATGTACTTCTGAACTTAAACATTTACAAAAAAATAGATGTATCAAGAAAAGGCAAGGACCTTGGAGTCTGGCAGATGAGAACTTGCATCTGAGCTCCACTATTCTCCCACCGACATAGGTAAACATCTGGCTCCTGCAAAGAACGCCAGACACGTTCATCCCTGCTGGCTCTGTGTAACTGACCTGAAATTCTCCACCTGGGAAAGTCTGTTTTGTGCCCCCAGGCAGAAGGAAAGTCTAGCCTCTTCCTCATAGGGAAGTTGTGGGGAAAAGAGAGATCAGATTGTTACTGTGTCTATGCAAAAAGGAAGACACAAGAAACTCCATTTTGATCTGTACTAAGAAAAATTGTTTCTGCTTTGAGATTCTGTTAACCTGTAACTTTAGCCCCAACCCTATGCTCACAGAAACATGTGCTGTATTGAATCAAAGTTTAATGGATTTAGGGCTCTGCAGGATGTGCCTTGTTAACAATACGTTTGCAGGCAGTATGCTTGGTAAAAGTCATCGCCATTCTCCATTCTCGATTAACCAGGGACACCATGCACTGCAGAAAGCCTCAGGGACCTCTGCCCAAGAAAGCCTGGGTATTGTCCAAGGTTTCCTCCCACTGAGACAGCCTGAGATATGGCCTCCTGGGAAGGGAAAGACCTGACCGTGCCCCAGCCCGACACCCGTAAAGGGTCTGTACTGAGGAGAAGTAGTGAAAGAGGCGGGGCCTCTTTGCAACTGAAATAAGAGGAAGGCTTCTGTCTCCTGCTCCTCCCTGGGAATGGAACGTCTCGGTGTAAAGCAGACCAATCCCGTTCGTTCTATTCTGAGGTAGGAGAAAACCGCCCTATGGCTGGAGGCGATATGCTGGCAGCAATACTGCTCTGTTACTCTGCTACACTGAGATGTTTGAGTAAAGAGAAACATAAATCTAGCCTACATGCACATCCGGGCACAGTACCTTTCCTTGAACTTATTCATGATACAGATTCCTTTGCTCACATGTTGCCCTGCTACACTCCCCTCGCTAAGATAGTAAAAATAATGATCAATACTGAGGGAACTCAGAGACCGCCCCCGGTGCAGGTCCTTCGTATGCTTAGCGCCAGTCCCTGGGCCCACTGTTCTTTATACGTTGTGTCTTATTTCTTTTCTCAGTTTCTCCTCCCCCCTGACGAGAAATATCCACAGGTGTGGAGGAGCTGGCCCTCTTCAGAAGTCTTTCCAATACTTCCAGACAGGGGTCAAGTGTCCCCAGTCCTGCCATGTCTGGGTTAAACATCCCCAATTCTTCCACCATGCCTCATGTGACTTATTTCCTGACCCTTCACCCGCTCACTCTCCCCAAATTCACTGCAGGCCCTCTTCATGAAGATTCGGATGGAGCCACAGACCTAATCCATACGAGGTCCTCAGGGGATCTAGGTCCCATAATGGGGGCTAGGAGCGGTCCCCCGGTGCTCAGAGACCTTGGGCGGCGCCTCCACCGCGGACCTGCCCCGGGCCCGCATCCACGCGCGGGGCGGGGTGGGCCGCCCACTTCTCCCGCGCCCTCAACCCACAGGGAAACGGGCTGCGCGCTCGGGCCGCCCCGCAGAGTCCAGATGCCTAAAGTCCTCCTAGTCTGTTTACTCATCTGCGGCCTGCACGCCCGCCGCAGCCACACCCAACGCCGGGACTCGCAAAAACACCTGCCGGGCCTATTTCCTCTCGGGCATTATTTACAGCCGCTCCCAGGCCTTCTCGGAAAACATCCTTTGCCGGAAACACAACCCCAGGGCCCCAGAGCGCAGGGGGCCCAGCGCCGGATCCACGCCGAGCTCACGAGCCGGACAGTAGCCGCACGGCAGGCTGGGGCCGCGCGGCGCACGCCGGGAGGGCGCGCGACGGCACGTGAACGCGGCGTGCCGCCCGGCCCGGGAGGGGCGGGGTGCGCGCTGACCGGCTCGTGCGCCGCAGGCAGCAGCCAATCCGCGCGGACCACCCCCAGGCCCCGCCCTCGCCGGTCCTGCCACGCCCCCGTCGGACCCGCAGCTGCTCCCGGGGCCCGGGACCCAGCTGGCTTTGGCGCTCGAGGTGCACCTGGGAGGGAGCAGGCGCGGGGTGCAATGGAGGGTTGGGGCGCGCACCGTGCCCAGAGCGGGGCTCCCGGGAGCTGATGTCCCGTCTGGCCCCCCTACCTCCAGCTGGGTCCCCGCCTGCCCGCCCTGTCTCACCGCCCTCAGCACAGGGACCTGCCTCTGTCCCCACGACGCCAGGCTCCAGGTGTATCTAGGACTAAAGAATTGACATCCAGTCTATATAGGGTTGTGGGAGGGTTACCTTAAAAGTTCCTTTTTGTTATTAAAAAAGTAATATACACTCGTGCAGTGATTGAGAACGATAGAGGGAAGGAACATAAAATATTCGTGATGGAGTTCCCTTCCAGACTTCCCGTCTCTGCAGATATTTTTTTAAGCCCCAGGAGGCTTGGTGTTGGCCCCCACCTCTGCATTGAATGATCTCCCTCTACTTGGTGTCATCACATATGGGATAGAGGTCAGAGGTTATCACAAGGAATTTTATGTTGCTAGTGAGTACAGCCAGCAGCAAAGGAGATTCAAGATGAAGACAACATTCCTGGGGAAAACACAGAAAGCAAATGAAAGATACAATTATGGGACGGGGGAAGGAGAGGAAGAACTCTGTGCTGCTGGACTGGAATAACTGATCCGTTTGTATTTACAATTTTAAAATGTTTCCCAGCTCCATCCATGAAAAAGGCCCTGGAAACACGGACACTCCGGTAGCAAGAAGAGGCACACAAAAGCCCAGATCCAGCCTTCTAAAGACCATCCTCCACTGAAAGTACCCGGGGCTCGTTTGAGGAGTGGCTGCTCCCAAGGCCGAGACTGGGAAGGACACAAGGAACCTGGAACAGAAGCTAAGACAGCTCAAAAGCTGAAGGGGGCATGTCAAGGACACAGCAGCCAGCCTGAAAGGGTTCTCAGCCAAACCAGGAGTGGCTTGAGCATCGAGTATGTCAGGAATGGATTCTAACATATGCAATCATAATTTTAAAAATCCCGGAGTCCACACTGGTACTATTACTACTATTAATAATGATGATGAAATTAAAGCTAGTAAAAGGGGGGATGGGCAGGAAAGGGCTTCTTTACAAAAGAATGCCAACTAATAAATGTGGAAAGAATGACAAAAATGGTTAATAGCCATTTTACGGACACTCTGATAATAAGTGTTTCACTCAAGAATCATCAATAGATGCTAAAACTAATGAATAAAAGATTATTCCTTGTATATACACACCCGAAAGAATTGAAAGCAAAGTTTCAAAGAGATATTTGTAGACCCATGTTCGCAGCAGCGTTATTGACAACAGCCAGAAGGTAGAGCAATCCACGTGTCCATCAACAGATGAATGGATACACAAAATGTGAGTAAACACACAGAATATTACTCCGCCTCCAAAAAGATGGAAATTCGGACCCATGCTACAACGTGGATGAGCCCTGAGCACTTGATGCTAAGTGAAATAGGCCAGGCACAAACAGACAAATGTTGTAAGATTCCACTCACATGAGTTCCCTAGAATAGTCAGATTCAGAGACAGAAAGAATGGTGGCTGCCAGGAGCTGGGGATTGTGAAGAATGAGAGTCATTGTTTAATGGGTGCAGTTTCAGTTCTGCAGGATGAAAAAGTTCTAGAGATGGATGGTGGTGATGGTTGTACAACCCTGTGAATATATTTAACACTACTGAGCTGTATACTTAAAAATGTTGAAGATGGTAAATTATATTTACCACAATTAAAAATGTTTACATTAGAAATTAAAGACCACCCTGGTCAACATAGTGAAACCCTGTTTCTACAAAATTAAAAATTAAAAAATTAGCCAGGCATGGTGGCACCCACCTGTAATCCCACCCACTCGGGAGGCTGAGGTGGGAGGATCGCTTGAGCCCAGGAATTCTAGACTGCAGCAAGTCCTGATGGCATCACTGCACTCCAGCCTGGGTGACAAAGTGAGATTCTCTCTCTGTCTCTCTCTCTCTATATATATATATGTGTGTGTGTGTTGTGTGTATATATGTGTGTGTGTGTGTATATATGTGTGTGTATATATATATATATATACGTGTATATATATATCTATGACTCAAGGACATGACAAAATGAAATAAAATAATAAATTTTTATATTTTTATAAAGATTATTGGGAACAGGATATTTTATTCACACTTTGTGAGTGACTGCAAAGGATCCCGCCACAGATAACTTTTTAGTTACAAATGGGAAAAGTTACCTTTACAAATGATCAAAACAAATGGGATCCTCATATTGCTGTTAAAGAGTCACCCTATCAGGCCGGGCGCGGTGGCACACACCTGTAATCCCAGCACTTTGGGAGGCCGAGGCGGGCAGATCACGAGGTCAGGAGATCGAGATCATCCTGGCTAACATAGTGAAACTCCGTCTCTACTAAAAATACAAAAACAAAAAATTAGCTGGGTGTGGTGGTGGGCGCCTGTAGTCCCAGCTACTCGGGAGGCTGAGGCAGGAGAACGGCATAAACCCAGGAGGCGGAGCTTGCAGTGAGTCGAGATCTCACCACTGCACTCCAGCCTGGGCGACACAGCGAGACTCCATCTCAAAAAAAATAAAATAAAAAATAAAAAAATAAAAAATAAAGAGTCACCCTATCACCGCTCCAGGCAGGGAGAACTTGCAGAGGCCCTGAGTCATGAGTCTTGAGTGTTTGAGCAACAGAAAGAAGAGGCCAAATGAGGTCGGGCGCCCTGGCTGACACCTGTAATTCCAGCACTTTGGGAGGCCAAGGCAGGTGGATCATCTGAGGTCAGGAGTTGGAGACCAGCCTGCCCAACATGGCAAAACCCCGTCTCTACTAAAAATACAAAAATTAGCTGGGCATGGTGGCAGGCACCTGTAGTCCCAGCTACTCGGGAGTCTGAGGCAGGAGAATTGCTTGAACCCGAGAAACGAAGATTGCAGTGAGCCAAGATAGCACCATTGCACTCCAGCCTGGGCTACAAGAGTGAAACTCCATTTCAAAAAAATAAAAAATAAAAAAAAAGAGGCCAAATGAATCAAGGCTGGGAGATGACTGGAGAAGTGACCTGTCATTTCTCTTTTAACTTCTCATTTTGACATAATTTCAAATTTAGAAATTTTTTAAGTAGTACAAAGAATCTCTATATATCTTCATCCAGATTCACCAGTTATTAACATTTTACCATATTTGCTTCATCCTCTTTTTTTTTTTTTTTTTTTTGAGACGGAGACTTGCTTTTGTCACCCAGGCTGGAATGCAATGGCACGATCTCAGCTCACTGCAGCCTCTACCTCCCGGGTTCAAGCAATTATCCTGCCTCAGCCTCCTGAGTAGCTGGGATTACAGGTGCAAGCCACCATGCCAAGCTAATTTTTTTGTATTTTTAGTATACAGGGTTTCACCTGTTTGCCAGGCTGGTCTCAAACTCCTGACTTCAGGTGATCTGCCTGCCTCAGCCTCCCAAAGTGCTGGGATTACAGGTGTGAGCCACCACACCCGGGAAACTGCTGATCTTGTAACAAGTCAAAAGGGAAATCTTCATTCTTTCTTGCTTTCTGGACCTCAGGTAGAGAGGGTGTGGGAGCAATCACAGTCCTCGCCTCATCTCAGGCTCTCATCACTGATCCCTGAATGGCCCTCTTTTGTATTTGTTTGTTTAATATAACAGACAACTATGACCCCATCAGCCAATTGACATCTCAATTATTGACTTTAAGTGACATGTATTTGTATATTCCCCCATCCTCTGCTTATGCCTCCCTTCAAATGGAAGTAACCATTATCCTGAATCTTGTAAAAATATATAGTTTTATTATGTATATATTCCTAAAAAGCATTGTTTAGTTTTAGTTGTTTCAATTTTATTTTACAAAGTATCCTAGGCCGGGCATGGTAGCTTATGCCTGTAATCCCAGCACTTTGAGAGGCTGAGGCGGGAGGATTGCTTGAGTCTAGGAGTTCAAGACCAGCCTGGGCAAGATGGCAAGACCTCGTCCCTATTAAAAAAAAGAAAAAATAGCCAGGCATGGTGGCACACACCTAAAGTCATAGCAACTGGGGAGGCTGAGGTGGGGGGATCGCTTGAGCCTGGCAGGTCAAAGCTACAGTGAGTCACTGCACTCCAGCCTAGGTGACAATGCGAGACTCTGTTTCAATAAATAAATAAATAAATAAATAAAAAGTACCTTACCATATGTAATGATTTTGATGTTTTTGGTATTTGGTTTTTTGGGTTTTCTTTCTTTTTTTTTTTTTTTTTTTTTCCCAGATGGAGTTTCACTCTTGTTGCCCAGGCTGGAGTGCAATGGTGTAATCTCAGCTCACCACAACCTCCTTCTCCTGGGTTCAAGCAATTCTCCTGTCTCAGCCTCCTGGGTAACTGGGATTACAGGCATGTACCACCACACCCAGCTAATTTTTTTGTATTTTTAGTAGAGACGGATTTCGGCATGTTGATCAGGCTGGTCTCGAACTCCTGATCTCAGGTGATCCCCCCGCCTCAGCCTCCCAAAGTGCTGGGATTACAGGTGTGAGCCACCACACCTGGTGCTTTTTGTTTTTTTTTTAATTGAGACAGAGTCTTGCTCTGTTACCCAGGTTGGAGTGCAGTGGTGTGATCTCAGCTCACTGCAACCTCTGCCTCCCATGTTCAAGCGATTCTCCCTTCTCAGCCTCCCAAGTAGCTGGGATTACAGGTGCCCACCACCACGCCCGGCTAATTTTTGTATTTCTAGTAGAAACAGGGTTTCACCATGTTAGGGCAGGCTGATCTCGAACTCCTGACCTCAAGGGATCTGCCTACCTCCGTCTTTCAAAGTGTTGGGATTACAAGTGAAAGCCACAGCGCCTGGCCTGTTTTGGGATTTTTTAATAGTCATCAACAATACTGAGAGTTGCTGTCTATTTGAGTGTAGCTTATTTATAATATTGCCTTGTGTGAATATACTAAGAATAATTTATCCTCTTGTCAAAGTGCATTTGTGCTGTGTAAAGGTTTTTCTATGAGAGTGCTGCTATGAACATGATTGTGTGAACATCAGCAATACTAGGAGCGGTATTGCTGGTTTCAGAGTAGGTGAATTTCTTTTTTTTTGAGATGGAGTCTTGCTTTGTCACCCAGGCTAGAAAGCAGTGGCGCTGCGATTTCAGCTCACTGCAGCCTCTGCCTCCTAGGTTCAAGTGATTCTCTTGCCTCAGTCTCTGGAGTAGCTGGGACTACAGGTGTATGCCATCATGCCCGGCTAATTTTTTGTATTTTTAGTAGAGATGGGGTTTCACCATGTTGACCAGGCTGGTCTTGAACTCCTGACCTCAGGCGATCCGCCTGCCTCGGCCTCCCAAAGTGCTGGGATTACAGGCGTGAGCTACCGCACCTAGCCGAAGTATGTGAATTTCAACTTTACACCAAAGAAAAGACCAAACTGCCTCCAAGGCATTTGTACCACTTGTCGGCCCACCAGCAATGTGTGAGGGGATTTTGTGGTCCACATTCTGTCGACACTGAAAGCCATCAGACTTCCTCATTTCTACCCGGCACATAGAGTGAAACGTGTCTTCATTTTGGTCTCAATCTGCATTTTCCTGATCACCAAAGAGGTGAAGTTTATTTATTTCCTTTTGTTACACACTGCCTGACTTTTATTTTATTTTATTTTATTTATTTATTTATTTATTTTTTGAGATGGAGTCTTGCTCTGTCCCCCAGGCTGGAGTGCAGTGGCGCGATCTCGGCTCACTGCAAGCTCTGGCCTCCCGGGTTCACACCATTCTCCTGCCTCAGCCTCCCAAGTAGCTGGGACTACAGGCACCCGCCACCACACCCGGCTAATTTTTTTTTGTACTTTTAGTAGAGGCAGGGTTTCACCATGTGAGCCAGGATGGTCTCGATCTCCTGACCTCGTGATCCACCTGTCTCGACCTCCCAAAGTGCTGGGATTACAGGCGCGAACCACAGCGCCCAGCCACACTGCCTGACTTTTAAAAGGCTTTACCCGTCATTCAGTTATTTCTCACAGAAGCCAGAGAAAAGAACACAACCACAGAGAAACAATGGACTGCCTGCTTATTCAGTCAAGTCGGTTTTTCCATAACGTGGATTGGGATTTACTGTTAGGCCATGTGTTACATATTACTCATTCAAAAATGAATTTTCAAAAGTTTTGGAAGGTTAAGAAATCCATTTCCTGTAAAGCAGTCATGATAACATGACCTTTTGCTTCACTGAAATCATAAATGAAAAAGCCTTTCTATAATCCAGGATTTGGACAACAGATGATTTCAGCTTGAAGTGGCTTCCCTTTGTCATACCCCATTTATAAACAGGACCCGGGAAATGGGGTGACAATAGCAGACGAGATTCTTGGAGGACCACATGCTGACTCATTTATTATAAACGGATGACATTCAACTTCTAGAATGTTTTCACAAAAGACTCAACTATTGACAGATTCAGATTCCTTTGCTGTTATTATGAGGCAGCAAGTTGATGACAAAATCCTTGTTTCCATTTTCTAATAAGCCTGGCAGAATTGCTTTTTTAAATTTTTTATCATTTATTTTTTTTTTTTTCAGACGGAGTCTCGCTCTGTGGCCCAGGCTAGAGTGCAGTGGCATAATCTTGGCTCATTGCAACCTCTACTTCTTAGGATCAAGCGATTCTCCTGCCTCAGCCTCCCAAGTAGCTGGGATTACAGGTGCCTGCCACCACACCCAGCTATTTTTTGTATTTTTAGTAGAGAAGAGGGTTTGCCATGTTGCCCAGGCTGGCCTTGAACTCCTGTCCTCAGGTGATCCACCTGCCTCAGCCTCCCAAAGTGCTGGGATTACAGGCATGAGCCACCACACCCAGCCCAGATACTTTAAAAAGAGAATTTGGGCCAGGCACAGTGGCTCACAACTCTAATCCCAGCACTTTGGGAGGCCAAGGTGGGCAAATCAGGAGGTCAGGGGTTCAAGATCAGACTGGCCAACATGGCGAAACCCCATCTCTACTAAAAATACAAAAATTAGCCGGGCGTGGTGGTGGTGGGAGGCTGAGGCAGGAGAATCACTTAAAATCTGGGAGGCAGAGATTGCAGTGAGCCGAGATTGTGCCACTGCACATCAGCCTGGGCAACAGAGAGAGACTCCATCTCAAAAAAGATAAATAAAAAGTAATTAATTAATTAATTAATTAAATTAAAAGTGAATTTGCTCTTCTTTGGAGGCTGGGCGTGATGACACATGCCTATAATCCCAGCACTTTGGGAGACCAAGGTGGGAGGATCATTTGAGCCCAAGAGTTGGACACCAGCCTGGGCAACACAAGGAGACTTTGTCTCCACAAAAAGTTTAAAAAAAAAGCAGACTGTGGTGGCGCACACCTGCGGTCCCAGCTACTCAGGATGCTGAAGCAAGAGGATTGCTTGAGCCTGGGAGGTGGAGGTTGCAGTGAGCCATGATCATGCCACTGCACTCCAGCCTGGGAGACAGACCAAAACCCTGCCTCTAAAAATACACACACACACACACACACACACACACACACACACACACACACACACACACACACACACATATATATGTACATATATAATATCTCTTCTTTGGGAGCTAAACAATGGGTAACACACGGACACACAGAATGGAATAATAGACATTGGAGACTCCAAAAGGTGGGAGATGGTAGCGGGGGTGAAGGTTGAAAAATTGCCTATTGGGTAGGATGTTCACTATATGCATGTAGAAAATCTGCACTAATATCTCCTAAACATAAAAACATTTTAAGAAAGAAAAATATCTTCCAAAGTTTCAAGCCAGTAGCCCAGCACCATAAAGCCTACTTTCTTATTCTTTCTTTCTGTGTTCAAACACGAATGAGGTTTTTAAATCTATATTTCTAAAATGAGGCCATCTAACTTTCAACAAGTCTGTGGCACGAGGGTTAGCTGGAAGTAGGGGTGACCTGACTGTCGAGGTTAAAACCGGGGACAAACCAGGACAAGCCAGGACCCTGATTTGGAAGTGAACCCGGTCAGCAGGTGCCTGGGTGGGGTCTGTTCAGGAAGTCTTCCTGGAGTGGGGGTTCATGCTTCCCCCTCACAATGGAGCCCTTGACATTTATGGAAACGGAGGAAGGACAGACATTTGGTTGGTAATTGTGTAGTATTTACACGGAAACACTGGGAAAGTGAAAAAACTCGGCCAGACGCGGTGGCTCACGCCTGTAATCCCAGCACTTCGGGAGGCCGAGACAGGCGGATCACGAGATCAGGAGATCAAGACCATCCTGGCTAACACGGTGAAACCCCGTCTCTACGAAAAATACAAAAAAATTAGCCGGGTGTGGTGGTGGGCGCCTGTGGTCTCAGCTACTCAGGAGGCTGAGGCAGGAGAATGGCATGAACCCGGGAGGCGGAGCTTGCGGTGAGCCAAGATCGCGCCACTGCCCTCCAGCCTGGGCAACAGAGCGGGACTCCGTCTCAAAAAGAAAAAAAAAAAAAAGAAAAAACTTGTAAGTGCTTTTCTCCCAGCTTGGAAGAGAGCATGCTCAGAACCTTTCAGAATTCTTTGCTGGTGGCAGTGAGCATCAGCCCCCATTGTCCAAGTCATTTTCTTCTTGAAATGGCTCTGTCTGATGACTGACCTGGGGCATAGTGGACTTTTGTGGAAGGCTGCTTACTGGGTCCCATCCTTTTGAACCATGGACAGAAACAGAGCTGCTCAGGGAGGTCACCATGACCTCCTACAGGCCACTTACAGCCTCTACCAAGGACAGGGCCTGGAGGAGGTGCAGCTGCTGTGGCAGTGCGGGCTCCCCGCAGCCCACTACAACCCAGGCCTCGACCGCCTCAGCCACCTGGCTCCCAGCGTCTCCCCAGATCAGACGGAACGCAGCTGGGGGAGCTACCCATGATTCACTCTCTTTCACCCCACAGCAAATCCATCAAATCCCGCCGCCTCTGCCTCCTAAATATATTCAGAATCCAGCCACCCCCAACACCACCCTGATCCTAGCCACCTGCAACAGGCCCAGAGACTCCCACCTGGTGTCCCTGCCTCCCCCGCCACCCCACAATCTGCTCTCAGGAGAGCAGCCACCCGTGGCAGAGACGTTTTATGGTATCACGTTAATTCAGCCCACCAGGCACGGTGGCTCGCGCCTATAATCCCAGCACTTTGGAAGGCCGAGGCGGGCAAATCACTTGAACTCAGGAGTTCAAGACCAGCCTGACCAACATGGTGAAATTCCGTCTTTACTAAAAATACAAAAAAAATTAGCTGGGCGCGGTAGCATGCACCTGTAATCCCAGCTGCCCAGAAGGCTGAGGCAGGAGGATCGCTTGAACTCGAGAGGCAGAGGTTGCAGTGAGCCGAGAACGCACCACAGCACTCCAGCCTGGGCAACAGAGTGGGACCCTGTCTCAAAAAAAAAATAAATAAATATATTAATTCAGCCCACACCTCCGCCAAAACCCTCCCAGGCCATCCTGTCTCCAGGTGAGAGGCCAAACAAGGCCCTACCATGGGAGATGAGGACGTGCTGAGCCGCCACTCGCTTCCTAAGCCTGCGTCTACCTGGCTTCCACCCTCTCACCCTGCAGAAGCGGTGCTGGCCCACAGGTTCCTCCTGCACTCAGCCGCTCTGGCCACAGGACCTTTGCCTCACACTTCCCCATTTGGACATGCTCCTGAGCTAATGGCACTGTCCGCTGCCTCACTCCCCTCAGGCTGTCTCACTCCCCTCAGTCTTGGTCCAAATGTCCCCTGGAGTGACCATCCTGTGTGCAACCACACTCCTCCCTCCCGGTCCCTGACTCCCTCTCCCCCCTCTTTTTTTTTTTAGATGGAGTCTCGCTCTGTCTCCCAGGCTGGCGTGCAGTGGCGCGATCTCGGCTCACTGCAACCTCACCTCCCAGGTTCAAGCAATTCTCCTGCCTCAGCCTCCTGAGTAGCTGGGATTACAGGCACCTGCCTCCACACCCAGCTAATTTTTGTATTTTCAGTAGAGATGGGGTTTCACCATGTTGTACAGGCTGGTCTCGAACTCCTGACCCCAAGTGATCCGCCTGCCTCGGCCTCCCAAAATGCTGGGATTAGAGGCATGAGCCACCTCGCCCAGCCCCTCCCCCTCCTCTTTCCTGAGTTATTTTCTTCTTGGCATTCACATCCATTGACACATGCAGCGTTCACCTGCTCACCAGCCCAGGGAGGTCACCATGACCTCCTACCAGCCACTCAAAGCATCTCCCAAGGACAAAGCCACACAGGCTTACCCCATTCACATGTAAGCTCCATGGCCGAGGTTTGTCTGTTTTGTTCACTGCCGCAGCCTCTGCACTTACAGCCGCCCCTGGCCTGCTGGGCACTGCTGAAAGGACTGAAGAGCTTACGGAAGTGACTTCAGTTGCATCACGGATGAGGGTAGGCACCCACAGGACAGGGCAGCCCATCGGCCTTTCAATTACATTTCTTGCTTTTCTCCGTTCTTCTTTCTTTTTTTTTTTTTTTTTCTGAGAGTGCAGTGGCATGATCTCGGCTCAACGCCTTCCAGTTCAAGCAATTCTCCTGCCTTAGCCTCCCGAGTAGCTGGGATTACAGGCACCCACCACCACGCCCAGCTAATTTTTTGTATTTTTAGTAGAGATAGGGTTTCACCATGTTGATCAAGCTGGTCTCGAACTCCTGAGCTCAGGTGATCTGCCCACCTCAGCCTCCCAAAGTGCTGGGATTACAGGTGTGAGCCACCGTGCCCAGCCTCTTCTTTCTTTTTTTAAAGACAAGGTCTCATTCTGTTGCCCGGGCTGGAGTGCAGCGGTACGATCAAGGCTCACTGCAGCCTCAACTTCCCAGGCTCAGGCAATCCTCCCACCTCAGCCTCCCAAGTAGCTGGCACTACGGGCACATGCCTCCACACCTAGCTAATTTTTTAATTTTTTATTTGTACAGACAGGATCTCACTATGTTGCCCAGGCTGGTCTCGCTGTCCTGGGCTCAAGCGATCCTCCCACCTCAGCCTCCTGAGTAGCTGGGCCTGCAGGTGTGTGCCACTGCACCTGGCCATACATTTCTTGCTTTTCTACTGAATTTCGTCAGCTACCAGATCCGCAGCCCTCCTCTATTCGTGGGTTTGGAATGTTCCTTGTGCAAACGTCCCAGAGAGATTTGGCCCTTGCAGGTGGCTAGTTATCGTGATGCTTTCCACCCTCCTACCAGACGCTTCCTCCCCTGCTGCCTGGCTTGGGAAGCCTCCATGGAGGGTCAGAGGCTCCACAGCAGTGTGGAGGAGTAAAGCCTCCAGCAAGGCTTCTGCCTCACTTGGACCACCTAGAACTTGCTGCAGGACCTGAATCACACTGGAGCCCGGCTGCAGGAACTGTTCCAGGCATCCGTTCCCACTGCAGAGCCTGGGAAGGGAGCTGTCCGGCTCCCCAGCCTCTGCAGTGGGAGCTGATGCCCGGAACAGGCATCTCAAAAGTGTGGGTCACTACTCATTAGTGGCCTTGAAATCAATTTACTGGAATAAGACCAGAATCTTTCTTAATGAAATGGAACAGACTAGAAAACATCAGCATGTACAGTATTGTCTGAGGTTAAGTATTGTTTCAGGACATTTTTTGTCTAGGCATCAAGGCAGAAACTATCAAATCAGAATTTCTGGGGCATCAGGGTTTTTTTTAATTTTTTTTTAGCTCCCCAGTTAATTCTAATGTGAAGCCAGGAACAAGAGCTGTGGGAGGGCGGTTCTGTCCTTCCGAGAAACAAGGCGTCCCCACCACGGCTGTGAGCCAGTGCCTGCTGCCCGACAGTCACAGCACCATGGCACTGAGGACCAGCTTTCCCTGAAGTCTGCCTGCATCAAACAGGTCTACCCCATGCCTAGGCAAGACCTTCCTCTTTCTCACTTCCTTTTGAAAGTCCACACTTCTCAGGGAGGGGGGAGGGTACCCTTCCGACTTCCCGTTTGCCCCCGCCTGCCTGATTGGATCTTTCTCCACTCCTGTGGCTGGACAAGCCTCTGGGATGACTTCAGCAGCCTCAGGAGAGGACTTCCAGAATCTGATCGCCAGGGGTCAGTATCTCAAGCAGACAGTCACGACACCAGACCAACTCCACCCTAAGAAAGCACAGTTGTCAGTCACCCCTCAAACAGAGGTAGCACCCCAGTGTCCTCACCAATGCAAGGGGCCACAGCCGCTGGGAAATCTGCTTCTTGCTTCTCTGGCTGAGGACTGGGGCATGTAGGACCTCACTTTCTGACAAGTGAGTGTTGAAGCCCAGGCCAGGGGGCAGTGTGTTTTTGAACTGTCATGTCAGAGCACTTTCCGGAGCTACAGCTGGAAAGGCTGCTTGCGGAAGTGCCAGGACGACCAAACCCCTCTGCTCTTCAGACACCCTGTAGCTGCCCCAACCAGAACCTTGGACGTTCCTGGGGCCAGGCCCCCTAGCTCAGACCCGCACACAAGATACCACCAAGACTCATACACACTGCCTGCGGGGAGCGACGGTAAGTGGGACGGTGTTCCACAGACTGGGGCTCCCTTCCTGTGTCCGTCTCCCTGCTGTCCTGATCCACCATCTCAACCACCCAGCTGGAAATCTTGGAACTCTTCCTCTGCAGTCATGAATGATAAGCAATTTTTGCTTTTTGTTGTTGTTATTGTTTTGAGACGGAGTTAGGCCAGAGTACAGTGGCACGGTCTTGGCTCACTGCAATCTCCGCCCCCCAGATTCAAGCGATTCTCCTGCCTCAGCCTCCTGAGTAGCTGAAATTACAGGTGCCCGCCACCATACCCAGCTAATTTTTCATACTTTTAGTAGAGATGGGGTTTCACCATGTTGGTCAGGCTGGTCTCAAACTCCTGATGTCAAGTGATCCACCCGCCTCAGCCTCCCAAAATGCTGAGATTACAGGTGAGAGCCACCGCACCCGGCCCCAAGCTGCCTTAATAGGAGAGAACCTAGAACGTGCATTCAAGAGCTTAGATTCCAACACTGACATTTTTTGGACATAAATTTCAGTCCTAGAGTCAAAGCCGAAGGAGCACGTTGCCTGGAGAATTCAAGGTCATGGCCTCTTCATTTGCCACTTGCCTGAAAATGTGGCCAGCTTCTGACCTGGAGGTGCAGGGAGATACCAGGCCATGTGCCCAGGACAAAGTCTTTGGAGGACAAAGGTGCAGGCGGAATTCCTTTTGCTTCCTGCAGCCGACTTAGCCAGGAAGGCTGGGGGGCTGGAGACTCGGTGTGACAAGCATCCGAGCGATTAGGAAGCATAGATCTCCAACTGGAGAGAATCTTAGCTCACCCCCTTCTTTGACAGATGGGTAAACTGAGGCCAAGTGCTCTTCAGTGGCTTCCATGAAGCGCCCATACTTCACGCAGCCTGCAGCATGATTCCTACCACCTGTGCCTTCCGGCCTAAGCAGCTTCCAGAACTGTCCCCTGCAGCAAAGGATATGCAGACATGACCGCAATCCTGCAGAATGAGCAAAGCGAATGGTCTCCATGTGCAGATGCTCAGAAAGCCATGATGTTGAGGGGCCAGGAGGTGATGGAAGGCTCTGGCCTCAGACCCCGTCCTCTCTGGGGAATGTCCTCCCTACCCCCGTCCCCCATTGCCTGGGTCCTCCCCACCCTTCCCATGCTTCTTCTGTGACTTTGTGGCTCCTTTCCTCGTGTTCATTTTATCCAGTTTCATCTACGTACAAATACTGGGAAGGACAGGAGGACACAGTGTGATTGGGCTTCCAGCCCGAGAGGCGTTCACAGCAGATGCTGAGGCAGTAGGAAAACCACCGTGTCAGTGCTGGGTGCTTGGACCAAGATGAAGATGCAGGCCCCACCCTGGGAACTCCTGGTGTGCTGGGTGCTTGGACCAAGATGAAGATGCAGGCCCCACCCTGGGAACTCCCGGTGACCTGGGAAATTAAAGGACAGACTCACAGGGGGCAGAGAAATGCAATGCGTGCTTGGGAATTTGGGAGATCTACAGTCCTGAGGACTTAGGAGCACTTGGTATTTTTGGGTCTGGGGCTGGACTAACCAGTGTTCAGACAGTGCCCATGCTTGCCGCCCTGGGTGGCAGTGGTATTTAGAACTTGATATCTGGTATTTCCAAAAAAGAACCAAATGATGACCATAGTGAAATTCAGGAATGTGTTCATCTTCCCTACATTTATGGCTGAGTATTGTCTTTTTGTGTGTGTGTGTGTGTGTGTGTGACGGAGTCTCGCTCTGTCGCCCAGGCTGGAGTGCAGTGGCGTGATCTCAGCTCACTGCGAACTCCGCCTCCCAGGTTCACGCCATTCTCCTGCCTCAGCCTCCCGAGTAGCTGGGACTACAGGCACCCGCCACCACGCCCGGCTAATTTTTGTATTTTTTTTTTAGTAGAGATGGGGTTTCACCATGTTAGCCAGGATGGTCTCGATCTCCTGACCTCTTGATCCGCCCACCTCGGCCTCCCAAAGTGCTGAGATTACAGGCGTGAGCCACCGCGCCCTGCCTGGGTATTGTCTTTATTTTAAATTACACATGGGGGGATGCCATCATCTTTCAGCATTTAGGGTTTACAAGGATTTATTATTATTATTATTATTGAGACAGTCTTGCTCTGTCGCCCAGGCTGGAGTGCAGTGGCCACGATCTCAGTTCACCACAACCTCCGCCTCCTAGGTTCAAGTGATTCTCGTGCCTCAGTCTCCTGAGTAGCTGGAATTACAGGCGCCCACCACCACGCCCAGTTAATTTTTGTATTTTTAGTAGAGACAAGGTTTTGCCATGTTGGTCAGGCTGGTCTCGAACGCCTGGCCTGAAGTGTTCCTCTGACCTCACTCAGCCTCCCAATGTGCTGGGTTACAGGCACGAGCCACCGCGCCTGGCCTATAAGGATCTTAATGTGGCTCTGCAACTACTCATTCCAAAAGAAAATGACAGATTAACCAAGTAGAAGAATTTATGAAACACTGGCTACCACCAGGTCCAATAGAAGCATGAGGTATAGACTGTAACTCAAATAGCTCTCCAAGTTACCATGCAGAAAGCATTCTGAGAACAAATGAGTGTTCCGGTCTGGTTATGGGACAAGATACGCCTGCAAGAGCTGCTGTGTGCATAGAATCAATGCAAAAGGTGACAGAAAAGGCATGAACTTAAAAGGCGTGAAGAGACATCCACACCCCATGTTTATTGCAGCGCTATTCACAACGGCCAAGACATGGAATCAACCTAGGTGTCTAACAACCGATGAATGGATACAGAAAATGTACATATACAACATGGAATACTACTCGGCCATAAAAAAGAGTGAAATCCTTGGGATGGAACTGGAGGATATTATAGTAAGGTCACACAGTGCATGTTGAGAGCTTCTTTGGAGGTTCTAGCAGGGGAGTGCAGCCACTCGTGTACCCTTGACTGAAGACGAGTCCTCCTCTATTGGGGATGGTCGTCCTCTTGGACCGAGTGCACAGCTTCGGGAGGGACACACATGGAGTGGTGAGGGAAGAAGGGGACACCCACCTAGCCAGCCAGATCAGCCAAATCAACACTGGCGATCACTGGGGTGACAGATGTCGCAGCCACATTGCCGTCACATCCCACCCAGTGCATTTTGTATCTTTTTTTTTTTTTTTTTTTTTGAGAGAGAGTCTCACTCTGTCACCCAGGCTGGAGTGCAGTGGCACGATCTCGGCTCACTGCAACCTCCGCCTCCTGGGTTCAAGTGATTCTCCTGCCTCAACTCCCCAAGTAGCTGGAGTTACAGGCGCCCGCTTCCACCCCTGGCTAATTTTTGGATTTTTAGTAGAGACAGGGTTTCACCATGTCGGCCAGCCTGGTCTTGAACTCCTGACCTCAGGTGATCCACCCGCCTCGGCCTCCCAAGTGCTGGGATTACAGGCGTGAGCCACTGCACCCGGCCTTATTGTTATTTATTATTAGAACTTTCACCTGCTATTCCCTTGTCCCTTTGAAGGCGGAATGTGCAAAAATCCTTGGAACACTGCTGTCTGAAGACATTTTTATAGGATTCTAGACTTGAAAAGGACCTCAACAATTTATTCAAGACCACAGTCTCTTAGCAGAGCCACACCTCCATCACCTGAGATGAGTCACCGTCTACACCATCTATCTTATTTATTTATTTATTTCTCTTTAGAGAGACAGGGTCTTGCTCTGTCACTCAGGCTGGAGTGCAGTGGTGTGATCGTAGCTCACTGCAGCCTTGAACTCCTGGGCTGAAGCAATCCTCCCACCTCAGTCTCCAGAGTAGCTGGGACTACAAGTTCACGCCACCACCCCCAGCTGATTTTTAATTTTTTTGGTAGAGAGAGGGTCTCGCTATGTTGTCTAGGCTAGTCTCAAATTCCTGGCCTTAAGTGATCCTCCCACCTCGGCCTCCCAAAGTGCTGGGATTACAGGCATGAGCCGCCACGCCGGCCCATCTATTCGATTTCTAAGGAGAGAAGTTCTTGCAGAGGAAGAACTGCCCCAGCGTCCCTCCATTGTGGTTCCCAAAGTTAGGCATGATATGCGTGACTTTCCTCTCCATGTCCAGCTGAAGTGCTTCCTGCCTCCTTTTCTTCTCATGAATTTCTTTTATGTTTCACATCAAGACACTAACTTCTCCTTCTTCTAGACAGATTGGCCAAAGACACAGACCTTCCTCCCACTCTAACCACCGTCACCCTGGAGACCCACAGGAAGAGCTGTGAGCCCTGAACGCAATGCTCACACCATCCTTCCCCCACCTGGACCAGGACTGCCACTGTCAGCTGCTGCTCCAGCCTCATGCTGAGCACAGGGGACATGGCCCAGATGCAGCCACCACCCACCTGATACGGTTCCTGCCTGCCACGTGCCACACCACTGCGGTCCATGTTGGACAGGTGGAATATGAAGTCTAAGTCCCTCTGGCTCCATTCTAGCCAGCACCATAGCACCAACCTAACCACAGCCTGTGTGACAGTCCAGGAGGTCAACCAGTGTCACATCCCCTCAATGCGGAGTTCAGCCTCCTCAGGTGGGGCCTCCTACTGAGAACTGCTCTGCATTGGGACTTCTGACTCCCCTCCCTGGCACTTGCTGGAGAGCACAGGAGGTGGGCTCCAGGGAGGAGACGCCATGTCTTGCTGTTCAGCTGGTACCTAGCGTGTGCTGGTGCATAGCAAGTGCCCAATCTAGAGAATGAATGAATAACGTGGTAGACAACCACTCACCTTTCCCGTAACTACATTCAGTAGTTGTCCACTAGTTCCTTCCATAAGTGAGGGACAGGACCAGCACCTAAGATCTTTGGCTGCTTCTCTGTTGTACCCTGAAGACCCTCTCTCCTCCAAAAGGGAAATCCACCCAGCTCTGTGTCCCAGCAGCCTCCCCTGTATGGACCACCCCGTCAGGCTCCCCTGTATGGACCACTCCATCAGGCTCCCCAGCCCTCTGGCTGCCAAAGCTGTGAGATCAGAGGGAGGAAGGAGTAAGGTCTAGGCGAGGATTCTCCCAGCTTCCTCTCTGCAGGCTACACACTACCTGCCCTCTCCAACAGAGGCCACAGTCCCTGTCAGGCTGTCCCTAGTTTTGGCTCTGCCACTTGACATTTTAAACCTCGAGGTGCTAATGCCCAGGGCTCTGCACTATCCCTTATGGTTTTCCTATCTCCTACCCAAATCTCCCCATCATTAAACTCCTTGACTTGCCTGGTACCCACCAGGCCCCTGACAGAGCTGATCCCAAAGTCTGAAGCTTGTCAAGAGGCAGAAGCGCAGCCTGGGGAGAGAATCCACAGCTGTCCCTGCTCAGCTTCCAGCCCGCAGAGGACAGACGCCTTCTCCAGATGGCTTCTCTTGGTTTTGGGAGCAGGGTGGCAAAGTCTTTTCATTTCCCAATTTTTAAATTACTTTTCTGAATAGTTAACACATTCAGATGGCTCAAAGGTCAAAAAAATATAGAAGAGTAGCTGCACTGGCATCTCCTGCACCTCCGTCAGTGCAGGGTTGAGGTGCCGTGCTGTCCCTCACAGGAGGACCTTGTCCCCTCCAGGCAGCTTCAGACCACGGCTCAGCACCAAACCCAGCCACGGCCTGGCTCCCTGCAGTTCCCACTTGCTGTGCTTACTTCTAAGTGAGAGGTCCCACCTGCAACTGGGGAAGCTCTGCCTAGGTAAAGCCTCCAAGAGCCTGTGCCCTGGCTCACACCAGGGCGACCGGGAAACGCAGACAGCACTTATGCCAAGCAACACTGTTTCTTACACCCTGGGACCTCCAGGAAGTAGCGTCTGCCAAATGCAAGGCTAACATCTTCCTCTTCATGCAGCAAGGTCTCTTCAGATTAAACAATGATAACAATAACCAAAAAACCAAAGCTTACCTTGGTTGGCAGTTTGCTAATGTTTTGTCCTGTGTGATCTAATAATGCACTAAAATACGCTGTCATAAAGCAAAATCTTCACATGCAAACAATACATTAGCAGCTTGGCTATTTAATACCTTGCCGCATAAGGCTCTCTACTGAGCGCCCTCACAAGTAAACAGAAGTCTGTCTCTTTTAGGAGTTTCCCAACCAGAGCCCACATCGACAAAAGTGGGCAGAAGTGATGAAGTCAGAGATAAATGATTGTCCCCTGCAGTTAATGAGTAGGGAGGGAGGGACACTCTGAGAGCCTCCAGAGAACCCAGAGAGTCAAGGTGGCTGCATCATACCTGGATTAATGGAGACACCGAGGACAGTGGCTGTGAGACTAAACGTGTCCAGCTGACAGAGGAGTGGCAGAGCCCCTGCTTGCTGGCTGTCACCTTCCTTCTGGCCACCCTCCCCCATCTCCCTACCCCAACGGCACAGGAGAGTCAGCAGCCACCCCCTTCACCGCCAGGAGCCCACGCTGATACCTAGGCACCCTCTGTTTGAAAAACAAGTCCGGTACAGCCTCCAGGCAACCGTAGCATCACGCTGGCCGTGCCTCTGAGTTATGAGAGAAGAGAGGCAGAGGAGTGGGTGCGGGGAGGGAGAGACAGTACAGCACAGGCCCAGTGCCAGGGGAGGCCAGGCTCCCCCCCCCACCCCGCCACACCCCCAGTCCTCAACGTCCTTAGTGTGCCCAGGTCGCAGTGGGGGAGTCTCGGGTGTTGAGTGACAATCATCACCAGAGCTCAACCCCTCCCAACCCAAACAGACGGCGCAGGAGTCACACAACTCTGATTTGAAAGTCAAATCGAGGCCCCCTCCCCACACTTCTGCGGCTCCCACTTCTCTCCTGGGTCTTTGAGCTGAGAGTGGCCCAGGGCTCTGGGCAGTGCTGGGCCTCCAACCACCCGGCCTGTAAACCGGGTCCAGTGCGCTGGGACCCCCCCGGTGCGGGTAGGGAACACCAGGTAGCCGGGCCTTTCTGGCACGCAGGGCGGAGAAGGCGGAGGGCAGCCCCTGCAGGAGGGGCCGGGCCGCGCTCATCAGCGGGCCTGAGTTTGCTTTTCTGGGGACGGCTCCCACCCTCACGCGGCCGTCCCTATCCATCTGTCGGTTTTGCCCAGTAGGCAACTGAGGCTGGGGGCTGAAATGACTGCCCGGGGGTCAGAAGGCGGGAGGGGCAGAGGTGGGACTCAGGCCAGGGCTGCCTACCTCCCGCGCCGCGCTGCCCCTCTCCGTGCTCCCAAGCCCACCAATCCCGCCCTCAGGACCCGGGCCCAGCCGCCCTCCGGGTCTCTCCGGGTCGGGGGCCCTGGTCTATCTGCGGCCCGGGGCTGGAGCGCAGCAGGAAGCAGGAATTCGCTGCAAGTGCCGCCCCCGGCTCGGGCACGTGGTGGCGGCCGCGGAGTCGCCAGAGGGGACGCGCGGGTCTGGAGGAGGTAGCGCGGGTCTGGAGGAGGTAGCGCGGGTCTGGAGGAGGTAGCGCGGATCTGGAGGCACAATGTGGGGCTGCAGAGGAGACGCGGGGCCGGAGAGGAGACGCGAGGCCGGAGGGGGACGCGCAGGGCCGGAGGGGACACGCAGGACCGGAGGAGACAGTGCGGATACGGAGGGACACGCGGGTCCGGGGCGCAGCGCAGGGCGGAGGGGACAAGGCGGAGCGCGACTCGCTCGGCGCGGGGCTGCACCGCCGCAGCCCGGGTGCACAGTGCTTCCGCGCCTGGCGAGGACCCGAGGCTCGGGTACCCACAGGCGGCCGCTCAGGTCCCCGCGCGCGCTGGGGGCGTGGGCAGCGTCACCGGGACTCCTACCTTTCCTGAAGGGCATCGCGCCGGGGGCGCTCCCCGCGGGGCCGGCCCGCGACACCCAAGCAGGACGACGTCCAGGCGGCAGCCCCGCGGCTCGGGGCGCCTGCGGGCGGCGGGGCGGGCGAGGGAGGGGAAAGGGACATATTTGGTCAAAGCCTGGCGCGTCACCGCGCGGAGGAGGATCCGCGGCGAGGCAGGAAGCGCGGGGCGGCGCCAGCCGTGAGCTCGGGGCGCCCTCGGGCTGCTGGGGGAAGCCGGGGCGTGGGCCGGGCCGCCCTGTCCCGCCCAGATCCCCCCGGTCCCGGAGGGGCGGCCCGCAGCCCCCCAGACGCGGAACTTGCCGGCCTTGAAGCTGCCGCCTGCCTTGTGGACTCCACGGGACAGGGGAAGATTGATCCGGGAAGAAACCAACTCCCTTTGCTCTTTCGGGCTGTTCCGAGCCATCCTTCCCGAAGGACGGGACCTGAGGGAATTCCATCCCATTTTTACTTTTATGTCCTACGGGCACAGGGGACACGCTCGAATCACCAGCTGACTCAAATTGAACAAACTGAAATTGTGTAATTTTTTCTTTTTCTCTTTTTTTTTTTTGTTTGTTGTTTTGGGGTGTGTGTGTGTGTGTGTGTGTGTGTGTGTGTGTGTGTGTGTGTGTGTGTGTGTTTTGAGACAGGATCTCACTCAGTCGCCCAGGCCGGAGTGCAGTGGTGCGATCATAGCTCACTGCAGCCTCGACCTCCCCAGGCTCAACCCATCCTCCCGCTTCAGCCTCCCAAGTAGCTGGGATTACAGGCGTGCGCCACCACGCCCAGATAATTTTTCTAAATGTTTTTGTAGAGACGGGTATTGTCATGTTGCCCAGGCTGGTCGGGAACTCCTGGCTTAAAGTGATCTGCCCACCTCGGCCTCGCAAAGTACTGGGATTACAGGCGTGAGCCACCGCGCCCGGCAGAATTGAAATTAACTGCTGGCTAGAGGGAGCACCCCAGAAACTCGCGTCTTTCACTGGGGGCCTCCCCACTGCCTCGCTTTAACCTCGACCCCTCCGCGTCCCGCCGGCTGCGTTCTCTCCACCTCACGGGTCACCGCCTGACCGACTCCCTATGTGCTTATTCGTGTGTGGGGTCTATGAAAGCAGCCAATTTTTTTTATTTTGTTCGCTGTTTTCCCGGAGCCTGGAACAGTCTCTCACACACAGCTCAATAAATATTACTCAATATTACGTCCCTTACTCAAGGGAAGTAATAGTACCACTTAAGAAACGGACATACGGAAATGCAGGGAGTCACCTCCCAGCACCACTGACCTTGCCTCTGCCAAGGCCAACATCTGAGAAGATGCGTTTTATTCCTCCCAAATGTCTAAAAAGCAGACCTTCTTTGGAGCCAGTTAACAGTTAATTGTTGTGAAAAGTGCTATTTTCTGTTGCACTTTGAAAAAAAAATGATGTCAGGAGCAAATCTCCTGATCTCCTGATATTTAAAACACCCATGCAAATAGCGATTGGCCCGCTTTCCATGCGGTAGCAAAAATCATGCAGGAAAGGTACAGCCAATAGGTGTGGGTGGTTTTTTTTTTCTTTAATCTTTCGTAATCATAATTTGTTTCTTAGCCTGCTATCGTTCATGGGTAATAGTCCAAATTCCTCCCTCTTTGGAAGGGAGATGACGCCACGGGGAGGAAGCCACTGTGAGGGGGGACGGTGTCTTGCCAGTTGGCTTGGGACACAGCTGCTGGTGGAGCCTTCAGAACAGACCCTGCTCGTGGGCCTGGCTGTAGATGGAGTCCTGAGCCCTGACTTCAACTTCTGCGCCACCGCCTTTGGGGGTGTGAGTGTCAGCGAAGCAGGAAGTGGGGAAACAGAAGGGCGCCCCAAATCCGAAGTTAGGTGTAATCGTCAGCTCCCTCTGTCCTTTTCCCTGCCATAATTGCAATGGCAGGTGGACCTGGACTTAGCTCCATGGACTTAACTGCTACAGAAGACAAATTTTATCCAAGGCCAAGGGTTCCAGATAAAGCGTGCATCATCCTGTCTGTATCAGACTCACTGCCGCTGTCATAGTAAGGCCAGAGCACATGCCCTCAGAGGTGGATGGTGCCATGGCTGGATATTTGGTCTTTGATCCTGTTTTCTGGTCCAGAGCTTCTAAAACCCTTGGGATCTCCAGAGGGATGAGTGTTTTTTGAATGTCAGTGAGAGGACTGGGCAGCTCCAGGATGGGGGCTGGGAGCTGGAATTAGTCAGAACTTTCAGCTCAGACCTCTGACCTTCGGGGAGGAGAGAGGGGCTGGAGATTAAGTTAATCACCAACAGCCAGTGATTAATCAATCATGCCTACATAATGAATCCAAAAAAAAAAGAGCCCCAAATGACAGAATGTGAGCCAGGCACTGTGGCTCACACCTGTAATCCCAGCACTGGGAAGCCGAGGTGGGTGGATCACTGGAGGTCAGGAGTTTGAGACCAGCCTGGTCAACATGGTGAAACCCCGTCTCTACTAAAGGTACAAAAATTAGCCAGACATGGTGGCAGACACTTGTAATCCCAGCTGCTCAGGAGGCTGAGGCAGGAGAATTGCTTGAACCCAGGAAGGAGAGGTTGCAGTGAGCCGAGACCATGCCACTGCGCTCCAGCCTGGGTGACAGAGCAAGACTCTGACTCAAAAAGAAAAAAAAATAGATAAAATGTGGAGAATTTCTGGGTTGGTGAACACATGCAGGTGTGTCGGGAGGGTGGCAGCCTGGAGAGGATGGGGAAGCCCCTTGGCCTTCCACCCCCTCCCCCTTACCTCGTCATAAGCATCTTTTCCATCTGGCTGTTCTGAGTCCAATGCTTTATATTAATAATAAACCAGTACCAGTAAAGTGCCTTCCTGAGTTCTGTGAGCTGTTCTAGGAAATTACTGAATGTGAAACTGTGGGGGAGGGTAGGGGGAGTGTAGGAAACCCCCAACTTTGTAGCCAAGTTGGACAGAAGTGTGGGTACCCTGGGCTGGAGTCAGGAGGCTGGCGTCTGAACTCAGGGCAGTCCTGAGGGACTGAGCCTCGGAGCCTGTGGAGTTAGTGTCAGATTTGAATGGAATCGTAGACTACCCAGTTGGTGTCTGGAGAGTTGGGGGAACTGGTTGTCGGTGTGAAAAAAACCCACGCACTTGGTATCAGAGGTGTTGTGAGTAAAAACGGGTCAGACTCATGCATTCTGATCTCGCTACTCTGAGTTCGTTTGAATCCTGTGTAGAAAAAAAAAAAGAACATTGGAACTCGTTACTGTCTTGTTTCTGTTCCATGTTCAGATAACCGCCCTCTCAGATTTTTGTGGTTGTTTAATAGTCCCTGGGAACATTTGTTCTCTCACCACCAACCAGAGTCAGCCAACTAGGATTGATGTCAGTGTCAAATAACTCAAAGAGTGGTTCTGTGTTATCCTTCGTAGAAGGCAAATCCACCCGGCAGGAATGGCTGCCTCTGCAGATCCATGCGGCGATAGAACAGGGTGGAGGGGGTTGAATTTGCCGAGCCATCCGGGATTGAACAACGAACTCGCCACAGCCGTGCTGGTCAGGGAAACGGTGGGGATCGTGGGCACAGTCCCTCTGGTTTTCAGACCTGGAGAAAAGATCTGAAGCAATTTTAAATTAAGACTATATTCCCAGACCTGTCAACAATATAGTATGAATCACGGAACTGAGTATTTTCATTATTACTCACCAAACTTTCAAGTGTGTCTGCTGACATCTCCGTGCTCAGTCTGCTGGACTATTGATGTGAGCACTGCTGTGCTCCAAAGGAGCTCTTAGCATGTCCCAGTGGTGTTCAAAATGTAACCTGATTGCAAGGGTTCATGAGGAAACCAAGGATTGCCCGGCCAGGCTCCAGTCTTCCTCATCCTTCTTCCTTCTGTCATCATTTGAGAATGGTCACCGTAAGTGGCGTGAATTGGTAACCGGAGGTCCTGAGCACAAAGGTTCTCAAACCTGAACAGATATCGGAACCACCCACCTGGAGGGCTGGGCACACCGATTGTTTCCCGAGTTTCTAACTGAGTAAGTCTTGCAGGGGTCGGGGGCAAGAATGCGCATTTCTAGCATTCTAGGCGGAGTCCCAGGTGATGCTGACCACTGTGCTGCTTAGTTCAGTCCACTACTTCTGGACCACACCTCAGAGGTGAAGAGGAAAGGAGCGACTTATGCCTGCAGGTGACCTAGGGTAGGGACCCCAGGGCCCCGGGGGCTTCAGACCCCTTATGCAATGACCCCTACCTGGGCAGACCTACCCGCAGATGAGCTGTCAATCCTGAGGCTCCTGTGGCCAGGGCAGGGGGAAAGGGAGGTGCCGCCTTCCTCCCTTATGTCGGTACCCAGGCTCCGGGGACAGCAGGTGCCATGGCCACAGCTTCCGGTTGCCCTCATTGCAGGAAGAAAAGGGCTCCTTCCTGGAGTTCTCTCCGGTTCATAGGCTGATGGCTCCCATGCTGTCTCGGAAGGGAGGGTGGCACTCAGTAGGAGGGGATCTGACACTCCCTACTCAGAAACTCCTGCCTGCCACACCCTCTCTCTGGCTGCATGTTTGCATTTTGGGCCTTTCCTCTCTGATGATAGAATGTATGGCTTTGTCTCCCATTCCCAGCAAAGGAATTCCAGGCTGTGGGAAGCATGCTGGGATCCTCTGATGAGGGCAGGGACAATGGCAATAAAGAACGTGTGTGAAGGAGTGTGGGGGGGCAGGACCAGCCAGGTCCACGGAGTACTTGAGGCCGATGCCTTTCCTGTCCACCCCCACCCGAGGCCTCTGCCACATCTCCAATGTGAGAGTCCAGAGCCCACCCTCAGGCCTCTGCCACATCCCCGACGTGAGAGTCCACAGCCGTTCCCACTACCGGGCTGTCCCCACGCCAGGGCCCGCCTGTGGTGTGGATCCCCCTCCTCAAGCTCCCCATCTCCTTGGAGTTTGCCAGAAGGCTGGGGGATCTGGGATGGGTCTGAGTCCCTGCTGGGTCCCTTCCTATGCTATGTGAAAAATGCTCTTTGAGCCTCAGTGTTTTGTCCATGCAGCACAAGGAGAGCTTAATAAATGGGTGCTTCTATTGTTATTATCATCAGTATTATAATTATCATCATCATTATTATATTAACATTATCATCATCATTATGATCATTGCCATTATCATCATCATTATGATCATTGCCATTATCATCATCATTGTTTAGCTAGGAGCAGGGAGGGGCTGCTTTAACTGCCCCAGGGTAGTGAATAGGAAGCTCTGGTCTCCAAGAAGAGTGAGGAAGAGGGGGCGCCTGGGTGGGCACCACTGCTGAGAGGGACAGGACAAAAGAAACCCCACCTGCCGGGGCATGGGCTCCCAGACCATTCGCGTGTGTGTGCATGCACATGCATGTGACTGTGAAAGGATTCATGATCCACAGTATCGGAGAGAACTGTGAACACTGAAAATAAGTAAATGAGGCCGGGCACGGTGGCTCACGCCTGTAATCCCAGCCTTTTGGGAAGCTGAGGCAGGTGGATCACCTGAGGTCGGGAGTTTGAGACCAGCCTGGCCAACATGGTGAAACCCTGTCTCTTCTAAAAATACAAAAAATAGCTGGGTGTGGTGGCACACGTCTGTAATCCCAGCTACTCAGGAGGCTGAGGCATGAGAATCACTTGAACCCGGGAGGCGGAGACTACAGTGAGCCGAGATTGTACCACTGCCCTCCAGCCTGGGCGACAGAGCAAGACTCTGTCTCAAAAGAAGCAAGAAAGCAAGCAAGCAAGCAAGAAAGAAAGAAAGAGGAAAAAAGAAAGTAAATGAGTGCATCTACCTCCCACGTCTTGGTATTCTAAATACCATCCTCCAATTAAAGGAACCAGGAGATCTCAGAGGGTTAGAGGGTTAGGGTGGGAAAGCACGAGATGAGCCGGGAGCATCTGTGGTGCCTCAAAATGATGGGGACATGTCCCAAAGACACCAGGGCTGACCTGAAGGGGCTCTTCTGGGACAGTCTGAAGAACAAGATAGTATGGTAGTAGACGGATTGTGACCCATGGAATTAAAGAAGAATCTTGAGCCCGTACTGATTTAAATAAATAGATGAATGAATGAATGAATGAGGGAAGAGAGAAAGCTTTTCCTTACAGTAGAATTCCAACCAATACATGTAGAAGGAATCATGGAACTAGAAAAATCACCATTTGGCAAGTGCCACAATGTACTTGTTTCAGGGAAGAATCATCAGTGGGTGTTAAAATTAGTGGGCAAAATACCATGAGAAACAGGATATGGACAGACTCAAAGCATCTCCCCACCAGATAATTATCCATTACAAAAGGGAAAATGGTAACTTTATAGGGGAGAAATCTGGCAGACCTCACCAGGAATGGGCGGAATCAACGTCATGTCCTTCCCGACATGGTTCATAGAAAAGGATACCAAGTCATATCTGTGGTATTCCTGCCAAAAATGCATACGCTGAATCTAATCGCAAGGCAACATGAGACACCTAAAATAAGGGATGTGCAACAAAATACCCAGCCAGGACGTCCTCAGAAATGTCCAAATCACAAAAGACAAAGCAGGTGGAGGAAGCGTTCCACATTCAAGGAGACTGAAGAGACACGATGACCAACAACCGCAATAAGGGACCCTGGACTGATCCTGAACCCCCAAAAGGATATTCATAGGACAGTTGATGAAATGCAAGTTAATTATTATTCAGTTATTATTAGCCAGTTATTAATTCTCACATTTTGATAATTGTGCTGTGGTTATGTGACATTTAGGGAATCTGAGAGAAGGATAAAGTCATAAGTCATTTAACCACGAGGATGCATTCTCAGATTGGCCAGGTACAGTGGCTCATGCCTGTAATCCCAGCATTTTTGGAGGCCAAGGCAGGAGGATCACTTGAGGCCAGGAGTTCAAGACAGCCTGGGCAATATAGCAAGACTCCATCTCTACAAGAAAATTTTAAAAATTAGTTGGGTGTGGTGGCAGTGCACGCCTGGACTCCCAGCCACTGGGAAGGCTGAGGCGGGAGGATGGCTTGAACCTGGGAAGTTGAGGCTGCAGTGAGTCATGATCACGCCATTGCACTCCAGCCTGGGCAACAGAGAGAGACATGTTTCAAAAAAAGGAAAAGAAAAATCAGTTTTCTTCCACTAAAACAATATGTTTAATTTTCCTAATTTGCTGTTTATACAGTATGGTCTTCTGCTCCAAGCTTAAAACAAAAATCTATAGGAAACGTCACCTTTCTAGATGAAGCTGAGATGGAACAGCTCTCGTTCTACAGGTGGGACTGCACAGGCTCTCACCACACATCTCTATCCTCAGGAAAAGCCTGTGCTGAGTGACCAGGAGTTTCTTGTCACTGCTGCATTTTCTTCTTCTTCTGTTTTTTTGTTTTGTTTTGTTTTGTTTTGTTTTCGAGACAGGACTGTGGCCCAGGCTGGAATGAATGCAGTGGCGTGATCACAGTTCACTGCAGCCTCAACCTCATGGGCTCAAGTGATCCTCCCATCTCAGCCTCCCCGATACCTGGGACCACAGGTATGTGCCATCACGCCCAGCTACTTTTTTGTATTTTTGGTAGAGACGGGGTTTCACCATGTTGCCCAAGCTGGTCTTGAACTCCTAGGCTCAAGTGATCTGCCTGCCTTGGCCTCCCAAAGTGCTGGGATTACAGGTGTGAGCCACCACAACTGGCCTCATCCCTGAAGCATTTTCTGCCATGTCTTAGGCTGCACTGGTGACATAATCTGGGGGCTGCCGCCCCTCGCAGCTACCTGACTTCATACGCAAGCTCCTTGGCCTCACTGTGCCTCAGTTTCCTCATGTGTAAAATGGAGACAATAACAACGCCTGCCCCTAGGGTGGCTCTGAGCATTGCATGAGGTAACATGTGTGTCAGTCAGGGGTTTCGGCTGCAAGCTAGGGATCCAACTCTGGGTGATTAAATCAGAGAGGAATTTATTGGAGGGTATCGAGTAGCTCACAGGTTTGGGAGAAAGTCAGGAGAACTAGCCAAAGCTGCCAGAACTTTGGCCAAATTCACATCAGAGAGCGGCTCTGGCAAACTCAGGACGCTAGATCCTCATGGGGGCACCGCCTCTTGAGCCTGCTCCTTTGTCTCTTGAGTCATCTTCAGAGGCCGGGCAGGAGCGTCTGGCTCCCCCGTGGAGGTCTCAACCCCACCCCCTTAGCTGCAGGAAAGGCTGGGGAAGTATCTGATGGTTTCAGCAGCTATAGTGCCTCATAAGTCTGTAAGGTGGGGAATTCCGCAACCTAGGAAAGGAACTCAGATGAGGAGCAAGGGAGAAAGAAGAGGAGATGGGGTGTGGAGAAGAGGAGAGGGTGCCTGTGGAGCAGAAGCCAGCCATGGCAAGCACACAGGTTGGTCATTGTGGGTGTCCTCCACCACCCCAGTCTCCCTTGCCTCCCCTTGGACTGCTATCGGATCTAAAGAGGCTACTGAAAAAGACGAGGTGCAAAACAGAGGCATGAGTTGTTCAAAGTCAAAGAACACAATGAGGGAAGAATTAGAGATTTCAGAACTGGAATGAACCTTACAGCTCATCTAAACCAGATGCCCCGTTTTACAGAGGAATGAGGCATTCGGAGGCTAAATGACTCGTGCAGGTCCCCCAATAGCTGATGGCGAAGCTGTGGATTCAGACCCCCACTTCGCTTGAGCAGTGACGGGAAGCTGGTGACTTCAGGCTCCGGCAGGTCAGCCCAGGGGGCAGGGGGCGGCTCCTGGGCTCCTGCTCAGCAGCAGCTGGAGGGGGTCTCTCCCTTCCTGAAGCTTTGAGAGCTGGGGTGCTGAGCACATTCTTGGGCTGTTGGGTGACACCATTCCCCTCTCTGAGTCCCCCAAAGGAATGGCTGTGGCTTCCTACAGTTACAGGGCTTCCTATATTAAATCTCAGCTCTTCGAAACACCCAGAGTAGTTTATCTTGTTCCGACTGGACCCCAATTGAAACAGACAGAACACAAGAAAAAGAGCCCAGGATTTCAAGGTGGAACCTGGTTTTGCCACTTACCATTTGTGTGGCTTTGGGTAAGGCATGTAACTTTTCCACCTTAGTTTGTCCATCTGTAAAGTGGGCATATTCATACTTCAGATTACGTCTATAGAATAGACATTTCATCAAGGTTGAATTTTTTATGTGCTTATATAAATGAATATCTTTCTTTGTAGGAGTAAATGGGCTTGCTGTTCATTTGTACGGGTAAATGGGCTCAGATGGCTCAAAAAAAAATACGAACTCACACAAGACACACACATGCAGAATGATTTAGCAAATACATGGACAACTGGTGAGGAACAATTGGTCAGTGTGGGAGAAGGGGATAGAGGTGTTTTTCAGTTTGAAATTGTTTCAAAATAAATGCTTTCAGGGCCGGCACAGTGGCTCATGTCTGTAATCCCAGCACTTTGGGAGGCCAAGGCAGGCAGATCACCAGAGGTCAGGAGATAGAGACCATCCTGGCTAACACGGTGAAACCCCATCTCTACTAAAAATACAAAAAGTAGCCGGGCGTGATGGTGCACACCTGTAGTCCCAGCTACTCAGGAGGCTGAGGCAGGAGAATCATTTGAACCAAGGAGGTGGAGGTTGCAGTGAGCCGAGATCACACCACTGCACTCTAGCCTGCGCAACAGAGTGAGACGGTGTTTCTAAAACAAAAAAACAAAACAAAAAAAATGCTTTCAGGAAGGAAGAGACAGATGTGCTAATTTACATCTACTGAACTTCAATAAATGTGCAATTTAAGGGAGGGGATGTTTGTTTACTTTCTATTGCTATGTAGTGTTCTTTTTTTTTTAAAACAAAAACACACACACACACACACAAATTTTGTGGTTTAAGCCCCACCCCTTCATTAGCTCCCGATTCTCAAGGTCAGAAGTCACACTGCCTGGCTGTAGATCCGCACAGACCTCACCCAGCGGAGATCAAGGTGCTGACTGGCTGAGTTCTCATCGGGAACCTCTGGAGAAAACTCCACTTCCCAGCTGCTCCTTGCTGACAGAATTCAGTTCCTGTGGAGTGGGAATAGGATCCCCATTTCCTCGCTGGCTGTCAGCGGGGTCACTCCTAGAGGCCACCCTCGTTCCATGCCACGTGGCTGCTCCTTCAGCAGGGGCAAGGGCAGGTTGGATCTTTCTCGTGCTTTGAACACTGATGTCTTCTTCTGGGTCCTGCAGGAGAAAGCTCTCTGCCTCAAAGGACTCAGGCCCCCAGCAGTCTCCCATCTTACAGTTAACTCATGGGGACCTTAATTCTGTCTGCACAGCCCTTCCCGGCAGCTCCTGGGTGAGAGCCGAGCTGAACACCTGGGAGGAGGCGCACACACGGGCCCGGGAACCTGGCAGCAGGCTGCTGGTGGGGGGCATGGGCTCCCCAAGGGCCCACGGTCGGCCTGGCCCAGCCCTAGCACAGCTGGTGTGCTGTGTGCGCCCTTTCTGTCATCCTCCCCTCAAAACGCAGCTCCTACGTGTTGCCCTGGCTCTGAGGAAAGGGGATGAATTATCCTTTCTCCTCCATTCAGCTGAAGTTTCAGACATCAGGATTTCTCTCTAGGGAGAGGCTCTTTTCTTCTCTGTGGTGATGTCCCCGACAGAAGAAGAGCGTCGTGCTGATTGTCCCGCCGTCCTGGCAACTCCACAACCAGGGGAGCAGGACAGTGCCCAGGACCGACAGGTGGGGCAGCCACCCCTTCCTTCATAAGGGACGAGGAGCCACAGGGAGGCTGTAGAGTCAGGGAAAGGCTCTTGCCAGCTGTTCACAGCGTCACTTGGGGCCTCCACAGCCCGCTGAGCCAAGGACAGTGTCACACAGGAGACAGAGTCCTTGAAGACCACAGAGCCGTCAAGCACGCTCAGCTGTTCCCTGTCCACTCTCAGAAAGCCCAGCCCCTGGCAAATATGCAACAGGTTTATTTTATTTTATTATTTTTTTTTAATGTTACAAAGAACCTTCATATAATTTTTCCCACAGCATCCTGACTCTGGATTCAAGCGGAGGCAGCATTCACCCATTTCTCTGCCGACAAAGCCGGCCTCGGCCAGGGCAGTGACTTGCCCCGATTGCTGCGCCAGACCAGGGGCAGAGCCCCAGCACCAGGTCTCCTGGCCGGCGCTGTGTCTCCTCCCGCCTCCATCCTCGTCCGAAAGTTGGGACGTCACAGTCCTTGGAGGCTCGCTTAGCTGGGAACTGAGGACCTTCGATCTCAGTGTACTGAGTCTTCATGAGCTGCATATGGCTGAGGAGCCTGGCTGCCTCTTTTCCAGAAATTAGTCTCGGTCTCCTGGGCCAAGTGGTTGCTTTCTACTGCATTGCGCTCCTGGAATCCTGGAATACGCTGCTGAATTCTGCAGAGGAAATCAGAGTCATGGTGACTTCAAATTAATCACATAAGCACTCCCAGAGAGAAACGGGATTCTCTGTGGTGGGGTTGCACTTTGCTTGTAATAAGGACGCTTTAGAGGCCAAACTAAACCAGGCAGGAGAGCCAGGCCGTGTGGGCGGGGCTGGGCCTCTGCTCCGGGCACTCCCTTCCTCCACCTGTTTCCTCACCTGGAACATGCAAACAGTGTTCATCAGTGGCCAAATGTGAGGAGCAAATGACTTTTTTTTTTTTTTTTTTGAGACAAAGTCTCGCTCTGTCACCCAGGCTGGAGAGCAGTGGCACAATCTCAGCCCGCTGCAACCTCCGCCTCCCAGGTTTAAGCGATTCTCCTGCTTAACAAAATAGATTCTCCTGCTTAACAAAATAGATTTTCTCCAGCTCAGGCTGGAGTGAAGTGGCGCAATCTTGGCTCACTGCAACCTCCAACCCCCAGGTTCAAGCGATTCTCCTGCCTCGGCCTCCCGAGTAGCTGGGATTACAGGCATGTGCCACCACGCCCGGCTGATTTTTGTATTTTTAGTAGAGACGGGGTTTCACCATGTTGGCCAGGCTGGTCTCAAACCCCTGACCTCAGGTGATCTGCCTGCCTCAGCCTCCCAAAGTGCTGGGATTATAGGCATGAGCCACCATGCCCGGCCTGCGCCCAGCCTACTTATTTATTCTTAACTTTATATTTTTTTTCAATAAGCCTTTTGCACTCCTACATTTATTTATTTTTAACTTTTATTTTAGGTTCAGGGATACATGTACAGATTTGTTATATGGGTAAATTGTATGTCACAGGGGTTTGGTGTACAGATTATTTTGTTACCTAAATTATAAGCATAGTACACAATAGGTAGCCTTCTTTATTATTATTATTATTTTTTTAAAATTTGAGGCAGGGTCTTGCTCTGTCACCCAGGCTGGAGTGCAGTGGCATGATCACCGCTCACTGCAGCCTCTACCTCAGGCAATCCTCCCACCTCAGCCTCGCTAATAGCTGGGACCACAGGCATGCACCATCACATCTGGCTAATTTTAAGTTTTTGTAGAGATGGGATTTCACCATGTTGCCCAGGCTGGTCTCAAACTCCTGAGCTCAAGCGGTCTGCCCGCCTTAGCCTCCCAAAGTGCTGGGATTACAGATGTGAGCCGCCGTGCCCGGTTGACAGCTTTTTGGTCCTCACCCTCCTCCCACCCTCCACCCTCAAGGAGGCCCTGGTATGTGTTGTTCCCTCCTTTGTGTCCTTGTGTCCTCAGTGTTTAGCTCCCACTGATAAGCAAGAACATGCGGTATCTGGTTTTCTGTTCCTGTGTTAGTTCGCTTAGGATAATGGCCTCCAGCTCCATCCATGTATAACTTTATTTTATAATACAGAAAACATTGAACAGTCATTGTTAAGGAAAACTTTGATGACTGTTCCTATTTGAAATTTATTTATTTAAATGTCCTTGAAATTTTTTCTTTTGGAGACACAGTCTTGCTCTGTCACCCAGGCTGGAATGCAGTGGCGTGATCTCTGCTCACTGCAACCTCCACCTCCTGGGTCCAAGCAATTTTCTGTCTCAGCCTCCTGAGTAGCTGAGACTATAGGCAGGCGCACATCACCATGCCTGGCTAATTTTTTGTGTTTTAGTGAAGACAGGGGTTCACCATGTTGCCTGGGCTGGTCTCAAACTCCTGAGCTCAGGCAATCCGCCTGCCTCAGCCTCCCAAAGTGCTAGGATTAGAGGCATGAGCCACTGAACTTGCTGCCTTAAAATTTTTAAACTGCATTTATAATATTAATACTTTATACTTTTAAATACTTCAGTTTATTCACAAGCATTCTCAAGTGCTTAACAACTAACTCTGGCAAATCTCTGGTTTTTTTTAAATGTTCCCATACTGCCTATAATCTTAATAAATCGGCGTTGAATATCTGAGTTTAAATCACAAATCTATATCAATCACCCAATTACATATTTTAAGTTGGAATCAAGAGGCCAGTCCATTCATTGCATTTAAAATTACAAGTTAAAATATGCCACATCCTCTTAAAACGGCAACTTCTTAAAATATCAAATATGTACAGATCGCCTAAACGTAACCCCAAAATATCAAAAGTATGAGTTTGTTTCACGCTTCTCTGTGTGAACAGACTTTTCCAGGGTTAAGAGAGACTTACCCAGTAAAGAAACAATGACGTCATTACCAGCAAGTCTGGGGTCCTGTCCCAAGGAACTGAAGTTGCTTATTGACCGGGACAACCCCTGCTCAGGACCCAGAATTGAATTCTTGCCTGTAAAAGGGACAGAAAATACGGAGGCCTGTTGGAGCTCTTATAACAGGAGCTCCTGGCCCGCCAGGGGGAAGGGGTCCCCACCACGCTTGCCTCCAGACCTACTGACTTTCCTTCAAAGAGCACAGTGGCCTCAGGGGGTCAAGAGCCCACCCGTCCAGGTGCCTGGCTGGTTGGCTTGGGACATCCCTGGCCCAGTCACACCCCAATTCAGGTGACAGTCCAGGAGCTGTCAGCAGACCCCCTCCTGGGAGTGTGGAGAATTAGCATTTCTCTAACCTTGCCAAAAAGCAATCTTAGTTGGTGCAGATGCAAGAAAACCACATCATCTTTCTCTCCCCGTGGGGGAAGAGCTAGCTTTATTAATTCTGGTGTACAAATTAGTCATCACTGTCATTCCAGCTAAATCGAGGTCAGCTTTCTCCCGATTTAGGCTGAAATTAGCAAAGACCCTTCTGATTTGACAGTCAAATGGGAAGGGAATTGATGGATCCCAGCACAGAGGTTGAAGGTGAGAGGCTGCAGGGATCCCAGGGTGCCCTGCGCTTCTGTTGCAGTCTTTTTTTTCTTTTTCTTTTTCTTTCTTTTTTTTTTTTTTTTTTTTGAGATGGAGTTTCACTCGTTGCTCAGGCTGGAGTGCAATGGCGTGATCTCGGCTCACGGCAACCTCCGCCTCCCAGGTTCAAGTGATTCTTCTGCCTCAGCCTCCCGAGTAGCTGGGATTACAGGCACGTGCCACCACACCTGGCTAATTTGGTATTTTTAGAAGAGATGAGGTTTCCCCATGTTGGCCAGGCTGCTCGCCAACTCCTGACCTCAGGTGATTCACCCCCGCCCTCAGCCTCCCAAAGTGCTGGGTTTACAGGTGTGAGCCACTGCGCCTGGCCTTCTGCTGCAGTCCTGATGCCACGTGCTTTACTCTGTGTCTCAGAGAAAGAAAAAAATTTTTTTGCTCTTTCCCTAGAAACCGAGAAAAGTAGGTTAATCAGGCAAACAAGTGGTAAAGATAAAAGACTCCCCCGCTCCCCACTGACCCCACCACACACACACACACACACACACACACACACACACACTCCTCCAGGTCCTGGCTCTCCTCCTCCTGCCCCAGCAGCTGAGCCTGCAGCCCTCCCTGCTCCCACCCCCATCTCAGGGGCTTGGACTCCTCTGCCTTCTGCTCACCTTCCCCATGGCTGCCCAGTCATCCCCAACTGGCAGCATTCACTGCGATGGGAAGGGCACAGGCAGCTCAAGACTAAGTCGCTTCAGGAAGACGGGAATCCCCCTGTTCACACCACAGAATGAGGTTTCCTGTGTGCAGAGGGGGAGGAGGGCTGGGAAGAAGAAGCCGGAGACGGGAAGGAATGACGTGCAAATGATATAAAGAGAAAAGACACTTCTAAGTCATCAAGAACAGAGTGCTAAGAGGAAAGAGGTCTGTACTGGAAAATGAAAGATTTGGATTATATGGAGAAATTTTCTGAAAGTGAAATCTGTTACAAATAGATTTGGCTGGCCGGGCGTGGTGGCGCATGCCTATAGTTCCAGCACTTTGGGGGGCCGAGGCGGGCACATCGCCTGAGGTCAGGAGTTCTAGACCAGCCTGGCCAACATGGCGAAATACTGTCTCTACTAAAAATACAAAAATTAGCCAGGTATGGTGGCGCACACCTGTAATCCCAGCTACTCAGGAGGCTGAGGCTGGAGAATCACTTGAACCAGGGAGGTGGAGGTTGCAGTGAGCCGAGATCGCACCATTGCACTCCAGCCTGGGTGACAGAAAAAGACTCTGTCTCAAAAAACAAAACAAGAAAGAAAGAAAGGAAGGAAGGAAGGAAGGAAGAAAGAGAAATGGCTTCTGGTATATAGGATCTGCAATGCGTGAAACCACAGCCTGGCTTTCTGTCCCAAGCTCCCATGCTGCCGTCCTCACTCCTGGCTGTTCAGGCCCCTCCTAACAGCTGTGTGTGTGTGTGTGTGTGTGTGTGTGTAGATACCACGCAGATTGTGTGTGGCTCTGCATGTAGAAGTTCAGACATCAATAACAGGACTGCTGGAATTATTTTAGGTAGGGAGGCCTCCTCAGTGCACCCCAAATCTCACCCCCTGGAAAGATCACTAAGCTGTTACATGAAACCAGTGTTGACTGAAAAAGGTTCATCAACTTCACCTAATGGTTTTTGCTGATGGGGTAGAATCTCATCTCTTGAGTGTGTTTGCACCCTTCAGAAATGCTTTCGGCTACATGTAAATGAGAACCTGACTCATGGAGGCTTAAACACATTGGGATTTGTTTTTCTCACAAAACAGGAAGGTCTGGAGGCAGCAGTAGTTAATCCTGCTTTGAAGGCTGATTCATGTCAAGGACAGCCTCTGTAGCCCCTGCACCCTCTTCCTCAAGACTGCAGATGGGCTGCGGTAGTGGCAGGCATCACGCTGCATTTGGGATTCGGGCAGCAGCATATGTCCCTTTAATCCGGAAGGCTCAGCACTCTCGGAACCCCTCCCCGCCCCCAGTGGATGTCTGCTTGCATCTTCTTGATTAGCTGCAAAGTGGTGCTGAGAGAGAGCAGATGGAACGTTTCTGAAAAGTTAAATACAAGAAAGGGTTTAGGAATGCGAATCGGGTTGGTCTTTTCCCAGGTCAGCCCCAGTGCACCTCTTTCTAGAGAACACACTGCCCCTGCCAAAGGCTTGGAGGACCACCCTCAAGACCACCCAAGCCATGGCATCCACCTTCCCGAGTCCTGCGCATCCAGATGACGTGCAGGCGTCCCCTTGGGTTCCAGAGGGAGCTCCTCGTGATCCCACCAGCTATAGCCCAAAGACATGTAGTCCATCATCAACATATTGAGTAAGGAATGGTGGAAGAGGAAACAGACCATTGCAATACAATCCCCCTTCAGAAACTCAGAGGATGGGAAGACAAAACGAGTCACACGCGAGATCCTGCTGGAAGGAGCAGTGAGGTCTCCCTGCCCTGGCGATACAGCGAGCTCCCCAGTGAGCCAGCCTGGCACCTCGTATCAGACCTTCCCACTGACTTCCATGGCCTCTGGGAGGGTCCTCCAAGTCCTCATCTAAGCAGGGCCCTGGGCATGACACCCTTGATGGAGAACATAGGGTTTTGCAATTCAGTTCTTGAGTATGGGTTCAGGGGCTGCAGATGGCCTCATGGCCTGAACAGACAGGGGCTACTGCTAGCCAGCCTGAGGGCTTCTTTGTTGCTGTTTTTGAGATAGGGTTCACTCTGTTGGCCAGGCTGGAGTGCAGCAGTGCAATCATAGCTCACTACAGCCTTGACCTCCGGGGCTCAGGTGATCCTCCCACCTCAGCCTCCTGCATAGCCAGGACCACAACAGGCACGTGCCACTGCACCTAGTTAATTTTATTTTTTTTAGAGATGGGCTGTCACCATGTTGCCCAGGCTGGTTTCAAATTCCTGGGCTCAAGTGATCCTGCCACCTTGGTCTCCCAAGGTGCTGGGATTACAGGAGTGAACCACTGCAGCCTTTGGTTTCTGGGACAATGTAATTACCTTACACATCTAGCTGTAAATTCCTGGTCTGTTCTGTTTGGTCGCATGCTCGAGCAGCCATAGCAAAGGCCTTCTCTCCACACATCATCCAACCTAACACCTTCCCTCTCCACCCACCTCCTCTTCTGTCTCCCAGAGGCTGGCCCTGGTGACCTACCCACCTCCTCTTCTGTCTCCCAGAGGCTGGCCCTGGTGACCTGCCCACCTCCTCATCTGTCTCCTGGAGGCTGGCCCTAGTTGCAGGAAAACAGGCTCAGGGCTGCCACTGATTCTACATTATGGTGAGTTGTTTAATTATGTCATTGCATATTACAATGTATCAATAATAGAAATAAAGTGCACAATAAACGTAATGCTCCTGAATCATCCCCAGACCATCCCTCAACCCTGGTACATGGAAAACTGTCTTCTACAAAATTAGTCCCTGGTGCCAGAAAGGTTTGGGAACCACTGTTTTACGCTACAGCTTTAGTCTCTAGGTCTCACAACAGGTGAGCACACAACTGATCATTTACCATCAAGTAGGACCCTGATTTTCCAGGCTGAAGGAGTTGGGTCCCCGCCCCACCACTGGACCTCCTCTTAGCCAATGCCATACATTAGTGTCTGTCACCTGGAGCCACTGGCTCTCAGATACCAAATTCCCTATCTGTTAGGTATAGGTCTGTTTTTTGTTTGTTTTTGAGATGGAGTTTTGCTCTTGTTGCCCAGGCTAGAGTGCAATGGTGCGATCTTGGCTCACCGCAACCTCTGCCTCCTGGGTTCAAGCGATTCTCCTGCCTCAGCCTCCCAAGTAGCTGGGATTACAGGCATGCGCCACCATGCCTGGCTAATTTTGTATTTTTAGTAGAGACGGGGTTTCTCCGTATTGGCCAGGCTGGTCTGGAACTACTGACCTCAAGTGATTCGCCTGCCTTGGCCTCCCAAAGTGCTGGGATTACAGGCGTGAGCCACTGCACCCTGCAGGTGTACATCTGTTAAGTCACAGAAACCCCAACTTACTATGACTTAACAAAAAGGGATTTCTTTTTCTTGTAGAAGTCAGGGTGAGCAGTCCAGGACTGGTGCAGAGGCTGGATAATGTTCTAGTCCACCCACTGCAGTGAGCTGGAGTTGCTCACGGTCTGAGCCTTTCCCTGCATCTCCAGCCACCGGGCCCCAGTTCAAGGTTGAAGCCGGGGACACAGGAGTCTCAGCAGCTGTGTTTTTCCTTTCACCAAGAAAATGAAAGCTTTCCCCAGAAGATGGAGATATTTCCACTTTCATCTCACCAGACAGAATGATGGCACTTAGGTGCTGGGGAAGTGAGAAATTTGTTTCCTACAGAAGGGGTTTCCCGGAGAAGGGCTGGGGATGGCGGGTCACCAGCTCAGCAAGGTCCACAGCGCTGCTCTCTGGGGAGGAGGAGAGGGCCTCTGCCGGCCTGCAGGGCCTGTTCAAAACACCCTGAGCCTGGGGTATTTAAGGTGCTTTGTACCTGACTCCTTACAACTCACTCAGAGCAAATGGTTTAGACAAGCACCAATCTTGAAGGAATTGAAAACACTTTGCTAAATAAAATGAATCATTTTAGATTCCCAAGATTAACTGACGTTCTGTAGGTCGGCACAAAGTCATGGCTTTGCCATCTGACGGAGGACGCGCAGCGGTCGTCTCTGGCTGGGTAGACTGAGACTTGAACACTGAGGGACTTAGGACCAGCGGTGCCGTCCAGGCCTGGCTGCAGACAGTGAGTCACTCTGCCGCTCAAGGATCAGGCAAACTGTGTGAACCAGTGTTAACTTTTGAAGTTTCGGTGTGGATGAGTGTTCAGTGGCTTCAGTGAAGGGTTCATGCTTTGGAATTACAATTTTTTTCTTTTTTCTTTTTTTTTTTTGAGACCGAGTCTTGCTCTGTCACCCAAGCTGGAGTGCAGTGGCGCGATCTCGGCTCACTGCAACCTCCGCCTCCTGGGTTCAAGCGATTCTCCTGTGTCACCCTCCCGAGTAGCTGGGACTACAGGCGCGCGCCGCCACACCCGGCTGATTTTTTTTAGTAGAGACGGGGTTTCACCATGTTAGCCAGGTGGTCTTGATCTCTTGACCTCATGATCTGCCCGCCTCGGCCTCCCAAAGTGCTGGGATTACAGGCGTGCGCCACCGCGCCCGGCTGGGTTTTTTTTTTTTTGAATCCTCAGTCACCAGAATTGTTTTTGTTTTAGTAAGGCTGTAAAAGCCAGAAAGGGGGAAAAAAGTAATATATTTTCTCTAAGCTCTGAACGTGGGGGTTTCTTGGGCCAAATTGTACCTTCATTTGTTTACTAGCATTGTTGTTTACATATTTTAGAGTCATATTTGTGTCTTTTTGAATAGGATTTTGGGGTATCTAATACTTTAAACAAATTCTCATACTGACTAATAGTAAGCTGTTAATAAATCCTTCTCCAATGGTTAACTTCAATGCTATAAAAATATATACTTTCGTGAACGTTTCTTACTCTGCGGTTAAGTACAGAGGTAGCATTTTTCAATACTGGAAAAAACAAGTTATATCACTATTTCCTCCTTGCCTAATATTTCCAAATTCATTTGTTTCAAAAAGAAGTTCTGCCTTGAGTCTCTCCTTCCCGTCACGCCCAGGGAAGATAATCTACCCAACACAAATCAGCTCACTACGGGCCACTAAACAGCTCAGCAAATCCGGTGGCACCACCCTGTTGGAAATGTTATTTCAGTCTCTGGAAACAAGTTCTGGGTGTGCCCGAAAGATTGGCATTAACGGGAGGGGACTCACTTCTTGGAGCGAGAGGCTGTGTGGGAGAGCAGTGGGAAGCCTGAGAGGACATGTGAGCCGGAGGGATTATTTTTGTCATAAAACATGCTTTGTCCAAAGGCTTGGAGGAAAAAAGCACTGGCTTCATTTCTGCACAGTCATTGTTGTTAAAATAGCACAATTGGTGCCATGCAGCAGAATGTGAAGATTCTGTATCATCCTCCTTGCAAGGGAGAAGGTGTTTGTGAGCTTTATATGCCAATGTCCACCGGGAAGGCCAGAGGGCATTGGAGACTTTTTTTTTTTTTTGAGACCGAGTTTGACTCCGTCACCCAGGCTAGAGTGCAGCGGCACAATCTCGGCTCACTGCAGCGGCACAATCTCGGCTCACTGCAGCCTCCACCTCCCGGGTTCAAGTGATTCTCCTGTCTCAGCCTCCCAAATAGCTGGGCTTACAGGCACACGCCACCATGCTGGGCTAATTTTTGTATTTTTAGTAGAGAGAGGGTTTCACCCTGTTGGCCAGGCTGGTCTCGAACTCCTGACCTCAAGTGATCCAATATTGTTGAGCTGGATCAGTGGGTGTTAGGCATCAGAACTGCCCTTGAAGGCTGGTATGGTGGCTCACACCTGTAATCCCTTGCACTTTGGGAGGCCAAGGGTGGAGGGTCGCTTGAGCCCAGGAATTCAAGCCTGGGCGACAAGAGCAAAACTCTGTCTCAAAAAAAAAAAAAAAAAAAAAAAAAAAAGCAAAAAAACAAAACAACAACAAGAAAAAAAAACAAGAACTGAATGTATTTTCCTTTGGAGAACAGGACTGGTGGAGGCAGAGTGCTGTTCTGATTTATGAGTATTCGAAGACTTAGTTGATTTTATAATTATGTACAGATATTATTTTGACAAAAACTAAAATAATAGGAATACCAACTGTAAACTTACTTTTCAATCCAAATTTTGGTAATAATTATGCAAAATTCAGTTCAGAATGACTTAATCCAGTTGCACCCTCATAAAATACCTGTGTATACAGCGGTCATCTGGGAGAGTTTATTGAATCACCATCAGCTTACTTCTGAAGCGATTCAGCATCAATGATTGTTACTTAGTTCCTTATTCTGAACCTAAGCACAGTATTGCAAGTAACTGCAAAGCATGTCTGCCAAATTATCAGACTTTTATTCTATTTATTCCTTCTGCTTTTTTCCAAGAGAAATGAGTAATAAAGTTCCCTTAGCAACCCCCTTCTTGTCAACCCACTTCCTCCCCTCATGTGAAACCTGGTTTCAGCAAGCCAGGGACCCACAGGGGTTTGTCACGAACCCGTCCATGGATAGACACTGTCTTAGCTTATGTGTTCACTGCTTAGATTTGAGCCTTAAGTTGTGGGAGAAAAATGCAACAGGAAGAGAAGAGGATAATAGAGATTTAATAGGAGATATTTTAATATTGTGTGAGAGTACAGAGGAGGAAAAAAGGGTGGTTACTAAATAAAAAGACCCAGCTGTTATCAAATCTGCAACTTGCTGATACCCTTAGACCATATATAAAAATACATTGACCAGGTGCAGTGGCTCAGTGCCTGGAATCCCCATACTTTGGGAGGTCAAGGCAGGAGGATTGCTTGAGTCCAGGAGTTCGAGACAAGGCTAGGCAACATGGTGAAACCCCATCTCTACAAAAAATACAAAAATTAGCTGGGCATGGTGGGATGTGCCTGTAGTCCCAGCTACTTTGGAGGCTGAGGTGGGAGGATCGCTTGAGCCCAGGAGTTTGAGGTTACAGTGAACTATGAATTTAATAATCTTGACTTCATATAAATGACATTTCAAAATCTTTACAATATCTTGCTATAAATAAAGTAATGTGTACAGCTCCATCATTTACATAAATCTAGACCCTCATGGCTGTGGTCAGGACTCAACCACCTCTATACCTTAGTGCCTTAGATCAGGGGTTGCCAATAAAAGAGAAAAGAGAGAGACCAACCCAGAAATACACTGACTAGTAAAAGTCCCAGAAAGAGAAATACAGTGAAGGAAGGAAGGTCAATTATCAAAGAACTATTATGAGAAACATTTCTAGAATTGAAGGATATGAGTTTCTAGATTGAAAGAGTCCATCCCCTGGCCAGGCACAGTGGCTCATGCCTGTAATCCCAGCACTTTGGGAGGCTGAAGCAGGCGGTTCACTTGAGGTCAGAAGTTCAAGACCAGCCTAGCCAACATAGTGAAACCCTGTCTCTACTAAAAATACAAAAATTTGCCAGGCATGATGTGCATGCCAGTAATCCCAGCTACTCGGGAGGCTGAGGCAGGAGAATCACTTGAACCTGGGAGGTGGAGGTTGCAGTGAGCCGAGATCACACCACTGCACTCCAGCCTGAGCAACAGAGCGAGGTTCCGTCTCCAAAAAAAAAAAAAAAAAAAAAAAGAGGGTTCATCCCCAATGCCCACCATGCTGAACGAGAAGAGGTCCACGGCATAGTCGTGAAACTTCCAGTGGTTCCAGAACCTTCCAGAGAGAAGAAAAACAGGTCAGCAAGGAGGACACTGACTTTACCAACAGCAAAACAAGAAAATGAGAATGTAGCAACGCCCTCAAAATTCTGAGGGAAAATGGGTTTTAATCAAGAAGTCCACATTTAGTCAGACTAGCAATTCAGCATGACAGAATTATGATTTTTGTGGGTGGTGGTGAGTGCCTGTGGTCCCAGCTACTCTACAGGCTGAGGTGGGAGGATCGCTTCAGCCCCTGAGTTCAAGGTTGCAGTGAACTGTGACCGCGCCACTGCACTCCAGCCTGGGCAACGGAGACCCTGTCTCAAAAGAAAAATAGAAAAAGAAAAATGCAGAATTAAGATTTTTCAGACATGCATGGCCTAACAAACTATATCTCCCCTGTATCTTTTCTTAGGAAACTACTTCAAGATAAGCTCCACCAAAAATAGAGAGGAAATCAAGAAGATTAAGACACAGGATCCAGCGCAACGCTCCAGCACAGGAGAGACCAAGAGAACGTTTGACAATCCACTGACTTCCTAGAAAGCAGATGAGTGGGCTGGGCACGGTGGCTCACGCCTGTAATCCCAGCACTTTGGGAGGCTGAGGTGGGTGGATCACCTGAGATCAGGAATTCGGGACCAGCCTGGAGAAACCCTGTCTCTAAAAATACAAAAATTAGCCGAACGTGGTGGCACATGCCTGTAGTCCCAGCTACTCAAGAGGCTGAGGCAGGAGAATGGCGTGAACCCGGGAAGCAGAGGTTGTAGTGAGCCAAGATCGTGCCACTGCACTCCAGCGTGGGAGACAGAGCTAGACTCCGTCTCAAAAAAAGAAAAAAAAAAAAAAAAAAAAGAAACAAAGTTTAGCTTTCCCATGCACCCACCCCCCGCACCGCGCCCCCCAACACACACACCCTCCTATTCATTCTTTCAAGTTAGGCCTAGGGCAACATTTAAAAACAAACCTGTAATCAGTATTTATATGATATGGCATTTTGTGTATTCATCTCAGCTGAGTCAGTTGTATATATCATGGTTAATTACCATTATTCTACAACTTTGGAAAGCCCCTCATCTTCCCGCTCCTGGATGGACCGCGAGTTCTCCAGGCCCCTATATGGCTATGGACCAAGACTTCTTTCATCATGACGTTAGGAACTGCTTCCTCTCTCCTACTTGGGGTTCCCTATTTCCCCGAGTCAATGCCATCTTTTTCTGGGTTTACTCCTTCAGTTGTAGCGAGTTAAAGACTGAATGGAGATGAGGGAGGTGGAAAGTAAGTACAGCCTCTTCTTCTGAGACATCTGCTTAGGAAGAGAAGGAAGGAGCCTCATGAGGATGTATTTAGAAGTATGGAGGCAGAGACCAGCAGCAGGCCAGCTAAAAAGTTAAAAGTAGTTCCCGCGGGGGAGGTATGCAGCTGGCGACTGTTGTTTCTCAATTATGGGGCTTGTGGTGCCAATAAACCTCGCATGAGTAGCAACTCAGCAGACCCAGGATACGTGTTGGAAGGAGAATGAGGGAAGGGGCAATTCTCCAGGCAGCAGGGAGAGCGTGAGCAGAAGTCACTGCCAACGCTCCCACCACAGGAACCTAAGGGAAGGGGCGGCGCAGCAAGGGCAGTGAGAACGCCCCGGCTTCCAAGCACGAATCTAGACGCGGTAAGGATTGTGTATATGGGAGTGGCTTGAACAGCTGAGGCACTGAGTCGGAAGATGAGAGGGGTGCACGGTTAAAGCAGGGAGACCAGCGGGAGCCCACGGGCCTACTCCCAGGAGATGAGGGGTCAGAAATGAAGGAGCTCCACTGCGTTACCACGAAAGATGGAAAAGAAACAGAACCGGCGGTCCTCAACTACAGACTGGATCTAGATAGAAGGTAAAGTGAGGAATGGAGGGTCATTCTTGGGTTTCTGAGTTAGATGACTGAATAGATGATGCTTTCCCCCAAATCAGAGAGTTTAGCAGGAGAGCTTGAAAGGGAAGAAGTGAGTTAAAGTTTGGGACATGTGTTTGAGGTGCAAAGGGGACAGTCAGGGGATGATGTCTAATAGGCACTTGGATACAGATCTAAAGTTTGGTAAGGAAGACTGGCTGAGATTCAAATATGGGTGAGTCACAGAAGCAGCCCAAGGCCAAGGCAAGGAGATAAAAACACTTGGGAAGAGGTAAAGGGTGAGCGATACAAGGAGGCACTGGCAGGGCCGTGGTCTCCGTCCTCAGGAAGGGAGTGGTTACCAGCGTCAAGTGCCATAAAACGTCAGGAGACTCACTGCACGGCTCTTAGCTGAACTATCAAGGAGGCCTGGTGGAAGCAGAGGTCTAATTTGTAGTCGACGCAGTCCTCATTCTGCAAGTGTGGGCTGAGTGGAAGAGGCAGTAAGAAGCAAGGAGGTGGAGGCAGGATGTTGGGATTCTCTGAGAAAAAAGAATGGGGACACCAGGGAGTTGGGGAGTGGCTAAAAATCCAAGGTTTGACCTATTTCCATTAAAGATGGGAGAGATTTGAGGAAGTTTATATGCCAGTACAGAGCTTGAAAACGGGGCAGACAAAAGGAAAGTCTTACCATGTAATCCAGCAATCACACTCCTAAATATGTACCCCGCTAATGTGAAAACATGTCCATGAAACACCTGCACATGGATGCTTACAGCTTTACTCATAGCTGCCAAGAACTAGAAGTAATCGATATGGCCTTCAGTACGTGAATGGATAAACATATGGTGGTACATCCGCACAATGGAATAAAGAACGAGCTATCAAGCCACAACAAGAGATGCATGAATCTGACAGGCACGTTGCCAAGCAAGAGCAGCCAGTCTGAAAAAAGCTGTGTGGTATGTGCTTTCCAGTTACGTGACATTCTGGCAAAGGCAAAACTAGAGATAGTCAACACATCAGTAGTTGCCAGGAATGCAGGTGTGGAGTAGGGTGGAAATTTCACTACATAGATGAAGCACAGGGGATTTCTTAGGGCTTTGAAGCCATTCTGTGTGATACTATAAAGACGAATACATTAAGCTTTTTTTTTTTTTTTTTTTTTGTGACAGAGTCCCTCTCTGTCACCCAGGCTGGAGTGCAGTGGCGCAATCCTGGTTCACTGCAACCTCCGCCTCCTGGGTTCAAGCAATTCTCCTGCCTCAGCCTCCTGAGTAGCTGGGATTACAGGCATGTGCCACCGCACCTGGCTAATTTTTTTTATTTTTAGTAGAGACAGAGTTTTGCCATGTTTGCCAGGCTGGTCTCAAACTCCTGACCTCAGGTGATCTGCCTGCCTCGGCCTCCCAAAGTGCTGGGATTACAGGCATGAACCACTGCACCCGGCCTGACATTAAGTTTTGTCAAAGCCCATAAAACTTCAGAGCACGACTAAATCTTAATTTATGCACATTAAAAAAAAAAAAAAAACCAGGCCAGTGGCTCACATCTATAATCCCAGCATATTGGGAGGCCGAGGCAAGCCATAACACCAGCCCATAGTCCAAGAAACAGCAGCAGCTTGGCTAAATGGCTAAATGCCTCACCACCAAGTAACGAGGTTCACCAGTTTTTCAGCCCAGGGAAATTGGGTCCTTACCAGTCCCATCCTACCTCCTCCATCTTTCAGGATTTGTCATGTGCAATCCCAGCTATCAATCTGTTATCAGTCAGGGGTCTTAGGTGCAGATTTAAAAATTCACTCTAGCTTGTTTAAGCAGAAAGAAATCTACCAAAAAATAAAAAAATTTAAAAAAAAGGATTGGGTGTGGTGGCTCATGCCTATAATCCCAGCACTTTGGCAAAAAGATCATTTGAGCCCAGGAGTTCAAGACCAGCCTGGCCACCATGGTGAAACTCTTTTTCCACTAAAAATAAAAAAATTAGCCAGGTGTAGTGGCACATGCCTGTAATCCCAGCTTCTTGGGAGGCTGAGGCACAAGAATTGTTTGAACCTGGGAGGTGGAGGTTGCAGTGAACTGAGATTATACCACTGCACTCCAGCCTAGGCAAGAGTAAGACTCTTGTCTCAAGAAAAAAAAAAAAAAAGGAAAAGGCCAGGGACAAGCCGCAGGTTTTATGTAAAGCAAAATTCCCAAACCCCTTCATAGACTGCTCTGCCAGATACCACACACCAGCAGGGATGACAAGGTCTCTGCCACTGCTGCCCCCAGTGCCACACAACACTGTGCAGAGGAACCCTTGCCAAAGTCAGAGGACAGACTCTTCACACAGCTTCTCTCCCACACTGCGGTGCTGGTCTGATCAGAAATCCCAAGCGCACAACCCTATTCAACCTGCAAGACAGGCTGGGAAAGCAAGTTTCTAGTCTCCTGCGGGGAGGAGGGAAACGAGGAAGTTCCCCACACAGAAAAAGGGGTTTCAGGCTGGGCGCGGTGGCTCACGCCTGTAATCCCAGCACTCTGGGAGGCCGAGGCAGGCGGATCACAAGGTCAGGAGATCGAGACCATCCTGGCTAACACAGAGAAACCCCTTCTCTACTAAAAATACAAAAAATTAGCCGGGAGTGGTGGCGGTCCCAGCTACTTGGGAGGCTGAGGCAGGAGAATGGCGTGAACCCAGAAGGCGGAGGTTGCAGTGAGTCCAAATCACGCCACAGCACTCCAGCCTGGGCAACAGAGCAAGACTCCATCTCAAAAAAAAAAAAAAAAAAAGGGGGTTTCGAAAACTCACAGATGGGCCACCAAGAATCACAAACGTCTATTACACGGAACCTTGCCAGTTATATTGTAGTTTACATAATTTTTAATTTTTATTGAAATTTAAAATTTTTATATTAGCTTAAATGTTAATATTGAAAATTAATTTCAAATTTCTCAAGTACTAACTTGCAGGAGATTTAGAAATTATTCCACTATCAGAAATTCATTATAAATAAAGCACTAACTGATTAATGCAGTTATTTTAAAAATAAAAGACTGGGGAGAAAGGCATGCACTAAGTTGTGCCCATGCGAACGGAAATCAAGTAGTATGAGTTGCTTTCAATTCTCTGGTTGCTGACCATGAGAATGTTAGGAAAAGCCACCCATTTAGGTGCGAACAATGTTATTACAAAGCATAACAACAATAAATGCATGCATGAAAGGTGGGTTGGAACCATTAGTTTCTAAAATTAAACTAGTCCTCGTTACATTCAGCATGGCACACTCGGGTACTTGTAAGCTCAAACATGGTGTCCGCTGGAGAAATGGTATGCCTAATTCCATAGATAACTAAAGTTCCAGGGCTGCTTTTGATTCTTACTCTCCTCCACAATGTTCAATTATGTAATTTACCTCACATTCCTTAACCCCAACTTACTTTACAGAACAGGTGCACTTTTATCATAAAACTCAATTTTATTCAATAAAATAATACCACAAAAGATAAAATGTTATTCTTTTATTTATGTTAAATAAAAACATGAGAAAATCCTTTTTTAAAAAGGGTCAGAATATTCCTTATGTCTCCAAACCAAGTCCATGGATGCAAAGAAATGCTGAGTTCTTGATACACTTTCATGTCATAATAACCAAAGGAGACAACACGGGCTCGAGTCTTTCAGCTGCCACTTAGGAAAGTCACATGCAGTATTTGGGAAAGCAAGGAACAGAACACAGGCATGAGTATTTTCTGGAAATAACTCCTGCCCTGGCAATGAACCTCAGTACCAAATATTTTTGTTTTCTTTTTAGTGGTCCTGATAAATTTTTAAGCCACACATCCTACTGAACTTCAATGATACAATTTCTCACAATTCCAGAATTCTATTAATTGGCAGTACAGTTTACTTGGCCAATGTGGATAATCTTATACATTTTAAAATTACACACAATAGAACACTATTGCAAATTCTGCCAGTAGAAACATGACCCCAAGGAACTGCCATTTCCAAAACATAACTAGGCACACATTTACAATGCACCTGCTAGGTTTTGAATTCATTTGTCATTTCTGATCTACCCTAAAGACTATGCTTGAGTCTCTGAAAACAAATGCTAGATTCATGATTTCTATACCCACATACTCCATAACTCCATCACAAACCCTACAGTCTGACTTAGCTTAACGGCAAATGATTCATCCAATAGGCCATGGTATGTTCACAATTCTTCAATCTTATTCAGGTTGTAAAGACGTTTTTCTACGACTGGAGTCACTAAGAATTTCTCTGTTAGAGAAAGCATCATTTTCACCTTTGGCACACTGCCAAGATGATACTTTACTACAGAATTTAGGAAACTACAATTTAGTAACTTGCAGGCTTTATTAAAAGAAAAAGAAAAACAAAGAATAATTTAATATAACCCCATGTCCCAAAACTTTCTATTTTTTTTTTTCTTTTTAGTGCAAGAAATGCTGCATCATTGAAGCACTTGAGAATTACCATGAAATCTAACAAAAAATGTCATTAACTCAGGAGTAGTAATAAAAAAGAGAAACAACCAGAGAGGCACACAGATTGTTGTTTTTTTAAAAGGATTTTTATACTATATTAAAAAACCACAAAATAAAAAAGGGATCAATCAACATATATCTTAGAAGTCCTTCCAAGAGTCTTGGTATGCAACAGCCATGAGGCTGTGACCTTTTTCCTTCTTTTCTCAGCCTGCAGTTCACTTAAGGATCACCGGAGATGACTCGTGCTCTAGTTCTTAAAATCAAACTTGTTCTGCCAAATCCAAGACCCTGAATTTGTCCAAATTGTAGAAACATGCTTTTACCACCCGTCCACCAAAATACCTCCCATTCAAGTCAACAACCGCTGAAAGGCAAACAAAAGACAGTTAATATAGGTATCCTATAAGATAAAGGTTTAACTTTAAACAGTAACTTTACTTGTAAAGATTAAGGCTGTAAATTCAACTTTTTTATTCTTTAATATTTAGCTGTACAACTAACCTTTAATTGCTGATTCAACTCTCTCAAATTCTAAAAATATCCGTACTGCTTCATCATCAGGGGCACCAGGAATCTGGAAAAAAATGAGAGCATGATGAGTAAAGGATTTGAGATTGCATTGAATGAGTTTTCTCTTTTAAATGATTTCTCAGAGTGAATATTCTAATTATCATCATATACAGTCAAGTAGTTGTCAAATACCAAGGAAATAAGTATAATTTGTTCATCATCAAAAATGTACTGAATGCCTGTTTTTATGACAGGCATTGTTAGGTGCCAGGAACACAGGGCCAGGCAGTCTCTGACCTCATAAAGGCCCTGTGCCAGCTGATGATGTAAACAAATAATTATGTGGTCAACAAACAGCAATAGCATAAAGAAACAGAGGAAGCAGAGCTTTCAGATTAAAAAGGTTGGTGCTCTAATGGCCTTTCACATCAGGTCTCATTTTGATTAGCTCTGTCTAGCTCTCCTAGCCCTCTGTAATTCCACCCACCTAAGCACTTCTGCTAATCCCCAACAGGCCCATCCATTCCATTTTGGTAGTCCTGATCTTCACTGTCTCCTATGAGCCATTATCCCAATCAGAACACCCTTCCCTGCAAATCCCACCTGTTCATTTCAAAGCGCAGCCCATATCTGCTACTGCTCACAAGGCAGTCTCTATTTTTTCACTGATCTAATCCTTTTCTCAACTCCTGAACTTAGTCAATACTACCTAGTCTAGTAACTGAGTATCCTTTAGTTATTTTATATGTGTTTGTGTTTCTTCAACTGAACACACCACTGAGAGTACAGAGCATGCTTCCTGTAATCCAAGTGCTCTCTGCACAGTGCAGTGCATGTGAGAGGCACTAAATACTCACCAAATGACTGAAACCAAAGGTATGTCTAAGGAACTAAACTACTGAGCACACTAGAATCAAGGTCTTCAGTCATCATACTGATCTTCAATCATGAAGCATTCCTGTTTCTTCACCAAATAAAACTCGAAGTCACTGTCTTTATGTTTAAGACTGTAATAACTGAGCAAGAGAAGTACAAATAACCAACGCCTGTCACTTTCTGCAGTAAGAATGTTACTTATAGCATACCCCGTCCTGTTTGTAGAAAATGTTTTGTAATCTGCCAATTACAACTTGTGTTATAAACATCAAAAGAAAACGCTCTTACTTCAAATATCACACATTTTCCAACTTTGCCATATTTTTCACATTCTTCCTTGGTTTCAACTTCCAAGTCTTCATCCACCTCTCCTGCACCAACCATGTTCTTTAAACACAAAAATAAACAAATTCAAGTACCAGGTATAATTTACAAACACCTAGCAGAGGTATATAAATATGACTCAGTGATGGTAAATGTTCTCAATCCCAAATGACATAATGAAAAATTTCATCCCCAAAGTACCCAAAAGTTAGGATTTCCTAAAACACTAAAACATATATTAAGCCTGTAAAGAGTTACAAAAGCATCTACGCAAGCACCAAAATGTATAAACTATCTGAAGCTCTAGCAATTTCAAATATTTAATTACTCACTGCAGTCTTAAAACACTGTACTTAGCAAAGAGACTTACACATTAGTGAAAAATCTAAAATCAGCCTTACGTGGGATCTGCCCAAAGTATTATTTGCAAAGTATCATTTTCAGTTTTAACTTTTAGGGGGAGCAGGGTAGGTTGGGGTGACACACACAAATGTAGGCAGGCGGACAGCTTGCTTTCCTCAGCTTCTTACCCTTAGTAGGACCACTTTAGTAGGACACTTAAGTATTTCAGTCAGCGGATTTGAATCTGACTTCTTGGATGCATCTGTATCAAAACATATCATTAGATGTGTTACAGAACTGAGTCCTACTTGTAATAATTAATTTAATTTCAATAGCGATCCCCACCATTTATGTCCTAGGCATCTATACAATTGGCCTTTGAGCGAAAACACAGCCTTATCTGCAATGAAAGCCTCTGCTTTGCTTTGGCATGTTTTTACAATAGCATGTGGATGTTTTGAGACTCCACCATTACCTGCAATTTTTGCTCATCTCACTTCCCAAAGGGCTGACAGGGCATGTGAGTGCTAATTCCTATAGGTGAGTTGACTTGGAGCAAACATTCAAGGTCACGGGCCCAGGGGAATATGCTGTTACTAATCCAGCCACCGGCTGCCTTACTTCAGATAACCTCACAAGTCGGGACGACTGTTGGTTTCTGGCACTCACCTGTCAGGCTCGTGAGGTATCCTAGCTGTGTATTAACGGGGCTGCCAGAAAAGTTTTCTTCTTTATTTAGCAAAGGAAGTTCAGCTAGGCTGACTCAAACTTAATTTCCCTGATTAAAATGCTAACATATGTTTGTCTCTTTCCTGAATTCCCTCAATACAGAACAGACTGTAAAAATTAAATGAAAATAAAACACCAACTAGGCATCATTTACCAAGAGACTGCAACATAACATTAGATCTCGCAAAGCAAACAATCTGTAAGAGAACCAGAAATCACATCTATACTGAAAGGGCAAGAGGGAAAAGTAGAGACGACCTCTGAGATGGAGATAGCACGTATATTCACTGCCACACTATATGGCTCTGTCCTTCATGCTCTAAACACATAACCAAGATTGCTTCCTGAGGACTATTCATTTTCTGCCCAAGTTTCTCACCATCTTTTCCTCCACAAGCCTTCACCTCTACCTCTGTTCTGAAAAAATAAAGATGAGCCTCAGGATTCCTGGTTTCACAAAACAGAAGTGGCAGTGCATCATATGATCAGGACGGCCTGTGTTCTAGTGATGGCAGGGCCAGCCCTCTCCCTCTGGCCACATTCGTCATTGTCCTCCTGCTGGCACATCAGGATCAAGACTGGCCATGTCTGATACGGATGGGGCCAGTCCTTTCCCTCTAGTCACACGCTTCCCTGGGGACACACCTTTCTCTGTGGCGTCGCCCACGATGATCTTGCCGCCACGCTTGCTGGTCTTCTCCACTGACAAGGCAGTGCTCAGGCCCTGCTCGTGCTTCCCCAGACCCTGGCCCTCCCGGAAGCCGTACTTCTGCATGATCTTGTGCGCCACCGTACCCCTGGCAGGAGGAGAAGGGAAAGGACTCTTAGCCTTGACATCGTCAACTGGAGATAGGTTGCATTTTTACATCACAACAACCTCCTTCTGGAGAGAGTGCGTGCTCCACAGCGGTTTCAACAAAGTCACTCATTAACTAGGAGTGGGCTATTAGATGGAAGCTGTGGGGATGTGCAGCATGAAAGAAATAGAAAAAGCTATGACTAAGATCCAGAATATCTTGTTGTCTTGGAGGGGAAATGTCAGTTTCTCTGGTGGAGCCTCCTCAGTGCCCTGCTAGGAAACACAAGACCTTTTGTGTGCTCCGGACCTGCACTGCCACATAGCTTATGAGCACAGTTTATTAAAAAGTGGCTATCAAAAAGTAAGTATGAAGTTTCATATAATGAAGATGATCCCATTTTCCTAAATAGCACAGGAGAGTTTCCAACCACAGACTATACAAATGAAAGAACCCTTAGAGATCACCTATTTAACAAATGAGAAACGGAGGCCAAGATTAGCTGACTAGCTTAAGGGGTGGGCTTAGAAGTAATGCAAGACGCCATATTAGAAATTATTTGTACAGGCTGGGTGCAGTTGCTCACGCTTGTAATCCCAGCACTTTCGGAGGTTGAGGTGGATGGATCACCTGAGGTCAGGAGTTCAAGACCAGCCTGGCCAACATGGTGAAACCTCATCTCTACTAAAAATGTAAAAATTAGCTGGGCATGGTGGTGTGCACCTGTAGTCCCAGCTACTTGGCAGGCTGAGGCAGGAGAACTGCTTGAACCCGGGAGGCAGAGGTTGCAGTGAGGCGAGATCGCACCACTGCACTCCAGCCTGGGCGACAGAGTGAGACTCCATCTCAGAAAACAAATAAATTATTTGTACAGCTGTTAATGGTAGAGCTGAAACCGGACCCCACAACTCTCAGTCACTGCTTTCTGCAACAACCAAATGGCTCTCACACTGCGCTCTGAGGTGCGGCATGGGCCTGAAGGGCACCCCAACCCCATGGCCACTGCTGCTTAGGGCTTAAGCCACAAAACCCCGCTTCAACTGGAACTGCACCTACATTACTTCTTAACATTTTCATTGGAACAAGCTATTCTAGGGCTCAAAAGACCAGAAACTGCTGAAAGGTACCATCTTGCATCTTTCCTAAGCACAAGTTAAAGATGTAATTCCTGGTTAAAAGCAAATTCAGTAAAAAGTCAGTTTTTATCATAAACAGGGAAAACAAAACAAAACAAAACCAAACCAGCTTCACGTCTGTCCAACCCTCCAGCACACAAATCTTCCTGCAGCCACGGCCATGTCCTATGTCTGCACCATAAAACACGGTCACCACTTGCATGTGGTCACTGAGCACTGGAAGGGAGACCAGTGACTTTCAACCCCACCCGCTGTCTCCCCAGCTGCGTTTCTGCTACAGGCAGCAGCCGGCAGATGCAACACAGCACAGAACAAAGCCTTCGTGTGAAACCGCTTCATGGGACAGCCGTTTCACAGGATCAAAGTCAACAACACAGAACATCCTCTCAACCAAAATGTTTGCCAAGCCCAGCATGGTTTAAAAAAATCCCCAAGCCCCACCTGAGCGTCAGCCTTACAGTCAAATTTTATACGCTGGCAAACAAATGTCTACTTGTAGTTAGAATGACCCTGAGTTTTTTAGACCAAAGGTTTTAGAACCATGACCTCAAAGCAAATGGCCCACTTTATCAGGAAAAAAAACGTATCACCTGCCCTTTGGAGATAGTAAGTCAGCTCTGATTCATATGAACTATTTGCAAATGTTACAAAGGCGAATGTAAACATTAATCAGGTTCTGTGCCTGTCTAGAAAAATAATGTTCAATATCAAAATGAGTCAAAACTTCTAGTAGGAGGTTGCTGTTTTGAACAAGCCCCATCATTACACTGGAACACGCTCCACATGATTGAGGCAGGCACCGTGTGACCTGCACACACCAAGAGTCTCCCCATAGCCTGAACGTCCTCAGTTTCAAACAAGCTGCATCTATTGAAAGGGCTATCAACGCTTCACACTGTCTCTCAAGTCCTTAGATAAGAACATTAAATCATTACCCCATATTAGCGAGGAAGGAGTTGCTAGGTCCGGTTGGAGATCTCGGTCTGTCTTGTTCCTCGTACACTGGAGGAGGAATGGCTGCTTTGGAAGACTGTGATCGAGGTCTTGAATCCTCTTCATAAGGAAAATCTCGGGGTACTATTGGAGAAAAATAAAGTAGGCTCACCAAAATACTACAGAAAACACTTTGAAACCTCACTTGTATCAATTATTTATCTTGAACAAATTTAACCTACTTTTTGGTTTACCACAAGGAGTGAGAAAAACACCAAATCAATTTTACGGCCTTTATATGACTTTTTTTTAAAACCACAGAGGGAGGACACTACTTTCCTGATTCTAACTTTCCTTTTGCTATTTCTATCTCCTCAAACGTCCTCTTTATATCTTACTGAAATGTTATTTACCCTTTAAAATCTTCTTGAATGAATATTCTTGCCGGAAAGATGTTCTGTATGTTCTAAGGATATACAATCTGGCCATCTTTTGACTCCTGCAGTACCTTGGGTGCACCTGTCTAGACTCCGACCTCACTATCTCATCAGCTCACGGCCCACAAAGGTCTCCGAGGTTAGGGGCTACGCACTGGAGTGGCGGCTTCAACCTTAGTTACATGAAAGTCAGCAGGACGCTTTAAGACCATCGAGATGCCTGAGCCCCACTCCCAGAGACTGGTTTCAATTGGGTTTTATTGTTTGTCTGTTGTTTTCACATAATAGGTATTTCATAACATCTTAGAAATTATCTTCCTTAAAAGATAAATAATTCAACAAGTTTTAAAAAGTACTATAAATGAGAATATCCGCTTGGGATAGTTTAAGTATGGTCCAATCCAGAGAATGGGAAAATGACCTAGATGATATTCAGAAGTCCAATCCCAACCCCCAAATTCTAGAGCAGATCACTGCGAGAAGAACAGTGGATGAGGGTGTTTTGGCAACGCAATGACACACAAACCCACCTGCACTGAAATGGAAAGGGAAGAAAAAATCTAATCAAGGAAGGCAATGCCACCTTGTGGAGGGTCATGAATATAACAGCCTCTAAACCTCTGAGTTAAAAAACTGTCATGATCTGCTGTTTTAACTCCAAATGAATCTAACAACAAATAAGAAATGTTAACGAAATCAAAGTGAATTGCATAAAAAAGAGATGGATCCCACTGCATGAAATCCAAGCCTCAGAGCCTGGCATAGAAAGGTCTCTGCAGGAGGGTGCTGCATTCTGAGATCCAGGTGCGGCCTCAGGTGACAGAGCCAGGCAGGCTTGCAGGCCGTTTCCCTCTACACTCAGGAAACCTGGGGGCCCAAACTGAGATCCCCCATGATTGGGTTAAAGACCTGTATCAGAATAAAAGAGGAAGAAACAGATCTACTTACACTCTTTGTCTTTCTCTACCAGAGAAGTGGGTGGGGCAATGGCAGCTCCGCCCATACCTGCAAAACCACAAATCCAAGCATTAAAGGAGATTTCTGATGTCAGACTCCCAAAGGACTATGACACACCATATATCTATCACCCACCCCCACTAAGAAAAAACTAAAAAAGGAGGACCTGCTACTTCAGATGACCTCCTGCTACATATAAACAAACCTCTGATGCTAGGATTTAAAATGTAGAAAAGTGGCAACACTCCCTCAGATATGCAAAATTGTTCCTTCATAAAAGGAACTCAAGAGCCCCACAATGTAGTCTGCAAATGAATTTTAAGGCAAAACGATACAACCAAGAGAACCAGCAGTTACTTAAAAAGAGAGTAATGTAACTATTTACCGAGAGCAATACCCATAAGGCCCTTTATACACATGGCCTCGTTCAGGCTTCACAGACCTCTGAAGCAGATATTACTGCATCCAGTTTACAAATAAGAGAATGATCAGAGGGGAGTGAATCAACAGAAAGGGAGTAAACCCAGCTCCCTGCGATACCAAATCTCCCCCACCACACAGCACACTCCTTTTCCAGGGTGCAAACCACTGGAACTAAACACACATTTGAAAGTGTGGGTCCTTCTGGCTTCTGAAGAAACTGCTGCATGTTGTCACTATTTCTAGTGTGTTTCCTGGACAACAAATGGTGAACACAAACAAACCAAAAGAGATAAGACAGATCTTTTCTATCTGGTATCCGACAACTGGAAGGAGAACATCAGTGGAGACCACAAGCAATTTTGCATTAGGTATAAGTCCTAACATATATGGATTACGTATACATAATATTACATAACACATATGTATTATAGCTTAATCAACAATGAAATAAAAACAAAATGTAAAACTTTAAAAACTGATTACAAAGTCATGCTAAATCAGCACAAAATGTTTGACAAAAGAAATTCTTCTGGCTGGACGCAGTGGTTCACTCCTGTAATCCCAGCACTTTGGGAGGCTGAGGCAGGCAACTTGAGGCTAGGAGTTTTGAGACCAGCCTGATCAACATGGTGAAACCCCATCTCTACTAAAAACGCAAAAATCAGCTGGGCATGGTGGTGCACACCTGTAATCCCAGCTACTTGGTAGGCTGAGGCAGAAGAATCATTTGAAACTGGGAGATGGAGGTTGCAGTGAGCTGAGATGGCGCCACTGCACTCCAGCCTGGGCAACAGAGCAAGAGTGTCTCAAAAAAAAAAAAAAAAAAAAAAAAAAAAAAGCCGGGTGCAGTGGCTTATACCTGTAATCCCAGGACTTTGGGAGGCTGAGGTGGGTGGATCACTTGAGGTCAGGAGTTGGAGACCAGCCTGGCAAACATGGTGAAACCCCGTCTCTACTAAAAATGTAAAAATTAGATGGGCGTGGTAGCGCGTGCACACCTGTAATCCCAGCTACTCTGGAGGCCGAGGCAAGAGAATTGCTAGAACCCAGGAGGTTGAAGGTTGTGGTGAGCCGAGACTGCACCACTGCATTCCTGCCTGGGCAACAGAGTGACTCCATCTCAAAAATAAATAAATAAATAAATAAATTCTTCTAAAGAATTATTCTAGAAATTATTCTAAAGCCACTGTCCACGCATTTTGATGAACAGGACTGGACGATATAAAATCCTCGAGAAATATGAACCTGAGTAAAACCTTCTTCTGTTTCTTTTGAAATACTTCTATGATTTTATTAACCTTGTCACTAGGACCTAGAGTGATTACTGATTCTGAAAAGCAGATTAGCTCTAATAAGTTCAGTTAAAAAAAATTCAGGGTGATTACTGGAAATCTGCTACTAATCACATCAAAATAAGAACATCAATCTGTCAACAACTATACATATAACGGGCATGCCACTACTTCCCTATCATGAGCTACAAGGTCAAACGAAGTCTTCTCATTCAAAGCTATCTAGTTCCTGCTGGTGTTTAAGAAAAAAAAAAAAAACATCCTTAGTGTGGAAAGCATGCTCCTTATTAAAAAGGGCAGTCAATTTATAAGCTGGAAAAACAAGACCTACAAATATTCAACCTATATACTGAATTCCAAAACAAGTTAATAAAAACCGAACATTTGGGGATTAACTAAGATAGTGGATATGAAATGTGTCACAATGCCCAACACAGACACACTCAATGTTAACTATGCTTTCCCACTAAGAGAATCAACAGAGTGGACTCAGCATAGGCCAACTGGACTGTGCTGCAGGTAAAGACAGTGCAGGAACAGATTTTAAGCTAGTCCCAAAGTATCCAATAAATACATGTTAGAAAGTGGTTGTGAAGCTCAAAGGAAAATACATATGAAAACCCAATATAAATTAAAACTGTTACGCAAATGTGTATTGCTGGGATTCCAGAAAGAAAATTACCCCATCGATGTCAAATGAACTATTTATCAAACTGAAAAGAAAAAGCACACAGTGGAATTGCACTTCCAGTATTTATATATGTTTAAGACATATTTGTTCACGCCTTACTTCTTTTCCTCCTCTCTCGCTCATAATCTTCATCTTCATCAGAATCTGGATCTGGTCTCCTTGCAAACCCACTTGCTTCATGTCTGTCTTTACGCCTTCTGTGATAACAAAGGAAATAAATGTTCATCACAGATGAACCAATCTAGAGACCTGAACCTGGGATGACTTCCTCTTGACCGGAAGATATCCAGATCCTTTCACAATCAACTATTAAGTTGCAGGGGTAGAGGGGGTAGGAAGCATAACTGGTAAAAGACTAAAGTAGATAAAGTATGAAAAGTGAGAAGAATTCGAGAGATAAATTGAACCAATAAGTATATGAGAGTAACCAGCAAGAAAAAAAAGGTTCCTTGACATTGACCTCTTCCAATGTTAAGGCCTATCAACATAGTTATAGTTCAATCATTTCAATAGTCTATAACACTTTCACTCATGAAACGATTCAATAAATGGGAAACAGTATATTAATATTTAATACATGTTAACTATTTGATAATTACTACTAAATATTCTTAAAAAGAACTACAAATACATCCTACTACTCGTACTTTGCAAAAACATAAATAAAAGCTGCATATGAATTTTAAAAAATTCCGCCTGGCTCAAAAATAGTAAAGTTAAGAAGAATATTTTAAGTACTTTAAATAGCTGTGATTTTACAAGTTGAGAATCCCTTATTCCAAATGCCTGGAACCAGAAGTGTTTCAAATTCTGGAATATTTGCATTACAATTACCGGTTCAGCATCCCTAAGCCAAAATCCCCCAATGCACATTTCCTTTGAGCGGCATGTTGGCATTCAAAAGATTTTGGAGCATTTCAGATTTCGGATTTTTGAATTAGGGATAGTCAACCTATAGCAGAGTATCAGCATAGAAAAAAATTTTCAACATCAGGTTTATAAGTTATTTTTCTAACAACTCACTCAAAATATACACTTCAGGTCTTCAGTCTATAGGTGAAGTTTGCTGTGATTCTGAGATGTAACAGGTACAAATCGTAAAACAGTTTGATTCCTTGTAGTGACTGCTCAGATCACCCATGACAATTAACTTCAGCCTTACAGACAGCAGCGACACTCATTCATTAACATTTTAATGAATATTTCAACTGTAAAATATCCCCAAATCCAAAGGAAGCCTTACTTTTCCCTTTCTTCTATTTCCTTTTGTCTTTCCAGCTCCCGCTGTCTCTGTCGTTCCTCTCTTTGGCGCTTCACTACTTTCTCATAATCATTAGGAAACATAGGGTCATATTCATCAGCTAAGGGAATCAGAACTTCCCCTGCAGAAAACCCACTGGGAACAGGGTCCTGAGGAAGGTAAAAACAGCAGTAAAAATCATCTTTATATCTTACCAGTTTACTCACAGAATTAAGGCCAAAGCATATGGGAGATAAAAGGGCCTTGAACATCAGCTAGCCTCCTCCTTTGTTTTATAGACAAAGAAAACAAATACCAGACAAAGCCACGGGCCTAGTCAGGTGGCAGCAGAAACAGGACATAAATTTCACCTCTTAGATTAGTACTATTTCTATAATACTCTATGGCATTTTTCCTGGAATTCCTAAATAAGCCACCACCAGCTAAAATATAAGTTACTAGTACTCTGAGTCAAAAAATTAGAATATTTATAGTAAAGCACTGAATACTCGTTTTTATAGATCTCTATGACAACTTAAAAAATAAAACAACCATGAACACCACAATCATTCTTGCAGTCATCATTTTAATAGAATAACTTCAGATTCTGATTACATGGAGATAACAATATATGGAGATCTTAGAAAGCATCTTCTTGGTCTTTTTAATCCTCTGAACACATGTCCCTTCCCAGGTAGGCTGCATTTCAGGCACTGAGTTTGACACAAGGGGATGTAATGTCCCTTCCAGCATCATAATTTTTTTTAAGGTTCACTAAAATCAGGTTTAGATAACACTTTGTGTTTTCTCGTCTATACATTCAGAAACTTGGTCTACTCTTTGAAAGAAAAGAGGTAGCCATGACAAAGAAATTAGCAAAACAAGAGAAGCACAGCACAGCCAGTATACTAGGAAATACATGAGTAGACACAGAACTTTACCCTAGGCTGGCAGCCTCGGTCTACACGTGGTGCTGGAAGCTCTGACCCCACTTTCCTAAACCTTCCCACACTTTCTCCTGTTAGTTTTCTTAGCATAATTCTTCGTTATTATCTGTAACAATAAGATGCCTTCTCTGGTTTTCAAAGACACCTCAAACAAGCATAGGTTAGGATTAGTGTCCCCATTTTTTTAAAACACACATCCAAAACGACAAGGATTCATATCCTTGAGCGCCCAGTCTGTACCTCTTACAGGAGGTACAATGTCCAACTGTATCAAAGGCAAGAAGGTCGTTTGTAAACGTGTTTCCTGCTTGAACACAGAACTGACAAAATCAAGACAGCTTACATGCCATATTAACAGACCTAAATCTAACAGTTCCAGTGTTTCATGGTTCAGTTTGACATTTTGCACTATAAAACAAACACTTCATCATTTCCTTACGACGAAATATCAGGAAATGCTATGATCCAATGAATAAGAGCAATTAGGAAAATAACTATAATCACCTCCCAGGCCCTACCACCGGAAAATGTATTTAATGTAGGGCTCCTAAAGGTTAGTTATGCATTTGTATTCATTTCATAAAAGACATTTAAAAAATACAAAAGCACATGAAGATTTCTTTTCAGTTATTATTTAGAGAGAAAATGACAACCAGCCACTCACTTTATCTAACACAATTATCACAATGTGTCTAAGAGAACAAACTGTCAATATGAAGGTTCATTCTCTGACACTTCAAAATTTCAAAGAAAAAAACTTTTACATATAAACCCTGCTACGCTTAATAATGAAATCAATCATCCTTTTCTGAATGCTGCAATGAATAAAGTCATTTGTTCAATTTAAAAAAATTAACATGTTAATACCCTCAATGCTGAGGGGGGAGGATGGGGTAAAATTCACCCTCATATGCCTGAGGTGATACTGTGCACTGCTGGGAGTAAACTGGTGCCAGAACAGATTGGCCATAAAAATGGCTGATACCTTAATGCCACCTCAGAAAATCTAAGAAAATAACCCTAATTACATAGAAACATCTCTGTAAAGATGTTCATCAGAGGGCTGGGTGCAGTGGCTCATGCCTGTAATCTCAGCACTTTGGGAGGCCAAGGCATGTGGATCGTTTGAGCTCCGGAGTTGAAAACCAGCCTGGGCAACATGGTGAAACCTCATCTCTACAAAAAATGAGTCGAGTGTGGTGGCATATGCCTGTGGTCCTAACTACTCAGTAGACTGAGGTGGAAGGATCGCTTGAGCCCAGGAGGAGGAGGTTGCAGTGAGCCAAGATTGCATCACTGCTCTCCAGTGTGGTGACAGAGCAAGACCCTGTCTCAAAAATAAAAACTGCAAAAAGATGTTCATTAGAGTGGTATTTATAAAGGCAATGTAAAAGCAAATCTAGGTGGTTTTACAGTTAGGGAATACTTGTGTAAATTATGATGCATTCGCTTAATGAGAATAAAATTAAAAACTGATCGTGAAAACTATGTAACAAGGAGGAAAAAGGCTTACTCATTAAATAGGAGACTAATATTATAGGTACTAGAACCAATACACAATTACAGAAGAAACGATGAACCAGTTTTTTAATTAGATGTAGTAGGAATAAACTAGGTATCAAATTTATGGGTGAAAATGCTCAATGACTAGGAATCAGCAAAAAATCACCTCCACCATGGGGTGCCTTCCCTCCTGAAGAACTACCAGCCCTCAGGAACAGCACCTGCTCCCCTCAGAAAAGGATAACTCAAGGGTAAGCTGCAGCCACAGCCTGGCCCAGAACATAAGCAGGACAGGCAGCAGACGGAGCCCAACCCAGAACAGTGACGCGAAACAGACGGGCAGGAGTGTGCCCTTGGGGCTGCCCCAGCCTGATGCAGCCCTTCCCACAGGTGGTGGGGAGGACAGGCACGTCTTGCTAAGAAACTGTCTTGATAGCACTATTATTAATCTTTTGGTCATTTTTCATCAAGCGGTTTTGTGCAATTCATGATGCTGTTTAAATGAACACAGTCATTTTTTGAATGCCATCTGTGGAAAGATAAACGTATACTTAAATTGTGGGTATAATTTTAACTCGTTTATTCACTCATTTTACCTCATTTTGTCTAGTTTTAACTATGATTTTGAGTTATCCTTTTCCAGATCTTCTTCATCCTCAGTAACCCAATTTCTAGAGTTGACCACGTTTGTTTTTAAGCATATGTAAAATCACTGGAATCATAAAGGTTAGGGCGGTAGAAGTGGGTTTTAAAACCCCTTTCTCTGTTTTAATCCACAATAAATCAGTAAGTACTAACATTGTTTATGATAGCAAAAAATAGAAACAACCCATATATATCCAGCATTAAAGGAATTAAATTATAGTCCATCTACACAAGGGAATACAGTGAAGCCATTAACGTGATCATACAGTCCTATATTTTTTGACAGAGTCACAACGTATTAAGTAAGAAAAGCAAGTTAGCAGAAGGTGGAGTAGGCACAGAAGGGAAGAATATTAAGTTTTTCACTTCCGGATTGTATGACTGAAGGTAATTTGTTTTTCTGTCTGCATATCTCTAGTTTCTGATTTTTCTACAACAAACTATTTTATTTCAAATAGATAAATTTTAAAATTGGCAAAACAAAAGTAAAAATTAGGTGGAAAATAATATTGACTGGTTTCAAAGGCCTACTAAGGAGACCATCTGTTAAGAGGAACTTATAAGCAAAATAAGCCACATGGAAAACAGAAAAATGTATCAAGGTCACAGGCAGGTACGGGCTTACCTTCAGCCCAGCTGCTACATGCGGTGGAGTGTCCACAATTTGCCGGTCATCTGAGGAGCCACCTCGCTTCAGGTCAATGACTGGGGCGAGGACTGTACTTTGTTTCGTCCTTTGGCTCTAAAATCATCAAAACCAAGGAAAACACACTGAAGTTTCAAATTAAAATTCACACTGTTTGCAACAAAGATTTTCTTTCTGGTCCCTGAAACAAACCTTTGAGATATGAGAAAACCATAATCTTAAAACAACAGCCTTTTATTACTATAATCATATATTATTTTCTTTCAGCTTTTTCAAAAACACGAGATTTTCTCCATTTCTGTGAAAGGTTTACAGTAAACTTAGTCACTTTCAAAAGATACTTGGAGATAAGAGTTTTATTCCCCCCACTAGGATATAGAATCCTTCCTATCTCCTTTATTATGAATCTACAAAAAAAAGTTTTTAAAAGAAAATCATTTCTATACATTCAATTATTGTTAATGTTCTACCATACTTTCTTGGCCTTACACCTGTATTTTTTGCTAGACCATTTGAAAGAAAGTTGGAGACATCATGACACTTCACCCCAATCTCCTGAAACTGTGGACATTCTCCTGTCAGATTACCACCCCTAATAAAATCACTAATTCCCATCCAGTTCAGATTCAGATTCTCCAAGATACCTACAAAATGTCCTTTAAACAGCTGATTTTTTTTGAACCAGGATCCTACCAAAGTTCCTGAAATGCTTTTGGTTTTTAAGTGTCTTGATCAAGAACAGTCCCTCTTCCCCATCATCATCATCACCATCATCTTCATCTCCTCTTCCTTTTTTTCCTCTGACACTGTCTTGTAAAATGCTGTTTGTTCTAGATCTGTCTAATAACTACCTGGTTATTTAGTTTAGCTTGTTCTTCTATGCCTTGTAATTCCTGAAACCTGGAGGTGAAAGGCTTGACTGAATTCAGGGTAAAGCTTTTAGGCAGGAATACCTCCCAGGTGAGGCAGGGTGCCCCTTCCTGCATCACGCAGCAGGCACACTGCCTCAGGCTAACAGCAATGTTAAGGTTGATCATATGGGTATGGTGGTAACCATTAGATCTTTTGATTAGAAAGGTTTAATTTTTCTCTTTTGTAATTTAAAGTGTTACAAATTTTCATTACCACTATAAAAGGCACAAAATAAGCCTTCATCTCTCTTGAATATAACAATACTTATAAATTTAAGCAAACAAAATTTAATCCAATTAACAACTCACGAAGTAAATACGAAAGTTTAAAGAACAGAAGGGGGATTTATTAGAATCACATATTTTCTTTCTTCTTTTTTTTTTTTGAGATGGAGTCTTGCTCTGTCGCCAGGCTGGAGTACAGCGGTTCGATCTCGGCTCACTGCAACCTCCGCCTCCCAGGTTGAAGCAATTCTCCTGTCTCAGACTCCAGAGTAGCTGGGATTACAGGTGCACACCACCACACCGGGCTAATATTTGTATTTTTATTAGAGACAGGGTTTCACCATGTTGGTCAGGCTGGTCTCAAACTCCTGACCTCAGGTGACCCACCTGCCTTGGCCTCCCAAAGTGCTGGGATTACAGGTGTGAGCCACCACGCCCAGCCAGAATCACATATTTTCTATTATTATTATTTTCTATTCAATATAGAGTTGGCCCTCTGTATCTACAGGTTCCACATCTAACCCCAGGCTGAAAATATTAATAAAACAATACAACAAAAAATACAAATAAAAAACCCAATACGGTGTAACAACTTTTTACACAGCATTTACATTGTGTTACGTATTGCAAGCAATCCAGAGATTATTTAAAATATGGGAGGATGTGTGTTAGTTATGTGCAAATACCACATCATTTTATATAAGGGACTTGGACACTCTTGGATTTTGGTATGGGCGGGGTGGGGGGGAGGGGTCCTCGAACCAATCCCCTGTGGACACCAAGAAACAACTCTGTATTTTTTCAAGTGGAGATACAAATGAAACCACAGCTTCAAATTTTCTCTACCAAATAAATACCTTTACAGGTTTGGCTAGGCCAATCTAGTATTCTGAGTAACTAAACAGCCTAAGAGAATGCAATCTTCATTTCCCTTAAAAAAAAAAAAACCCCACAAAACTAACTGTACATAGCAATCTCAAAAGTTTTATAAAGTTAGTAGAAATAACTTCACAAGCTACCTCAAGTTTTAAAAATCTATATGAGGCCAGGCACGGTGGCTCACATCTGCATCTTTCCTGCAAAGCAAAAGTTACACGAAATCTACAAAGATTTTATAAATGTACTTTTAAAAAAAATTACAGAGAAAAATGAAGTTTTGCTAACCTTCCTTACATCTGGAATGAAAGCTTGTTTAAAAAAAAAAACAAAAAACACTGGCATCCAAAAAATCTAAATTTGGTAATGATGAATTTAAAAAAGACAAAAAAAACCCTCTACAATACTGAACAATCAAATGTAAGCACTTCCATGTAAGTATCTATTGATGTGGTAAAGGGAAAAGAAAAATGAGTAGAACTTAAAAAAAAAAAAACCTGTGTATTGGCCAGGCACGGTGGCTCACGCCTATAATCCCAGCACTTTGGGAGACCAAGGCAGGCGGATCTCGAGGTCAGGAGATCGAGACCATCCTGGCTTACAAGGTGAAACACCGCGGGCGCGGTGGCGGGTGCCTGTAGTCCCAGCTACTCAGGAGGCTGAGACAGGAGAATGGTGTGAACCTGGGAAGCGGAGCTTGCAGTGAGCTGAGATCATGCCACTGCGCTCCAGCCTGGGCTACAAAGTGAGACTCCGTCTTAAAAAAACAAAACAAAACAAAACAAAAACCTGTGTATTATGGAAATTTTCAAACATGAAATTAGAGATTATTATTAATTCTTAAGTCTCTACTATCCAGTTTCAACAATTATCAACTCATGGGTAGTTCTGTTCTTCCCTCCCTCCCCTGCCCGGGACTGAATTGTTTCGAAGTAAATCCCAAAAATGACATCATCTTATCAGTAAATATTTCAGTACGTATCTCTAAAGTACTTTTTCTCAACTTTAATTATTGCCTCCCCAACAAGGAGCCTTTTAATACATTTTCTCCCGCACATGAAATTTTAACACCACAGATACACTGTGCACAATATGAGCAAGATTTTTTCACCCCCAAAAAGACCAATATTCGCTCTGTTTGGGGGGATACAGCCTCCATTACGAATGCATACTGTAGAACATAAAGATCTCTAAAATAGTAAACAAACCATAATACCATTCTCATGCCTACATTTTAATGGCAAATATCCAGTCGACAACTATGTTTTTAATGTTTTACATGTTGAGTTATTTCAAGGACATTGCCAATACCCAACATGTACACAACAGAAACAAAAGCAATTAGCATCCAAGACTACGTATGCCTGACACTTTCACAATCAACCTGAGCCCTCAATAAGTCGCACCCAGCAGCTTAGGTATTCTGTGGAGCTTCTTCCCGAAGTGCTGCTTCCAAACTACCTCCAACAAACCAGTAGGAATGCTACTTAAAAATGCCCACTCCTGGGGCTCCAGCCTGAACTACGGTTTGCCAGAATATCAGGAGTATGGCTACAAAATTAGCACCTTAAACAAGTTCTCACTCAATCTTAGATCTCCACTACTTAAGTTTGAAAACCAGTGTCACTGCTGGTTCAGAGTACTGTTTTTTTGTTTGTTTGTTTTTGAATTGGAGTCTTGCTCTGTCGCTCAGGCTGGAGTGCAGTGGCATGATCTCAGCTCACTGCAACCTCTGCCTCCCGGGTTCAAGCAGTTCTCCTGCCTCAGCCTCCCGAGTAGCTGGGACTACAGGCGCCCGCCACCGCGCCTGCGGTGTTTCACCTTGTTAGCCAGGATGGTCTCAATCTCCTGACCTCGTGATCCGCCTGCCTTGGCCTCCCAAAGTGCTGGGATTACAGGCGTGAGCCACCGTGCCCAGCCCCCGCAGAGTACTGTTTTTCTTCTTTCCTACCCCACGAAATGTTCCTATTCCCAGGATCCAGGAGTAGCAAAGTGGCCTTAAACTCCTCATTCCTCTCCCCCTACAAATGCTTAACACCATTTACCCAATACAAAGGCAGAAGAGCAAGCTGAAACCAAATTCCTTCTCATCCTAATGAGGAACCCGCTCTGGAGGCCTCTGCTCTCATGCTCTGGGCTTGTCTTTACCTTTGCCTGAGTGAGAGCTGCCTTCTTCACCTGAAGCTGAGACTGCAGAAGTTTGAAGTTTTTGGACCAGCCTTCTGTTTTTGAGTCACTGGTCTCCACTCCTAGGTCATCGTACAGGGACATCTTTTCTTCAGTTTAATGCTGAAAGGCAAAAGGGGTGGGGATTAAAGAATGCACAATTCAATAAAGGTTTTTCATGTTAAAATAAGTATCATGAAATTTTAGAGGTAAAAGGTCCCGGACCTTTCAGCAACAGAGGCCCAGGCTCCTGGTACCATTTATGTAAGGCTCTTCCTGCTACACCATGGATTATTTTTAAAATAAGCCTCTAGAATTCATTTTTCCATCTATAAGATCATGCAGTCCAGTGATTCATGAGTGAAATCCTTCAATGCTAGGGCACATAATGAGGTAAGAATTGGGACATCATTAATTACATATATCCAATTTTTAAAAAATTCTATTTATGTCAGTGCCAAAAAGTAGAAGCCTTACAAAAACACAAATTAGCAGGTTGATATAGCACAATTAGCTACCCTTTTATAAAGAAAAAATTTAAACATACTCCCAGGGAAAAAAATGACAGAAATGATCTCTTAGATGTGATTTTGTCAATTACAATTATCAAGGGGGGAATAGACTGGTTATATCTTAAATACTCTGATTTCCTCATATCACACCAAGTGGAAATTTGTCATCTTTAATGATAGCGATTACAAAGAGACAATCAACAATCTGCATGTGAACGAGCAACACACAGCTTCCGTGCAGAACAGAGGAACACGATGAAACAAAAACCGAGTCAGCAGGCGCAAAGCATGACATGCAATGCAGCATCAGCAGTAGGTCCCATGAAAGCCCAGCACTGCACAGACACGGACGCTGGGGTTTAGGGAATCAATCTGCCCAAGGCCACAGTGGAAGCTCAACCCAGCCAGGCCAACGCCAGAGCCCTCGCCAGTGAACCCCAACTGCCACTTTTAAAAAAAAACTCAACATTCTGAAACCCACCAACATAGCTTACTTCTTCGAATAAGAAATCAATCTCACAGACAGAAAGAGAACATAATTTAAACAGAAACCCATAAATTGCAAGTAAATGCTTAGGACAGTAGTTCCCAATTTATGGACAAATAAGTCTGTCAGTTTCCAGGGGGCCCATAAAGCATTTTCCCATGGAAACCGTGTTATCGAAAAGCCTAATTTGCTTGTGTTCTGTGGCTCAGAAGAGAAGGAAAATATTTAACACATACCCTCCTTAGTCTGATTCGGCAAGCATTTCTCTTGAAGGTACTCTTAGTTCTCAGCTCTCCCATTACCAGGAATCTAAGACCCTGCCACCCCAACACCTTAGGTGATGTTGGTACCACACTGTGTGGAGTGGGGGACGGAGTGCACACCAACTTCTGTTCCCTCAGAAGAACTGCCCTGGTCTTAAGTATAGTAACTCCCTGCCTGAAGTCAGCACCCCAGAAAACCGTCACCACTTTTTAGTTTCTTCCATTCCTTCATACGTGAACCCTCAGATTAACTAAAACCTCTCCATTTTGATTTTTAAATGAAAGGTCCCCGCAAGGCCTTAGAGAAGCAGTGAAAGCAGACTGTCCAGGGGTATTGATGGCCGACTGCTCAAACAAATCACATAAGAATGAAGGGATGGTCAGGCGCGGTGGCTCACGCCTGTAATCCCAGCACTTTGGGAGGCATAGGTGGGTGGATCACTTGAGGTCAGGAGTTAGAGATCAGCCTTGCCAACACGGTGAAACCCTGTCTCTATTAAAAATACAAAAATTAGCTGGGCATGGTGGCGGGCGCCTGTAATCCCAGCTACTCTGGAGGGTGAGGCATGAGAATCGCCTGAACCCGGGAGGCGGATGTTGCAGTGAGCCAAGATCGCGCCACTGCACTCCAGCCTGGGTGATAGATCAAGACTCCGCCAAAAAAAAAAAAAAAAAGAAAAGAATGAAGGGATGCCAGGATGCAGACAGTCTCCTCCTCTCCTCCTGATAGATGTCTTCAGTGCCAAACTGACCTTTTTCAGGAACTTGGGGATGTCCCATGACAGGCCTGAAGCACTGAGGCCAAATCAAGAAAAAATAATGAACTCCATTCCTTAAGAAATATGGCTGAAATATAACCATGTCCTCAAAGTCTTGAAGGGAATCCCCTGATGTCCACTTCAGAGCCTAGTTGAATAACTCTGAACTCCAAGAAAACCTAGATCCAGTTTGTTCTGTTCACTGCTCTATCCCCAGACTAAGATCAATATCCAACCCACAGCTAAATAGGAAATGAGGCCAAACTGCAGTTTATACTCCATTTGCGAAGCCCTCTCAATTACAAAATTTCTGGCCAACAATCACTGGCCAGAAGGAAGAACAATGCACCAAATAGCTTTTGAGGCTTTTGTACACTTTTCTTCCAGCTTACCCAGAACTCAAAACTCATTGTTCACATCTAGATACATATCCTTAAATTTTAATCTAAGAAAACTCAAACAGAGCAACAGCACAGAAAAACCATGCTGAGTGTCCAGCTTAGCACTGTGGCTCCCAAACACACTTCTTCAGAAATGACCATGCACCTTTCACCTAACTTAGTTTAATCTTTTGAGCCCTCTTCATCCAGTTGGTCACCAAACCAAAGCCTATTGAACTACGGGTTCTTCTGTTCCTTCTTTATTCTTAAAATGGAAGGGGAATACTAACACATTCTGAGAAATAAACAATGCGACTTTCTGGGAAATCACAAACACAAAGATAAATCAAAAGTTGTTTGCAACTCAAACTAAACTCTAGATATTTGCTTTTCTCAATACAGACTATCTCCAGTATGAAAATCTGAAATCCTTCAAAACCTAAAACATTCCGAGCAACAACATGACCCCAAAATAGAACATTCCACACCAGGCCGAGTGCGGTGTCTCGCACTGTAATACCAGCACTTTGGGAGGCTGAGGCGTGTGGATCACGAGGTCAGGAGATCGAGACCATCCTGGCTAACACAGTGAAACCCCGTCTCTACTAAAAATACAAAAACAAAATTAGCCGGGCATGGTGGCGGGCGCCTGTAGTCCCAGCTACTCAGAAGGCTGAGGTGGGAGAATGGCGTGAACCCGGAAGGCGGAGCTTGCGGTGAGCTGAGATTGCGCCACTGCACTCCAGCCTGGGAGACAGAGTGAGACTCCGTCTCAAAAAAAAAAAAAAAAAAATTCCACACTTGACTTCATGTGATGAGTCACAGTCAAAAACGCAGTGAAATCTTTTTGCATGCATAAAATTATTAAAAGTATGACATACATTGCATATTCAGGCTATGTGTAGAAAGTATATATGAAGCATAAATGAATTTTGTGTTTAGACATGGGTCGCATCCTCAAGATATCTCATTATGTATATGCAGGCATTCTAAAAATCTAAAAATATCCGAAATCTGAAACACTTCTGGTCCCAAGCATTTTTGGTAAGGGACACTCAACCCATTTCTCTTTATAACTTGAGAACTTTACCAAGTGTTTATGAATACATTAGTGCCACCAGAAACGGGCTAACCAAATGCCCATTAAACTTCGAGGGGAAAGATTCACTTATTTATTTTTGCATCTACAATTTCTGTCATATAGCAAGCATTTAATAAGCTTTATTAAAATACTAATAATGGGCCGGGTGCGGTGACTCATGCCTGTAATCCCATCACTTTGGGAGACCGAGGTGGGCAGATCACTTGAGGTCAGGAATTTCAGACCAGCCTGGCCAACATGGTGAAACCCCGTCTCTGTTAAAAATACAAAACCAGCCGGGTGTGGTGGTGCACGCCTGTAGTCCTGTCCCAGCTGAGACAGGAGGGTGAGATAGGAGAATCGCTTGAACCTGCGAGGCGGAGGTTTCGGTGAGCCGAGATTGCACCATTGCACTCCAGCCTGGATGAGAGGGCGAGACTCTGTCTCAAAAAAATAAAATAAAAAATAAATAGGCAAACAGGCAGCACTGGGGAATAAGGGAAGGAGGTAACCCCCAGGGAGGGAGGCAACACTCCTCACTCTCCCCAGAAGAGTCAACTCTGATGAAGAGTTCTCTAAACTTTGAGGTTAAAAATCAAGCAGTGTACTAGATCTCAGCTGCCAACAGTTCTTCCATCAATAGATTCAATATTTAGCAAAAATTCAATCGTGAATTAATGAGATTTTATGAGACCACACATCTCTCCTCTGATTCCATGTTATTTAAGATGGCTGACTGACAATTCCAGTTGATTTGCTGCATTGCGCAAAAGTTTCAGAAATCATTAGGCAGCAAATCTCATGTTCATTTAAAGGTCCTCATTTCTCTTCTCAAACCTGCAAAACGCTTTAAATATTAGAAACTGATGTCATCTTACCAGCACCTGCTAGTTTTCTGTAACACTGAGCTTATAAAATCAAATCTCTGCATCACAGCAAATGCAAAAGAGCTTTCTTCGTTTTTATCATTTTCACTGAATTTTAAGTTCACAGAATGGGATTAATCATAGTAACATCACACTCGCATCCATCCACATACTTATTACCTGCTTTTAATTATTATAATGCTGCAAGCACCTGTGAATTCACCACCCAAAACAAGACAGGATCTAGACTAAGAAACCACACTCAACCATACTACTCCCCCAACCCATTCATGTAATTTCCCTGGAATCCTCTTCTCATTATTTCCTTGCTTTCCTCCTTTTATGTTAATTTTATTTACAGTTTTAGTTAATCTAGTCCTTAAAAAGTGTGTATTCTTTATTTTAGCTATATTAAGCATTTATGAATATACAACAGTTTATTCATTAATTCTCCCCACCGCAACTACTGAAATGTAATAAGTACATTAATAAGACTGCCAAGACCCAAACTTACCCTAATTAACGTTGACATATTACTTAGACAACATAACACATTTATTTCATTAGGTCTGCTGCCAGGTAACAAAAAGCTGTACTTTGTAACAACTGGATATACCATAAGAAGCCAGGATCAAAAGTAAATACAAATTGCTGGCTTTTATAACTTTAAAATATTTGCTATTTCTTTCCTTTTTGTGGCAACACTTCCCTTTGAGCAACCCACGTTTCATATATGCTACATTTTTTCTTAGGAAACATAACAAACATGGTTCTGCCAGAAGGAAGAATGGTGAGTTTTCAAGATTCCACCCAAGCTGGAAAGTATTTTTTTAAAACATGTGCAACTGGCAGGAAAAAGAACATGGAAGAGTCTTCTCAAAAGCACCCCACCTACTTATCTTTCAAGTGCATCTCAGAAGCCTTTAGTGACTATTGCCCCCACATAAAACTAACTCCCCGCAACTGGTTTCCTTAAGCATACTCAGATCACAGCAACCTTGGCAAGTTATGCTGCCTATTGTTTCACACACCGGTTTCTTCCTGCAGTGTAAGCCCCCTAAAGGCAGGGGTGTTTTTTGTGTTCAGCTTTGTATCTCTAGCTCAGCACCATGCTTGAATATTGTAAGTGGCTCTATTAATATTTTTTAAATGTGTTAGTGAATGGACGAAAAATGTTAGTGCACCTATTTAAATCACATTATTATGAAACAGTGAGATCTGCAGATCTGCTTTTTAAGCACATAACTTATGATAAGTAGGATAAAATTTAAATTGTAAACCATAATTAAGGAGAGAAAAACTACCACCACCACACAACCAATAACGAGTCAAGGTCTGAGTTCTGAGCACCTAAAGAGGCAGGCTTGTTAGGAAGAAATATTTCTATCACTAAATAGATATTCATGCATCATAAAACAAAGCATGCCTCTTTGAAGCCTAAAGAATATGGCAAGACTGGGCCCGGCGGCTCATGCCTGTAATCCCAGCACTTTGGGAGGCTGAGGCAGGAGGATCACCTGAGATCAGGAGTTCGAGGACCAGCCTGGCCAACATGGTGAAATCCCGTCCCTACTGAAAATACAAAAATTGGCCGAGCATGGTTGCGAGCGCCTGTAATTCCAGCTACTCAAGAAGTTGAGGCCGGAGAACCATTTAAACCCGGGAAGTGGAGGTTGCAGTGAGCCGACTTACACCGCTGCACTCCAGCCTGGACTACAGAGTGAGACTGTCTCAGGAGAAAACAAACAAACAAACAAACAAAAATATATATATATATATGGCAAATATTACCTCAAGCATAAGATCTACCATGACTTTGTAAAGAATTAAAAAAAAAATTTTTCCCATACTTCCATCTGACACCCTTGTCAGTTTAATCTTTCCATTCAATCTCAATCTCTGCTGTTACCAAAATGCCATAGGCTAGTATTGCAAACACAGTCCACTACAGTCACCTGTAATTTAGGCGAATAACAGAACTTCCTTCACTATTGACTATTCCGAAAGGTTTGAGAGATGACTAGCCTGCGATCATCTGTTCCCTGCTGGGAGGAGGGCTGAAAAATTCCTATGCAGGGGAGAATGGGAAGGTAAAGGTAAGTTAAAACAAACCAGGTAAAAAGAAATCCACTTTAAATAAAGTTGCATTTGGAAGTGTACAACAATTCTCTCAAGAGCCTCCAGAAAGGCTGTCTTCGGTTCCGCAGAGCTCCACAATCGCACAACCTGCTCTGTTATAAACTGGACAGCACGCAGCACCTTGCTTAACTAACTCTAAAAATAAAGCCCTCTCGTTTAGCTCACTAAACTGTTACCCCATATTCCCTAAATGTCGTCATTACGATCAAAATGTGTCCAGCCTTTATCAACTAAAAATGTGGAAACTGTGTTGCATCCTTTTAAAAACTCCATCTGCTGCGGGGAGCCAGTGCACATCTACCCGTCTATTTGAGCATATGCGAATCTTCCCCTTATCTAGAATATCCTAGTTCCCATCCATATGCCTGGCTCTAGCAAAATAAGGACCCTGAAAGGCGCTCCTTTACTGCTTCTCAAGAAACCTCCATGTTCTGACCTGACTACTCCTGGAAACACAGCACCCCCTCCTCAAACCTTTCTCTCTGCCTTACCTGCAGTTTCCAGAACGCACTACGGGGCTTCACTTCTGCTACTTTCGCACTTACTTCCTCCGCCGGGTGCCTTTTTCCCACCTCTCACATCTAACGAAGTACCTTCAAGACTCAACATAAGCACGACCTCCTCTCTCAAGAGAGGTCCTTCCAGACCCCACTTGCGTTTCTCAAATCAACCCGGGCCTGGGTTTTCACGCCTGCTTTCCTAGAAACCAAACTCCTGCAAGCAGGGGCAGAACCTCATTCCACCTGCATTCTCCGATCATTACACATCCTCTGGGCAAGAAGCGAAGCTCAAAGACTGCTTGGGGTCGGACGTGAAACGTCCTGAAACACCGTTCAAACTGCACGAGCCGACGCGACGCCGGGGTTAGGGCTGCATTCCTGTCCTGGGGAGCTCCGGAGTCTGGGAAACGCCAACGTCCGCACTCCCAGTTCTGAGACCCTGGGAGGAACTGGCTCCTTTCTCTGAGCCCCAGAGAGGGGCAACTGTGCGGGGCCAGGGGGGACACGCTACGGGCTACTGGGTTCTGGTGACCAGACAACTTCGTCAGGATGCGGTGCCCGAGGCGGAGGAGAAACGCTCTTCAGTACCAAAGAGCCCGAGGCAGACAAGAGGAGGAGGAGGAGGAAGAAGGGAAGAGGGAGAAGGTCAGGGCCTGGGTCACCAGAGGCGGCGGCGGGCGGAGGGTCCCGGGCCACAGCCGCGCGGAGAGAACAGGGCCCGCCGCGGGGACTGAGACCCTCGGAGGCTCGGGCTGCGTTGGCCCGGCCTCCGCCCCTCGCGACGGGCCTAAAGCCGCGGCCTTGCGTCTAGCGCCTCCCGGAAACGCGCGCCCGTCTCAGGTCCCGCCAGGCCGCCCACCCGGGGCCGCCGGGGCGCGACTTACCCGGCCCGCCCGGCCGACTCTGCCCATGAGCCGCGGCGGCGGCAGCGCGGAGCCGGGCGGCACTCCGCGGAAACCCGCCGGCAGCAGGAGGCCTCGGCGGCGCCCACCTTCCGCTGAGTTCTCAGGGCGCTCGGCGGCTCGGGGTCAGGGAGCGCGGGCTGCTGGGAGAGCGCGCCCGCGCCTGCGCCTGCGCCTGCGCCTGCTTCGGCCTCTGCGCCTGCGCCGAGGGCGACTTGCCGCACTGCCCCCTGCCCGCGGGAGGACCGCACTGCACGCTCCCCTCCGCCGGCGTCTTCTTTTACCATCAAGAGGTGTCGCCCTGGCGCACATTTTCGAAATTCCACAAGGTTTGGGGAGCGCGGCAACGCCCCCAGATGGTGAGGAGAAGTGGTCCGAAGCCGGGCTTTCTGATAGGGGAGGTGGGGGAAGTCCCTCCAGGCCCCTCGATCTCATTCATTCAAAGCCACTCCTATATAAGCAAAAAGTTGAAAATAAATCTGCATAGGCGAGATGCTGCAAAAAGGATGGCAAGGAGCACGGGGTTAAGCGTAAGATTAAGGAAACAGATGCCGCGATTAGGGGTACAGAAAAGAATGTCAATGCTATAAAGCCTCGGTCTTTAAAAACGACGTCGCTGACAGAAGTAGGGAGAGGAAGGGAAAGTGGGACTTCGGGTAAATATGATTTTTACATCTGTAATTGGTTGTCAAATAGAGTTCAAGCCGATACATCAAATAGTAGAGATTTAAGCCGACGTCTTAGTCCGAAGGAATATACCAAGAAAGTTACTATAATCCGTTAAAATCCAGTGATTAAGAAAACGGGAAAAGGGGGAAAAAAGAAATATAGTGGAGAGACAAAAGACAATCTAAAGAAATAGAGGATTAAGGGCGTCATGGGATGGTAAAATTCTGAGAGTAACCCAGAACAAAACTACAAAGCTTTCAAATAATCCACACATACATGCACACACACACACACACACACACACACACACAACACCACAGAAAATAAAAAAACCAATATAGGGAAATATTTTAAAAAGTTACAAAACAGAAAGCATAACCAAACTATATGACAGAACAAGACCAAATGTCTCACAAGAAGAAATATAGACCTAAGCTTACCTATTAAAAAACTACAACCTCGGATAGGAGCACAAACCATCATGCAACTCAATGTTGTATACAAGAAAGTGCTAAAGTTATTCTGAGTTTGAAAATACAAGATTGGAAAAAATATGCCAGGAATATGCAAAAAATATTTTAAAAATCAGGAATCACAAACCGCTTACTACAAAGTTGATTTCAGGGCAAAAAGCATTAAGTAAGATTAAGAAGGACATTTTATTATCTTGAGGAGCACAATTCACAATCAAGAAAAAAATAGGAAAAAAGGAAAATCTCTGCACCAAATCACATAATTTCATTATTCATAGCAAACACTGTAGGAGTGAATGAATAGACAGAAATAATTGGCACACTCCTTTGCCAGACTAAGAGTACAAAAAGTAAATGAGGATTGAGAAGACCTAAAAATACAATTCCTGTGATAGATCTAATATATCAAACACTGCCCCTAAATAGACATTACATCTTTTCCAGTGTCTAAGGAATATTCACAACAATTAGTCATATTTTAAACCACAGAAAAAAATCTTAACATAGTCCAATAAGTAGAATCATATGGGTAATATTATCTGCAGCAATTCAATAAAAGTAGAAATTAATGAAAAAACAGAAAATAAAACATGCCTACCCCTTGAAGATTTTTAAATGCTTAAATAACACTTGGACCAAAAAGGAAAACAAAATCAAAATAACATAATATCTAGAAAAGTATGAAAATGACATACTCATGGGATTTAGCTCAGATAGTACTAAGAGGAAAATTCATGGTTTTAAGTTTTTGTATCAGTTAAAAACTTGGAAAAAGCTAAATGAATTAAGCACTTGTGCAAGAAACTGGAAATAAAATAAAAATGTGAGAAGCATAAGGAAGTACTTGGTCAATAAAAGAAGCAGAAAGTAATAGTGTGTAGACAGAAAAAGGAAGAAGGGCAAAGATAGAAGGTGTCTAGACTGGGTCTTTCCCCACCCCCTGATCAAAGCACGGGTGGGTGTGCAAAAGCCCTGATTAGGAGGCCCAGAACTGCAGGACTTCCTCCAGGTTGAACCTGCTGTCTGCCTGTACTCCCTGATCTGCTTGGTGTCTCCACTCTGCAGTCTGAGACCACTCCTTCCTCCCTTTTTGGTTGAAAATTTGTGCATTTGTTCCCAAATCATTCCATCATACACACACAAGTAACTTTTTGGTTTACAGACCATAGATGCAATCACATCCATTGTTTAGGAATTTTCTAGATTAACTTCCAGGAGGAAAGCTGCCTTACTTCATTTCCTAGTACGTGAGCAGTCTCATGCTTGCCTCCGTTTCCTGTCAACAGTAATAAATATCATCTTTATTTTATGCACTGAGAATCCAAAGCTTAACCCAATGGGGGAGCAGAACCCAGGCCATGCAACTATCAGAAAGCACACACAAAACGGTGGAGCTTTTGAAGAGGGACAAGACAGACGCGCTGGAGCGCCCCCTCGAGGCTGCAGAGCAAACATAGGTAATGACACCTGCGTACACAAGTCGCGTGATCCGCTCCAGCTGTGCTCAGCGCCTGGCGGGAGGCTGGCAGGCAGCAGATGCTAGAATTCATCGGAAACTGGGAATTAGCAGGGCAGATGTTCCAGGAAGAAAGAAGATAAGGGTGGTGTTTGGGCTGGCAGGAAAGGCTGGGTGAAATGCTACAGTATGCAGCATGGATGGAACCGGGGGACCCCCGAAACAGGGAAAAGAAAGGGGTGCGGGCCCTGGAGGGTAGACAATCTAGTTAAGACAATTTGATCAGATTATAATTTGATCAAAAACAAGTATTCCCAAGGATTCTGTGTGTAGGGATGCTTTCGGTGCACCGTGGAGAATGATTTTCGTCTCCTTTTTTTTTTGTATTTTTTGTTTTGTTTTGTTTTGTTTTGTTTTGTTTTGAGACGGAGTCTTGCTCTTGTCACCCAGGCTGGAGTGCAATGGTGTGATCCCAGCTCACTGCAACCTCCGCCTCCCGGGTTCAAGCGATTCTCCTGCCTCAGCTTCCTAAGTAGCTGGGATTACAGGTGCCCGCCACCATGCCCGGCTAATTTTTGTATTTTTAGTAGAGACGGGGTTTCACCATGTTGGCCAGGCTGGTCTCGAACTCCTAACCTCCGGTGATCCACCCACCTCGGCCTCCCAAAGTGCTGGGATTACAGGCGTGTATATCTCTGGACAGCTTCGTCCATTTCAGAAATCTTTCTTTCCTTCCTTCCCTTCCTTCCTTCCTTCCTTCCTTCCCTCCCTCTTTCTTTTTTCTCTCTTTCTCTTTCTTTCTTTCTTTCTTTCCTTCTTTCTCTTTCCTTCCTTCCTTCCTTCTCTCTCTCTCCCTCCCTCCCTCCCTCCCTCCCTCCCTCCCTCTCTCTCTCTCTCTCTCTCTTTCTTTCTTTCTTTCTTTCTTGAGACAGAGTCTCGCTCTTGTTGCCCAGGCTGGAGTGCAATGGTATGATCTGGGCTCACTGCAACCTCCACCTCCCGGGTTCAAGCAATTCTCCTGCCTCAACCTCCTGAGTAGGTGGGATTACAGACGCCTGCCACCACGCCCTGCTAATTTTTGTAGTTTAGGTAGGGATGATGTTTCACCATTTTGGCCAGGCTGGTCTCAAACTCCTGACCTCAAGTGATCCACCCGCCTTGGCCTCCCAAAGTGCTGGGATTACAGGTGTGAGCCACCATGCCTGGCCCATTTCACAAATTTTTTAAAGTTTTTTCACTTTTTTTGTCTTTCTAAGTCATTCTCTACAGTTATTCCTGCTCTGTAAGGTTTCTAATAGTAAAAATATAGGAACAAACTAGCGAACAATAACAACTTAGGGAAATTCAATTATGTCGAGAGACAAATAATTTACATGGAAGGATCCCATTTTTGTTTTAAAAATATATAAATATATACAAAGTATCTATAAGATATTTGCCAATATGGTTGGCTCCAGATAGGGATTATAAGGATTCTTTATTTAAATTTTTTTGCTTGTTTGCATTTTTCTATCTCTGAGTAATATGCTTGCATTGCTTTCGTAATAAAAATGATGAAAGAAGGCTGGGTGCGGTGGCTCACGTTTGTAATCCCAGCACTTTGGGAGGCCAGGGTGGGTGGATCACTTGATGCCAGGAGTTCAACACCGGCCTGGCCAACGTGGTGAAACTCCATCTCTACTAAAAATACAAAAATTAGCCAGGCATGGTGGTGGGCGCTTATAATCCCAGCTACTCAGGAGGCTCAGGCAGGAGACTTGCTCAAACCTGGGAGGCAGAGGTTGCATTAAGCTGAGATCTCACCACTGTACTCCAGCCTGGGCTACAGAGTGAGACCCTGTCTCAAAAGAGAGAAAAATAAAAATAAAAATATAATGAAGGAGATTATCAATTTTTAAAGTACATAGAATTTTCTGAAATTTTTTAAGTTTTAATTCATCTTCCACCTAATTGGTGTCTGTTCTGGTTGTTTGAAAATATTTTCACACATTTTTAAATTGCATTGATTAGTTAGTTGAAAACTAATCTTTTCAATAAGAAATTTACTTTTTTAAAAACATAACTTTTGTGTGCAATTTATGGCTTTCATATGGATATTTTTTACTTTGATATATTTTTGAGACAGGGTCTCACTCTGTCACCCAGGCTGGAGTGCAGTGGCATAATCACGGCTCACTGCAGCCCCGAACTCCCAGGCTCAAGCAATCCTCCCATCTCAGCTTCCCAAGTACCTGGGACTATAGGCATGCGCCACCATCCCCAGCTAGTTTTTTTGTATTTTTTGTAGAGATGGGGTTTTGCCGTATTGCCTAGGCTGTTCTCGAACTCCTGAGCCCAAGTCATCCACCCACATCAGCCTCCCAAAGTGCTGAGGTTACAGGCATAAGCCTGCACCTGGTCTCATGTGGATATTTTTTAAGTGCCAAGTTTACATATGCGCACAACCTAAAATGGTCAATAAAATGATAAACTGTTTTTATCCTTTCCCAGCTGGGAGGTTCCCACTCTTCAGTCAGTGAGGCCAAGAGCTTCATCTGTGAGTGATGCCTCCTTGGGGCACTGTTATCCTTTCCATTGCGCCCTTTAGTGCTATCCCCAGAGAACAGGGGCAGAACAGCAAACCTTGCTCCAACGCTTTGAACAGGAGTACAGCTTTGAGTGGCAACCTTAATGTGGTCCCCAACGTGTGATCAGGTTATCAAAGCCAGATCATTGGCTTACGTGGCATGATCGGGAAATGAGTTTATCTGTGATCTGAGGGTTTCGAGGGATTAGTAGCCCTTTCAAGTTACATCCTCCCCCTCCGCGGAGCAAAAGTGTTGCAAAGAGCAGTGACAACAGCTCAGCACAGAGGGAAAACATTCCTAGGAGAGTCGGGGAGAACTACTGCCAACCGTGTGCCAGGGGTTTTAATGTAAATCATCTCACGCATTCCCAGTGACTCAACAAGACCGGTGTTGTTATGCACATTTTTCAGAACAGGAAACTGATCCTCAGAGAGGTTAGGGAATTTGCTGAAGTCACACAATCAGTGAGTGACTGAAGTGTGATGAGGACCCAGGTTTGCCTGACTGAGGTTAGTGTGCTTTTTAGTATCTTAAGCTGCCTCATAAGGGGAAGATGATTTAAATAATGAGCAGGACAGCAATGCTCCCACCAGGCGTATCTCTGGCACTGTACTGTTTAGTTCCCCCAGTCCCATCGGAAGTCTGCCATTCTTCCCACTCTGACAAAAATGTCGTTTAACAAGCACTTCCTATGCACCAGGCTCTGGGAAGAGTGATTTCCATATTTTAGCCAATGTAATCCTCCTATAGGCTTTACATGGTAGCTGTGATCATCTCCATTTGGCAGCTTGAAGTTATTTCTCCAAGGTCATAAATACCTGGACCCAGAGTTCCCAGGTTCCAAAGCCGTCCTCTGAAATTCCACGCCTTGCTCTCCCAGGAAAACATGGGCAGAGCCCCAGCTCACTGTGACACACCGTCTCTATACAGGGAAACATATTTGCAAGTCTAAGATAGCATTTTTATTTCTAACAACACTCGGGTAAGACCTGGAAATTTGGGATGATTCCTTAAAATGTTTGAATTCCATCTTGGAATTTCTGAGTCTAGTTTCTTAGAAACTCATCCTAGATCTGTATCATAGTTTATTAATTAAGAATTCTATTTGGCTTTGACTATTACAGCCCAGGCTTAGCAAGCCCTTGAGTTTTAAAAGGGAAAAGTTGAGTTGGCACTGGTCTTTGTCATCTTAGATATCACCTGAAGCCACAGATGGATGAGAAACAGAAGTGCAGACTTGGTCTTTAATCAGAATACATGTCTGACTCTAGACTACAGGAAATGGCTGCCATATGCAGGCAAAGAAAAACAGGACAGGATAAGGCTCCCTGCGCTGAGCACCTCAGGCACCAGAATAGCACAGCCCTGCACAGTAAGAGGCTTACATAGATGAGCAAAGCCAACATTCCCTTGCTTGGACCAATAGAAATGGGATGTGCTCCTGGCTGCTTTTGTAATGCAGGAGAAGTAGAAGAGGCACTGATCTGGGGGATGAGGAATCACACTTTTGCAAGAAGCAGACTGTGACCGAGGTAAGTAAAGGAAAGAAACTGTAAGCATCTTTGCAGCTGCTGATGGAGTGAAATAAAGGCTAAAAGAACAGATTCTACACACATCCTCCCTGTGTCTAAGAACTTCTGCTACTCTGGACCAAGACCTCAGGATATTCCCTACCCACACCCCTATAAATGGCTTGCTTAGGAAGGAATTGACTCAGACATTTCCACAAAAAAAGAAAAAAGGTACCCAACACAGATCAACACAATGTTAGACCAAAAAAAAGGGGGAAAGTAAAATAGCCCCAGAAAGAGATTGTGATGGAACAGGCAAACACCTGGGCTGAGTATACAGTCATGGGTTTTGTTAATATAATAGAGCAGTAGCCTGTATAAACTAAGAGCTTAAAGCAGAGATCTAAGGGACAACATGGTGGGAAAAGGAGGTGAGACCTGGGCTGATTGCGCTCAGCAAATTAGAGCAAAGGCTGCTGTGAAAGTAGGACATCGGATAACAGACCCTGCCAAAAACATAAGAGGCCCAGAGGGAGAGATCAAGAAAAGATAGCAAACCTCAATGGACATGGACAGTCATAATTTCAGCAAACTTTCCAGGTGCACTGGGATGGGATACCTGAGAAAGGGAGGGCACTAGCTGGTGCGTGGTGTTAGGTGTTTGAGAAGTGCGGGAAAATGGTATTTTCTAAGGACCATGGGTTTCAACGGCTGTTGCTAGATTCCATTGATGTTCTACAAAAGGTAGCTGTAGTCCCAGCTACTCGGGGGGTTAAGGCAGGAGAATCGCTTGAAGCTGGGAGGCAGAGGCTGCAGTGAGGCAAGATCACACCTCTGCATTCCAGCCTGGGCAACAGAGCAGGACTCTGTCTCGAAAAAAAAAAAAAAAAAGGGTGTCAGAGACAACTGGGTGTGTCACTCGGTATGTGTGTCCCAGCACACCCCTGACCAGTGGATTCCAACATTTTTACGGATGTGGCAGCCTCCAGCATATTATTAAGAGTCCGCTCCCACTCTCTGCAGCTCATGTGTCTTATGGAGACTTCCAACAGGTTAGCTACTTCGTGCTCATCTGGCCTGGTTGGCAAAATATCCCCGTAATGTTCAGCAGAAGAGCTGGACCATCCAGTTCTCTTCCCCATTATTACAGAGGGCAGGAGAATTAACATAGGCCTAGGAAAAAACTGTGAATGTATATTGTCACCCCTTGCAGCTATTTCTGATTCTCCTTTATGGTTAAAAAATAAATAGCCGGGCATGGTGGCTCATGCCTATAATCCCAGCACTTTGGGAGGCCAAGGCGGGTGGATCACCTGAGGTCAGGAGTTCAAGACCAGCCTGACCAACGTGGTGAAACCCCATCTCTACTAAAAATAAAAAATTAGCAGGGCATGGTGGTGCATGCCTTAATCCCAGCTACTCGAGAGGCTGAGGTAGGAGAATCGCTTGAACCTGGGAGACAGGTTGTAGTGAGCCGAGATCACACCATTGCACTCCAGCCCAGGCAACGAGAGCAAAACTCTGTCTCATAAATAAATAAATAAATAAATAAATAAACTTGGCCGAATCGTAATGCTGCACACAAGCTACCGGAGGCTGTGTTAATCTGCTCTGGTGGCTATGACTATGGCTTCTACTTCATAGACTTTGTGGTAGTCTACTGTTGTTCTCAGGATCTCTCTGGTGTCTTCCAAGGTCAGACTGTGAATTTAATGGAAATATGATGAGGACCGCCACCCCTGCATCCTTCAGATTGGTAGTCCACCATCTATGACCCATGGACCAAATCTGGCCCACTTCCTGTTTTTGTACCACCTTTGCTCTACGAACGGCTTTCACATTTTCACATAGTTGGTAAAAAATCAAAAGAATAATAATATTTTGTGATATGTGAAAACTGTATGAAACTCAAATGTTGGTGTCCGTAAGTAAAGTTTTATTCAATCTGAAAAATGTTCATTCATTCGCAGATTGTCTCTGGTTGCTTGAGTGCTGCTATGGCAAAGGCAAATGGTTGCAATGGAGTATGCATGACCACAAGGTCTCAAATGTTAAGCAAGTCTTGCTTTAGATCCTTAAGCATGGCACTCATCTTTGCCGTCCTTGCCAGCCCCTGGGCTGTGATATTGTCTTTGTTTGTTTGTTTGTGTTGAGATGGAGTCTCACTGTGTTGCCCAGGCTGGAGTGCAGTGGCACGATCTCAGTTCACTGCAACCTCCATCTCGCAGGTGCAAGCAATTCTCCTGCCTCAGCCTCCAGAGTAGCTGGGATTACAGGCATCCGCTACCACACCCAGCTAATTTTGTGTTTTTAGTAGAGACAGGGTTTCACCATGTTGACCAGGCTGGTCTCAAACTCCTGATCTAAGGTGATCCACCTGCCTCAGTCTCCCAAAGTGCTAGGATTACAGGCGTGAGCCACCACACCCGGCCTGTGATATTGTCTTTAATTTTCTATCTTGATTTTAGAAGAGGAAGCTTCAGCATCTCCCTTTTGGCTTTTCTCACTATGATGCCCTCACTCCACAGACCAAGGAACCGCCTTGGGGAGTGTGCCAGTTCTCAAGAATGTCAACCCCAATTGCATATTCAGAGACTGGGAAAATGGACCATGAGGTGGGTTCATGTAAACTGGACCTTGGCAAGGAATTCATTATTTTCTGCTCTCTACACCCACAGTCTAACCTCAGATCTCAAGATAACAATGTCAACACTAATTCTTCAAATGGTTGGTTATTTTCCTTTCCGTAGGATGTTTGCCCAAGTAAAGAGTCACAGGCCCATTTGGTGAATGACTGGGGAGTTGTTGTTATTATTATTGTTATTATTATTATTGAGATGGAGTCTCATTCTATCAACCAGGCTGGAGTGCAGTGGTACGATCTCGGCTCACTGCAACCTCCACCTCCTGGGTTCAAGTGATTCTCCTGCCTCAGCCTCCCAAGTAGCTGGGATTACAGGTGCCCACTACCAAACCTGGCTAATTTTTGTATTTTTAGTAGAGATGGCTTTTCACCATGTTGGCCAGGCTGGTCTCGAACACCTGACCTCAAGTAATTCACTCACAGCCTCCCAAAGTGCTGGGATTACAGACAGACATGAGCCACCGTGCCTGGCCGATGGGGAATTATTACACTGGATCCTTGCAATGGTGTTGCAGATTCCTTCTTCCTGGTGGGGAGGGTGGTCAATGGATTCTGGGACTGATCATAGCCTTAGAACTGAATACTGGGCAAAGGATCATGATTTTCTATGGGGATGACTCCCCAGCTCACAGGGGAGGGAAAGGCCTGAGCTTGCTTTACATGAGCAAGTTCATTACAAAAATGCAAGCCGAAAATAGACAGCAGATGCATCCCAGCTTCACTGAGGAGTGGCCTTGAAAAATGACAGTGAGAGAAAATCCCTCCAATGGGCAGAGCATTGAGGGGTGGACCCAGCCATCCACTCCGTGTGGGAAGGAGATGTGGTTTAAGATACAAATAGACACCTATTTGTGAGTGGTATAGAAGACTTGGCTCTCTGGTTGGAGATTTGGGAAAGACTGGGTGTGGTAGCTTACATCTGTAATCCCGGCACTGTGGGAGGTCGAGGTGGGTGGATCACCTGAGGTCAGGAGTTTGAGACCAGCCTGGGCAACATGGTGAAACCCCATCTCAACTAAAAATGCAAAAATTAGCTGGGTGTGGTGGTGGGCCCCTGTAATCCCTGCTACTTTGAGGCTGAGGCGAGAGAATTGCTTAAACCCGGGAGGCGGAGGCTGCAGGTGAGCAGAGATCATGCCATTGCACTACAGAAACAAAAACAAAAACAAAAAAAAACAAAAACAGAGTGAGTGTGAAGCATGAAGGTCTTTGTATCTCATGACTTTGCTCCCAGGAAGCGTCCATCACAGAAGGTGCACTAACCAATCAAGCAGACAAAACAACAAAGCCAGCCCTGGTGACACCAGCCAGCCCTGTCATTCATTGGTCACCCAAGTGCTGGCATGGTGGGGCCATGAAAGACGTGGCAGGATAAGAAACAAAGAGGCTGTCCTGGAGCCCTGCAGCATGGACTCCCACTTCCCTAGGCTGATCACACCACAGCCTGCACCACGCAGAAGCTGCTGGCCCAAGCGTTGAAATAGTTGGGTAAAGGTGGCACTAAAATGTCAACTCAGAGGTGACAGTCTGTGATGGTGGTGCACCGTTCTCCAGAATGCAGTATACACTTTGAATCAAAAGCCTTTACGCTGCCGGCCCTGGTGGCTCACGCCTGTAATCCCACCACTTTGGGAGGCTGAGGCGGGCAGATCACATGAGGTCAGGAGTTTGAGACCAGCCTGGCCAATGTCGTGAAACCCTGTCTCCACTAAAAACACAAAAAATTAGCCAGGCATGCAGTGAGCCAAGATTGCGCCATTGTACTCTAACCTGGGTGACAGATCGAGACGCCATCTCAAAAAACAAACAAACAAACAAACAAAAAAAGCTTTATACGGTCTGACCCCCCCCAGTAGGAAGAACACATGGGTCTGGAAACCAAAGGGCATAAGTGGCCTTATCATCGCTCCCGAAGACCCAGCAGTGGACTTTGTGTTTCCTAGTCCTGCAACTCTGGGCTCTGCAGGGCTGGAGGTCCTGATCCCCAAGGAATCACACTTTTGCCAAGGGACACAAAAGTCTCAGTGGATTATGAGTTGCAGCTGCAACTTAGGCACCTCCAGCTTTTTGTATGACCCTGATCAGCAGATCAGGTGCACCTCAGCTCCTCAAGTCACTCCTTGTGCCATTTGTGATGCCAATTGGACTAGTGTATCCTTTCTGGCCTAAGAAGGACATGATGACCAGGGACACAGACCCCCAGGGATGAGGGCTGACCACCCCACCAGGTAAGCCACCAAGACCAGCAAAGATGGTGGCTGGGCCTGCGGCTCTCCGGGACACAGGGTGCAGGTGAAGATGAGCATCTGCTGTGGCTCAGGGGCAGCAGCGGCAGCAGGAGTTGTAGGTCTTCCTTTCAACCTCCCTCTCCTCACTTTCCCCAGAAGACAGGTCAGCAGCAAGCTGGAGGGCCTGTTTCTTGGTGTCCATGGAGAAGTCTATCCAAGCAGTGCTGAGATGGATGAAAGGGAACACAGAGGTGCCCAACCAGGCCCCCAACGAAGGACATAGCCAGCTGCTGGGAGCTAACAGCAGATAGACTTTAGCCAGAGTTGTATTCTGGTTGGCCTCAGCTGCAGAGAACTACCTCACCCACTTGGATACCCTTCTTCAGGGGATCCAAAATGACAGATAGTGTTGGGAGCAGACAGGGTCGGCCATGCCGGCGCACCCCAGGATGACTGACCCGCCAGGCGCTCTGCAGCTCCCATGGCTGGCAAAGGTTGTGTGGCAGTTTGGCTTCTCCCACTGCCCAGTCCTGTTTCTTCCTTCCCCATCTTTTCACAGAGGTTGATCCCAATCAATATCCTGCAATCCCAAATCCATCTCCTTGTCTGCCTCCTGAGTGTCTAGACAGCACTGATGACTATGTATGCAACATGCTTCTACACACTTAGAAAACTCTCTGGACAAATGCACACCGAAAAACTGGTTCGTCTCAGGGGAGGGTAAGTGTAAGTGGGTAGGTAGCTTGGGACAGGGAGTAGAAGGGAATGTACTTTTTATTATTTTCCCCTTTTGGATCATATAAATTTTTGTACAATAAACATGTATTTCACTCAAAAACAAAAATTTAAAAAATCCAAAGAAAAGAAGGTCTAAATTATTAGTATAAGTTATTGTTTGATCTTGGTATAATGAGTGGGATAGAAGTTAAAAAAGAAGAAATGTTCAAAATGGAAAACAGCAGGAGAGAAAGAGAAAAAGGAGAGATAAAAAGAGGAGGAAAAGTAACAGCAAAGCAGAGAAAAAACATTTTATGTGGTGGTTTGGAATGTTTGGGTAGTGTGAAAAGCTTGCCTTTGGTGTCTTCCAATTTCCCCTCTCAGACCTCCTCCCTATCCTAACAAGCGCCACCTCTCTCCTCCACAACCTTCCACCATGTTATCTCTTGCTGTCCCTTGGAAGCTCCAAGCACAGATCTCTTTGTTGTTGTTGTTGTTATTGTTTGAGATAGAGTCTTGCTCTGTTGCCCAGGCTGGAGTGCAATGGCACGATCTTGGCTCACTGCAAACTCCGCCTCCCAGGTTCAAGTGATTCTCCTGCCTCAGCCTCCCGAGTAGCTGGAATTACAGATGCATACCACCACACCCAGCTAATATTTTGGATTTTTCGTAGAGACAGGGCTTCACTATGTTGGCCAGGCTGGTCTCGAACTCCTGACCTCAGGTGATCTGCCTGCCTCAGCCTCCCAAAGTGCTGGGATTACAGGTGTGAGCCACTGCACCCAGCCAGATTTCTTTTTTTTCTTCTTTATTCTTCTAGTGTCCAGACTTTGATTATAATTCATCAATTAATTCATTGAGCAACTATTTATTAAATACTCAGGGTATATTTACAAGGGAAGAATTGTGGTATATATTCCAAAACACGATCATGTTGAGGTGTGCATGAATAACATGACCCTGATTAAATGTTAGCCAAGACGTTTGATTTAAACATTTAAAAAGAAAACTCCAAAGATAGAAGTGTTGGAAATACTTAGAAACTAATAGTGAGCTCACCTCTGTGCTGTCCCGGTGCACAGGTGGTGTGTCTTTACATTGCTCCTGGTGCTACAAAAACAGCTAGACGGCTATTGTCATTTTAACACCGTGTGTACAGATTCCAGCTGTCCAGGATTTCATCATCCCAGGTAGTCACATATTCACACCTGAGTGTATGCAACTCAGCTGTGTGCTGAATACTTTGTGCAAAAACACCCAAAGGGGACTGTGGGGTGGAGGGGACTGCGGGGTGGAGGAGACTGTGGGGTGGAGGGGGCTGCGGGGTGGAGGGGACTGGGGGGTGAAGGGGACTGGGGGTGGAGGGGACTGTGGGGTGGAGGGGACTGTGGGGTGGAGGGGACTGTGGGGTGGAGGGGACTGCGGGGTGGAGGACTCCCAAGTGCACCAGGCAGGTGACTGGTGAATATGCTACAGCACTCGGAAATATACCAACATACCCCCCACACATATTTATTTTCAGGAAGGGCTACCCATTGCAATTTCACCCCCTTTTCTCCCAGAAGAATAGATCGTACACAGCTCAGTTGAAATGAAGTAGGTTCATCAGTTCTAACAAATGCACCACTCTGGTCGGGGTGTTGATAGTTGGGGCGCTGTGCATGTGTGAGGGCAGGAGGCACAGGGGAATTCTCTCTCCCTTCCACTCGAGTTTGCTGTGCATCTAAAACTGCTCTAAAAACAAAGTCTATTTTAAAAGAAACCTCACAATTGCAGTCCCCACAACTGCCTCCTGCTGCTGCCCCATACCCTCTGCTCCACTTTGAAGCATAGCTTCTCAGATGAGCTGTTGGTCCAGCACCTCTACAGCATCTCCACACAGGTGCTGATTGCCACAGCCAGAGCAGAGCTCTCAGCTCCTCATAATCCTAACCAGCTCCCTATCTTAGTAACTTCTCTTAGTAACTGGCAACATCTTTCACTGAGTACCCAAGCCAGAAATCTGAGTCATGTTGATTCTTCTCTTTTCCTCTCCACCAACCCTGCTGCATCCAATCAATCAAGTAAGTTCTGTGGGTTCCACTTTTAAAGTAGATTCCCTAAGTGGTCACTGCTTACCATCTCCACTGCTATGGCCTCAGACCTCACCACCGCCACTTCGGCTGACAAATGCAATGACCCCATCACTTCTCCTCTGCTCCCAACCTTCCCATAGTTTCCCATCAACTCAGAATACAATCCCAAACTCCCCACCTGGCCTACAAGTCCTTCACTGACGCAGCCCCTGCCTAGTTTTTCCACCTGCATCTCTGACCTGGGCCCCTGGCTCAAGCAGTCACGCCAGCCTGCTTGCTGTTCCTGGGACATCGAGTCATTCCTCCTCAGCGACGCTCTTCCCCCAAACAGCGACATGGTTTGTTCCATCACTGTATCCCGGCTCCATCCAATGGCTTTCCTCGACTTCGTCACCTGAATGAGCATCCTCTCCACCCCATCCCTGGCATGATTGACTTACCTGCATTGTTCTTCTTTGTGAGACTTACCATCCAGAGCATTACACCATATTTTCATCTGATTATTTGCTTCTTGTCTGTTCACCTCCTCAGAACTTGAGCAGCATTATAATAGCATGGATTTGGTCTGTCTTATTCTCACTATGATACAAGTACTTATGTACCTGGCACATAGTAGGTACTCAATAAATAGTAGTGGCAACAGAGCACCAAAAATGAGCTCGGCAGAAAATGAAGAATTCCATTATTTGTCTTAAAAAGGCAGACAAGCTGGGCACAGTTGCTCATGCCTGTAATCCCAACACTTTGGGAGGCTGAGGTGGTCCAATCCCTTGATCCCAGGAGTTTGAGAGTGGCCTGGGCAGCATGACGAAGCCCTGTCTCTACAAAAAATACAAAAATTAGCCAGGCAAGGTGGCATGAGCCTGTAATCCCAGCTACTCGGGAGGCTGACTGGGAGGATCACCTGTGCCCAGGAGTTAGAGGCTGCATTGAGATCATGCACTCCAGCCTGGGCGACACAGCAAGATACTGCTGTCTCAAAAAAAAAAAAAAAAAAAAGGCAGATAAGTTACTAACATGGGAAAATATGGGTCGTAAAGGACAGAGTTGGCTTTTTCAGAAAAAGACAGTTATTAGGTATCCAACAACAGATAAATGGATAAAGAAAATTTGGTATATATACACAACGGAATACTGTTCAGCCATAAAAAAGAATGAAACCCTGTAATTCTCAGCAATATGGATGGAACTGGAGGAATTATGAAAAATGAAATAAGCCAGGAACAGAAAGTTAAACACAGCATGTTCTCAGTCACATGTGGAAGCTAAAAAGTGTCAGTCTCACAAAAGTAGAAAGTAGACAGAGGATACTTGAGGCTGGGAAGGGAGAGGGGAAGGGAGTGATAGGGACAGATTTATTAAAGGATACAAAATTACAGCTAGACAGGAAGAATAAGTTCTAGTGTTCTGCACTACTATAGGATGACTACAGTTAACAATAATGTATTACATAGTTTCAAATAGCTAGAAGGAGGTGGGGCGGTGGCTCACACTTGTAATCCCAGCACTTTGGGAGGCCGAGGAGGGTAGATCACCTGAGGTCAGGGGTTTCAGACCAGCCTGGCCAACATGGTAAAACCCTGAGTCTACTAAAAATGCAAAAAATTAGCCGGGTGTGGTGGTGGGCACCTGTAATCCCAGCTACTTGGGAGACTGAGACAGGAGAATTGCTTAAACCCGGGAGGCAGAAGTTGCAGTGAGCTGAGACTGCACCGTTGCACTCCAGCCTGGGTGACAGAATGAGACTCCGTCTCAAAACAAAAACAAAAACAAAACCCAAAATAGCTAGAAGGAGGATACTGAATATTCCCAACACAAAGAAATGATGGATGTTTGAGATGATGGATGTGCTAATTATGCTGATCTGATCACTACACATCATATGTATCGAAACATCACTATGTACGCATGAATATGTACAGTTATTATTAGTCAGTTTTAAAGTAAAATTTTTAAAAAGAAAGAGAAAGAGAAAGAAAAAGACAAGTGAGAGAGCTAGAAATTCATCCCACACCCACCAGGGATGAAATTAGCCTAATCTCAACAGAGTTCAGTCTCTTCATCTAACAGACAAGGAACAGAATCTTTCATCGCATGTTGGGGAGGGGAAGAATGAGGTTACTCAAATAAAAAGTTTCGAACTTCTCAGAAAAATGAATTTCGTCAATTCGAGATACTGTTAATACCCCATCTGGCCATGATTGACGAAACAGACCTTTGGATTCCGTGAAACGAACCCCTTGCTAATGTCGCTTCTGGGTTCTTCAGACCTTCTTGGCAGGTGGCTGGCTTCTCTGTTCTAACTTAACTCTCCAGATGTCACATGAAAAAAGTATGCTTGTTATGAAATAATCCTCTGGCTTCATTACCCAGGAAGTCCCTGCTTTGTTTTTGGTCTTTGTTTTTATTTTCTCAAGCTCTGACAGTAGAAGTTGCTGGGGGAAACTGTGGGTCTTTATGGACGGGGATGAAGTTGTTTAGAAACTAAAATGAACAAGATACTGTATTTTCTTCCTCACACTCTCTTGCTCACGCACTCAGAAGACAAAGGTACCCCCTTCAGTTCCCAGAAGCTGGTCTGCTCTTTTTTGTTTGTTTTAATCGTAGAGACACGGTCTCGCTCTGTGCCTAGGCTGGAGTGCAGTGGCACAATCGGTAGCTCACTGCAGCCTCAACCTTCCAGGCTCAAGGATCCTGCCACCTCAGCCTGCTGAGTAGCCGGGACTACTGGCACGCGCCAACACACCCAGCTAATTTTTAATTTTTTTCTAGAGAATCTGGTCTCACTATGTTGCCTAGGCTGGTCTCAAATTCCTGGTCCCAAGTGATCCTCCTGCCTCAGCTTCCCAAAGTGCTGGGATTACAGGTGTGAGCCACCACACCCAGCCCACTTCTGCTCTTAGGGAGAGGCGAGTGCATTTCAGAGAGCACTCGAAGCTCCCAAAAGAAGGAGTTGACAGACCCCACGTCCCCTCAGCCCTTCACACAGCCTCCCCTTGTCTTCCTCTCCTACTTGGCACTGTGGCTGCACTGGGACCCCTCATGAAGACCAAGATCCTCATAAAGAGGACAAGAAGTTCATCCAATACCAGTCAGGCCAATATGTCAAAATTAGCATAACTGTCAGAAATGCAGAGGCATCAACAACTCCTCTTGACAACAGGGTTGGTAGAAGAATCAAGGGCCTAATTTTGATGCCTGGCACAGGTTATGGGAGCAACAGAGTACATGCTGCCCAGCAGCTTCTGGAAGCTCCTGGTCCACCCCATCAAGAAGCCGGAGGTCCTGCTGAGGTGCAACACATCTCAGTGTGCTGAGACTCCCCTCAATGTTGCCCCCAAGAACTGCAAAGCCATCCTGGAAACAGCGGCCCAGCTGCCCATTGGAGTCACCAAGCCCAGTGCCAAGCTGTGCAGCAAAGAAAAGGATTAGACGGCTCATGTGCACGTTTTATTTGTTTTTAAATTAAAAAACAAAAAAAGAAAGAAGGAGGAAGTGGAGGAAGAGGAAGGAAGAGGGAGGAGGAGGAAGAATTTACATCAGCAGGCTGATTACATACTAGTCCTTGAATTCATGGTTGAGTGTACTGACCATTCTCCCTATGGACACTTGAAGATTTCCATCAAACCCTTCATAACATATTGCGTAATTGTGGAGTCTAGACTTGGGCCACAACTGAGTGATTTTTTTTTCTCAAACCCAATTCCACAAAGTAAAAGCCTGATGAAGTACAGTGAAGGCTGATGCCCTATTAACTGTGTTTCCCAAGTCCAGAGCTCTAAAAAGGTTCTGCATACAGTCATTCATTCAATGCTTAATGACTGAGCATTAATTCCATGCTAAGTACTGAACTGAGCACTAGGAATAAGAAGGTGACCTAGAGGCATATCCTCTCTAAAGATGCATAGAGCCTCGTTGGAATGATCAGCCATGTCTCCAGAGAGCTACAAGGCAGTTCTCAATTGGTAAATGCCCTGAGAGTGATGGGCTTGTGGCATGTGTAAGGGTTAGACAGACCTGGGACCTAGACATGACACCACTCCTAACGAATTATGTGAGTGTGGGTGTTTCACAACCACAATGAGATGCAATGCCTGCACTTGTAACATGGAAATAGTGATGGCATGCAGGCCCCGCCAGATTGCTGTGAGAAGTCAGCGGGAGAGACGTGCAACATTCTCAGCACAGTGCTTGCCATGTAGTAAGGGCCTAATCAATGCTAGTGATTCCTTTCAATATTCCTAAGATGCAGATAAGGGAACAGCCCAGAGGAGGGGGAGCACTTCCATAGGGAGGGATGCGGTGAGACTTCCTTCAGCAGGTAGCACTGGAGCTGGGTGTTAAGGAGTGAGTGAGCTTTGGGCTTCTGGACTTAACAGAGGAAACCAAGAAAAGAGGAGGCGGTGTTGCGGGAATAGTGAGCAGTTGATGATTTTTGTTTTGTTCTCTTGTCTGCTTGGGGATATTTTTGTGGCAAAGACAGCATGAAGGATAGCGAAGAATTAATATTGAAGAGATAGGCCAGGGCAGGTTATGAAGGATTTTGAATATCGGGCTAAGAAATGTGGGCTTAATTTCGAAGATATTATGGACACTCCTAAAATGTTACATTTTAGATAAGGGAAAGAAAAGTATTCCTCGAGAAGATTAAATTGGGGCTGGGCACGGTGGCTCACGCCTGTAATCCCAGCACTTTGGGAGGCGAAGTGGGCAGATCACCTGAGGTCAGGAGCTTGAGATCAGCCTGGCCAACATGGTGAAGCCCCATCTCTACTGGAAAAAAAAAATTAGTCGGGCATGGTGGTGGGTGCCTGTAATCTCCGCTACTTGGGAGGCTGAAGCAGGAGAATCACATGAATCTGGGAGGCAGAGGTTGCAGTGAGCCAAGATTGCACCACTGCACTCCAGTGGGCGACAGAGCAAGACTCAGTTAAAAAAAAAAAAAAAAGATTAAACTGGAAGCAATGGGTAAGAATGGTGGAGTGGAGAGACACATTTGAGTGAGAGAAGCCAGCTGAAAAGCTGTACAGACGTCTAGACAAAATATGACACCAGCATGCCTTCACCTCCCTGCAAAGACCACAGACCACTGAGCTCCAAAGGGGGTTTGGAATCCTTGTCCTGGGCCGCCATCGGTAACTCATCAGTGCTGGCTTGAGAGATAAACTCTATTATCCATCCCCGAACTAAAATCATGACAGAAGTGGCCAGGGAGCTTTGCTGCTATCCCCCCAGCAAACACGTCCTCCACTCAAATGGAAAGAGGACCCTCTGACAACATCTGTGGGACCCAAGAGCACTGGTCACCACAAGCCACAACATGTTAACAGTCAGTTTTCAATTGTTAGGGACGGAGGATTCAGTTCATGATTCATACAAACCAACTGTTCTCTCCCAGTGTTTTCTGGGTGGCACAACCCACAAGTCAACAGTGGCTTGGGAACTAGACATTTGAGTAGAGTTGGGTTATTTGATTCATAGTGGATTTTGGTTTTCCACGGGACCCCTGTGCCCTTGTCTAGTAGAATCTGGTGGAAATTACAAACTGCAGAAACTCAACTCACTGCCGCAATAACAGGATGCACCTGTAGATTTCGTAGAATTAGTAGCAGCGTTCTCTCAATACCAGTTTGAGAGAAATAACCCTGTTTGCATAGTGCCAACTGGGGCAGAATCTGAAGTGTCTTGCCTGTCTGTCAGCCATGGGAGGCACCGATCTCAGCAACATCTATCCATCCGCCATCCACTTAACAAGCAAAGATGGAAGACCTTCGTGCTCCAGGCTATCCTGCAATGGTTCATTTGCTTTTGATGGGATTATCAATTTGACAGATGTGCTTGCAATTAACTGGGGGCTTTCTGCTTCCAATCCAAATTCCCACAGGTAGATCGCTGGCTCTTTGGGAGCAAAAACCCTCCTCTGTTTGTTTTTGCTTCTCCCAGAGCCTGGGCAGAGCTCCCTGTTCCTGGATCCTACCTTGATATGCACTGAATTGAATTATACTAAAGGGTGCACCCAAGAGTGCATGAGCTAAGTAAAATGTAATTTGTGGGACCTCATGTGGACATTTCAGGTCCATGTGTACAAGATAAAGGAGAGAAAATCCTGGGGGACACCACAGGCCTGGGAAAATGACCTCCTACTAAGCCTAACAAGAACATCCAGTACATAAACAGCAGGCTCTCTGCAACCACTTCGGTCCTTCCACTGCCACGCTCCCAGAAGGCAAAGGGTTATCTCCTGTTCAGATTTTGGCTCTGAGACCACAGCTCAGCACATCACTCCTCTAGAGAAAAGAAAGTCTAAGATGAGAGAGTGAGGCTGCTTTCATGTGGTGCCAGCGTGTAGTGCAGGGCAGGCCTGATCGCTGAACGGATCCCTGCAGATGTGAGCGGTCACTTCCCCTTTCGAGGGCCCATTTCTTTTCCTCTTTGAGGAGACTGTGAGCATCCTCAGTGCAGGGCTATGTTTTAGCTTCTTGGCTCTCCTCACAGGTTCTAGCATAATGCTTTGATTAATTGAGGTCAACGTTTGTTGATGGATTATGTGACAGAGGTGAAATTCTTTGATCTGGGTTTCACCTTTTCCTTTCCCCTACTCCCTCCTTTTTAGAGGCGAGGTCTTGCTCTGTGGCCCTGGCTGGAGTGCAGTGGTGCAATCATAGCTCATTGCAGCCTTGACCTCCTGGGCTCAAGCGAACCTCAGCGCCTTGGCCTCCTGAGTAGCTGGGACTATAAGCACGCGCCACCACGCTCAGCTTCACCTTTTCCTTTCCTTGTGCTCCCCTGGCAGATATGCTGGTAAACAATGAACCAGTCAAGAGGACAGCAACAGGAGGAAAATGGGAGAAACCTCATGATTCGTGGACTAAACAGGCTTCCCGCTAGTCCTGGCTCACAGAGGAAGTCATGCTCCATGTTTTGAATGTCCTCAAAGCTCATTCAACTCCAAAACGCATGAAGACGAAATGGGAATTTTACTCAAGATTTTTGTGGGCTGTTGGGGAGAAGAGTTAACATTGCAAAGCATATTGCAAACTCTTATCTTCAAATGATTTTTAAATTTTCTTCCAAGCTCTTAATTATTTTTCCAGAGCTGCTCTGCTCTTCTCACTCTGGGTCCTTTCTCTGCCACTCTCCTCAGCATGACTTCTCTGTAATCGGCCAGCATTTCTTTTATTCTATAGAGCAAGTTTTCTCGCCCTGGGCACCTCTAATTTGCATGTTATGCCACCACACCAAGTGAGCCTCAGAGCACCAGTGTTTTAATCCCGGAAAACAGTCCTTACGGGATTCAGCACAGAGGTCCTCTTGGCAGCCTGTAGTCTCCAGAGTGACATGTCCTCAACAGTCAAAGTGAGCAAGCTATGGTGCCCATCACCAAGTGGGGCTCACCATTCCCCTCTGCGTTCACTTCTCTCCTACCTTCTTCCTTATCCCATCCTTCCTCCTTCCTTTTTATTTCTGCATTCAACTATTAATGGTTATTCATTTCATAGGGGCATCTGTGCCACTTGGTTCTACAGGCATTTTTTTTTTTTGAGACAGACTTTTGCCCTTGTCCCCCAGGCTGGCGTGCAGTGGCGTGATCTTGGCTCACTGCAACCTCCGCCTCCTAGGTTCAAGCAAGTCTCCTGCCTCAGCCTCCTGAGTAGCTGGGATTACAGGCATGTGCCACCACGCCCAGCTAATTTTTGTATTTTTAGTAGAGACAGGGTTTCACCATGTTGGCCAGGCTGGTCTCGAACTCCTGACCTCAGGTGATCTGCCTGCCTCAGCCTCCCAAAGTGCTGGGATAACAGGCGTGAGCCATCGTGCTCGGCCAGTTCTATGGGCATTGTTGAAGTGACCACTAACAAGCCCCGAGGGTAAGTAAAGGAAAATGAAAAGTGATTGATTCCTCACCACCTCTCCCCTTTTTTCCTCTACCCTTTGCCCCTGCTCCCCAATCTAGACTTTAATAAACAGAAATGATTTTTGTTGCAAGCTGAAAACTCATTAGTGTGGTTGGGGCCAGGGGGTGACAAGTCAAGCTTTAGAGTTGTCTGGATAATAAATGCTGTCTTCAAGGACTGTCCAACATTGTAGGAACAAGAGAACAACCCAACCCAAGTGAACAACTAACTCCTATTCACAAATGCTGCTGCCTCTCTGCCATCCCCTAACCTCAGCCTCACACACTTGAATTTCGGCAATCCATTTGATGAGCTCAAATCAGTGAATTTTCTCCTCGTCAAAGCTCACAAATTCTGTTCCCCGCTTCTTGCCCCATATCCAGGCATTACCAACTGCATTTTCCCTTTGCCTGATATTCTGGCATCAAGCCTCCTTGCCATTCCAATTTATTTCACCTTCCTCCAGTCCTTATTATTTCCTTCCTGGAGAGTATTTCAGCATCTCTATGCCTCAATCTCCCCTGCACACCACACGAGCTCGGCCTCATTATCACATCACTTGGCTATGTCCCGCCTGGGTTAGACAGCTTCAGTGGCTGAAGTCCATAGATCTTATTCTGTTTTTCAAGGTCCACCTGACTCTGAATCCAGCTGACATTTCTGCCCTTAGCTTCTACCCCACTCTACTTCTGGTTAACTATGGACCACACTCTGCTTCCTCAGGAACCACCTACCAAGGCCGTATCCATCCTTCAAGGACAATACGTGGGCCTTTCCTGATCACATCAGCTCAACAACTTTTCCCTCCTACATTTCAATTGCTCTTCTTACCATAATCATTAGTATTCACCCCACTGTACATCTAGAAAGAAAGTGGTCTTAAACCTAAGGGAAGGCAGTCTGGGTCAGAAATTGGTTGTCCGCTGTTATGAGCTGTTTCTTCTAGGAAGTACCAAGCACTTCTGATAATAGAATTGAGCAATTTCCTGATGAAGTGAGACTCAGCTTGCACTGTTGACCGGCTGTCCCTGGATGAACTTAGTTACTTTTAACCAAATGTCCCTTTCTTGAACTTGTTCCTTTCTTGAAATATTCCTTTCTTGAACTTAATCTACCAATGTTATCTAGATACCTTTCCTCAAAAAAAAAAAAAAAAAAAAAAAAAACCCTCTGCCAGGAAGGAAATATTTGAACTGGACTTATTGTAAATAACCTCCCTGCAGCAGGTTTGAAACAAAACTTTGAATTTGCCTCACAAAGAATTTGTCTGAAACTGCTTTAGTATATGCTAGTTATATTAGTAAGCACATGTGGCTTCACACATAGTGGGTGGACACCCATATGTGTTATGCACTGTGTTAGGTGACGTAAGTTCACAGATAAACTGGACATGGGGCTATCCTCTAGAGGCCCACAGTTTGACACCTTAACCTGAGATCCTTGGACCTTTGAAGTTCGGAGTGCCCACAACCGCTGGGTGTGGTGGCTCACACTTGTAATCCCAGTACTCTGAGGGGCTGAGGTGGGAGGATCGCTTGAGTCCAGGAGTCTGAGACCAGCCTGGGCAACACGGCAAAACCCCATCTCTACAAAAATTACAAAAAAAATTAGCCAGGCCTGGTGGTGCATGCCTGTGGTCCCAGTTACTTGAGAGGCTGAAGTGGGAGGATCACTTGAGTCAAGGAGGTAGAGGCTGCAGTGAGTTGAGATGGCAACACTGCACTCCAGAAACCCCGTCTCAAAAGAAACAGAGCAAAACAAAACAAACTGCCCATAATGCTCCTGAAACTTCCTACGGATTTATCCAGAGTTTGTGCTGATGTGCATTTGTTCCAAGGAGGGAAACCAAAGGTTCTATCAAATTAAGAAAAGAGTTTTTACCATTGTGGAAGACAGTATGGCAATTCCTCAAGCATCTAGAATCAGAAATACCATTTGACCCAGCAATCCTATTACTGGGTGTATACCCAAAGGAATAGAAATCATTCTACTATAAAGTCACATGCACCCGTATGTTTATTGCAGCACTATTTACTACAGCAAAATGGAACAAACTGAAATGCCCATCAATGAGACTAGATAAAGAAAATGTGATACATATACACGATGGAATACTATGCAGCCATGAAAAGGAATGAGATCATGTCCTTGGCAGGGACATGGATGAAGCTGGAAGCCATTATCCGAAGCAAACTAACACAGGAACAGAAAACCAAATGCCGCATGTTCTCACTCATAAGTGGGAGTTGAACAATGACAGCACATAGACACAGGGAGGGGAACATCACACACCAGCGCCTGCTGCAGGGTGGGGGGTGGGGTGTGAGGGGAGGGAACTTAGAAGACAGGTGAGTAGGTGCAGCAGACCACCATGGCACACATATACCTATGTAACCAACCTGCACGTTCTACGCATGTATCCTGGAACTTAACTTTAAAAAAAAAAAAAAGAGTTTTTAATCCCAAGAAAGATTAACAGCAAATAGAAGAAAGAAAGAGATATAAACAGTGAATTGCAATGCAGCATGGCAGGTGTTATGATGGAGTAGAAAGGACTGGAAAAGGCCTCCTGGAGGAAGGGACACTCAAGTGTCTTTCCATTTCATCTGTAAACTCATTAAGGGCAAAAGCTTTGCTATAGCTTCAGTATGAGATCCTGGGAAATTCATGACAAAATGGGTCTGCTTTTGCACCCACCACTTCCTCTCACATCCCTGCATCGTGCCATGCAGCATGAACTGGAAACCTCAGCGTCAGCAAACGACGACAGAGCGTTCATCCGCAAGATGAACCAGAAGAGCCAGTTTCAATGACTTGTTTAACCGTGGTCCATCTCAGAACCAAAAGTTGGGCCTCTTATTTACCAGAAAAATTGTGGGGGCTTTGTGATATGGCTTTTAAAAAATCTTGTAATTGCCAGGCATGGTGGCTCACACCTGTAATCTCAGCACTTTGGGAGGCCGAGGTGGGTGAATCGCCTAAGGCCAGGAGTTCGAGACCAGCCTGACCAACATGGTGAAACTCCGTCTCTACTAAAAATACAAAAACTAGCTGGATGTGGTGGCAGGTGCCTGTAATCCTAGCTACTCAGGAGGCTGAGGCAGGAGAATCACTTGAAACTGGGAGGCAGAGTTTGCAGTGAGCCGAGATTGTGCCATTGCGCTCCAAAAAAAAAAAAAAAAGACATTAACATAAATTTAAATATTTTATAATGACAATCCATTAACTACTTAAAGCATAAGCTATTTTCCTGGAGAGGCAGCAAGTGCATTCTACTCCCACACCCAAGAAGAAAGGAGCGTGACTTTGGTGGGAATACTAGGAGTTTCTACTGAAGCACTTGCCCGCAGAGTGAGAAACGTTCCTAGAGAGGAAGTTATACCTGCTGTGGAATTTAAGAGAATCTTGTCATATTTTGATAAGTTTTTTGAGACGGAAGTCTCACTCTGTCACCCAGGCTGGAGTGCAGTGGCGTGATCTCAGCTCATTGCAGCCTCTACCTCCTGGGTTCCAGCTATTCTCTTGTCTCAGCCTCCTGAGTAGCTGGGATTACAGGCACCCGCCACTACGCCCGGCTAATTTTTGTATTTTTATTAGAAACGGGGTTTCGCCATGTTGGCCAGACTGGTCTCAAACTCCCGACCTCAGGTGATCTGCCTGCCTCAGCCTCCCAAAGTGCTGGAATTATAGGCGTGTGCCACTGCGCCTGGCTAATTTTTGTATTTTTTTTTTTTTTTTTTTTTTAGTAGAGTCAGTGGTTTCACCGTGTCATCCAGGCTGGTCTCGAACTCCTGACCTCAGGTGATCCACCCACCTTGGTCTCCCAAAGTGCTGGGATTACAGGCACGAGCCACCGGGCCCAGTCAACGTGATGTGTTTTGGAACCCTGAATTCCTTGGCTGGCCCGGAGGGTTTTCTTTTTGTTAATAACTTTGCTTGCTTTCTAGTATTTAAAAAATTGTGTTTTGCTCTAACTATGCAATGGCTTTAAGTCTTAGACAAATTTCCAGGGAGCAAAACACACTCAACCATTTCATAATAATCAGAAGAGAGCTCTGATCAATAAATAAGCAAGACTGAATTTTACAAAATAATCCAAAGTTTAAAACCAAAGCCCACTTTTTGCATGATCCTTTAAGAGAAAGACAAATCTGGAAGCAAAACACCTTATAAAATGACAATGCAATTTCAGGAGCCCAGGGCACCATTGTGAAATGATGATGGCTAGTACAGGTTATAAGTCTTGGGGAATTATTTATGAATTCTCAGGATCCTTCAGTTCGCCGCATCCTTCTCCATTATTTGAATATTGGAGGCTGCCTGATCAGAATCTTGGCAGGACTTTGCTCCTTCATCCCAGGTGGTCCCTGCTGACTCCTCAGGACATTACAACCCTTGGGGGAGGACTCAGCTTATGAAGTGCTGGGTGAGACCACTGCCAAGAAGTGCTTGCTCACCCTACCTTCAACGGCAGGGGAATCTCCCTCTCCTTTTATGGGCGTAGCTGAAGAAAGGATTCATAAATGAAGTTCAATCCTTCTCATCAACCCCAGCCCACACCTCCAGCAATTGAACTTGAAAAAAAAAAACCTGGTTTGAAAAATTACCGCAAACTATATTGTCATCAAAAAAAAAAAAACACTTCCTATATTTGAGATGAGAGAAGAGAGTGCTAGGCAGTTTCCTGGCTGAACACGCCAGCCCAATACTTAAAGAGAGCAACTCCTGACTCCGATAGAGACTGGATGGACCCACAAGGGTGACAGTCCAGGCGGACCGATCTTCCCATCCCACATCCTCTGGCGCAATGCCAAAAAGAGGCTGACGGCAACTGGGCCTTCTGCAGAGAAAGACCTCCGCTTCACTGCCCCGGCTGGTCCCAAGGGCCAGGAAGATGGATTCATACCTGCTGATGTGGGGACTGCTCACGTTCATCATGGTGCCTGGCTGCCAGGCAGGTAAGGGCCTGTGGGTGCCCCCGGAATTCCAGGAAGGCTGATGGGCATCCCTCTTCCCAGCCACAGAACCAGAGGGAGTCCCCAGGTAGATGGTTCCAAGAAGGGAGTTGAATCTTGGGTTCCACCTCTTGCCTGTGATCCACGGGGACCCCAGTTTATGCCTCACTGTTCCTTGGTCTGTCAAGAGAGCCTGAAATAGCATTAGGTTCTCCTGTCCTTCTCAGTCCTTGACAATTAACTCTGGGAAGAATAGTGTGGCATGATATTTGGGATATTTGGATGTTAACAGGGCCCTGATGAGCAGGTTCCTCAAGAAATTATCTTTTATTCTTCAGTGAATTTCCCTTTATTCTCTGCACTCCCACCCCCCATCTAAGAAGCTATCAGGAAGCTCTTTAAGTTCAGGTTAATTTGCTGGAGACATGAGTACTCATATATCAAACACTGGGATAATTTAAGATCTCAGAAAAGTTTAGCTTCAAGGATGTATACACTGCTTTTACATCTTAGGAAATAACACCTAGGAATTTCCTTACAAGTGCAACTTTACAGAAATTTTTTAAAATATGCATACTCACTTTTAGAACATTACTACTTCTCATAATCCTATGTATATACATGATATGTATATGTATATGTGTTTATATATGCAAATTTTAAATTTCATTCCTTGTTTCAAATGGATTTTCTCGAAGATTTTTTTTTTTTTTTTTGACACCATCTCTGTCAGCCAGACTGGAGTGCAGTGGCGTGATATTGGCTTACTGCAACCTTTGCCTCCCAGGCTTAGCGATCCTCCCACCTCAGCCTCCTGAGTAGCTGGGACTACAGGCACACGCCACCACACCTGGTTAATTTATTTTTTTGTAGAGATGGGGTTTTTGCCATGTTGCCCAAGCTGGTCTTGAACTCCTGGGCTCAAGTGATCCACTAACCGTGGCCTCCCATACTGCTGGTACCACAGGCATGAACCACCGTGCCTGGCCAATATTTTTTTTAAAAGAAATAAAAAACCACCAACTTCTACCTCAAACCACTCTTCCTAATTGAGTGTGAATTTTCTAATAATGTCTTCCCTTTGCTTACTCAGGAAGACAGATAAGAAAGTTTATAGTGTCTTTTGAAAGTCTATAATGGCAACAAGTAGAATGCTAACTGGCTGCAGAAAGAATTTATTAAGAAATGAAACATAATGATGCATTTCAGGAGTCTGCTTGCTTGTTTAGGGGAAGAGGCCAGTCATGCTGGGCTGTGTACTGGCCCAGATGTAGGAGTGTCTTTAAAGAGGGCATTTTATTTACTTATTATATATTTATTTATTTATTTATTTATTGAGACGGAGTCTCACTCTGTTGCCCAGGCTGGAGTGCAGTGGCGTGATCTCAGTCCACTGCAACCTCCACCTCATGGGCTCAAGCAATTCTCCTGCCTCAGCCTCCTGAGTAGCTGGGTTTACAGGTGCGTGCACCACCACGACCAGCTAATTTTTGTATTTTTAGTAGAGATGGGGTTTCACCATATTGGTCAGGCTGGTCTCAAACTCCTGACCTTGTGGTCCACCAGCCATGGCCTCCCAAAGTGCTGGGATTACAGGTGTGAGCCATCGCGCCTGGCCTATGTTTTTTATTTTAATAGGTTTTTGGAGGACAGGTGGTGTTTGGTTACATGAATAAGTTCTTTAGTGGTGATTTGTGAGATTTGGGTGCACCCATCACCTGAGCATGTATGCTGTACCCAATGCGTAGTCTCTTATCCCTCACCCACCTCCCATCCTTTCCCCTGAGTCCTCAGAGTCCATTGTGCCATTCTTATAAAGAGGGCATACTTTTAGGAAGGTTTTCAATGTGATTTCTACCTCCACAGGGTCTTTGCTAACTCAATCCAAGCCAAGAACAGCAAAATCTTGACAATTAATCATGCTCTGCTTCTGGAAGACACATTTCAAGTAAACTCGTGTTATTTCTAGCCATTGGTGACTTATCCAAGGGTCCGAGTGGTGTTGGTGGGAGCAGGGGAAGTAGAGTCCCATAAGGACTCCTTCACACCATTCTCAACATCTGTCCATACACCATCTGCCCCTCAACACTATAGGAAATACAAAAATGAGCGAGATATAGTCCTGACGCTTAAGCAACTTATAACCTGGTGAGGAGGAGAAAAGCCTAGATATAAATATAGTAATACCAGCCAGAGTGTGGTAAGATCTACGGAGCGTGGGGCTATCAGAGAAGGCTTCATGAGGATGACATGTAAAGGGAGCCCCAAGGGACCAGTAAATTTCCATCAATGAGATTCCAGAGAGAGAGGCCCCAATGAGCCAAAACACAGGAGTGCCTTAGGGAGCAGCAGGTGGTCCACTGTGCTCCTGCCCTGGACAGGGAGGGTGGGGATATGGGGAATTCAAACTGGAAAGTTAGGATGAGGTAAAATGAATCAACTAAGGCATTAGGCATTTTTAGTCTGTATATTGCTGGGCCCTGGGATGTGGTCAGAAAGAGAATTCTCCTAGTGATAACTTCTTAACTCCACTTAGTAGGCAATAAAGAACTACAAGAAAATTTAAAACTACCATTTACAAAGTAACTTCTATGTGCCAGATATGTGTCTTATTGTAATCTTCATAGCCACTTTGCAGTATGGATGTCATGAACCCCTAGATGAAGCAAGAACCCAAAACTCAGACTCGCACAGGCAGTGAGAGTGCCAGGGTTTGAACCTGGTCTCCCTGGATTGTTCTGTTTCTGTTCATTGCAAACAGGGTCAGAGCTTTATGGAGATGATACTGGCATAGAGTGGAGAGAGATCAGGTGCACAGAGACAGGTCATGAGGCTCTTAAAATAGTCCAATCACAAGGCAAACGAGGACCCAGTGGCCAAAGACAATGACATGGGTCAAGTTTCTGGAATCAACAGGAATTTTCAGGCATCACTCCAGGGTAAGAAACCATCTCATCACAGACTTTTTCTCCAAGAGGAACCTAGTCTTGAAACAACTCAGACTTTTTATTCCTCAGGGTAAGAGTTCTCTAATGAAATCAGACTGTCAACAGATGCAATTTCTAGCTGATTCATAAGGGCAGATTTTCATTCTGAAAATTTCCAAAGCCACCATTTAACATGGCAAGGGTTTGTGAGGACATATTAGTCAACTTGAGTGTTTTTAGTCTCTATATTACTGGGCTCTGGGATGTGGTCAGAAAGAGAATTCTCCTGGTATTACCAATATGGCACGTTATTGAAGTCACCTTTCTCAGAACTGTGGAAATTCTGAGAGCTTATATGTCCCTTGATCATCTTTCTTTCATTCTAGGAATTCTGTGATCAAATCTTTATCCTCTAGACTCAAAAATAATTCTTTAAAAAAACAGTGCGGAAACCCATTGAGATAATGTGTTTGTGTAATTATCCATTCTTGTAAAGACAACTGCCCACAATGGAATTTCCCATCTTCACCTTTGTCAGTCAAACACAAAATGTTTAACCCTTCACATTTAATCTTTCAACTTCTTGAGATCCCAAAGTATTATTGCTACTGTTACTTCATTCATCTTCAAGACATGTCTTGAGGCTGTAAGGGCTTTCCTAAACATTGGGAGCTTTTCGTAAGACAGTTGGTACTTTCCTTAAAACAGCATGCCTTAAATATGCAGTTTGATAAATCACCTGTGCATAGATCTCATTTTAGATGTGAGAATTGAAAAAGAAAAAAATTGACTTCACAATTCTGCACCAAAAGAATGAGTTTCACGAATGCGTCAGTTAGAAGTGCTAATATAGAATGGTTGGTGGGCTCTATAACTCCATTACTCCACCCCACTCCCCTGATAGAGAAGTATTCCCAGACTGGTTTTTGCCTAAAGCCTTGGGTATTCTGAATGCCTCTTTGTGATTTTTTTTTCTTTTCCTTTTGAGACAGCATCTCACTCTGTTGCCCAGGCTGGAGTGCAGTGGTGAGATACTGACTCACTGCAACCTCTGCCTCCCGGGTTCAAGTGATTCTCCTGCCTCAGCCTCCCTGAGTAGCTGGGATTACAGGCATGTGCCATCACGCCTGGCTAATGTTTGTATTTTTAGTAGAGACGGGGTTTCACCTAGTTGGCCAGGCTGGTCTCGAACTCCTGACCTCAGGTGATCTGCCCGCTTCGGCCTCCCAAAGTGCTGGGATTACAGGCATGAGCCACCGCGCCCAGTCCTCTTTGTGATTTTTTTGTTGGAGTCATTCTTCTGCGAGCTATGGACACCATCAAGGCAGGCAGTCCCTCAACGTGGCGGCTGTTCCCGCCCTTCCCCACTCCTCTTCTTGCTCAAGGATGAGCAGAAACTTTACAGATAAAGAGAGAGTTCCCTCAGGAAATGAGGCATGTTGCTTGAGGTCACAGGGAATAGAATTAGCAGGAAAATAAACCTTGCAGGAAGCAGAAAGTAGTCCAAAGCACTGAGGAGAGGACACGGGGAGGACATGAGTTTTGGACAGATTTCTCTCTGCAAAATGAGGAGGTCACCCAGGGATCTTGAAACTCCCTTCCAGTTCCTTCACTCTGTGTCAAGGATTCCAGAAAGGAAATAAAATAAGCTCTGCTTAAAAGGCATTTTTCAAGCTGGGGAACTTTGGGATGAAAAAGTTTCCCAAATGAAGACATACTGGCACGGTCAGGGTTGAGCGACTTTTGTGTGTCAATGCACCCAAGCCTGATGTCTCATTGTGGGTTATTTCCAGCTCTGAAGAAGTACTGCCTGGCAGCCAGCATGACCCACTGCTTCTGTAATTGCTGCAGTTGCAGGTGTCAAGGCAAAAACTCCACTCACTCAATTCTCAAAATCTATCCAATACCTCTTATGCCCCTTTTCAACACTATAGGAAATGTAAAAATGAGAAAGACATAGTCCTGATTCTTAAGAGAGTCATAAGCTGGTGAGGAGGAGAAAGGCATAGATATAGTCATAGTAACACAAGTCTTATGTGGTAAGATCTACTGAGCATGGGGCTATCAGAGAAGGCTTCATGAGAGTGACATGGAAAGGGAGCCCTGAAGGACTGGTAAATTTCCATCAATGAGATTCCAGGGAGAGAGGCCCCAAGACACAGGGGCAGCAGGTGGTCCACTGTGCTCCTGCCCTGGACAGGGAGGGTGGGGTCCTCTGCTGTTTGTTTGCTTGTGTAGGAATTTTCCCCTCAAACAATGTCCTTGTCTCCCATGGGAGAAGTTTTACATGAGTGGGAACCCGTCTCTCTTCTCTATCCCAGGCCGTTCCCTGAGAGAAGAGAAAAGGGAACCTTCTTTTTTTTTTTTTTCTGGACAGCTTCACTGTGTCGCCCAGGCTAGAGCACAGTGGTGCAATCTCAGCTCACTGCAACCTTCAGCTCCTGGGTTCAAGCGATTCTCCTGACTCTGTCTCCTGAGTAGCTGGGATTACAGGTGTGCACCACCATGCCTGGCTCATTTTTTGTAATTTTAGTAGAGAGGGGGTTTTTGCTATGTTGCATAGGCTGGTCTTGAACTCCGAGCCTCAAACCATCCACCTGCATGGGCCTTCCAAAGTTCTGGGATTACAGGCATGAGCCACTGTGCCCAACTGAAAAGAGAATCTTAATTCAGTTGATTACTTCTAAAAGTTATAAGACCTTCTTCACTGAAAGAGTTCACATAGAAGCTGAACTTGAATCCAGCCCTCTTAAATTTCAGTTCAATATTCCCTGCACATCTGCACACTTTACATGAATTCTCAGTGATATTCCTTCATCCATCCATTCATGCATGAGGATTACAGAGATGAAGAAGGTTCTAGCTCTTATCCTCTTGTGCTCACAGTTTAACACGGAGATGAAACTGCTGCTGAATGGCTCCCATTCTGAAGTCAGCCAACAGTGTTTGCCAATAGCCCCCACTGAATCCCCCACCATATTCTCAAGTAACTCACTCATTTAGGGGAAAACAATAATATAATCGTCTCTAGAAATTTTAGGTATTCTCCACTCTAAGATTACTCAGTTTTTTGACTGATCTCAAGGCGACTCTGGGGTTTGCTTCTGTCAAAAAGAAAACACAGTTTCCATTGGGAAATGTGTGAAGAGTAATGGTTCAAAACGCCAGCTGTACATTAGTGTATATCCAGCATGCTTTAAAAAGTGATGGCCAAGACTAATAAGATGAATTAAGCGGACTCTCTGGGGAACAGAACCAAACATCACAATACCTTCTCTTCTAGTTCCTTGAATACTTCCAAATCGCACTTAGGATTGAAACTCACCAAATTAGAGAGATGGAATAATGATTTCCGTGGTTGGTCTGATTCACTAGGAACAGGTATGCTCAAGCAGTACTTCTCAACCTTTAATGCATTTAGAAATCATCCAGGGATCTTGTCATGGAGCAAATTCCGACTTGGGAGGTCAGGGGTTAGCGCCTAAGATTCTGGTGCAAACAGATTCCACAGGAGGCCTATGTTGTGGGTGCATGAACCCCATTTTGAGTAACAAGCCTATCAAGTCAGAGAAGAAATATGCATTGCTTCTACCCACACAGAGCTTGCGACTGAAATGAGAAAATAGGCTGAGCATGATAGCTTACGCCTATAATCCCCACACTTTGGGAGGCCAAGGCAGGAGGATCACGTGAGCCCAGGAGTTCAAAACCAGCCTGGGCAACATAGTGAGACTCTGCCTCTTAAAAAAAAAAAAAATTAGAAAAAGGGAAAACCAATCTGGGAAAGATCAAATATTGATCAAATATTGCAAATAATGCCATAAATGATCAGAATAGGGAGAGTAACATGCTACCTGGAGAACTAGAAAAAAAATTCTCAGAGAAGGTGGCCCTAGGACCTCCTGGCTCTGAATGGTGGTTCTGAATATCAGCAGAGGGGCTGGAGAATGGTGTTTTCTAGTGATGTTGCTGGAGTTGTATACGTGGACCGTGTTCCATGAGTAGTGAGCTGACCAATTAGAGGGATGAGGCATTTGCCAGGACAACTACATAATGAACCATATTTCAACATACATGCAGTTTTGTGTGTGTGTGCCAAGCAAATGAGTCTCAGATTCTCGGACAAAAACGAATACTTTTGCTCAGACAGACAGCATGTGAGTGCTTCTCCCCCAGCTTCAACCCTGCAGTGTCTACAGGTGTCATTGGTCCCCGGTAGATGTCCTCGGTTCAATGGGTCACTAATCACTTATCACTAGCACCACATGACCCTGGATGGCAGCCAAAGAGTTCCTGGGTCTTGTTTCCCCACCTCCACCTTTTTTTCCTGATCCAGCCCGAGCCATGTGCACACCACAAGGCTGGAGTCCCAGGGCTTTTGTCCTGACAGCCCATTCTCCCACTCCCACACCTAACCAGTTCCCCGGGGGTTTTTGACCAGCAGCTCCGCCTGCAGCCCTCGACCCAGATCCAGGCATCCTGCTTAAGGAGGGGTTCAGGTGGCAGGAAACTCCAGGGCAACAAAGTGTGGGTGGCATGGGTGGGGTTGACCGGAAGGTCACTGTGCTGGGAGGAAGAGGAACGGGCGGAGGGAAGGCAAGATACGGATCAGGAGTATTGACATCCTGTGCCAGTAGAGGGGCCTGCCCCATGGTGGAAGGTGTGGTCGGACAAGCTCGCTGGCCCATGTCCCCCCCTTTCCAAGGCTTTTTCCTCCCACGCTGTATGCAGCGCAAGAACAAGCCGGTGCAATTGGACTAGCAGCAGTTGAGTCCTTTTTCCCAAAAGACGGAGAAAGAGCAATGTTTTAAAAGAATAAAAAGGAAGCTGCAGCTGGGCGCAGTGGCTCATTCCTGTAATCCCAGCACTTTGAGGGGCCAAGAGGGGAGGATCCCTTGAGCCCAGGAGTTCGAGACCAGCCTGGGCAACATAGTGAGACCCCACCTCTATTTTTTAAAATGATAATTAATTTTAAATAAGGAAGTTGTGTGGAAGCCATTGGTTTCTTTATTCTAAAGAGCATGGAAAATAGGACAGTCTCCAACAGACCCTGAGTTCCTTTGGTAAGAAAGTGAGCAAAGCTATAGACCAGGAAACAGATGACTGGTTAAGGCCAGCCCATGCACCAACTCCTATACTGATAGCTATGTTTCCTTTCGTTCTTATTTGCTTCAAGCTTTGTTCCAGAAAACATTTGAACACTAGCTAGAACCACCACAGTGAATATCCACTGCCTAAATGCTATCTTTCAGGTATTATGTTCAGACTTAGTATTACTTTGGTTAATTCTCAAAATAAAGTAGGTCATTTGATTATCCCCGTTTTATGCCTGGTGAACTGTGGTTAAATGGGCTTACAGAGATTAGATGGGTTGCCTGATGTAGCCCAATGAGGAAGGGGCTAGGATAGGAAGCAGGCGCTCTCATTCCAGAACCTACCTTTTTTCCTCCTGTCTAAACTGCTGCTAAAGGTCAAAGACAAAGGTGCCATGTGAGCAGCGAAGTTATTTTTGTTTTTTACAAAGGTGAAGTAATAGGCTGTGAGTAATGCCCACTGCTCCTTCAGCCCCAGGTACATGCAGTGAGGCAGCACCCACAGAGCCGTGTGGCACTCCTCAACCTGCTGGAGCAGTCGGCCTCCTGCAGGATGGCTTAAAGACCATCTGGTCCTTGGGGTCTGGGTTCTCCGGGTCCTGCTGTTCCCTGCAGCCCTCCTTCTACCCCCTGAGCAGCTTGGGGCATCTTTAGAGAAAGCGGCAGTGTCACACCTGCCCCAGCAGCCACAAAACAGAGGAAATTCTGAGCACCTCCGGGCGTGAGTCACCACACCACATTCAGGAATTGCCACCTCTGCCCACAGAATCACCCACTCTTTTCTGTTTGGGACCAAAATAGATACCTCCTTCAGAAGCCGCTGCTTTCTGTACTCTCAGCAATAAAAAAACAAAGGCAAGGATAGGTGTGTGCCTCTGAGGCGTGAGGGGGGCGCGTTTTCTCCCCTGGGAAGGTTTTCAGAGAGAATTTGTTGCTACAGCAGTACGGGCAGCCGATGGTTTGACGGTACAGGAGGAAGAAGGAAAGTCAGGGAGATTGGAGACAACCTCTTGTGTGGTAGGACTTCCGGCTATTGGTTTGTTCATTTCTTTGTTCATTCATTCATTCAGCAAATGTTCATTGAGGAACTGCTATGTGTCAGGCACAGGGTTTGAGACACAGAGATGAATAAGAGCCCGTCCTTGACCTCTGCACAGACAATTATGACACAGGCTAAGTGCTGAGATACAAGTTTAAAGAAGGAGTCGATGGAACACGCAGATCGATGTTCATTACCCCTGCAAAACACAGCACAGCTCACATCAGGGACTGCCTCATTCTCATCATGTTAGATGTGACAGATAGGACAGCAGAGAGCATTGTTTTGTCATCAACTACTAAAATTATTAAAACCAAACACCACTAATTTTGAACTTCAGGTAGACAGAGGATGTAGAGTTTTCCTTTGCTCAAGAAATTCCTTTACAGAGAAAATGGGAACATTTCAAGTGGGATTATTTCAATTCCTTTAATAACCTGTTTGCTAGCTCCCACATTCCCCAAGTATTCTAGAAGCACCTTTCATAATAGACAGCTCTGACCAACTGCCCCACACACATGCATGTGAACCATTCTCCAATCCTAAAAGTCTGTGACCTCTCCAAGGAAGGGAGGAAGGAATCCTATTAGTCCAGTTTACATTATTATACACTTTGTAGCAAAGCAGCAATGTTTCTTTAAAAATATATATAGCCGGGCATGATGGCTCACGTCTGTAATCCCAGCACTTTGGGAGGCTGAGGCGGGCAGATCACCTGAGGTCAGGAGTTCGAGACCAGCTGGCCAACATGGTGAAACCCTGTCTCTACTAAAAATACAAAAGTTAGCCAGGTGTGGTGGCACATGCCTGTAATCCCAGCTACTCAGGGAGGCTGAGGCAGGAGAATCCCTTGAACCTGGAGGCAGAGGTTGCAGTGAGCCGAGATCGAGCCACTGCACTCCAGCCTGGGTGACAGAGGGAAACTCCATCTCAAAAAAAAAAAGAAAATAAATAAATAAATATATATATATATTTGTGTGTATTTTCTCCTTATGAAATGAGCCCCTTGAAGCAAATTGGCCCATCTTTTCAGAGAAAGATCAGTTTATTATGTTACCAAGTAAAGGGCAAAAGAATCATTTCTAAAAGTTTCATTTGAAGTCCCCAGAGTTAAAGTTGACGTCAGCCTCTTCCTGCCCCGGTGCCCCGAGAGTTTCCCGGGAGTTTTGGGGATGACACCCGGCTGCATGCGTGACATCTCGCTGGCTGGGGGCAGGCCTGGTGGCTTCCCCGACAATGAAACCAGGCAGAGCCTGCAACCCAGCTGAGCACCAGTGTGGTCTCTGCTTCCGGTCCTTGTGGTAGCACCTCTGTTTACAGCCTGATTTAGAACAAAAAGAACTTTTGTAAAGGAGAAAACTCCTTATTTTAAATGGAAAGCAAAACAAACAATTACCAAAAAAAAAAAAAAAAAGTTGGCGGGGGGTGGTTTCAGAATTAAGGGCCGTTTCTCCAGACATCTTGTTGACGCCCAGGTGGTGCTGAGATGGCAGGGTGAGCCTTTTGGCTGGAGATGTTGATCCCTGGTTTACTGCACTTCGGGCTTTCACTACCTTTCACCCACTGGACCATCAGTTTCACTTTCCCTCTCCCAGTGTCTCTCAAGCTCTGCTTCTCTGGCCCCGTTTTCAGTCTAGTGCAAGAGGACCTGTAGCCAGGGCACCTGTCCTCCTCCTCCTCTTCCTGCACTGGGATCCCAGCTCTGAGCACTCCCAGGCCAGACAGGCCTTGCTGCGTGCTCTGCTTCTGTGATTCACAGATTCCTCACGACCACCGTAGGAGATGGGGACTGTTAGCACCATTCCCCCACCCCAACCCCCCTTTATTTGAGACAGAGTCTCACTCTGTTGCCCCGGCTGGAGTGCAGTGGTGCGATCTTGGCTCACTGCAACCTCTGCCTCCTGGTTTCAAGAGATTCTCATGCCTCAGCCTCCCAAGTAGCTGGGATTACAGGCACCCACCGCCATGCCTGACTAATTTTTGTATTTTTAGTAGAGACAGGGTTTCACCATGTTGGCCAGGCTGGTCTCAAACTCCTGACCTCAATTGATCCACCAGTCTCAGCCTCCCAAAGTGCTGGGATTACAGGCTTGAGCCACCACGCCCAGCCACCATTCCCATTTTACAGATGGGGAAACTGAGACCATGAGGCAGTAATTCACTCTCCCAAGAAAGCAAGGAGCCAGTAGATCTGAGCAGAACCCATGCGTTCAGGCCGACATAGGAAGCAAGCTGTCAACAGGCACCGTTCATCTCCTGGGCTTCCTAGGCAGGCCCTGACACTCTGGTTTTCAGTCACCCGGTTATTCATCCCCAAGTTAATCGCCCCTGAAAGCACCTGTCATGATGCCCTCTCCGCTGCAAGAGCTCCAGTCATTTCCATTGCCTCAGGGGCACTTTGCCACCTCCTCTGTCTCACACACAACATGCTCCCTAGCCAAGACTGTTCCCTCAGCACATAGCATGTCTTGGCCAGCAGGTCTCCTCCTGTCCTTCAAAGGGAAACTCCTCATTTGTGATTTCAAAGCTGGACTCCCGGGAACACCCTCCTCCCTTACTGGAATAATCCTCCCCATCTTGTCTGCCTACCGGAATTTTTCCCAAACAGAAAAGCGTCTTGAGAGAATGGAAAAGTCTTATGAATTTGGAAAGTTGACAGCTTGAATTCAAATCCTAGCTTGAACTTGTGAATTTCTACTTTCCTTTATGAAAACCTTTGCATGCCATTCAGTGCAGGCACTAGCAAGGTGGTGGGAGTGAGATGGATACAGTAGGGTGAGTGCCTCGTAAAGAAAATGGAGCAAAGTCTGGGACTGCAGAGAAATGCCACAAAGCACAGACAGGAGAAGACTCCTGGAGGCTTCCTACAGAAAGATGACAGCCAATGGGAGACCTTCAGGGAAAGCAGGAGTTAAGAAGGTAGAAATGCATTAGGAAGTGTGGCATGAGCATGATGGTTAATTTTAATGTGTCAACTTGCCTGGGCTAAGGGATGCCCAGATAGCTGGCTAAACATTCTCTCTGGGGGTGTCGTGAGGGTATTTCCAGGAGACACTAGCATTTGAATTGAATAGACTGGGTAAATTTCTTGTTGGTAGACTGAGTAAAGAAAATCACCCTCACCAGTGTGGTGGGGGATCATCCGACCATAGAGGACCAGAACAGGACAAGAAGGCAGAGGAAGTTTGCACTCTCTCTGTTCAAGCTGGGACATCCGTCTTCTGCTCTTGGACATTTGCACTCCTGGTTCTCCAGCTTTTGGACTCTGGGACTTAGAGCAGGGCCCCTCTGCTCCTCAGGCCTTCAGTCTTAGACTGAGCCACACCACCAGCTTTCCTAGTTATCCAGCTCCAGCTGGCATATTGTGGGACTTCTCAGCCTCCATAACTGAGTGAGCCAATTCCCATTATAAATATTCTCTTATTTATCTACATACATCCTATTGGTTCTGTTTCTCTGGAGAAATTCTGTTTCTCTGAATAATACAATGACCAAGGCCCAAGACAAAACACATGGTGAGCTTCAAGAGCCACGCAGAGTCCCGCAAGGCAGGAGAGCTCAGGCACATAGTGGAAGCAGAGATTTTGAAGCTGGGCTTGAGCTGTGTCTTGGAGCCTCCCCATGTCACTGGGCTTAAACTGTGTCCTGGAAGGAACAGAACATCCCAGAGGGGTCTCAGTCAGGGCATGGCTTGTACTTTGGAGAGACAGCACTGAGTTTATGTGAAGAATGAAGGAAGAAGAGAAAGCACTGGGTTTATGTGAAGAATGAAGGAAAGCAGAAAGGCAAACCCGTAGAGCATCGAGTAACCTCCATGGAAGTCCATGAGGGCAGGTTTTTAACCTCGGTGGGCCTCAGCTTCTGTTCGTATAAAATGGGAATAACACAGACCCTGCTGGGTGCTGTAAGGCTACATAAGCTAGCCTGCCTAGAGTGACCAGAGCACACAGTAGGTGCTCACTAAATGTGACTTGCTGGACGTCTGGTCTGCATGGCCAAAGGCCCTTCCCTTGGACCTTTCCATGTGCATGCCTCACAGGCTGCTCAGTCTACACATCCAGAACTGTCCTCCCTCCCTGGAACCTACTCTTTCTCCTCTCTTTGGTACTTCAATGAATGGCACCCCATCCTCCCCATCGCCCAGGAAATCTGGGCAAAATCCTCGTTTCTTCCTTTCTGTCCTCCATGCACCTAATAATCCAGCCTCAATTTTTGGCAATTCCAACTTCTAAAATCTCTTAACGCCAGCAACCCCTCTTCTTGCTTACTCATCACCACCCACCCCAGGACTCCCATGACAGCCTTCCTGTGATGCATGACAGGCACGTGACAAGGGCAGTTGAGGGTCAGGGGCCACAGGAGCAGGATGCAGCCAGCACATGAGGGAGGTTAGGCAGGAGGACAGGCAGACACTCGTGCATAAGAGCACGCACTTGTCAGGCTGCCTGGGTCCAAGTCCTAGCTCCACCACTGAGGGGCTGTGTGTCTCTGGGCAAGTCACTGGGCCTCTCTGTGCCTTAGTTCCTGCCTCTTTAGAATGGAGATGAGAAGAACACATCATCTCATAATTAATTATTGCATAAGTATTAATTTTAATTATATTGACTATTATATTGACTATTATACTCTATTAGTGTATGATGTCTTTTATTATATATTTATCATATAATATACTAATTATATTAATGAGTATACTATAGTATTTTACATAACATATCTTAATTGCTTATTATATATCTTTATAATTATTTTATTATCATATAAGATAATTTCATAAGATAAGATGGTATTTTGTATATTTCATTTATGATATATTTATATTATATTTATATACTTTATTGCATTTGAATTGTGATGTCTAATAAAATAATAGATATGTTAATTATCCTTCATATTCATAATAAGCTCCTTCATTGGTGTCTGGGAAGCCGAGAACGTTTGTGCGTGTGAGCTCTCCTGTGCGTTCGGCATGCAATGTGTCGCGTCTCAGCTGATGTGATTGCTGTTCTTGGTGGCCCAGAGGCACAGGGTGCAGGACGCAGGGTGCATGCTACAGGCAGCAAGAGCTTTGGAGCGGGCTGACTCCTGAGCTCTCCTCTGGTGCCATGGCTTTTGAGGCCCCCAGGTGACAACCAGCCTTTGCCATCCTAGTGTTTCCTTTGTGTTCATCCTGCGTTCTGAGTGTGGCACAGGCCACACTCCTGACCCCACCAGCATCAGGTGCTGTGCACATGGTATGAGGTCGGGATGGAATGCTGTTGGCATGGGGGTTGTTCCTTGGGCTAGCTGTGTCCACATGGTCTGATTAACCCCTTCTGCACATCAGCAAGTGTTCAGCACCTCCTCAGGGTTAGGGCATGCGCAGGGCATGCAGGGATTTGAGGGTCCTTGGACAATGCATACATGTTCTCCATGCAAGCATGCAGAGACATGGAGAGGGTCTTTGTCCCTTTCAGTCCTAACATTCTGTGGCTTAGTAACTACTTGTCCTACACCCGAGTAAAAAGCAGGATCTTCTCAGCACTGTGCTGAGGAAGTCTTTAAACCTTTCAATGGGACATGGGATCCCCGCCTGCATCTTAAGCTCCCACGTCCTTAGGAAACGTGGTCACCTTGGAATTCAGCTCTCCAAGAAGCCCAGGGTGAATGCCCATTGCAGGAGCATCTAAGCTCACCCCCACTAACCCTGAGGTATCTGTTGAAAAGAATAGAACCCACCTACTGAAACTATCAGAGATCAAATGTTGTGTGTTGACTAAGAATTTGCGTTAAGGCAGGGATAGTTGAGCACCAATACCTTAAAGGAACTCTGGAGAAATGCAAGCCTGTACTTCCTCTCAGCATGGCTGCAGAAGAGGGCCGGGTCAGCAGACAGGCATTTTGACCCACTCACTGCTGAATACAAAGACTAAACTCAGCAAAAGCCTTGAGGTTGCATTTATGTGTCTGAGACCAGTCCCTGGAGCACAGGCATGGGCTTTTGGTACCACGTAACCTACAACCGTAACCTCTCTGCTCTATGCTGTCCACTCCACCAATCCCACAGTGCCTGAAATGTCATTGTCTTACCCGATATCTGGGGTGGCATCTGTGAACTCATGGATTTGACACTTTTATGATGCTGTTTGTCTCTACTGAACCCTTCTTCAGCAAAATCACAGTAGACTAGCAGATCACGGTAGTATCTGAAAGCCCCAGGACCCCAGAACCTCAATCAGTGCTCCCCACTTCCCATGGTTTTCTCCCTGTGTTTCCACATTTGCATTGTCATTGTCTGTGAAAAGGCATGATCCCTGTCAACAACACACAGTGTATGCAATGTGTGTCTTGTGTAAAACGGAGTGTGAATTCTTGAGAGCAGGAAGGAAAAGGGGTACAAGAGGCCCCCCTGGGAGATGGGTGAGGAGCAGGGCAGAGTGAGCCTGGCTGCTGGGAACCCCTGAGGAGAGCTCTGGAGAGGGTTTTGGACACGTGGGCTTGGCCGGCCTAACAATTAGGATTTGTGTCAACAGGACCGGCCCTCACCTGACACCAACTGGGCTGCGGTTCCCAGGAGAAACACTTAGCATCATGACTTCAGAGGTTGCCATCATTTTTGATGACTTTTTCTTTGTCCTTCTTTTCTGTTTCCCTCTTGTCTTAAGTTTCTACCTGTAAGTAAGTTATACTTACTTATTCTGTGTTTCTTTACAGTCTCAGGGGAAATTCCGTTGAGTTGAAAATTTCCTCAGCTCCTTGCTCCAGTTTCTCAGAAGAGTCTCTCTCCTTGCAGAAAAGACTGTGGGTGGGAGTCACCAATTTAGCATATTTCTACTAAAAATATGACTCCATCCCAAGAAATTGGTTTTAAAGATTTAAGGAAAAACTGCTTTTAGATTTCAGAGAAAGAAAAAGACTGTGTTTCTACTTCCCCCTTTTAAATCTGATAACTTTTATTTTAATCAGGTTGACATTCTGTGGTAAGCTTGTGGTTAACTCTTTCATGCCCGGAAGCCTGTTGTCGACTGAGAAGACTCCCAGGATTAGAACACAACCAGCGCCCAACATTTCATTTGCAGAAGCATTTGAGGTCCCAAAATGTGATGGTTTAGCGGCAGCTGCTTGTAGGGGTATTTTTGGTTCCCTGCTTCTTTTTTCCCTTCTAAGTAAAGAGAAAATATCTAGATCCCTCCACCCCACCACCCTATCATTTTGTTGTTGTTTAACTAGTGTTGAGTAAGGCACAGTTGTTCTCCAAAAGGGTCTTACCCTGTGAGTTACTCATTTTAGGGTTGCGGAAACTCTGACTATTTGATCCAGCCAACCAGGCCACAGTGCCAACCAGGCCTCAGAAACTGTGGGTCAGATAACAAATAACTCATGGTGCTTCTGTGCTGATTACTACAGAGATGTGCCCAAGTGCTCGGAGATCTCCTCCTTGAAGCAAAGGTCTCCTCCTTGAAACACACCGCCTTCTTCTCCTTTCCCGAGGGAATCAGGCAACTTTTCTTTGATGACAGCAACTTCCTTAAATCCCCCAAACCCTGAGACAGGCACTTTACTTCTCCCACATTTCCTTCAACATTTGTGCTTGCTGAATGAAACAAGGAAGGTGAATGTTTGTTTGAATGAACCAATCAATGGGTAACAGCACCAACGCTAATGCTGATACACTCAAGTACTCATTCAGAACCTACCATGGCCCAAGGCTTGTGCTCTGCTCTTGGGTGCTGATCCAGCAAAGAGTGGGTGGAGGGGGGAGTGGGAGGTGAAGTCCCTATACCACCACTTATATTTTGTACTGTCTTATTTTTTCCTCTGGTCATACACAAATTTTATCTCTCTGTAATTATGCCATTTAAAAATCCTGCTACTGAGGTAGAAGGTGGGACTCAACTCCCGAGGCAGGGCTCAGACACCGGACAAAACTGAGGACTAGCAAAAACAGGATTGGGGCAGAAGCAGCTTTCCATAAGACATGCTCATGAGTGTGCCGTGTCAGTTTACCATTGCCATGGCAACACCCAGGCGCTCCTGCTCCTTTCTATAGCAGTGACCGGATGACCCAAAAGTTACTACCCCTTCCCTAGAAATTTCTGCAAACTGCCCCTTAAACTGCATGTAATTAAAAGCAGATATAAATATGAATGCAAAACTGCCCTGACCTACTACTCTCTGCCTATGTGGTCACCCTGCTCTACAGAAGCAATCATGGAGCTGTAGCACAGCCGGAACTGTAACACTGCCACTTCAATAAAGCTGTTTCCTTTTATTCCACCACTGGCTTGCCTCTGAATTCCTTCCTGGGCAAAGCCAAGAACCCTTGCTGGCTAAGCCCCACCTTGGGGCTCGCTTGTCCTGCATCACTACCACCTTCTCTAGGAAGATGCTCTAGGCTTAATCATTGTGTTGAATTCAGCTGCTGAAGACCGAGAGGTGATTTGGATGATTGAGTTAATAAATTAAATTGGGAGTTAGACTTTCCCGCTGTGGACTTGCCACTGAGTTGGGGGAGAGGGGGGTTTCTTTCTCTGATAAAGTTCCACATCCACAGACAGAAGGAAAAGGCCCTGAACTAATTACTTCCTTGGGAAGAAACTTTGGTAAAGAATCAACATTTGGGAGGTTGGCAAGAAAAACCTATTGGTTCTATCAATATTTAAAAATTATTAAAATTTCAAATAATACAGAAAAACATGAAGATTAATATAACCATCATGTGCCCACCATCAGGATTCAGTAAATGTTTACAGTTTACCTTGGTTGTTTCATGTCCTTTTTGTTTATTTTAAATACATGCTCTTGTCGTGCGTGATGGCTGATGCCTGTAATCCCAGCACTTTGGGAGGCTGAGGCAGGTAGATCACCTGAGGTCAGGAGTTCAAGACCAGCCTGGCCAACATGGTGAAACCCCATTTCCACTAAAAATACAAAAATTAGCCTGACGTGATGCAGGCGCCTGTGACCTAGCTTCTTGGGGGGCTGAGGCAGGAGAATCACTTAAACCTTGGAGGCAGAGGTTGCAGTGAGCCCAGATCTCGCCGTTGCACTGCAGCCTGGGTGACAGAGCAAGATTCCAGCTCAAAAAACGAAACAAACACAAACAAAAACAAATAAATACATACTGTAGATATAGTGGAGCTCCCTCTCTGTCCAACCCAATCTCATTCTTCCCCCCCAGTAATTGCTCTCTTGAATCTGGGCTGTATCTCATGATGCAATATACACTACTGGTTTGTTTTTTATTTTATACATAAATGCATAATATACTGTTTCTTTTTGCAACTTTGCTTTTTTCACTCAGCAGTGTTTCTGAGATTCATTTTTGATGTTTATTCTTTTTAACAACTGTACATTATTACACTGTATAATAATATAGAGTTATTGATAATGCCAAGTTTATTAATCTAACCTTCTTTTGATGGACAATTAGATTGTATCTGATTTTTCCCTATTACAAGCAATGCTCTGATAAACAGCCTTGAATGTGTGCACATATGCAAGAATTTCTCTAGGAATATACCTAGAAGTGAGATCACTGATCCTAGAACATGGACAGCTTCAATTTTACTGCTATATTTAAAATGTTCTCTTTGAAATCACTATGCTAATTTATAATCCTCATAGCAATTTATGAAATTTCCTGAATTCCTCACATATTCCTCATCATCACTTACCACTGGGAAATTTTAACATTTTTTGCCAATCTGATAATATAAAATAAAATCTCATTACTATCTTAAGTTTCATTGATACCTGATGATATTGAGCATGCTTTCACATGTTTTTTTTTTGGTCATCTCTATGGCCTCCTTGTTCATATCCTTTGTCCTTATTTTTATTGGGTTGTTGGCCTTTAACTTATTGATTTGTAAGTCTTCCTTATGTATTATGGATACTGAGTCTTTGGATAATCATAGATTCTTGGATTTTCTAAGTAGACGCTATTGCTTATAAATGACAATTTTATTTTTTCTAATCCACTTCTTATTCCTCTGATTTCTTTTGCTTGTTCCATTGCATTAGCTGGGGTGTTCAATACCATATAGAATAAAAGCAGGAATTGTATATGTTTCCACCATTAAATAGAAGGCTTTTAAGGTATCACGTACATGTTATTTTCTGTAAGATTTCAGTGTCTACTGTCTATTGGTTAAATAAGTTTCCTTTTATTTCTACTATCTTAAAAGTTTTTTTTCTTTTAATCAATAATGGATATTCTTTTCATCATCATTAGATGCTCTTCTTCATCTATTAAAATGATCATATAGGTTTTCTTCCTTTATACCATAAAAGTATTTAAGTACATTGAGAGATTTTCTAATGTTAAACCATTCACTATTGCTGGGATAAATTCTGACTGATCAGAATTTTTTTTTTTTTTTTTTTTTTTGCTTAATACATTGCTAGAATCAAGTGTGAATGTGTTAACATTCTCCAGTTTGACTGTAGAATTAATTTCTTTTTGTAATTCTTCACCTTATCAACCATATGTATCGTTGAGTGTATACATGTTCAAGATTATCATAACTTCCAGAATAATTTTTATTTGTGAAAATGCTTTTTTGATCTAGTTTCTGTTATGTTATTGTAGCTACGGAGCTTTCTTATATCTGCTTACCTTATCAACAATATGTATTGTTGAGTGTTTACAGGGTCAAGATTATTATAACTTCCACGATGATATTTATCTGTGAAAATACTTTTTTGGTCTAGTTTCTCCTGTTATTAAAGCTATCGAGCTTTCTTTTGATTGCTAAATATCTGCATATAATGTGCTTTCCAGCCCTTTAGTTCAACCTTCACATGTCAGTGTATTTTAAAGATGTCTCTTGAAATAACAAAAATAGACCTTATGCAGGACTTTGGGGGAAATTTTTTCCCCTCAATCAGAATATCTCTGTCTTTTACAAGCAAGCTTAATCCATTTATATTTCTTGTACTACATTTGGACTTATTTATGCTATTTTACTTTGAACTTTTATTAACCATAGTTTTTCTTTTACTGTTGTATTTATCCTTTCTTGTCTTCTGTTAAATTGATTGAGTTTCCTTCATTTTCTCTTTTCCTTCTACTGGTTTGCGTATTATATGTTTTAATCCTACTTTTAGAATTAACTCACCCTTGTCCGGGTGCAGTGGCTTACCCCTGTAATCCCAGCACTTTGGGAGGCCAAGGCGGGTGGATCACAAGGTCAGGAGATTGAGACCATCCTGGCTAACACAGTGAAACCCTGTCTCTACCAAAACTACAAAAAAATTAGCTGGGCATGGTGGTGGGCACCTGCAGTCCCAGCTGCTCGGGAGGCTGAGGCAGGAGAATGGCGTGAACCTGGGAGGCGGAGCTTGCAGTGAGCCGAGATTGCGCCACTGCACTCCAGCCTGGGCGACAAAGCGAGACTCCGTCTCAAAAAAAAAAAAAAAAGAATTAACTCACCCTTTAAGTTCTCAAAGTATTCTTGATGTTAAAAGTCCACAGTTAATTAACATCTCTCCCAGTTCCCGGATCTTCTGTTCAGAACTTAGCACATTTCTGGCAACTAAGGACTGACAACTGTTAAAAAATATCATTTCCCATTATATTTTTGGATTGGTTATTGCTGATATATAAAAAATGTTGAATTTTATAAATGAATTTTCTATCTGGCCACCTTATCAAACTCTTAATAGTTCTAATACTTTAACTGTCTTGGGTTTTCTAAGTACTTAATTAAATTCCTCACATAGAATGATTATTTTTGTCTTCTCTTTTTCCAACAATTGTATGCCTTATCTATGTTACCAGCTTTATCAGATCACTAATAATGAGAGTTCTTTTAAAGTCAATTGGAGTGAGAAAAACCCAAAGACACCATTAAGTCTTTGAGTGTCTTTGGGGAACAAAAGGTAGGTTTAGGAAAAGAGAGACAAAAGGCAAAGTGAACAACTAAGACAATACCACGTATCACAAATTTAGGTGTGATTTAATGATGGCTAAGAAAAAATTTTAAATTATATATAAAAGTGTATTCGTACATAAGGTAGTTTAAATAAATAATAGGTAATGTGGGCAGCCAACAACAACCAAAAATGGCTGGAAATATTCAAATTCAACCATGGTGATTTGGTTGACAGCAATCGGAGAATTGAACATGCTTCAGTAGATTGAAATCCGTTATAATCTATTAATGTGAATACAGGTGACAGGAAACAACCGAATACAGCATTCTCATAAATAGTTCTTAGAATATGAATTCAAAAGAAACTCTATTTCCTCGTTCTGACACAATCAAGCTTTAAGCAATGAACGCTTTAAATATTGTTTTTCAGCTTAGAAAGTAACTATATATTTTATCATTTGGTTCTAAAAACAACACCGCTCAAGAGGTCATCGTAGCAACAATCAAAATTTGTGGAGCATTTTACAGATTTCAATTTCACTTATGTTATTTCAACTGATCCTCATATTTCCATCCTTCATACCCTCACGATTCATGCTTCAGCAAAACATTCTACCTGTAGTCTCTTGTATCTTCCATGATGATGCTATTTTACACTTTTACACATTCTCTGCCAGAATGGCCTGACGTGCCTAACCTGCCAGCTGAACTCCCACCCGCCTTTCAGGCACCTTATAGTTAAGAGCAGCCTTCATTCTGTTGCCTTGCTCATGGGCAGAGGCAGGATTCCCAGCAAGGGGTACTATGTCAAGAGGCCTAAAAGGACATATCAGCATGGTAAAAGGAAATGGCTTGGGGTGTATAAGAAGCTCCTATGGTTACATGATTGGGAGGAATTCTTTTCATTTCGTGTTACAGACGGAGCATCTGAAATGAGAAGGGACCACAGTGAGCCAGTGAGTGAAAGAGGAGGAAGATTCTGACACCCAGAGCTTTACCTTCAACATTTCCTTCTGTTTATTCCTTATCTAGACTTCCATTTTCCTACCCCATAGATACCAACTCTTATGCCCCTAACTTGCCTTCAACTTCTCTACTGCCTTGTAAATGTCCCACGTGTGCTTGAAAAAAGAGTGGGCTCTGCTATTGTTGGAATCAAATTTGTTAATTGTAGCTATCATGTTTGATTGTTCTTACTGATTTTCTGTCTGTTTGACCTATCCATCATAAAGGAAGACACTGTTAAAATTTCTCATTATGATAGTAGATTTCTAAATTTATCCTTGTTTTGTCAATATTTGCTTTGTGTATTTTGAAGTTATGTTATTGGGTGCATAGAAGTATGTAAGTGTTATGTTTTCCTGGTTCTTGTTTTGTATATTTTGAAGTAATGTTTTTGAGTGCATACACATGTAGCATTTTTATGTTTTCCTGGTGAATTGAACCTTTAGCAATACGTACTGACTTCCGTATTTCTATTAATGCTTCTGCCTTGAAGTCTGATGTTAATATAACTCCTTAGATTTAATTGTCCATTCTTTTAGTTTCAAACTTTTGGAGGCTTTATGCTTTAAGCATGTCTCTTATAAACATCACATAACTGCATACTTTTAAAAATATATGCAGTCCAACATTCTGTAACTGCAGGGTTAGTCTATTCACATTGATAATTATTACTGATATAGTTTGATGAATTTCCACTGTCTTATTTTGTTCTTTATTTTTTACCTTCTCTTTCTATGCATTTCCCCCTTCTTTTGATTTAAGTAAGTTTTTATCCTATTTTATTTTGTTCCAATAGCTTGTAAGTTATTCACTTTACTCTGTCATTTTATATGTAATTTTTAACATTTTAACATGAATCCAGACTTTACAAAGCCCAGATTTAACCAATATCATAGCCTTCCTCTCAGATAATAAATAACCTTAGAACAAATTGCCTCCACAAACCTTTTCTACACAGTTCTGTCCTCTTCCTCCTTGCTTCTTTGTGCGCATTTATGTTTGCTATTTGAAAGAATTTCCTGAAAGTAAAAGTGAGATTTTTTAGAAGGCTGACATGAGGGCAGCAATAGTAGACTTGCACGTGACTCCTGTCCCACCACCTTGAGCTGTGTGGTTTAGGCAACTTACTTAATCTCTCTGAACCTCAATCTCTTGCTTTGTAAAGTGGGGATGACAGTATCTACCTTCCAGAGCCATAGTGAGCATTGAAGGCAATATATGCAAAGAAGCAGCACATAGGCAGGGCTCAGACATCATGGTTATTATTATATAGATAACCCCAAATGGAGGGCCTGGGCCCTCTGACTTCTTCAAAGATAATAATCTGAACTAAACCACAACATCACACAAACACCTCCCAGCACCCAGATAGTTTAGACATAGCTCCACCTCTTTGTAAGAGATAACCTTCAACAGATAGGTGAAAAGCATGCTCCTTCCTGAAGATTATGATTCTGGGTGTTGGAAAAGCACTGAACTAGGAGTCAGGGAACCTGGTGATCTGTTGTAATCCAAGGCTTGCCACAAACTTGTGGAATGACCACAGGCCCAGTGTTCTTATCTATAAAATGTAGAGGTTGGCCTAAATGATCTTTGAGGTCTCTTCTAGTTCTCATATTCTATGATACCATTAAAAGTGATGTTCTACATCCCTTTTGCACCCAAACCACTTACTTTCTATAAGGCCTAAACTTCTGGTTTGGGTTTCCCAAGGAAGCTAGAGACAACCTTCGATATTAGGCATACCTTTGGAGTTCTTATTAAACAGTAAACCTCATCTCACTATCAAACATAGCCTCTGGCTCCAACATCCTCTTTCCATTCTCCCATAGGGATTTCCTCTGGGAGTCAACGAGCTTAAGGTGAAATTTGGCTAGGGGTCTGGGAGGAATTCTTTTCATTTCATATTACAGACAGAGCATTTGAAATGAGAAGGGACCACAGGGAGCCAGTGAGCGGAACAAGAGGAAGATTCGGGTCTCTGACACCCAGAATCTATCTGATTCTGACACAGAAGATGAACCACATTAGAGCAAGAAACAGATCCCTCTTTCCCCAGTGGCCCAAGCTCTTGATGCATAGCTGTGTCCCTTGTAAATCTCAGTGAATCACCGTCTAGACATTTCCTGTGCTCCATGCGTTATTCTAATCTTCACTGGGTACAAGTAGAGCTTAAAGTTCTGATATACGGATAGGAAAGAGAAGAGGGATGAAGCCTTTATCCAGGGCTGGCTTGGCTAAGAGTAAAACAACTTCACCTTGATTCACCCAAGGGGCAAAGAATCTTATCTCAGACTCCGTCCACATCCTTTATCAGCTCCCTTTTCCCTTTATCTTTCATGTTGCTCACATGGGCTCCAGGGGCCAGATGAGTTTTCTCTCACTTTGAACATCAGAGAAAAAAAATAACGACAAAAAGTTACTCAACCCACAAACGTTTCTCACCCACCCACCTTTCCTCCAGTCAATGATGTTTTCACTGCACCCTGTTAGACGCTGAGTGAGGAAGCGTCTGGACACAAACCGCTGTGGATGCAGATTGAGCAGCGCTCACTGTGCACTGGAGGCATGGGGGTCCTGTCATCACCAAGGGGGCAGATGGAGAGGGGGCAGAGCAAGCAGCCGGGGCTTCACTCACTGGAAACTCTTATACTCCAAGTGCGGCCTGGGGATCTGCAGCCCCAGCATCATGTAGGAGCTTGTTAGAAATAGCCTCAATGTCCACACCTGCCCTGACAAATCCCAATCTGCAAGATCCCGGGGGCTCTGCACACACGCTGCTGTGAACAACCTCGGCATCCGTCCTGCCAGCTCTAGAGCAGCCAACCGGGATATCCTTCTTCTTCAGCAGTGGTGTCCGCTCTCTAAAATGACTGTCCCCCACATCTCTTTCCAGGGTTGGTGTTTCTGGTTAACTCAAGGGACACAAAAATAGCTCAGGGAAAAAATAATTTTAGTTCTACTCCAATTCTAATAATGAAGTGGTAAAAATTAAAGGGACAGCTTTCAGATTATGGGAGTGGAGTTGCGGGTATGTGGCAAAATCGAAGAAAGAGGGCTCATGATTCCACATCAGGGAAGAGCCGCTGGCCTGCCCAGGCTGCTGTTTATCTTTACTGTGAACGGGGCCTCTTTTTTGTTTGTTTGTTTTGTTTTGTTTTCACTTAACCTCAGTGGCAAGAAAAATGGGGCCTCTTGCCAGGAGGAGCATAGAGTGACGCAGAAGGCAAAGACCACATCATTTCACCAAGTTCCTCGTCTTTTATTTGAAATCCAAGACATAGAAGCTGCACATTTGTCCTTCTGGGAAGAGTGACGAGTGACTGAGAGTGGAGTCAAACACTCGAAAGGAGAGAGCAGGTGGCTGGGAGTCAGAAAAGCTGGCTTGAATTCCTAAATCTGTCGTCGTTTGTCCTGGGTGAGGTCGTTCTGGTCATCTATGGCAGGAGGACTACAAATGCCTGGCTTCTCCCTTTCTAGCGGGCACACGAGGAGACAGAGAAGTTGAATCTTTAGCAATCCATTGAAGGGGAAACCCCACAGTGCAAAGAGAAGCATTGTCGAGGGCCCCTCATCTGCACCCTCCGTTCTCCCAGACCTGTTTCATGATGCATTCCAGAGGAGGTGGCTCTCCGTCACTGTCACTTGCGATTGCCAAGGCATCAGCCAGACAAGGCAGAAGCTCCCAAGGGGTGTTACCCTTCAGCTGCATACAGAACTCCTAGAGGCAACAAATCTACAAGGAAAGATACACCCATGATCGTGTATTTCAGCCACAATGATGGAGGTGATATGGAAAAGGACGAGGAACAACTGGGATTCTGCCCGTGTCTGTCTAATGAGCATCCACAGCAAAATCCAACGTAAGATGTGAAACACGCTCAACACTAGAAGAGCCCGGTTTGACTCTGTCTTGGTGTGGGTCCCAGGCCAAAGCCCTCGGCATTTTCAGGATTAATGATAACTGCTGGCTGTCTCTTTTTCCCTCTGCTCACATAAAAGGCACAAAAACTAAAGAGGAAGGCCACATCACCGCAGAGCCCGTGGTTCAGTATTGTCCTCTTGGGAGACCCAATTTCTTTTCTTTTCTCACCTTAACAGTGTCCAGAGTACTTTTATTGCCAGAATAGAGATACAGCCTGCTCAGAGCCTCACGTGGGGCCCACCACTCAGGAACAAAGGGAGAGACAGATACTAAGCATGTGTGCAACAGAGAAAATCCAGCCCACAGAAACTGTGTGCAAGAGCAGCTCCGTCCAGCCTGAATGTGGCTTTGGGAAGCCCACATAGAACTTGGCCTGCTGCCAGTCGCCCACTCAGAGCCTACTGCCATGAAGGCAGGCCCTGACTCTCCATCCCTGCCCATACAGGGAGACCCAGGGCAAACAGAAAGTCCCTAGTGGGGGCCCAAGGGACCCCTGGCTCTCTCAGGGTCCCATTCAAGTTTCTGGGCTAGTCCTGCAGACTAAATACCACTCAGTTGCCTGGTAGGAGTAGGTGATGGACAGGGTGGACAGGAGCCCCACTGCTTCTCAGCCCTGTGCCAACTCCTTTGGGTGAGACCCTAGTGCAGGGTGGGGAGCCCCAGTTTCTAAGACTTGAGTGTTTACCGCCCTACACCTCCACCTCCAACTCCCAAATTGATCATCTCAAATTTTCCCACAGTCCGTAGGCACCAGACACTTCAAATACTCTCAGAAAAGAAGGGGATGTCTACATCCAGAATCGTGCCAATACTTTAAAATTACAGGGAGAAAAATATTCCCCTTCCCCTCTTCTAAGGAAAATTCTGTCTGCCTCCCAAGTTCCCAGGTCCCTTGTGGTGTGAGCTGGGGGAGTGCGTAGAGCTGGGAATTGGAAAATATTCCGGGAGAGAATGATTTATGTTGAGAAGACCCATTGGGAGAAGCAGGAAGTGGGTCTGGAAAGACAGGAGGAAGTGTAAAGGCAGAGAAAAGCCCTTGTTAGCTGAATTTTGAGAAGTAATTTTTAGTATTGTTAGTGAGTAAAACTAGAGAATGAGGACGGTTGTATGCTGTCTTAAAAAATAAAAGAATGATAATATAGGGAAAGATGATTTCAACATTTTAGAGTCATATAAATGGAATCCTCCTTGTTATTACTGTGCAAGACTTTTAGACAAATTATTTTTTATTCTTTTTTTGGATGTTGTTCTGTTGCTGCTTTTATAACACTACACTGCGAAGGGCTAAAAAAAAATCCCAAATTTATTGCTATTCGATTGAAGAAGAGCAACCCTCCAGCGTACCTTTCCACACACTCTTCTACCTCCTGCTGCCTTCAGGTGATGTGTGGCACTTCCTGGCAAGGCCTTTCAGGGAAAAGGATTATAGCCAAGCTCTTTAGTGGTTACTGAGCTACAGACCTGGAGGTGTCATGTTCCTAAATTCCAGGAAAGATTATTTATGAAGGGAAAGTCTGTGAGAATAAGAAGTTCTGGAACTTCCCCTTGTTCCCGCATGACCTCTTCAGATACTCGGGCTAATTTATGATGACTCTGAAAATGCCCATGACATCATCTAGAAAAACGCACTCTCATGGCATTCAAGAGTTTCTAAGGGCACAAAATAGCTTCCAAGACAATTTGTTTCCTTCTTTTCAAATTGATGTGTTTAGAAATGTTCTTGGCTTGTGATTGACATCTCAGATTCCAAAAACATCTGAGGTCAATCCTGGTTATTTGTGCTAATGAATAATTACAAAAGAGTTGCTAAGTATATTTCTCGTTGATTTTGTTGAGCTAAAATTACTTATAAAGAAATGCACAGATCTGAGGCATACAATTAGATGAGTTTTGACAAATGTGTACAGCTGCAAAAACGTTTTCATCACTTCTGCCTTCTGGTCAATACCCACCTACCACAAGAAAGCACTGTCTGCTTTCTGTCTCTGGATATAACTTTTGTCTTTTTTTGAACTTCATCTAAATGAAAGCAAAGTGTATGCACTATTTCATGTTTAGCTTATTTTGTTCAACATAACATTTTTGAGATTGATCAATATTGCCTGTATCAATAGTTTATTATTTTTTATTTTTGAGTGGTTTCTATAGTATGACTATATCATAAGCTACTTGTCTGTTCTCCCAATGACGGATATTTGAATTATTGAGTTGGTTATTATTAATAAAGCTACTATGTCCTAGAATGGAAGGGGCTTAATAAAAGAAAGAAGTTACTATAAATATTTTATAAAAGTCTTTCTGTAGACACATCCCTTCATTCCTCTTAGATAAGTAACTAGAAGTAGAATTGCTGAATTGTAGGGTAGATATATATTTAACTTCAATAAAAATACTTTCTTTTTTTGTTTTGTTTGTTTGTTTGTTTGTTTGTTTGTTTGTTTTTGAGACAGAGTCTCACTCTGGTGCCCAGGCTGGAGGGCAGTGGTGTGATCTCAGCTCACTGCAACCTCTGTCTCCTTAGTAGAGAAAGGGTTTCACCATGTTGACCAGGCTGGTCTCGAACTCCTGACTTAAAATGATCCACCTGCCTCAGCCTCCTAAAGTGCTGAGATTACAGGCATGAGCCACCATGCCCAGCCAAAATACTTTCAAATAGTGTTCCAAAGTAATTGCATTACTTACACTGCCACCAGTAATATAAGAGAGTTCCGGTAGTTCTACTTCCTCTCCAGTATTTGATGTATCAGTCTTTTATCCATTTCCTCCATTTCCCCAGTGGGCTATCTCATCATGGTTTTCGACTTGCATTTTATTGATATCTGATGTTAAACACACTTTCAAGTGTTTATTGATAGTAATGTATCTTCTTTGGCGAAGTGACTGTTCAAGTCTTTGCCCATTTATTGGGCTGTTTGCCTTTTACTATTGCTTTGTTTTTCTTTATGTATTCTGGACACAAGTATTTGTGACAAATATATATATTGCAAACATTTTCTCTCAGTCTATCATTTACTTTTTCTTTTTTTTTTTTTTTTTTTTTTTTTTTTGAGATGACGTCTCACTCTGTCTCCCAGGCTGGAGTGCAGTGGCACAATCTGGGCTCACTGCAAGCTCCACCTCCCAAGTTCATGCCATTCTCCTGCCTCAGCCTCCCTAGCAGCTGGGATTACAGGCGCACGCCGCCACACCTGGCTAATTTTTTTGTATTTTTAGTAGAGACAGGGTTTCACCGTGTTAGCCAGGATGGTCTCGATCTCCTGACCTTGTGATCTGCCTGCCTTTGCCTCCCAAAGTGCTGGGATTACAGGCATGAGCCACCGCACCCGGCCTACTTTTTCATTTTCTTAATGTCTCTGGATGAGTAGACATTCTCAATTTTTTTCTTTTATAGTTAGTGCTTTTGCATCCTCTATAAGCAATCTTTGCCTATCTCCAACTTGCAAAGTCATTTGCCTTAATTTTCTTCTGAAATCTTTGTAGTTTTGCCTTTTATGGTTACATCTATAAGGTATAGACCTAGTATATAGATCTTTATCTTTATATATATAATAAAATTGATTCTTGCATAAGATGTGAGTTTTTTCTCATGTATTTATCCATTTGCCCCAGAAGCATTTGTTGAAAAGATTTTTCCTTTCTCATTGAATTTCCTTGGCACATTTATTTGTTTAAAAAAAAATCAGTTGAACAAACATGAGTTGAGTCCATTTCAGGACTTTCTGCTCTGTTTCATTACTGTTTGTCCTTAGGCTAATACTATGCTGCCTTGATTTCCATAGTTTTATAGAAAGCCTGAATATCAGATGTCATGAATCCTCCAAATGTATACATCTTTACGATTGTCTTAGATATTCTAGGTCTTTTGTGTTTCTAAGGAGCTTTTAGAAATAACTTCCGAATTTCTACTAAAAATTGTGTTGGATTTTTAAACTGTAGTTGCCTTGAATTAATTGATCAATTTAAGGTGAATAGATTTTTTTAATGAATGTTCCAATCTATAAAGATAGTATATTTTTCCATTTGCTTAATTCTTTTGAAATACGTCTCAGCAGTATTTCAGAGTTTTCAGTTTAGTGATATTACAAGTTTTTGGTAGACTTATTTACAAACATTTTATGTTTTTTGATGTAATTGTAAATACAATTGTTTTTAAATTTTTAATTTTCTAATTGGTTGTGTCAGTATATAGAACTAACTACAAGTGATATATATATATATGTATATATACTGAAATTGCTAACTTGCTAAATTCTAGTAGTCATTTTGCAGATACTTCAGTAATTTTAAGTAAACAATCATGTTATCTGAGAATAATGTTCCTTATCTTGAAATCTACTTCCTAATATTAATATAATCATACCAGCTTCCTTATGCTTATCTTTGTAGATTATATCTTTTTCTATCCTTTTTTCTCAACCCATCATTTTTATTGTATTTAAAGTGTGTTCTCTTGAAGACAGCATATAGTTGGGCCCTGCTGTTTAATCCAGTCTGAAAGTTTCTGTCTTTTAAGGTATGGATTTTTGTCCATTTATATTTAATGTAATTACTGATAGGGTTGGCTTCAAGTCTACCTTCTTGCTATCTGTTTCTTAGTTGCTCCCTTTCTATTTTTATTACTCTATTCTTCCTTTTCTCTCTTCAGTTTGGCTAACCAAACAAATTTAATATTCTTTTTAGCTACACTGTCTGTGGTATTATTTGGTGGTTTCTCTAGGCTATTCAGTATGCATCCTTAACTTATCACAATCTACTTACTTAATATTGTACCATTTTCTATATGATATAAAAACCTAAAACAGTACAATTCCATTCTCCCTAACTTTTATACTAGAACTGCTCTATATTTTACATTTACATGTTCAACAGAACCCACCATACCATATTATTATTTTTGTTTGAAACAGGTGTCTTTCAAAGATGGTAAAAACAAAAAGTGGTCTTTTCACTTATCTAAATATTTACCAGTGTTCTTTATTACTTCATGTCGATTTATGTTTCTAGCTAGTGTGATTTCTCTGTTGCTTGAAAATCTTTCTTTAATGTAATGCAGATGTGCCATAATAAATTTTCTAAGCTTTCTTTTATTTGAAAATATACTAAATTCACCCTCATTTTTGGAGGATATTGTCTCTAGGTAGATTTCAAGGCTGATGGGTTTTTTTCTTTTAAAACTTTGTATATGTTGTGCCATTATTTTCTGCTTCCATTGTTTCTGTTGAGAAGTCAGTTGTTATTCGTCATTGTTCCCCTGTAGGTACGTGTCCTTTTCCTCTGGCTGCTTTTAAGATTTTCTCATTATCTTTGGTTTTCAGCAGTTTAGCTATGATGTATCTAGATGTGCTTTTCTTTATATGTTTCTTGCTTGGTGCAGTGAACATCTGGATCTGTAAATCAGTATCTGTCATCAAATTTCAAAAATCTTTGGCCATTATTTCTTCATATATTTTTTCTGCTCCATTCTTTCTCTCCTCTACCCTTGGGAATTCAATTAAATGTAGGTTAGGCTATTTGATATTGTCTTACAGCATGCCAAAGGTCCATTCTTTTTCAAATTTCTTGTGTTCATCAGTTTGGATAATTTCTATTGATTTGCCTTCAAGCCCCGGCTAGGCTCATTCCAGATATTGTAACTTTTAGTTTTAATTTTTTATTTTTAAAAATATTGGCTGGGCATGGTGGCTCACACCTGTAATCCCAGCACTTTGGGAGGCCAAGGCAGGTGGATCACCTGAGGTCAGGAATTGGAGACCAGCCTGGCCAACATGATGAAACCCCATCTCTACTAAAAATACAAAAATTAGCCATGTATGACGGCATGTGCCTGTAATCCAAGCTACCTGGGAAGCTGAGGCAGGAGAATCACTTGAATCTGGGAGGCAGAGGTTTCACTGAGCCAAGATTGCACCACGGCACTCCAGCCTGGGCAAGAGAGCAAGACTCCATCTGAAAAAAAAATTACTAGTTTTCATTTATCTACTGAGATATCCTATTGTTTCACTCATTATAACCATCTTTTCTTTAAATTGGCAGTTGGCAATTTTTTTCTGAAAGGGCCAGAGAGTAAATATTTTAGGCTACCTGGCGATGTTACTCCATTGCAACTACTCAACTCTGCCATTATAGCAGAAAAGCAGCCATAGACAAAATGTGAATAAATGGGTGTGTCTTTCTTCCAATAAAACTTTATTTATAAAAATAAACCACTGAACACAGTGGCTCACTCCTGTAATCCTAGCCCTTTGGGAGGCCAAGGCAGGTGGATCAGCTGAGGTCAGGAGTTCGAGACCAGCCTGGCCAACCTCATCTCTACTAAAAACACAAAAATTAGCCGGACGTGTTGGCGCACGCCTGGAATCCCAGCTACTTGGGAGGCTGAGGCAGGAGAATCACTTGAACCCCGGGGGCAGAGGTTGCAGTGAGCCAAGATCACACCATTGCACTCCAGCCTGGGCAACAAGAGCAAAACTCTGTCTCAAAAATAAATAAATAAATAAATAAATAAATGGCAGCAAATCTGCAGGTCGTAGTTTACTGACCTCTGCTTTAAGTCATTGAGCATAATTACAAGTGTTTTAAACTCCTTTTGTGCTAATTCCAAAATCTGGGTCATTTTAGGGGTCTGTTTTTTTTTTTTTTTGAGACAGACTCTCACTCACTCTGTAACCCAGGCTGGGGTGCTCAGCTCACTGCAACCTCCACCTCCCAGGCTCAAGCAATTCTCCTGCCTCAGCCTCCCACGTACCTGGGACTACAGACATGCACTGCCACACTCGGCTGATTTTTTGTATTTTTAGTATAGATGGGGTGTCACCATGTTGGCCAGGCTGGTCTCGAACTCCTGACATCAGGTGATCCGCCTGCCTTGTCCCCCCCAAAGTGCTGGGATTACAGGCATGAGCCACCGCACCCAATTTTACGGGTCTGTTTCTATTGAGCACTTTTTTGAGTAGGTCAAGTAGGTCCCATTTTCCTGTTTCTTCACATGTCTAGATTTTCTTTTAACTTGCTGGATATTATGAACTATTCATTATAAAGGGTCTGGATTATCTTATGGTCCTTTAAAAGGTAATGCGTTTTGCTCTGACAGGCAGTTAAATGACTAGCGCATCGTCTTGTCTGTTAGGCTTGGTTTTAATCTTTGTAAGGGCAGGTCTATTTTGGTTTTGAAATTCATCCTAGGGATGTCTCTTTCTCTAGAGCAGGACTGGAAAACTACAACCCACAGCTCAGACACCTGTTTTTATAAATAAAACTTAGTATAACTATTCTTCTCTCAGCCCTCACAATGGACAATCAGGGCTAAATCTCACTGAGTTCTGCCCTGTTCAGGTTCAGACCAGCTCTTGACTAAGAAACTGAGGTGGACCCCTAAACATATTTTTGGGGTGCCCTTCATGCAGTGCCCTCTCCAGAGCCCCACCCCACAAATCCCAGTCATGTCACGTCAATGAAACCACTCTGCTTGGGGTCCACCTGGGTGCTGCCGGGAAGGAAAGCACCCCAGGAAGGCAGCCAGGGCAACTGTGGGCACCTCTCATGTGTTTCCCTCCTCCCAAATCATGTAGCCCTGAGCTGCCTGTTGTTCAGCACCTGAAAGCACTTGCTGCATACATTTGGGCTGGTTTTACAGCTGTTTCAGCAGAAACGTAAGTTTTGGTCCCAGTTACTCTGTGATGGCTGGAAGCAGAAGTCTTCACTGGTTTTTCTGATTATTATCCATGTCTTGCTTTAGCAACAGATTTATCTTCTGATACTTAAAATATTGGTTGGTGGTGATCTATAATAAGTGCCAACACATGGTACCAGTGATACGAGAAGTACAGAGAGACAAACTTTCGCAGGAGTTAAAGGTTAAGGTAAACTTCAGTCCAGTCTCTATCTGAATTACCATTCTCTTCTTCTGGACAGTGAGAAAAAGGAAAGGAACTAGAACTACCATCTATTCCATACCTGTTATTTTCCGGGCTTTCTTCAAGTTACCTTAGTATATTATTTGCTATGATCATTAAATCAATAAAATAATAATTATTACACCACGAAGCTGAGCCTTAGAGAAGTAAAATAATAAAACTATGTAGCTTGTAAGCTGCTGGAGCTAGAAGTTAGAAACCCATCTTTCTCCCTTTCACCACGCTGCTGCTCTTGCCTTATCATGAGATTACCAGCACTTATTGAGCGCTTATGTTGCCTGTTCCACTGTAATTTCTGGACCATGGAGCTCATTTAAATTGCTTTTGCTTAGTCCCTTGTTGGTTAGAGATGGGTCAAGCTGTCTGATTTCTCCCTACCTTCATTTTTTTTTTTTTTTTTTTTTGGAGACAGAGTCTCGCTGTGTCTCCCAGGCTGGAGTGCAGTGGCGTGATCTCGGCTCACTGCAACCTCTGCCTCCTGGGTCCAAGCGATTCTCCTGCCTCAGCCTCCCGAGTAACTGGGACAACAGGCACATGCCACCACATTCGGCTAATTTTTTTTGTATTTTTAGTAGAGACTGTGGTTTTCACCATGCTGGCCAGGCTGGCTTTGAACTGCTGACCTCATGTGATCTAGCCGCCTTGGCCTCCCAAAGTTCTGGAATTACAGGCATCAGCCATTGCACCCAGCCTCCCTACCTTCAGTTCTTAGGGGAGACAGGAGAGTCCTGAGGCATTGGATGGGGATGGTCTTCCGGAGGACAAGATGCTGGGCAGAGTCTAAGGGCGCAGAGAAGCTTCACTCAACCTGAATGACCAATACACAACCAGCCATCCCACAGCCATGAGTACAGCCAGCAGCCCTGATCAGCCTCCGTGTGGGCTTCCATCGATGGAGAGGCCACAGACTCCAGCTTTCCTGCCTCTTCCTGTCCCTGTCATCTCCCCGTCCACTTCCTTTATCCAGCATGTGATATTTCCCCCCAGAATCTAATCTCTTAAAGCAGAGAACTTGTTGCAAAGTAGACAATGGAATTATTATTCTGATTAGACCTGTGCCACTTTTCCTTTTAATAGTTTGATGTTTGACCACTGTTTCTGGTGCCTTTGGTGAGATACCAGAGTCCATTTTTCAGGCTGAGGGAGGGTAAGGTCTTCATAACATAAGAAGGTATTTGGTGAACTCAGAGGTGGGCAGGTGGGTGAGAAATACACGTTTCCTATTTGCCAGACATTGAGTGAAGCACTTTCTGTATATTTCTCAAAAAATGGCGCAGTCATTAATTATAGAAAGTCTAACAATTCGTATATCCTAAAAAGTATTTTGCACAGACACATTTTGCCCCTCAATTAAATGTACGTAACTTTGCTGCTTCCTTTCTTCACATTCCTTGACTGTCCTCTCTCCGTACTTGCTTGACATGAGGGATATTCAGAATAAAACCTCATTAATTTCTACTCATCTAGTTTGAAATACATTGTGCTTTGGAGAGGAGCTTGGTTGTAGCTAACTTTTGAGCCAGCTCTGATACAAAGTTTTCTAAAGAACAATGGTAGCAGCCTTAGTTGCTTTCTCACAAAAAGTAGGGCATAACATCTTTTAAATAAAGTGAAGAAATATGTGATTAAGTCATTATAGGATTAAATATGTGAGTACTTGCCCGGGGCCTCTTGAGTTCCTAATAGGCTTCTTTTGCTTTGCAGAGCTCTGTGACGATGACCCACCAGAGGTCGCACATGCCACCTTCAAAGCTGTGGTCTACAAGGAAGGAACCATGTTGAACTGTGAGTGCAAGAGAGGTTTCCGCAGAATAAAAAGCGGGTCACTCTATATGCTCTGTACAGGAAACTCTAGCCACTCATCCTGGGACAACCAATGTCAATGCACAAGCTCTGGTAAGTGTCCCTTCTGTGACTACCAAGAACAAGAGAACTGCAGCAAAGAGTGAGACAGAGCCCAGCTTTTGTTCACTCAGCCCTATAGACACAAATGGGCCAGTCCAGTCTACAGCATAACTAATTTTAGTGGTTCCTGAAAAGTCATTCACTAAACGCAATTTTTTTTTTTTTTTTTTCTGGAGACAGATTCTCACTCTGTTGCCTAGGCTGGAGTGCAATGGCACACGATCTTGGCTCACTGCAACTTCTGCCTCCTGGCTTCAAGTGATTCTCCGGCCTCAGCCTCCTGAGTAGCTGGGATTACAGGCACCCTCCACCATGCCTGGCTAATTTTTGCATTTTTAGTAGAGATGGGGTTTCACCATGTTGGCCAGGCTGGTCCCGAACTCCTGACCTTGAGTAATCTGCCCGTCTCAGCCACCCAAAGTGCTGGGATTACAGGCATCAGTCACAGTGCCCGGCCACACAATTTTATTTTTATTTTTGAGACAGTCTCGCTCTGTCGCCCAGGCTGGGGTGCAGTGGTGCAATCTCAGATCACTGCAACCTCCACCTCCTGGGTTCAAGTGATTCTCGTGCCTCAGCTGCCCAAGTAGCTGGGACTACAGGTGTGCACCACCATGCCTGGCTAATTTTTTTATTTTTAGCAAAGATGGGGTTTCACCATGTTGGTCAGGCTGGTCTCGAACTCCTGGCCTCAAGTGATTCTCCTGCCTGCACCTTACAGGCGCATGCCACCATGCCTGGCTAATATTTTGTATTTTTTGTTAGTGATGGGGTTTCCCCATGTTGTCCAGGCTGGTCTTAAACTCCTGGGCTCAAGCAATCCTCCTGCCTCAGCCTCCCAAAGTGCTGGAATTATAGGTGTGAGCCACCACACCTGACCTAGACACCCTCTTTTATCCTGAGCTGGAATACTGATCACCCCCCTCACTGGGGCACTCAGACTCAACTCCTTTGCCAAACTCTTCACAATAGAGAGGGCTGTTCTAGAAGTTTCCTTGTCATTGTGTTAAGTTTCCTTGTCATCTCTAACTTTAAGCATTCTGAACAGCCTTAGGGAGCAAAGGATCAGTGCGTTGTGGAGTGAGACCACTCCTGCTGCTGTCAAACAACACAGAGACAATTGACAGCAAGCAAGGAGTCCCTTTTGGTGAGATACACACACATACACACATAACATACACGACATACACAGACACGCATACACACGCTCAAAAACATGTCGTGGGCATTGTCATATACACTTGAATGCCCAGAGGCCGGTGCTGGGAGGGCATGCTCTGGTTTCGTATTTGTAGGCTCAGCAGACAGACACCACCAGACACATCGTGGGCACTGGACAGGTGTGCTTCTCAAGTGAATGAATACATGAACAGTGTTTTCTATGAAGCATTTGTGAAATTATCTGCATCATTCCATCTATATTTTCTAGCCGCTCGGAACACAACAAAACAAGTGACACCTCAACCTGAAGAACAGAAAGAAAGAAAAACCACAGAAATTCAAAGTCCAATGCAGCCGGTGGACCAAGCGAGCCTTCCAGGTGAGAGATGAATCTGTCCTCCAGCTAACTCCTGCGAGCGCACCCTTCTCTTGCAGGCAGATGACATGTACCCAGAGGAAGAAAGTCTGCCCTGCCTTCTATAAACACATGCGTGTGGCTCCCTCCTCCCAAGACATCATTGCAGACAAGAACTAGTGCAGCGTTGCTCAAAGGCTGTTTGCTCAGCAACTGAAGCCAACCTGACGGCAGCCAATCCAGGTCTGGGCTTACTCCCTGGTTTGGTAACTGGCCAAATAGAATTCAACCCAAATTCAACTCAACTTAAAAGCGTCTGTTGGGTCTGTGTGCCAGGCCCTGCTGATAGAAGACACAAACAAGAGTGTGACAATGATCCCTGCCCTCAAGGAAACGCTCTGTGTCTTCCCCTTAAGCACAAGAAAACGCACCGCAAAAAAATTATTTGCTTCTCGGTATTTCTTCCAGGGCAAGGTTGTAAAATATGCATGCCACACTTGTGAGTCTCAAAAGCTCCAGATGCATGTGTCCTGGCCAGCAGTCTGTGCATGAGTGGGCACTGTGGCTGTCCCTTGTCTGCCCTCTGCTTTCCCATGACTGAATCGGGATTCTGTCACGGTGTGAAGAAAATGGGCCGGGCACGGTGGCTCACGCCTGTAATCCCAGCACTGTAGGAGTCTGAGGTGGCAGATCACTTGAGGTCAGGAGTTCGAGACCAGTCTGGCCAACATGGTGAAACCTTGTCCCTACAATTATATAAAAATTTAGCCGGGCATGGTGGTGGGCGCCTGTAGTCTCAGCTACTCAGGAGGCCAAGGCATGAGAATTGCTTGAAATCAGGAGGTGGAGGTTGCAGTGAGCAGAGATTGCATCACTGCACTCCAGCCTGAGTGACAGAGGCAGACTCTGTACCCCCTCAAAAAAACAAAACAAAAAAAGAAAAAAAAAAACACAGAACCTGCTAGGAAGAATTGAGCTTTCTAAGGTCAGGCTAATCTTAGGAGACTTCAGAGCCCTTTGCTGATTTTACAACCTTACAAAGAACTGTATGAGATACCATCCCATTTGAGCCTGGCAATGCAATGAGTCAGGACCAGGAAGGGTTACTTCAATTTACTGAAGAAACTGAGATACAGAAAAGATAAAAAGATTTGGCTAAGCTCACATAGTAGGGCTGGAATCAGACCTCAGGTCTCCCAGATTAGATGAGGAAACTTTCTGCTGATCACTTACTTTAAAAGAGTTTGAATTTACTTACAGCTTCCATTATTTTATTTTTTAAAACAGACTAATCTAGGGGCACAGTTGCAACATGATGCTCTTACTCCTTCCCCCTCCGACTTTGTCCTGGAATGGTGTTTCCAAGCACATTTGTTTGTTTTGTTCTACTTCCCCCATATCACCCTGCATAGTTATTGGAAGGCTTCAAAGAGGCCAGTGCTTGTTGTCCTTTCTCGAAGGCTGGCTCTGCCTGAGGGATGTTTCAAAGATTGTCTCAGTTTGGGTGTTTTCGTTGGAAAGAAGCAAACCCAATTCAAACATGTTTAGACAGTTATGAATTGTACTGGCTGTCAAACAACCTTTTATCCTGAGACCAAAACACAAGTTCAGTCATAATGTTCAAGGTGCCACACGGCAGGAGCCAGCCTGGGACAGCGCCACCCAGCTTCCTGCTGGAGCAGAGGCTCTGTAGGACATTTACAGAGTCTCTGTTGGGTATGCAGGGTTGGGGAGAGTCTGGAAGTTCAGAGCACGTGTGCAGTTTCACAGGCTGGGGTTAGAGGGCACATACAATTCCATATGTCCAGGTTGGGGGCTGTGGGTGGGGAATTCGGAGATTTAATCAGAACAAGACATGGTCTCAGGCCACAGGTCAGTCAGGCCTGGGATGTAGTTGGGTGAGTGGAAAGTTCTGGAGATGGGAAATTTTGAAACGTCTTGAAAGGGCGCATGTGTGTCAAGCTTCAGGTGTGGCTTGATCAGAGATGGTGCTCCATTTCTCTGAGGTTCCCTCAGCCCGTCCCTCCTCCTGGCTTTGGTGTTGGCCCCAGTCCTTCCACCATCATCCCAAGATGCCCACCCGCTGCCCCCAAGAATGCGCTTCCTCACTTGTCCAGCAGAAATCCAAGGTGGTCTTCATGCTCCATTGGCCCAAATAGGCTTGAGCCTGCCCTTGTGTCTCAGCTGAGACTGCCCCGCCCACTCCTGTCCACTGTCAACGCCTGCCCTGTCTTCCAAGAGGCAGCTGTGGCGTTCCTCTCTCGGGGCAGCACGAACCAGAATGAATCGCTCATTCCTCTGTGTTCCCATTGCCAATGTCTGCTATCCTTCACATGCCTTTCTTACGCAATCCACTGTCCGCCCCTTGCAGGAGTGACAGGGTCTTCATGCCTTCCTACAGGGCCTAGCAAACTTCCCCACACTCAGACGTTCTCAACATATATTGGTTGAATGAAAGGATGAGCAAGCAGTCAAAAGAGTAAGAACCAAGGTCCAGTCCCTAGCAAGAGGCAACTTGGACTCGCTCGCGGTGCTGTCCCCAACTTGCCTTCAGAGTGTTCCTTCCATCTTCCAGGTCACTGCAGGGAACCTCCACCGTGGGAAAATGAAGCCACAGAGAGAATTTATCATTTTGTGGTGGGGCAGATGGTTTACTACCAGTGCGTCCAGGGATACAGGGCTCTACACAGAGGTCCTGCTGAGAGCGTCTGCAAAATGACCCATGGGAAGACAAGGTGGACCCAGCCCCAGCTCATATGCACAAGTGAAACGGAGACCAGTCAGTTTCCAGGTAGGGTGGCTCCCTTCTGGGGTCCACAATGTTGCTTTTCTCCATCAGGCTGACCAGGGTGGAATCCCTGACCGCTCCTGCTGTGTATCCTTGGACAAGCCCCTTGATCTCCCTGGGCTTCCGTTTTTTTCTCATTCTGAAAAAAAAAAAAAAAAAAAAAAAAAAATTTAAATAGACCAGACGGACTCTAAGGGCTCCTTCAATGAAGGTCCCCCTGTTCCATGAGTGGGGAGAAAGGTTGGAGACAGAAGAGAAGGAAAGCTCTCTCCTAAGCACCCTAGTTGGTCCTGAGTCCACTACTTCTCTAAGCCACCAAGGCCTTCTCTGGCTCCAAGGGCAAGTCCAGTTTCCCACTCACACATTTTTCCTCTTACTGGTGATCGTGTAAATGCATGATCTGAACAGCACTCTGCGATCAGCATGCTCCTTCCCCTTGTGCCATTCCCCAGCTGAGCTTGTAAAAATAAACATAAAATGTGCAGAGTCGGGACTTACTCAGTGCACACGCACACACACACACACACACATGCATGCAAACGCTCAGCCCACCAATGTTGAGGTCTCCTGCTGTCTTCCTTCTGAAATCTTATTAGTATCACGACAATCAAAAGTGACTTACATGCAGGCTGGGCATGATGGCTCACGCTTGTAATCCCAGCACTCTGGGAAGCCAAGGTGGGCAGATCACTTTAGGTCAGGAGTTTGAGACCAGCCTGGCCAACATGGTGAAACCCCGTCTCTACTAAAAATACAAAAATTATCTGGGCGTGGTGGTGGGTGCCTGTACTCCCAGCTACTTGGGAGGCTGAGGCAGGAGAATCACTTGAACCCAGGAGGTGGAGTTGCAGTGAGCTGAGATCACACCACTGCACTCCAGCCTGGGCAATAGCAAGACTCCGTCTCAAAAAAAAAAAAAGGTGACTTACATTCAACCACAAGTATTCCTGGTTTTCTTGCTCACTGCACTTCTTATACTCCATGTCCTTCTCTTGGGTTCCCTAGGGAGGCTGTTTTGTTCCCTTAGCTGCCTCCCTGGGCCACCCTGACAGCCAGGGAATGCCTGCTGCTTCCTTGGAAGAGGGTGAGAGGCAGGGCACAGCCAGGGTTACTGACCCCTCAGGAGGAGTGGAGAGCCTGGCACAGAAGCAGCTGTCCCTTAGTGCATCTCTGCTCCATCCAATGGTTCAATGGCATTCGTATTATTATGACCTGTTTCCAAGTCACAGATGGAAACCAGGACTGAGGAGGGAGGCTGGGGAGAAAGCATTGCTGAGAGTTTTGGGGACAGCCAGGGTCAGAGTTAGAATTCAGCCTCGTCTGCTCTGCTGAGACCACTTCACCGCTTCCCAGTGCCGCTGGTGTGGAACCATGTGGGGTGGCATCCCCGGTGAAGTGCCCACACCAGGATTCCTGCCTCCTTGGGTGTATCTGGGGCCAGCTGCCTGGGGCAGGCGGGGTGGGAGTGAGGCCCTGACTCCTGTCTTTAGCTCCACCAGCATCACTCACTCTCTCCCCCAGGTGAAGAGAAGCCTCAGGCAAGCCCCGAAGGCCATCCTGAGAGTGAGACTTCCTGCCTCGTCACAACAGCAGGTGCGGGAGAAGACAAACGCTGGACCACAGAGGCCTAGTACAAAAGGGCAGGGGTGGCCAGCAGCCAGGCTCAGGGAGATAGGTGGAGGTGACCTGTAGGGGAGAAGCCCACAGCAGCCTCCTCTCCCTCTGAGCAGGGACAGGGCCTCAGTGACCTGCAGGCCCCAAAGCAAATGTCAGAAAGAGGCAACCCAGGACCAGGACCAAGCACGGTCCCCAGGCAGAGATGGAACACCTGCCCTCACCACCACCACGTGTCTCCCACCAGCCTCTGAGCTTCTCATTCACAGAGACGCCCTGACTTCCTTTAGCCTCGTGCTGTCCTAAAGTCACGGTAGCAGGAGTGTCTCTCTTTATCTCTTTTTCACAGATTTTCAAATACAGACAGAAATGGCTTCAACCATGGAGACGTTCATATTTACAACAGAGTACCAGGTAGCAGGTGAGTGGGGCACTGGCTTTGTGGACAAAATGTACACTAGGCCGAGATATGGACAGGTTGACTGGTTAGTAGGTTTGTTAGTTGGTTGGCTGGTAGGTTGGTTAGTTGGTTGGTTGGTAGGTTGATAGGTAGGTTGGTTAGTTGATTGGCAAGTTGGTTTGTAGGTTGGGAGGTTAGCTGGTTAGTTGGTTGGTTGCTTGGTTGGCAGGTTGGTTTGTGTGTTGGTAGGTTAGTTGATTGGTTGGTAGGTTGGTAGACTGGCAGGTTGGTTGGTTAGTTGGTTGGTAGTTTGGTGGGTTAGTTGGTTGGTAGGTTGGTTGGCAAGTTGATAGGTTGGTTGGTGGGTTGGTTGATAAGTTGATAGGTTGGTTGGTGGGCTGGTTGGTAAGTCGATAGGTTGGTTGGTGGGTTGGTTGATAAGTTGATAGGTTGGTTGGTTGGTAGGTTAGTTGTTAGGGTGGTAGATTGGTAGGTTGGTTGGTAGTTTTGTTGGTAGTTTGGTTGGTTAGCTGGTTGGTTGATTGGTTAGTGAGTTGGTTGGTAGATAGATTGGTAGATTGGTTGGTTGGTTAGTTTGTTGGTAGGTTAGTAGGTTGGTTGGTTGGTTAGTTGGTTAGTTGATTGGTAGGTTGGTTGGTTGACTGAAAGGACCCCTTCCTTACACTGCAAAATGTGTGAGTGAAAGACTAATCCAGATACTGACATAACTCGGAATCCCATGAACCAGTTACAGGATGCTGTGAGCGAAGTCTCAAGTCAGCCCTATCAGCTCCTCTCAAGCTGATCTGGAAAGGCTGTACCCTGGGCCTCTGCCAGGGGTCAAGAGTGGGAGGAAGGAGCCATGTAGCCAGGCAGAGAGGACAGGCTTCCAGAAACACTGCCGTTGTTTCCTGGTAGGAGGGAAAAACAGACTCTGAGTCTGCATCTGCCTGGAAAGTAAATAAACGTCAGCCTCCAGAACCTCAGCAGAGCAGTGTCTGGAAAACCCGAACCCTTTCAGGAGACATTAATGTGCTTCTCATCATCTTCATATTTCAACATTTCTTTTACCAGGCGCTCTCGGTGTCCTTAAACGAGGCCTGGCCTCTGAGACTTTCTGAGGGGCTTGTGTGAGAGAAGGGTGCCTCCTGAGGGGAAGCTCCCTCCACCCTCACCCTGTCCTCCCTTCCCTGTTCCTCAAGACTCCTAGGAAATCCCATGGGGAGGGACCTACCTCCTGAGACAGGGAAGAGAGGCTGCAGCCTCCGCCTTGCTCTTTGGGGTGTCCTCAGCCTGCCCTGTGGTCCTGGCTCCTGCTGCCCCCGTGCCAAGCCCAGGGCCCTTTGCTGAACTCCCTCTCTCTATTGACAGTGGCCGGCTGTGTTTTCCTGCTGATCAGCGTCCTCCTCCTGAGTGGGCTTACCTGGCAGCGGAGACGGTAAGTGTGGCATCACCAAGGCAGCACATGGTCAGATCAAAGTCCTGCACCCAGCCCCACCCTGCCTCCCCCCTCCCCCCTCCATGCTCTCTCTAATCAGCTGCAGTTCAGGGAGTGGCAAAGGGAGAGGCCGATCCATGCCTCGGAGTCAGTCAAAAAGAATTAAAGCACCGCCGGGTGCGGTGGCTCACGCTGGTAATCACAACAGTTTGGGAGGCCAAGGCTGAGTGGATCACGTGAGGTCAGGAGTTTGCGACAAGCCGGCCAACATGGCAAAACCCTATCTCTACAGGCAGGTGCCTGTAATCGCAGTTACTCGGGAGGCTGAGGCAGGAAGATTGCTTGAACCTTGGAGGTGGAGGTTGCAGTGAACAGAAATCTCACCACTGCACTCCAGCCTGGGCAACAGAGCAAGACTCTATCTCAAAAAAAAAAAAAAAAATTAAAACACCAGGGAAACAGGAAGGCAAAGGAAACTCACATTCGTTAGGCACCCACTATACACCAGGCTTGATGCTTGTTTTATAAACATTATTGAAATCTACCTTCTCAGAAACATTTGGAATAGCTGTGGCCTAGGGAGATGCAACAGCTTGAAGAAGATGGCACAGCAGAGGCCAGCACTGCAACTTGAATCTAGAGCCCATGATTTTCCCACCCAGCCCCTACCTATAGAGGACCCAGGGCAGCATCTATGCTGAGCTTTGCCTATCCTGTGCTCCCCACCCTCCCATCCACAGAAGCTCACACCGGCATCCCCTTGACCAGGAATGTAAACCATGTGTGGTCTTTTTGCATTAACTCAGATTTTCAACCCTGGATGCATCTTAGAACATCCAGGAGAGAGTCATCTAAAATACCAGTGAGTGGCAAGATACCAGTAAATGCCACAGGAAAAGGAAGGCAGTCCAAAGGACTGTGCTTCTCCCGTGGCTGTGACATCTTGTAAGAGAGGTTTACGAGGGAAATCCTGTCACCAAAACCATTGTGACCCACTTTGAATTTGGGGAGAATCTTCATTTGCAACAATAGAAGAACAAATTTGCTGCAATAAGAAATATTTTTGTAGCTTATGTAGATTGTTCAGCCAAAACAGCATAATAACTTAAAAAGTTAAAAGATAGGCCAGGTGTGGTGGCTCACGCCTGTAATCCCAGCACTTTGGGAAGCCGAGGCAGGTGGTTACCCGAGATCAGAAGTTCAGGACCAGCCTGGACAACATGGTGAAACCCTGTCTCTACTAAAAAACACAAAAACAAGCCGGGCGTGGTGGTGGGCGCCTGTAATCCCAGCTACTTGTGAGGCTGAGACAGGAGAATCACTTGAACCCAGGAGGCGGAGGTTGCGGTGAGCCAAGATCGTGCCACTACACTCCAGCCTGGGCAACAAGAGTGAAACTCTGTCTCAAAAAAAAAAAAGGTAAAAGATATCAATGCTTGGGCTCCAATCAGAATCTCTGGGGGGTGAGCCCAAGACATCAGTACCTATTTTTAATTGAGATAAAATTCATCATGTAACCGTCATAAAGTGTACAGTTCAGTGGTATCTTAACCCATTTTGTGCTACTGTAACAGAATGCCTGAGACTGGGTAACTTATAAAGAACAGAGATTTATTTCTTACCTTCCTGGAGGCTGGGAAGTCTGAGGTCGAGGGGCCCCCATGTGTCAAGGGCCTTTGTGCTACGTCATCCCGTGGCAGAAGGTGGAAGGACAAGAGAGCGAGAGAGAGAGCAGGAGGGGCTGAACTCAGCTTTTATCACAAACCCACTCCTGCAATAACAACATTAATCCATTCACGAGGCAGAGCCCTGACGACCTGATCACCTCTTCAAGATCTCACCTGTCAGCATTGCTGGATTAGGGATTAAGTTTCCAACACCTGAGCTCTGGGGAGGTATTCAAACCACAGTAAGTGGTATTTAGTATGTTTGCAATGTTGTACAGCCATCCCCACTGACTCCAGAATACTTCCATCATTCCCAAGAGAAGCTCCACACTGCCAAGTTCCCCATTCTCCCCAGCCCCGGGAAACCACCACTGTATGTTCCGTCTCTATGGATTTGCCTATTCTGGACATTTCGTGTAAATGGAATCACGTGGCCTTTTATGTCTGGGATAGTCGTACGTTTTAAAGCCCCTCAGATGTATCTAATACGTATGCATCCAGGTTTGACAACCCTACACCAGGCCATTGGTTTTCAAACTTGAACTAGCACCAGAATCATCTGTAGGAACATAAAGAAATGATAAATGTTTGAGATGATGGATATGCTAAATACCACGATCTGATCACTGTACATTGTAGGTATCAAAGCATCCCTACATACCTCATAAATATGTATAACTATTATGTGTCAACTTAAAAACGTTTGTTGCAAGAATCATCTGGAGGGCTTGTTAAAGCACAGATTGCTGGGTCCCACCTGTGGAGTCTCTGATGCAGTCGTCTTGCTTAGGTCTGGGAATCTGCATTTCTATCAGGTTCACAGGTGATACTGACGCTGCAGTTCCAGGGAGCAGACTCTGAGGATCACCGCACTAGGCTGACAGCATTAAGAATCAGGGAAGCTAGCCAGACTCACGCTTGTAATCCCAGCACTTTGGGAGGCCGAGGCGGGAGGATTACTTGAGGTCAGGAGTTCGAGGCCAGCCTGGCCAACATGGAGAAACCCTATCTCTACTAAAAATACAAAAATTAGCTGGGTGTCGTGGTGCGCACCTATAATCCCAGCTACTCAGGAGGCTGATGCAGGAGAATCGCTTGAACCCAGGAGGCGGAGGCTGCAGTGAGCCAAGATCATACCACTGCACTCCACCCTGGGTGACACAGCAAGACTCTGTTTAAAAAAAGAAAGAAAAAAGAAAAGAAAGAAAAAGTAAACTCTAGAAACTCACTGTGTCTCTCTCTTGATTATCCAAGGCCTCCCTGACCCCTGCCAGCATACACTCTGGCCAACCCTCATACAAACTCCACAGTGAGACCCTGAGAAAATACAGATCCACTCCCCCAAAACCGAAGCCCTTAGCCCAGCCAGAGAGAAAAACAAAATATCTCTTCCCTTCTTATATGGGTCATCAGGTCCATAACATACTCCTAATTTTCCTCATGGGAATTAAAAAGTATAAATTACTGCAGTGCAAATGATAAGCTCCCCAGGGTTATTGTAGCAGGAATGATTCATATACCCGACAGTCTACCAGTTTCTCTAAGGGGTTAGCTGACTCCTAAGGTGTCATTTTAGGCTTCCAGGAGGGGAAGGATGTGACATGGCTGACATGTTGTACATGTACTCAGTACTTGCATCCTCTCCTTCCTCAGGCTGAACACTTGACAAGCCTTAACACCGCGCAAGGATTTTTTTCATTTGTTAGTTTGAAGATCAAAAGCCTTTGGGCCCAGAGGACAAAGCTATTTGGAAGTAGGAATGGTTCAGTGTTTATGTTGTGAAACAAATAACTGTGTGAACCTATGTGAGTTCCCACAAGGTCTCCCAGAACTACAATCTTTGGGGAGACTCAAACATACATCTAGAAATGACCCCTCTAGTCAGTTTGTCCAAAAGCCTTCCTAGAATCTGATATCAACTCATGGTGCCCTCTTGTGGCAACAGAAATGCTGCATTTGAATTACCGAGAGATCACTGTAGCCCAGCCAAAGAGAGTTTTGTTTGGGGAAATATTTTTTCTTTGTTTTGGGCAATGACCAGGAGCCTGTGATGTGCTACAGAAGGCTCACAGTGGCTTGTGAGAGCCAGCGGTTAAATTTTCAGGACTTCTGCAAACTGGTTTTTAAGCATAACCATTATGGAAAATTAAAGTATTTAGGCTGGGAGCAGTAGCTCCTGCCTGTAATTCCTGCACTTTGGGAGACTAAGGTGAGAGGCTTGCTTGAGACCAGCCTGGGCAACAAAGTGAGACCTTGTCTCTACGAAAACATTTTAAAATTAGCTAGGCGTGGTGGCACATACCTGTAGTCCCAGCTACTGGTAAGGGCGAGGTGGGAGAATCCCTTGAGTCCAGGAGTTCAAGGTTGCAGTGAGCTGTGATCACACCACTGCACTTCAGCCTGGGTGACAGATTGAGATGCTGTCTCAAAAAAAAAAAAAAAATTAAAGTATCTGAATTTACAATTCAATAAATTATATTAAAAACAAAGGCAAGAATTACTTACAACTGATCACTTCCTAATTATTTGCTACATTTTACTGTTATCTTTGTTTCCTGGGTGGTTTACATCTATTGTGTCCGCATGGTGGAAATACCATTTGACAGTGGCTACTGCGCATCTCTTCCCAACAGCGTGATCAGTGATGTCACATTGCCAGCTGGAAGCTGTGTGTGGAAGGAGGATTTACACCAGGGAAGATAGGCAACTGTCATCAGAGAGCTGCTTGTTAAACATCACCAGCACACCTCTGCTTGGAGTCTTGTGCTATGGGAACTCTGTGCAAAGTAGGGAGTAATTAGGAATTCCCATGAGCCAAATAAGGACTGGGAGAAGGCTAAGACCGTATTGTCCAATACAGTAGCCACTAGCCACCTGTGGATACTTAAGTGTATTTAAACTCAAATAAATTAAATACAATTAAAAATTCAGTTCCTCGGTTGCACTAGCCACATTTCAAGTGTTCCCTAGCCACACGTGTCTGTGTTATTGGACAGCACAACTACAGAAGATTTCCATCATCTCAGAAAGTTCTATAGCACAGTGCTGGCTAGAAACTAAGTGCTTTACTGCACGCAAATCATTTAGCACAGTTAGTTGCTGTTTATTATTCCTGTTCCACAGCTATTGTCTGCTATATAAAAACTTAGGCCAGGCACAATGGCTCACACCTATAATCCCAGCATTTTGGAAGGCCGAGGCGGGCAGATCACAAGGTCAGGAGTTCGAGACCAGCCTGGCCAACATAGCAAAACTCCATCTCTACTAAAAATACAAAAATTAGCCAGGCATGGTGGCGCACACACTGGTTTAGAGTGGGGACCACATTTTTTTGGTGCCATGTTACACATATGACCGTGACTTTGTTACACCACTACAGGAGGAAGAGTAGAAGAACTATCTAGAAAACCAAAAGAAGAACTTCTTGGTAAGAAGCCGAGAACAGACAACAGAAGTCATGAAGCCCAAGTGAAATCAAAGGTGCTAAATGCTCGCCCAGGAGACATCCCTTGTGCTTGCCTGGGTTTTGGAAGCTCTGAAGTCACATCACAGGACACTGGGCAGTGGCAACCTTGTCTCTCTACGCCAGCTCAGTCCCATCAGACAGCGAGCGCTACCCACTTCTAAATAGCAACTTCGTCATTGAAGAGGAAGGGCAAAACCACTAGAACTCTCCATCTTATTTTCATGTATTTGTGTTCATTAAAGCATGAATGCTATGGAACTCTCTCCACCCTATATATAGTATAAAGAAAAGTAGGTTTACATTCATCTCATCCCAGCTTCCCAGTTCGGGAATCCCAAGGAAAGCCCTAGCACTAATGTAAATACACAACACACACACTCTACCCTGTACGACTGGACATTGTCCGTGTGGTTCCTTTCTCAGCCGCTTCTGACTGCTGATTCTGCCGTTCACATTGCCTAACGAACATCCTTCAAGAACTCTGGGCTTCTGCCCAGAAATCATTTTACCTTTGGCTCAATCCTCTAAGCTAACCCCCTTCTACTGAGCCTTCAGTCTTGAATTTCTAAAAAACAGAGTCCATGGCAGAATAATCTTTGGGTAACTTCAAAACGGGGCAGCCAAACCCATGAGGCAATGTCAAGAAGAGAAGGATGAATGAGGTCCCAGGCAGAGAATCATACTTATCAAGGTTTTACCTGTGCGTTACTAATTGGCCTCTTTAAGAGTTAGTTTCTTTGAATTTGGCCTGCACTAATTTGATGTTTACAGGTGGACACACATGTGCAAATCAATGCGTACTTTTCCTAAGAAGTGTCTAAAAACACCAAAAAGGGATCCATACATTCAATGTTTATGGAAGGAAGGAAAGAAAGAAGGAAGTGAAGAGGGAGAAGGGATGGAGGTCACACTGTTAGAACGTAACCGCGGAAAAGACCACATGAGGCCTGGCACGGTGGCTTAGGCCTGTAACCCCAGCTCCCTAGGAGACCAAGGCAGGAGCATCTCTTGAGGCCAGGAGTTTGACACCAGCCTGGGCAGCATAGCGAGACCCATCCCTACAAAAAAATTAAAAATTGGCTGGATGTAGTGGCATACTTCTGTAGTTCTAGCCACTCAGGAGGCTGAGGCAGGAGTATTGCCTGAACCCAGGAGTTCAAGGCTGCAGTCAGTCATGATGGCACCACTGCACTCCAGCCTGGGCAACAGAGCAAGACCCTATCTTTAAGGAAAAAAAAGAAAAGAAGAGCATACCAGCAGTCCTTGAACATTACCAAAAAGTTAAGCATATTAGAATCAGCTGGAGGCCTTGTTAAAACAGTTCGCTGGGCCCATCTCCAGAATCTCTGAGTTGTTGGTCTGGAATAGAGCCAAACGTTTTGTGTGTCTAACAATTCCCAGGTGCTGTTGCTGCTGCTACTATTCCAAGGAACACACTTTGAGAACCATTGTGTAATCGCTCTGCATGCCCACCCACTCTCAACTCCCACGAAAAAAATCAACTTCCAGAGCTAAGATTTCGGTGGAAGTCCTGATTCCATATCTGATGCAAGATGACCCCTCACCAATCAGTTGAGTCAACATTCTAGCTCAACAACATCACATGATTAAGATTAACGAAAATTATTCATTCAGGAAACTATCAGCCAGTTTTCATTTCTCAAGGGGCAGGAGAGTGTTATGAAAAATAACGGCAGTTTTCAGCAGGGTACAGATTCAGATTAAATAACTATTTTCTGTCATTTCTGTGACCAACCACATACAGACTCATCTGTGCACCCTCCCCCTCCCCCTTCAGGTATACGTTTTCTGAGTAAAGTTGAAAAGAATCTTAGACCAGAAAATATATATATATATTTAAATCTTACTTGAGTAGAACTGATTACACCTTTTGGGTGTTGAGGGGTCTATAAGATCAAAACTTTTCCATGATAATACTAAGATGTTATTGACCATTTCTCTCTCCTTCTCTCAAAAGTGTATGGTGGAATTTTCCAGAAGCTATGTGATACGTGATGAGGTCATCACTCTGCTGTTAACATACAATCAATTTATTGCTATTGTTTATAAAAGAATAAATGATATTTTTTAAAAAGTCTTGGTTTTTATTATAAATATGATAAATATTGCTAGCTATAATCTACATAACCAAAAACCTTTATAGTTTTTTGGTGCTTTTTTTGTCTGTTTTTTTTTTGAGATGGAGTGTTGCTCTGTTGCCCAGACTGGATTGCAGTGCACAATCTCGGCTCACTGCAGCTTCTGCCTGCCGGGTTCAAGTGATTCTCCTGCCTCATCCTCCCAAGTAGCTGGGACTACAGGCACCCACCACCAAGCTTGGCTAATTTTTGTATTTTTAGTAGAGATGGGGTTTCACCATGTTGGCCAGGCTGGTCTCGAACTCCTCACCTCAAGTGGTCCGCCCACCTCAGCCTCCCAAAGTGGTGGGATTACAGGCGTGAGCCATGGCACCCAGCCTGGTATCCTCTATCATTTTTAATAGTTTTAAATAACATGCAAAGTTCCTGTCAAATGGCCAACAAGCACATCAACATCACTGGTCATTTCAGAAATGCAAATCAAAACCACAATGAGATACTACTTCATACACATTAAGATGACTTTAGGAAAAGGAATAGGAATGCTCACAGATGGCTGGTAGGAATGTCAAAATGTGCAGCCACTGTGCAAAACAGAGTCTGTTTTGTCAGTTCCTCACAAAGCTAAACATAAATTTGTCCTATAACCCAGCAATTCTATTCCTGGGTACACACCCAAGAAAGACAAAAACATGTGTCTAAATACAAACTTGTACACGACTGTTTATAACAGCATTATTCACACTCACCAAGAGGTAGAAACACCCAAATACCCAACAACAAATGGATGGATAAAGGCCGGCCATGGTGGCTCACACCTGTAATCCCAGCACTTCGGGATGCCAAGGTGGGCAGATCATTTGAGGCCAGGAGTTGGAGACCAGCCTGGCCAACATGGTGAAACCTCGTCTCCACTGTCTCTACTAAAAATCCAAAAAATTAGCTGGGCATAGTGGTGCGCATCTGTAATCCCAGCTGCATGGGAGGCTGAGGCATGAGAATTCCTTCAACCTGGGAGGCAGAGGTTGCAGTGAGCCAAGATGGTGCCACTGCACTCCAGCCTGGGTGACAGAGGGACTCTTCTCTCCGAAAAAAAAAAAAGAATTGATAAGCAAATCATGGTATATCCCTACCAGTGGAGTATTAGCCACAGGAAGGGATGAAGTATTGATCCATGCTGCCATTTAGATGAACCTCAAAAACATTATGCTGAGTGAAGGAAGCCAGACACAAAAGGTCACTACTGTATGACTCATTTTATATGAAATATCTAGAATAGGCAATTCCATGGAGACAGAAAGCAGATAAGTGTTTGCCAGGGGATTTTTCTGGGGTGGTAAAAAAAGTTTTGAAACTAGAGAGAGGAGATAGTTGTACAACATGTTGAACACACGAACAGCTACTGGATTGTATACTTTATCATGGTTAATTGTGTTATGTGAATTTCACCTCAACTTTTTAAAAAGGAGATCCTGAGGCCAAAATATTTGAATATTGCTTATCTTACTCATGATTCTCAAAGAAGGGTCATCAGCTCAGAAGGATCCTCCTAAAGTCTTTATTGGTGACTTTAGTATTCTATTAAGTGAGTTATCAGGGGACCCTGAATTTTTGTTTTCAAAAACTAAAATTAGCATATTACTAAAGTTTATGGAAGACTCCAATTCGGTATTCTATCAAGAACATAAAATTTGCATAGCTCCCAGGATGGCTGCTGTTCCTGACGCATCACCAGAACCATCGTGAGTTGGTTTTAGTTTTTACTCACTGGTATTCCTTCAGCTAAATGATGAATTCCTGCCAGTGATTTTCATGGAGGGGTTGTGTTGGCTGGCTCCCAGCGTGCATAATCAATTAATTTGCTGTGGGTTGAAAACCTGAATAAACTGAAAGTCAATAACTCTTCTTAGGTCTGTAGAAGTAAGATTACAGGGTAGCTCACTGTCCCCAATATTGGAGAGGCAGACAGGCTGATACAGGGAAATCACAACCTCCCGGACCAGAAGCCCAGGAACCAACCCTGCTACTGGAACCAGCAGAGGGGCAGGAAAACCTAAACTGGAACTGACAAATTGCTGGAGGCTCAGTGTGGACACTTCTGAGAGATAAAAATTTCAGGGGAGAAACCCAGTCACAGGGGGTCCCCACTTTCATGACCTTTCCCTCCAGGAACTCAATGAGGTCTTCACAGTGAAGATGGGAGAAAAACTTCTTTGTGCTTTTGACGGGGGAAAGAGAAAAGGTACTGTCACACGCGTCTGTGTGAAGAGAGTCCACCAACAGGCTTTGTGTGAGCAACAAGGCTGTTTATTTCACCTGGGTGCAGGCGGGCTGAGTCCGAAAAAGGAGTCAGCAAAGGGCGGTGGGATTTTCGTTAGTTCTTATAGATTTGGGATAGGCATACAAAGCACATTCGCAAGGGCGGGGAGAATACTACAAAGGACCTTCTTAAGGGCGCAGAAGAACATATCGTATCAGTTAGGGTGGGGCAGGAACAAATCACAATGGTGGAATGTCATCAGTTAAGGCTATTTTCACTTATTTTGTGGATCTTCAGTTGCTTCAGGCCATCTGGATGTATATGTGCAGGTCACAGGGGATATGATGGCTTAACTTGGGCTCAGAGGCCTGACAGGTACCATTTTGAAATATGCCAGAGCATTCAGTACTTGTCCAACAAGGCCTGCCCTCAAGAAAAAGTATTTTCCTCACTATCTTAAATTTTACCATAGTCTAACCAACCTAAATTTTACCAGTGTCTAACCAACCTGAAAGAAGGGAAATAACCAGCTCTAGCCTCTCTGCCCTTCTAGTCTCAGCTAAGGGAGGAGGGGAATGAAAAGCACTTGTGAAGGTCACAGCCCAGGGGTACAGGCTTGCTGAAGACTAAGCCTAACCGTAAGACTATGGAATGGTTCCTCTTCCCCTGCACTTTACCACCACATCAATGGGACTGTTGTGTGATCACAGGGGACTACAGCTGAAACAACTGCATGTTTCAGTCCCTCTTTAAGAAGCAGTCTCTAAGGAAGCCCAAAGATGAGAGGGGAGACAAAACAAAGACACTAGAGGGAATTTTAGCCTCTGACATCTACAGCTACAGCAAATAGCAAACACAGCCTAACTCCTAACCAGACAAACATAAAGCCTCACACTAAAGGCTTATTTACCTTGGTTCCTTTTATGCTGTACATCAGGTCCAGCTTTCAACAAAAAATTACAAGGTATGCTAAATGTCAAAAAACACAGATTAAAGAGGCAAAGCAAGCATTGTAACCAGACTCAGATACTACCATGTTGGAATTATCAGACTGGGAATTTAAAACAACTATGCAAATAAACCATTATGACAGAGATTTCTGTGGTCCTATAGATCCATTCTTCCCTTCCACCATCAGTAATAAAATCCCCAAGTTTTAACCCAACACATTTCTCCCCCTAGCTAAAGATGACATTTTCTCGCCTCCCTTGCAGCTAAGTGTGGTCATGTGACTAAATTTGGATGAGATGTAAACCAAAAAGTATCTGAGACAGGTCTAAATCCATTCAGAGGTTTATTTTGCCAAGATTAAAGACCATGACTTGTGATACAGCATCAGGAGTTCCTGAGAACATGTGCCCAAGGTGGTTGAGTTACAGCTGGGTTTGATATTAATGCATTTTAAGGAGACAGAAATTACAGGCAAAGACATAAAGCAATACATGTAAGGTATACATTGGTTCAGCCTAGAGAGGTGGGACATATCAAAGTGGGAGGCTTCCAGGTCATAGTTGATTCAAAAGTTTTCCGATTGGCAATTGGTTGAAAGAGTTAAGCTATGCCTGAGGAGTTGAAGTCAGTAAAAAGAAATGCTTGAGTTAAGATAAGGGGGGTGGGGTTGTGGAAGACCATGTCCTTGTCATGTACATGAAGCCTCCAGATAGCAGGCTTCAGAGAGAATAGATAGCACATATATCTTATCGGACCTTAACAGACGTCAGACTCTCTGGAAAAGACCCACTGAGAGAAAGGAGATTCCTCCAGTATGAAAATTAAGAGACAGCTTTGCAGGGCCACTTCAAAATATGTCAAAAAATATTTTGGGGTAAAATAATTTTATTTCCTTCTTGGCCTGTTATATGTCATGTGATGCTATACCAGAATCAAGCTGGGATTGGGTATCTTATTGCTAAAGCATCTGTTTCTTCAGTCTTATGATCTCTATTTTAATGTAATGCTGATCAGTGATGCCTGAATTCCAAAGGAAGGGATTACAATGAGGCGTGTCAACCCCCCCACTTTTTGTCATGACTTGAACTAGTTTTTCGGTTTCTTGGGGATCCCCTTGGCCGAGAAGGGGCCCATTCAGTCAGTTGGGGGCTTAGAATTTTATGTTTGGTTTACAGAGATATGAGCAGAAGTGATGTGTGTGATGCCCAGGGTGTGCCCTTGAAAAGAACACACACACCCTCCTTCATCTCTCACTGGTGGCTGCGTGCTCTTGCTCTCGTGAGCTAGAACCACTGGGAGGATATAAGCCACACATGAAGCCTGAGAGGGAAAGAAAATCAGAGGAGGCTGGGAGTCTGACCCCATGAGGTGCCCCAGCAGCAGTGCACACACTCGGACTGCATGTGAGACAGAAATAACCTTCCCATTTGCTATGATTTTTGCCCTTGTTAGGGCAGCATCCTAACTGTATCAATCACCCACACTCCTACTGAAATGACACCCTCAGCTATCGTTTGGATATGGTTTTGTTACCACAAAGGGGTCCCGCTCCAGACCACAAGAGACGGTTCTTGGATCTCATGCAAGAAAGAATTCAGGACGAGTCTGTAAAGTAAAGTGAAAGCGAGTTTATTAGGAAAGTAAAGGAATAAAAGAATGGCTACTCCATAGACAGAGCAGTTCCGAGGGCTGCTGGTTACCTATTTTTATGGTTATTCCTTGATGATATGCTAAACAAGGGGTGGGTTATTCACGCCTCCCCTTTTGAGACCATATAGGGTCACTTCCCGATATTGCCATGGCATTTGTAGACTGTCATGGCACTGCTGGGAGTGTAGCAGTGAGGACAACCAGAGGTCACTCTTGTCTCTATTTTGGTTTTGGTGGGTTTTAGCCGGCTTCTTTACTGCAAGCTGTTTTATCAGCAAGGTCTTTATGACCTGTATCTTGTGCCAACCTCCTGTCACATCTTGTGACTTAGAATGCCTTAACCATGTGGGGATGCAGCCCAGTAGGTCTCAGCCTTAGTCTATCCAGCCCCTATTCAAGATGGAGTTGCTCTGGTTCAAACACCTCTAACAGTTGTTTATCCCAACCAAATCTCATGTTGGAATGTGATTCCCAGTGTTGGAGGTAGACTTAATAAGAGGTGTTTGTGTCATGAGGGTGGATCCTTCATGAACAGATGATTGCCCTCCCTGGGTGAGGGGGGTGAGTGAGTGCTCATTCTATTCATTCCCGTAAGTGCTTGTTGTTAAAAAGAGCCTGGCATCTCTCCCCACCCTTTCTTCCTCTCTCACCATGTGACCTCTGCACACACCAGCCCCCGCTTCACCTCCCACCACGAGGAGAAGCGGCCTAAGACCTTTCCCAGTGGAGATGCCCAATCTTGAACTTTCCAGACACCAGAACTGTGAGGCAAATAAAACGTTTTCTTTATAAATGACTCAGTCTCCAGCTGGGCATGGTGGTGCACACCTGTAATCCCAGCTACTCGGAGGCTGAGGCAGGAGAATCACTTGAACCCGGGAGTCGGAGGTTGCAGTGAGCAGAGATTGCGCCACTGCACTCCATCCTGGCCACAGAGCGAGACTGTCGAAAAAAAGAAAGAAAGAGAGAGGGAGAGAGAGAGAAAGAAAGAAAGGAAGGGAGGGAGGGAGGGAGGAAGGAAGGAAGGAAGGAAGGAAGGAAGGAAGGAAGAAAGAAAGAAAGGAAAGAAAAGAAAGAAAGACCAGTCTCAGGTATTCTCAGGTTACAGCAACACAAAACAAACTAAGACACCCTCTCCACCAAAATTCTGTTTGTATAGTCATATTAGTATCAAAATCTTTTCAATGGAAAATGGACTCCAGAATCAATATTCAACATGACAGCAGACTTTCAAGTAAATACATGTTTTCTGTTCCATAAATATTATCTGAAAAAGATTTCCCTACAGGAGGTAAACAAGTACATAAGATAAAATAACATTGGTTCTCTTTATTAATTTGAATACTCCCCTACTTTTCTTCAGAAAATCACTGCATTCATTCTCCAACACCCCTGAAGCCTTTCCGAAATGTTGGCTCACATGGAGCTGTTCCTTTCGCCTGATGTCTTCTGGCTAAGTCAGAAACCGCAAAGGGAAACCTGCTGAAGTTTTAAAAACTTCTCCGTTATTTCCGTTTCTCCTCTTAAAGAGTGCAGCGTGAAACACGTGTCCTCTTCTTCTACGATATTGATGAACATACCTTCAGAGCTAGCCTATTGATATGAGGGTAAGGATGAGAAGAAATCTGTTATCTCAGAGCAATAGGATTATCAAGCACCGTATCAGCAAATGCATCATTCGAGACTAAGTTGTAAATATAGCCATGCACTGCATAACAACGTTTTCATCAACAACAGACTGCATATACATGACAGTGGTTCCATAAGATTATAATACAATATTTTTACCATACCTTTTCCATGTTTAGACACACAAATACGGCCAGGCGTGGTGGTTCACACCTGCAATCCCAGCACTTTGGGAGGCCAAGGCGGGTGGATCATCTGCGGTCAGAAGTTCAAGACCAGCCTGACCAACATGGTGAAACCCCAACTCTACTAAAAATACAAAGTTAGCCAGGTGTGGTGGCGCGTGCCTGTAATCCCAGCTACTTGAGAGGCTGAGGCAGGAAAATCTCTTGAACCCGGGAAGTGGAGGTTGCAGTGAACCAAGATTACACCATTGCATTCCAGCCTGGGCAACAGAGTGAGACTCTCTCTCAAAAAAACAAACAAACAAACACACAAACAAAAAGATACACAAATATATACCTTTGTACCACAACTGCCTGCAGTATTCAGTATAGTAACCTGCTTTACAGGTTTGTAGCTAGGGACGATAGGCTATAGCAGCCCCAGAGTGCAGTAGGCTTTACCATCTAGGTTTGTGTAAGTTCACTCTGTGACGTTTGCACAACAACAAAATCATCTAACAATGCATTTCTCAGAAAGTATCCCCATCGTTAAGTGACTCGTGACTGTAATAGAAAATCAAAACCCACTGTCTCTCATAACTGTGTACCCTCCAGTGGTGCTTCCTGCATGGCTCAGCAACCTTATCAAGAACCTGGTTATGGGTATTTTTTCTTCTCTCTTTTCTGTCTCCAGTGATGTCACGTATATCCAAAGACCGGCTTAGCCTCGTGATAGCCAACAGGTTGTAGCTATTCCAGAATTAATATCAGATTATCACATCTAGAAATAAGAAAAGAAATAAGGTTCCCTCTTTGGAGCTTCCAGCAAATGTCTTCTCCACTCTTGTTGACTCAAACTAGGTCTCATATCTACTCCTGCACTGTGACCAGAAGACGTGAGATATTCTGATTTCGTAAGGCCCGAGCCACAGACCCCACTCCTAGAACCAGTAATAAAGAGAAGATCTTAAGAGCAGCTAGAGAAAAATGAATCATTGCAGAAAAATATAAATAAGGACGACAGCCAGACCCGGTGGCTCATGCCTATAATCCCAGCACTTTGGGAGGTCGAGGCAGGTGGATCACTTGAGGTCAGGAGTTAAGACTAGCCTGGCCAACATGGTGAAACCTTGTCTTTACTAAAAATACAAAAATTAGCCAGGCCTGGTGGCACATCCCTGTAATCCCAACTACTCAGGAGACTGAGGCAGGAGAATCATTGAACCCAAGAGGTGGAGGTTGCAGTGAGCCAAGATCGCAACACTGCACTCCAGCCTGGGTGACAGAGTGAGACTCTGTCTCAAAATAAATAAATAAATGCAGATTTCTCTCTGGTAACAGTTTAAGTGGAGCAATATCTTTAAACTACTGAAAGAAAAAACTGTCAACCTAAAATTCTATATGCAGGGAAAATAGCCTTCAAAAATGAAGATGAAATAAGTATTTTTAGACGTATAAAAGTTGAAAGACTTCATAACCAGCAGGCTTACATGCCAATAAATATTAAAGAACTCAGCTAAAATTTCACTGGATTGAATAATGTCTCCCCAAAATTCATGTCTACTTGGAACCTACAAATGTGGCCTTGTTTGAAAATAGAATCTTTGGAAACGTAACAAGTTAAGATGAAGTCATACCAGATTAGAGTGGACCTTAAACCCAATATGACTGGTGTTCTTATAAGAAGAGGGAAATTTGGATGCAGACCCACACAGAGGGAAGACAGCCAGGTGAAGACAGAGTCAGAGATTGGAGGATTTTTTTTTTTTTTTTTTTTTTTTGAGACAGAGTCTCACTCTGTCACCTAGCCTGGAGTACGGTGGCACCATCTCGGCTCACTGCAACCTCTGCCTCCCGGGTTGAAGAGATTCTCATGCCTCAGCCGCCCAAGTAGCTGGGATTACACGTGTATGCCACCACGCCTGGCTAATTTTTGGTTTTTTTTTAGTAGAGACCGGGTTTTGCCATGTTGCTCAGGCTGGTTTCAGACTCCTGGTCTCAAGTAATCCACTTGCCTTGGCCTCCCAAAGTGCTGGGGTTACAGACATGAGCCACTGCGCCCAGCTGGAGAGATTGGAGTTTGATGCCATGAGCCGAGGAACACCAAGGACTGTCAGCAATGATCAGGTTAGGAAGAGGCAAGGAAGGGTCTTCTGCTAGAGCCTTCAGAGAGAACACAGTCCTGTTGATGCCTTGATTTCAGACTTCCAGCTTCTAGAACTGTGAGAGAATACATTTCTGTTGCTTTAAGCCACCCAGTTTGTGGTACTTTGTGATAGCAACCCTAGGGAACTAATACAGAAGTCTTCAGGCAGAAGAATAGTTCAAGTTGGAAATACAGATCTATGGAAAGGAAGAAAGAGCACAAGAAATGGTAACTACATGGGTAAAATCATGAAAACTTTTCTCATTTCAATACCTTTGAAAATACTTTAACAAAAATAATTACAAATGTAGGGAGAGTACATAACATAAATATCAATAACATCTATGAAAACAATAGATAAAAGGGAGAAATGGGAGTACACTATTTTCAAGTCCTTGTACTATGTGTGACTGTTATAAAATCAGTTGAAGGTAGACAGTGGTAAGTTAGATGTATACTAAAAACCCTAAGGCAACCACTAAAATAACACAATGAAAAGTTATAGTAATAAACCAACAAAAGGCAGTAAAATGGAAAAATATTTAAAATTCACTTCAATAGAAGGCAGACAGGAGAGAAAGGGTAACAAAGAACAGATGGGATAAAGGGTTTATTTTAAGCAAGATGATGGATTGAAACCGTACCATATCGATAATCCTTTTTTTTTTTTTTTTTTGAAACGTAGCCTTGCTCTGTCACTCAGGCTGGAGTGCAGTGGTTGGATCTCGGCTCACTGCAACCTCCGCCTCCCAGGTTCAAGCAATTCTCCTGCCTCAGCCACCCATATAGCTGGGATTACAGGCATGCACCTCCACGCCCAGCTAACTTTTGTATCTTTAGTAGAGATGAGGTTTCACCATGTTGGTCAGGCTGGTCTTGAACTCCCGACCTCAAGTAATCTGCCCGCCTCAGCCTCCCAAAGTGATGAGATTATAGGCGTGAGCCACCATGCCCATCAATAACCACTTTAAATGTAAATTGTCTACACATCTCAATTAAAAGACAAAGACTGTAAGATTGGATTTTAAAAGCGAGAATAAATTATACCCATACATAAGAAATAAAAAATTCAAAGTAAAAAGATTAGAAACACTTAGCACAAGAAAGCTGGCGTGGTGCTACTAATATCAGATTAACAAATTTGAGAGTAACAAATATAACCAAGGACAAAGAAGGTCACTTCATAATGCTGAAAGGATCAATTCATCAGGAGGCCAGAGCAACCCTAATACTAGGGTTGTTAGGATTGCTATGTACTTAATACTAGAGCTTCAAAATGCATGAAGCGAAAACTAACTGAACTGCAAAAGTAAATGCTCAAATTTGTGACTATAGTGGGAGGTTTCAATACGCTTCTCTCACTCTCGGAAACAGGTAGAACAAGTAGAAAAACCAATAAAATATAGAGGACTTAAACAACATTATCAACAATTTGACTTAATTGAAATTTATAGAACAATTTACCCAACAAAGACTGAACACACATTCTTTTAAAATGCATAAGGAACATTGATCACCATAGGCTGTTTACTGGGACATTTTTTTTAAAAGCCTCCACCTCACACCCTTTAGGGTGGCTACTATCAAAGAGAAAACAGAAAATAACAAGTGTTGGCAAGGATATGAAGCAATTGGAACTCTGGTGCACTGCTGGTGGGATTGTAAAATGGAGCAGCTGCTGTGGAAAACAGTATGGTAGATGCTAAAAAAAATAGAATTATGATATAATCCAGCAATTCCACTTCTGGGTATATACACAAAAGGTATTGGAAACAGGGTCTCAAAGAGTTTATAGCAATATTATTCCCAATGGCCCAAAGGTGGAAGCAAACCCAGTGTCCATCAACAGATGAAAGAATAAACAAAGTGTGGTACATACACATGATGGAATATTATTCAGCCTTAAAAAGGAAGGAAATGTTGACATGGGCTATGGCATGGATGAACCTCGAGAACACTAGACTCAGTGAAATAAGCCAGACATGAAAGGACAAACACTGTTTGATTGCATTTATCTGAGTTCCCTAGAGTAGGCAAATTCACCAGGACAGAAAGTAGAATGGTCATTGCCAGGGGCTGGGGTAAGAGGAAGGAGGAGTTATGTTTTGTTTGTTTTTTTTCCTTTGGAGACAGAGTCTCGCTCTGTTGCCCAGATTGGAGTGTAGTGGTGTGATCTTGGCTCACTGCAACCTCCGCCTCCCAGGTTCAAGCAATTTTCCTGCCTCAGATTCCCGAGTAGCTGGGACTACAGGCCCACACCAACACACCTGGCTAATTTTTTGTGTTTTTGTAATGATGGGGTTTCACTGTGTTGCCCAGGCTGGTCTCGAACTCCTGAGCTCAGATCATCCACCCATCTTGGCCTCCCAAAGTGCTGTGATTACATGCATGAGCCACCACGCCTGGCCGGAGTTATTGTTTAATGGGAACAGAGTTTCAGTTTTGCAAGATTAAAAAGTTCTGGAGAAGGATAGTGGTGATGGTTGCACAACAAGGCAATTGTACTTAATGCTGCAGAATTGTACACCTGAAAATGGTTAAGATGGTGAATTTTTTATTATGTGCTTTTTGCCACTATATATGTATATACTGTTTGACTCCATTTATATAAATTTCTAGAAAATACCAACTGCCCTATAGTGACAGAAAGCAGATCAAAGTCTGTCAGGGAAGATGACAAAGGAGCATTATCTTCATTGTGGTTTTATGGGCGTGTACTCATGCCAAAACTTACCAAACTGTGTGCTTCGAATATGTGCAGTTTTTTAACGTTCACTAAACCCCCAATAAAACTCTTTCTCAAAAAATCACCTGTTTGAAATTCCTAGCCAGGTTCTGTTTTTTGGATTGGCCCCTGAGTGAATCTCTCCTGGCCTCACCAGCCTGCAGGTCCAGATGAAACCGTGCTCTTGGTAATAATCCATACATACACACACACATGATCTCCTTCAGAGCCTGCAGACGCAGGTGAGGCCGTGTTCTTGGTAATAACCTGTAAATAACACACACACCCACACCCACACCCACACCCACACCCACACACACACAGTCTCCTTCAGAGCCTGCAGGTTCAGATGAGACTGCAGTCTTGGTGATAACACACACACACACACACACACACGGTCTCCTTCAGAGCCTGCAGACTCAGGTGAGGCTGTGTTCTTGGTAATAACCTGTAAATAACACACACACACACACACACACACACACACACACACACAGTCTCCTTCAGATATTTTTAGGAGTCCTCAGCATCCTGCAAGGCAGCCTTCCTGGGCTCCGCCTGTGGGAGGGGAACACACTCCTCCTTCCCATTATATGTCGTATTTTATCACCTGGGCACTAAGACAAGTTACCGTGTCCTAGCGTCTCACAGAATCCTTTGTGAATCCTGCATCCCCGGCTTCTGCCCCCAGCTTTGCTTTCCGCAAGGTTTTGACACAGACCCACGGAAGAATCTCTGAGAGAGGTACCAGGACGTCCTCTGCGTTCTTCCCTATTCTTCTCCCCCAGCCTCACTCCTCCAAAAATGCAACTAGAGTCACGGGTCCCGCCCCACAGGTTTCCCAGAGGTGCCCAGATCAATCCAAGTTGTAGGGGTGAACGCAGGTGTTCGGAAACCCCCCTCCACGTGCCTCAGGATGAGGATGTAACACCATCTGCTAGGATCTCTGGACTCTAGGCTCTTTACGTGATGTGTTCATTTTACAAATATTTAACACCACTCCTTAAGGAAAACCTAGCTACAAGAGGCTCCATTGCTGTTGGGACAAAATGGTGTGTAAAGTGTTACAGTGTGGCAGAGTTCCCACGTTAAGGCTCCACACTGTATGCTCTGTTCCCATGCAACGCTTCCACGCGGACTTGCGAGAACAAAGTCACCAGGTGTTCCTCTGCTGGGTGCCAGGAACACTCCACCAGGTGCAAAGCCGAAAAGGTGGGGAAACGGGAGACAGGCAGGAGAACTGGTTTCGTTCCCACCCACGCCGCTCTCTGCTGTCACTGTGAAGGAAGAGAAAAGGAAAAGAGGGATGGTGAAGTCTGTGCCCCAACTCTGTGCTTCTTGCTGCTTCCCAATTTGTGGAGGAAGAGTAGGTTCTAATACTCAGAATCCATTCAACTGTGATACCCAAAAGCCTAGGGCAGTCCGGCTGCGTTTTGGAAGCAGTAGCCAGGAGTACAAATCCTGCCCACGGGAAGGAGGAAAAGCGGGAGAAAGCTTCAGACAGCCCTCTGAGTTTCCCTCGGGCAAACATGGCCTGAACGAGAACCAAATGTCACCGCGTATCCAACCGGTGAGGGATGGGGAACTGAGAGCCTGAGCAGGCACACCTTCCAGGGAATTAACAAGGGAGGGGCCTGGCTCCCCGCCGATCCCCTGCAGACCCGCAGGCAGCTGGGGCCAGAGCTGCAGGCAGGTGTCCCTGCCAGGAACTGAACGGGCACCCAGGATCTACAGGTGCCACCCACTGGGAATCCTCAGCACCTGCAGACACCAGGGACAGAAATGGAGGGAGCCCTGCCCGCCTCCCATGTGTGGCCCATGGTAACCACCCCGGGCCCCCTCCCCAGAGGGCTCCCTGGGTACGGACCCCTAACAGTAGCTCTCCAAGGAAGAGGGGAATGAAATCCTAAGGAGGTTTTTGAACCAAACTGTGACTGAATTAAGAATTCACCTGAGAAATTACTGAAGTAGACAAGGAGAAAGACACAGAGTGGATACGGCTCAGTCAAGAGCCCCTGGCAGATCAGGGGTTTGGAAGGGGAAATGACGTGTGGGGACTCTCAAATATGCGTCTCCCCCCAGGTCCTGCAAGGACCATCTGCCCACTCTACCCAGAAGAATCAAATGGCATCTTTGCTCCACGAACCACAACTTTGGGGCTCACAGGCTTTTCTTTCCTCTTCTCCAATAGTTTCCCTGCCCAGAGATGTCTCAGGGTTAATCATTTTATTTTTTAATTTCTATTTTAGATTTGGGTGTGCATGTGCAGGTGTGTTACATGATTACATTGCATGATGCTGAGGTTTGGACTTCTCATAAGGACGGTTAATCATTTAAAATTAATAAACCAGCCAGGCAAGGTGGTTCATGCCTGTAATCCCAGCACTTTGGGAGGCCAAGGTGGGAAGATCATTTGAGATCAGGAATTCGAGACCAGCCTGGCCAACATGGCAAAACCCTATCTCTAATAAAAATACAAAACTTAGCTGGGCATGATGGTTCACATCTGTCATCCCAGCTACTCGGGAGGCTGAGGCAGAAGAATCGCTGGAACCCGGGAGGCAGAGGTTGCAGTGAACCGAGATTGCACCACTGCTTTCCAGCCTGGGCGACAGAGACTCTGTCAAAAAAAGAAAAAAAAAAAGAAAAAGAAAAAGAATTCTAAGGGCTAGCCATCAAACCTGACACTTGATATGCTAGAGGGACATTAGTGACCATTCTCTCTGGAGAAAGTAACCTGGCTGAGAAGACTATTGATTGTTTTGCTTCAAAATCCTGTTTTAAATATGCCCCTACTAGATGATCCAGCCATGCTTCTCCTAGAAAAGTTTTAGGATAAATTAAAATGTGTGTGTATATATATATATTTGTGTATATATGTGTGTATATATATATTTGTGTATATATATGTGTATATATGTATATTTGTATGAAAATGTTCATCACAGCTTTATTTATTATTGCCAAAAACAGGAAACAACCCAAATATCCATCAACAAATTACATATTCATCTTTTTTTTTAAGACACTGTTTCACTCTGTTGCCTAGGTTGGAGTGCAGTGACACAATCTCAGCTCACTGCAACCTCCACCTCCTGGGTTCAAGCAATTCTTCTGCCTCAGCCTCCTGAGTAGCTGGGACTACAGGCACATGCCACCATGCCCAGCTAATTCTCTCTCTTTTCTTTTTTTTTTGGTAGAGATGGGATTTCACCATGTTCAGCAAAGTGGTCTCGAATTCCTTACCTCAAGTGATCCACCTGCTTTGGCCTCCCAAAGTGCTGGGATTACAGGCATGAGCCACCGCACCTGGCCCAAATTATATATTCATGTAACGGAAGACTCTTCCCCAACCAAAGGGACAAGCTACGAGTGCACACAACAGGAAGAAGCGCAAGAGAAAACGCTGAGTAAAGAGGCCAGACGAGGGATCATGCACCACACAATTCTGTTTCTAGGACTTTAGAGTAGGAAAACTCATCTGTGACCAAAAAAAAAAATAGAACAATGTTTGCCAGGGACAGAGGGTAGAGTGTAGGAATTGACTGGAAAGGGACACTAGAATTTACTAGAGTAAGTCTGTTCTAGTAAACATGCACTGGGAGTTGTTTCTATCAGTATCCAGCCAAGGGGATAAAAACCTTTCTATGGGCAGAGGGTGGTGGCTCACGCCTGTAATCCCTGCACTTTGGGAGACAAAGCCAGGCAGATCATCTGAGGTCAGGGATCTTTCTGAGGAAAAGGAACTATCCTATGACTTGATAGAGGAAAGGGTGTTTGCATTTGTCAAAACTCATGTAAAGCAGATCTTAATTTAAAACGTCAACGCTATTTGAGTATCAGAAGTGTTTCATTAAATCTACATTGCTATAAATTATAAGATTCACCATGATTTTATTTACTCCTAAGAAATAAAGGGGAAAAGAGCATCACTACTAAAACTGTGATACACTGTAGGCTGTAAGACACATCTGATTTAGAAATGCTAAATGTGAGGGTTAACATATGTTTTCCAATCAATGATCTTTAAGAGTTTAGTCCTTTCTTTGCGTTTCTCTATAACAATCCTAAACTCATCACTCCCCACAAAACAGGTAGATGCCCCAGGCCAACAAAAATAAAGACTGAGGTCTCAGGAAGACAAAAGAGAAAAGCACATTAATTATTTTCTAAATATAATTCTTATACAACAGACATATCGACCCACAGTTCTTAATTAACTTGTCTAAGTTCAAAGTCTGTCACTAATTACTGAACTGTTTTTATTTGATTACTAAAGAGACAAGGATACTCTTCAGCCCCGACTTTACTGCAAAACTGTTCTCTTTACAGCAAACTGAAATCTGCATTTATCACATTTAGCTTCTGCTTGTGGAAATCTGTTTAGCAAACTGCCCTTCTAGAACACAAGTCTCTAGATTACAATGGTTGGTGAATAGTGGAAAGAAATAAGTCGTGAACTCAAAATTTATTTTTTCCCCTTATTTAGCAGTGTATCTGGGAAGGTGGAATTTACATTTATTTAATCCTGGGTCCCAATCTCTTCTCTATCACGATGGATATTCCTCGTTACCATAAAACACAGCTTCTTATCTCCATTATGAGTACTGGCCCCTTCGTTACGCAAATGTGCAGCAGTGAAGCAACTCTGCCCCTGAGGAAAGCGTGTAACAAGACCTTTAATCAATGGAAAGGCCACCCTTCCAGAACTGACCTTTCAGCTTGCAGAGCTTCTCAGTAGGCAGTAAGTAAATTTCCAAAGGCACTTCCTGGGAAGAGAGAATCTGGTACCCAGACCTCTTCCTTTGTGAGGCTCAATGTGTATAGAATTTCTCTAATATATGAAGATGATCCCAATGAGGTGTGCTGATGGAAAAATACATCACAAGTTACAACAAACCGTGAGGTCACAAGAAATCTGTACTGGTGATCCAGGCCCAAAGCCAGGTCTTGAATATTTCTGGGAATAGCTAGAACTAGCACAGCACATAAATAAGTCTGTCCTAGTAAACATGCACTGGGAATTGTTTCTATCAGTATCCAGTCAAGGGGATAAAAACCTTTCTATTGGCTGAGTGTGGTGGCTCACGCCTGTAATCCCTGCACTTTGGGAGGCAAAGCCAGGCAGATCTCCTGAGGTCAGGAGTTCGAGACCAGTGTGGCCAACATGGCAAAACCCCGTCTCTATTAAAAATACAAAAATTAGCTGGGCATGGTGGTGCATGCCTGTAATCCCGGATACTTGGGAGACTGAAGCACAAGAATCACTTGAACCCAGGAGGCAGAGGCTGCAGTGAGCCAAGATGGCGCCACTGCATTCTAGCCTGGGCAGAGCAAGACTCTGTCTAAAAACAAACAAACAAACAAACAAACAAACAAAAAAACCCCACCTTTCTATGTATTTCAAACAGAAGAGGATTTAATACAGGCAACCTGTTACAAAACTTTTGGAATTTTTAGCAGAGCAAAAGGTGGGGTTACCTACAGATCAGTGTCTAAAGGAAGTCCCTACTGCCCCCAGAGTTTGAGTTACAAAAGGTGTTATTACCAGAGCCTGTGAGCACATACTTGCTGCTATGGCTGCTGTTATGGCCACCTCTGCTAGCAGGGAGGTGGTATTCCTACTGATGTTGAGGAGCCTGGAACTCTACGATCCTTCTAAATCTGTTGCCAGGAGCAAAATGGCTTGTGCATTCTTCCTACTTATAATTTTGTGTTATTGAGCAAAATCACCTGGATTTAATTGGTAAGAGAGATTAGGAAATGTAGTTTTCAGGCTTCTAGACTGAGCGGTAACAGAGAGTATATGGAAGGACTACTACGGGACTTAATACCAACAGTCAATATCTGGCACAGGAAGAATGATTGAATGTGACTGAACTTGAGTGAAACTTCATTAAATTCTTGGAGGGGAAATCATCAGGGGCATCACTACAGTAATGGACAGAGATGTATCAGGCCATGCCAAAATTATTTTCAACAGTGACACTAGTGTATGGTAATATCAGAAACAATAGAAGTAGTAGACTAATTAATGTCTCAAATTCTCTGCCTCTGGTTTTTGTCAGATGTGGTTGGAATGGCCACAGGTTGGCTTCTGTGAATATCAAATTATCTTTCTGAAATCTCTATAGAAAGTGATCTTATAAAATCATTGTTGGCTGGGTGTGGTGGCTCACACCTGTAATCCTAGCACTTTGGGAGGCCAAGGTGGGCAGATCATTTGTTGTCAGGAGTTGGAGACCAGCCTGGCCAACATAGCAAAATCCCATTTCTACTAAAAATACAAAAAAAGAAAAAAGAAAAATTAGTCATGCATAGTGGCTCATGCCTGTAATCCCAACTACTCAGGAGGCTGAGGCACAAGAATCACTTGAACCCAAGAGGCAGAGGTTACAGTGAGCCAAGATCATGCCATTGCACTGCAGCCTCGGCAACAGAGCAAGACGCTGTCACAAAATAATAATAATAATAATAATAATAATAAATGCAGCTGAAAACATTATAGAAGTATGTTAAACGATTAATTTTTAATATATTTTTCTAAATTATGTAATATTTGTGTTATTTGCAAACTTGTCAAAATATGTAATTTGTTGTGTTTTATTTTATCATTCTTTCACTTTTATACCTATAAAAAGAGAGAAAGTCTACGGCCCAACCTGCTTTCAATGACCATTAGGACCCCAAACTGCTTTCTGTCCATTCTTTAACTCATTTTATTTTTAATTTGTGTCTTATGTCATTTGAGAAGACAGTCTGGGATTGGCAAGTGGCACTGGTGTTCATTTAAAAATAAACAAAAAGTCTGGCTACAGGGTTGTGCGTTTTAATGCTTGTTTCAAAACAAGCTATTAGTATGCTCAATTTTCTCTATTAATTTTGTTTTAATTTCACTGGCTTCTGCTGGGTTTATTACTTGCTTCATTCTGCTTACTTTCCGTTTTATTTGCTTTTCTTTTTATATTTTCTTTAGGTAGAAGCTGAGATCATTGAATTGAGATTTTTCTATTTCTCTAATATAGGCATTTAATACTATAAATTTCCCTCTAAGCATGGCTTTAGCTGCAAGCATCAGATTAAATAATGCATTTTCATCTCACTCAGTTAAAAAAAAATTTTCTACCTTGTGATTTCTTTCTTGACCTGTGGATTATTTGAAAATGTTTTGTTGAATTTTTAAATATTTGAGAATTTTCTAGATGTCATTCTATTAATGATTTTCATTTTAATTATGTTGTGTAGATAATATACTTTATTTGATATGAATCCTTTTATGTTTATTGAGGCCCAGAATAGAATCTATTTTCAATGGTTCAGAGAGGGATCTCTCTTGGTGAATGTTCCATGTGTGTTTGTAAAGAATGTGTATTCTCTCTGCTGTTGTTGGATGGACTGTCTTGAAAGTGTTTTCAATCTTCTATATTCTTACTGATTTTTTTTTCATCCATTTGTTCTATCAATTACTGAGAGAGGAGTGTTGGACCACACTTCAACAATAATTACAGATTTTTTAAAATGTCTCCTTTTAGTTCTATCAGTTTTTGCTTAATGTGTTTTGAAGCTCTCTTATTAAGTACATTCACATATAAGATTGTAATGTCTTCTTGATTAATTTACCCTGTTAGTATGTGATGTCTTTATTTATCTCTGGTAATATTCTTTATCCTGAAGTCCACTTTGTCTTATATTAATATAGCTATTTTGGGTTTCTTTTTATTAGTGTTGGCATGTTTTTTTTTTTTCATTATTCTACTTTTAACCTATCTGTGTCTTTATATTTATAATGGGATTGTTGTAGAAAGAATATAGTTGGGTCCTGCTTTTTAAGATCCAATCTGATAATTTGTCTAATTTCTGGAGCTGTTTAAACCATGTATATTTAATTTAATTATTGATATGACCAAATTTAAATCTGTCATCATGCTATGTGTTTTCTATTTGTCCCATCTGTTCCTTGTTCCTTTTTTTCTTATGCCTTGTCCTTGTTTTTGATTAACTGAGTTTTGTTTTGTTTTGTTTGTTTGTTTGTTTGTTTTGAGATGGAGTCTTGCTCTGCTGCCCAGGCTGAAGTGCAGTGATGTTATCTTAGCTCATCGAAAACTCCGCCTCCCAGGTTCAAGCAATTCTCCTGTCTCAGCCTCCTGAGTAGCTGGAATTATAGGCGTGAGCCAACATGCCTGGTTAATTTTCATATTTTTAGTAGAGACAGGGTTTCACCATGTTGGCCAGGCTGGTCTCGAACTCCTGACCTCAGGTGATCCGCCCACCTCAACCTCCCAAAGTGCTAGGATTACAGGTGTGAGTCACTACATCTGGCCAATTAACTGAGTATTTTTATGGTTCCATTTTATCTCTACTCTTGGTTTACTAGCTATACTTTTATTTGTTTCTTAGTGGTTGCCCTAGAATTTATAACATATATTTTTAACTTGTCACAGCCTATCTTCAAATAATATTATAACACTTCTCCTTAAATGCATAATCTTTTAGTAGTATATTTCTATTTTCTCTTTCCCATCCTTTGTGCTATTATTAAAATGCATTATACTACTACATGTTATAAATCTTATAATATATTATTACTATTTTTGCTTTAGGGAGTCAATTATCTTTTAAAAGAGATTAAAATAAGAAAAAATGTTTCCATATTTGCCCACATTTTAATATTTTTTTCTGTCACTATGGCAGAACAGTGGTTTCAAGCACTCCTCATTCCTTTGTGTAGATCCAAATTTCTTTCCAGTCTCAGATTCCTTCCACCTGGAGAATTTACTTTAACATTTCCTGTAGTGTAGTACTTACAGTGAAAAATTCTCTTCTATTTGCCAAAAAAAACACCTTTTTTAATTTATGAAATATTTTCATAATTTAAAAAATGTTCACTGAATATGATTCTAGGTGGATTTTTTTCTTTAAATATGTTAAAGATGTCATTCCATTGTCTTCTGCTTGCATAGTGCCTAATGAAAAGTCTGCTTCATAGAATGTCTTCCTTATGGACTATTTCCTTATTCTCTGGCTACCTTCAAAGATTTCCTCTTCATACTGATTTTCAACAGTTTGTCTAGGATGTGCCCAGGTGTGTTTTTCTTCATTTTTATCTTGCTTAGGTTTATCTGAGCTTCTTGGATCTGTGGATTGTTGTTTTTCATTCATCTGGGGAAAACCTCAGCTGTTATCATTTCTTCTGGCCTCTTGTCTCTTCTTCTGGGACTCATTTACATGTATGTTAAACCATTTCATATTACCCTACGGTTTTTGAAATGCTATTATTTTTCTTCTCTCTTTTTACTCCTTAAGTTTCAGTGTGGATAATTTCCACTGACCTCTGTTCACGTTCACCAATTCTTTCTTCTGCTACATTCATTTTGCGAATAAGCCTGTTGAAGGAATCCTTTAAAGCTGAGACCATGATTGTGTTAGTCTGCTAAGACAAGCTCTATTTCCAAATACAGTGACACTGAGGACTAGGCTTCAATATATAAATTTTGAGATACACAAGTCAGTCTATAACAATCATTTTCATTGCTCATGTTTCATTTAACTCTTCCTTTAGAGTTCCCATCTCTCTGATCAAATTCTCCATCATATACGTTGTCCACCTTTTCACTAGACTCTTTAACGCATTAATCAGTTAAAATCTCTGCTAGTTTGAGCATCTGCAGCATCTCTCTGTCTGATTCTGTTGACTGTTTTGTTTTTAGGCTCTCTTACAATTTGGATTGAATGCTGGACTTTGTGTGTAAAGGAATAGCAGAGACTGAGGTAAATAATACTGACAACTAGAAATGGCATGTATCTTCTTCTATCAGTTGATTAATGTGGGAGCTGATTCAATTTAGGATCTACCCAAGGCTGGGTTGATGGGCATGTGACCTTGGCTGTTAACACAGGCCTTCATTGCTTAGAAGGGCCCTGAACTTGGTTTGATGCTCTGCTGTTACCACACTAAAATTCTTAGGAATTTTGAACAAGGGACCTCGTGTTTTCATTTCTGCACTGGGCCTTGCAAATTATGTAGCTCATAAGTATGAGTTTTTGTCTGCTTCAGAAAATCTAGAGATAAGAAATGCTCTAAAGAAATGATGAAAAAGTCAGGAGGACTTTATGTATCAGTGTTACTAAGTTAGGGAGTACAGATGGTTGAGTAAATATATCCAGTTAATAAGACAGTGTTTGTCAAAAGCCACTGAGATCTGCTCTGGAAATTGAAGGTTAGAGACCAGTAATACAACCAGCCATTGCCTCAAAGACCTAAATCATAAAAATTTATCAATTAGGCCAGTAGATAATATGACTAGCCAGAATTTCTCTTTAAAATCAGACTCATCAGGTTAAATGAAGAAATGCTCAATATGAATATGTTTTTAATAATGTAATTCTTAGAATAATCTTGTATGCATTATAACTTTATGAATGTTCTATTATATTACAACTTTAAGTTTCTTATAATAATAAACTTCTTTCTCTTTAAAAATGTAATATCACTCTATGTTCTATATAAATGTAGTATAATGAAATTTGTTTTAAATCACAAAAATGTAATGAAGATGTGGGGATAGGCTTACTAGTATGTTAAAATTGATGAAAATAAACAATATACTATATGTCTTTCCTTCCATCAAGAAAATGAAAATGCTATAGCTAACACAAAAGAAATCTACAAGGGAAAAAAATCCAAGCCTATTGAAAATGTATTTTCTCTTTTTAGACATATTGTCAGGAGAAAATTTAGTTGTTAGGGCCTGGCGTGGTGGCTCATGCCAGGTAATCCCAGCACATTGGGAGGCCAAGGTGGGGAGGATCCCTTGAGCCCAGGAGTTCAAGACCAGCCTGGGCAACATAGGGAGACTCTGTCTCTTAAAAAGAAAAAGAAAAAAAAATTAGTTGTTAGAGAAAAACCAAAAAAAACAAAAATAATGACAAACAACACAGATGTTCTCCTTCACATTCAATAAATTCAAAGAAAGACAGACCAGGCTGGTTTGATTCTTCTGGTGTCAGGGACTCACCTTCTTTCCATCTTGTTCCTACTCTATGGATGGCTTGTGGCTTCCATTTTCAAGAATCCTCATGGTCCAGTATGACTGCTGGGGCTCCAGTAATTATGGCTGCATTCCAACCAGCAAGAAGGAGGAAGGATTTAGAGTGGCACATTTTCTCCTTTCAAGGCCATTTAAATTAAATCACAAGATATAAAACACATCTCTTGTTTTCATGTTTACTTTGCATCAGTAAACAAAATTTGCTTATTGCTTTTGGGAGAGCATATAGAGAGAGTCTCTGAAATAAATGAACCTTCTTTTAGGTCTAACAATCTTCCCTAGCTGAGCCACCTCAGTCTACCAGGATCCAAATTCTAAATCTGTTCTTGGAGCCAGCTGCAGTGGCTCATGCCTGTAATCCCAACACTTTTTGGGAGGCTGAGATAGGAGGATCACTTGAGCCCAGGAGTTTGAGACCAGCCTAGGCAGAACAGTGAGACCCTCTCTCTTAAAAAATTTTTTTAATTAAACTAAATTAAAAAGATAAAATCTAGTATTGGTTATGTATTTTGGAAACAGTTTCATTTTGAAGCCTGTTTATTTTATTTATTTAAAGCAGCTGTCTTGGTTGGCTTTTTAAAAATACTTTGTTTATGACAGCTAGAGAAATAATTTGGCGAAAAAAGAGAGAGAAAAATGACTCTAACTCCAGAGAAACAAATAAAATAGTTTTAGATTCATAAATAGCTTATGGTTCAACTTAGAAGCCTATAAATTTTTACATTTAAAAAAATTATAACATCCATAAAATGTTATACCTCGTAGACATTTTGTTTTTAACATTTTAGGTCAAGGACTCTTGAAAGAACTAATAAATAATTATTTGTCAACTTAAAAAAAATAGGCTGGGCCTGGTGATTCATGCCTGTAATCCTAGCACTTTGGGAGGCCGAGGCAGGTGGATCTCTTGAGGTCAGGGGTTCGAGACCAGCCTGGCCAACATGGTGAAACCCTGTCTCTACTAAAAATACAGAAATTAGCTGGACGTGTTGGCATGCTTCCGTAGTCCCAGCTACTCAGGAGTCTGAGGCAAGAAAATCGCTTGAACCCAGGAGGCAGAGGCTGTAGTGAGCCGAGATCGTACCACTGCACTCCAGCCTGGGCAACAGAGTGAGACTCTGCCTCAAAATAAATAAATAAATAAATAGGGAAATAAAATAAAATGAAATTCATGAACCAAATTCAAGTAAATTAAATATTTCTGATTTTCTAACACGGTAGGGGAACAGAAACACTTCTGATAGTTGCCTGGGCTAAAAGACAATTGCTATGGATTAGATGTCGCAAAGGCTATGGCTTGACTTTGACTTGCATGGGATTTTGATTTTTTCTTTTTCTTTCTTTTCCTTTCTTTCTTTTTTTTTTTCTTTTGAGACAGAATCTCACTGTTGCCCAGGCTAGAAGTGCAGTGGTGCGATCTCCTGGCTCACTGCAACCTCCGCCTCCCAGGTTCAAGCAATTTTCCTCCCTCGGCCTCCTGAGTAGCTGGGATTACAGGCATGCATCACCACACCCGGTTAATTTTTATATTTTTAGTAGAGATGAGGTTTCACGCTGTTGGGCAGGCTGGTCTTGAACTCCTGACCTCAAGTGATCCACCCACCTCAGCTTCCCAAAGTGCTGGGATTGCAGGCTTGAGCCACTGAACCTGGGCGGATTTTGATATTTTTCTAAAACCATAATCACTGTTTATAAACTGGGAGATTTTACACAAGGACCTATAATTTCAAAGTCTCTTCAAACACTGAAAATATGCCGGCATAGTGCCTCGTGCCTGTAATCCCAACACTTTGGGATGCCAAGAAGAGAGAATTGCTTGAGGCCAAGAGTTTGGCACCAGCCTGGGCAACATGGCAAAATCTGGCCTCTGCAAAAACACAAAAATTAGCCTGGTGAGGTGGCATACTCCTGTAGTCCCGGCTACTTGGAAGGCTGAGTCAAGAGGATCATGTAAACCCAGCAGGTAGAGGCTGCAAAGAGCTGTGATCACGCCACTGTACTCCAGCCTGTGTGACAGAGCAAGACCCTGTCTCAAAACAAAACAAAAAACCAAACTAAAAATATGAGCGTAGTAGACATGCATTGCTCTCTTATACTCTACCAGAGCTGGCAGCCCACTCCCTCTTGTCTGGTGCCCGCGACCCTGTGGCCTGTACCCTGTAGGCATTTGGGTTTGCGATTCCCAGATACATCTTGGGTTTACGTTTTTTAAAACCTGAGGTTCTATCACTCTCTCCTTTGATTTTATCCTGAGATCATTAAGAGATGAACCAAAAAACAAAGGTGAAGGCAGAAAGCTCTTTAAAGATTTACCTTCTGGTTCTTACCAGGAGGTAAGGAAGGTAGAGAAGGGGTTGGAGATGGAAGAGAAAGGGCAACCAATCTTTGGTGAGGTGAGGGAAGAGACTGGTGGGCAAGAGGCCACGCTGTGCTCTTAGGAGGATGATGGCAGTAGGGGAATTACAAACAGGAGGGGACATTAAGCCACTTCTTCTTGGGGCAATCTGCTTTATAGTTTTACCATCTTAGTTGGGCATCGTCTTGCTGTAAGAAGGGACAGCAAGAACCTGGAACATTGCTCCCAGCTGTTGGGACTCCACTCAGGGTGGGGTTTTTATCTTCACTATCTGTTCATGGGACCTCCCCACCCGCCTTCTCCCCACTCTGGCATTCTGCCTGGACAGATGGCCCTAGCTTAGTATCACAGATAACGTTTCTCCAGACACTTTTCAACCCCTAAATTGTACTTAACATTTTTAGCTAACGACTTTCTCTACAGTCACCTTAGATAGTTTACCAAGGATAACATATTATAGAGTATCTGTTGTCTATTTCACATCTAACACGTACTGAGAGCTTATTACACGTTAAGCACTCTTCAAAATGCTTTTGTCGACTCATTTAATCCTCTCAAACACCTTATGGTGTAGGTCCTATTATTTCCATTTTACAGATGGGGAAAGGAAGACACAGAGAAGTTAATAACTTGCCCAATGGAACCCATTTGGAGATAGATATATGAATAAATATATAGATACAGATGCACACACACAGACGTAAAGCATACATAAATATAAAAGCCAGGCTGGGCACGGTGGCTCACACCTGTAATCCCAGCACTTTGAGAGGCCAAGAGAGGAGAAGCCCTTGAGGCCAGAAGTTTGAGACCAGCCTGGGCAACATAGTGAGACCTCGCCTCTACAGAAAAATTTTTTTAATTAGCTGGATATAGTGAGCATGTGTCAGTAGTCCTGGCTACTTGGGAGGCTGAGGCAGGAGGATTGCTTGAGCCCAGGAAGTTGAGGCTGCAGTGAACTATAATCATGCCTCTGCACTCCAGCCTGGATGACAGAGCAAGACTATTATTTTTAAAACTTATGAAAACCTATCTCATAATTCTCATTCACAAGATGTGATGCTCAAAAGCAGATATTCACAGGGCTTCTGCATAAGAGATGCAAGGTATTACAGAAATAAGAAAGCAAAAAACGAAATAAGGTAGAAAATAAAGAGGGGCTTCTGGCAGTGAGTGGTGGGTGTAATTCAGATATTCTTGAAGACTCAGAAGAGGTTTGAAATTGTGCAAAGCTGCTGTTTTATTCACATGACATTGTTTATCATTGCCTTCTACATGTGCGCAGTGCCAGGAACAGAGACTTGTAGCCAATAAAACACAAAAACTGGAGAGAATGTGCTTCCAATTAAAAAGTACAATTGCAAAACAACTTTGAGTTCAAAATCAGGCCAGGCGCAGTGGCTTACGCCTGTAATCTCAGCACTTTGGGAAGCCGAGGCAGGCGGATCACCTGAGGTCAGGAGTTTGAGGCCAGCCTGGCCAACATGGTGAAACCCCGTCTTTACTAAAAGTACAAAAATGAGCCAGGCATGGTGGCGCACGCCTGCAGTCCCAGCTACTCTGGAGACTGAGGCTTAGGAGGCTTGGAATTCGTATAATTGGGTGAATCATCAAGAAATAGGTTGGTCTCTTGGGAATTTTTCCTTTCAAAGATTCATCACAGGAGAAAAGAAAGTGAAGGGTGATTTTCCCTGAGAGCAGACCAGTTTTGTGTTCTAGAATTTGGGGTTCTCTCACTCCAGGGATGCAGTTCACTGACTGTTTGTGTGTTTGATGTTGATTTGTTTATCTGACTGCAGGGTGCCAAGGAGACTGACCAAATAGGCATTTTTTTTGAGGAAGAAGGAGGCTAATTAAAATAATCTGGCTAGATTGTCAGTGAGGATAAGTGGATATGCAAAAAGTGTTTGGAAAGAGGTTAACTAACTAGAAGGGAGCGAGGCGGGTTTGCTGAGAATAGAGGGCAAGGTGGGTCTGGGCAATGACTATCTTAGTAGTGACGAAGGCCACCCAGGCCCAGGCCACCTCCCTCTATTTTTCCTGGATTTTGGCACAACCTCAGAGAAGGGAAGAGACGTATTTGCCATAGCGGGGAGTGGAGGGAAAAACAGTATTAGATTTTTGTTGATCTTGGCAAGTGGAAGCTCAGAGCCACATCTGATACAATTTACAAAAATAAGGAAATGCGATGTTTTTTCTACTTGAGTATTGAAAAGCATTTCCTTCTTCTATACCCATACTCTTAAGCAAAACCCCTTCTGTCAGTGGGCTCATTTTCTTTCATTTTCCCCACTTCAGTCTCACTGCCTTGAGGTCTCCAGGTTGGCTGCAGCAATCGGATTCCCTTATAGGGCCCCCTACAGACTCTAACTGGCCCTTGTTCCTAAGTCAAAAGCCAAGTACACCATTACTAGGTGACCATTAGAAATGCATCACCTCGCCTGGGCACAGTGGCTCACATCTGAAATCCCTGCACTTTGGGAGGCCAAGGCGGGAGGATCTCTTGAATCCAGGAGTTTGAGACCAGCCTGGGCAACATGAAGAAACCCTGTCTCTACAGAAAGTACAGAAATCATCTGGGCGAGGTGGTGTGCACCTGTCATCCCACCTACTTGGGAGGCTGAGGTGGGAGGATTGATTGAGCCCAGGAGGTCTAGGCTGTAGTGAGCCGTGATCACTCCACTGCACTCCAGCCTGGGTGACAGAGTGAGACCCTGTCTCAAAAATAAAATAAAATAACATGGTGAATTGTATGTCATATGAATATATCTCCACTTAAAAATTTAGGATTCTAAAGCAAGAAAGAAAAAAAAAAGAAAAAAGAAAATCCCTTAACCTGAGCCACAGCTCTCTTCTTCCTGATATCTCCATCCACCATCCTCCCCTCTGCCTGGCCCCATCTGCCATCTTCCCCTCTGCCTGCCTCCCCTCCCCAGCTGAGTCCTCTGTCTGCATCTTGCTGACGGTCTATGGCCAAAGACCCTGTCACTAGGACTTTTCTTTCCAGAGCCTGAGCCTCATCCTCACCTCCAGCTCTGCTCTGAATGATGACTGCTGAGCTGATCCCCACCCTGCATGGGTCCCCTGCGAGAAGCCCCAGAACGACGCTCACCTGAGTCTCTCCTGAATGGTGGACACTCATCCAAGGAGGCCCACTCTTCCCAAGCCATCTCATTTCCTTTGGTCTGAGAAAATAGATACTGGACTTTGCTCTCAAAAATAATGATATCATGTTGTTATGAGTTGAAATATGTCCACCCAAAAATATATGTTGAAGTCCTAACCCCTAAACCTCAGAATGTGACCTTATTTGCAGATACGGTCTTTTGTTTGTTTGTTTGAGATGGAGTGTCACTGTGTCATGCAGGCTGGGGTGCAGTGGCGCGATCTCGGCTCACTGCAGCCTCTGCCTGCTGGGTTCAAGCAATTCTCCTGCCTCAGCCTCCCAAGTAGCTGGGACTATAGGTGTGCGCCACCCTGCCCGGCCAATTTTTTGTATTTTTAGTAGATTCAGGATTTCACCATGCTGGCCAGGCTGGTCTCGAACTCCTGACCTCGTGATCCACCCACCTCAGCTTCCCAAAGTGGTGGGATTACAGGCATGAGCCACCGCACTGGGTCTGGAGATAGGGTCTTTACCAAGACAATCAAGTTAAAATCAAGTTAAAAATCCCCACTGGGATGGGCCCTGATCCAATATGACTGGTGTGCTTATAAGGAGACAGAATTTGGATGTTGACACGCACAGAGGCAGGATTCTGGGAAGAGACACAGGGAGAGGACAGCCGTGTGGCAGGAGCAATGGCAAAGGAATGACAAGGACATCTGGCAAATGCCATAGCCTGGATGTGGCCAGGAAGGACTCTCCCCTAGAGCCATCAGACACCTGCTGACACCTTGATTTCAGCCTTCTAGCCTCCAGAACTATGAGACAACAAATTTCTGTTGTTTCAAGCCACACGGTGTTTGGTACTTTGTTGTGGCAGGCTTAGGAAATTAATACACACAGAAAAGGCCAGGCGTGGCTGAAGTGTGGATGGGAGGGTCATACATTCTAGATAGAGACTCCCATGCTGCTTCTAAAAAGGACAAAGCTGTTGACGCATGCAGCAGCTAGAGTGGATCTACAGAGAATTGCACTGTTTGCAAAAGCTGACCTCAAAAGGCTACACACTGAATGATTTCACTTACATAACAAACGTTCTTGAAATGACAAAGTTGCAGAGATGGATAGCATCAGTGGCTGCCGGGGCTTAGGGAAAGGGGAGAGAGGCAGATAGCTGTGGCTATAAAAGGGCAGCACGAGGGAGCCTGGTGTGCTGCATCTTGCCCTGCATCTTGGCTGTGGAGGGGCCACAACCTGACTGCCTATAATGTGACAAAATTGCGTAGAATTACACACACACACATGCATGTAACACCGGCAAAATTCGAATGTCTATATGTTGTATCCATGTCATTTCCTGGTTGTGATATTGTACTTTAGCTATTCAACATGCTACCATTGAGGAAAGCTGAGTCAAGAGTATACAGGATCTCTCTGTATCATTACAACTATATGAGAATCTTCACTTACCTCCAAACGAAAAGTTTTTTAAAGATACCATCAAGTCATATCAGTTTAACCCAGGAAAGTAGTCCCTATGGAATATGGATGAAATTAAGTATTATTTCCATCTAAATACAATTCAAGATGTTGGATCCTTTTGTTTTTTTAAGAGGTAACTGACAATCTGAAATAAAAATTCGAAATTTCATCTGGATGAACAAACATAAGAATATTCTTTAAAAGGATAGCAAAGAAACCTTGGGGAGGGGGAACTTCCAGGGCAGACCACCCCCTGCAAGATTTGGAAACATTACAGAGCTATAATAACTGGCAGAGACTGTGGAACAGAGTAAGTATCCCAGTAATGGACTAATTATCTAAGTGAAAATAATTTATGGAAACAGTATTTCTAAAAAGGTTAAAAAAAAAAAGCGCCTTTGAGTGTACAATGGCATTCTAAATCAATAATTGGCCTTGGTCTTTTCCAGTTTCCTGTTAAAACATTCAATTTATACAATGAGGAAAAGTCTAGACCAGCACTGGACACCACCTGAAGCTTTTAGGAGTTATGGCAGAAAATAGCACAGATAATAGTGGAGTACAGCAGGGTGTAACAGCGTGTAATACTATCTAACAGTTAAAATTAATGACCTACCACTACATGTATCAGTGGAGAAATTAATGCTAAGGGAAGAAGAAAGTTTTGGAATGACATGACAGTGCAGGTTGAGTCTCCCTTATCTGAAATGCTTGGAATGTGAAATATTTCAGATTTCAGAATTTTCCAGATTTTGGAATATTCACGTATACACAATGAGATATCTTGGGGATGGGACCTAAGTCTAAACATAAAATTCATTTGTTTCATATGTACCCTATACACATAGCCTAAAGGTAGTTTCATACAATAGTTTTAATAATTTGTGCATGAAACAGTTTGTGTCTATTGAACGCCCAGAAAGCAACGTTGTTGCCATTGCAGTCACCCACGTGAACATCTACGGATGATTGGCATCACCACCATTCCTGACTCTGACTCTGAATTTATGGGCTACCTTTATAAACAATCGTTTTCTTACACTTATTCACACATGAGTACTTAACAGTAAAAAATATGACATAGCATTAAACCAGTGAAAACATAATGTGTTCAGGGTCACTAAGCAGCCCAGTGGTGTCATCAGAGACCTGGATCAGCCGACAGACAACAGCAACCACGACAGTGGGCTTCCATCTCTATCAGTGATGCTGTGTTCTGATTAAACGATTACTGTAGGCCAGGCTCGGTGGCTCACGCCTGTAATCCCAGCACTTTGCGAGGCCAAGGCAGGCGGTTCACCTGAGGTCAGGAGTTTGAGACTAGCCTGGCCAACGTGGTGAAGCTCCATCTCTACTAAAAATACAAAAAAAAAAAAAAATTAGCTGGGCATGGTGGCAGGCGCCTTTAATCCCAGCTACTCAGGAAGCTGAGGCGGGAGGATCACCTGAGCCTGGGAGCTCAAGGATGTAGTGAGCTGGGATCACGCCACTGCACTCCAACCAGGGCAACAGAGTGAGATCCTGCCTCAAAAAAAAAAAAAAGGAAAAGGTCACTATAAGCTAAACCTTGAGCCTAGAGCCTAGCTGCACATGCAGAACCCTGGAGAAGTCCCTACCCCCAAGGCAGGAGTTCGTAGCTAATAGCTTCTTGGGCTTTTGGTGCAGATTGGCTGGAGATTGGGGAAGCTACATCATGAAAAAGGAGTTTTGTTCTCTTTCCTGGGCCGAATTAGGCAGCAGCAACTTGTAATCATCTGGCCATCTGCTGGTATCTTGTAGGGCAGCTTATCTTGCAAAAGCACTAGGTGCTGACGCAGGAGAGTTGCAAGCAAAAGGAGACTCTGCAAAAGGGTTCTTCAGGGCTTCGCACAAAGGGACAAGTGGGTACAGGGTCCTCATCTTGCTTATCCTGCCTCAAACACACACCGTTCTAGTCCTTCAATGAGCCCATCGCATGCTTTCATCATGGTGCCTGTAGGTGCTTGTTCTGCAGTGATAACAGCATTATGTTCGTCATCACTGTTACCACAAGCACCTTGGTTCAGAACCGTTTTGCCATTGTTCATCATCGGTCAATGAATGAACAACTGAAGCCTCAGTATAGATGTTAAAAACCTGTATATCCACTTCGTCCAGCATGCTGACACACTCTGAAGGTATATTTTTTGCCTGCATAGGGAGGTCAGACATCACTTTTTTCCCACTTCACATATGGAATACCTCCATGTCATCACCTTGTTCATCATCATCACTGAACATAGTTGCAGACCAGAGGTTGTGCCAAGCACATGTGGCTGTGTCGTTAGTCACTGTGTTCCAAGCATTGGAAACAGCATTGGCATCCTTCACGCTAAATGCTTTTTGAAAACTTCCACACCCACCCGTCTGTTCACTGTTGCTGGCGTGCAATGTTCCCATGTTTACTCTCCATTGATCTCCGTTGATCTAAGGATACCTGATCACATGGCTGAAGTAATGAAGTCACATTTGGAAGAAAGCCCATGGCATAAACATTATTTTTAATGAGAATTTCAGCTGGAGAATGAGCAGAATGGTCGTCAAAGAAAAACAAAATCTTGCAGTCATCATCCAGTCCACCCTCCCTACAGTGACACAAGCCACTGGTCCAAAATGTTTGTGAGACTAATCAGGAAAGATGTTCCTGGTTATACATGTAATCTCAGCTACTCAGGAAGCTGAGGTGGGAGGAAGGCTTGAGGCCAGGAGTGTGAGACCAGCCTTGGCAACATAGTGAGACCTCATCTCTAGAAATAAATAAATATCAGCCAGGTGTGGTGGTGCACACCTATAAGCCCAGCTACTTGGGAGGCTGAAGCAGGGGGATTGCTTGAGTCCAGGAGTGTAAGGCTGCAGTGAGCTATGATTGCACCACTGCACTCCAGCCTGGGCAACAGAGTGAGACCTCATCTCCACAACAATTTTTAAAAAAGAAAAAAGAGGCCAGGCACAGTGGCTCACACTTGTAATCCCAGCACTCTGGGAGGCCGAGGTGGGTGCATCACCTGAGGTCAGGAGTTCGAGAACAGCCTGGCCAACATGGAGAAACCCCATTTCTACTAAAAATACAAAAATTAGCCAGGCGTGTTGGTGGTCGCCTGTAATCCCAGCTACTTGGGAGGCTGAGGCAAGAGAATTGCTTGAACCGGGGAGGCAGAGGTTATAGTGAGCCGAGATTGTGCCATTGCACTCCAGCCTGGACAATAAGAGTGAAACTCCATCTCAAAAAAAAAAAAAAAAAAAAAAAAGAAGTCCGGGAGTCTGGGAGCGTGGGCTCATGCCTGTAATCCCAGCACTTTGGGAGGCCAAGGTGGGTGAATCACCTGAGGTCAGGAGTTCAAGACCAGCCTGGCCAACATGGTGAAACCCCGTCTCTACAAAAATACAAAAATTAGCCAGGCATCATGGCGGGTGCCTGTAGTCCCGGCTACTCGTGAGGCTGAGGCACGAAAATGGCTTGAACCCAGGAGACAGAGGTTACAGTGAGCTGAGATCGCTCCATTGCACTCCGGCCTGGGTGACAGAGCAAGACTCCATCTCCAGAAAAAAAAAAAACAAAGAAAAAAAAGAAAGAAAAGAAGTCCTTGGTAATTCATGTATTGTGTTAGGATAATAATGAACTGGTAAGAAAACCACTCCTTGAAAACAGCAAGGGTGCAGCCTTTGCCTATCACAGCAGTTTGGGCTTACGTATGCCTGTTGCATTAGCACAACCCAGCACAGTTCTGTCCTTGGGTTCCTTAATTCCTGCTGGGACCATCTGATCCCAGCGGTCAGTGTCTTTCTGGGACAATAGCACTAAAACAGTGATGTTTCATGGCCATTATAGACTTGCTCTGGTGTCAGGTTTTCATTGGCGATGACGTCAGCAAACTCGCTAATGAATTACTCTGCTGCTTTGTGATTAGCAGATGTTTTATCGCCAAAAATCTTTAAAAATTTAATGCCATATTTTTTCTTGAATTCCACAACCAACCTTGAATATTCACAATTCCCTTCCATTTTTAGTTCATCATAATAGATCTTTCTTGTTTCATGATTGGTGTATCATTAAGTGGCATGTGTCCCCTGTGATATTGATGGATCGCTTTTCCAGTGCACAATCAAGATCTTCATTTCTTTTATGCAGGGTTTTTCTATTTTTCATTAACTCGTGTCAGTCACTTGCAGCACAGAACTTCAACCGTCTATCCCTCTGTTTCTTCAGGTCCTGTATGGTGGTCATTCCAACACCGTACCTTTCTGTAAGACATTTCACACTTATACCACTGCCTACTGTCTCCAACAGTTTGACTTTCTGTGTTATAGATAAACATAAATGCTTTCTTTTTCTCATCACTATTATCCACAGGTTATCTGCAGACCTTTGTGACATTTTCTTTTTTCTTTTTTTTTGTTTGAGACAGAGTCTTGCTCTATCACCCAGGCTGGAGTGTAGTGGTATGATGTCGGTTCACTGCAACCTCAGCCTCCTGGGTTCAAGCAATTCTTGTGACTCAGCCTCCTGAATAGCTGGGATTACAGGCACGTGACACCACACCAGGCTAATTTTCATATTTTTAGTAGAGGGGGTTTGCCATGTTGCCCAGGCTGGTCTTGAACTCCTGAGCTCAAGTGATCCACCTGCCTCGGCCTCCCAAAGTGCTGGAATTACAGACGTGAGCCACTGCACCCGGCCAACATTTTCAACAATATCATTAGACCAGAGAGCAGAGAATAAGCAAAAATACCACAGTGAGAAGTGCACAGAGGCAGGCCTTGGCTCCATATGGAGAATTGTGGGGACTTGTCATGGGTGTGTTCGACCTGCACACATGCCATTTTACCACCTTTTGTGTGTGTGCTTGCATGGGGGAATCTGGGCGTGCACAGAAAAGATATCTCTCAGCTGAAGGCGGCTGGGAGAGTCTTTTTTCCCCTTGGAGATGCTGAATAAACAGTGTGTTGTGTGCCTGTGTTTTGATTGCAACCCACCCCACGAGATCAGGTGTGGAATTTTCTACTTGTGGCGTAATGTCAGAGCTCAAAAAGTTTTGGGTTTTGGACCATTTTGGATTTGGGATTTGGAGATCAGGAGTGCTCAACCTGTATGGTACTGTTCATATGTATTTTTTTTTTTTTTTTTTTTTGAGACCAAGTCTCTTTTTGTTGCCCAGGCTGGAGTGCAGTGGTGTGATCTCAGCTCACTGCAACCTCCACCTCCCAGGTTCAAGCGATTCTCATGCCTCAGCCTCCCAAGTAGATGAGATTACAGGTGCGTGCCACCACACCCTGCTAATTTTTGTATTTTTAGTAGAGATGGGGTTTCACCATGTTGACCAGGCTGGTCTCGAACTCCTGACCTCAGGTGATCCGCCCACCTCTGCCTCCCAAAGTGCTGGGATTACAGTCGTGAGCCACCGCACCCAGCCTTAATCATATGAATTTTTAAAATGTAAGCCATCCTGTCCATTGCACATGGACATACACATGGAAAAGGGTCCTAAGAATGCCTGGGAATGGTGAGTACCAGTTTCAAGAAACATTTACCTGCGAGAAGGTGGAAGATGGAGGAAGAGAAAGATGCAGGAATACAAAGGGGCTTCAACTTTATCTGTAATTTTTTTATTCCAAAAAATAGCTGAAGCAAACATTGAGCAGACATATTAAGATTTGACAGGATGACGCAGTAGGCTTATGGATATCCACTATACTTATTGATTGCTATACTTTGAAGTATGTTTGAAATTTACATTATTTAACAATGCATATATATGTAATGAAATAGAGTTCTTTTAAGCATACCAAATTTACAATTTTATTTTCAAATATTAAAATTTACTTTTGGCCAGAATGCAGTAAAATGGGTACTTTAACACAATGCTAGTTAGAAGGTATATTGATACAAGACTTTTGGAAAGCAAGATAGAAATATTTGTTTAAAAGAAAAAAAGCCTTTAAAAATATTCTCTACCAGTTGACTCAATAGTTCCACTGTAGGAAATCTATTCTAAACAATCTTAAATTCACAAGATTTTGTACAAAGATATTTATGACAATGTTATCTTTAATATTAAAATAATAGAGGGGATGTTAAACTATGATAATTTGCAGCCATTAAAAACTTTTACAAAGAGTCTGTAATAATGGGGAAATCTCTACTTCATAAATGTTCATAGAATAAAAAATGCTCTATTTTATACATGCTATGCTCAGCCTGCATTCAATAAACCCTGAATATATTTGACAATATTAAGGAATATTGTTAATTTTTAAATTTGATCTTATCATCTTGAGATATATTCTTAAGGATTGAGGGAAATTGAATAATGCGGGATTTCCCCAGTTGGAATAAGGGTGGCTATTCCTGTTTAGAAAAAAAGAATGGACCTTGTGTGGTCACTGCCGGATGGTAGGTTCATTATTCTTCCTACTTTTTTTTTTTTTTTTTAATTTAAGAGACAGGGACTGGCTCTGTTGCCCAGGCTGGAGTGCAGGGGCACCATCACAGCTCACTGCAGCCTCAAACTCCTGGGCTTAAACAATCCCCCTGACTCAGCCTCCCAAGCAGCTGGGACTACAGGCAAGTGCCACCACATCAGGCCAATATTGTTCAAATATTTTGTAGAGATAGGGGTCTCACTGTGTTGCCCAAGCTGATCTCCAACTCTTGGGCTCAAGCGATCCTCCTGCCTCTGTCTTCCAAAGTGCTGGGGTTACAAGCGTGAGCCATCGTGTCTGGCCTCTACTTTTGATATTTGAAAATGTCCCTAACAAAAGAAGCTTTCATAAGTCTGAAACACACAAAATGTTGACATTGATTATATTTACAGGTTGGGTCCAAGTGGGATTTCCAATCCTCTGCATTCCTTTGTTCAGCATGTTTTACATTTATGCCAATTTTAAACTTTTTAGGGAAAGAGGAGCAAGTACAGTTCATGCCTCACTTACTAATAGAGAGACTTTCTGAGAAGCTTGTCAGATGATTTCCTCGTTTTGCCAGCATCACAGAGGACTTACACATTTTGCATGGCGTAGCCTGCTACACACTGAGGCCACATGGCCTAGCCTGTTGCTCTGAGACTGCAAAGCTGTGTAGCAGGAAGCCTTGCTGAATACTCAGGCAACTGTAATACAATGGTGAGGATCTGTGTCTCTAAACATAGAAAAGTTACAGTAAAAACACAGAATTATAATCTTACGGGACCACCGAGGCACATACCAGCTGACATTAACAGAAAGGTCGTTAGGCTCCACATGACTGTAGGAAAAGCTTTCATCTACTCTTTTCCCACTGTGTGTGTGGGGTGGGGGGGATGTATAACAACCTACGTTTATATGCCACTAAATTCTTTTGTTTGTTTTATTTTATTTTATTTTTTTTTTTGAGACCGAGTCTCACTCTGTTGCCCAGGCTGGAGTGCAGTGGTGAGATCTCAGCTCACTGCAACCTCAGCCTCCTGGGTTCAAGTGATTCTCCTGCCTCAGCCTCCCGAGTAGCTGGGATTACAGGCGCCCGCCACCACGCCCAGCTAATTTTTGTATTTTTAGTAGAGACGGGGTTTCACCATGTTGGCCAGGCTAGTCCCGAATTCCTGACTTCAGGTGATCCACCTGCCTTGGCCTCCGAAAGTGCTTGGATTTCAGGAGTGGCCACCGCGCTCGGCCCTAAATTCTTTTATTTAACTTTTAAGTTCAGGGCCATAAGTGCAGGTTTGTTATATAGGTAAACCTGTGTCTTGGGGGATTATTGTACAGATTATTTCGTTTTCAAAGAGAATTTGCAAGTATGTCACAAAAGCCTCATAAACACGTTGTGAGATTTTAAGAGGCAATGACCGAGGCTTGGAGATGTCTCGTCCTGTCCAATGTCACCCCTAGACCTGAGAATCTGCACTTGGGAGCTTACAGACCCGGTTCTCAGGCTTCACTTGAGACCCCAAGAAAGAAAAAAACCCACCAGCCAAAGAGGGGGATGGCAGCCTGGAAGAACCTAAGGAAGCGAGGCTTAGAGGTGAAGCACTGTGGCTCCTCTCCCCCTTCTCCCCCCTCCGCCCCCTCTCCTTCAAAGATGAGGCATTTTCTGGGGGAGCAAAGCTGCAGCAGGAATTCGGCGAAGTGGCGGAGCTGGGGCCCCAGCAGGCGCCGGGCGCCGCGGGAGCCAGCAGGTGGCGGGGACTGCGTTCCGCCCGGGCCTGAGCGCACCAGGCAGGTGCCCGCGCCTCCGCACCACGGCGACACCTCCGCGGGCACTCACCCAGGCCGGCCGCTCACAACCGAGCGCAGGGCCCCAGAGGGAGACCAGGAAAGTCGAAGGCGGAGCAGCTGGAGGCGACCAGCGCCGAGCGAGGTCAAGTGGATCCGAGCCGCAGAGAGGGCTGGAGAGAGTCTGCTCTCCGATGGCTTTGCCCACTGTCTTCGCAGCGGGGACACCGGACCGAGTGCACACTGGAGGTCTCAGAGCACAACGAGCGCGGACGACCGGGAGGCTCCCGGGCTTGCGTGGGTAAGGTCCTGGGTCCCCACCGGGCACGGCCCATGCGTCCCGGGGACAGGGGTGGCTGTGCGGGGCCGCGGCGGCCGACGGGGCTCCTTCCCCAGCAGGGGTGGGGACGCTGAGTCACGGATCTGTCACCGCTCTGCACCTCTCCGAGCCCTCGGGGGCCAAAGCAAAAGCGAAAGCGAATGCGACTGGCGGGGCGGCAGGTCCCAGAGCCGCCCTCGCCACCTCCCCCTGGCCCCGGCCTGGGCAGCGCTCGCCCGGGGCGTCCAACGGTGCCCTGTGGAGCTGCGGCCATGGCCCCGCAGCGGGCGCACGGCTGCCGGACCCTCGGTCTCCCGGCGCTGCTGCTGCTGCTGCTGCTCCGGCCGCCGGCGACGCGTGGTAGGGAGCTGGGAGCAGGGGCCCCGGGGCGGGACTTGGAAGGGGGCCGGGGCGTGGAGCTGGAGGGAACCGGGCGCCCCATCTCCCCGGGCCGTGCGGGGAGTCGGTGCCCTGGGGAGCGCGGTGCGCGCAGGCCCAGGCCGGGGAGAGGGCGCGGCGCCGGGCAGGAGGGACACGTGCCGGGAGCCGGGGTCGCAGGGAGAGCGCCGCCGCTGCGCCCGGGTGACCCACGTAAGGGAGCGGGCGGCCGGGCTGGGGTCTCCGAGGCCGAGGTCAGGAGCAGCTCTGAGAAGCCCGTTTTGGCCAAGGGAGCGCGGAGCCGGCGGCGTCCAGCAGTTCGGAGACACGGGCGAGTGCGCTTCTCCCAGGCGCCTGGACAGCAGGGTGGGTGTTGCGTAGCACGCGGTCCTCGGAGGGGTCCGGGAGAAACTACCCCTCCCGACTCCCAGGCAAAAGTAAATTATGTCAGTGGGAGCTGGGAGGGTGGGGAGGAGATGTGTCCCGGGGGGAAACGCGTCGGGCAAGCTGCACACCTGGGGACCTGGAAACAACTTCCAGTTCTTAAGCGATCAGGAAACCAGCAGAGGCGGTCGGGACCGGATAGGGGTGGGGAGTGGGGGCCAGCCTGGAGTCTACACTCGCAGGAAAAGGGGGAAGAAATCTGTGATCGCTTGGTGTATTCGAGAAGAAAGCGGGTCTCGGAGCTCTGATCTCGGCAGGGAGGATGGAATGAGCGATTCCTAGGGGTTTTGTCCCGGGAGCCAGAGGAAGGAGGAGAAACAGTAGCTGGGTCTAGCTCTATCCTTGTCAGCGCTTCTTTATCTTTTTATAGTCAGGGAGCTCTCGGAGGGTCTGATGAAAGCTATGAACCCCCCGCCCCCAGAAAAATGCATGAATGCACATACTTACAAAATGTGCATATGATTTTGGAGTCAAAGCACCACTGAAGGCCATCCATGGACTCTCTATAGAAATTGGTAACCCCACGATCTGTGTGTGTTTTTAAGCGAGACCCCGAATAATTTACATGCAGTCGGGCCAGTCTGCCCAGGCCCTGGCCAAAGCCGTTCCACGCACAGTTCCTGCTGCCTGGTGTGGCCTGAACCGCCCCCCACCCGCCGCCACCCCCACCCCAGCTCTGCGAGGCTTCATGAAGTTTCGTTTTCATGAGACTCTGATGGTTGGATTTTCCCCCACATCTGAGAAGCAGAGTTAGTTGGTGACCGGTTGCTTCCTCCCAGCTGGCTAGCAGTGTCACAGGACCCCATAGCTGGCAACAGGGGCAGCGGGATTACACAATATGAAAGTGAAATGCAGCCTTAGTCAGAGCCCAGCAGAGAGGAGGTGTCTTCCTTGAAGACTGAGTGGAGAGGGGAGCACCACTCTGAGATCTCTAATCTCATCAGCTGCACAGCCTTGCCCTTTGACCTTAGAAAGGTGTTGCTACCTTCCCTTCCCAAAGCTCTCGATGTTTTCTTTTTTCTTTTTCTTTCTTTTTTGTTTTCTTTTTTGAGACGGAGTCTCACTGTCACCCCGGCTGGAGTGCAGTAGCATGATCTCAGCTCACTGCAACCTCCGCCTCCTAGGTTCAAGCGATTCTCCTGCCTCAGCCTCCTGAGTAGCTGGGATTACAGGCGCTTGCCACCACGCCGGGTAACTTTTGTGTTTTTAATAGAGACGGGATTTCACCATGTTGGTCAGGCTGATCTTAAACTCCTGACCTTGTGATCTGCCTGCCTCAGCCTTCCAAAGTGTTGGGATTACAGGCGTGAGCCACCGCGCCCAGCCGATGTTTTTTTCCCCTTTAACAGCCTTATTGAGGTATAATTGACAGACAATAAATTGCATATATTGAATTGCACACTTTGATAAGTTTAGAGGTAAATGCATACATACTCATGAAACCATTGCCACCACCAAGAGTGAACACAACTATCACTCCCAAAGACTTCCTCATGCCCTGTACAATCCTCATCTCCCACCTCGCGCATCTCCCAGGCAACCGCTTATCTGTTTTTTTGGTCACTATCAATTTGATGCACTTTCTAAAATTTTTTATAAATAGAATTACACAGTAGGAACTCTTTCTTGTTTGGCTTTTTTCACAGACAGTAATTATCCTGAGAATTTATCCATGTTGTAATTTGTATAAGTAGTTCATTGGTTTCTACCACTGAGTAGTATTCTACCTACGGCTAGCCCAACATTTGTTTAGCCATTCACTTGTTAAGGGACATTTGGGTTGTTTCCAGTTTGGGACTATTACATAGAAAGCTGCTATGAACACTGACATACAGGTTTCTGTATGGACACATGCTTTCATTTCTCATGGGTAGAGAATGGTTGGGAGTAGAGTGGCTGTGTTATATGGCAGGTGTATGTTTAATTTTTTTTTTTTTTTTGAAACAGTGTCACACCATTGTTTCCCAAGCTGGAGTGCAATAGCATAATCATAGCTCACTGCAGCCTTGACCTCTCAGGTGTTTAATTTTTAATTTTTATGTATTTATTTTTAATTTACTTATTTTGAGACAGAATCTCACTCTGTTGCCCAGACTGAAGTGCAGTGGCTCCATCTCTGGTCACTGAAACCTCTGCCTCCTGGGTTCAAGCGATTCTCCTGCGTCAGCCTCCTAAGTAGCTGGGACTACAGGCTTGCACCACCACACCCAGCTAATTTTTGTATTTTTAGTAGAGATGGGGTTTCACCATGTTGGCCAGGCTGGTCTCGAACTCCTGACCTCAGGTGATCTGCCTGCTTTGGCCTCCCAAAGTGCTGGGATTACAGGTGTGAGCCATCGCACCTGGCCTCGGAAGTTTAATTTTTAAAGAAACTGCTAAACCATTTCCCAAAGTTGTTGTACTATTTTACATTCCCACAGCAGTGCAGGGAAGTTCCAGTTCCTTCACACCCTTGTCAGCCCTTGGTATGATGAATCTTTTTAATTTTACCCATTCTACTAGGTATGTAGGGGGTCTCCCCTTGTAGTTTTAATTTGCATTTTTCTACAGCTAGTGATGTTATGTGCTTATTTGCCAGTATATATCTTCTCTGGTAGTGTCTGTTTATATCTTTTTTGCTCTCTTAAAAATTGAGTTGTATCAGCTGGGTGTGGTGGCTCACACCTGTAATCCCAGCACTTTGGGAGGCCAACGCAGGCAGATCACTTGAGGCCACGAGTTCGAGACTAGCCAGGTCAACATGGTAAAACCCCTTCTCTACTAAAAATACAAAAATTAGCCAGCTGTGGTAGCCCATGCCTGTAATGTCAGCTACTCAGGAGGCTGAGGCAGGAGAATTGCTTGAACTCTGGAGGCAGAGGTTGCAGTGAGCTGAGATCGTACCACTGCACTCCAGCCTGGGAGACAGAGCGAGACTGTCTTTTTTTTTTTTCTGACTCTGTCTTAAGAATAAAAAATTGAATTGTATCATTACTGAATTTTGAGAGTTCTTTATATATTCTGGATACAAGGCCCTAATCAGGTATATGATTTGCAAATATTTTCTCAGATTCTGTGGCTTATCCTTTCTCTTAGCAGAGTCTTTTGAAAAGCAGTTTTTTTATGAAGTCTAATTTATTAATTTGTTATGTTGTGTTTTGGGCTTTTGGTGTCATATCTAAGAAATATTTGCCTAGCCTAAGGTTACAAAGGTTTACTTCTACGTGTTCCTCTAGAAGTTTTATAGCTTTAGGGTTTACATTTATGGCTGTGATCCATTTTGAATTAATTTTGTTTATAATGTGAGGCATGAATTAAAGGTTGTTTTGGGGTTTTGTTTGTTTCTATATATGCATATCCAATTATTCCAGCACCCTTTATTGAAAAGATTATCTTCACTGACTTGCTCTTATACCTTTTGAACATCAGTCAGCCATATGTGTGTAAGTTGGTTGCAGTATACAAAACACCACTACACAAAAATCAGTTCTATTTCTATACATGCACAATGAACGATTAGAAATTTAAAAATTTTAAAAAGTCATTTGAAATAATATTAAAAAGTGTTAGATGCTTACAGATAAATTTAACAAAAGATGTGAAAGACATCTTTCATATAAGGAAAACTACAAACCATTGCTTGGAGAAATTAAAGAACAAATCAATGGAGAGATATACCACGTTCACGGGTTGGACAAATCAATATCACTGAGGTGTGAAGTCTCTCCGCATCAAAATTCCAGCAGACTTGCTTGTAGAAATTAACAAAATTATTCCAAAATTCACATGTAAATGCAAAAGACCTAGTATAGTCAAAACAGAACTGAGTTGGAGGCACAAGACTTCCTGATTGTGAGACTTATTATGAAATAACAGTAATCAAGACAGTGGATGTTGATGTTAAAGATGAGCAGAGGGATGACAGAGCAGAAGATGCCTGATGTTTTTAAATGAGCTTGGTTTGGAAGGGAAATGGACCCAAACTGTTAAATTTGCTACATGGTAGTAAGATTCTGGTATGAAATTGTAGAGAACAGCAAACATTTCTCATCACTGAGAGAGTAAACAGCACTGTCTCCAGCTTGTATATGGAAAACCACAAACCATTGCTTAGAGAAATTAAAGAACTAAATCAATGAAGAGATATACCGTGTTCATGGGTTGGACAAATCAATATCACTAAAGTGTGAAGTCTCCTTCTTGTGCTACTAGGCACAATAAGTTGTTGCCAGTCTGTTCTTATTTAAAAGGCCTGATTTGCAGGGGAGTCCATTATGTTGGGTAGAAGGTCACTGACTTCTTAGAGAGCATTTCAGTCTGAAAGATTGTGGGCGACGGTCAAAAGCAGCTGAGAAGACAATGCTTTCTTTGAAGACAAATATCCCTAGCCACCAATTTCAGTTTGCTTTTTTTATATAAGGTGTAAGTGCACTTGGGGGTGTTTTCACAACTTTTTATGTGTCTTTAAGTATTTTTAAGCCATTTTTCAGAACTTTAGGGGTCTTTTCCCAAACCTTTTATTTTTTATTTCCTATCCATTTTATCTAGTTGTTACTGCTTCTGTGCCTCTACTGATAGCAAAAAAGTGGTGAAAACATAAGTGTATAAAACATGAGATTTGTCAAAATCAGCATAAATGTTAAACAGCGGACGACTGCGTAAATAAAATGGAGTTATTTTCAAGTAGTAGACATCATATGATTCATTTTTTACTAGAAGATCAAGAAGTAGTTGTCATTGAATGGGGAAGATGTCATGTGTCAGTCATATGTGGGCGTGTATGCAGTTGTCTGCCTTTTCTTATTTTTCTACCATAATTTGAATTGTTTTGTAATAAGAAAAGTAAATAAATAAAATTACAAAAGAAATAGCACAATTAAGATCTAGAATTTTGGAGTTTTTTCTAATTCATCTTTAATTATAGCTGATCTTGTCTGGCAATGTTTTCATGACTTTACAAAAGCTTGTCTAACTCACAAACGCTTGTCCACTGCATTCCAGCCTGGGCAACAAAGCGAGACTCTGTCTCAAAAATAACAATAAAAATAATAATAGTAAAAATAATATGTATCTAAATGAATAAATATATATATAACTCCTCAGTATATATCCTGGGAGTCATATCAGTGTTGCTCACTCGACATAGTTGATGTGATTTGAATGCTTCTTCTTGGAAAGGCTTGATTCCCTTCTGTGCAGTGGGGAGCCCCTGAGGGTTTCTGTGCAGGGGAGCATTACTGGAGCTGCGTGGTGGAAAGGTTGCTCTTGTTCAGAGTGTGAAGAATGAACTGTAGTCAGGAGAGTCCAGAGAATAGGAGCTGCACTGAGGTTTTTGAAATCGTTCTGGTGGGTGGTGATGAAATCCTGAACACAGGTGGTGTCAATGCAGGAGACAGAAGAGGCCAGATGTCTTCTCAAGTCCTAAAATTATAGAATGTATTTCATTATTTTCCTTTCATTTGCTCTTCAACCTATAGCCCTCAACTCTTGCAAGACTCCAAAAATCATTATTTAAGGAGTTGAGTTATGGAGAAATTCACCTGGCACACAAGAGTTAGGTCAGGAAGCTCAGTTAATGAGTCTGAGAGAGAAAGAAAAGAATTGCCAAGTTTCAGGCAGTGAGCTGGAGACAGTCTGTACTTGTAGTGAGCTCCAAAAGGAAGTGTGTTGACTTGGCTGACATTCCAGCGGGGAAAATAAGGAAGGAAGCTGATGGGTGACTGTGAGGCCAGAGGCCTTTGCCTTTTCCGTACACCAGCTCCACAGTGAGCATCCTGAGGGCAGGAACCATGTCTGACACGTCTCTGAATCTTACCGCCCTTAGCTCGTGCAGGCATTTGGAAGGTGCTGTAAGCGAGGGGAATGTTGGAGTCCATTCTGACTGTTTACAGGACGGGGGGCCACACTAACCCGACAACTTCTAAACTCTGGATATGGAACCAGGCCGAGGCTGCCAGCTCTTATTAGACTCTGTAAACCAACCTGATAGATAAGGAAGTGTGATTCACAGGTTCTGGGAAACAGAAAGAGGTGTGGCCTCATACACTATTTTGGTGACTTCATTTAAATGATCGTTAGGACTTGTTGTATATGTTTTTTGGCTACTTCAGAGTTTTGAAAGTCCTAGAGCCATAAGTTTACTCCAATTTCCATTACTTCATAATTCCATTATATGTATTCAGAAAATATCTATCGTATACCAGCCTTAGGAAAGTGAGAGTACCAGAGAACTGTGAAATATACATACCATCTGCAAGGAGCTTATAATATTGTAAACAAAGTGAGACTTGTTTACATTGAATAACTGGGGAACAATGTTATGAGAGAATATATAGAAAGTATAATTCAAGTATCTAAAGATGTGATTAAGGCATGTGGAAATGAAGTTGTTGCTTCAATTAAATGTATTATCTCTGGAGGATGGCTTGAGTTCAGGAGTTTGAGACCAGCCTGAGCAACATGGTGAGACCCCATCTCTAGGAAAAAAAAAAATTAGCCAGGTATGGTGGCATGCGCCTCTAGTCCCAGCTACTCAGGAGGCTGAGGATTGCTTGAGGCCAGGAGTTTGAGGCTGCAGCGGGGCATAATCATACCATTGCATTCTAGCCTGGGTGACAGAGCTAGACCCTGTCTCAAAATAAAATAAAATAAAATAATAATGAAATAAAATAAAATCATTTAAAAAATAAAATAATAAAATGAAACAGTGTTAGTAATATCTCCAATATAGTTATGAGACACTCCAACTTTACAAACTAACTGGCTACCATTTGCCTGGTTGGATTGGCTGCAGTACATTGATATCCTTGTACATTCAAACATTAACTATTCACAGATTTATCTTGGTTTGAGGACCGTTCACAATGGAAGAACCACTGATAGACTTCCTTTCTTAGCAAAATGACAGAGTAGATACCAAAAAACCCTCCTGACACAAAAACACCCAGAAATGATAAATAATATAGTGCAAATGCCTTTTAAAATCCTGAGCTGATAAACAATAATCAACTGTTTAAAGCAAAATAATAACAATGTGTCATGGGGTATAACGTATGTCAAAGCAAAACATAGAACAATAGCACAAGGGCTTGGGGGAGAGATTGGAAGTCTGCCGTTTCAGATCTTTATAGGATATGTATGTGGCAGTATAACATCACCAGAAGGAAAACTGTGATAAGGTAAAGATATATAGTGGACACCCTAAAACAACCACTAAACTAGTACAACGAGTTATAGTTAATAACCAACAAAGGAGATAAAATGGAATCATAAAACATACTCAGAGAATCTATGATGTGATCATCTCCATAGGAAATCATATGGAATCTACAAAGCTGCTATTAGAATAAGTGAGTTTACAAGGCTGCAGAATAGAGTCAATACACCAAAAAATCAATATGCAAAATACTAGCAACAAACAATAAGAAATCGAAATAAATATCATACCATTTGCCGTGACATAAAAAATATGAAATACTTAGGGATATGTCTGACAAAAGATGTACAAGGCTGGCACACTGAAAATTATAAAACATTTCTGGAGAAATTGCAGAATTCTTAAATAAATCAAGAGAGATACCATGTTGATGGGTTTTTAAGAAGACTCAATATTATTAAGATATCAATTCTTCCCCAAACTGATCTATAAATTTAATGAATTCCAATCAAAATTTTAGCAGGCTTTTGTTGGTAGACATTGATACACTGTTAAATTCAGTAGGCCAGGCGGGGTGGCTCATGCCTGTAATCCCAGCACTTTGGGAGGATCCCTTGAACCCAGGAGTTTGAGACCAGGCTGAGCAACATAGCAAGGCCTCATCTCTACAAATTAAAAAAATAATAACTAGCTGGGCATGGTGGTGCACATCTGTGGTCTCAGGTACTCAGGAGGTTGAGGTGGAAAGATCACTTGAGCTTAGGCAGCTGAGGCTGCAGTGAGCTATGATCATGCCACTGCACTCCCCACTGGGAGACAGAGTGAGACCCTATCTTGGAAAAATTTCATTTCATTTCATTTCATTTCATTTCATTTAAAAATTTAATTTAAAAAATTTAATTTAAAAATTTTAATTTAATTTAATTTAAAAACAAAAAAACAGTAAAGGATCTAGAAAAGCAAACTCAACTTTGAAAATGATTAACACAGTAGGAGGACTTATACTACCTGACTTTAAGACCTATGACGAAGCAACAATAATCAAGGCAGCACGGTATTGGTGTCAAAACAAACAGACAAATAGATCGATGGAATTGATTGGTGAGTCAGCCATAAACACACACAATACACTTGGTCCTTGCTCAGGGTCCTACACAAACACGCCTGGAGGTCCACGGATGCTGGAAAGGGGCAGGGAACTCTTCCTGTACAAAACCTGTTACAGATGCAAGAGACAGGCTGGCTGTCCTGGAGGGAAGGAGCAGAATATCTGAAAGCTTCAACCGTGAGGTCCAGACACACGAGGCCTGCGTGAGACTCAGGACGACGGAAAACTGCCCCCAGCGCCACCAGCATCGGACAAGCAGGCAGCAAGCAGGTAGCACAGCCATCTATCATGGAGGGCAGGATGGGGTGGGCAAGTGTGGAGAAATAACACTCAGTGGTTTAGGCAGGTAGAGAAGGACAGAAGATCAGTGTGGAGCAGAGCATGGAGAAAAAGCCTCTGACACTCCAACACCAGACAGCACCAGAGGCCTCAAAGCCAGTGGGGCTCTGCAGGTAACCATAGCAACAGCAGAATCCAAATCCACCTCAACAACTGGTGAGATCGACTCCATCTCTCACGCCATCAGCCTAGCAGAAGACGTGTCCTCATTGGACTGGGGAGTAGTGGCGGCCATTGGCCAACAGATGCCTGAGACAGGAAGTGAGCAGAGCACTGCCCCTGTGACAGAGGAGAAGGCTTTGGGATGGGAGTTGAATGGGAAGAACAATCTTGAATTTGAGATTTCTCCCCTCCCACCGTGTCCCCAGCCCTGCCTGGTACAGGATCCTTCAGAAGCAAGAGCAGAGGTCGTGGAATTCTAACAGGGATGTGTTTGTGAGGTTTGGGATGTTTTTGTGTGGACTTAGGTGATGCCTGTCTTGTGACTCACCCACTGTGTCCTTTGCCCAGTTAGGCCATTAGGGTATTTGTCTTGTGTTGATTTTTATGAGAGTTCTCTGCGTGCTAAGGTTCTTAACACTTTGACATTTGTTGTTACTGTTTTTTGTTTGGTTGGTTTGTTGGGTTTTGGGGGGGTTTTTGTTCGTTTGTTTGTTTGCTTTTTTGAGACAGAGTCTTGCTCTGCCAGCCAGGCTCAAGTGCAGTGGCACAATCTTGGCTCACTGCAACCTCCACCTCTCAGGTTCCTGTGATTCTCCTGCTTCAGCCTCCTAAGTAGCTGGGATTACAGGTCCTCACCACCACACCCAGCTAATTTTTTGTATTTTAGTAGAGATGGGCTTTCACCATGTTGGCCAGGCTGGTCTTGAACTACTGACCTCAGGTGATCCATCTGCCTCAGCCTCCCAAAGTCCTCAGATTACAGGCGTGAGCTACTGCACCCAGCCTATTCTTTATCGAATTTACTCCCGGCCACCCTTGCACTTTTCCAGGGGCATGTACCAACAACTGTAACTAAACAACACCTGTCACTTCCAACAGAGCTGAGCTGTGTCCATGGGTTCTTCCATTCTCTCTCCAATGCACTATATCCCGGGAACGGAAAGCATTCCAAAATGTATGAATGACCAACCAGAACTGAAAGCAAGAGCAGCCTTTGGGAAAATGATGCTTCACGGGGAATAAGGTGTCTTTGCAGTTGCAAAGAAATGGTCTGATCTTGGCCGGGCACGGTGGCTCACACCTGTAATTCCAACACTTTGGGAGGCCAAAGTGGGCGGATCACAAGGTCAAGAGATCAAGGCCATCCTGGCCAAAATGATGAAATCTTGTCTTTACTAAAAATACAAAAATTAGCTGGGTGTGGTGGTGTGCGCCTGTAGTCACAACTACTCAGGAGGCTGAGGCAGGAGAATCGCTTGAACCCAGGAAGTGGAGGTTGCAGTGAGCCAAGATCGTGCCACTGCACTCCAGCCTGGTGACAGAGTGAAACTCTGTCTCGAAAGAAAAAGGAAAGAAAGGAAAGGAAAGGAAAGGAAGAAATGGCCCAATCTTGCAAGTAACTGTATGTGGCATTTGGGATAAGGGAGGGGTTCTTAGACTACCCCGCCCTTCCGAGATTTCAGAGTAACTCATGGCAGGGTTGTCAGTCCTCGGGAGACCAGGAGCTGACTCTATGAGCTAGCAAGGTCTCTCCAGGCCCAAGACAGCCATGCTAAAGAGAAGGCTGGGGGTGAGGAAAGACCAGTTGGTCACTCCCCCAACTAAAATCCAGTCTTTCTCTTGACTTTTCGCCTGGGGACCTCATGTCTCCCTTATTTTCTGGAGTCACTGCCCTGTGGCTGGTGGGAGATTGTTCAGCCACCGATGATATAATAGCACCCAGAGAGGAACAGATGTCCAGGTGGATTCAGGCTTTCACAGAGGGAAGGAACATTTTGTCACAGAGCAGAGTCTTGTGTTTTTATGGGACTATCCATTCTGGCCTGCTATCAGATGTTTCTGGAGTTGATTTGAGCTGATTTTTATGGTTATTCCTCTCTGCCCTGCCCTGCCCCCACTGCCTACCTAAGTATTTTCCCAGATATTTTAACATAAAACAAAGCAGCACAGGTGCAGGTATAGGATTTTGGTAGCAGGGAGTGAAACCTATGGTACTGCCAAGCTAAACACACACATGTGCACACACAAGGGAGTGGATTTTTGAGATGGAGGTGGAAGAATTTGATCCAGTTAAAAACTATTAGAATAGAAATTCAGAGCCCGGCATGGTGGCTCACACCTGTAATCCCAGCACTTTGGGAGGCCGAGGCGGGCAGATCATTTGAGGTTAGGAGTTCAAGACCAGCCTGGCCAACACAGTGAAACCCCGTCTCTACTAAAAACACAAAAATTAGCTGGGCATGATGACGGGCGCCTGTGGTCCAAGCTACTCAGGAAGCTGAGGCAGAAGAATCGTTTGAGCTCGGGAGGCAGAAGCTGCAGCTGCAGTGAGCTGAGATCACACCACTGCATTCCAGCCTGGGCGAGAGAGCGAGACTCTGTCTCAAAAAAACAAACAACAACAAAAAAAAACAAAAAAAAAAAAGAAAAGAAAAATTCCGAAGAGCGTAGCAAGAGGAACCTATACAGAAGGCCTCATTGATAGAATCAATCCCACGACCCGAAAGGGTATGAACAAGCTGTTACTCAGGACTTTAAGAGAAATTTTAAATGAGTGCTAAAAACCGTCTTGTTGGGCCAGGCGCAGTGGTCCATGCCTGTAATCCCAGCACTTTGGGAGGCCAAGGAGTCAGGAGGTCAGGAGTTCAAGACCAGTGTAGCCAATATGGTGAAACCTTATCTCTACTAAAACTACAGAAATTTGCTGGGCCTGGTGGCACATGCCTATAATCCCAACTACTCCAGAGGCTGAAGCAGAAGAATTGCTTGAACCTGGGAGGCGGAGGTTGCAGTGAGCCGAGATTGTGCCATTGCACTCCAGCCTGGGTGACAAGAGTGAGACTACATCTCAAAAAAAACAAGACAGATTTACTTAATTAGTCTCCTACTGACGACATACAAGATTAGTTACAGATACTGGCTGTTATAATCCATAACTTTGTACATACTCAGTTTGCAAATATACCAGCATATCTGTAAAATAAATTCTTAGGGGTGGAATTGCTAGGTTAAGGAATACATTATAACAATGTCTCCCAGGTATGCAGATATATCTGTAAGATAAATCGCTAGAAACAGAATTGTGGGGTCAGAAAGCCCTTACGTCTGTAATCTTCGAGACTGTAAATATGCCCTCACTAGGATGGTACAAGCAATCTGAAAGTTCTTGTTGACATACAAGGTTTATTATTCAACTTTCAGCTCTTTTCTGATTTGGCAGCTAGAAGCGCCATCTCCTGTAGCTTTCTTTTTAACACTTCTTTCATTATGAATAAGATTGAGCATTTTAAAATACATTTAAGAGCCATTTATATTTCCTTTTCTGTGAGCTGCCTGTTGTATCTTTTTCTTGTTTTCCCATGGGATTTGGCAGTCTTTTTGTTGATTTTCAAGGGCTTTTAACATATGAGAGGAGGTCAGGCGCAGTGGCTCACACCTGTAATCCTAGCACTTTGGGAGGTGGAGGCGGGCAGATCACTTGAGCCCAGGAGTTTGAAACCAACCTGGATAACATGGTGAAACCCAGTCTCTACAAAAAAAAAAAAAAAATATATATATATATATATATATATATATATATATATATATATTTGGCAAACTTCTTCTGTAAAGGGCCAGATTGTAACTATTTGAGACTCTGCGGGCAACCAGGTTTCTGTTCCAACTATGCAGCTCTACCATTGCAGCGTGAAAGCTGCCATTGACAAGACATCAATGAATGAGAGAGGCAGTGCCTCTGTAAAACATTATTCTCAAAAACAGGTGGAGGCTGGATGGGGCCTGTGGGCCACAGCCTGCTGATCCCGGCTTAGAGGCCACCAGGGGCCTCCCTACCCCAGGCTGCAAATCTTCCTGCCATCGCATTTGGTCTCCCCGTCAATCCACCCCAAGGCAGCAGGAAGATGGCTTCACTCAGTTCTCTTGTCTGGGACCCAGCCTTTGCACCAACTGCTCAGCAGGGACTTACCAAGAACCTCCTGACCTGGAACCAAAGAGCCAATGCTCCGGCAGCCGTAGGCAGCCCGTTGGTTTCCATGTTTTACAGCTGCCTTGGTAACCCCCGTCGCTGACCTGTACCAGTGTCTTAGCCAGTGATCCCTCAGGGCCTAGACTCACTCGAATAGTGGGGAGTCTGGGGGAGATGTTTCTGGTCACATCCTCATGGGCACCAGGACCCACAGTGCCCTCCAGCACTGCCTACCCGGAGCCCCGCCACACCCAAACCATTTCTTACTTACCTCTTCGATGTACAAGAAAACCTAATAATGTGATTCATTCATAAGAAAAATAGTCAAAAGAAAATCATACAGTTATTTAAAGTGCCTAACGAAAAATCTTGCTTTTTAAATTTAGCCACAGTTGAATTTTTCAGGCCAGGCATGATGGCTCACACCTGTAATCCTAGCAGTTTTTGAGGCCAGGCAGGAGGATCGCTTGACCCCAGGAGTTCAAGACCAGCCTGGGCAATATAGAGAGATCCCATTTCTACAAAACAAACAAACAAACAAACAAAAAACAAATTAGCTGAGCATGGTGGTGCATGCCTGTGGTCCCAGCTACTCGGGAGTCTGAGGTGGGAGGATTGCTTGAGCCTGGGAGGTTGAGGCTATGGTGAGCTATGATCACACCACTGCACTCTACCCCCAGGGACAGAGTGAGACCCTATCTTAAAAAAAAAAAAAAAAAATTTCTGGCATTGGAAGGACCTCATCTTGAAGGAAAAGCCAACAATATGGGCTTGGAGAAATCATGGTAGAGTAATACATTAGCTGCCTCCTTGCTTTTTAAGAACTAAGGACGATCCTTTTGGAGTTTCTTTGTAGGACCACAGTCTACAAAATTGGTGCCAAAGGGGATTTTAAGTTAACTGTCATTAAGGCCTTAAATAGATTCTTTCCTGGGATCCACAGATTTTTATATTAGGTACATATTCAATAACACCAACCTCATTCATTTTTGCCTACTGGAAAACAGGTCAACTTTTCTTTTTTACAGGTTTCGTTGTTGTTGTTGTTACATAATGTAGGAAAAAAGCCTGAAGTTCTCCTACAGCTCACTCAAGTCAGGTTGTCTTTAACATTACGTTACGTGCTTTCACATAGGAAAGGAATTTTTTAAGGACAAAGAAATATCAATAGTTGTTAATAAGTAATTAGCAACAACAACTAAAAGCCATTAATGAATACAGTGTCCCCAGAAAGGAAATGGAAATGACACACATTTCCGTCCCTTCTTTGCTTCTGAGGCCGATCCCCTTAGATGTGGACTTGTAAAACCCCTCATTTCCACAGAACTGAGCTGCTGCACCATTGCTGGGTGTGTAGCTGAAGTTCGGAGTCTGAGCCCAATTCCAGCTGTCACAAAAGTAGACCCATCTGGAGCAATTCACCTTGCTTCTGGTTTCTTCTGAAAAAGAGAGGATAATCAGATAAGCTGGCTACAAAGGTAGAAATGAAATAAATTGAACTCACCTCTATGAGAAGGTCAGGCTGAAGACTGTGGTTGAGGAACAGAGTTCATCCATTCATTCTTCCAACAAGGATTTCTTGAGCACCTACTAGTTCCAGGTACAGTGCTGGGCTCAGGATCACAGTGTTAGCGAAACAGATGTGGCCCTACTCTCATCTGCCTCAGAGTACACACAGTGCGATGCACATGAATTACATAATCTCAACATCTCCAATACAAACTGTGGAAGAGACTACGGGGAGAAAGAACTCAGCCCAGGCGCTTGTGTACTGAGGGAGAGGGATGGCCTTCCTCAGGAGGTGGTGTTTCAGTGAGCTAGGAAGGGTGGTGGGAGACAGAGTGCCACAGTGGGTTGTGCTTGGGAAGAGGTGGGTAGCGTGGTGAGTGGTGCGAGGGGAGCCCAAGACCATCATGGCCTGGGGAAGAGAGCTAGAGGGGCTGGCCAAGCCCCGAAGACTTCGTAAAGATTTGTTTTTTTTCTAAGAGCACTGAGTGGTCAGGGAAGAGTGACGTTGTCAAAGACGCATTTCTTTTTTTTTTTTTTTTTTGAGACAGGGTCTCGTTCTGTCAACCAGGCTAGAGTACAATGGCATGATCTGGGCTCACTGCAACCTCTGCCTCCCAGGTTCAAGCAATTCTCCTGCCTCAGCCTCCCCAGTAGCTGGGATTACAGGCGCGTGCCACCACGCCCGGCTAATTTTTTGTATTTTTAGTAAAGATGGGGTTTCACCACGTTGGCCAGGCTCAAAGATGCATTTCTAAAGGTGATGCTGGCCGCAGAGACCTGTGGGAGGGCCTGCAGGGGCCCTACCTGGAGGCACTTGCTGTTGTTCAGCGAGAATTGGAGGCTGGGTCCACAGTGGAGAAGGATGAAGACTTTTGAGAGATACTGAGGGCTTGGAGGGGGTGCGAAATGAAGGGAGAGGGTGTTTCATCGATGACCCTCTCCCCACGCCCTCATCTGTAGTTTTGCTGGCTGACTGGCACTTCAGGCGAGGCTCCAGGAAGGCTTCTGGGTGAGGGATGCCCTTCCTGCACATCCTCCACGTGCCCGGCACCTGGGGCTTGTCCTAAGGCACCCCTAGGATAAGCTGGACCCAGCTCTAAAGTTACTGACTACTGCCGCATGTGCCTGGAGAATGCCTCTTACAAGTGGAAGCCTCTTCACCCTCCCCTGTCCTCTGCACTTCCGCAGGCATCACGTGCCCTCCCCCCATGTCCGTGGAACATGCAGACATCTGGGTCAAGAGCTACAGCTTGTACTCCAGGGAGCGGTACGTTTGTAACTCTGGTTTCAAGCGTAAAGCCGGCACGTCCAGCCTGACGGAGTGTGTGTTGAACAAGGCCACCAACGTCGCCCACTGGACAACCCCCAGTCTCAAATGCATTAGTGAGTAGCCCTCGCCACCCCACCTTCCTCCCTCCCCCACCCCGCCAAGGCTGCACAGAGAGAAGACCCCATCTCAGGGGTCAGGGGATCTGTGCTGAGGTCTGAGGCTAAAGACACCAGTGGGGGCCGGGCACGGTGGCTCACACCTGTAATCCCAGCACTTTGGGAGGCCGAGGCGGGAGGATCACTTGAGGTCAGGAGTTCCAGATCAGCCTGGCCAACATGGTGAAACCCCGTCTCTACTAAAAATACAAAAAGTAGCCGGGCGTGGTGGCGGGCGCCTGTAATCCCAGCTACTCGGGAGGCTGAGGCAGGAGAATTGCTTGAATCCAGGAGGTAGAGGTCACAGTGAGCCAAGATTACACCACTGCACTCCAGCCTGGACGACACAGCAAGACTCCGTCTCAAAAAAGAGAAAGAAAAAAAGAAAGACACCAGTGTGATCCTCAGCAACAGCTCCTGGCGTTGGAAACACACAGGTGCTGGGGTCACAGGATTCTGGGTTTAAATCCTGGCTTTGCCGCCTACCACCCAGGAGGCCTTGGGCAGCTCTTGTGACATTCTGGCACTCTGGCTGGTCATCTGGGAAACGGACTTGATATCCACACTGCGGGCTGTGGGAGGGTGGCGTGAACCCTGGTAAATATTGACTCTTATTACGTGTAGTGCTTTGATTTGAGATGATGCTGGCAAGAGAATCTGGCTGCAGAGCTGGGCGGGACTCATGAGCACACTAGTATGAGAAATTTTTGGATTTCCCATGAGAAGGTGGATGTTGGAAGCCATCACTGCTCCTCTCTCAGTACCCAGCCCCGGGGATGGGCACAGGCCCTGGAGCAGGGCTGCCCTTTGCTCAGTCACCTGTGCATGGTGTCCAGCAGGGGTGAGGGAAGGTGGCAAGAATCAACTTTTTTTTTTAACTGTCCACACCTGGATAAACATCCCAGAAGCAGCCAAACCATCTCAGGTGGGAACCACTTGGAGCTGTTCCTGGAACACTCAGGCCCACCTCTGCAGGCTTCTCTCCTTCCCCAGTTCATCTCTGGGGCAGGGATGGGTGCGCCCCTGCATGGAACGGCCCCATAGCTCACACCCTCTGCAGCAGGGGACAGAGGGGAGCTCCTTGAGGCGCTGGACATTGCCACTGGCTTGGTAGTGCTAGCTAGCTCAGCCTCCTCCCCCAGAACACAGCGAGTAGGGAGGAAGCCTCCGACTTGCTCCAAGAAATCACTTGCTGGGGACACAGCACCCCATGGCATCAGTGACTGAATGGGAAAGCTGAGCGTGGCGAGGAGAGCAGGATCTGTGGGAACCACGGTGGGTCTTACTCTGCCAGTCCTGGGACTCCCTGGAACCTGTCTGCCCGAGGAAAAGTAAGGGCTTTCTCACCGCAGGGAAAGTCAGGTCTCCTCGACGCTCCATGTCCTTTGGGCAAATGAATCCAGGATGGAGAAGAGCAGTGGGCTCCACGGTCAGGATGGGGGAAGAAAGAAGAGAACCTGGAATCAGGATTTTAGAGCCCAAAGACTGGAGGCCTCTTTAGCTTTCACCTAGCCCAAAGGATCCTTCCACGTTCTGATCACTCACAACTCCCTCTGTTATGCTTCCCAAACTCTCGTGCTTTGAATGATTTTTTTCCTGCTAAACAAGTGAAATGTAAGCCAGGTATGGTGGCTTACACCTGTAATCCCAGCACTTTGGGAGGCCGAGATGGGAGGGATTTCTTGAGACCAGGAGTTCAAGACCAGCCTCAGCAACATAGCAAGACCCTGTCTCTACCAAAAAAATAAAAAAATAAAAATTACCTGGGCATTGAGGCACGTACATGTAGTCCCAGCTACTCAGGAGACTGAGGCAGGAGGATCTCTTGAGCCCGGGAGGTCAAGGCTGCAGTGAGTTGTGATCACACCCCTGCACTCCAACCCGGGCAATGGAGAAAGACCCTGTCTCAAACAAACAAAATAGAATCTATTGAGTGATCATTTATTCTCCCAAGAATAACCAGTATTATAAAATTGAATTGATATCATTAATATCATCAAGGCCAAAATAAATTTGATATTTAACTTGTGCAGTCTTTTTGGAAATGCAAGAAAAATAGTTTGCAGTCTGTCTTTGCATTTGGGTGGGGAAACATTGTTTCTTATGCTTTTAACCTGTCTGAAGAAGCCAGAGGCCTCCACTGTAAGTTCATGTGTTGATATATTTTATTTGTATCCAGTTCTGAGGCCAGCCCAGGCTCCAGGCTCAGGATCATAAGTGCCATGTGGTTATCCTCTCTCTAGGAGACCCTGCCCTGGCTCGCCAAAGGCCAGCGCCACCCTCCACAGTAATGACGGCAGGGGTGACCCCACAGCCAGAGAGCCTCTCCCCTTCTGGAAAAGGTAGGAAGGTCAGAAACTTATTGAGGACATTTATTCCCTCCCAACACCCAGAGCCCCCCTCACCAATCCTGCAGACTCACGGACCTCTGTGGTGTGCCGCTACAGACTTAGGCAATAGCACAAACGTCTTATTCAATCAAGAATAAGAACGTCCAGCTTAATTTTCTTTTTCAAATCAAAGTTGCTTGATATCCAGGTGTTATATGTGCAGAATTAATAGTGGTTTAAGTCTCACTAATATGTCATATCATATTTAGTTGTAGACACTTATCTTTGTCAAGAACTGAAAGCAGACTGAGGTTTGAGGTTGCATGTGTGTTAGCCCTCAACATTTTCCTGGGTGCTGGCAGAAAACAGGGCACTCCAGGATGGGAGGCCAGCAAGTAGTGGGAGCTTCAGCATGTTTACATCAATTCCCTCGTCCCCTAGCCAGCACGGGCAGCACAGTTGGGCCTGAACAGATGCCTGTCCGCTCGGCGGGCTGCACTGTGGGAGAGGAAGCCTGGGCTTCGGAGACCCAAGCGTTTTGTCACGGGCAGTAATCATGCCTGCTCTCTGCTCCGGGGGAGACCATGTCCCCGTCTTCCAAGGTGCTTGCTGTAGAAGCACCCTTGAGAGGATGGTCCAGAGAAAGGGCCGTCAGCTCCCCTGTCTGCAAGATGTGCAAAAATGTGAGAGACCCGTGGAGAGCTGCCCCCACCAGACCTAAACACCAGCACATCACGGTGACGGCTCTATTATAGAGGCATTGCCTGAAGCTGCCAGTGTCCTGTGTTTCAACAGAGTCTTCGGAGATTGTCAGGACCGATTTCCTCAGCACTTTCTCAGTGTTCAGAAAATTTGAAATCTTGGATGATTTCTTGGGATCCTCCACCCCGTATGCTATGATACCTTTGTGTTACAGTTCACTCTTGGCTTTAGTGTCGCATCATCCAGCCTGTGGCTTTCCCTGGCCCCTGTCTACTCCTTTGCCCCCAGGGATGGGCCTGTCTGTTGTCATTCATACTACAGGACTCAGCCATCCTTTGCGGAGTGTCGGTTGTCAGCCGTGGGTACACACTGACATCACCTGGGCACTCCAGTTGGCCTGGGTGCAATCTGGGACTCACGCCTCTCCAGCCCCAGGTGGATTTTTTTTTTTTTTTTTTTTGAGATGGAGTCTTGCTCTATTGCCCAGTCTGGAGGGCAGAGGTGAAATCTTGGCTCACTGCAACCTCTGCCTCCTAGGTTCAAGCGATTTTCCTGCCTCAGCCTCCCAAGTAGCTGGGATTACAGGCGTGCACCACCACACCTGGCTAATTTTTGTATTTTTAGTAGAGAGGGGGTTTCACCATGTTGGCCAGTCTGGTCTCAAACTCCTGACCTTAGGCGATCCGCAAGCGTCAGTATCCCAGAGTGCTGGGATTACAGGTGTGAGCCACTGCACCCGGCCCGCAGGTGGTTCTTAAGGGGGCAAGGCTGAGGCCTGCAGCTTAAGGGAGGAAGAAGCAGCTAAACAAGGTTCCCTCCTAGTGGGTCACCTGCACAGGGAGGAAGGGGTTGAGGGGCTGGCTCCATTTAAACTTGAGGTAATTCTACAACCCCTTTGATCTGAGTCACACCTGGTTCACCCAAGGAGGAGAATGATCAAGTAGGCTCTCCCAGCCCCAGCTTCGCATCCCAAACGCCTGGTCCGATGGCCATTGTCGAGACACAACTGTGCAGTCAGAAGCTCCGATGTGACAGCAGCCTTTGACCCGAGCTGGCACGAATGTGGGCACTTGGCTGAGGACGCCTTGGTGCGCCCTGTCTGCAGGGAGCCCTGGAACATTGGCAGTGAGGGTAGGGCAAGTTGTATGCGTGGTGGTGACAAAGGATTAAGGGGCATGAGGCCTTCTCATGACCTGTGTTGCTGGGAGACCATGGGAACGCGGCAACAACAGTGCGTCCAGAGAGCCACAGCGCTTTGCCTCACATTTCCTAGATTCCGTGGCTATCACAATGGAAGACACATTTTTCATGGAGAGGGAACAGCACAGTTACACCACACCCTTACAGTGCAGGGGCAGCCACCTTCCAGGGAAGGACAAGGAAGACAGGGAAGACGCTGAACACAAGGCAGCCTCTGTTCCTGAGAGCAAGCTCATCAGGATGCTTTCCTCCAGCACAGCCCGGAGAGTTCAGGCCAGAGCCCAGGCTTCCCGTGTTTCACATGCAGCCACTCCGAGTGTCCTCAGCCAGCGAAGCTTCACCTGCTCTCAGCTGAGCCTCCAGCGTTGGGCCTGCCTTCTCTAGTAAACAAGCTGAACGACTCAGATCTTTGACACCTTTTCTTTTCTTCCCCCCCGCCTTTTTTTTTAAGAGACAGGGGTCTCACTCTGTCCCCCAGGCTAGAGTGCAGTGGCTCAATTATAGGTCACTGCAGCCTCAAACTCCTAGGCTAAGGTGATTCTCTTGCCTCAGCCTCTCAGATAGCTGGAACTATAGGCACGTGCTCACCACACCTGGATAATTTAGTTTTATTCTTATTTTTGTAGAAACAGGGTCTTGCGGCAGGGCACGGTGGCTCTCGCCTGTAATCCCAGCACTTTGGGAGGCCAAGGTGGGTGGATCACCTGAGGTCAGGAGTTTGAGACCAGCCTGGCCAACATGGCAAAACCCCATCTCTACTAAAAATACAAAAATTAGCTGGGCATGGTGATGGGCACCTGTAATCCCAGCTACTCGGGAGGCTGAGGCAGGAGAATTGCTTGAATCTGGAAGGCAGAGGTTGCAGTGAGCTGAGATCGTGCCACTGCACTCCAGCCTTGGCGACAGAGGGAGATTCCATCTCAAAAAAAGAAGGAAAAGAAACAGGGTCTTGCTGTGTTGCCCAGGCTGGTCTTAAACTCCTGGGCTCAAGCGATCCTCGCACCTCAGCCTCCCAAAGTGTTGGGATTATAGGCATGACCCACTGTGTCTGGCTGATCTTTTCTTTATACGTGCTGTGATAGTAGCCATGTTCTTTAGTGTTGTCACAGGTCCTATGGCCCTTCCAGAGGAACAGCTATGTCACCCTCTCAAGGAGCACTTTGCTGTGGGAGAGGGAGGGCTGGCCAGGGTGACTCACTACGGCAGCTCCCACATCACCCCGTGCTGCAGCTGAGAGGAGGGGAGTCTGCACATTGACGTTCTCCCTGCCTTGGACTCTCCTACAGAGCCCGCAGCTTCATCTCCCAGCTCAAACACCACAGCGGCCACAACAGCAGCTATTGTCCCGGGCTCCCGGCTGACGCCTTCAAAATCACCTTCCATAGGAACCACAGAGATAGGCAGTCATGAGTCCTCCCACGGCACCCCCTCTCAGACAACAGCCAAGACCTGGGAACTCACAGCATCCGCCTCCCACCAGCCGCCAGGTTAGCACTCGCTTTACCCCAGGAGAGGTCAGTTCCCCATTGCTGCTTCTGAGATCGGGGCTGAGATCCAGCACAAGGCAGCTTTATATCATCAATCCAAAGTCAGGATTCACTGGGCAGCCTGCTGGCCCCAGCCACCAGCCACGGCCTCCTGGCCTGATCTCTTTCTCCGTAGCTTTCTCTGTGGCTGGGGCAGCTGGAAAAGCAAGCCCACCCCCCAAGATGTGACAGGGCCAGCCTTATCACCCGCACGGCAGAGCCTGTGCTGAGACTCTGAGTGGCATCTGTGCCCTCCCGCAGTAGGAGGTGGTGGGGCTGCCTGCAGTCCGGGGCCAGGATCTGTGGAATGGAGGAGCTGTGGGTAATGTGGACCTTCTGTAAGGCTTATCTGATTCTTAAGTGTGGCCAGCACCTCAGTGAGCTACCCTGCTTGTTCTTTGCTAAAATGAGTCTGGTTACACCAGCCACGAGTCTCCCAGGGTGCTAAGATGGGAGCCAAGCTGTGCAGAGTTTCTCCCGCTTCATGAGGAACTAGGACCTCTAGGACTCGAGCCGTGACGCTGTCCTCTCTTTTCCGCAGGTGTGTATCCACAGGGCCACAGCGACACCACTGGTAAGTGTGTCCCTTTGTCCAGTATGTTTATGATCAGGGTGACCGCAGTCCCAGGGTGCTGGGTGGTCCTGGCCCAGGCCTGCTGGCCCAGCACAGTCCTGACAGCGGCCCCTTCCACACTCAGAAGGCCTCCATCAGATAATAAGTTAAATAATAGCTGATTTATGGAATTATCTGTTTGATGTGCCCATTTTTCTAAATATTGGTAGCTTCTAGCTGTCAGGCTACTGGGGTTGAACCCAGAGAGCTGGCACCCCAAAAGAGGGTTCAAGGTCAGCTCTTCACAGCAGGGTCCACCTCTCTTGCATGGAGCATCCAAAACCACAGGTGCCGATGCCAGCACTGACGTTACAGTATCTCTGCCAGAAGCTGCCGATTCCTCTCCAGGGCGTGGCACCGTGCACTTAACAGAGAAGCTGTCCAGATTTTCAGTATAAAACGCTACTCTTGGCCAGGCGTGGTGGCTCACACCTGTAATCCCAGCAGTTTGGGAGGCCGAAATGGGAGGATCGCTTGAGGCCAGAATTTGAGGCCAGCCTGGTCAACATAGCAAGACCCCATCTCTATTTAAAAAAAAGAAAAAGAAAAAAAGTTAAGAAAACAAAATAAAACCAAAAATCCGCTCCTCTTTACAGAAGTCACACGCAATGCTAAGGCTAGGAGAATAGAAAAGAGAATGTGCAAGTGACGATAAGGAGGAAAAGGGGAAAGCGTTTGCAAGACTAAAAGAAAAAGCTGAAGGGAGGGGAGGAGAGCTGAGAGAGGAGGGGAGAACAGGAGGAAGAAGGGAAGCAGGCAGGGAGGAAGAACGCAGGTAATGAGAAGAATGCAAGTCATGCTCCAGGCTGACAAGCTCCCAAAGTAACAAAAAACCCAACTAATTTGATATGGGCAAAAATTATTTTAATCATCTGTTCATAAATTTTCCTGCTACAGAATGACTTATATTTTTGTGGTCTCATTTTTACCTGCATCAAACGTCATCTGGGAAAACATCAAGTGACTTTGGACATTTTCGCAGTTAATTGATTAGAATCATTTAAAAAACAATCAGGCTGGGCGAGGTAGCTCACACCTATAATCCCAGCACTTTGGGAAGCCAGGAGTCCTTGACTAGCCTGGCCAACATGACGAAACCTTATCTTTACTAAAAATACAAAAAATTAGCCAGGCATGGTGGCGCATGCCTGTAGTCCCAGCTACTTGGGATGCTGAGATGGAAGAATTGCTGGAACCCAGGAGGCAGAGGTTGCAGTGAGCTGTGATCACGCCACTGCACTCTGGCCTGGGCAACAGGACAGGACCCTGTCTCAAAAAAAAGACGAAAAGTAAATCCCATTTCTAACTCAAAAATCCCCTTGCAGGAAGGAAGCAACACTTGCTACCAGATTTCCAGGCATCCTTCCAGAGAGACTGTATAAATAAACACAGAGAGGATAAGGAATGCTGGACAGTTGCTTCTTTTCTTCTGTTCTGTACCATGTTTGTTTCCACTTGCTGGCATACCTTGTAGATCCTCCCATATCAGGACACAGAAACCATCTCATCGTTTTTAACAGCTACAGAATATTCCATTGTATGGAATTCCTACCATCAATTTAGCCAACCCCCTATCTGGACATGTGATTGCTACATTCTCTGGTTATCTTACAAACAGCCATTAATTGAAAATTCATAGGTGCCAGAATATCTGTAGGATAAAATCCTACATGTAAAGTTCAGGGGTCTTTTTTTCTGTATAGATTTTCCAACAACTATTTGATGATGGGCTATAATCTATAATCTGCTTTTTCTAGTTCATGACTTTTATTAGATTAAAAAATCGGCCAGGCGCTGTGGCTCACGTCTATAATTCCAACACTTTGAGAGGTCGAGGCGGGCAGATCACGAGGTCAGGAGTTCGAGACCAGCCTGGCCAACATGGTCTCTACTAACAATACAAATTTAGCCAGGCGTGGTGGCGTGTACCTGTAAGCCCAGCTACTCGGGAGGCTGAGGCAAGAGATTGTTTGAACGCAGGAGGAGGAGGTTTCAGTGAGCCCAGATCACGCCACTGCACTCCAGCCTGAGAGACAAAGCGAGATACACACACACACACACACACACACACACACACACACAAAGTCAAAAACTTTCTCCCAAATTCTGAAATGTAGTGTAATAAACGTTAACCAAATTCCTACAATGGACAAAGATAATTCTGTGCAAGGAACTGTGGAAATACAGAGATACCACACAAAAAAACTTTAGATGTTTTATGTTGGATCAGCCACCCTGCGATCCAGGAGCACCAGTTACGTGTGGCAGATATACTCACTGGCTCCTTGAACATCAGTGGATGTTGCTATTTCTGCATGAATAAGCAATCAGTTGAGCTCATCTTCATAAGAAAATATTAACGATGCTTTACCACAGTGGTTGCTCAGTAAATTAACTGACGTTTTAATCAACCCATTGATACTACCAATATCATAATTTGCGTTTTAAAATAAGTTATATAAATGATTAGCACTACTCTTTTGTTCTTTTTAATTCAACAGAAAACACTAAATAGTAGATGCTCAATAAGTATCGAATGAGTAAGCAAATGAATGAGTGAATTTAAGGGCTTTAACATTTTAATAAATATTTAAGAAATATGGTGCATAGTTTCATTGTCTTAAATATCTACTGGCTTACTTGGCAGCCATTTTTTTATAATTTAATTTAATTTTACCTTAAGTTCCAGGATACATGTGCAGGACGTGCAGGCTTGTTATATAGGTAAACGTGTGCCATGATGGTTTGCGGCACCTATCAACCCATCACCTAGGTATTAAACCCCACACGTATTAGCTACTCTTCCTGATTCTCTTCCTCTCTCTGCCCCTCCCCACAGGCCCCCGTGTGTGTTGTTCCTCTCCCTGTGTTCATGTGTTCTCACTGTTCAGCTCCCACTTATGAGTGAGAACATGTGGTGTTTGGTTTTCTGTTCCTGAGTTAGTTTGCTGAGGATGATGGCTTCCAGCTCCATCCATGTCCCTGCAAAGGACATGATCTCACTCCTTTTTATGGCTGCATTGTATTCCATGGTGTGTATGTACCACATTTTCTTTATCCAGTCTATCATTGATGGGTATTTGGGTTGATTCCATGTTGGCAGCCCTTTTTATCAATAACTTTCTACAATTATTCCAATATCTGCTCTCCCATCCCTGATTAAGCTGTTCTTGAGGACTCTTGATTGTAAACAAAAGGTCAGCATGCCATGGATGCCAGCACGTACACTGCCATGTTGATTTAGTACGCCAGGTATAAGGACTTATTTCTCGGGATGGCAATATGCCTCTGGGCTTTCATGGCTGAAATAAATTTGCCGCAGTCAATGTGCTCAGCCTTTGACAGGAGCTGCCTCTATGTTGTATCATTCATCCATTCAGTATAAACTGAGTTTCTGTTCTGTGCCAGGAATGGTCCTAAGCTATTATGAAATGCAGATTCCTCATTAAAAAGCAAATGTCACTTTAAATTTACTTCAATTTATAGAACTTCAAAAGCTTAACTTGATCAGTCAAGTATTTATTGAGTATCTACTCTAAACCCAACACTCATTATGTTCTTAGTGCAATAGAGATAGAAAAGAAACCACTAGGCCAAGCACGGTGCTCACACCTGTAATCCTAACACTTTGGGAGGCCAAGGCAGGAGGCTTGCGTGAGCCCAGGAATTTGAGAGACCAGCCTGGGCAACATAGTGAGACCCTGTCTCTACAAAAAATGAAAATTAAAAAATTATCCAGGTGTAGTGGTGTACACTTGTGGTCCAAGCTATTTGGGAGGCTGAGGTAAGAGGCTCGCTTGAGCCCAGGAGTTTGAGGATACAGTGAGCAGCTATGATGGTGCCACTGCACTCCAGTCTGGGCTACAGAGTGAGACCCTGTCTCAAAAAAAAGAAGAAAGAAAAGGAAACAAGGAAAGAAAGAAACAGAGAAAAGAAAGAAAGAAAGAAAGAAAGAAAGAAAGAAAGAAAGAAAGAAAGAAAGAAAGAAAGAAAGAAAGAAAGAAAGAAAGGAAAGAAAGAAAGAAAGAAGAAAGAAAGAGAAAGAGAAAGGAAGGAAGGAGAAAGGAAGGAAGGAAAGAAAGGGAAAGAAAAAGAAAGAAGGAAAGAAAAAAGAAAGAAAGAAAAGGAAGGAAGGAAGGGAAAGGAAGGAAGGAAGGAAGGAAGGAAGAAAGAAAGAAAGAAAGAAAGAAAGAAAGAAAGAAAGAAAGAAGAAAGAAAGAAAGGAAGGAAGGAAGGAGCGAGGGAAGGAGAAAGGAAGAAAGAAAGAAAGAAAGAGAGGAAAAAAGAAGCGAAAGAGAAAGAAAGAAAGGCCACTGCTCAGAGTCGTTGAGTTGATGCTCTTCCCTCAAAACCGCCTTCATCCGATGCAGGCACACAGGAGCTCTGGCCTCAGTGACACACGGGTATTACTACCCAGTGACTGGCCTAATTGGTCAGGGTGTTGCTGAGGAACGGCTATTCCCTGCATATGCCCAGAGGACATTTTCATCGTCCATGCCAAACACTGGCCCCTGGCTGTCTCAGCTGCCTTCTCCATCCTGGACCCAACCTGCGCACAGGCTGAAGGAGGGGGCTGGTGGGGAGATGTGGTTTTCACGGCCTCCTCTGCGATAATCACCTCTCCCCTCTCTTCTTCCTCCTCGCTTCTCCTCTGTCTCACCAGATCTCTTTCTCTTCCTTTTCCTCCAATCTACACACCCCCCACGAAACAATAAAAGGTGGAGGGCTTGGCAGGGAAGCTGTTGATTCACTGTCTTGGTGATTCTGGTTTCCATGTCTTTACTGGAGTTACCCGGATGTCACTGAGGGCGAGGCCAAGGGTCTGGCGCTGAGTTCAAGCTGCTTCGTTTTATCGTTGGTTCAGGAGCCCTCTTCTCTCTTGAGTTTCATTCTGCAGCTTTTCTTGTCACTTAAATAGAAACAGGAGGGACCTTGTGAAGGTAGAAGCACAGTTTATGTCATGTTGCCTTTTCCAATAAAACACTCCCTACACCATCAGTGTGCGCCAACTCACTAGCCAACGCGAAGACAGAGCTTACCGTCAGGTGCAGCATCTCTGCTAAGAGATTTCTTTTTTTAGTCATAATAATGATTAATGTTAAGTCCGAAAACTCAAAACATTTTCATTAATTTCTCATGTTTTCTGCTACTTCTTTTGTAACGATTTTTCTGTGCTTTTTTATTTACTTACAAGTTGTTTTATTTTGTTTCTATAATTTTATTATTTATTCTGATTACAGTGTCATCGCAAATATATGAGAAAAAACAGAAATAAAGATTATCTCGAATCCCAGCATTGTATATGCTTTTCTGTGCATATGGACATGCACATGGCTGGTTGGAGATTATGTGGGGTTTTTGTTTTTTTTTTTTTTTGAGACAGTGTCTCGCTCTGTTGCCCAGGCTGGAGTGCAATGGCACTCACTGCAACCTCTGCCTCCTGGGTTCACACGATTCTCCTGCCTCAGCCCCACAACTAGCTGGAATTACAGGTGCCCGTCACCACATCCAGCTAATTTTTGTATTTTTAGAAGAGACAGTTTCCTCATGTTGGCCAGGCTAGTCTTGAACTCTTGACCTCAGGTAATCTGCCTGCCTCAGCCTCCCAAAGTGCTAGGATTACAGGTATGAACCACTGCACTCAGCCTATTGTGGGTTCTTTTTTTTTGGGGGGGGGGGATGGACTCTTGCTCTGTCACTCACGCTGGAGAGCAGTGGTGAGATCTCAGCTCACTGCAACTACCACCACCTGGGTCCAGGCAATTCACCTGTCTCAGCCTCCCAAGTAGCTGGGACTACAGGTGCATGCCACCATGCCCAGCTAATTTTGTATTTTTGGTAGAGACGGGGTTTCACCATATTGGTCAGGCTGGTCTCAAACTCCTGACCTCATGTGATTCACCTGCCTCAGCCTCCCAAAGTGCTGGGATTACAGGCGTGAGCCACCGAGACTGGCCTGCAGGTTCATTTTTATCTCAGTATCTTTTTCACTCAAGATTTTGCAGACATCTTTCAATGTTAATAAATGCAGATTTATTTTATAATTTTTAATAGTTGAATAGTATTCCATCATATGGGCATACCATATTTTATTTAACTAATTGTCTATTGATAAGAGATTCAGATTAACATCTTGAAAATTATTTTAGGCCGGGCACGGTGGCTCACGACCGTAATCCCAGCACTTTAGGAGGCCAAGGGGGGCGGATCACTTGAAGTCAGGAGTTTGAGACCAGCCTGGTTGACGTGGTGAAACCCCATCTCTACTAAAAATACAAAAATTAGCTGGGCTTGGTGGTGAGTGCCTGTTATTCCAGCTGCTCGGGAGGCTGAGGCAGGAAAATCACTTGAACCTGGAAGGCGGAGGTTGAAGTGAGCCAAGATCATGCCATTGCACTCTAGCCTGGGCGACAGAGCAAGACTCCATCTCAAAAAAAAAAGAGAAGAAAATTATTTTAAACAATACTTGAATGAATACCCCTGTATATATCTATTCCCTTAGAGTAAATTCTAGTTGAACTAGAGAGTCAAAGGGTGTGGGCTTCTTAACTGCCCTTGGGAAAGATGGCACAAGTTTATACTCCCAGCCACAGGGCTCTGAGTGTCCCTGCGCCCTTATACTCAGATGTTTTGCAGTAGAGCTGCATTGGAAGGCCAAGCCCTGGGAGGTTTATTTCGGTATATGGGCATGGCCTGGGGGTCATGCAGTGAAGGCCCTCAAAGTCACCAGGGTCCATGAGATATGCTGCCCGTGGTCTTCAGTGAGAGGTAGACGCTGCTCCAGATCTCAGCGCCGTCGTCTTCTGCTGCAGATCTCAGCGCCATCATCTTGCATGCAGAGCACTGGGTGATTTTTTTTTTTCAGGGAAATTCACAGTAGTCAGGCTCATTGGACAAACCTGCAAGTGGATTTTGTTTGTTTTTGTTTTTGTCTTTAGAGACAGGGTCTTGCTGTCGCCCAGGCTGGAGTGCAGTGGCGCGATCACAGCTTACTGCAGCGCCAGATCCCTGGGCTCAAGCAATTCTCCCACCTTAGTCTCCCAAATACCTTGGACTACAGTCGTGTGCCATCATGCCCAGCTAATTGTTTGTAGAGATGGGGGTCTTGATATGTTGCCTAGGCTGGTCTTGAACTCCTGGCCTCAAGCGATCCTCTCCACTAACCTCCCAAAGCACTGGGGCTACAGGGATGAGCCACTGCACCAGGCCTGCAAGTGTTTTTAACAATAGTTCTCTTCCCTGCCCTCAGACTAGGCCCCCTTGTTCACACAGAAAGACCCCCTTCTTCCTATCCTATCTGATAAACCTCAGGTGACACCTGTCAGTGCCCCTAACTGTTCGTTTCAACTCATTCAAAATGGTCCTAAATCCTAACCTCCTCTTATATACAACACCTCTTAAAAAGACCTCTTCTTTCTCCTTACTGCTCTTTCTCTGCCATCAATAGTTTCAGGTGGCCAGGATCCATGGCTCATACCTGTAATCCCAGCACTTTGGGAGGCCAAGGCGGGCCTGAGATCAGGAGTTTGAGACCAGCCTGGCCAACATAGCAAAACTCCATCTCTACCAAAAATACAAAAATTAGCCACGTGTGGTGGCAGATGCCTGAAATCCCAGCTACTCAGGAGGCTGAGGCAGGAGAATTGTTTGAACCTGGGAGGGAGAGGTTGCAGTGAGCAAACATCAAGCCACTGCACTCCAGCCTGGGCAACACAGTGAGATTCTGTCGCAGAGAAAAAAAAAAGAAGAAGAAAAGAAAAAGTTGGCCGGGCGTGGTGGTTCATGCCTGTAATCCCAACACTTTGGGAGGCTAAGGCGGGCAGATCACGAGGTCAGGAGTTCAAGACCAGCCTGCCCAACATAGTGAAACCCTGTCTCTACTAAAAATACAAAAATTAGCCGGGCACGGTGGCACGTGCCTCTAGTCCCAGCTACTTGGGAGGCTGAGGCAGGAGAATCGCTTGAACCCTGGAGCTGGAGGTTGTAGTGAGCTGAGATCACGCCACTGCACTCCAGTTTGGGCAACAGAATAAACTTCATCTCAAAAAAAAGAAAGAAAGAAAAAAAAAGTTGTAGGTAGACTGGATGCAGTGGCTCACACCTGCAAACCCAGCACTTTGGGAGGCTGAGGCAGGTGGATCACTTGAGGTCAGGAGTTTGAGACTAGCCTGGCCAACATGGTGAAACCCCATCTCTACTGAAAATACAAAAAATTAGCCAGGCGTGGTGGTGTGTGCCTGTAATCCCAGCTACTCAGAAGGCTGAGGCAGGAGAATCACTTGAGTCCAGGAGGCAGAGGTTGCAGTGAGCCAAGATAGCGCCTCTGCACTCCAGCCTAGGTGACAGAGGGAGACCCTGTCTCAAAAAAAGAAAAAAAATTGCAAGTGAAAAAAAAATGAAATTAGAAGGAAAATGGCACTGTGTGCTATTGTTTCTAAACCTGTGAAGTTGAAGAAAACGGGGCGTTGTACTGGGGACAGCAGAGAAGGGGTGTGTCCCTGTCTGCTTTCTCAAGCCTGGCTTTAGCAGCAGGAATGCTGCCTCCTCATTCCCACTCTTGACTTTGCCCTTGAGGCTCTTACTGCCCCTTCCTGACTTGCTCCATCCCTGCCCCGTCACCCCAGGCACTCTGCCCGAGAAGGACAAGGATGAGGAGCAGAGGTGTGGGACGACTGGGAGCTGGCACCCTCAGCAGGAAAGAGAATGTGTTTTTGCCTAGACATAGAATAGGGGGAGTTGCATGGGCCTTAAGAAATGTCCATAGCAGGAGGCTGGTTGGGAGGCACTTGGATCCCTCTGTAAGAACATCCATGGTAAAGAATTTGTGATTCATAGCAATGAATGTGCTTCTGGGTATCTCAGCGTGGTCTCCTCCCTTTCAGTGGCTATCTCCACGTCCACCGTCCTGCTGTGTGGGCTGAGCGCTGTGTCTCTCCTGGCATGCTACATCAAGTCAAGGTGAGTCGCACTGGATACTCCCTCTGCAAGAGTCAGACTTCCCCATGAGAAAAGAGCTGCACCTGGCCGGGCGAGGTAGCTCACTCCTGGAATCCCGGCACTTTGGGAGGCCGAGGCAGGCAGATCACTTGAGGTCAGGAGTTTGAGACCAGCCTGGCCAACGTGGTGGAACCTCATCTCTACTAAAAATACGAAAATTAGCCGGGCATGGTGGTGCACACCTGTCATCCCAGCTACTCGGGAGGCTGAGGCAGGAGAATCTCTTGAACCCGGGAGGCGGAGGTTGCAGCGAGCCAAGATTGCACCACTGCACTCCAGCCTGGGCAACAGAGCAAGACTCTGTCTCAAAAAAAAAGAAAAAGAAAAAGATAAGAGCCGCACCATAGTGATTCCAGAATGCCCCCTCCCAAGAAGGACGCCTTTCCTGGCCATCGGCTCTCACACACCCCTTCTGTAGGGGCCAACGAGTGCCAGAGCCGAGGAGCAGTGAGCTAGCCCCGAGCCCAAGTGCCCCCTACTCCTGCCCACAGTAGAAATGGGGCGGCCAGAGAAAGTGCACCAGGTGGCCAACGCGTGCAGTCCTATCCATTCTTCTTGTGATATCCTGGTGAATATATTCTTGAAAGTCCTCATTGAATAGGGGTATGCCTTCTTATAAATATACTCATTCACGTTAGCCTTAATTTTGTATTCCTAATCATTGAAATTCTGCATCTCAGCATTTCTGGCAAAAATGTTTCTGCCGCTTGCTGACTTTTTAAATTTTCTCATTTTTCTAATCTTTAGGCAGTATTATTATTCTCTGATTAAAGCCTCAAATGGCATTCTAGCCTTCGTTTTGTACTTCTATCAATTAGTAACCCGTATTCCAGCATTCCATACTGATACGGATGTCAGATTTGTCCAAACTAAACTTTTAGTTACTATTAATAGTTATAAAACATTCTTTTCTAAATGTGATATCAATATAAAAATTATGTGACCCTGTCTGGGCACGGTGGCTCATGCCTATAATCCCAGCACTTCGGGAGGCCAAGGTGGGCAGATCACCTGAGGTCAGGAGTTTGAGACCAGCCTGACCAACATGGAGAAACCCCGTCTCTACTAAAAATATAAAATTAGCAGGCCATGGTGGAGCATGCCTGTAATGCCAGCTACTAGGGAGGCTGAGACAGAAGAATCGCTTGAACCAGGGAGGCGGAGGTTGCGGTGAGCCAAGATCACACCATTGCACTCCAGCCTGGGCAACAAGAGCAAAACTCCATCTCAAAAAAAAAAAAAAAAAAAAAAAAAAAAAGTATGTGACCCTTTGAGCCTAATTTTGACAAAATGCACATTCCATGAAATGCTACCATAAAGTCAAAATGAAAACCAGTATCTAAAACTTCACATAAATCTTCAAAAGCTGTGAATACCATCCCAACCAATAAAAAATCCCATAAACCTCAGAAACAGTTGAGAAATTAACAAACATTGATATGTTACTCAAAAACTTGTCCAAAGACTTCAAAAAGTGAAAAATGTTGACAAAACAGAAAATGACTTTTAAAATAATTTTCAAAATATCATTATTAATAACTACAGAATTTCCATATAAAATGCTGAATTTGGAGTTATATTCTTAACAGGTTATAATGAATAAATATATTCACTGAATATATTTTTTAAATGTACATACCATCTCTTTATGAATAATACAGTAAAATATATTCTTAAAAAAGATTTGTAAATTTGGTATATACAGCCAATAAATATGTTCATAAGAGGAAAATAGCAATATTTACTGGCTATATGAAAGATATCTCAGTTGGGCATGGTGGCTTATGCCTGTAATCCCAGCACTTTGGGAGGCTGAGGTGGAAGGATTACTTGAGCCTAGCAGTTTCAGACCAGCCTGGACAACATAGTGAGACCCCCATCCCCACACACACAAAAAATTTAATTTTTAAAAAGCTCAAAAAGTAAAATAAATATATCTTTAGGAAGAACTGGCATGGTCGGGCATAGTGGCTCACACCTGTAATCCTAGCACTTTGGGAAGCTGAAGTGCATGGATCGCTTTTTTTGTGACCAGCCTGGCCAACATGGTGAAACCTGATCTCTACAAAAAATACAAAAATTTAGCTGGGCGTGGTTGTCTGCAGAGGTTGCAGCAAAGCACTCCAGCCTGGGAGACAGAGCGAGACCCTGTCTCAGAAAAAAAAAAAAAAAAGAAGAAGAAGAATTGGTAAATTTGATGAGTGTAATTACTTGGTCATTTGGTGAATTGATTCTTTCCATAAACTTGTTTTTCGCAAATGAGTTATTAGTTAGATTTGCCATTTGACAAATTGGCTGTTAGCAAATTATTGTCAGTGAATTGACCCCCCTCCTGCCTTATTTTAGCTCTCACTCTAGGGAGCTCACACTAAATGCTTACCTTAAAATGGCCTAAAGAGCTGCTGCTCCTCCGGAGGGACGTTTCACCAGCCCTGATAGAAGGTGCCGGCCAGATGCCCAGGGCATCAGCACCCAGGCAGCTCCAGACAGGCCAACCACGTATGACCAGTGTCCTGCCTCGCCTGTGCTTGTCATTCGGGAGCTGATTGATTTGTGTATTTCTTTATTTATTTCACACATACTAAGTGCTAAGAACTGTTTTTAAAAGCTTCATGAATATTAAATCACTTTTTTCAAGATGATCAACTCTGGTTTGGCCAGGCTCCCAGTCACTCTCTCATTCTCTTGTTCCTGCCATTTGAATGGCTTTTTGGCAGAGGACTGGCAAAGCGTGGGGTGAGGGCGGGGTGGCATAAGTTGCTCCAACAGCATTTGGTGAGTCTTTGGTGGATGGGGAGGTTGGAAATACCTGGAGAGGATTTATTCTCATCATATTGTCCTGGTTGGTCTTGAACTCCTGGGCTCAAGCCATCCTCCCTCCTCAGCCTCCTAAAGTGCTAGGATTACAGGCATGCGCCACCACACCTGGCCCCTAGATAGGATTTAATACACTCGGTAGAGGTAGGCATTCTAGGTTCTCTCCATCTCTGAGGACTAAGTGCTCTCTGTCTGACTCCTGTGGCAGGGCCTCTGTCTGCTCCTGCCATCCCCGCAGTGCTGGACATACATGCTCAGTGGGAAGCGTCTGTTGATTTGAGGGCAACCCCCTCCTCTTTTCAAAACCTATGAACCACCTGCTTTGCAGGCAAACTCCCCCGCTGGCCAGCGTTGAAATGGAAGCCATGGAGGCTCTGCCGGTGACTGGGGGGACCAGCAGCAGAGATGAAGACTTGGAAAACTGCTCTCACCACCTATGAAACTCGGGGAAACCAGCCCAGCTACGTCTGGAGTGAAGGAGCCTCTCTGCTTTAGCTAAAGACGACTGAGAAGAGGTGCAAGGAGGTGGGCTCCAGGAGCAAGCCCACCAGGCCTCTCAGACGTCCCAGCAGGATCTCACGGACTCCCGGGTCGGCGCCTCCTGCGCGAGGGAGCAGGTTCTTCGCATTCCCATGGGCACCACCTGCCTGTCGTGCCTTGGATCCGGGGCCCAGCTTCCCAGGAGAGACCAAAGGCTTCTGAGTAGGATTTTTATTTCATTACAGTGAGAGCTGCCTGGAATACATGTGGTAATGAAATAAAAACCCTGCCCCAAACCTTCCATCCCTCATCCTGACTTGCAGTTCTCAGAGAAAAGTGACATACCCAAAGCTCTCTGTCAATTACAAGGCTTCTCCTGGTGTGGGAGATGTCTACAGGGAAGACACCAGCGTTTGGGCTTCTAACCACCCTGTCTCCAGCTGCTCTGCACACACGGACAGGGACCTGGGAAAGGTGGGAGAGTTGCTGAGCCCAGCGAATCCTCTCCATTGAAGGATTCAGGAAGAAGAAAACTCAACTCAGTGCCATTTTACATATATATGCGTTTATATTTATACTTCCTTGTCTATTATAGCTATACATTATATATGATTTGTATTTTGACATTGTACCTTGTATAAACAAAATAAAACATCTATTTTCAATATTTTTAAAATGCACTAAGAGAATCACCAAGGAGAAATGTTCCACGTAAAGGAGGAGAAATAGTAGGAAGGCAGAGTCCAAGGTGACTGAGTTCAGGTGTTCTTTCCAGAAGGAGAAAAAGCCTTGCCTAAAGCTGGCTGCAGTCACAGTTTTGGGGAATTTCCTACAATTCCATGGAGGAGAAGCAGCATTATCTAATCCACACAGTGGCAAGTCCAGGCTCAGCTCCACGGTGGTATACACATCGTCTCTTCCCTTCTTCTTCTCTTACTTTCTTTGCTGCTTTTGACATTTATTTCTGAAATCATGGGCCTAACCCCACCTCCTCATTTTATAGATGAGGAAATTGAGGATTAGAGAAGTTGTTCTGCCCACAGCCACGAAGCTCGGTTAATGCTAGAGTTGGATCAGAGCAGGAGCTGGGACACTGGGTGCAGTGACTCACACCTGTGATCCCAGCACTTCGGGAGGCCGAGGCAGGAGGATTGATCGAGCCCAGGAGTTCAAGAACACCCTGGGCAACACAGAGAGACCCCATCTCTATAAAAAAATTTTTTTCTTGAAGCAGTCTTGCTCTGTCACCCAGGCTGGAGTGCGATGGCGAGATCTCAGCTCACTGCAACCTCTGCCTCCCAGGTTCAAGCAATTCTCCTACCTCAGTCTCCCAAGTAGCTGGAACTACAGGCATGTGCCACCACACCCTGCTAATATTTATATTTTCTTAGTAGAGATAGGGTTTTGCTATGTTGGCCAGACTGGTCTGAAACTCCTAATCTCAAGTGATTCACTCACCTCGGCCTCCTAAAGTACTGGGATTACAGGCGTGAGCCACGGCGCCCAGCCAAAATTTTTTTAAAAAACAAAAGTAATAAGGAGTGTAGGTGGGGCGGGAGGGGAGCAGCCCTGGCTGAAAACCAGCCACCAACTGCCCCTTGTACAGCCAGGGGGAAGAGGGAGTCACTGTGGGCATTTGGGACATGGGGTATGGGCATAGTGCCCGATCTACATGCCATCAGACATTCTCAAAGTGCCATTTTTCACCGACTTCTTTTTTTGTGGGGGAAGGGACAGAGTCTCACTGTGTCACCCAGGCTGGAGTGCAGTGATGCAATCTTGGCTCACTGCAACCTCCGTCTCAAGCAATTCTCATGCCTCAGCCTCTGGAGTAGCTGGGACTACAGGCACACACCACAACACCTGGCTAATTTTTGTTTTTTTTTTTTTTTTCCTTGAGACAGAGTCTTGCTGTGTCGCCCAGGCTGGAGTGCAGTGGCACAATCTCGGCTCACTGCAAGCTCCGCCTCCTGGGTCCACGCCATTCTCCTGCCTCAGCCTTCCCGAGTAGCTGGGACTACAGGTGCCCGCCACCATGCCCGCCTAATTTTTTGTATTTTTAGTAGAGCCGGGGTTTTGCCATGATGGCCAGGATGGTCTCTCAAACTTGTGAGCCCAAGCAGTCTGCCTGCCTCGGCCTCCCAAAGTGCTGGGATTACAGGCATGAGCCACCACACCTGACCATTTTTTTCACCGACTTCTGCCTGCCCTCAGCTTAGATGCCTTCATCAAAATCAGAGAAGGCTTCTCCACATGGCTGCTTGGGCTTCCTCACAGCATGGTGGGCTCAGGCTAGTCACACTGGCTGAAAGAACGTAGAAACTGCCAGGCCCCTGACACGCTGGTCCAGACACTGGCACACATCACTTTTGTGGCATTCTATCCATCGAAGCGAGTCGCAAAGCTGGCCCAGGTTCAAGCGGCCACGAATGATGAAAGGGAAGGAAGGAATCAACACGGGTCCTTTGGCACCCATCCACTGTGCCTTTCAGGACCATCAGGAAGTGCAATTGCCTTTCAGTCCTCAGCACTCAGTAGATGCCAGCAAATATTTGGGTGAATGAATGGGCAGAATGACCGGGAGGTCAGCATCTGCCAGGTGGTGGGAAGAGTCCGTCCTTTTTTATTTTTATGTTGAAATGGAAAGAATACACAGATCTCTGAAGGGTGACGGAAGCACCATATTCTAAATCTCAGCATCACACAATATACCCGTGTAACAACCTGTACATGTTCTCCTGAGTCCAAAATAAAAAAAGGAAGTTCTATAGCTGTGAGGCCTTCAGTCCCCATGGCTTCAGCTGCCACAAGTGTAAATGATTCACATCTCCTGCTCTTCCCTCATTCCCTGCCCTACACATTTGCCTTGAAGAAAAAGGATTGCTCTTCACCTTTTATATTTTGCCTTGATTTTCCTTGATCAAGAAATAAGACTTTTTTTTTTGAGACAAAGTCTTGCTCTGCTGTCCAGGCTGGAGTGCAATGGTGCAATCTCAGCTCACTGCAACCTCCACCTCCTGGGTTCAAGTGATCCTTCTGCCTCAGCCTCCCAAGTAGCTGGGATTACAAGCGTACACCACCACACCTGGCTCATTTTTGTATTTTTGGCAGAGACAGTGTTTCACCATGTTGGCCAGGCTGGTCTCGAACTCCTGACCTCAGATGATCCACCCGCCTCGGCCTCCCAAAGTGCTGGGATTACAGGCTTGAGCCACCGTGCCTGGCCTAGAAATAAGACTCTTAACTTCCCCCCCAACTTTTTTTAAACATTATTTATTCCCTTGTTTAGATGCAGATTTACATTTTCTTCCTGCCTGTCTAACTTTTAAAAATATATCTTGTGGTGTGACTTTCCCCGTTTAAACCCTCCTCCAGACATTAGGAAGTGGGAGAGCAGGGATCAAAAGACACCCTGTTTCTCACTGCCCACCCCTGTGTTCCCCAAGGACTTCTTCCTCTTGGCTGTGGCTGCCACCTCCTGGCTCGGAATTTCACAGCGCAGAGCAGACTCCCCGAGTACTGCGGGTTTGTCTCACCCCAGGGCTGTGCTCCTTGGAGGCAGGACCAGCCTGACCCAAATCACAGCCTCCCCCACCTCACACTGCCAGGCACTAATCAGAACTCAGTGTGTGCATATTTTAGGTAATATTAGGCACTATATTACCAGGGGGATTTAGTTGACACTTTTCTCCCCTAAGTGACTGTCTGTAAATCCACCCATTCTAGTGGTGCTGTTCTTAGCTGTTCAGGATGAAACACCCCCTCCTCTCCTGAAACTGTCCGTCCCTCATCCTGACTTGCAGTCCACAGAGAAAAGTGACATACCTGAGGCTCTCTGTCAATTACAAGCATCCTCCTGGGGTGGGAGATGTCTACAGGGAAGACACCAGCGTTTGGGCTCCTCACAATGACCCTGTCTCCAGCTGCGCTGCACGCACTGACAGGGAGCTGGGAAAGGTGGAGGAGATGCTGAGCCCAGTGAATCCTCTCCATCGAAGGATTCAGGAAGAAGAAAACTCATCTCAGCGCCATTTTACATATATATGTGTTTATACTTCCTTGTCTATTATATCTACACATTATATATGATTTGTATTTTGACATCGTACCTTGCATAAACAAAATAAAATATCTATTTTCAATATTTCAAAATGCACTGAAAGAATCACCAAGGATGGCCGGGTGCGGTGGCTCATGCCTGTAATCCCAGCACTTTGGGAGGCCAAGGCAGGTGGATCACCTGAGGTCAGCAGTTTGAGACCAGCCTGACCAACACAGTGAAACCCCATCTCTACTAAAAACACAAAAATTAGCCAGGCGTGGTGGCGAGCGCCTGTAATCCCAGCTATTTGAGAGACTGAGGCAGGAGAATTGCTTGAACCCTGGGGGTGGAGGTTGCAGTGAGCTGAGATCATACCCCTGCACTCCAGCCTGAGCGACACAGCGAGACTCCAATTCAAAAAAAAAAAAAAAAAATCACCAAGGAGAAATGTTCCACACAAAGGAGGAGAAAAAATGGGAATGCAGTATTCCACTGGGGCTCCTCCATCCTGTTGGGGTGCCTCATCGCCCACTGACACAGAGGGGCTGACCTCCCCTCTCCCTGCTCCCCCGTGCGTGGGTACCTGGCCTGGGTGGGGCCTCCAGGGCCTCTCAGCTAGACTACAAAGCTGTTGAATACAGAGAATGAAGAGCACAGAACTCACAGGGCAGTGCCCAGCAGTGGCCTCAGAAGCACTGACCGGCTGCTGGGCCTCCTGTTCCTGGGCTCTCCAGGCGTCTTTAGGTCCTAACCATATTCCAAACCTAAGCCTCCCATTTTCCGGGATTCTATGAGCCCCTCGTATCTTTCCAATACATTTTTTTTTCTTTATAATAGATTCCATTTTCATTACTTGTCACTGAAAAGTTCCTAGCTGATATGAAATTTGGTACCAGGAGTGGGTATTGCAAATTATGGAGAAGAGGGGAGATAAGGAATGTCTGCAGCTGGTTATCTGCCTTAGAGAGGACAGAAAAGAGCAAATGTTCTGATGATACGCAGAGACAGGAATGGAGCAGCCCAGGGAATTTGGTAATTAGTTCGCCAGGAGGTGCCTGGAATGTCATGCCTGCTGCAAGCCCAGATCTCAGACACTATGTTGCTTCCATCCTGAAATCGTATGGATACGAGAAATCTGAGGCCATAGTGGGTGGCTGCTTTTAATGGCACTGAAAAACTTAGAGAATAAGAAGTTCAAATCTCTAAAGTCTGAATTCAAGCCACAGGCTGAAACCTAAAGACTTCCTAGAACAACGTGGAATTTCATCCCTTACAGATGCAAGGCCGGGATATCTGAAAACCCATCTTAAGAGTCTGAGCCTTTGGCTGGGCGCAGTGGCTTATGCCTGTAATCCAAACACTTTGGGAGGCCGAGGCAGGTGGATCGCTTGAGTCCAGGAGTTCAAGACCAGCCCAAACGACATGGCGAAACCCCTGTCTCTACAAAAAATACAAAAATTAGCCAGATGTGGTGGCATGTGCCTGTAGTCCCAGCTACTCAAGAGGCTGAGGTGGGAGAACTGCTTCAGCCCAGGAGGTAGCAGTGAGCCAAGATCATGCCACAGCACTCCAGCCTGGATGACAGAGACACTGTCTCCAAAAAAAAAAAAGAGTCTAAGCTGTCAAGTTGTCGGAGGAACATTAGCTGAATCCACGGCCCCAGCAGGTTTCCCAGCCGAAGGGAGAGCACTGATTGGAGAAGGGTGAGGTTCCTGTACTGGATTAAAAATGTAGGGGGACATTTGGAGGACTCACAGGATCCCCCACCCTCCCTTGTCCTCAGAAGCAGCCCTCTGTTCTGCCTGACAGTGCTGCAACCTTTCCTCCTGCTCGAGGGGTCATCTTGCAAAAGGAAGTCTGTTCTGCTGATGATTTCCTCCCCCTGTCCCATTCTGCATGGGGAGAAAACTTTGCTGAGAATCCCAATCAGACCCTCAGGATCCCAGGAATCAGCCCGTTCCGTGGAAACGAGAGCTCCCCAAGGCTGGGCCGGGCCCTGCTGCAAGCACCTCCACCCCCACATCCCACCTGTAGCCTCCTCACAGGCCAAGCCCGTAGCCAATGCCCAAAATCCATGTCCTTCCTTCACAGTCTCCTACATCCAGCTCACCTTCCAGAACCAGATGAAGTTTACCTTCTCCAGGAGCCTCTGTTTTTTCAGTTTTGGAGGGTTTTTTTGAGACAGAGTCTCGTTCTGTCGCCCAGGCTGGAGTGCAGTGGCACGATCTTGGCTCACTGCAACCTCCGCCTCCTGAGTTCAAGCGATTCCCCTGCCTCAGCTTCCTGAGTAGCTGGGACTACAGGTGCGTGCCACCATGCCTGGCTAATTTTTGTATTTTTAGTAGAAACAGGGTTTCGCCATGTTGTCCAGGCTGATCTCGAACTCCTGATCTCAAGTGATCCACCCGCCTTGGCCTCCCATAGTGCTGGGATTACAGGCGTGAGCCACTATGCCCAGTTCCGGAGCCTCTGCTAATGACTCAATTGTACAAAATCATTTGCCTCTGAGCCTTCATAACACTTACTATCTGCGCTATTCCTGTGGCATCTGCAAAATACTATCTTTGTGCAGTGGAAAGAAGATAGAACTTAAAAGCCTGAGTGTCGAGCATCCGTTCTACCCTTTGCTGGCCCTGTCACTTGGAGGCACTACACGCACGGACATTGCCTCGTCTGTGTAGTGGGGATGACGGCACATGCACTCCCTTCCTAGAGGCGTGAGGGTCACAGGAGACCCTGGCGTCTGTCTCTCCCCTCGCTAGCCACTAGAGATCCTGACAGTTAAGCCTGGTACTAAGCCTCAAGAAGTTTACAGCCTGGTCAAAAAGAGAAGCATACCAGAACAAATACGAAACAAAACCTTACGCCACAAGCTAGCAGATAATCACAAGCACACACACTAATGGGACACGAGCCCAATAAAGGCAGAAATGGCTCCAAGGCCTGGAGGCTTGAGGAATGCAGGACGTCAGTTGGAAGGATGGGTGGAATTTAAATAAACGGGCAGGGAGCATTCTAAATGGGGGAGGGATGGAGGCAAAAACCCAAACAGGAAATTGAGCAACACATTCAGGAAAGACAGAGTATGGCTGTTGGGCAGCCAGGTCAACCAGACGGCAAGGCAGGGGTTGGCCGGGGAAGCACCGCGCCGCCCCGCACGCCCTGCATCCTCGGGTCCTGGGAGGGCTGCTCAGTAACCGGAAGGAAAATGAAACTGAAAAAGAGCAAGGGTCCCGTAGGATTGAACACAGTCGGTGAACCTTGCGCCGTCTGCCTCAAGTCCCCGCTTGGCAAAACCACTCCCTCCTGGTGGACACCCTCACCATGAAGGTTAGTGCTTCTCTTTCTAAAGCTGTGTCTTCATTCCTCTGGGCAGAGAGCAAGCAGTCTTAGTTACAGAAGTGTATAACTGGGTGCCATGGCTCACCTAGGGTCCCAGCTACTCAGGAGTCTGAGGTGGGAGGATCGCTTGAGCCCAGGAGCACGAGGCTGCAGTGAGCGGTGATCGCGTCACTGCACTCCAGCCTGGGTGACAGAGTGGGACTCTTGTCTCCAAAATAATTCAAAAATGGGGTGTAATCTTCAAAACCTCCTTGTTGTTAATGCCACCCAGAGGGTACTCAAATTGCTGCCAGGTTCCCTGGGCTGCAGGGGCTGCGGGTGTTTTCCAAGTGTTCTGGGAAGCCCTGGTGGCTGCAGAGGCACCTGAGGGGCTGCCACAGGCGGGGAGCGGAGAAGGAACTCTGGGTGCCCATCCCCGTCCTGAGTGACCACAGCGGCTGCATTTGTTAACTAGAAGTAAAATTAAGCCTAAAGAATTCCATGGCTAAGAACATCTGAAAGCCTCCCATGCTATTAAATATTTATTTTATTGTTCATCCTGGACTCCATAGGCAGATGCTTTAAAAAAAAAAAAAACTGATCTTTTGGAAGAGTTCTAACTCCAACTCTTCACATAGTGGTAGTGGAAATACTATGGATTTGGGATTGAACTTGAGTTTTCATCCAAGCTCTGCTCTGTGATACTGAGCACAGTGGGCCCAGCCCAGTGACTCTTCAGAGCCTGTTTGTTCATCTGCAGATGGCGGCTGTCATCTGCCTCCCAGGTTTGCTGTGAGGACTGAGGGAATTCACGTACACAAAGGCCCGATAGTGTCTACCTGCAGGAGGCTCCTAATAAACATTGAGTTCACTTCCTTAATGAGGTATCTTTACTTACAGGGTAATCAGCACCTGCCCCTTCCTTTGCAAATACATTCCCACTTTTTTAGGATTTATTCTTTCACCCAGCTGTGTGCATCATGGAACGCTGACCTCATCCCAAGCTCCACGAAATAAAACCCTGATGATTTGAAGCCATTCTTCCTTACTATATGATTGGCTTAGCAGTGGGCAGGTAGCCCAGTTCTGACCAATATGTGACTCAGCTGGAGAAGCCAGTGGGAAAGGCTTTCTTGCTCCTGTTCCCAGACAAAACCAGGTCCAGCTGCTTGTTCTCATGGTCCAATAACAAGCTGCAGACAGAGTGGGGAAGAAGGGAGTTTATTTCTGCAGCCGGTTACAGGGAGAAGGTCAGAGTAACTCACCAGACTAATTTAAAATTATACGTTTTTTTTCAGTGCTTATACACATTTAAACCAGATGCCTATGTGCAGGAGTACACCTCCAAGCTGAAGTATATTCCTCTGTTTAATCTTTCACTAGGATCTGGGGTCTGGAAAATTACTTCAGAGCCTTGAAAAATTACTTCATTTTTTTCTTTCTTATGTTAGAGGGAGGGTCTCACTATGTTGCCCAGGCTGGTCTTGAACTCCTGAGCTCAAGCGACCCTCCTCCCTTAGCCTCCCAAAGTGCTGGGATTACGGGCGTGAGCCGCTGCTCCTGGCCCAATTACTTAATTTAAAGTGGATCCTGGTACAAGGTATACAAGAACGCCTCCATTATTTTAATTAAACTCTAAGGTTTGAGAGAAAGCCCAGGTGGGGTCTTAATCGACTTGTTTTCACACTCTAGCCTTTGTACTAAGGCACCAGTTTCTCCAATTTTCCATGTTTAACTTATATATTCCCCAGAGTTATAGTAAGGTGTTGGTGAAGGCTGGCTGCTCTGGTTGCTAATAGAGACCCGGCCTGCCACACTCCTGAGACACAGAAGACCAGCCTATCCCTCCCTTGCCTCCCGTGACACTGCCCTGCAGGTGGCTGGCCAAGAGAAGCCTGCCCGGTGATGCTGAGGCACGGAACTGAGCAGAGGAGGAAGGAACGCCTGGGAGCAGCTGAGCCGAGCCCCTGCCACCAGCCGCCTCCGCACGCCCGTGGAATCAGCACTTTCTGCTTCCCGCCCCTGAGAGCCTTGCTCTGGAGCCACTCACAGCCAATTAAGTGGGGAGGTTGTAAGAGACTCTAAAATACGTGGAGCTGGCTGAGGACGCGGGCCCGACCCCATTATGTGTGTGAGGCCACTGATTAAAGAGTTATCTGTCACCAGGTGTCGCCAATTTGTGGGGAAGCTCTCTCCATGTGACCTCCATGCTACTTATTTTTTATTTTATTGTTCATCCTGGACTCCAAAGGCTGATGCTATTTTTTTTTTTTAATGTGATCTTCTGGAAGAGTTCTAACTGCAACTCTTCACATAGTGGTAGTGGAAATACCATGGGTATTAAAAACTAAAGCATTTCTTAATCTGTGGGGTCCAGATTAGGAAAACGTGTATTAGGAAAATGATTACTTAAAAAAAAAATAAAAAATTCAGGCCGGGCATAGTGGCTCACGCCTGTAATCCCAGCACTTTGGGAGGCTGAGGCAGGTGGATCACCTGAGGTCAGGAGTTCAAGACCAGCCTGGCCGACATGGTGAAACCCCGTCTCTACCAAAAATACAAAAATTAGCTGGTTGTGGTCACATATGCTTGTAATTCCAGCTACTCGGGAGGCTGAGACAGGAGAATCGCTTGAACCTGGGAGGCAGAGGTTGCAGTGAGCGGAGATCTCGCCACTGCACTCCAGGCTGGGTGACAGAGTGAGGCTCCGTCTCAAAAAAAAAAAAAAAAAAAAAAATTCAGAACCACTGAATTGTACATTTAAAAAAGGAAGAAAAGAAAAATCCAGGATGTCAGCACTGTGCTGGCCACTTCCTGGGGCCCTCAGTGAGTTCCTTTAAAAGACGGGTTAGGGTGACAGAGGCCAGCCTGGAAATGGACAGGAAACGCCAGCCTTTCCGCCGCGGTCCAACTTGAACAGACGCCCTCATGGCAGCAGGAGAGCCCTGCAGGGTTGAGGCAGGAGGGTGACCGGGGTTAGTCTTCATTGTAAGATTGCAGGTCCCTCTAGATGAGACCAAGTTGGGCCAGGGCAGAGGCACAGAGCAACATAGACGACAACTGGTCCAGGAGGCAGAACAGTAGAGGGTCGCGGGTGGGTGGGTGGGTGGTGCACCCTGGAGGCCGCGTGGAGCTTCCCAGTGAACTGGCATGAAGAAAAGGATCACAGCCCGATGGTGGTGCTGTTTCCGGAGGTGGGGAAGGGTGTGTGGAGGAGCCAGCCGGGCTCGGAAGGAAATCAGGGGCTGCGTCTGGGACATGGCAGGGCTGAGATGTCAGGAGACAGCAAATGGAGTGATCGACTGGCGACCTTGGCGTTTGAGTGGGAAGCCCCCCTCCCTCCACCTAACCTACCTCTCAGGCCAGGCCACTAGGGATAAAACACACATAGGTCCCCAGTGAGGAGGAACGCAGGGGACGGCACCTCCTGGGCCCTCTTGGAGAACCTGTCCCTTAAGTAAGCTGGGCAGAGGGAGAGCCCCTGCCGGCTAAGGGAGCCCTGCCCCCGACACCAGCCCAGCTGTGCAGAGGTGCCTTGGCGAGGGGTGTGCATGTAGCACCGTCTTCATGTCTGGGCAGGGAGCTGGAGGAACCCTGCCTGCCTTGGTTCAGACGTCTCTACCGCACCCACTCACTGCAAATGTAGAGTGATCAGCTTCCAGGCTCTCGGTGTACCCCACATTGCTAAAGCCAGGGGTTCAGGGTAACTAGGAAGGACTGAAGGGCAGGGATGAGACTTGAAAAACATATTAAATTGCTAAGTCTGATTCTAGAGGTATCAAAGTCCCTTTGTGATCCAGTGAGTTGCTCCCAGACACAGACCAAACGCCACTACAGGACGGAAGCTGGGCAGGCAGCATGACAGTGACCAGCTTCCCAGGCAGGAAGGTCCCACGGGGGTGCCGCACTGCCTTAAGTTTATTAAGCTGTGTCTGAGTCCACCATGTGACATCTCTGCCCTCATGCCTGGGCTGCTAAAGGAAAAACACCAGCTAAAAGGATGGTGTTTGATTTCAACTGGGAGGGTCCTGCCCGGCACACCTGTGTTTTCTGTCACCTTCCACTCCATTCCCTTCTATGTCCATCCCAAACGCTAAATCCAGCACTTTGGGAGACTGAGGCAGGAGGACAGCTTGAGCCCAGGAGTTTCAGACCAGCCTGGGCAACAGAGCGAAACCTCATCTCTACAAAAAATAAGCAAAAATTAGCCGGGCATGGTGGCATGCACCTGTAGTCCCAGCTACTTGAGGGGCTGAGGTGGGAGAGCCACTGGGCCTGGAGGTCAAGGCTGCAGTGAACTGTCATTGCACCACTACACTCCAGCCTGAGTGACAGAGTAAGACCCTGTCTCAAAAAAAAAAAACAGAAAATTATTGGGTGAGAGCAACCTAAACTTCCTCCCTAACCACTTACGATGTGCCCCTTTCTCCTTCATCTCTCCCGTCCCAATCCCTCTCACCTGGCTTCCATCTTTCCTTTCTGAATTTGCTTCCTCTCAACACATAACCCTGCACAAACCTCTCTCGTTTTAAAAGCAAAAACCCCTCCCTAAGGCCATGTCATCCCCTACCCACTTCTTGCCTCTTGCCAGCCTTGCTTCCTGAGAACTAGTCTACGCACTGTCCGTAGCTTCACCTCCCACTGGTATTTTACGGTTCTATCATACAGACACATAGTTTAGAGCCAATAGTTATGTAAGACACCTACCAAAAAGCCCCTCCACCTGCCCATTCCCCCTCCCAAAAGGAAACATTTAGAAATCTTTCTGCTGAGTGTCTCGGTGTGTGATATGCGTCTCCAAGATGTCACTAAATGATGGGCTCACATGGGCTTCTGTTTCCATGTTTGAGTTTCAGGCACTGTGACTGACTTCCTGCCACAGAGGCTGAGATTCGGCTTGTTCACTCCACATGTGCACACAGCTCCTACCTGCAGAACACGCCACCCTTATGAAGGCCACGAAAGCAGGTACACTCCACTGAGCTGGCGGGGGTGGGGGTCAACTACAGTTCTCTCCTACACAACCTGTTGCCTTTCAGAGGACTAATCATTACCTTTTTCCCCCCAGGCTACCTCCTGCGCTCTGTCACCCAGGCTGGAGGTCAGTGGTGCAATCATGGCTCACAGCAGCCTCAACCTCCCAGGCTCATGCCATCCTCCTGCCCCAGCCTCCCAAGTAGCTGGGAACAAGACATGTGCCACCACACCTAATGTTTCATACTTTTTGTAGAGATGGGGTCTGCCTATGTGGCCCGGGTTGGTCTTGAACTCCTGGGCTCAAACAATCCTCCCCCCTCAGCTTCCCAAAGTGCTGTGATCACAGGTGTAAGCCACCACGCCTGGCCAATGTGGGCCTATTTTCACCCATTGTCCTGGGCACTTAATGACTCATTTCAATCCAGAAACCCTTACCATCAGCTTCAGGTAATTTTCATAATTAAAAAAAAATGTTTCGGCCAGGTACGGTGGCTCACGCCTGTAATTCCAGTAGTTTGGGAGGCCGAGGTGGGCAGATCACAAGGTCAGAAAATGAGACCATCCTGGCCAACACAGTGAAACCCCGTCTCTACTAAAAATACAAAAAATTAGCCGGGCGTGGTGGCATGTGCCTGTAGTCCCAGCTACTCAAGAGGCTGAGGCATGAGAATTGCTTGAACCCGGGAGGTGGAGGTTGCAGTAAGCCGAGATCACATCACTGCACTCCAGCCTGGGCAGCAGAGAGAGACTCCGTCTAAAAAAAAAATGGGGGAGGGGGGAGGGATAGCATTGGGAGATATACCTAATGCTAGATGACGAGTTAGTGGGTGCAGCGCACCAGCATGGCACATGTATACATATGTAACTTACCTGCACATTGCGCACATGTACCCTAAAACCTAAAGTATAATAATAAATAAATAATTAAATTTGAAAAATTCCTTAACTCTGTTGTCCATTTTCTCTTCCTGCAATTCCCATTTACAGATGCTCAACTTCTTAAATTGGTTCCCTAGTTTTCTTTTTTTTTTTTGAGACAGGCTCTCGCTGTGTCACCCAGGCTGGAGTAGGGTGGCACAATCTCAGCTCACTGCAACCTCCACCTCCCGGGCTCAAGCCATTCTCCAGCCTCAGCCTCCCAGGTAGCTGGGATCACAATTGCATGCCACCACACCCAGGTTATGTTTTGTAGATGGGTTTGGCCATGTTGGCCAGGCTGGTCTTGAACTCCTGAGCTCAAAGCGATCCACCTGCCTCAGCCTTCCAAAGTGCTGGGATTACAGGCGTGAGCCACCACATTCAGCCTCTAACTACTTCTCAATCTTTGTTTTTGCTCTACTTTCTAGATTCTCAACTTATTCTTTTAACAGTTCTACTGGGTTTCTTTCATATTTTTTTCTCCAAAATTTTATTTTTTTTTTTAGACGAAGTCTTACTCTGCGTCCCAGGTTCAAACGATCCTCCTGCCTCAGCCTCCTGAGTAGCTGAGATTACAGGCACACGCCACCACACTCGGCTAATTTTTGTATTTTTAGTAGACACAGGGTTTCACCATGTTGGCCCAGGCTGGTCTCGAAATCCTGATCTCAGATGATCCACCGGCCTCAGTCTCCCAAAGTGCTGGGATTACAGGTGTGAGCCACTGCGCCCAGCCCCAAATATTCTTTTATACATATCTATCCTGCTACTCCATGGAATGCACTACCTCCTCCATTCTCTGAATGTGTTAAAGATATTTAGATGTTTTCTTCTCCCTGTACAGACAGTTTGCTCCAAGTTGATTCTTAGGGGCCGGGTCATCTTCAGATGTTTGATGACCCTGATGCCTCCAGGATCACTGCTGCCTCCTTCCTGTTGTCTTTGCCCTTAAGGGTTAAAACACACACACACACACACACACAACTTTTACTGCCCTTACAGTATGGCTTCAGAAAGAAACCATAAATGAACACATACATCTTAGCCCTCAAATTTTTCACTCACGTTAGGCCACAGCGGTCGGCTTCTCACCTCACTGAAACTGATCAGCTAATGTCAGCTGACCTTGATAGTGCCAGTTAAACATCTGCCCACCCTTGTTTATTTGGTCTCTTTACTGCACTGGATGCTGAAGATCCCCTTTTCCTGAACTCCCTCCTCTCTGGAGCTCAGTGGTGCTCCATCACGAGGCTCCTCTGGATCAGCTGTCGCTCTTCTTAAACCTTCTTCCTCTCTTCACCCCAAGCCTCGTGTCCACTGGCTTTGCTTCTCAGCCCTCTGCTCTTCTCATTCTCTATACTCTCCCGGATTAACTCAGCGAAACCCTTCAAACTGCACCACCACCTACACACCGACAACTCTGAAGTCCCCAGGTCCAGCCAGGCCCTTTGCTGCAAGACATGTGTTCACCCAACAGCCTCCTAGATGGTTCCACTCAAGATGCTGAAAACCAAACTGATCACTGCATTTACACAAACCTGCTATAGCTCCCATTTTCCCTGTCTCAATGAAGACGACCTCTACCACCGAGTGCCCCTATCATGATCCCAGTACTCCAGAAATCCGACCGATTCTACCTTCTAAACATCAAGAGCAGAAGTTTCCAAACTTAGCATGCATGAGCACCACTTGTCAGGCTTGTTATGTAGCAACAGCTGGGACTCAACCCTGGAGTTTCTGATCCTGTAGGCCTGGTGTGGGGACTGGACATTTTTATTTCTAACAAGTTCCCAGGTGATGTTGCCGCTGCTTGCTGGAACCACACTTTGAGAACCACTGATCCTCACATCCGTTCCCTCCTCACCAGGCCCCACAGGTGCTGTGGTCCAGCCCATCTGGGGTCATTTCTTGCTGAGATTATGATCCTGTTAGCCTTGTAATTTATCTGACCTCCTTAAAACACTATTATTATTATTATTTGAGACAGCGTCCCACTCTGTCACCCAGGCTGGAGTACGGTGAGCTGTAAGGTGACCATGGCTCGCAGCCTCAACCTTGGGCTCTAGCAGTCCTCCTGCCTTGGCTGGACTCAGTGCTGGGGTTACAGGTGTGAGCCACTGCTCCCGGCCAAAGACTCATTTTTGATGCCTCCATTCCCACCCAAGACATCACGTCTCATACTCTGCTTCCTGTGTCATGTGAACAGTGACAGTGCTGTAGGAAAGAGTAAGCTGGAAAAAGAGAAGGTTCAAAATGACAGTGCTGACGCAGACATCACACAGCGGTATGCCAGTGCTATGGTGCCTGTTTAATTGAAATCTTGTAATAAAAGTTTAAATACATAAAATGTTTGTTTTTTTTTTTATCAAAAGAACATCCCCCACTTCCCCGACCAGATACGTCCGGACGGGAGGCAAGTGGAGACTGGCTGTCTGTAGGGAGTGGAGAAATGGCAGGTCCAGCTTGGGCTGGTGTCCTCTTCCTCAGAAAGTGCTGTGGGTGAACCCAGAGTCTCAGGGAGCAGGAGCCCCCACTGCTGGCTTTCTTCACGCGGGGTCCTCGGCAAGCTGCTCTGCGCTGCGGAGAACGTGCGCCTTATCCTCAGAAGACGAGGAAGAGCAGGGCCTCGTGCCGGGGCAGCACGATGTTCTCCACAGTGCGCTCCATGGCGCGCACCTGCTCCGGGGAGGCCGTCAGGAACGCCAGGGGCCCGATGCGCTGCTCCGCGCAGGAGTGGCAGAGGTAGCCCCCCTTGTTTTCCTTCCTGTTGCTCTGTGGTGATGGACAAGAGAGAGAGCTAAGGGGAACAACCAAAGAACATGGATTTTCCAGCAAAAAGCGTGGAGTTATCATCACAGCTGCCCAGGGACAACGCATTTGGATTCTGATGTTTTCAGAGGGGTGCACATCCTCAGAGTAACACCTCCCACAGCACCACCAACTAGGTGGCCTCAATGCCCCCAAATTCCCTGAGCTCAGAAACAGCCATTCATCCAGTCAAGATAAAGAACCAAGAAAAGCTGCGCTGGGACCCCAGGGAACAGCTCTCCCTCTAAGCGTGTGTCACAACCCTGCCTCCCAGACCTGCGGCTTCAGCATAGCCAGGCAGCATCACGTGCCCTGACCTCTGACCCCGGGGCAGACCACACACCTCTTGTGCCTCATATGAAAAGCCCCTAATCAAGGATCACACAGCTCTCTCTTCTCTCCTCACCTACAACCCAGATAAGCACAGAGCTCACAAGCAAAAAATGCAAATGGCTGAATTAAGTTCCACAGACAGCAGACGTACATAGGTGATGGGCAGCTTCTTCATGGTGAGGACGGTGTCAACAGGGATGGCATTGTTGCACTGTCCCACGCAGCAGCGCACCACGCCTGTTTTTAAGACATTGCTTGTCAGCTCTGCTTGCAAGAAGTACTCCTGAGAAGGAAAGAGCGAGAAAGAGAGTCATGGCGATACCTCCGTTAGGGTCTACTGGAAACACTGACAGTTGCGGCTCTGTGAGAACCCTTTAGATGCACTTTAAGTCCCAGAGAGAAAAATGCTGCCTGCCCCGTTCTCCCTTAGTTTCTCTAACTTTTCCCTGCCTCCAAAGCTATCGACAGTCCAACTGACAGTCCAATTGCTTTTTAAATATATATATATTTAACGGATAAACATGCAAAACTATTGCCTGTAATGACATTTCCAGAATATTACTGGATTTTATTTTATGCTAAGGTATCCCCAGCTCAATCTTCAGAAAATTATTTGTGTATTCACATTATAAGCCAGGTAGGCAACACAGACGACATGAAGAAAACTTGCCCCAAACATCCCTGCATATTTCCACCGTACCGTGCTGCTGGCTGTGCTAGTGAGCAAATGACAGCCTCGCTAAGCCTGTGTCTTTATCCATAAATGCAGATGGCACGGTGCCTGCTTCAGGTGGCTGCTGAGGAGAAGAAACCCTTCAATGCATGCAAAGCACTCATGCCTGGCACACAGGGAGCACCCAGAGGAAGCATTAGTGACCTCCCAGGCTGGAAACACCATAAGGACAGGGCACTGTCAGCTTCTCTGCTGCCCCGTGGGGCTCCACATCACAGACTGATATGCTAGCAGGACTGCACACATCTGCTGCCCAGGAAAGGATGGTTTCGTATTTTCTGGATTATGACCAGTTATTGATCTAATTATTCTACAATCTGTGTCCTACATTTTGATTTATTTGGTCTTTTCTCTTAGAGGGCCTGCCTACCAGCTATGAAAAAGAACAGAAAACCACCATGCAAACACTCCAGTTATGGCCAACAAGTACTAACAGCTGACGAGGTGAAATCCTATCTGAAGTCACAGATTTTGCTGAAGTCCCTTGGACTGTCATCTCAATTTCCTTCCCCAGAGACAGCCAAGACCATGAACCTGGCGAGGTCCCTCCAACCCACGGTGAAATAGCTTCTCGTTTACACATGTGTCCAAGGACACAGGTCTCCTTTTATAGATGTCTAATTTACATGAATGTTACATTTCTGGCTTCCTACTCACCTAGTTTTTCTAAAATGCTGTAGAGGACTCAGTCACAGCACTCTCTTGTATTTTATTTACCCATTCCCTTGCTGTGGTTACTCAGTTGTTTCCAAACTATTTCCAACAATGCAGCAATGAACATCCTTGTACCTGACTGCCCTGTCCATTCCAGAAGTTTCTCCAGGGCTAGGCTCTCAAACCGTTTTTGACGCAGTTACCATTATAATGCTATACACACATACGCACATATGTAAGAAACACACATATGGAAGAAAAGTTTCACAACACATGATTTAACCTAACATGCAGTGTTCTCTGATTTCTTTAGATTTTATGCCATTTAACTCTTTTTAAGCCTCTCATAACCCACTAGATTAACTGTTTTTATTTATATAAATTTAAGGGGTGAGGGTCACATCTGTAGTTCCAGCACTTTGGGAGACTGAAGTGGGAGGATCACTTGAGCCCAGGAGTTCGAGACCAGCCTGGGCAACATGGCAAAACCCTGTCTCTACCAAAAATACAAAAATTAGCTAGGCATAGTGGTGCACACCTGTAATCTCAGCTACTCGGGAGGCTGAGGTTGCAGTGAGCTGAGATCGTGCCACTGCACTCCAGCCTGGGCAACAGAGCAAGACCCTGTATCTAAACAAATAAACAAAAATAATCTAAGATTCTGTGAGACCAAGAAGCTGTCTTTGGCTGGACATAGTGGCTCAAGCCTGTAATCTCAGCAATTTGGGAGGCCAAGGCAAACGGATCACTTGAGGTCAGGAGTTCGAGACCAGCCTGGTCAATATGGGTGAAACCCCATCTCTACTAAAAATACAAAAATTAGCCAGGCATGGTAGCTCACGCCTGTAATCCCAGTTACTCTGAGGCTGAGGCCTGAGAATCGCTTGAGCCCAGGAGGCAGAGGCTGCGGTGAGCCGAGCAAGATGGCACCACTGCACTCCAGCCTGGGCTACAGAGGGAGACTCCATCTCAAAAAAAAAAAAAAAAAAAAAAAGCTGTCTTTGAAACGTAACTTCATGTCACTTAACACCCCAACAATGTAATAATTTCCTTCACTTTCCCAAAACTTAAAGAAACAAATGAACAAAACGGCTTCTGGTGATTCTATTAACTATATTTTCTAAGGGGGAGGGGTCAAAGAAAAAGAAGGTTGCCCTGCTCTTGGGAGATAAAGGGGCTTATCGTTCTAGGCAGCACAGGAAGCAATGGCTCGCTTTTTATCTCCAAAACACCCCCGTCCGTGGCTCCACCATTTTTAACCGCTTTCCTAGCCCCTGAACTATGGCCCAACTCGGGATCTTCATTATCCCCATGGCCTTCCCTCCTGGGCAGAGACTGGACTCGACACTTCCGAAACAGGGTATCCCCAAACTTATTCACAGGCTGTGATCAACAACAACATAAAAGACTGGACATGGTGGCTCACGCCTATAATCCCAACACTTTGGGAGGCCGAGGCGGGTGGATCACTTCAAGTCAGGAGTTCGAGACCAGCCTGGCCAACACGGTGAAACCTTGTCTTTAACAACAACAACAACAACAAAAAAAACAAAAAAAAAATTAGCCAGGTATGGTGGTATACACCTGTACTACCAGCTACTTGGGAGGCTGAGACAGGAGAACAGCTTGAACCCGGGAGGCAGAGGTTGCAGTGAGCCAAGATCACACCACTGCCCTCCAGCCTGGGCGACAGAGCGAGACTCTGGTTTTTTTTTTTTTTTTTTAAAAGCAGAGTGCCTCCCCCTCTCACAAGGTCTTACAGCCTTTAAAAATCTGTTCCCACAAATAGGCAGTTTTTCTGGGACTTCCTCGCAGGACCCCTGAGGGCAGACAGCCCAGCCCAGTCTCAGTAATGGGGAAGTATTTATCTAGATTCTGTATTATTTTCTTCTATGGGGAAAACAAAATGCATGCAGCAACCAAATGACAACCTTCCAATTAGCTTTAAAAAGTCTACTTCACTTTTTTGTGTTTGTTTTGAGACAGAGTCTCACTTTGTTGCCCACACTGGAGTGCAGTGGCATGATTTCAGCCTACTGCAACCTCTGCCTCCCGGATTCAAATGATTCTCCTGCCTCAGCCTCCTGAGTAGCTGGGATTACAGGCATACGCCACTACGCCCAGCTAATTTTTGTATTTTTAGTAGAGACAGGGTTTCACCATGTTGGCCAGGCTGGTCTTGAACTCCTGATATCAAGTGATCCGCCCTCCTAGGCCTCCCAAAGTACTGGGATTACAGGTGTGAGCTACTGCGCCGGGCCTGTTTCACTCTTATGCATACAACTGGTGGGACTCTAAAGTGATAACAATCTCCATGAAAAAATTGGCAACATCTAGAAAAGTCACACTTGGCCAGGTGCAGTGGCTCATGCCTGTAATCCTAGCACTTTGGGAGGCCGAGGCAGGGTGATCACTTCAGCTCATGAGTTTGAGACCAGCCTGGGCAACTCATGCCCAGACGGGGCGAAACCCCGTCTCTACAAAAAATACAGAATTAGCCAGGTGTCGTGGCACACACCTGTAGTCCCAGCTGCTCGGGAGGCTGAGGTGGGAGGATGGCTTGAGCCTGGGAGGCGGAGGTTGCAGTGAGCCAAGATTGTGCCACCATATTCCAGCCTGGGTGACAGAGCCAGGCCTTGTCTCAAAAACAAAACAAAACAAAACAAAACAAAAACAAAACAACAGAAAAGTCACACTTGCATTTATCTTTACCCAGCAATTCCACTTCTAGAAATGCATGCTGAAGATGCACTGACAAAAACAGAAATGACCTGTGCATAAGATTGTGCAATGCAGCATTATTAATGAAAGCAAAAGGCTGGAAGTGACCATTTCCATGAGCGAGGATGGCATGAATCATAGTGCGTCAACACAGAACACTATGCAGCTGACCAAGGGGCGAGAGAGCTCTGTGAGCTGATAAAGAGGGATTTCCTGATTTGGGTAGGACAACAAGTAAAAGAATAAAAGGCCAAAAAATAAAAGAGTAAAAAATAAATAAAAGAGTGATTCCCATGGCTTCTAAGTGACAAAGCAAAGTACACAACAGTGTATCTGAAATGCTACCTTCTGTGGAAAAGGAGAATATGAAAATACCTACGAATCTGCTAATACTTGCATAAAGAAATACTGAAGGATTAATCGCTAATTGTTTAAAATAACTACCAATGGTGGAGGCAGAGAACAGTCTGAAGTGAACAGGGAGGTAATGAGACTTCTCTTATCACAAAGTTCTGACCTTTTTTTTTTGAGACAGGGTCTCACTCTGTCACCTAGGCTGGAGTGCAGTGGCACAATCTCAGCTCACTGCAATCTCCGCCTCCTGGGTTCAAGCGATTCTCCCACCTCAGCCTCCTAAGTAGCTGGGGCTACAGGTATGCACCACCACGACTAGCTAATTTTTCTGTATTTTTTGGTAGAGACAGGGTTTCGCCATGTTGGCCAGGCTGATATCTAACTCCTGACTTCAAGTGATCTGTCTGCCTCAGCCCCGCAAAGTGCTGGGATTACAGGGGTGAGCCACTGTGCCCAGGCGCAAGGTTTTGACTTTGAAAACATTAACAGGCCTTACACATCAAAAAAGATCATTAAATCAAAAAGAAGCAAAGCAATCCCTGTAGGTATTATGAATAAACTACATGTCTAACTGCAAATTAAGTTGGTAATAAAACCACAAAAGCAAAAAGGACTTACTTTAAGTGACTTCAGAACATGATATTTTGACTAATAAATACATCATTCATGGAGAAATGGAGCTGTTAGGAAATCTTCAAGTCCAGTCAGTATTCCATTAATACTGGCATTATTTTGAATATTATTTTTAAATACATAGAATAGTATCAATAAGTAATAAATACTGTTAGGAACCAAGATTTCAGTGTATGAGAAAATATTCAAGTGTGAGAAAAGAAGTAAAATTCCTTTCATGTTAAATGTGAATTAGATTATGGAACAAAATTTATGAGGGCTGAACATGTGAAGGGCTAAAGCCTCTGACAATGCAGATACAGTGCAGCTTTTGAAACCCAGGAGAATGAAGAGAACATGTGTAAACAGTATCATTTTTCAGCACTTACTGATGGCGGTGCATACCTGGTTAAAAAGAAAAAAAAAAAGGTGCAGTTGTGCAACAAAGCAAGGTAATGCATATCTGTTGAGATGGCAGTTACCCTCAGAAAGGAGGGAGGGTGCTACGATGGCCAGGGGCCACCAGGACAGCTCCATGATGGCTGGCAGATCCCATCTTCTAATCTGGTGGATGCTCGCAACATCATCATTTTAAACTGCTATATGCTGTTTTATATATTTGTGTTATATTTAACAACAAAATGTTGAAATTTGCCTGGTGTCACACCTATAATCCCAGAACTTTGGGAGGCTGAGGTGGGAGGATCACTTAAGCCCAGGAGTTCAAGACCAGCCTGGGCAACATAGTGAGACCCTGTCTCTACAAAAAAAAAAAAAAAAAAAAATCAGCCAGGTGTGATGGTGCACGCCTGTGTTCCCAGCTACTTGGGAGGCTGAGGTGGGAGGACTGCGCCTAAGGCCAGGAGGTTGAGGCTGCAGTGAGCCATGATCGTGCCACTGCACTAAAGCCTGGGCAACAGAGTGAGACCCTGTCTCTTTGAAACAAATAAAGTTTAAAAACTGGGATTGGGATTATCAGTATGAACCACTGGTTTTTTTTCTTTCTTTTCAAAAATACACATTTCCTAGCTGTGCCTCTTTGAAAGATGAGCAATCAGCATCACTAACAGGGAAAAACTAACCTGCTCATAAGGAGGCTGTGAGCCTCCTTATGTGACGAGGCAAAGCACGAAGCCCTCTCCGGCCTCCCACGGGGCACGCCTGCCAAGACTCAGGCTTGAATCTAATTAAGCCTCTGCGGCTAACTTCCAGTTACTGGAAAGCCAGGACAGGTAATGATGGCAGAACATGTTACACAACCACACCGGGAAGCAAACCAAGAATGGGGACGCTCCATAGGACGAATGACCCAGTTTATGCAATGAGACAAGAGCATGGGAAAAGCAGGGAGGGAGTCCCGTACAGCTCTCTAGTTAACTTAAGAGACAAGCAACCAAATGTTGGTTTGGACTCTGACTTGAACAAATCAACTGTAAAAAAGCATTTCTGAGACAATCATAAAAGTGTAATTATGGATCGGGTAGTAGAGGCCACATATTATAACATTTATAAAATACGAAAATGGCATGGTAGTTACGGGAAAAAAAAGGACATATTTTTTGGAGATGTATACATATAGGTATGATTTGTGTATGAGTGTTCAGTGTGTTGCTTTTACTTTTTAATGTCTCAAAATTTTCATAAGCAAAAACGAAAAGTCCTGTGTAGTCCATGTTGTGAGATGATATCACTGCTCTGTAATATCCCACATGGTTCTACCAATTGACAATGTGGTTTTGTTACAGGCCTAACCACTTCTGTAACACGACTTCCATGAGAAAACCATACTGGAGGGTCTAAAAAAGTACTTATAAACCAAAGTTTACACAAAAATGTTTGTATAGGTAGAGACTATTTGTACACAATGATTTATTCTGCTTAACTCCTGGGGGTACTGGTTTAGAGATTTTTTAAAGTCACACTTTTCTTTAAAACAGAGGCCAGCAAACTACACGTGGGCCACGTCCAGACAATGGCCGTTTTTGTGAATCAGTTTCACTGGAACACAGCCACACTTGTTCGCTAACGTACTGTCAACAGGGGCTCTTGCACTACAGCAGCGGGGCTGGGTAGCTGCAACAGAGATCATGTGACTTGCAGAGGCTGAAATCTTTACTACCTGGCCCTTTACAGAAAAAGTCTACAGACGATCCATGTGCTTTAGTGGCTAAAGATGCAACCAAAGAAAAAGGGCTTCAGTTCTAAGCTCTGACACTGTTGCACTCGGTGAAGCCCAGATGAAAAGTTGTTTTGGGAAAAATGCATCAGATTTCAAATTCTGGAAACATTCTTATGGCCAAGTCAGCCTACCTAACAGAGGCCTGGAGGAAAAATGACAAAGGAGACATGAAAAATGTGATAAACATGCAAGCTAATCAGTTTTATGCAAGAAGCTTTTGCCCTGTGATGAGTCATGTAGAATATTTATTTGCAAAGCTTCTCTCTTTTAAGTTTTGATATTATCTTCCTCAAAAATGTGAAGAGAAATCCTATTCGTTCACTTACTTGTCCATCTCCTCGCCTGAATGGGCTCTATGAGGGCAGGAATTTCCCTGCCCACTGTTATGCCCCAGTACCCAGAAAGGTGCTTGGCAAGTGTTAGGCCCTCGATAAACATTCCATTACGAGCATCAGGGTTCTACTGCACTTAACACCTCTGAGAGGTGAATATCATTCACTCGAAAGTGGTGACCGCCCACCCTGCCTGCACCCTGTGGTTCAACCCAGAGCACACAGGGCAATATGGTGCGGCTCACCCCACGAGAGTAGGCAATATGGCACTGAGAATAAACCATCCAGCTACACACAATCTTTGTTCTGGAGACAGCTAAGCAAGAAAGAGTATTTATATTAACTTTTACACTTAAGTTTTAGGTTTACACTTAAGTTTTACACTTTAAGTTTGGGTTCAGGGAAAGATGGACTAAGTAGTAACTATTAGCTCAAATTTCTGTTCTAGTGTCTGACAGAGTTGAAAAGACTAAATGGTTTACACTCCAGCTGTTTAGGCAGAAAAAGAGATAAAAATAAGTAGAGTGTGAGAAGATGGTCTGTGGGAAGGGTAAAGAGTGACTGCTGACCAGCTCATTTTTCCACGTCTGTGACAAAGGCCAGCCAGGTGCCTGAACACTTACTCTCCCCGGCAAGGTTGTGTTCTTCTGGAAAGTCTACTTTTCAAATGCCATTTCAAAAGGGACTAAAGAGTGAGAGGGAGGAAGCCTGGGTGCACAAAACCTTCCTGGCATTTTTTCCTATGAACATTGAGAATAGGGGCAAAGCAAGGTGGCTCACACCTGTAACTCCAGCACTTTGGGAGGCTGAGGCAGGAGGATCACTTTAGCCAGGAGTTCAAGACCAGCCTGGGCAATATAGCAAGACCCCGTCTCTAGAAAAAAATTAAAAACTAGCCAGGTGTGGTGGCATGCACCTGTAGTCCCAGTTACTCAGGAGGCTGAGGTAAGATAATTGCTTCAGCCCAGGAGTTCCAGGTTACAGTGAGTGATGACTGTGCCACTGCACTCCAGCCTGGGTGACACAGTGAGATCCTGTCTCAAACCAAAAAAAAGAACTAATTGAGAAAAGGAGAAATTAAGAAATACATGACCACTGCTGGTATCTTTTTTTTTTTTTTTTTGAGACGGAGTCTCGCTCTGTCGCCCAGGCTGGAATGCAGTGGTGCCATCTTGGCTAACTGCAACCTCCGCCTCCCAGGTTCAAGTGATTTCTCCTGCCTCAGCCTCCCGAGTAGCTGGAATTACAGGTGCACGCCACCACACCTGGCTAATTTATGTATTTTTAGTAGAGATGGGTTTTCACCATGTTGGCCAGGCTGGTCTCAAACCCCTGACCTCAAGTGATCCTCCCACCTCAGCCTCCCAAAGTGCTGGGATTACAGGCGTGAGCCACCGTGCCTGGCCCACTGCTGGTATCTTAAACAGAGCTTTTTAAACTGAATTAGGAAATGACTTAGAAAAGAACCACATTTTTGTTTCCTTGGTTAGAACACTTCTTATACTGGTCATCGGCCTTTGCACGTTCAAGCAGCGTTTCTCTTCCAACCCAGGATCTTGATCCGAAGGCCTCTGAAGGCTCCAGGTCAGCCCCTCATGCAGACTAAATAACATTCAATGGCATCAAGTTAGCTCATGCTGCCCATTCTGCTTACCCCAGCCAAAGTCAAAATGTTTTCCAATGATTTGGTCATGATGAGACGCTTCTTGGCTCGAGTTACTGCAACATACAGTAAATTCCATTCATCCTCAGAAAATGACTCTAAACAAAGTAAAGGGGAAAAAAATCAACTAAAAAGCCTTAGAAAAGCTTACAAAACCTTATGTCTCATCTAAATGTTTACTAGCCCCCACCCATTCCCCGTAGAAAACCACTCAACATTTGTTGGCTGTAAATACAAAATTTTCCTACAAATGCCAATTCCAAAAACAAACCAAATCCTAGCAGACTAGTGGCACAAAATACTGGGTTTTATTTAGTCCTGCTACGTAAATCCTGGGAATGTGTTAATTGGTTATTTGACACCCACGATGTGACAGATGGCTGTTTACAGTCATTATGCCAGTTCCCACAACAAGCCCGTGAGACAGACGGGGAAACCGAGGCTTAGACAGGTTAAGTCACTCCTACAAACAAGGCCATGGCTAATCAAGGGCCTGGGAGCAGGACCGAGTCCGCTCGTCTCTTTCCATTTCCTTATACTGTCTCTGGACTGCCAGAGTCCCATCTGGAAAAGCCTGACACTGTCACAGGACAACAAGGAAGACACACAGGTGTGCTGTGTGCTGTGTGTCTGTGCTGCTCAACTGCACCTCTCATCTCCCATCTTGATTCACTACACAATGGCAGGAACTCAACAAAGAGCAGCAGACCCGAGGGCGTGCAAAAAGCTGCTGAATTGTACACTTTGGATGGGTGAGTTGTGTGGCATGTAAATTACATGTCCCCCAAAAAAATTACATTTGTAAACATGTAAACCAGAAGCGGGGAAAAGGTGGTACTATAGTAAACTTCTCCATGGCTGCCTCCCTTCCTCTCTCCACTCCAAACCATGTTCTATGTTTGCCAATGGTCACAAATGCTGTGGTTTCCATTTTCAGCATGCCAATGTGTGCTAGGCCCCAAATTTCCAGTCCACAGTTAACAGACAGCTTTGTTTGTTTGTACAGAAATTTCAAACGGTTTTATTCTAAGATTTAAAACCAAAGCAATAGCACTGATGCTTAGAGTACAAATTTATTACAAAGCAGCCTTGAGTACAAATTTATTTCAAAGCAGACAAGGCCAGGCATGGTGGCTAACACCTATAATCCCAGCACTTTGGGAGGCCAAGGCAGGTAGATCACCTGAAGTCAGGAGTTCAAGACCAGCCTGGCCAACATGGCGAAACCCCGTCTCTACTAAAAATACAAAAATTAGCCGGGCGTGGTGGCACGCGCCTGTAGTCCCAGCTACTCTGAGGCAGAAGAATCACTTGAACCCAGGAGGTGGAGATTGCAGTGAGCCGAGATCGTGCCACTGCACTCCAGCCTGGGTGACAGAGTGAGACTCCATCTCAAAATAATAATAATAATAATAACAACAACAACAAGAAAGCAGACAAATGTCTGTGGTGGCTGACGCCTGCAATCCCAACACTTTGGGAGGCTGAGGTGGGAGGATCGCTTGAGCCTAGGACTTTGAGACCAGCCTGAGCAACATAGTGAGACCCTGTCTGTACCAAAAAACAACAACAGACAAATGATAAAGAATGCTTACTATTTCTCCTTTTGTGATTTTCTTCTCTCTTTAATAAAATGAAGAGGAATTAATGAAAGGAAAAAAATGCCATGGTAAGCAAGTAAACTATATTTTAAAGCTTTCATGAGGCTGGAGACTCAAAGTCTGATGGTGAAAAACCTGGAGCTGAGGGCAGTGCAGGGCTCACAGGGCCGCCACAAACATCATCCCACACGCAGCCCCCAGAGGGGTGCACCTTGGGGAAGTTTTGTTTTTTAAAAAACCACAGTATAAGAATCAAAAGTTTAGGACTAGGAGGTGTTTTGTGGTTTAGTTTGTCCAGAAGTGCCCTACCAGGAGGCCACACCATCCAACAAACAACAAGGCAGTGCAAAGGAAGCATTCCAGTCATCACTCACTACAATAGCACCTGACACTACCCGGCCACCTCTTACCAACTCTGAAGTGGGGAAGCTGGGGCAGGTTATGCCGGGCACAAGGCACTTTCACAAAATCATCCAAAACATGCACAGTGTCAAACTCCAGGCCTTTGGCTTTGTGCACAGTGCCCAGAATGTACTCTAGGATAAAAACACAGCACACGTTAGATGGCACTTCAAAGGGAAAAAAACAAGATGACAAAAACATACATGCTTCCCACTTGACTCTGAACTCGAACATTTCTTGCCTCAGTGCGGTTTTGTAGGAAAAGGGAGAAAGAGGAAACAACTGTCGGGAACAGAAAAAAGAAAAAGACGAGGGGAAAAGTCGAAAATTAGTTGCAGGAGAGTTAGTGCCTCTCGGAATCACATCCCAGAAGACAGAGTGGCTCTACCCACCCTCTGGATCTAACACATGAAGGGACAGAGCCCAGAAGAGGGCTGCACGGCTTGCCTGACATTACACGTGGCAGAGCTGGGACTAGAAAATCCCATTGTACGGGCTTGAAAGTAGAAAGAATAAAGAGCCCCTGAGGAAGAACCAGGACCCTGCTCCCCTTTCCCTTAAGCAATAAAGCCTTCCTTGCTCAGATATTTCACACAGGGAAGAAACAGCAGAAGAGGCCGGGCGCGGTGGCTCACGCCTGTAATTCTAGCACTTTGGGAGGTCGAGGCGGGTGGATTACCTGAGGTTGGGAGTTCGAGACCAGCCTGGCCAACATGGTGAGACTCCATCTCTACAAAAAATACACAAACTAGCCAGGCATGGTGGTGGGGCCTGTAGTCCCAGCTACTCATGAGGCTGAGGCAGGATAATTGCTTGAACCCAGGAGGTGGGCATTGCAGTGAGCCAAGATCATGCCACTGCACTCCAGCCTGGGCAACAGAGCAATACTCTGTCTCATAAAAAAAAAAAAAAAAGAACAGCAGAAAACCATCTGTTCCTCCTCTTAGGGGGAAGGTAAAAACCAACTGCTTCCCTTACCTGCAAAGTCCAAATCTTCTATATGGCATTTTTCTATCCTTTGCACCAGCTCTGGAATCCTGATGTTATACTTTTCAACAACTGCGATCTTGGCTTCAAGCTCCTTGTCCTCGGCAGCGGTCACATACCTCTTGAAGCCACTAAAGCCTTCTTTGTGCACCCATCTTCTGATAAATTTGTCTTTAATGACGAGGTTTTCTAAGAAGAATATACACACAAATTAAGGTGACACAAGCTCCACTAACAGATGGTGGCAGGTGCTGCATGTTCCTAAGCAGCCGCACAAGAGCGGATGGTCTTAAAGTGGGGAGACCTGGATTCCAGGCCTGACTGCATCACTAACTCACTGTGTGTCCCTGGGCAAGTCAGTGCAGTGCGGTAGCCTCTCCGTCTCCGACTGAGGAGCAAAGCCCTAGGCTCAAGATCCTCACCTACTTCACAGGGATTTGAAATAGCGCAGTCAACAGGAAAAGAAAAGTGCTATAGAAATGCTCGACGCTATCACTTGGGGCCCACGTGGAAGTATCAACATATAAAGTGGCCCAGGCAGACAGAAAGATGCAGGGGAAGACAGTCTATGGGACCAGCGTTGGAAAGAGACTGAGGCTCCTGTGAGGAAGATCTAGAAAAATCTGTCAGTACCTATGAAAACAGGAGGCCCGAGGCACCCCCCTCGTCATGGGAAGACAGCAACACTAGCTCGCCCTTCTCTGGAGGGAAACGGGTCCCTGACTCAGACCGGGCCTGCTTCGTTCTCGTCCCTGTCACTTGGGTGCGTCCTTCCAATGCACCAAGGCCAGGCGGGTACTCACGTTTCCTCCGTTCTTCCTCTGGCTGAAGAAGGATCCAAATATCAATGATTCTGTCCAATCCAAATGATTTAATCCCCTGAAAAAGTTTTTTGGTGGGATTTTTGTTTTGTTGTTTTTTGTTTTGTTTGTTGTTGCTTTAACAAAACAAAATAAAGCAAATGCAGGGATGGGGTTTTGAAATGAGATGGTTTCTTGGAAATGGATCTTGAGTGACACCCAAAGCACAGGCGGCAAGCAGGAAACTTCATGAAGCCGAAAGCGCGAGGCTGCCACGTGGCCTGAACACTCACAGGGACCACGTTCTAAGTTACGGCTGCTACCTCAAACTCTTCCTATGCTTTTAAAAAGGGCAAGACCTATAGCTGCACACTGCTTTCTCATCAATAAAAAGGCAATTTAAGCACCTTCCAAGAACATAAGACAATTCCAAAGAACACAAATGGCAACTGAATACAAAGTGCTGGGTATGCACATTTACCACTGTTTCTTGTGAGAAAAGAACTACAGGCCCAGCGTGGTGGCTCACGCCTGTAATCCCAGCACTTTGGGAGGCTGAGGCGGGTGGATCACTTGAGGCCAGGAGTTCAAGACCAGCCTGGCCAACATGGTGAAACCCCGTCTCTACCAAAAATACAAAAATTAGCCGGGTGTGATGGCAGGCGCCTATGGTCCCAGCTAGTCAGGAGGCCGAGGCACGAGAATCTCTCAAACTGGGAGGCAGAGGTTACAGCAAACCGAGATCACGCCATTGCACTCCAGCCTGGGTGACAAAGCAAGACTCTGTCTCAAAAAAAAGAAATTACAGAACGTCTCTAGGTCCAGATTATTCTACATTTTAACAGGTCAGCTCCTGGAGGAGACAGCCTGACTGTGCCCTGTTTAGCCCAGATCTTCCAAAAGCATCTGCTGAGCACTGGCTGGGTTCCGGCACTCACACAGCACCAGGCCCCACATAGAAGACAGACATGACCAGGGCCCCACACTCCAAGAGCTTGTCATTTTTAGGGAGGAACACGTAAAACACTCACATAAAACAGCGGGCAAAATAACACAGTTGACATTATAACCCACAACCAGATGTGTGATCACGTGTAATGACACATGGTACAGGTAGTAAGTGGATTTAAGAGAGGTGTAGAGAACCACTTACTTTATATCATGCCAGTGTGTATGATATTCCAAAAATATTACTCTTACAACAATGACCATGGCTAAATTATGTTATATCTACCAGACCAAATATTATAAGGTCATTAAAGTACTAATGAAAAAAAAATGCCTGTGTTGAGTGAAAAACAGCATCCATTTCTATGTACCCTATAATTGCAATTATGCAAAAATACACATCTATAAGGACAAAGACAAAAATAGCAAAAATGAGAATTATTATATGAAATACTGGGATTATGTGTTCTTTTTTTAGGTTCCAAAATTTCTATACCATTATTATATAGTCTTTATAAACAAAAAACTTAAAACACCTTTTGATTATGATTCACTACTATATTCACTGAGTGCCTAATGCATAGTAGGCTCTTGAAAATCTTTCCATAAATGAATGAGTGAATATCTTTTTGTCATATAACTGTGCTTCAGGGTTAAAAATGCTGTAAACATGCCACTGAATCCTTCTAACTCCCTGTGAAACAGGTAAGGCAAGGCATTATTTTATCTGAGATGGAGAGAATGAGGCATACAGAAGTTGTGACTTGCCCCAAGCCACACACGGTTAGTGACCAGTCAGAACTAGAGCCTAGGTGGGTACTCCGCGTGTTGTCAGCTCAGCTGTTCTCACACTAATGACAACACATGACTAGAAAAGCTTCCAGTAACCCGCGGCCTCACTGGCATTGCCAAGGGAAGAAGGGCATTCATGGTTAAAAGAGTGGAAACTAAGGTCCCCAGCCCTTCTTGTGTCTGCCTTTCCAGGAATGTTTCGCTGGCATAATCAGAATGGCCTGGGATAGAGACCAGTCATGGTGCAGCCTGGTGGAAAGAGTCAAAAACCCAAATGCTTTCTTGCATGGTAATCCCAAGGAAGGTGAACATTTCCATTGGGTATGTTCATCTACAACGTTTCTGTGCATGAAGTGGTCAACAGAAATGTACTCTTACCCCAATCAAATGTATCCTTGAAGGGACTTCCCCTTCCGTCACCCGTACAGCCTCATCAAACACGTTGGCGTTGGTCCGGGACAACAAGGCCACTTGCCCCTTTGCGTCACCTCTAATGCCACCTTCAGGGAGAGAGCACAAACTCTATGGCAAATTGAAATAAAGAGGAAAACTTTTGTAATACAAAAGAGAAGAGTAACTAAAAGCCTTACTCTGATGGTTTCCTCCAACCAAAGTCTTTTTCCTGACTCTCTTGCAAACATCCAAGATAGTAGCTCCCACATAAGCTATTTCCACACCAAACCGAAAACTCTGAAAACAACAAGACAGAGGGAGTCAGCAGCCCGCCCTGTGGTGTGTCCGTGCATTTCCATCACTGCTGCCACAGCCTGGCCGGGCCAGACCCTACAAGTTGTTCCTGACCCCCCACACGGAAAGCAAACTTCACAGGCTCACTTTCAAGGTCCTTTACAACTCGGCAGTCTTTATTTTCCATTATTCTCAAAACCAATAGTAAATTTTTCTTTTAAGCAAATCTACCCTTTCCTCCAAATCAAATCTAGTGAAGTCTAAATCATACAAAAGATGAAGATCGGGTAAGGAGGGCTTCTCCCCTTGCCTTTGAGATCCCTCTCCACACTACCTTTAAAACTACTGCCCCACACCAACCAGCCATGGCAGAAGCACTAGCACCTGCACATTGTCTGTGCTGCCCTGCCTCAGCCCACGCTGTTTTCTGTCTGACTTTCATCCACCAAAGTCACTTCCTAACCTTCAAAACTCAGCCCAAGACCCTGCTTCCTTCGCCCCTCCAGCTGGCAAGATATCATTCTTCCCTACACTCGGGGTGTGTATGGCCTTTTTCCACGCACACACAACTTCATGCGCTTTGGTGAATAGCAGTAACAGTCAAACGAAAACTAGACTTTAAACAAACACTACTTTGTTGCTATAAAACTACTCTGAGTGAACCATAACCGAAATTATAACATAAATATCCATGAGTTCATATTAAGATAGATAAATGATTGAATCTTTAAATAGATGGGAGAGAAAAAACAAATCTCCTTTGCAGAAGAATTCCAAATAATTTGGGAAGATTCTCCAACACTTACTCCTTGAGTGTGGACTGCATATAGGGACTTCCTTCCAAAGCATCCAGTAGGGAAAGGATGAAAAAAAGAGGAACTCTACAGGGAAGAAACCTGACAAACACTACGTAAGCCAGGTGGTCGAGGTCAACATCAAGTCATGAACCATGGTGACAGCATGCACCTCAACAGCATGTGATGAAAATGGCGCTTCACCTCTGTGGTCTTCCTCCCAGAACCCAGGACTCTAGCCTAACCATGAGAAAAGACATTAGACAAATCCCAGCACAGGGGCAGCCTACAAATGCCTGACTGGAATTTCTGAAAAGCGTGAAGGTCACATCAGAAATAGGGAAAGTCTGAGCAACTGTCACAGCCAAGAAGAGCCTCATGACAAATGGCTGCATGTAATCTGGGATCCTGGATGGGATCCTGAAGTCACAAAAGACGTTATTTCAAAACTAAGGAAATGCAAATGAACCATGGACTTCAGTCTATAAAAATGTATCAATGTTGGTTCATTATTGTGACAAGTGTTCCACGTTAATATAAGATGATAAGATGTTAGTAATGGGAAACTGAGTACAGGATATATGGGAACTCTCCTCTCGATTTTTCTGTAAATCTGAAACTGTTCTAAAAAAATATTGTCTATTAAAAGAACAAAACACCTCTGCACTGATGCTACCCTAAATCACCACAGTGGCAGGAGCTCAAGGGAAGAGTCACAGAGGCGTCTACGGAACTTTCAATAACATCACAAAACACAGCACAGTTGATACTTTCATCCAAGTGAGACATCTCTTCTAATCAGAAATGAGTTTCTTAAAAGCAGTGGTTCTCGAACTTCTGATCTCAGGATGCTTCACACTTAAAAATCACACTTAAAAAGCCTCCAAAGAGCTTTTATTTACGTGAGCTCTATCTATATTTACCATATTAGAAATTTTAATTCATTTAAAAATAACTATTAAACACTTTTTCTTTTTTTTTTTTAAGAATAGTCTCACTCTGTCGCCCAGGCTGGAGTGCAATGGTGCGATCTCGGCTCACTGCAACCTCCGCCTCCTGGGTTCAAGTGATTCTCCTGCCTCAGCCTCTTGAGTAGCTGAGACTACAGGCGTGAGCCACCATGCCTGGCTAATTTTTGTATTTTTAGTAGAGACAGGGTTTCACCATGTTGGCCAGGCTGGTATTGAACTCCTGACCTCAAGTGATCTGTCTCTCCTGGCCTCCCAAAATACTGGGATTACAGGCATGAGCCACCATGTCCAGCCAAAAGCCTCTTATATGATGACATAAAGAACATATTTTTTGAAACATATTTCCCAGAACAAAAAAAAAATTCAGCAAGAAGAGTGGCACCATGTTCCATTTTTGCAGATCTCTTCAATGCCTGGCATAACAGAAGACTGCTGGCTTCCTGTGTTCACATCTGCATTGTCTGCTGAGATATACTGTCTTGGCTGACACACATGAAGAAAATTCAACCTCACGCAGACATGTGATTGGAAAGGAAGGAGCGCATAATAAACTTTTCGCATAATTAAGGACACTGTGAGTTGTCACGTTCATTATGGGAGAGTTTGCCAAAATTTTAATTTCACTTGAAAGCAAAGATGTTATTTTTGACAACAAACACTGTCAGTTATTTTCCCTGAAGTCGCAGCTTGTTTCACTCGTCTTTGAAAAAGTGCCAAATACATAAGTCTGAACAACCAGCGCTGGTCTAACAACTGTTCTAAGTACAAATGTACAAGGCGGCAGCAGCCATGGGTTCACAGTTCAGCCGCAGCAGCTCTTCCTCAGACGACCGCTGTGCACACACCTCTTATGAAAACAGTCTGACTTGGCAGACCCCTGAGAACCACACTTTGAGAACCACTGCTTAGAAGCAAGGATTTGCCAGATCTGGTGAGCCTGGCATACCACCTTTCACAGGGCCTGGCACGTAAGACACTGAGAGAGAGATGCAATGCCTCCCATGCAGAGTGCGCGCTTACCTGCGTGAGATAGAAGACGTGGGTGTGGGGCACTGTGAACAGGGCGTTGACTGCACCCCGGAAGGTATAGATCTGCTGGTGCGGGTCCCCTACAAAGATTTTCCCACATGGCTGAGACAGAACTATGTTCATGATAGCTGTAACCAATGAGAGGAAAAGTGAGAAACCTTGAGGCCTCCACCCCAGGCAGCAAAAAGAAAAGGACAAAAACACTTCCACGAAGCTAAGCCAGGGCACACTGGACCTCACGGTCGCCTTTTCCTGTAGGACAGGCACACTCCATCAAAAGCAGCCATTTTATAATGGACAAAAGAAACAGTTTCTGGTGCTAGGAATGCAGATTATGTTTCGCCCTGGATGAATTGTTGGAATATAAGAAAACAACACAGGCAAATCTAAAATGAGGCAAAGTGTCTTCTCTAATATTATAGCACTCAAAATTGACCTACAAAGTCAGACTGATAACATTGTCTGTTCTCTCCTAGCCACTTGAGAAATAGACAACACAAGCTTTTCCCTCTCAATGGATGATCTCTTCCCACTGAGCATGAGTCCAAGTCCCTATCGTCTGCGGATCTACAACTTGGTCAACATGTTAAGAACAACCTAAGCAAAACCTATGGTGACAGAGAAATCTGCTTGGGTGAGGGAAAGGGGCAGCTTGAAATCCTAAGGTAAGTAAGAAGATCCTCTTCTTTATCACAAATAAGAATAATCAACTTAGTTCACACAGGTGTCCTCTTACATAATCATGGCGCTGTTTCTACGTATTTGACACTACTGATGTCCTGAACAGTGTATCACCTGGTGTGCAGTCCTGGGCCTCATCCACAAAGATGGCATCAAAAGAGGCCAGCAAAGGCTTGCTCAGCTGCCAGAGTTTCAAGTAGCCTAAAATAAGGAGAGACGCAGGAGTTGTAACGCCAGGAAGGCGGTCCCGTTTGCTAGTCCCCGCCATCCGGTAGCCGCCTACCGTCATGAGTCATCTGGTACGCCTCTTCTGTGCACTCCCCCAGCTTCCGCATGTTATCCCAGAGGCGGCTTGCTTCAAGGACACCATTCTAGGAAGTAAAGCATATGGTAACCCAGAGTTTGAGACCCCGGCAAAGGCAGCACCCTGCGGTCACACTTTCAACTCCCATACAGCAGTGGAGCCAGGGCATCCTCACAGAAGGGTGACCGCAGGCACCTCCCTAACCTCCTGGGTCTCCAGTGCTGAGACAGGAAGCAGCCGGGCCGTGCCATGCCCGTGACAGGACAGAGATCATAACAGTTAGGTGAACCAGAAAAGGCCAAATTGTTCTTCTAGATTTATGACTGATTCTTAATTCACAAAAACAATGGCAAATGATTGAAAAGACTTGATGAAAAAAAGCAACAGACTTTCCCACTAGCAAAATCTATTCCATAGAACCAATAACCCAAGAAAATCAGGAGAGATTCCAGCCTTCAGTTAAGATCAGATTTGAGGTCCAGGAGCCCCAGTGACAAGCTCTTATAAACTGAGGCGAGTCATTCCATGTCTGCCTTCTCTGTTAAATGGGAGGACTATTCCGAGGCTTAAGTGAGATGGTCACCAGTGTCCTTCACAGGAGAAAATACCCAACAATTCACAGCCATCACCATGGGCCTACAGCCTCGCCCTCCCACCTTCAACCTCCTATGACCAGGTCTGAAGAAATGAAAGAAGAAATAATGCTGTCCCACACTCCCTGTTTGCCCATCCTCAGATCCCTAACACTTCCCCTGTTCCCCCATCCTCAGACCCCTAACACTTCCCCTGTTCCCCCATCCTCAGATCCCTAACACTTCCCGTTTCCCCATCCTTAGATCCCTAACATTTCTCATTTCCCCATCCTCAGATCCCTAACATTTCCCGTTTCCCCATCCTCAGATCCCTAACACGTCCTTTTTCCCCATCCTCAGACCCCTAACACTTCCCGTTTCCCCATCCTCAGATCCCTAACATTTCTCATTTCCCCATCCTCAGATCCCTAACATTTCCCGTTTCCCCATCCTCAGATCCCTAACACGTCCTTTTTCCCCATCCTCAGACCCCTAACACTTCCCGTTTCCCCATCCTCAGATCCCTAACACTTCAGACACTTAGACACTCACCAGTTTTTCACTCTGCTCAACCATGACTCTCTGTCCTTGGCTGTTCTTACACCAAATAGGCACGTGATCAATGGTCAGCTCTTCGTCAGCCGAGGCAAAGAAGTTTTCTAGAGTCTTACACACGAGCTTGGCTCTTATGAATCCACCCTTCCCTTCAGCAAGGACGGAGTTGACCATGAAGGGTGTTAACTTGAAGAGATTCAACTTCTTCTTTGACTGGTACCTGCAATACCCATCCCAAATGAACAGCACGTGGCTCTCCTGGCTCGGTGCTATTGAACGTCCCCTCCATTCTCTCTAACATCACCAGGAGGTAGCTTCAAGTGCCACACACAGGCAAGACCAAATGTTTTAAAGCGAGAAAGTTCTGCATGGTCCATGTCTGACTGGAAACGGCTTTCAGGACTCACATGTACCAACCCAGAATAGGAACCAGCTTTCGGCAGACACTGCTATTCCACCATGAAGCTGGGCTCCAGAAGGTCCCCGGAGGGACACTCAGAGTTCCCTGATGCCTCTACATCCAGGAGACCTGGGGCAAGTGTGCCTCGGCTGAGTCTTCCTCACTCCCTTCCAAGAAAAGCCTACAACTGATCAGGATTTGTGAGATTCTGAACTTTAAGCAAGTCATTTTGACTTTCTGTGCCTCACTTCCATGAGAACACCCCTCTCAGCAAGACGGCATTATATGTGAACGATATGTTGCTACAGGATAAAAGTACAAATGGCTAAACCTATGTATTTGTTTCCTGCCTGTAAGTGGAGAGAACAGCACTACACTCCTCGGGGTCACTGTGGTGTAAGCTCACATGTGATGGTCACGGGAAAACAGTTAAGACGCGACCCTGTCAGCAGCAGCAGTGCCACTAGGGACAGCAGTACTCACTTCCGCCCTACGTGCCCATAGGCCAGTACTCACTTCCGCCCTACGTGCCCATAGGCCAGTACTCACTTCCGCCCTACGTGCCCATAGGCCAGTACTCACTTCCGCCCTACGTGCCCATAGGCCAGTACTCACTTCCGCCCTACGTGCCCATAGGCCAGTACTCACTTCCGCCCTACGTGCCCATAGGCCATGGAATGGAAGGTTTTGCAGATGACGTTGCTGGGGAAGACGCGTTCGGCCTGCTTTGCGATGCTCTTGTTGAATGTCACATACAGAAACCTGCTCTGAGACCACTTCTCTGCGTACTTGACCAGGGTTGAGGTCTTCCCAGTGCCTGGGGAAGCCAGGAGGAAAGGAGGTGACCCTCTGACCAGACAAGACATGCCCAAGGATCCCCAATCAGGCCTTGTCCAGGCTTATCACACCTCTGTCTTGAGAGCAGGACAGTGACAAGTTTTTCAGTGCTGATAAAAGTAGTGCCACAAAAAGAGTATCAGATTCGAAGCCAGGTGAAGGTGGGCTGGGATCTCAGCTCGGGCAGGCTCCAGCCGAGGGGCAAAGGACAGGCAGACCCCTTGACCTCATGAGCTTCAGTTTGCTTCTCAGAAATAAGTGGGTATCCCTTAGAGGTAGGGTTCCCAAGGGCAAAAAGGACCCCTCAGGACAGGAGGGGAGGGTTAGGGAGGGGGAAGGCATGTCTCTGGAGAGAGACAGGTCCAGCTTTGAATTCCACCTCCACCACGTATCCACTTATCCAACTCAGGGCAAGGCTGTCTGTGCTTCAGTTTCTTCCTCTATAAAACAAGAATAACTAAGCAACCTTACGGAATGCTATCAGGATCAGCACATGCCAGGCATACTGAGGCATTTAATACATTGTTGTTGTTAGCAAGGTATTTAGCCACAAAAGGAGCAGGAAGGGATTACAGGCAGAAAAAAAAAAAAAATAGCAAATAACATGAGCAAAAGCTGTGATGAAAGAATAACCAAGTACTTCAGGAGGTTGTAAGTGGATCGGCGTGGCTGACTGAGGCAGGATAATTGTAGACAATATATTTATGAATGTAAGTTAAAACCAAATCTAAGGCAGGCCCTCTAGACATCACCCTACAAAACTGGGGAGCTCCTGAAACCCTGGGCTGGGGATTAACATGCCCTCCCTCTCCAGAAGCAATCAGTGCCTGAGCAAACATCACAATGCTGGGGGCATCTACACCACCAACTAACTGCTGTGAACTACCCGTCTCAACAGGAATTCTGTGGATGTTCATGGAGTGGTCCGGGGAAGCAAGTATTCCTTGGCCAATTGCTTTTGAGACTGATTATTTGATCTGTTATCGAATTATTAGTTGGATGACAGATCAGAGCAAAGATGCCCTGGCGGGTAGTGGGAAGGAGATGTAGAAAGAAAAGGCAGAAAACCACCACCTCGTGAACCTGATGTGGGCTCCCTTACCGGCAAAGGCCATAATTTTCACCACCTGGAGAGGTTCCATCTTGTGATTCAGAATCAGCTGTTGTTCATGTGTAAGTTGGATGGTTTTCTTGCTATAATCATTACAAAAGAGAAATAAGAAAAACAGAAAGACGTGAAAAGTTCAGGGGATAGGCTGTCCAAAAACCAAACAGACAAACTGGATAAACAAAAGCTGACCAAAAAAAAAGGCCTCCCCTTACGAGAATAAAAATGTTCTAAAGCTAGATTATGACACGCTGACGCACAGCTCAGGCAATTTCACTGAATTACACTCTTAGGATGGGTGAATTTTACACAATGCACATTATGCCTCAATGACGTTGCTAAAGTGAAGCAAAACATCTCCCTCCTTAAGTATGAGGAAGAGTCAAGGACAGAAGACAACACACACACTGACCCACATATACACATACCCTGGCCAGACAGATGGCTCCTCTTTAACTTTTGTGGCCTGAGTGCAGGAATTCTCCTGAAGATATAGGCAATAGAAAATGTTGTAGTGAATCCTACCAGAAAAAAAAGTAGATTTAGAAAGTTTCAAATTCAAGTCACAATCTGTATCTTATTTTTCCTCAGACAGATTTAAACTCCTTCCCATTTCTAAAAAGAAAATACCTACCACCATTTAATAGAAAAAAGAAAAGGATTTAAATATATCTATGGCTGGCAAAGCATTCTCAGATAACAGAGTCCTGGGAAAGGTGTAGTTTCTGTGTATATCACCAAGAGGAGGAAGAGACCAGGACGGGCTCTTCAGGGAATGAGGGGCACCAGCCGTGACTTTAAGAGACAAACAACCAGAAAAGCTGTAAGGACCAGTGGAAGGCACAGGGAAACACTGCTCCTAGCACTGAGACTTTTGTTTGAATGATACTTACTACACCTGCGGATAAAACACCAGCCTCTTTCTGAGCCTTGGTGGCTCCACTGTCTACTTCTTATGACATGATATTGCTTTAGAAGCATGAACACATTCTATCTTTTAAGGTTCCAAGAAAAGGGACTACACTATGGATAACAAGATCTGACTACTAAGGACCTGAAAACGGCAGGCTCCAAGTAACCAAGAGGGACCAAAGATGACAAAGTTCAATCAGCAGAGGCACAGGACATTGTCAGACTCGTCAGACTCAGCTGGCACACACCATTCCAAAGCCTCTCCAAGTCTCCCCTCAACTGTGGGGGAGACCAGGGGGTGAGCTTGGACTCGCTCCAACAATTGAGTGCACTGCTCCCCAACCCCAGAATGAGAAGAGCCCATCTCCAAGCCTCGATCTCTCCAATGCAACAAATACCTTTAATAATCCAACATTTCAGATGTGATTATATTATCTCCCAGAAAAAACAGGAAGAAACATAAAAACACAACAAAAATCAACATACATACTGCCATGGACTGAAGTGTGTCCCTTGAAATTCCTGTGCTGAAGCGCTGCCCCAATGTGGTGTGTGGAATAATGAAATTCCTGTGTTGAAGCGCTACCCCAATGTGGTGTATGGAATAAGGAAGTAGTTAATGTTAGGTGAGAGTACAAGGGCAGGGCCCTGATCCAGAGGGATTGGGGTCCTCCTAAGAGGAGACGCCAGTGTTCTCTCCACCCTGTGGGGATGCGGCAAGAAGGCAGCCATCAGCAAACTCTTGGACATTTCTGGGGAATCCTGTCCCCTCCTGGTACCTTGCCACTGATGCCTGGGCACCACTCACTCCCCTGGTGCCACCAGCCACCTTCCTCTCGGGGCTTGCAACTTCTAGGGGCCAGTCTCCCTGGAGAAGGGACCCCCCTCCCCTGGCCCCCCCCCCACGGTTTCTGCTTCTCCAGGATGGCTGCACAGTAGATCTACCTGTCCCCATCACTCCAGCTCAGGGACAAGGCCCTCCCCAGCTGCCCAGCACACCCTGAGTTTTATTCTACATTTTTTTTTTAGACAGAGCCTCACTCTGTCGCCCAGGCTGGAGTACAGTGGCATGATCTCAGCTCACTGCAGCCTCTGCATCCTGGGTTCAAGTAATTTTTGTGCCTCAGCCTCCCAAGGAGCTGGGATTAGAGACATGCACCACCAAAAATTTCCGGCTAATTTTTGTATTTTTCATAGAGATGGGGTTTCTCCTTGTTGGCCAGGCTGGTCTCCAGCTCCTGGCCTCAAGCCAACTGCCTGCCTCGCCTCCCAAAGTGCTGGATTACAGGTGTGAGCCACCAAGCCTGGCCTTATTCTACCTTCTAATCGGGGCCTGTAAGATCCGTCAACTGCCCCTGTCCGTCCTTCACAATCTTGTGTTCCCTCCCACCCTTGCCGCACTGCACTTTTTCTCTTCCTCACATGTCCCAAATTCATTCCCATCTTCAGGCCCTTAAGCCATCTATACCTTCTCTGAACTGCTCTCCCCACAGTTGTGAAACGGCGGCTCCTCCTCCACACTCAGGTTTCACTCAGACACTACCTGCTCAGAGAAGCTTTTTCCACCCTTCTAAAGCAGCATTCCCCCCATAGCTCTCTGTTCTATTTTCTCTGCAATGCTCATTACTCACTAAAATGCCATTTCACACATTTACTTACATAGGACCTGTCTTCCCTCACTAGATCAGGAATCTCCTCTAACTCCTCTAAGCCTGTCACAGTGGGCCGGCTCGTGGACAACTATTGGACATGCACAGGTGTTCAGTGTTTGTCAAATGCACACAATCCCCCAGGCACTCTCCACCCTGCCGAGGAAACCATTGGGGCTCCTGTGAATCAGCAGCCCACAAGCGATAGCCTCTCCCACATGGAGGATAAAGTGGACGAGTCTTTTCCATCCCACAAGTGGGATACGGAGGAAGCAGAGCCTAACATTTTCCTAGGGAAGCGAGGACATGGGTGAATAAGGAAGACTTCTCTTGGCGAGGGGCTTCCCCTAAGGCTGCAGGACCCATGATGGTAAAATCGGCCTTGGTGGTATCTCTCAGCCGCCCAGCACTGCACGTTCATCAGGAGCTCTTACCAGCCTTTCCACATCAAACTCTCAACCCCTGGCTCCTACAGAAGACGACACTGAGATGGAGCAGGTGGGTGGGTCCCACAGCCTGCCAGGTGCTAACACTGCTAAGTGGCAGGGCTGGACCTGCTGCCGCATCTGGAACTATCCTGTTATCACAGCATCCCCTCCCCTCCTCTCGGGGCATTACCTATTGCTGATGTTAATCCCCTTCTCCCTCATGGCGTAGAGAAGCACGGCTATGCAGTACAGGGTCTCAGTGACATCTGGCATGGTCACCGTGGAGCTGGGTTTCCGGAGGCAGAAGAGCAGTCGCTGGATGTCATTCACACTGCTGGAGAGGAGCACCACAGCCGCCACCAGGGCCCAGACGTTGACACCCTGCAAGCCAGGTGCACAGGGAGGGAGGGACAGCCCACAGGCCATGGTTAATATGAATCACAGCAGGAAGGAGTCAGGAAAGCCGAGCCGGGGGTCCAGCTGCTGGCTACAGACTGTCTGGACTGAATCCAAACTTTCCAAGTGGTATTTGGGAAACAGGGGAGCCCTTTGTTTGCCCCGGACTCCTTCTCATCACTTTTGGATTTGAGATCTTAGTTTTCTTTAATATAACATGGATGAAGCATCTAACATAGAACCTTGGATAGAGAGACAGTCTAAAAATATGAGCTCCCTGTCATCTCCCCACCCTACTCTCCAGGCCACGCGGGCTCTCAGGCCCATATGTGCTTGGCAGGGCCAGAGCAAAACAGCCAGCAGGGGGCGCCCACCCAAGAGGCATGAGAGACGCACACACAGGAGAGGGCCGCGCGCAGGCTTTGGGGGAAATAAAATCTGGCAGTTCTCCAGCATGACAGTGTTAACCTGCTATTTGTTATTAGTAATAACTGTTCATGGTAAGTTAAATAAATATGAAATTATGGAAAGTTTATTTTGTGAAGACAGCATGCTCCTCTTAGCAATGTCTCCGTAAATGTTCACTTACAAAGAAACAGTCAATAGTAGACACAGACCTTCAACTTTTTTTTCTTTTTTTTTTGAGACGAAGTCTCACTCTGTTACACAGCCTGGAGTGCAGTGGCATGATCTCAGCTCACTGCAACCTCTGCTCGCCAGGTTCAAGCAATTTTCTTGTCTCAGCCTCCAGAGTAGCCAGGACTACAGGCACATGCCACCATGCTCGGCTAATTTTTGTACTTTTGGTAGAGACAGGGATTCACCATGTTGGCCAGGCTGGTCTCGAACTCCTGACCTCAGGTGATCCACCCACCTTGGCCTCACAAAGTGCTGGGATAACAGGCGTGAGCCACCACACCCAGCCTTTACCATTCTTAAGTTACTACACGTCTCTGTGTTAAAGAACGCATTCCAAGAAAGGAACGTCCCATCCCCTCTCACTTCAACCATCCTGTGAAAGAAGACCCACTCCACCACCATCAGCAATCATCTTCTTCAAGAGAAAGAGAAATGCAGTTGCCTGGGTTCCCAGCCCTCTGTGGCCAGCAAAACACACGCAGAGGTTTCACGTAGCTTCGAAGATAAAATCTGGGAACCCCTGAACTGGAAAAGGAGCAACAGGGCTGAGATTCAAGGAGACTGAGGGTTATTTCCAGCTTCTCATTACCTCATTGTGTGACTATAGCAAGACCCTTAATTTTTCTGTCCCTTTCAAATAAGCCAACTTGTCAATAATGGGGTGGGCTATCTTGTAAAGAAATCCTATTATTAAAAGCGCTCACAGGCTAGATGACCACTTTTCAGAAATATTTCAGAGAGGATTCCTCAACCAAATGGGAAATCAGACTAAATGATTTTTTAAAATTTCCTCTAAATCTAAGGCTCTATAATTATATGGCCTTTTATTTCTCCATTGGGGACAATGACAACATGAATGCTTCAAAGCATTCAGAGATTAAATACAGATATTAAAAATAAATATAAAGTCATCCTCAATTGAACTGAATCACCAGTACACTTTCCTCCAGTGAAATAACATGCCGCCTTCTCCCGCAGCCTCCAGACCTACCCCGGCAGCAGCATAGAGGTCGGGGAGGTGTTGCCGCACACACGCCTGAGCCTCGGGGAGGAGGGGGTGGTCCCTCAGACTCCACAGCACCCTCTCGGGATCCACACTCGGGGAGCACTTAGTGGTGGCTGTGTATCTGTAAGATATTCACAGGAGAGGCCATGAGTAGGGTGACCATAAGCACTGATGTACAAGGAAGACTTCAAAGATGGCTTCCTTACAGCACAGGCAAAGCTCACCGTATGAGGTTCAGCACACACAGGTCTGACTCCTTTTCTATGCCACAGTTAGACAGGATGCCGTCCACTTTGCTGACAGCTTGTTCTTCATTCATCAGGTATCGATGGTACAGCTTCTTCCAAGGAATGAACTATGTAGTTAAAAAACAAACAAAATAACATGAGGCAAAGGTCATTAGAAAGCAGATTAATGAGGTGGGCAGATCACCTGAGGTCAGGAGTTCGAGACCAGCCTGGCCAACAAGGCGAAGCCCCGTCCCTACTGAAAAAAAATACAAAAATTAGCCAGGCATGGTGGCACACGCCTGTAGTCCCAGCTACTCAGGAAGCTGAGGCAGGAGAATCACTTGAACCCGAGAGGCAGAGGTTGCAGTGAGCCAAGATCAAGCCATTGCAGTGCACACTAGCCTGGGTGACAGAGTGAGACTCCATCTCAAAAAAAAAAAAAAAAAAAGAAAGAGAAAAGCAGATTAAGCCACAAACACATAGATAACCTTTCACCAATGAAAAGCAATCACAGCTCACAATTCAAAAGCCAGGAAAATCCGGCAGAAATGTTACACAAATTTTTTTGGAAACTAGGAGAACTGGGTCTTGGTCTTGGTTCTAACACTAACTTGTTATAGTTATAGAATCTGGGAAAAACTACAGCTACAGTTTCCCTATCTGAAACATTAGTACACATAACTCAGGGTTTCAATGGGAACAAAATAATATGAGAGCTGTGGCTATACTAATACCAGACAAAACAGACTTTAAGTCAATTTTGTCTGTTAAATACTGTTATAAGAGACAAAGGACATAACGATAAAAAGGTCAATTCACCAAGAAGATATAATAACTATAAATATATATGCACCAAACATTAGAGCTCCTAAATATAGGAAACAACCCCTGACAGAACTGAAGGTAGAAACCAACAGCAACACAATAATAGAAGGGGATTTCAACACTGCTATTTCAATGATGGATGGAACAACCAGACAGAAGATAAATAAGGAAACACAGGATCTGAACAACACTATGGACTAAGTGGGCTGAACGAACATATACAGAATACTCCATCCAACAATAGCAAAATATACATTCCTCTCAAGGGCACATGAAACATTCTCCAGGACAGAATGTTAGGCCACAAAACAAGTTTCAACAAACTTAAAAACCACTTAAGTTATTATACGAAGTATCTTTTTAAATCACAATGGAACGTAACCAGAAATCAGCAGTAGAAGGAAAACTGAAAAATCCACAAATACATGGATATTAAACAACATACCCTTGGCCAGGCACAGTGGTTTACGCCTGTAATCCCTGCACTTTGGGAAGCTGAGACAGGCGGATCACTTGAGGCCAGGAGTTTGAGACCATCCTGGATTACAAGGTGAAACCCTATCGCTCCTAAAAATACAAAAGTTAGCCAGGCAATGGTGGCACATGTCTGTAATCCCAGCTACTTGGGAGGCTGAGGCACAAGAATCACTTGAACTCCGGAGGTGGAAGTTGCAGTGAGCCAAAATTGAGCCACTGCACTCCAGCCTGGGTGACAGAGCGAGACTCTGTCCCAAAAAAAAAAAAAAAGAAAAAAACAACAACAGCAACAAAAAACACATTCTTAAAACAACCAATGGGTCAAAGAAGAAATCACAAAGAAAATCAGAAAATATCTTGAGACAAATGAAAATGAAAACATAACATACCAAAACTTATGAAATGCAATGAATGTTGTTGTGCTGTTTTAAGAGAGAGGTTTATAGCTATAAATGCTTACATTAAAACAAACAAACAAATAAAAAAACGGGCCGGATGTGGTGGCTCACGCCTGTAATCCCAGCACTTGGGAGGCCGATAGCAGGCAGATCACTTGAAGTTAGGAGTTTCAGAGACCAGCCTGGCCAACATGGTAAAACCCCATCTCTACTGAAAATACAAAAATTAGCCCAGTGTGGTGGCGCACGCCTGTAATCCCAGCTACTGGGGAGGCTGAGGCAGGAGAATCACTTGAACCTGGGAGGCAGAGGTTGCAGTGAGTTGAGATCGTGCCACTGCACTCCAGTATGGGCAACAGTGGGAAACTCTGTCTCAAAAAAAAAAAAGAAGTCAAGGGACATATGAGGAACCCTCCAGGTGGGGAAGGTGGGAGGATGAGAGCAACCCAGGGAGGGGAAAGAATGTGCAGTCTGTGGTCAGGGCACAGCAGATGAGCTGTAGACAGAACACAGCGAAGCTGTGTTGAGTGGAAGCGGGCAAAGAGGCTAGAGTCATAGGGTGGGGCAGACACGGAAGGCCTTAAATGCCTCTAAGGAATTTGAATGTCTTCTGAAGGCAAATGGAAACCATTTCTGAAAAGATCCTCTGATTAGAAGCGTGCATTAAGCAAAGTTACATGCTTTTAGAGGAAACATCTCCTGACTCCAGCACTCACTCACCAGTGGGTCACTGATGATCTCCCTCCACAGGTGGCACACCAAGCTCAGGTTCCAATAGAGGTCTTCCACCGGGAGGAAGGCAAACACGTGCCTCAGGACCTCACTAGGCAGGCTGCAAATGTGGCTCGGTGCTTCCTGGCAGGGCAAGGTCCCAAGAAGCCCATAGTATGAGTCAGGAACGAGATCAGGACCCATGTCCCCAGCATCTTGGTCGGTTTCTCCAGACTCTGCAGAGAGCCGAGACATACTGTCCTCTGCTTCTTGCCTGGCCTCCCTAGGCCTTGTGCATGGCACAGACAAATGGTGCCGCAGAGCTTTCTTAGAAACTCCATCCCACTGGCTGGTCCCGGTAGCCTGGTTACTCTCTTCCTCAGAGGACCGAGACCGCTTCCTGGAGGGCGGGGCAGACCCTGATGAGCCCAGCCATGCTTCTCCACTGCCTTCCTGAGGCAGTGCACAGCTGCTCTCTGCAGGAAAGATCATGTCACCCTCAGAGTCCTGACAGCTGTCCTGGCCAACAGAATTGCTTTTGGCCATGTCATTGGTGCACGGCCACTTGCCTGCTAGGAAGAACTCAGGGATGCATCTTTGACGTCCCTGACCTGTAGAGAGAACCCAAACAGGATGGACAAGAAATGAACGATGACTGTTGACCAGTTGTTAATCTAAATAAGACACACTAATTTTTAATTATCTATGCTAATAGAGGAAAGAGATAAAAACACATTTATGGGCCAGCTGATTATATAAATAACTAATCCAAACAATATTTATATTTGGCTCTATCATATAACCAGACACACATTTGCAAAGAGACAGAGACCAGTCTTCGCACGGTGTGATGGCCAACAATACTCCCTGCAGTAAATACAAGTACAGAGAAACAGGCTGCACAGGGAACATCTGAATGGACAGACAAAAAGGAGGTGACTGCTCACAACCACACTGTCACTAAGAAAGTGCCCCGCTCCCACTCACTCTACAACAGGAAGCCTACATGTGCTTAAGCAGAAATTCACATGCTCGGGGTTATCAGGATTCTGAAAATCTCACTCTTCTCATTTGACAGTGCTAAAACTTTTATTTCTTTTTTATTTATGTATTTATTTATTTATTTTTGAGATGGAATCCCACTCTGTCACCCAGGCTGGAGTGCAGTAGTGTGATCTTGGCTCACTGCAACCACCGCCTCCCAGGTTCAAGCGATTCTCCTGCCTCAGCCTCCCAAGTAGCTGACACTACAGGCATACGCCACCACGCCTGGCTAATTTTTGTATTTTAGTAGAGACGGGGTTTTGCTGTATTAGCCAGGCTGGCCTAGAACTCCTGACCTCAAGTAATCCACTCACCTCGGCCTCCCAAAGTGCTGGGATTACAGGCGTGAGCCACTGTGCCCAGCTTTTATTTGTATTTCTTCCTGTGAAGGTGACACATTAATTTATTTTAAAATAAAAAGGCGGGACTCAGAATTCTCTTTATAGTGTTAGAATGGTACCTAATCTCTTCTACATGTTTGTTCATTGAGCATTTACTAAGCACCAATGATTCTGAGACAAATGTAAAGTGAAAAACCTCACAGACTTTTCAGGAACATAGGGAACATTTTCAAACTCCTAAAAATTATTTTTAAATGCCAAAGAAGTAAACACTTTATCAATAATACATAGTTCCTTTCTAAATGGCTGTAACCAAAATATTCACTTTGGAAGAGAATAGACTGAAACTCGGTTTAGCCTTTAATAAAATTTATGAAACTGAAACATACTTTTCTATATTGGTAAAAAAAAAAAAAAAAAACCAATTTAACTGTTAACTGTTTCTTGGGCAATCTGATAGAAACCCAGAGTTTTGACATCACTATTACTATAGGTTAAATCCATATGATCAGGGTTAAATCCCAGTATTTTCTTTTTTAAAAAATATTATTATTACTATTTTAAATAGAGACAGGGTCTCATTATGTTGTCCAGGCTGGTCTGGCACTTCTGGGCTCAAGGAGTTCTCCCACTTCAACCTCCCGAAGTGCTGGGATTACAAATACGGTGGGAGCTACTGCTCCCAGCCCAATCCTGGTCTCTCTCAACTGCTGAATGCAGTCACACCCACAGTCACTGAGACCTTACCACCTGGTCAGGGCCACCTCACAAGCCCGTCAGTAAAGAACTCAAAATAGAGAAGAAACAGACTTCTATATATGAAACAAACGCAGTATCAGACAGGATATAAGTAAGTTTCAAACTGCCTCATACAGTTGGTTATAGTAGTTCCCACAGTAGGAAACATACAATAGTTAAAGACAACCAGGCTGGGAGAGGTGGCTCGCACCTGTAATCCTGGCAGTTTGAGAGGCGGAAGCAGGTGGGTCTCTTGAGCCCAGGAGTTTGAGACCAGCCTGGGCAACACAGCAAAACCCTGTCTCTACAAAAAAATACAAAAATTAGCTGGGCATGGTGGCACGCGCCTGTAAGTTCCAGCTACTTGGGAGGCTGAGGTGGGAGGCAGAGGCTGCAGTGAGCTGAAATGGTGCCACTGCACTCCTGGATGACAGAGAAAGACCCTGCCTCAAAAAAAAAAAAAAAAAAAAAAAGACAACCAGATAATATTTGAGTTTAATTCTGAAATTAGTTGTATCAAAGGGAAATAAGGCAATCTAGATTTATTAACTAAAGTGGGAATTCATTTGGTACATAGGGGGGACATTCCAGTTGATTTAGCACAGATAAAATCTGAAGTCAAGGAGCAGGGTTACTGTAGTAGTCCAGATACTAGGTGACAAAGAGCTCAGGATGAAGGAACATTTTGGAGGAAAAATAATGACACATGGACCTAGTGACAGATTGGACAGAGAAGACAAATGAAGAGTCAACTAATCTCAGTGTTTCTGGATTGGAGTAAGAGTGACACTGGCCCGTGTCTTCTATCACTTTATAATTACACAAGCTAGTAGGATTCATTCCATCACACTTGTCCGCAGCTTTTATGAACTAAGATAATAGGATAGAATTTTCATGGAAAACTCAGCGGGGCACGGTGGCTCACACCTGTAATCCCAGCACTTTGGGAGGCCGAGGCGGGTGGATCACCTGAGGTCAGGAGCTGAAGACCAGCCTGACCAACATGGAGAAACCCCATCTCTACTAAAAAAACAAAATTAGCTGGGGATGGTGGCACGCACCTGCAATCCCAGCTACTCAGGAGGCTGAGGCAGGAGAATCACTTGAACCCAGAAGGCAGAGGTTGCAGTGAGCCGAGATTGCGCCATTGCGCTCCAGCCTGGGCAACAAGAGTGAAACTCCGTCTCAAAAAAAAAATTTTTTCATGGAAAACTCACAATAAAAAAAATGTCAAGCTATTGCATGAAAACTACAAAGTCACAGCAGCAACATTTACAAATACTTTTAAACTAGGAGATATTCAAAGGACCCACACACTACAGGTTTTGAAATGCAAGAGTTTTAGAGGAGACATACCCCTACTCCCTCTTTTTGTTCTGGGTTTAGGATAGAGACCATGGTTCGGATCTCTGTTTGTCCATCTTTGACCGAAGGGCTGGGTCACAGCCAAGTGACTCCGAGCCAAATGCTGGCAGTCGATGGCAGTAAGATGCTTCCGCTTAAACCGTCTCACTGTTTCGTACCAGCAGGTAGAAGAAAGGGGATATTCATTAGTTATCGCTGATTCTACAAGCTAGCCACCACATTTTACTGAAGTTTCTGCATAGTGACACAATTTTGTCAACACCCCAGCCAACCCTTCCCCCCTCCCCTTGCCCACCAACTCTGTCCTTTCAGTTTCTTAGCATTTTTCTTCCTTAGAATTGAAGAATCCTAAGTGACATTTTAAGATCTTAAGATTTTTTTTTTCTACTTATACTTTCTAGAAGCCTTGGTCATGAAATGCTCATTTAAGAAAAAGTTGTGGCTGGGCGCGCTAGCTCACGCCTGTAATCCCAGAACTTTGGGAGGCGGAGGTGGGTGGATCACTTGAGGCCAGGAGTTGGAGATCGGCCTGGCCAACGTGGCAAAACCCTATCTCTACTAAAAATACAAAAATTAGCTGGGTGTGGTGGTGCAGGCCTGCAATCCCAGCTACTCAGGAGACTGAGGCAAGACAATCGCTTGAACCCAAGAGGTGGAGGTTGCAGTGAGCCAAGATCGCACCACTACACTCCAATCTGGGCGACACAGCAAAAAAAGAAGTTGTCATTAGTGGATATACTGAGGTTTCGCATATTTTCCTTAACTTTATCCAGGCCATTTATATTTCTATAATAATCAAAAGTATTTAAGAATTGGCTATGTATTTTTTTAAATAACAAAAAACTTCTATAACTTTCTTTTTTGTTAAATGGTTAAAATTTCTTTAATTGTAGTAAAAAAGCACATAACATGAAAAGCACATAACTAGAAGAAAAACATCGTGATAATAAAACAGGCTGCAGTTTCCTTGAGAGAAGGACCAAAGGGCACACACCTCTCAGCCCCCCGAGCCCCTCGGTATTGAGAACTGACTTGAAAGGACAGGAGCGACTCCCCCAGCCCCCAAATGGAAGAGAAGCCAATTCCTTTTCAGGACCTTTAGAGGAGAAAACTTCATATCCTCCCTTAGCAAAACACTACAGCAGCAATTGCGCCTAGAATTTTGTTTCAACGATACTGAAATACTTGGTTTTGTATCACTCATCTTCTTTCAGGTAATTCTTATCCATGTGTAACCAAGATTCTCCATGCTTCTGCATCTGTTACTGCATGTAAGATCTAGCTACCTCCTTATGGCATTAAATACTAAAATATAAAGATACACTTCTTAAAAAATAAGAATTAAGCCAGGCACAGTGGCTCATGCCTGTAATCCCAGCACTTTGAGAGGCCAAGGTTGGTGGATCACTTGAGGTCTAGAGTTCAAGACCAGCCTGGCAACATGGTGAAACCCCGTCTCTACTAAAAATATAAAAATCAGCCAGGTGTGGTGGTAGGCACCTGTAACCCCAGCTACTCAGGAGGCTGAGGCCCAAGAATCACTTGAACCCAGAAGATGGAGGTTGCAGTGACCCAAGATTGTGCCATTGCACTCCAGCCTGGACGAGAGTAAAACTCTACCTCAAAAAAAAAAGAATTAAAGTTAGCCTTTATAGGAGATGGTCAAAAGAGAATAAAATCAGGAGGTTCTACCAGTATATTTTCACAGGTCCTAAAAATACTCCAGTAGGTCAGGCGCAGTGTCTCACACCTGTAATCCCAGCACTTTGGGAGGCTGAGGCGGGTGGATCACCTGAGGTTAGAAGTTCAAGACCAGCCTGGCCAACATAGTGAACCCCGTCTCTATTAAAAATAGAAAAAATTAGCTGGGCATGGTAGTGTATGTCCCGGAGGCTGAGGCAGGAGTATCGCTTGAATGTGGGAGGCAGAAGTTGCAGTGAGCCGAGGTTGCGCCATTGCACTCCAGCCTGGACAACAAGAGAGAAACTCCATCTCAAAAAAAAAAATAAAGAATACTCCACCACTAAACTATGGTATCAAATGCCAGAATCTCACTCAACATTTCTTTTTTTTTTTTTTTTTTCTTTTTTTGAGACAGAGTCTCCCTCTGTTGCTTAGGCTGGAGTGCAGTGACACAATCTTGGCTCACTGCAACCTTCACCTCTTGGGTTCAAGCGATTTTCTTGCCTCGGCCTCCCAAGTAGCTGGAACTACAGGCCCCCTCCACCACACGCAGCTAACTTTTGTATCTTTAGTAGAGACGGGGTTTTACTATGTTGGCCAGGCTGGTCTCGAACTCCTGGCCTCCTGGTAGATCCGCCCACCTCGGCCTCCCAAAGTGGTGGGATTACAGATGTGAGCCACTGTGCCCAGCTCAACATTTCCTTTAAGCTTGAAAATACATAAAACCAAGACCCCAATGAGTTTAGTTGATATAGTTTACAATATTTTCTCATTATTCCTCCCTAGCTAATTCAGAAATCACCGTTCCAAATTTCAGTTAACTTTTTCAAGGTTTAATACCAGCTTTTTTAAAAAAAAAAAAACTTCATGAATATTTTAAGACTTTTCCAAAATCAATTCTACAAAAGCAGTTCTGCGAGCCCCTCTGAAAGGAGGCTGGAGATCGTCTAACTACCTGAACTTAGAAGCTGGGTGCAACCCCATGAGCGCCAGGCCCCAGCACTCACAGATGCGCTCGCGCTCATGAAGCAGCACAGCACAGCGTGGTGAGCGGGCGGAGGGCCTGGCAGGAGGGGTGGGCTGGCACCCTCAGCTGGCCACTTGGTTGCTCTATGGCTTCAGGGCACCTCAGGTCCCTAAGTCTGATAGGTCTACGGCCATACCACCCTGAACACGCCTGATCTTGTCTAAGTCTGTTAAGTGTCATTAGGAACAGATGAGAAAATATGCTCAAAACTGTCTGTCGAATTATCCAACTGCATGCATACAAACTTACCTGTTTCCTCTATTTAACAAGGCTTATGTGAGTACCTTGCATAAGACACTGAAATATCTTTCAAATTATAAAGATGCCACCTAATGGCAAAGCAGGAAGTGTATTAGCAGCCCAAATACAGCCAATTCTGTATTACTGGAAATACCCTTCTAAACTAACCAGTAACACGTCTCGTTTATTATGAACAGAAAACCAAACACCCCCTCCACTTTGATGGTTTTGTGCTGGTTTGTGCTGGTTCTGTAATGTTGCTGACCAGTTTATCTAGAGTAAACCAACAACAAATCATCTTATTCACACAGAAACAAAGTATGAATGTGAAGTTTTTCTACATTAAAAACTAAATTTGTTAAGTTTTCTACACTGGAAAGAAAACATAAAAGTCTTGTTGTTCTCTTTTTAAAAAATAAGACATGAAATTTTATTTCCTCTGTTCAAAACCCTTCATATTACAAATATAACCCAAGGACTATTTTGCCTGAATGGGGACCTCTGGCATATCGGCAAAAGAGACACAGTAGAGCAGCAACATGGCTTCCAGAACACCCAAAAATCCTGGGTGAGTTGCTCCACACAATGCTCAACAGCAGGAGCAGGTGCAGGATTCCAGGCAGCAAATCCACAGGCCCTATAGATCCAAGAGAGTGGACTCATGCCTGCTTTTCTCTCTCCTCAAACAGTCCCAATTGCTTCAGAGCTGGTCAGTACAGTATCTACAATTAGAACTGGAGACACTATGTGTCCTGCTGAAGGGTAAGGAAAAAAGGAAAAAAATAAAATAAATAACTGGAGACACTCACTAAAGAAAGTTACCAATAGTGAATATCTCACTTAAATAGGAGGTGAACATCTACTGCCACAATGGCCTGGAGAAGAAAAGCTTTCATGGATAAAATCATGAAGGAAAAAAACAAAACAAAACAAAACATCACAAAGGAGCAAGATCAACATCAAACCACTCATATCTGAGACCCAGGACCTCAGGCCAGCTGCAGGCCTGCTTAGCTGAATGGTGTGTCAGGTACCGAAGGCTTCTGAAAGTCAATGAAAAGGCACATAACCAGTGAGAAAATCAGGCTCAGTTGAAGGGTCTGATGCCCACCCAAATCTATGATGGCCTTCTACATTTGGCTTTTGGAAATAGCTACAAACAGAGGCTGGCAGATCTGTATAGAAGAGGTACTTACACATGCAGGGTGAACCCTGGAACATTTTTTGTGAAGTATGTAAGAATGGCTTTATCGAAGCCTTCTGCAGCCACCTTACTGTAACAACGGTGCATTGATAATGACCATCAATGGGATGGAGATGTCTCAATCACATGCCTGAGAGTCGAAAAGACAGTAAGCATGCCCCAAGGTAAGCAGCTAGCCCACCTCGTTCACTGCTGTAACTCTGTAGGTAGATAGCGTGGGGCCAGACATATAGTCTGTGCCATGTACTCAATGTTCATGTCCCTGAAAATTCACACACTGAAATCCTCACCCCAAGGCGATGGTATGAAGACTTGGGGCTCTGGGCCAGGCATGGTGGCTCATGCCTGTAATCCCAGCACTTTGAGAGGCCAAGGTGGGTGGATCACTTGAGGTCTAGAGTTCAAGACCAGCCTGGCAACATGGTGAATCCCCATCTCTACTAAAAATATAAAAATTAGCCAGGTGTGGTGGCGGGCACCTGTAACCCCAGCTACTCAGGAGGCTGAGGCCCAAGAATCACTTGAACCCGGGAGGTGGAGGTTGCTGTGAGCCAAGATTGTGCCACTGCACTCCAGCCTGGGCAATAGAGAGACATTGTGTCTCAAAAAAAAAAAAAAAAAAAAAAAAGTGCGGTTCTAGGAAGTGATAAGGTCATGAGGGTGGAGTCCCCACAAATGGGATTAGTGCCCTTATAAGAGAGGTCTCAGCGAGCTCCCTTACTCCTGCCACCATGTGAGGACACAAAGAGAAGGTGCCATCTATGAACCAGGAAGCGGCCCTCACCAGACACCAAATCTGCTGGCACCTCGATCTTAGACTTCCAGCCTCCAGATCTGCGAGAGAAAGACTTCTGCTTATAAGCGGCCCAGTTATAGTATTTTGTTATACCAGCCCGAATGGACTGAGGCAGCACACGTTCTGTGAATACTGAGTAGGTCAAGGAGGGTGAGGAGCAGGGAGAAGAATTTGGTTGGGAGGTCCAGGAGCCTACACTCTAATCCCTAGGAATATACTGTAGAACTGCTCCCACAGGGAAACCTCCCTGGTACCTCACAACAGACTGATGACAGAACATCAAAAATGTTCAGTCCCAAAGGGAACTGCTTTGGAAAAGGTAATATGAACAGGATAGATTTTTATTTATGTATTTATCTCAGAAAATACATCTGAATCCAAAATGCTTGTTGCGAAGATTAAGTGTTTGCAGAAATCTAACAAAGACACAGGAGTAACAGAAAGCGCTAATGGGAGTGTTGGAACACTGTGTTCTGCTTCAAGGGAGTTCCGGTATATTCCAGTATGTTCTGGCATGAAGCCGCCCTGGGAGGAACTGAGGTTCGGCACTGGGGGAGGGGCGCTTAGACTGGCGATCTGGCCTCTGTGCACTAAGATAAGTAACCTATATCATATAACTGGAATGGCGTTACCAGCCATAGTTTGGCTGGCGGGAGAGCTGGTACTTTTATTGGATTTTTATTAACACTTTTACTGGATTCCCCACCCCTTGGATTTATCGGATATATGTATCAAAAATAACTTTTCTAACGTCAGCTGGAGGTCAGGAAAACTAAACTGTATCTCTGGTCTCAGAGACAGGTACTGTGATGCTCTGAACTGGGAGCCAGGAGCCCTGTGTCTACCTCCTCTGCAGGAGCCCTGTGTCCAACTCCTCTGCAATTACACGCATTACACTTAATGTTCCCTTAAAGCCCCTCCGAGGCTGTGGGGTGAAGGAGAAGACCCACACTTGGCAGGTATATTCATCGCCAAAGCCCTGCTTATAAAATGAGGATTATAATAACCTGCCATGCTGAATACAGAGAATGAGACAATATATATGTAAGTACTCAAGCCACCCACATTGAGGGTGACAACACCTATCTCTAAATCTATGTCAACACCTAGCAACAGAAACGTCAGAAAAAATATGTGACTACCACACTAATCTAAGTGTCTCCTAAGGCACATCAGTTTTGTTTTAATAGCATTAATGTTCTTGCTAAATGGTTAAAAATAAAACCAAAACACTACACTAGAATTCTAATCACCCTTCTATTCTTATTAATATACCTTTTTAAAAAGCAGTTCAAAAATAACTTTATCAAAATAAAAATGCTCAAATGCTACTTCTTCCATAAAAATCCTCCTTCCCTGAGTCACGCAAAGCTCATGGTATGCCTCCCTCCCTACACAGCAAGTGCTCTTTACACCTCCTATAAAGGGCATTTACCGTTAGAAGCTACTTGTGATTCTTTAGGGAATGAAATTATCTGTGGTGAATGACCACAGATAAAGGGAAGCTGTGTCTAAACTAGGGGTTCTTGCGGGTGCAGAGAGATTAGAATCACTTATGGGGCTTTGCAAACTCTACAAGGCCCCCAGAGTTGTTGAAATTGGTCTCCTACACACCAAATTCGGCATCTGTGCTCCCACCCTTGGACACTCTCTTCCACAATGACCAACAGAAATGTGTTAGAGCCCTCAGGTGTCAGGGCAGAAAAACCAGAATGTACACAAACCATTTTGTCAAACGAATATTCCCCAGGCTTAAGTAAGCTCATTCCCACACTGCCTTTTCTGTGCCGGCTTTCTAACAGCGTGACTTCTCTGTCCTCCACCCCAGGGGTCCCCATTCCAGGACCCACCTCTCTTTGCTAACCCTCAGCTTTTAGCCCTACCTCAGCAATTCCTGGCCTTTGCTGACTTTGAAGTGGTCAGATCTGGAGTTTAGCCCTCCACCACCCCTCAAATCTCTTCACCTTGATGACGGTCTATCCCCTCCCAGCCCACTCTGACCCACTCCACGCCCTGGTAAGGTCCCCTGATGGAGATGAGACCCTTATCAGTCTTCCCTGAACGAGTCCTTACAAGAACTCTGCTACTGAGAACTAGAAGGAAGGGACCACGTCTATCCCCTCATTCCTCAAAGTGCACAAGGGGGAAACAAGAGACACTCCTGCAGTCGCAGAGTGAGAACTGCGTGTCTGCCACTCCTCCCCTATGCTTTCATTTGCCTGGCTTTTTTTTTAATCTTCTTTATTGAAAACAACTTACAAAACAAGTCACAGAAAGTGAAACCGAGTGTTTCAGGTTTTGCCGCAAAGAATGTTGCTGCTCTTCTCCCTGAGCACACAGCTGGGCTATACTTTCCAGTCCTGCGTGCAGGTGGATGTCGCCTTACCGCTGGGTGGCAGCCAATGCAATGGGAACAGGAGCAGCACAGCCTCTTCCAGACCTGCCCTCCACTCTTCTCCTCTTCTCCTCAACTGGGAAGCTGATTCCCAGGACATCCTTGGAAGCCGGGTGTTCAAAATAGAAGAGCCTCCAGCAGCCTCAATCCTCGGACTACTGCTTTAAAAAGAACCCTCCCCACACCTACACACACAAACTCCAACCACCACCATGACCTGTAGCCTCCTTAGATTGTTATGGGATTGAAAAATAAACTTCTATTGTGAGGCCATTACATGTCTGGATCTATTTGTCACTGCAGCAAAGCTTACCCTAACCATTCAGGATCACTTGAAATGGATACCAAATAATTTCCTTTCTTCCTCTATCTTTACTAATCAGAATTCCTACCAAAAAGTCCTTTAAAACTTATAGGTTACAGACCTAAATGGACAAGACGAAGACAATAAGTACCTAGAATTCCTGAAAGGAAACATTAAATAATTGCTTTTTCAAAAAAAAATCAAGTTGACTCTCTAGTACAAGGTACCTGACTGGAGAAACTGCTATAATACCATACCCAACTTTAACAAAGATTCGCAGAGGGCAGTTTTGCTAATCTGGACAATTTCGCAGCCAACTAACCGCCCTGGTCAGTTTCCCACATGCCTCTTACTTTCAGGGTGCTCTGTGAACATCAGCAAGTGGGCACTTGTCCTCTGGCATCTCCTCTGGAGATGGCCCAGGGGCCCTGTGCAATGTAGCCCATTATCACATGACTCAGGCACTTGACAGGTCCAATAGCAGCCTGTGAAATGGGAATAGCCCAATTTCAACAGTTAACTGTGTTATCTCTCAACTCCAGCACCATAAAAGTATTCACTCAAGCCAGGAAGCATTTCGCAGGAATAAAACCGCCCTGTACATCCGAGATACTTGTAACAATTCTTTGTGTAAGTGTGCACTTAACATGTGTCTAATACAAATTATTGTTTTAATATAATTGCATTGTATTACATATTATATTAATAACAATTATTTGTATAAGTCTGTATTTAATACGTCTTCCATCCCAGACTAAAAGCTCTCTGTTCTAGTGGGAAGGAGTAGAGAGGTACTTACACCCGGCATGTAACACATATTGCTTCATAAATAATTGCTGATTAAATGAACAAATGCACAGCTGCAGCACTTCTTCTAAAGTGTGGGCTGTCTTCCTTGACTCTGAAGCTCTCAACTATCCCATAGCTCCTAAGTGCTTTACCGCTTTTGCAGTTCTTTCCTATATTCTCATTTGACCCTCAAAGCAATCCTATAATTGTGCCGTGATTAAGCTGGGGCTCAGAGAGGACTCGCCTGAAGTCACCTCGTAGCTCATGAGTGACGGCGCCAACACAAGAACCCAGGTCTCCTGACTCCCCTAGTCCAGTGCACTTCCTACTGTGACATTCTTCTCTCTGTATCTAGAAACCTTGAAAGCAGCTTCTGAAAACCTCAAGTTTAATTTCCATAATACATTTTTTAAAATCATTGTGAAATGTCAGAACCAAAGAAATTGAGAAGTATTTGGAAAACATAACTATAAGGAAAATACCACTAAATGCTGTAGACCCGAAATGGAAAAACTTCTAAATATTGTGTCCCCATTAGCTCTAAAAGAAACGAATGCAGAAAGCAAGCAAAATAGAGCTCCAGCTCCTTTCCCAGGTATTCACTGATGCAGAGCCAGGCTACCACAGCCTGCTTCTCCAGAAATCCAAAAGTTCCCAGGCAGTAAGCTTAATCTCCCTGGGATCCTCTCACATCTGAGACACCTATGACTCCCTTGGAGACAGCACTCGTGTATGACAGCCAACAAGGATGGGCTGGGCTTTCCATTCTATGTTTTTCCTAAGGAAAGGAAGGAATGTTTGAAAAACAAGAGAAAGATCACTACTTATGGTCTAGGATATAATTTTATATATTTGAAAGGCTTTTTCTACAGTCAATTCATTCCACAACTACTTTTACGTATCCGCTATGTCCCAGATTCATTTTAAACTCCATGAGGGCTTTGTCTTGTGGTATCCTTGGTATTAAATGCTATTTTAGACATTAGTGATACAAAAGTGAATAAGCCTACCCATAAGGCAGCTACCAAAACACAAGTTACTAAACATAAAGTAATATAACAACTACATAAATGCATGCATGAAGCGTTATGATAGTAAAGAAACATAAATAGAGTTAGGAAAGTTGAAAAAGGCTTCACGAAGAGTTGAGCCTTGAAAGAATCACGGGATTCAGTAAGGCAGAAGGAAACAATGTGTGCAAAAATACAGAGACATTAACAATGCACTAGTGTGGCAGGAAAGCTGGGCTTCATCAAAACAAGAGGTTCCCTGATGAGGAATGACAGGAGACAAGGCTGGAAAAGGAATTTGGAGCCACAGACTACAAAGGTCCTTACACATAATGATAAAGAAATTGGGCTTCAAAAAAAGAAATTGGACTTTATCAGGTAGGGGCTTCAAGATATCATCCAATTTTTTTTTTTTTTTTTTTTGAGACGGAGTCTCACTCTGTCTGTGGTCCAGGCTGGGGTGCAATGGCACAGTCTCGGCTCATTGCAACCTCCACCTCCCAGGTTCAAGTGATTCTCCTGCCTCAGTCTCCCGAGTAGCTGTGACTACAGGTGCACGCCGCCACACCCGGCTAATTTTTTGTATTTTAGTAGAGATAGGGTTTCACCGTGTTGTTCAGGCTGGTCTAGAACTCCTGAGCTCAGGCAATCCACCTGCCTCGGCCTCCCAAAGTGGTAGGATTACAGGCGTCAGCCACCATGCCCGGCCTCATCCAATTTTTAAAGCAGGGTCATTACACAATCAAATTTACACTTTAGGGCAATGACTCGGGAGAGAGGATAGAAGGTGGAGAGACATGGAGATTGTCAGGAAAACAAGTCAGAAAGCCACCATACCAACCTATGTGAGAGTTGGCAAAGGCCTGAGAGTAGCAGACCCTGCAGGTGAATAAGAACGCGGCTTTGTTTGACAAGACAGAAAGATAAAAGATAAAGAGCAACAAGGATAACTGGCATTTCTACTAGAACGTTCAAAAGAAATGTTAATGTCATTAACCATGTTAAGGAATAAAAGAGAAACAGTGTTTGTATTTTAATCACTTTTTCCCCCGGAGTGAGAGGGAGGCTGAAAGTCCCAGTTTTAAAAATAATTTCTGGCTTTAAGTTATCTGTGGAATACCATGTTTATGCTCCAGGAGGTCCTCTGAAATCTGAGACCGGTCTTCAAAAGGCATGTGAATGACAGTTACAGACATAAGATTTGAGATGCTTTCTAAAAGTAGGTAATTTCACAGCCAGAAAGGCAAAGATGGAATCCAAATTCAGTTTCCAAATAAAATCAGCCTAGAAGGGATAGAAGAATGAGATAAGCAGCAAAAAGATGTCAACAAACCCAAAATTAGAATTCTAAATCTAATACCAATAGTGGTGTCTACACACACTCACAAATCACGAAACCTGTCAAATGATCAGTGTACCAATGGGCATGCTGAAGAGCATACCCACGAAAAACAGGAGGAAAAGGAAAGACAGCCAAGGAGCAAGTCGGTGCCAGTGACGACTACATGTGACGTGACAGTAAAGGCCAGACCACAACCTCCAAAAGTCTGCACAAAAGAAATGAGCAGCCCAACCGGAAAACAGCAAGACCCAGGAAACAGCTCCATCCATTAGCTTACTGTTCAGATCCCGCCCCACTAGACCAAGCTTTTGCCTCAGAAAATCACAGGAGCTGCGGGACAGATTCACATGATTCACATACATTATCATTTAGTTATCCAAAGGGAGATACAGACCAAAGTAAGTTCATAGAGAAGACACAAGAAGCAGAATTGAGTGTGCAACACCAATGAAGTAACCAATTATCCTGGGTTCAAATATTCCAACCTGGCCAGGCACGGTGGCTCACGCCTGTAATCCCAGCATTTGGGAGGCCGAGCTGGGTGAATTACTTGAGGCCAGGAGTTTAAAGACCAGCCTGGCCAACATCGTGAAACCCCGTCTCTACTAAAAATACAAAAAAATCAGCCGATCATGGTGGCACACGCCTGTAATCCCAGCTACTTGGGAGGCTGAGGTAGGAGAATCGCTTGAACCCGGGAGGCGGAGGTTGCAGTAAGCCGAGATCGTGCCACTGCACTCCACCCTGAGCAACAGAGCGAGACTCTGTCTCAATATACATATATTCCAACCTATTGTGAACCCATGTGTCCCAATTATGTTTAAAAAACAGGGAAACTAGAGACATAATGCAAGAGAAGATAGAGTCATCTGAAACTGGGAGGGGGGCGGGGGTAAAAGCAAAAAGCATGCAGCTACCAGATGCCTCAACTTCCAATCTGCACTAACTTCAACGGCAGCAGAACACTGCTTGGCACGCCCTACACTTTTGTGCATTTCAAACAACTTTTATGCCTTCCTTTTTTTCTTTTTCTGGAGTGACAAGGCACGATAGAACAATAACCTGAGCAAAGCTGGTACTCGGACTAGTTCTGTCTCCAGCGGCTATCCACATCACTGTTACCTTAACCAAACTCAATCTGCTCATGAGTAAAACGGACTTATCTTCATGGGCCCATTCCAGAAGTCTTTTCATTTATCCCCGCTCATTTTACCACGGGGCAGACGCTGGCGGACACTCAACACACGCTACCATCCTGCCTTCTGCTGACTTCGTTAGGCCTCCACTACGCCACCTGTAAAACCCTACTGATGCCTCATAGGGTTGTCTTCGGACCACAGAGTGCAATAAAAAATGTAAACGACACTCGTTTTTAGGCCTCGCAAATCGGAGCTACTCCCATTCTACTCCCTAAAGGAATCGAAAACACGGAGAGGTTAAGTGACTGGCACCTAATCAGATCGGGTAAGGAACCCAACACCTACTGATCTCTTCCATCACCCACAGCCTGCCCAGCTCTCGCCGTGCCCTCCACCAGCGCCAGGCCTTCCACATCGCCTTAGGCTTCCCATGCTCATATGAGGGGCAGAGAGACTACCGATGACACAGGGGCAGAGGGCAGCGAAAAATGACTTGCCCAAGGTCAAAACGTCAGAGTAGACGGGAAAGCCTGGCCTGCTAGCAGCCGTGGCCACGTCCCCGCGCTTGCCCTTCCAGCCCCGAGGACCCACACGCTGCGCCTCCCTGGCCTCGGGGGGCAGCGCGGGGGCCGCTCCCGACCGAGTTCAGTGAGCGCCCTGGCCTCCCCCGCGAACCCCCGCCGCGCCCTCCACCTGCCCACGGCCCGGGCGGCCGAGCCCCCACGCCCGCGCTTGCCCGAGCCTAGCCTCGCGCCCCCGGACCCCCCGCTGCCCCACCCCGGGCCCGGACCCCCCGCGCAGGACCCCGAAGGTTAAGTTTTCCACACGGCGGAGCCCCTCCCACACTCCCTGCCACGTCTGCGGCCTCACGCACTGTGGCGCTCCGGACCCGGACCCCGCTGCCGCCGCCGCCGGGCCAGCGCCGCCGGCCGCCCAGCCCAGCGTCCCCCGGCAGCGAGCTCCTCCTCTGGCCGGGACCTGGAGCCCGAGACGCCCGCCGACTTCCTCCGCGAGCTCCGCCCCGCCGAAGCCCCGGGAAGCGCCCGCCGCCGGAGCCAGACTGACGGCTCCCGCGACCAATCGGAACGCGAGACCGGAGGGGGCGTGCTGACAGACGGCCACTAACGCCAATCGGTGGGGGCGCGGCCACAGCCACCGGGCCACGCCCCATCTGCGCTTCCGCTCGGGCCGGGGCGGAGCGGGGAAACTTTCCCAGAGTTCCTTCGAGCTCTCCGAGTCCTCGCGGAGCGGCGGCTGTCGAGGGGCGGGGACGGGGGCGGAGCCCGGGAACGCCAGCCCCCAGCGGCTGGAGGTTGGGGCAGCCCTGAGTACGCGTGCGGGGCAGGTCGCGCTTGGGCCTGGCTGCTTCAGGAGCCACCCTGCCCGGCGCCGGGCGAGACTGTGCGCGCCCTCCTGGACCCTCCACTTTGGGGCTTTGCGGTGTAGCGGCGCGCCCCACTCCCTCACGTGTTCAGTCCCGAATCACTTACGGGCCGCGGCAGCTCCAGGACGGCGGACGCCAGCGCTCTCGGATCCCCAGGCCCCTCTGTGCTCATCCCGGACCGCCCCGTGCCCGGGACCGCGGCTTCTCCCACGCGGGGCAGGCCGGGGTTGTGAGGGGGCAGCCCGCCTGCGGACTAGGCCGGGGGTGTGAGGAGGCGGCTCTGCCGGGGACAAGGCCGGGGGCGTGAGGGGCGGTTCTGCCGGGTTGGGGCGCGCGGGGCAGGTTGCGTGAAGAGGCGGAAAGTCCCACTCGCCCTCGGCTTCTGCCTGCCCGGCCGCCGGTGTCCCGTCCGCCGCTGCCCCGCACAGCCTGGCCCGACCCGCGGCGATGGCCCAGCCCGGGGACCCGCGCCGCCTCTGCAGGCTGGTGCAGGAGGGCCGGCTGCGCGCCCTGAAGGAGGAGCTGCAGGCGGCGGGGGGCTGCCCGGGGCCGGCCGGGGATACCCTCCTGCACTGCGCCGCGCGCCACGGCCATCGGGACGTGCTGGCCTATCTGGCCGAGGCCTGGGGCATGGACATCGAGGCCACCAACCGAGACTACAAGCGGCCTCTGCACGAGGCGGCCTCCATGGGCCACCGAGACTGCGTGCGCTACCTGCTGGGCCGGGGGGCAGCGGTCGACTGCCTGAAGAAGGCCGACTGGTAGGTGTGAAGCGGAAAGACACCCCGCCTCCCCTCTACCCGCAGAGTCGTAGCGAGTTCCCTGTGCTTCTCCGTCCCCTTGGACACCATAGCTGTTCTCAGCTCCTAGTTCTCACCCCAGGCCTGCTCAGCGGCAGGGACGTCCTGCCCAACTTTCCCTTAAAACGCAGATGACCTGCAGAGTCCCTCGTTCCTGCCCTTGTGGGTTAACTGGTCGGGGCAGTCACCTCCCTTTCTAGAGCACAGAATAGTGTCGAATATAACCAGAGAATATTACCAAACAATGAAGTGTGTGCACTATACAGATAGCTTCCGAATGCGATGTTCTGGGGACATTTAGCTAAGTTACTTCTGCACCGATGCATGGTTTCAATTGACATTGCTCCAATCAATATCCAGAATTCCTGAGTTATACACGCGCTTGTGTGTGTAGAGCACAGTGCAGTTGTATCACATACGTGCAGCCTTGCATAACCACCCCAGTCAGAGATACTCAGCTCCACCATCACACAAGCCAATTGCATTTCGTTTGTTAGATTGACACTGATTTTAGTACTCACTAGGTCAGGTTCGTTAGAGGGTGTGAACCTCTTTAGGAACACGGGGAAGTACATCTTCCCCACTGGGGCAGGGGAATAGACCTCGTTATGTGTTGAGGGTTGTTTGTGGGTTTTCTTAGCTCTGCCCCAGTTCACTGCTATCCTGTGAACTAGCTCATCAGCAGCTTTGTCTCCCAGGCACCCTCTCCTCTAGGTACACATTCGTTACAATCATTTTCCCCTTATTATTTCTCCCAGGGTCCTCACACAAGGCACAGAGGTTGCCGGTCAAAGCTGTTTTCCTGCCTGCCAGACCCCTGAATCCTCTAGGTTTTCCATCTGTGCCAAGGATGTGTGTGTTTTGAAGACCTGGCCCCTGGCTTCTAATGTCTTAGCCGCCTCCATCTGACAGCTTCTCCTGGTTGGCCTTAGGACTCCTCTGATGATGGCCTGCACAAGGAAGAATCTGGGGGTGATCCAGGAGCTGGTGGAACATGGCGCCAATCCACTCCTGAAGAACAAAGATGGCTGGAACAGTTTCCACATTGCCAGTCGAGAAGGCGACCCTCTGATCCTCCAGTACCTGCTCACTGTTTGCCCAGGTGCCTGGAAGACAGAGAGCAAAATTAGAAGGACTCCTCTGCACACTGCAGGTACAGCCTACAGCTCTGCAGGTGAGCAGTACACACATGTGGCTGCTTTACCCAGCACTGCCCAACCTCATCTTGTTCAGGTCACCTTCAGGGGAAAGGAGGATTTTGGAAAACAGAAGGCAGAGAATAAGAACATCTGGGCGGGGGAGGGGGTGGGGGCGGGAGCGCAGGTGCAGTGGCTCACACCTGTAATCCCAACACTTTGGGAGGCCGGAGGTGGGTGGATCACCTGAGGTCAGGAGTTCAAGACCAGCCTGGCCAACATGGTGAAACCCCATCTCTACTAAAAATACAAAAAATTAGCCGGGCGTGGTGGCGGCTGCCTGTAATCCCAGCTACTGGGGAGCTCCAGAGTCTGAGGCAGGAGAATGGCTTGAACCCAGGAGGCAGAGGTTGTACTGAGCCAAGATTGCACTACATTATACTACAGCCTGGGCAACAAGAGCAAAACTCCGTCTCAAAAAAAAAAAAAAAAAGAGCATCTAGGGGCCTTTTGGCATATATTCAATTTCTAAAGTTAACATAAGTTGGCTAGCATGCTGTGGTATTAGTTTATTTTTCGTGTGTATCTGTGTTATCCTCCCTAGATTGTTTGCCCATGAGCTGGTTCTGTAGTACATAGTCTTTGACCTTGGGCAAGGAGATTAGTCTCTCTCTTGAGCAAGTTTTCTCATCAACCAAATAATAATGTCAGTGATAGTATGTCTCAGGGTTGTTGCAGAGTTTAAAGAGCATGATGTATGTAAATCCTTTAGACAATGCTTGGCACATAGCACAAAGTAACTGGTTAGTGCTATTTTCTTTACCGTGTTTACATCGTTACTCTTAAAGGCAGGAGGGAAATATATATCCTCATAGCCTTAGTAACACCTACCATAGTGCTATACATTTAAATAAATATAGATACTCATAATTAAATACCTCGGCCCAATAACATCTAATGTAAATTTGGGTTACAGTTTTTATTATTTGGAGTAGTGATTCTTAACTCTGAATTATCTATTTGTAGATTATTTTAGTAAAAAGTTTTGATTTGCTCATTTGTTTGAAGAAAGTAAAAAGAAAAACAATTAGTAAAAAGTAAAATTATTGTAATTTCAGAAGTTAGATATTAAGGAGCTCAAGAGTCTAGATTAAGAAATTCAGAAAATAACTTGTAGCTTTCTAGGTAGTACATTGATTAGGATAGAGGGCTTTTAGTTTCTCTAAAAATCATCACTTGTGACGTTTTATAGTGTTGCTTTTTGTTTTTTGTTTTTTTTGAGACAGAGTCTTGCTCTGTCGCCCCAGGCTGGAGTACAGTGGCACGATCTCGGCTCACTGCAACCTCTGCCTTGCAGTTTCAAGCGATTCACGTGCCTCAGTTTCCTGAGTAGCTGGGATTACTGGCGCATGCCACCATGCCTAGCTAATTTTCATATTTTTAGTAGAGGTGGGGTTTCCCCATGTTGGCCAGGCTGGTCTCGAACTCCCGACCTCAAGTGATCCGCCCACCTCGGCCTCCCAAAGTGCTGGGATCACAGGCATGAGCCACAGTTGGCAATTAGGGACCAAGGAATCATTTCTAAAACTTCGCAAGTAAGTAGAGAACTTTTTTTTAGCTCATGAATTATTTGACCAGTTTCTCGCCTGGAGAAACAATCAGCACTCCATCATTCACCCAAAATAGTGGAAAACAAGTAGTCATAACCTTTGAGTATAGTTACTTTTAGTAGGGGAATTAAATCCAGGCTACTTTGCCATGGATTACTGTTACAATATTTTGCATTTCCTGGGCAAAAATGGACTAGTCTTGGGGATCCACAGCACAGAAGTGTAACTTTAGGATTGAAAGTTTCCCATGAAAGTGCACGTGAAGATAAGATAATCAAGTGTTGGCTGTGTACATATAAAGTGAAAACATTATTGTTTACCGCTTTATCCAGTTAAATATTTATTCCTGTAGGGCAGTAACAGTGTACCCAATTTAATGACTCCTTCTTGTAAGCTATCACTAATAGAATGGGGCAGAGAGCAAAGCCAGGAGGCAGGAAGCATTTTATGTGTACACTAAAAAGCTCTAATTCTCAGCTTTCTTTCTCCTCCCAGCAATGCATGGCCATTTAGAGGCGGTCAAGGTGCTTCTTAAGAGGTGAGAACAATACAGCAAGTCAGGGAAAATATTTGCTAACTATGACAAAGAGTTAATATCAGTGCTACATAAAGAGCTCAGACACATTTTTAAGAAAAAAATTAGGCTTTCAAAAGAAAAATGAACAAAAGACATAGCAGATAAAGAATATGAGACAAAAATAACAAATATCTGGGGGAAATGTTTTCAGTGGCAAAATCATCCATTTTTCTATTTTTTTCAACAAGCATTTATACATTCATTTAGTGCTCGGTGGCTCACGCCTGTAATCCCAGCACTTTGGGTGGCTGAGGCGGGCGGATCACAAGGTCAGGAGATCGAAACCATCCTGGCTAACACGGCGAAACCCTGTCTGTACTAAAAATGCAAAAAAAATGAGCTGGGCATGGTGGCAGGCGCCTGTAGTCCCAACTACTCGGGAAGCTGAGGCAGGAGAATGGCGTGAACCCGAGAGGCAGAGCTTGCAGTGAGCCGAGATCGCACCACTGCACTCCAGCCTGGGCAACAGAGCAAGACTCCGTCTCAAAAATAAATAAAAAATAAAAAAATAAGTAAGCCCTGTACCAGGTGCAAGGGCCACAACAGAAACAAGACACATGTAGTTTCTACCCTCCTGGAACTCACAGACTGGCAGGAAAGACAGACCATGAAGGAGTCTCAAAAGTCTGGTGTGCATTACAAGGACTTGCAGGATCCCTACAGAACAAATAATGGGAAGACCCAATTTGGCTTAAGAGTAAAGAATCTCAGCGCCAGTGTTTAAGCTGTGACCTGAAGGAGAAAAAGAAATTAGCTGAAAGCGGGAGGCAAGGGAGCATTCCAGACAGCAGTAACAGCACGCACGGATGCTCCGAACCAGGAAAAAGTGTGGTACATTTAAGAAAGCAAAAGACGCCTGAACAGTGAAGGGGTGGGTGGGAGAATGCATGCTGTCAGCCACACTGAGGATTTTCCTTTTTTTTTTTTTTTTTTTAGTTTTTGAGATGGAGTTTCACTTTTGTCACCCAGGCTGGACGGCAATGGCGCAATCTCAGCTCACTGCAACCTCCACCTCCCAGGCTCAAGCGATTCTCCTGCCTCAACCTCCTAAGTAGCTGGGATTGCAGGTGCGTGCCACCAGACCTGGCTAATTTTTTATATTTTTGGTAGAGACGGGGTTTCACCATGTTGGCCAGGCTGGTGTTGAACTCCTGACCTCAGGTGATCCACCCACCTCGGCCTCCCAAAGTGCTGGGATTACAGTCGTGAGCCACCGTGCCCAGCTCAGACACAGATGTCCTAAATATTTTGGCTGTGAAATTGAAGGATGGGGGTAATCAATTGATTATGAAGGATGAGGGAAAGGCAGTGGCAAGAGGTGGCTTCCCAGGCCTCTGGTGCAAAAAGCTGAAGAGACCAAGTGCTGTCAAATCGGATGGAGAAGTTTAGAGGAGCAGCGGGTCTGCTGGGGAAGACTATCACGCTCCTGAAGGCTTAGTGCTCAGTTCGGACACTGAGATGGGGGAGAATAGAGAGAGCTCCACGCTCACAGGTCATTTGCACACATGCAGTCCACCTGCAGGTGATCAGGTGTCAATTGTCCCCTGGGTTTGAGGTGGTGAATTTTCTCAGCTCTTACTTGGGGTTTTGGCTCTAGGTGCCAATATGAACCAGACTACAGAGACAACTGTGGCGTCACCCCCTTGATGGATGCAATCCAGTGTGGTCACATCGACGTCGCTAGGCTGCTCCTCAGTGAACATGGGGTATAAAAATGGTTGTGTTTTTATTCTTTTGGTTCTTCCTACAAATTTTAGATCACAGGATAAGCAGAGCACATTGTTACTCAGATCCCAGGTTCCATTCTCCAGCCCCTCCAAACTCTCTCTCTGGGACTTGGTGACCTCTTTAAGCACCAGTGTTCCCATCTGTAAAATGGAGAGAAATTTAATTTCTTCAGAAAGTTTTATAAGGATTAAATAATATAATGTACATAAAGCAGTTAGCAAAATATTCAGTAAATGGTAGCTGTTTTATAGCAATAATAACAACAAACTATCTCTGCTGATAGTGCTTTTGGCACCATAGCCTGGAACATTGAATCAAATCATAAACATCTTTTTGATTAGAGAGCCCTTTTTTGAGAGCAGGGCACGATGGCTCATGCCTATAATCCCAGCACTTTGGGAGGCCAAAGCGGGTGGGTCACCTAAGGTCAGGAATTTGAGACCAGCCTGGCCAACATGTTAAAACCCATCTCTACTAAAAATATAAAAATTAGCCAGGTGTGGTGGCACACACCTGAGGCTGAGGCGAGAGACTCGCTTGAACCAAGGAGATGGAGGTTTCAGTGACCCAAGATTGCACCACTGCACTCACTCCAGCCTGAGCAACAGAGTGAGACTTCATCTCAAAAAAAAGAGAGTCCTTTGAGAATCAGACAAAAGCCACATATCCTCCACCCAGAGAGCTGTGCGTAAACAGCTCAGTTTTGCTGAAGTGCCAGCAGATGCCCAGATCTAAGTTGCCCTGTTTCTTATCTTTGACCTTTGCTCCTTTCTCTCCTCTGCCCACTAGGCTTGCCTTTCAGCAGAAGACAGCCTGGGTGCCCAGGCTCTGCACAGGGCAGCCGTCACAGGGCAGGACGAAGCCATCCGATTCTTGGTCTCTGAACTTGGCGTCGATGTAGATGTGAGAGCCACATCAACCCACCTCACAGCACTTCATTATGCAGCTAAGGTTTGTTACTTCTTATAACATCCCAGCTTCCCCGAGGCTTGCCTTACTCCATTGATGGGTAGCTCCGTAGCCTGGTTTCTTTGGCCCCATCTCTATGGAAGAAATTGCCCATGATATTCTTCTGAAATGGTCAGGATTCTGAAGCGCTTTATCTCTTTAAATAGAAACCTGACTTGAATTTGTTTCTAGGCAAAAACTTAAAAAAAGCCTTTTACTCCATAAAGTGCCTCCCCCTCACACACAGGTTTTTGTTTTCAGAAATAATGTTATTTGAAGCCATAAATACCCATTGTATGAAATTCCTGGCTCTCTGTTTTTACACTGGATTTCAGAAGTTAAGAACTCTTCAGCCAAGGCAAGAGAATTGTATTTACTAGGCTCTCTGGGGTGTAAAATATTGAAGAGAAGCAAACATTTTCACTGGAAAAGTAGCTGTTTTAAATGCTAGGAGAGTTTTGCATATTATCCTTAACATTATCTATTGGCTCTATGCCTTTACTTATTTTTTGGTTTTTTGTTTGTTTTTGTTTTTGTTTTGAGATGGAGTCTTGCTCTGTTGCCCAGACTGGTTTACAGGTGTGTGCCACCATGCCCAGCTAATTTTTGTATTCTTAGTAGAGACGGGGTTTCACCATGTTGGCCAGGCTGGTCTCGAACTTTTGAGCTCATGATCCACCCACCTCGGCCTCCCAAAGTGCTAGGATTACAGGCGTGAGCCGTCACGCCTGGCCTACTTGTTTTTCTAATCAATTACATTCTCCTGCCTGATGTTCTGCTTTCGAGCAGCTGGGTAGATACACATGATGTGCTCTGTGTCCACAGGGTCCTCCCATAGGAAGAGTGAACCTGGAACCTTAATCGTAGTCTCATCACATAGTAGCAGACTAATTGGCTAGACAAAGAGTGTGTAAATTATTTTATAGGCTGGGCGCAGTGGCTCACTCCTGTAATCCCAGCACTTTGGGAAGCCAAGGCGGGCAGATCACGAGGTCAAGAGATCGAGACCGGCCAGGCGCAGTGGCTCACGCCTGTAATCCCAGCACTTTGGGAGGCTGAGGCAGGTGGATCTTGAAGTCAGGAGATCGAGACCATCCTGGCTAACACGGTGAAACCCCGTCTCTACTAAAAATACAAAAAATTAGCCGGGCATGGTGGCAGGTGCCTGTAGTCCCAGCTACTGGGGAGGCTGAGGCAGGAGAATGGTGTGAACCCGGGAGGAGGAGCTTTCAGTGAGCTGAGATTGCACCACTGCACTCCAGCCTGGGCGACAGAGTGAGACTCTGTCTGAAAAAAAAAAAAAGAGAGATTGAGACCATCCTGGCCAACATGGTAAAACCCTGTCTCTACTAAAAAATACAAAAAAATTAGCTGGGCTTGGTGACACATGCCGGTAGTCCCAGCTACTCAGGAGGCTGAGGCAGAAGGAGCGCTTGAACCCGGGAGGTGGAGGTTGCAGTGAGCCAAGATCATGCCACAGCACCCCAGCCAGGCAACAGAGTGAGACTACATCTCAAATATATATATATTTTTTTATAAATATTTTTATTTTATAAGATATTTATAATAATAATTCCTACTAACTGTAATAGGAATTCCCATTTATGAGAGGTTATGATGTTTTCTAGTTTATCTGTGCCCTAAAGATTTTAACAAAGAGTATATTTGCTTGGGAAATTTTAGAGTTTTGGGTTCTGTATAAATCACAAGATTTGTACTGCTCACAATGATGGAAACTAACTGCATTGGGTCAGTAATTTGGCCCACAGAGTTGATCATCTATATTCTAATAATTAAATGTCACCAAAATATTTATTTAATGATTTATATTAGAATTGAGAATGATACAATATCTTGTTTTAGATATGAAAATTTGGCCAGGCACGGTGGCTCACACCTGTAATCCCAACACTTTGGGAGGCTGAGGCGGGAGGATCCCTGGAGCCCAGGAGTTTGTGGTCAGTCTGGACAACATAGTGAGACCTTGTCTCTACAAAAAAAAAAAAAAAGAATAAATTAGGGAAAAAAAGATACGAAAATTCACTTTTAGCAGTTGACTGTTTTAGAAAAAGTGCCTAATATATGTTAGAGTCTATGTTTAAAGTGTGAAAGGAAAATAAAAACTTAAGACCCCCAACTCACTCTGCCAAAAGAAAAAAAAATTAAGCTGAAAGCTGAGTCATGGGAAAGCTGCCTTTCCTTTTGTTCCTAAGCAGATAGCTACAGATAAAGGGTTAAATATTTCCACAGGTAGCTACTTTATATTCAACTTCTCTTATGTAAAGTGCCAATTTACTGAGCAGAAAGAGATATTTAATGTATCATTGCCTATTCCCCCCACCTGTTCCTTTTATCCTGCAACATGGATTCAGTAATGTGACCATACCCTCCTCCTTTTCACTCCAGCCCTCTTTTCCACTTTAAATATTGAAGCCCTCAAATCATCTTTGGAGTAAGACACAGACCTGTCTCTCGGGTATGTCCTTAACCCTGGCAAAATAAACTTCTAAATTGATTGAGACCTGTCTCAGATACTTTTTGGTTTGCAAAAGGTTTTCTTTTATCCTCATCACAGTGATAACAAATTTGTTTCAATTCAGGAAGGACATACAAGTACAATTCAGACTCTCTTATCCTTGGGAGCTGACATCAATTCTAAGGATGAAAAAAATCGATCAGGTACTGTTTAATTTTGTATATGCCTTGGAAATTAGTAAACTGAGTATAACCAATACACTTTTATATTTAAAACATTGATTTTAATATTCTTCCTCTTTTTTTTTTTTTTTTTTTTTAAGTGGTGGTGTTGTTGAGACAGAGTTTCCCTCTGTGCCCAGGCTGGAGTGCAGTAGCGTGCCATCTCAGCTCACTGCAATGTCCACCTCCTGGCTCAAGTGATTCTCGTGCCTCAGCCTCCTGAGTAGCTGGAATTACAGGCGTGCACCACCATGCCCGGCTAATTTTTGTATTTTTAGTACAGACGGGGTTTCCCTATGTTGGCCAGGCTGGTCTTGAATTCCTGACCTCAAACAATCTACCTGCCTTGGCCTCCCAAAGCGCTGGGATTACAGGCATGAGCCACTGCGACCAGCCTTAATGTTATTCTTCTAATAGCTCAGCTACTTTTCCTTAAAATATCTTTTTCTCTGCAAAGCCTTCATATAATTGTTGTTATTATAACAGTGATGATGACTGCCACTCATTACAACTGCTGTTGTTAACCTTTGTTATTATTTTAAACCATAACAATATACACATCATAAAAGCAGTTTCTTTCTAATCCATGATGACACCTGCTGGCCAGGTATTGTGTCAGTTCTTCACAGGTCATCCATTTTGGAGTATATTTAGAAACTATATTCACTATGATTTTTTTTATTTAGAATATTCAGAAACATATTCTGAGGCGAATTCTTTAGACTTGGGCTTTAAAATAAACCCTCTAACATTCTGTGAGCCAAAGGCCATCTTGCAAGGGTTTAGTGGAATCTTTTTTTTTTTTGGAGACAAAGTCTCGCTGTTACCCAGTCTGGAAGGCAGTGGCACGATCTTGGCTCACCACAACCTCTGCCTCCTGGGTTCAAGCGATTCTTCTGCCTCCCGAGTAGCTGGAACTACGGGTGCCCACCACCATGCCCAGCTAATTTTTGTATTTTTAGTAGAGACAGGGTTTCACCATGTTGGCGAGGCTGGTCTCAAACTCCTGACCTCAAGTGATCTGCCCACCTCGGCCTCTCTAAGTGCAGGGATTACAGGCATGAGCCACTGCGCCCGGCCTGGTGGGATCTTTCTGATGCTTCAAAGACTCGCAGGTACCTAACTACTCACTCTAGGGCTGGAAAGGGCAGCTGCTCTGCCCAGGAAGGGACACAGCTTCTCTGCTGGAGGGAAGGCAGCAGAACCACCAGTGCCCCTGAACTCAGCACACCGGAAACCTCAGTGCTGATTTCTGCACCCAGAGTGGGAAGCTTGTTCAACAGTGTTTTTTTGGTTACATGATTATATGTGGTGATATTTTTACTTACAAAGCAAATTCAATAAACCTTTTAGAAAGTTTTTTGTACCATTTAAAGTGTGTTTCCAGAGCATTCAGGAGTATGGAAAGGATGTCTCCTATATCTTGTTAACTTGCTCTGTTGCTTCTTGCTTTAGATAAGTTTCTTTTTCTTTTCTTTTTTTTGAGACAGAGTCTTGCTCTGTCACCCAGGCTGGAGTGCAGTGCTCACTGCAACCTCCACCTCCCGAGTTCAAGCGATTTTCCTGCCTCAGCCTCCCAAGTAGCTGGGATTACAGGCATGCACCACCACGCCCAGCTAATTTTTAAATTTTTATTAGAGATGGGGTTTCACCATGTTGGTCAGGCTGGTCTCACACTCTTGACCTCATGATCTGCCCACCTCAGCCTCCCAAAGTGCTGGGATTACAGGCATGAGCCACCGCGCCCGGCCTAGATAAATTTCTTAAATCCTCTCTAACTGGCTTTGTTATCTTTAAAACTATTTTCAACCCAATCAGGTTAAAAAGAAAAATATTTTGATCTAGTATAGGTGAAGTTGTGAAGATGCATTACAGAAGATATGGAAAGAATTGATAGTTTTATTGGGCACTATCAATTCACGAGGTCAGTATTTCTCCAGGGGTTGTGTTTTAAGTCCACGTGATTTTTGTCACCCCTCAGCCCTGCATCTGGCCTGTGCAGGTCAGCACTTGGCCTGTGCCAAGTTTCTCCTGCAGTCGGGACTGAAGGATTCTGAAGACATCACGGGCACCCTGGCTCAGCAGCTCCCAAGGAGAGCAGATGTCCTTCAGGGCTCTGGCCACAGCGCAATGACATAAGGATGTTTCCAAGAGGAGGCAATAAAGCGCATGGTAATTCATATCCTGCTTCTTAAGTCAGTCACAGATTCAGCGAAACCAGTTGGAAGCCAGTTTTCCATCTCCTCCGCTTCCTCCCTTCCTTCCTCCTGCATGTTCCACTCCTGCTGAGGAGTTCCCACTGATCAGGGGGCTGAGTTCCCAGCTCCATGACAGGCACATTATGGAGTCCTGAGCACAGTCATAATCTTCCCGTAGTCCATATTTCACTGTTTGTACTCTTAAAGTAGAATAGATAACGTTTGTGCGATCAGGCTGTGGGATCCTTAGAGAAGCACGTACCATGCATGAATATAATATAGTATACGCGCTTTCACAAACATATGAAATATAATAACTGCCGCATGGTAAGGCTATGATAATAATAACAAAAATATCACATACATTGCTATTAGCTTGAGCTGTAAAATGCAGTTGGCCCGTTTAATTTCTTCCTTCATAAGCTTTTACTTGGCCATTACAATGGTTCACTTTTGGTTTCATAGCCAAGAAGGACATACTTATAATCTGTTTACACAGGCGTTTACAAGAAATTAATAAAAACTTTTATATATTCTAAGCACTGCTAGTTAAGCTATCAAGTTTTAATCTTGAGGGTTTTTGTTTGTTTTAATAGATAAATTCAGTATTGACCCCCTTCAAGTAATAAATACACGTAGAAAATGTAACTAAGGACCGGGCATGGTGGCCCGTGCCTGTAATCCCAGCACTTTGAGAGGCTGAGGCAGACAGATCACTTGAGGCCGGGAGTTCAAGACCAGCCTGGCCAACATGATAAAACCTCATCTCTACTAAAAATACAAAGATTAGCCAGGTGTGCTTGGTGCATGCCTGTAGTCCCAGCTACCAGTAAGGCTGAGGCCCGAGAATTGCCTGAACCCAGGAGGCAGAGGTTGCAGTGAGCTGAGATTGCGCCACTGCACTCCAGCCTGGGCGACGGAGCACGACTCTGTCTCAAAAAAAGAAAATGTAACTAAGATATTTACAAAACTTCTGTTAACCTGAGTTGAAGAATGGGGTTTTGTCTTTAAAACCCATTTTCTGGCCTGTCCTATCCACCCACGGAAACCTCTGACTTAAGGAATGAAACACTTGACATTTAGTTTTAAAAAATATTGTAGCCTCTTAAACGGAGTAAAGATAGGATGAGTCCTCAGGCATTTAGATTCTTTTTCTACTTTTTTTCTTTTCTTTCTTTTCCTTTTTTGATCCTTTTCTCTGAATTGCAAAGAATAATTATTAGTCTAGATCAGGCTTTTTAATCATTGTATGCATCAGTCGCAAGCAACATTGAATCCCCTTGTTCAGTGTGATCCAGCAAGTGCTTATTACACACCCACCTTATTCTCAGCGTTGGGCTCGGTTTGGCACAAAGCAAGAATTTCCCGTTCGTCTTAATTATTCCCAGATGGCATCAGCGGATTCCTGTTTCTAACCACCAAATCAGTGTTCTGGTAGAAACACTCCTGTCTTGTGACCTCTAAATTACACACTGTCTCCATCTGCACTGATTTGAGATGCAGTTACCACTTTCCTGTTCCTCCAGAGATGCCTGCGTCAGTGCCCTCTAGGTCTGAAGATGGTCCTGTTGTGCAGCTATTTCACGTGTACAGGTGGGACTGAAAGATCAGTCTGGGACTGCCCTCTTTCCCCTCAGCACACACATGAGCAGCTTTGTGTTTGCAGCAGCTGCGTGCACGATCAGCTTCCACTTGGCTTTGCTTCTGCCCTTACAAACCAGCTGATGATGACGACACAGCATGTTACACTGTTGTCCCCGGTTTTCCTAGATTCCACGCACCTTTGTAATAGAAACCATGGTTACTGGATGCCACTGCTGAAACTACTAAACACCCAGAGATGGCACTGATTATAAGAACATTAATTGTGGGCTGGGCGCGGTGGCTAATGCCTGTAATCCCAGCACTTTGGGAGGCCGAGGCAGGGATCACCTGAGGTCGGGAGTTCAAGACCTGCCTGGCCAACATGGTGAAACCCCATCTCTTCTAAAAATATAACAATTAGCCCGGCGTGGTGGCATGTGCCTGTAATCCCAGCTACTTGGGAGGCTGAGGCAGGAGAATCGCTTTAACCCCACAGGCGGAGGTTGCAGTGGCTGAGATCATGCCACTGCACTCCAGCCTGGGTGACAGAGTGAGACTCCATCTCAAAACAAAACAAAAAAATTAGCCTGGCGTGGTGGCAGGCGCCTGTAATCCCAGTTACTTAAGAGGCTAAGGCAGGAGAATCACTTGAACCCGGGAGGCAGAGGTTGCAGTGAGCCAAGATTGCACCACTGCACTCCAGCCTGGGTGACAGAGTGAGACTCCGTCTCAAAAAAAAAAAAAACATCAATTGCAGCAAAGAGAGTGGCAATAATAGAATAATAACCAGATGTTTCCATAACAATAATATATGAAGAATGCTCTGGCGATGATAACTAATATTTTTCTATTACTCCCTAATTATAGTTACTTTCCTCACCTCCTTTGGGTCTTTACCTACAAGCCACCTTCTTAGTGAGGCCTGCCCAGGCCACCCTAAAATTGTATCCTTTTCTTCAACATTTGATATCTTCTTTCCCCAGTTTATTTTTTCTTCTTAGCATTTGCTTAGCAAATGTGCCATATAATTTATTTATTTTGTTCACTGTTTTTCTCCCCCACTGATATGCAGGCTCCTTGGACTGATTTTTGTCTTTTAAATTTAAAATTGTTATGTAGTTAATGAATGGGCGATAAAAGCCCTTTGTGTGCATAGAGCACTTACTATATGCGAGATAGTGTGCTAAGCCCTTCCCTAGATTGTCTCATTTTGTCCGCTGACTCTTGTACCCTGCAGCCCCTTTTCATTATTATTCCCTCTGGAGCATCTTTTCCCATACACACTTTCACAAGAGTCTCTACTTGATACCCTCAGCTCATAGGCACCTCCCACCCCCTGCAGTCTGGTGTCATTGTTGCTGCTCTGTGCAGACTCTTCCTTTCAGATACCAGTGACGTCCTACTTGCCATATCAAGTGATATACTTTTAGCCCTTAGATTACTGACCCTTTCAGTACACTTACTAATCACTACCCCTTCTGGACTCTTGCCACATGCAATAATGCACTCCTGGGTTTTTCTTTCTGCCTTTTCCTTCTCTGCCTCTGCACTCCTCTGTCAGGCCGGCCCTCCGCGCTCATGCGTACCAGCTTCTGTCTCCAGCATCTCCCTTATTCTGGGTTTTCTCCTGAAGCATTGTCGTCCATGCCTCGGGTTTCAGCTACACCCTAATGTCAGTAACACTCAGATCTCTCTCTAGCCCTTACTTTCCACCACCTGCTTACGTTTCTGCATGGATGTTCTGAGGCCATCTCACGTTCAGTTTCTTCAAAACCCAGCCTTCCCCACAACCCACTGACATACAGGCCTGCATCCCTGCCTTGGTTGATGGCATCACAGCTCACCCCACCCGTGTTAGAAATCTGGGGGTCAGTCGTGACTCCTCCCTCTTCAGGATTCCCTGCAGAGGACAGCTGCTGGGCAGCTCTCTAATCTGCCTGTTCCACACCATCCCTACTGCGACTCCTGCCCAAGCTCTCTCACTCCTCCTAGAGAGTGGCAGCCATGTCTTAAATACACCTCTCCAAGTCCTCAAATCCACCCTCCACATGGCTGCCAGGGCGTTCTCACTAATGTGACCAAGGGCATTGATTGCCAATTGTGGCTTAACCTGCCTCCCAGAGCACGTACTACACTTGCCAGGATTTCTGATTGCCTCAACTAACACCCACTTCCTCCAGGGCTGTCAGCTTGTCCTAAAAGCCCACCTGCTCCCATGGTGAGTGTGTGTTATTAAGCTCAATCAAAGCAGAAGTCTCGGCCAGGCGCGGTGGCTCACATCTGTAGTCCCAGTATTATGGGAGGCCAAGGCAGGCAGATCACAAGGTCAGGAGATAGAGACCATCCTGGCCAACATGGTGAAATCCCTTCTCTACTAAAAATACAAAAATTAGCCAGGCGTGGTGGCACCCGCCTATACTCCCAGCTACTTGGGAGGCTGAGGCAGGAGAATCGCTGGAACCCGGGAGTCAGAGGTTGCAGTAAGCCAAGATCGCCACTGCACTCCAGCCTGGCAACAGAGCGAGACTCCGTCTCAAAAAAAAAAAAAAAACAGAAGTCGCTGAAAAGAGATGCAAAGAGGTAAAAATTGTAATGACTTGAAAATAGCGAGGACCTAACATATATTACCAAAAAAATTTATACGAGAAAATACACAAGACAAGATGGAAAGGATCACAAAATGGAAACAAGATGGCAAAAGTCAGGCTAAAGAAGCTGGAAGGAACTATAGGGAGGGTGCTCAGACAGTGAGAAGAGGGAGGAGCAAGCACTGAATTTAACCCGGGATGTTGCTAGAATCCACCAGCAGGTGGCAGACCAGAAAAATGTCCCTTTTAATCTCCCAGACTTTTGTTTGTAAGGCCTATTGTAAAATACAGAAGATAGTAAAGGAGAAAACAAAAATAATCTATAGTTCCACCACCCAGATGGAACCACTCTTATTTCCCCTTAGTCTTTCAAAATGCATATAGGGCTGAGCACGGTGGCCCCTACCTATAATCCCAGCACTTTGGGAGGCCGAGGCGGGCAGATCACTTGAGGTCAGGAGTTCGAGACTAGCCTGGCTAATATGGTGAAACCCCGTCTCTACTAAACATACAAAAATTGGCCAGGCGTGCTGGGCACGGTGGCTCACGCCTGTAATCTCAGCACTTTGGGAGGCTGAGGCAGGCGGATCATGGTGTCTGGAGATCAAGACCATCCTGGCTAACACGGTGAAACCCTGTCTCTACTAAAAATACAAAAAAGTTAGCTGGGCATGGTGGCACGCGACTGTAGTTCCAGCTACTTGGGAGGCTGAGGCAGGAGAATTGCTTAAACTCGGGAGGCAGAGGTTGCAGTGAGCTGAGATCGTGTCACTGCACTCCAGCCTGGGCGACAGAGCAAGACTCTGTCTCAAAAAAACCCAAAAAGATTAGCCAGGTGTGGTGGGGCACACCTGTAGTCCTAGCTACTTGGAAGACTGAGGCATGGAATCACTTGATCCCAGGAGGCAGAGGCTGCAGTGAGCCGAGATCACGCCACTGCACTCCAGCCTGGGCGACAGAGTGAGACTCCCTCTCAAGAAATAAAAAATAAAATGCAGGGCCGGGCGCAGTGGCTCATGGCTGTAATGCCAGCACTTTGGGAGGCCAAGGGGGCAGATCACGAGGTCAGGAGATTGAGACCATCTTGGCTAACATGGTGAAATCCCGTCTCTACTAAAAATACAAAAAATTAGCCGGGTGTGGTGGCGGGCGCCTGTAGTCCCAGCTACTCGGGAGGCTGAGGCAGGAGAATGGCATGAATCCAGGAGGTGGAGCTTGCAGTGAGCCGAGATCGCACCACTGCACTCCAGCCTGGGCAACAGAGTGAGATTCCGTCTCAAAAAAAATACATAAATAAAAAATAAATAAAATGCATACAGTTGAGCTGATGCTGCACATGCAGTTTTTCCCTTAACTGTTTATTTATTTGTTTTGGAGACAGTCTTGCTGTGTCACCCAGGCGGGGGTACAGTGGCACAATCTCGGCTCACTGCAGCCTGCACCTCCTGGGTTCAAGCAATTCTCATACCTCAGCCTCCTGAGTAGCTGGGATTACAGACGCCCTCCACCATGCCTGGCTAATTTTTGTATTTTTAGTAGAGACAGGGTTTCACCATGTTGGCCAGGCTGGTCTCAAGCTCCTGACCTCGAGTGATCCGCCTGCCTCAGCCTCCCAAACTGCTAGGTTTACAGGTGTGAGCCACCATGCTTCGCCCTCTAACTTTATTTTACAAGCAAATCCTAATGCTCTTTAAAACTTTGTGAATGTCGTGTTTCATGGCCGTCTTATGCTCCATCGTATTACTGTCCATATTGAGTCTTGTATGTTGCCTCTTTCATTGGTTTCCATTTTCTTTTTAAGATGTAGACGGAGTAATCTCTGTCAAATTCAACTGGAGGCAAGGACGGCAGGTTGGGGACAGAAACGGCTGTTGGATTTGATCACCGGAGGTTGGGCTGCGTGAGTGGGTGGGAGATATGGGCTGCACAGGGGCCTGAGCAACTCTGTGTGTCCTTGGCTGTGTTGTGTGGTGAAGGAAAGGAAAGAAGAAAGCGGTTTGACAGGACAGTAGTTTTCTCCGAGAGAGTGAGTGAGGGGATGAGCGTGTGGCATGTTTACAGACTGAGAAAGGAGCCCAGAGAGGGAGGAAGCCAGCAGTGAGGGAGTGAGGGCTCTGTGGGATAAGGCCCTTCGGAAGGTGCGGGGAGTAGGTTAGAAGCCCTTGGGGAGCTCAGCTCCAGATGCGGGAGAGTTTCCTTCCCAGAGGCATGGAGGAAAGAAGCAGGGCAAGGGGGAAGAAGAAGTTCAAGGCAGAGCCCACGTGGGCGCCTCATTCAATGCCAGCATCTAGGAGGGTGGTGGATTTGTGGAGCACGTTTATTACGTATCCTACAAGAATGGATAATAATGTGGACTTATATTCGGCAGTTTTTACACTTTTTAAAATTACACTCAGTTGGAAAGAGTGATGTGATTTTTATTTATTTATTTTTTTGAGATGGAGTCTAGCTCTGTCGCACAGGCTGGAGTGCAACGGCACAATCTCGGCTCACAGCAACCTCCGCCTCCCGGGTTCAAGCGATTCTCCTGCCTCAGCCTCCTGAGTAGCTGGGATTACAGGCGTGCGCCTCCACACCCAGCTAATTTTTCTATTTTTAGTAGAGACAGGGTTTCTCCATGTTGGTCAAGCTGGTCTCGAACTCCCAACCTCAGGTGATCCACCCACCTTGGCCTCCCAAAGTGCTGGGATTACAGGCGTGCGCCTCCACACTCGGCTAATTTTTCTATTTTTAGTAGAGAGAGGGTTTCTCCATGTTGGTCAAGCTGGTCTCGAACTCCCAACCTCAGGTGATCCGCCCACCTTGGCCTCCCAAAGTGCTGGGATTACAGGCGTGAGCCACCAAGCCTGGCCGCGTGACATGATTTTTATTGAGAAGGAAACAAGATGGGAGTGAGGGCTGGCCTCTGCCAATCGTGGTGAGGACAGGGACTTGATTGGCCTGTGTGATTAGCCCACCCTGCAGCATTCGCAGAACCTGCCTCCTTCTACCGTGCTGAAATGTGATTGACTTGATACTGAGGACAGGCCTGGGCGCTCCTGGGAAAGCAAGGGAGTGGATGCATTTATCAGCCCATGCTCTGTGCAGCTTCTGGCCTGAGGACAGCAACAGGAGGGTCCTGCAGGCATTTCGACCAACATGACACCTCTCCTGGCTTCACCATAGGTGAACCAGGTCTCTTGTTCCCTCTTCCTACTCTGGAAGGCCCAGTGCGTCCTGAAGGGGAGTGACACCCTGGGGGTAATTGAAACAACATTTTAAAAATAGCAATGGCCAGGCACCGTGGCTCACGCCTGTAATCCCAACACTTTGGGAGGCCAAGGCGGGCAGATCGCTTGAGGTCAGGAGTTTGAGACCAGCCTGGACAACATGGTGAGACCCTGCCTCTACAAAAAATACAAAAAATTAGCTGCGCATGGTGTGCCTGTAGTCCCAGCTACCTAGGAAGCTGAGGGGAGAATTGCTTGAGCCCAGGAGGTCAAGGCTGCAGTGAGCTATGATTGCACTTCTGTATTCCAGCCTGGGTGACCGAGCAAAACCCTGTTTCAAAAAAAAAAAAAAAAAAGCAGTAGGGAGGGAATGAGGACTGGCTGGTGCCCGGGCAGAGTCACAGGGAAGAGAGGCCCAGAGCCAAAGCTGACCTCACTGTGTGGATGCACTGGGGGCCCCTGTGAAGCTGACCTCACTGCGTGGGTGCACTGGGGGCCTCCGTGAAGGGGTCGGTGAGGAGCTGGACAAAGATCAGAGCAGGTTTGAGAGAGAATGGGAAGGCAGAACCTGGAGCTTGCAAATGAAGCAGTGGAGAGGGATGTGGATTGATGTTTTCGTTTTTTTAATGGAGCAGATTACAGTTTACAGATTGCTGAGAGAATGGTCCAACAGACAGAAAGTGAGGAAGAGGAATGAGTCTAATGTCTGTACGAAGCAACTAGAGTCTTGTTAAAATGCAGATTCCTTCAAACCTAGGGATCCTGAAAAAAAGAAAAATGCACATTATCAGAGGGAGAGAGTCCAGGGGTACAGGGGCCAGTCAAAAAAACTACCTACTGGATACCATGCTCACTGAGTGATGCGATCCTTACTGCAGAGCTCAGCATCACGCAATATACCCAGGTAACAAACCTGCACCTGTATTCCCTGTATTTAAAATAAAAGTTGAAATTAGAAACTTTTAAAGATGCAGATTCCCACCCACCCAGCCCTCCCCCCAGCAACCCCCAGCTGCTTCCAGCTAGTTCCCAGGGGCAGCCATGGCTGCTGCATTGAGTAGCTTCTTGTGCATGAGGGGAAATACTCGTGTTCACCCTGCCGGTTCCTCCCCAGCCTCAAGAGGGAAAGCTGAGCAGAAGGGCGCTGAGCAGGAGCTGGGGCACTTGGTGCTGGGAGACACCAAGCTGTCTTCTAGGTGCTTCGACTTCTCGGTGAAATAGGAAAGCAGGTGATCAGCTGAGAGTGAGGATGTGGTATGGGAGGTCTGAGGAGTTAGGGAAGGGTGTGAAATAGTCCGTTAGGGGAGCAAAGGCCTGGGCAGTGCTTCTCAGGCCCCCACCTTGCGGGACACAGGTGGCTGGGCAGCCCCAGAGAGCTGGGCCTGTAGGTCCAGGGTGGAGTCTAGGAATTTGCATTTCCTTTGTTCTTTTCCTTTTTGTAATGGTTTTACTGAGGTATAATTGGTACACAAAGCTGCACATCCTTGATATATACAGTTTGATTAATTCAGACATATTTGTGCTCCCAGGAAACTATCACCACGGCCAAGGCAATAAACACATCCCTCGCCTCCAAAAGCAGGGTATCTAATCTTTTGGCTCCCTTGGGCCACATTGGAAGATGAATAATTGTCTTGGGCCACACATAAACTACACTATCACTAAAGATAGCTGATGAGCTTTAAAAAAAAAAATTGCAAAACATCTCAATGTTTTAAGAAAGTTTACAAATTTGTGTTGGGCCACATTCAAAGCCACCTGGGCCACAGGTTGGACAAACTTGTCCAAAAGTTTCTTCCCGCCCCTTTGCTTTCTTTGTCTTTTTGTGGTATTGTGTCCAGAATTTATTCCTTCTGGTGGGTTCTTGGTCTTGCTGACTTCAAGAATGAAGCCACGGACCTTGCAGTGAGTGTTATGATCTTAAAGATGGCACGTCCAGAGTTGTTTGTTCTTCTCGGTGGGTTCGTGGTCTTGCTGACTTCAGGAATGAAGCCGCAGACCCTCGCAGTGAATGTTACAGCTCTTAAAGGTGCCGTGGACCCAAAGAGTGAGTAGCAGCAAGATTTGTTATGAAGAGCAAAAGAACAAAGCTTCCACAGTGTGGAAGGGGACCCAAGTGGGTTGCCACTGCTGGCTGGGGGTGACCAGCTTTTATTCCCTTATTTGTCCCCGCCCACATCCTGCTGATTGGTCCATTTTACAGGTTGCTGATTGGTGCGTTTACAATCCTTTAGCTAGACACAGAGCGCTGATTGGTGCATTTTTACAGAGTGCTGATTGGTGCATTTACAGTCCTTTAGCTACACAGAAAAGTTCTCCAAGTCCCCACTTGATCCAGGAAATCCAGCTGGCTTCACCTCTCAATCCACCCTCTAAACAGAACACCCCAACTGCTGTTGGGAATTGGGTGATGACCATTCTAGCTATTTCCTGCTGGATAGGGGCAAAGAAGGGACCCTGCAGGTGTAGTGTCCTCTAGAGGGGAACTCTTTAGGCCAGTCAAAGGGCCAGCAGGTTGGTCAAGGGGTCCTCAGTAGAAGTTGTTAGTTGAGCTCATTTGGGGTTCCATTTGTAAGACCATCTGTAGCTTGATGGCCTCAATCCTAGAGGAAACAAATTTGACAAAGAGGTTAAAAATACAGGGCCCGAAGGTAAGTAATAGCAAGATGGATGTCACGGGACCTAGAAAGGGGAGAAGTCATGTCACCCAACTCCAGAGGTTGGTATAAGAGTTTGAAAGGTGTTGTCTGATTTCAGAAGCCTTTTCCTGTAAACGCCAGGTGGCATCTCATACTATCCCTGACTGGGTAGTGTGAAAGCAACACTCTTCCCCTAAGAAGGTGCAAAGTTCTCAGCAGTGAGGAGGTTCAAGCCTTAGCAGTTTTGGATAGTTGCTGCTACCAAAGAGTCTGTTTGGGATTGTAGTTACTATCCTTACTGGATAGACTTTGTTATTTCTTGCAAGCTGTCTGAGAAATCCTTTGAGAGAGTGTGGTAGTAGGATAATGAAGTAAACTTGCTATTCCGGTTCCTGTAGCAGTGGCCATTCCTAACCCTATAAGTAGGGGTATTAGTTGTATGGCTCTGCGCTGATGGACTTGAGCTTTGAGGGGCACTGATAGGGTCTGATTTCCATAAGATTAGAGGTTAGGATAATACATGTTACACTGTTAACTTTTAGCAAACTTTACTTTTGTTGAAAACCTTATAAGTTTGGGATTTTAATTTTTCTTTGCTATTAATAAAACCTCATTCAGTCCATATTATCTTAGAAATGGTATAGATGGCTCCTTCCTGATTCTGTAAGTACTTGAAAGTTTGGCTGAGTGCAAACAGCTCACGGGTTTGATCAGACCAATTATTAGGCAATTTTCCTAACTCTGTTTCTACAAGAGTTTCCTTATCACTTACTGAATACCCACTGTGTCTTTTTTCCTTAATCTCTGGGGAGGAACCATCTATTGTCCTGTCCTGAAGGAGTTCCTCCTAGGTCTGGTTGGACCTTTGTATGGTAATTAGTTAAGATTTAAATCCCCTGTTAGAAAACCTGCTGGGTTAAGGATTTTTGATAGGAAGGCTTTGGGTTGTCAGTGGCCTCAGTACTTTCAGGCCACTCCGTTGCTTACACTGACAACAAGGTGGTATTGGAGTGTTAGAGGGTAACAGAGAAGACCTTCAGTTATCAATTATAGGTTTTAAGTTTACCCTGGCTTTTAAAGGAATAGGGTACACTGTTTTTTCTTTACTACTTCCATCTCTCTTTCTTTCTCTTTGACTTCTTGTCTTTCTCTCTCCTTTTGACTCCCTCTTTGTCTCTTCCTCTCTTTCTTTGACTTTCTGTTTCTCTCTCTCTGACTCTTCTTTGTCTGTCTCTTCCTCTCTCCGACTTTCTGCCTCTCTGTCTCTTCCTCTCTCTGTCTCCCTCTTTGACTCCTTTGTCTCTGTCTCTTCCTCTCTCTCTCTCTCTGTCTCTTTCTCTCCTTCCTTTCTGCTGGTCTTTCCCTGCCTCTGCCAGCCACTTATGCTGCTGTTCTCCCCTTTCCTTCCCCTTTTTGATGGCTTCGGTGGCGTAAGACTGCCACCTCCTTGGGTTTTTGCACTGCATGCAATAACGCCATGATTTCCTTGTGGTATTTAACAGGGGTTCCCCAGAGGTTAGGAACCCCCTTTCTTTCCATATTGCAACATGGGCATGTAGGATTAGATAAGCATACTTGCTATCTGTATACACATTTATTCTCCTTTCCTTTCCCAGTTCTAAGGCTCGGGTAAGTGCCACTAGTTCTGCTAACTGGGCGCTGGTCCCTGGGGGAAGAGACTTACTTTCAAGTACTGTTACATCACTAACTATGGCATAACCTGCCCTTCGTGTCCCATTCTCCACCACAAATGAACTTTCATCAGTATATAGGTTAAGATCAGGATTAACTAAGGGGACTCCTAAGAGATCATCTTGGGCAGCGTAAGTCTGGACTATAACTTGTTGGCAGTCATGCTCAACTGGTTCCTCATCCTCTGGGAGAAAAGTGGCAGGGTTGAGGGCCGCACACGTACGTATTTGAAGCACTGGTCCCTCAAGGAGTAGCGCTTGTCTGATACCAGACAACCGCCCTGGTATCTAAGTAGGCGGTTGTCTGATAACCATAAACTTCCTTTGGCACCTATTATGCCATTTACATCATGAGTAGTCCAGACAGTGAGATCCTTTCCTTGTATTATTTTGATAGCCTCTGACACTAAGATGGCCACCGCTGCAACTACCCGTAAACAGTGAGGCCAGCCTTTTACTACTGTATCAGTTTACTTACTTAGGTATGCCACTGGTTGTGGGGTTGTCCCATGAGTCTGAGTAAGGACCCCAAGAGCTATTCCTGCTCTGTGATGTATAAAGATAAATTTTGTCCTGTGGGAAGGCTTAAGGCTGGAGCTTGAGTTTGTTCCTTCCAATGCCCAGACTTCAGGGTTGATTCTCTCCTCAAGCAGGGGACGACAAATCAGTAACTTGTTCCCCATATTCATGTAGATAATAGCTCCAGCCTTGGCTAATATGTCCCTCCCTAATAAGGGTGTGGAACTTTCAGGCATAACAAGAAAGTCATGTGAAAAGAGCAAAGCCTCCCATTACAACTGAGGAGGCGGGAGAAATACCTGGTTATAGGCTGTCCCAGGATTCCTTGGATGGTAACAGACCTCGAGGACAGCTGACCGGGACAGGAGGTTAACACTGAGAAAGCCATGCCAGTGGCCAGGAGGAAGTCGATTTCCTGGCCCTCAATGGTTAAACATACCCGGGGCTCAGTAAGGATGATGACATGAGCTGGCGCTTGCCCCGGGCACCCTCAGTCCTGTTGTTGGAGCATCTGGTTGGGGGCTTCTGGCCCAGAGAACCTTTGTCCTCTGGGGCAGTGCACCTTCCAGTGATTGCCTCGGCATAGTGGACATGGGCGAGGGGGCAGCTTGTTTCTTGTTGGACAATCTTTTTTAAGGTGTCCTTGCAAACCACACTGGTAACAAGCCCTACCAGGTGATTGGCCTGCTCCATTTTCTGTCCTCTCTGAACCACCAAGGTTGGTTTGTCTGAGGGCCATGACTAAGGCTGCAGCCTTTCTATGATCTCACTTTTCCTTTTCAGCCTGTTCCTCTTGGTCCTTATCATAGAACACTGAGGTTGCCAGGTTTAATAATGCCTCCAGATTTTGTTCAGGGCCCAGGGCTCGCTTTTGGAGCTTTCTCCTGATATCTGTGGCTGATTGGATAATAAACTTATCTTTCAGGATCAGTTGACCCTCGAGTGAGTTGGGCGACAGGGGAGTGTATTTTCTTAAAGCCTCCCGTGGCTGCTCGAGCAAGGCAGAAGGATTTTCTTCCTTTCCCTGAGTTATGGTGGACATCATCAAATAATTCACAGGCTTTTTCCTAATTCTCCTTAGTCCTTCTAGAACACAGATCAGCAGATGTTTACAACTCCAGCACCCATGGTCTGAGTTGAGGTCCCAGTGGGGATCCATACTGGGAATGGCTTGCTGACCAGCAGGGAATGTGTCCCTTTCTTCAGCTGTCATTCTATCATTTACTTGACTAAGATACCAGGTATCTCCGAACTCTCGGGCTGCAGCTAAGTCCGCATTCTTTTCATTAAAGGCCAGGGTTTGATCTAGCAATAGCATGACATCTCTCCAGGTGAGATCAAAAGTTTGCCCTGGACCCTGTAGGACATCTACGTACCTATCAGGATCATCTGAAAACTTCCCCAGGTCTACCTTGATCTGCTTTAAATCAGAGAAGGAGAAGGGGACATGTACCTGGGTTGGGCCAAATTGCCCTCCCCGTACAGCTTGAAGAGGACATAACTGATAGCAGGGGTTGGGAGGGGGTTGTGGTCCCTTGGAGATTTTTTGCTTGTTTTCTTCTGGGCAGGGGAGGTTAGAGGAGGCTTATCATTAATAGGAAGGGGAGTTATAGGGAGGCAAGGATCTGGAGGTAAGCTGAGAGGTCCTCTTGTGGGATGTAAATTGCAAGCTTTGCATAGTTGTGGATTCTCCTTGAATGAAAAGAAAGCTTGGACATAAGGTATTTCACTCCATTTGCCTTCCTCTTACAGAAAAGGTCAAGCTGCAGGACAGTATTGTAATTTATACTTCCCTCAGGTGGCCATTTTTCCCCATCAGAGAGAGAATATTGGGGCCAGGCTGTAGTGCAGAAGAAAAGGAGCTGCCTCTTTTTCAGGGTTTGTGGGTCAAATTGGTCCCAATGGCTTAGGATGCATTTCAAGGGTGAGCCTGTTGATACCTGAGTGTTTCCCATCTGGGTCGCCAAAATGTGTCCAGAATTTATTCTTTCTGGTGCGTTCTTGGTCTCACTGACTTCAAGAATGAAGCCGCGGACCTCGCGGTGAGTGTTACAGTCTTAAAGATGGTGCGTCCAGAGTTGTTTGTTCTTCCCAGTGGGTTTGTGGTCTTGCTGACTTCAGGAATGAAGCCGCAGACCCTCGCAGTGAATGTTACAGCTCTTAAAGTTGGTGTGGACCCAAAGAATGAGCAGCGGCAAGATTTATTATGAAGAGCAAAAGAACAAAGCTTCCACAGCGTGGAAGGGGACCCAAGTGGGTTGCCGCTGCTGGCTGGGGGTGGCCAGCTTTTATTCCCTTATTTGTCCCTGCCCACATCCTGCTGATTTGTCCATTTTACAGTGTGCTGATTGGTCCATTTTACAGCATGCTGATTGGTACGTTTACAATCCTTTAGTTAGACACAGAACGCTGATTGGTGCATTTTTACAGAGTGCTGATTGGTGCATTTACAATCCTTTAGCTACACAGAAAAGTTCTCCAAGTCCCCACTTGACCCAGGAAGTCCAGCTGGCTTCACCTCTCAGTATGAACCTTTAATATCAGCTCTGCCCTCTAACTTTGTGAGCGCACAGCACAGTAACATTCACTGCAGGCCCCGTGCTGCCCACCCATCTGGAGGACTGATTCTTCTGGCACAGGGGAAACTTGATCTGAATTGAGGGCAGCTCCCCCTTCCTTCTTCTGTGGGATCTGCATGTCTCCCAAGTTCCGAGGTAATGCTGGTGTGGATACTGCGTTGGGGAGGCCTCGCGTTGAAAGCCCATGGAGTCAGGGACGTGGCAGGATCACCGGCTGTATAGCAGCAGCTGAGGGTCCCTGTCCTGCAGTTTTCTCCACCACAGTCAGCTGCTCCGGGACAGTAGGTGGAAAGTCAGAATTCACTAAGATGGGGACTTTTCCAGGCAAACAAAGCAGAAGGGTCATTTAGCACAGTGTCTGGTACAGGGGAAATGCCCAAAACGCACAGCTTGTTACTATCTAGCGCCAGCCTCCCCTTCCCTTCTCCCTTCCAACTGCGCATGGGACTCTCCCTCTCTGACTGTGCAGCATGTAGAGCCAGGCCCTGTGGCCAGCAGCCCTGAATCCAGCTGTGGGCCTTGCGCTAGCTGCTTGCCCTCTCTGAGCTTCTGTTTCATCTGTAAACTGAGATGATAATAACTCTTTCTTCACAGAGTTGCCGGGAGCCTGAGCACCTTTCGTTTTTCGGCTCAGAGAAAGCCAAGTGCAACTTGCTTCAGTCATCCTGAACCTGAGTTCAACCAACTGCAGCCACCTACGTTTGACCCCAGCGAGATCAAAGTTGTATATCTGAGGTGTACCAGTGGCGAAGTCGATGCCACATCTGCACTGGCCCCCAAGGTCAGCTCCCTGGGTATGTCTCCAAAAATGGTTGCTGATGACATCACCAACCATTGACTGGAAGAGTCTGAGGATGATAGTGAAACTGACCAGCCACAACAGACAGGCCCAGATTGAGGTGGTGCCTTCTGCCTCTGCCCTGATCATCACAACCCTCAGGAACCACCGACAGACAGAAAGAAACACAAAAACATGAAACACAGTGGAAGCACCACTTTTGATGAGATTGTCAACATTGCCTAACAGATGCAGCAGCAGTCTTTAGCCAGAGAAGTCTCTGGAACCATTAAAGAATTCCTGGGGGCCAGTTGCAGTGGCTCACACCTGTAATCCCAGCACTTTGGGAGGCCGAGGCGGGAGGATCACGAGGTCAGGAGATCGAGACCATCCTGGCTAACACGATGAAACCCCATCTCTTACTAAAAATACAGAAAAATTGGCCAGGCATGGTGGTGGGTGCCTGTAGTCCCAGCTACTCAGGAGGCTGAGGCAGGAGAATGGTGTGAACCCCAGAGGCGGAGCTTGCAGTGAGCCGAGTTTGCGCCACTGCACTCCAGCCTGGGCAACAGAGCAAGACTCCGTCTCAAAAAAAAAAAAAAAAAAAAAAAAAATTCCTGGGGACTGCCCAGTCCGTGAGCTGCAATGTTGATAGTATCACAGATGATACCAACAGTGAAGCAGTGGAATGCCCAGCTAGTTAAAGAGTGCAAAGGAAAATATTTTCACAAAGGGTTATCTGATAACCAAAAAAAAAAGACATTTCATCTAAGCCACTTAACACCGTGTCTGATGTGTAGTAAATAATAAATGTCAGTGATTCTCAAAGAACCCAGGAATAGAAAAAGCATTTAATAAAAATTAGCTCTTGGCATAATCTCTTCATCCATGCCCAGCAGAGTCGTCAGATGTCTTCCAGGTTCACAAGAATTAATTTCTCCGCCCCTGTTCCTGCTTTGCACTTTGCAGCAATTATCACATGGTTCGCCTTATGTTAGAACTATTTATATAAGTGGTAGTCAAGGCCACTGAGTCATGCATCCCTGGAGGTCAGTTACTATTTCTTTTTTTGAGACAGAGTCACTCTGTCGCCCAGGCTGGAGTGCAGTGGTACGATCTCAGCTCACTGCAACCTCCGCCCCCTTGGCTCAAGTGATTCTCCTGCCTCAGCGTCCTAAGTAGCTGGGATTACAGGCTCCCACCACCGTGCCTGGCTAATTTTTGTATTTTTAGTAGAGACAGGGTTTCACCATGTTGGCCAGGCTGGTCTCAAACTCCTGACCTCAGGTGATCCACCCATCTCAGCCTCCCAAAGTGCTGGGATTACAGGCGTGAGCCACCGCGCCCAGCCTGGGTCAGTTACTATATCTTACACACCTTACACATCCCAGAAGGCTGCATACAGCTCCTGCACATGGTACACCTTCAAGGAATTACCCATGGATTTGAATAAGGTTGTATATGATGTAACACTCATGCGCTTTATTTCATTTTTAGTGAGTTTATATTCTAAAATATTTGCTGCTGGTGAAAAATAATTCAGACAGTGCAAATAAAGATTATTCCAAATAGGATCATATAATACTCTTGCAACTTTTTAAACTGAGTGCATTGTTTCTAATTAGTTCTTTTTGTTTTGTTATTTTCATTTTCTCATTAGTTCTTAAAGATGTACCTCATTCTTTTTAACTTTGCATAATGTTGCATTCTTTCTGACATTCCATCTTTCAGATGTGCCACAATTTGTCTAAGCTGTTCGCTATTTCTGGACATTTTAGGACATTCTAGGATTTTTTAAGTTATTATAAACAGCAGTGCCATGGACACATCTTTGTGTCCTTCTGGGAATGACTGGAAGATAAATTCCTAGAAGTGGATCAAAGGATCTGTCCATTTTTTTAGGTTGCCAACTGTATCAGTTACAGTTCAGTTCGCAGAGACTAGCATTCATTGCAGCCAGCTTATGCAGAAGGAGATTTGTAACAGGGTCCCGATGGTATGCAGAATTGTCAGGAAGGCTCGAGAACAAATCTCGTTGAACTTTCAGGGACGATATCAAGGGCTGTACTTCAGACCTAGGCCTCAAAAAGAAGTGCCTTTTCAATCAGGAAAATCTTTGCCAGTATAGGAAGCTGCTGCCTTCATCTGCTACAGTCGAGAGGCCAAATGATCAGAAAACACTCCACAGAAAATCACTTGCAGCCTTTGCCAGTGGAAGCAGAAATAGGGCTTTCACTTCTGCTTTCCGAAACTCAAGCAATTAGCAGAATCCAACTCACATCTCAAAATCTGGACCTAGGGGAGCCTGGGGCATGTAGCTGGTAACTTCCCTGTGTCTGCAGTGTGGGGCTCACATGCCCAGGAGGCTGGGATGGGTCTTGAGCACCACAGACATCGCTTTTGCCAGGATTCCTTCCCAGGCATACCCATCACCAAAGCTGTGTGGTATCGCACTTTTTTTTTTTTTTTTTTTTGAGATGGAGTCTCACTCTGTCGCCCAGGCTGGAGTGCAGTAGCACAATCTCAGCTCACTGCAACCTCCGTCACCTGGGTTCAAGCAATTCTCCTGTCCCAGCCTCCTGAGTAGCTGGGATTACAGGTGCCCACCACCACCCCTGGCTAATTTTTTTGTATTTTTAGTAGAGATGGGGTTTCACCATGTTGGCCAGGCTGGTCTCGAACTCCTGACCTCAGGTGATCCACCTGCCTCAGCCTCCCAAAGTGCTGGGATTACAGGCGTGAGCCACTGCGCCTGGCCACGGTTTCACACTTTTAATGGCCACTAACATGATGTAATATCTCATGATTTTAATTTTACTAACATGATGTAATATCTCATGATTTTAATTTTGCATTTCTTTTTTTTTTTTTGAGACAGAGTCCTGCTCTGTTGCCCAGACTGGAGTGCAGTGGTGTGACCATAGCTCACTGCAGCCTCGACCTCCTAGGCTCAAGCAATCCTCCCTTCTCAGCCTCCTGAGCAGCTGGGACCACAAGCACGCACCAGCTCGCTCAGCTAATTTTTAAAATTTTTGTAGAGATGCCACTTTTGTAGGGGAGTCTCACTGTGTTGGCCAGGCTGGTCTCGAACTCCTGGCCTTAAGCAATGCTTTCACCTTGGCCTCCAAAAGTGTTGGGATTACAGGCATAAGCCACCACACCCGGCCTTGCATTTCTCAATCAGATTGAAGATCTTTAGATTTGTTTTTTGGCCATTATAGCTCTTTTTCCTATTTTTACCTGTATCAGTTAGCTGTTACTAAATGACAGACACCCCAAAGCTCAGTGGGTTGAAACAGGAGTCTGTAGGGCATCTGGGTGGCTTTGCTGCTCGCAGCTGGGCTCACTCCTGCATCCCGTCAGCCAGTGGGTTGCTGAGCTGGTATAGGATGGCCTTGGGTGGATCAAGCTGGCTCTGCTCTCCGTGGTCTCTCCACTAGGCTAGCCCAGGCTGATTTTTCATGACAATGGCAGAGATTCAAGAGAGGAAAGAGACTTAAATGTGTTTTCCAGTCTCCGCTCTGTTTGTGTAGATGCTTCCATCCCATTGGCCAAAGCAAGGCATGGTCATGCCCAGAATTAGTGTAGGGGGCAGAATCCACAGGACTGGACACAGAGGCCATTGATTGGGGCCATTAATGAAACCAGTTCTTGCTTTATCTTTTGACCATAGTTTTGTCTTGTTGATTTGTAAGAGTCCTTTTTATATTGGGTTAATTAGCTCTACACATAATTTCAAATAATGACAATAAAATTTGGGTTATACATTTATAAGTGAAAAAAAAACAGACTACAGCACAGCAGAAATAATCTCCTTTATAGCTCCTTTAAAAAAAAAAAAAAAAAAGCTCTTGCGAATAGATACAGGCATACACAGACACTCACTAAAATGCTGGGAGTGGGATGGCACAGATTCCTTGGATATGGTAGGGTGTTTCTATTTAGATTACAGTATGTGGTACCTTTAAAGCGGCTCTCAGAGTTCTAGAGCTTCCACCTGTGCCAGCCTACAACATGCATGGTCTTTATTTTTCCAAGTGTTGCTGAAAATCCACAATTAGCTAAAAGGGAAATGAATGCAAAAGACGTAGGAACAAAATCCAGCTTCTGGCTCACCCTGCCCCTTGAACACAGAGCCCTGGGTCTACCGCATCCTTTCCTCTCTTCCAGCTGATACAGACTTAGATAATTTCATTTTGTGATTTAATATTAGATGGAGGTGGGGTGGCTCACACCTGTAATCCCAGCACTTTGGGAGGCTGAGGCTGGAGGATGCCTTGAGCCCAGGAGTTCACAGCTTCAGTGAGCTATGTTCACACCACCGCACTCCAGCCTAGGTGACTGAGTGAGACCCTGTCTCTAAATAAAGACCAGAAAATAACAATGGACTAAACCAAAGTTTATTTTCTTTCCCACATAAGAATCTGGGCATAGCCAACTACAGATGAGCTCAACCAGCCCGAGGTGTCAGCCCCCTGCTCCTTCTGCTGGTTGTTCTGCTGTCCTGAGTAGGTTGCCCTTTTCCATGTGGTCCAAGATTGCTCCCCAACCTGTGGAGGGGAACAGGAATAAAGGGGAGGGCCAGGCGCAGTGGCTCACACCTGTAATCCCAGCACTCTGTGAAGCTGAGGCAGGTGGATCACTTAAGGCCAGGAGTTCGAGACCAGCCTGGCCAACATGGTGAAACCCTGTCTCTACTAAAAATACAAAAACTAGGCTGGACACGGTGGCTCGTGCCTGTAATCCCAGCACTCTGGGAGGGTGAGATGGGCGGATCACCTGAGGTCAGGAGTTGGAGACCAGCCTGACCAACATGGAAAAACCCCATCTCTACTAAAAATACAAAATTAGTCGGGCATGGTGGCACATGCCTGTAGCCCCAGCTACTCGGGAGGCTGAGGCAGGAGAATCTCCTGAACCTGGGAGGCGGAGGTTGCAGTGAGCCGAGATCGTGCCATTGCACTCCAGCCTGGGCAACAAGAGCAAAACTCCATCTCAAAACAAACAAAAATTAGCTGGGCATGGTGGCACACACCTGCACTCCCAGCTACTTGGGAGGTTGAGGCAGGAGAATCGCCTGAACCCGGGAGGCAGAGGTTACAGTGAGCTGAGATTGCATCTCTGCACTCCAGCCTGGGAGACAGAGTGAGACCCTGTCTCGAAAAATATATATATAAAAAAATATTAAAAAAAAAAGAATGAAAGGGAGGCTATGCATGCCCCCTTTTTTTCAGAAGGCACGTAGATCATTTCTGTTCACATCCTACTGACCATAGATCAGTCATATGACTGCTAGAAGAAAATTGAAATTTAGGGACGGTTCAGGGCTTTGCCATATGCCCTTATCAAAGGTGCCTTCATTGAGACTATTTGGGGACAATTATCTGTGCAAGTCTTTGCTGCTGTCCCCACCCTTCCCCCAACACACACACTCCTTAACCTTAGATTTTAAAGTCTTAGAGACCAGAGAGCAAATCCACTTGTTTATAGATATGCAGTTGTGAGGGACATGAGAACAATCTGTGAAGATGGCATTCGGAGCAGAGAACAAGGCCGCATAGCCGTGTAGCATGTTAGTCCCCTACAGTGATGCTCCAAGTGACCTCATGCAGGTCACACTCCCCGCCTCTCAGTGTCCTGGTAAACGGTGGGCAAAATGGCGCCTCCTTCCCAGGTTTACTGTGAAGATTAACTGAGGTGGTGTGTGTCAGACTCCAGTCCAGGTCCAGCCCATGCTGAAGTCCGAGGGGTACGGGTGGATGAGCAGAAACGCTTTTGGGCAGGGGGCTCAGGCAAGTGAATATGGCTTTATTCAGCAGCAGTTCTCATCAATGGCTTTTTATTAGCAGCTTTCTCACATTAGCTCTCTCACCCTGTCCACCTTTCTCTCTGCTATTTGCTTTGGCTCTGTGGCTCCTGCGACCCCCACGCCTGCAGCTGCACAGTCGGCTCTCCCTTGCCTTCAAGGTCAGCAGCTTAACTCTTTCTTTCTCTGGCACAAGCAAGCAGAGCTGTGTCCTGGCTCACTCCTGTCTGTCTATAAGATGGACAGCTTTGGCTGTCTCCCTTTCTCTGGGCGCCAGCGCACCCACCACATCAAGCCATGTCGAGCCGAGCCGAGCCTCAAGAGCACCTGTACAGTGTCAGCAGGGCAGTTATACCTTTAACAGACAATAGTGGCCCAGAGCCAAGTATGAACTTACACAAACAGGTTATGTAACAGGTGGAGGTGTGCACCTGTGCACCAAACTCACTGAGTCGTGCAGGCCTGTATATCTGCCTCAGTGTCCACCTTGACCAAAGCACATCCATGTACCTTACAGTGTGCATGATGCTTGGCCCAGCACGTGCACCCAACACGCGTGAGCCATTGTTAGTATTAGCAACAGTAGCACCAGGTGAGCCTCTTTGGCTTAATGGGCTGAGTTGTCAAAGGTGAATGAAAATCATCAAGTTGGCAGCAGCCCAAGACCAAGAAGAGCTCAATTGAAAAAAGCATTGAGACAAGCACCCTTTCTAGTCCCTTTTCCTAGTTCTCTCTTTCTCCTTCCCTCCCTGGGGATGTATGTCCTTAGCCCTTGGGTGCCTCCATTGTCTTCATCAAAAAGAAAACTAGATTTCAGTCTTCATTCATGCTAAGGTGTTAATGAAAAATTTTCAAATTTTATCAATCCCTGAGTGGTCTGCATTTTTTTTTTTTTTTTTTTTTTTGAGACAGGATTTCACTGTCACTCAGGTTGGAGTGCAGGAGTGTGATCTCGGCTCACTGCAGCCTCTGACTCCTGAGTTCAAGCGATCTTCCTACCTCAGCCTCCCAAGTAGCTGGGACCACAGGCATGCACCACCACACCTAGCTAATTTTTTTTCTTATTATAGACAGGGTTTCACCATGTTGCCCAGGCTGGTCTCAAACTCCTGGGCTCAAGTGATCTGCCCACCTCAGCCTCCCAAAGATATGAGCCACCATGCCCAGCCAATTGTCTGCATTTTAACAAGGATCAAATTATTAAACCAAAAGAATGAAGCTCTCAATATGAAATGCATGCATCATTAAAAATGTAAAGAAGTATTTTCAAAAATGTATTCTAACTGGGCCTTCCTTCATATCTTTATTTGTATTTGTTTTTTGTTTTTTTTGAGACATAGTCTCCCTCTGTCCCCCAGGCTGGAGTGCAGTGGCACGACCTCGGTTCACTGCAACCTCCGCCTCCTGGGTTCAGGCCATTCTCATGCCTCCGCCTCCTGAGAAGCTAGTACACACACACTCAGGTGTGTGCCACCACGCCCGGCTAATTTTTGTATTTTTAGTAGAGATGGGGTTTCACCATGTTGGACAGGCTGTTCTCAAACTCCTGGCCTCAAGCAATCCGCCCACCTCAGCTTCCAAAGTGCTGGAATTACAGGCGTGAGCCACCGTGCCTGGTCTGTATCTTTATATTTGTTTTTTTTTTTTTTTTTTGAGACGGAGTTTCGCTCTTGTTGCCCAGGTTGGAGTGCAATGACACAATCTCGGCTCACTGCAACCTCTGCCTCCTGGGTTCAAGCCATTCTCCTGCCTCAGCCTCCCGAGTGGCTGGGATTATAGGCCCCCGCCACCACGCCCAGCTGATTTTGTATTTTTAGTAGAGACGGGGTTTCACCATGTTGGTCAGGCTGATCTCAAACTCCCTGCCTCGGGTGATCCGCCCGCCTCCGCCTCCCAAAGTGCATTACAGGCATGAGCCATCACGCCTGGCTGGGTCTTTATAATTTTTTTATAATTAAGACATTTTCTGTTCCTTTCATGACTACATCTTGTTAATTCAATTTCTATTCAGCATCTCAAATAGGTTCACTTTCAACAAGCCCACCAACAGCCACTAGGCAACTCCAGCCATTATCCTCTTGTTCCAGGTACTGTGGCTGCACAGCAAATTACCCCCAAATCTAGCCGTGTAAAGCAGCCCTTGGTTATGCTCATGGGTTCTATGTATACGAATTCAGACAGGGTCCAGCAGCAATGGCTTGTCTCTGCTCCCAGGGACTGGGGATTGCAGCTGGAAGATTTGAAGGCTGAAATCACCCGTGTCTGGCAGATGCTGCAGGCTGACGACCTCAGTTCCTCCTCACATGGGCCTCTCTCTCGGTCTCTCCATGTGGGCTGGTGTGAGCTGAGAGACAGAGGGGGAGGGAGCGCCAGGCAAGGCCATATTGCCTGTCATAGCCTAACTTTATGTATGTATGTATGTATGTATGTATGTTATGTATGTATGTATGTATTTATTTATTTATTTTGAGACAGGGTCTCGCTCTGTTGCCCAGGCTGGAGTGCAGTGGCACGATCTCAGCTCACTGCAACCTCTGCCTCCCTGGTTCAAGCAATTCTCCTGCCTCAAGCTTCCAAGTAGCTGGAACTACAGACATGTGCCACCACGCTTGGCTAATTTTTTTTTTTGTATTTTTAGTAGAGACGGAGTTTTGCCATGTTGCCCAGGCTGGTCTCGAACTCCTGACTTCAGGTGATCTACCCACCTTAGCCTCCCAAAGTGCTGGGATTACATGTGTGAGCCACCGTGCCCAGCCTCATAACCTCATAGTCTAGCTTAGAAACTGATGCCACATGTGGTTCCATGGTGTAGTGGTTATCACGTCTGCTTTACACGCAGAAGATCCTGGGTTCAAACCCTAGTGGAACCACGGTATGGTCTGTTGTTTTCCTGCCTGTAATCCCAGCTACTCGGGAGGCTGAGGCAGGATAATCACTTGAACCCAGAGGCAGAAGTTGCAGTGAGCTGAGATTGTGTGAAACTCTGTCTCAAAACAAAAAAAAAGAAAGAAAGTCATGCAGCATCGCTTTGCCACATCCATTTGTCAAGGCAGTCAAAAAGTCTCACCCAGGTTCAAGGGGAGGGAAGTAGACTCCACCTCTTGATGGGAGTGGTAAAGTTCTGGAAGAACAGGTGGGAGTGGAAATGTGGGAGCACCTTTCAGACATGGGCTCTGCCGTGTTTCCCTTGCCTGAGTTACTGGGATGGCCTCATCACTGGCCTTGCTACTTCCACTTTTTTTTTTTTTTTCCTTTGAGACAGAATTTTGCTCTTGTTACCTGGGCTGGAGTACGATGGCATGATCTCAGCTCACCGCAACCTCCGCCTCCTGGGGTCAAGCGATTCTCCTGCCTCAGCCTCCTGAGTAGCTGGGATTACAGGCATGAGCCACCACACCCGGCTAATTTTGTGTTTTTAGTAGAGACGGGGTTTCTCCATGTTGGTCAGGCTGGTCTTGAACTCCCGACCTCAAGTGATCTGTCCTCCTCGGCCTCCCAAACTTCTGGAAGTAGAGGCATGAGCCACCACACCCGGCCCCACTTTTTTGTTTTTTGTTTTTGTTTTTGAGACACAGTCTCGCTTTGTCACCAAGCTGGAGTGCAGGGGTGTGATTTCGGCTCACTGCAACCTCCGCCTCCTGGGTTCAAGCAATTCTCCTGCCTCAGCCTCCCAAGTAGCTGGGACTACAGGCACGTGCCACCACGCCCGGCTAATTTTTGTATTTTTTTTAGTAGAGGTGGGGTCCCCATGTTGGCCAGGCTGGTCTTGAACTCCTGACCTAAAGTGATCCGCCCGCCTCAGCCTTCCAAAGTGCTGGGATTGCAGGCGTGAGCCACCGTGCCCAGCCTACTTCTACTTGCGTGCTTCCCTTTCTGTGACTGTCACAGAGCAGCCTGGGAAAGCCAGAAACAGATTAGTTTGTGCCCCTCCCTGCCTCTTACTTCTCAGGGTAGAACTGCCAAGGAGGCCAGGGGGACAGCCCAGTCTCTCACCACAGATGCCTCTCACTCGACCTCTCTTCACGCCCCAGGCCTCCTTTCAGTTCCTCAAACAAAAGAGACCAAGCTGATTTCCTTCCACCTCAGTGTCTTCCTGGAAATTTCTTTTCTCGACTTGTCATGAGTTTGATTCCTGTTCGCCGTTCTTGCCACAGCCTCAATGTCTCTCCCTGGACAGGAACCATCGCTGATTCCGCTCTAAAAACCCTTCCTGAAATCCTGTCACGTCACTTGTGCCAACGTGGATGAAGCTGCAGGATGTGAGGTTAGGGTGAGGCAAGCCAGGCACGGAGAGATAAACACTGTAAGATCTCACTCATATGTGGCATCTAAAAACAGCAAACCTGGCGGGGCACAGTGGCTCACGCCTGTAATCCCAGCACTTTGATAGGCCAATGTGGGCGGATCACCCACCTGAGGTCAGGCATTCGAGACCAGCCTTGCCAACATGGTGAAAGCCCATCTCTACTAAAAATACAAAAATTAGGTGGGCGTGGTGGCGCATATCTGTAATCCCAGCTACTGGGGTGGCTGAGGCAGGAGAATCGCTTTAACCCGAGAGGCAGAGGTTGCAGTGAGCCGAGATTGCACCATTGCGCTCCAGCCTGGGCGACAAGAGCGAAAACTGTCTCAAAAATATATATAAAAAATAAATAAAATTTAAAAATAAATAAGTAATTTTAAAAAATAATAAAATAAAAACAGTAAACCCACAGAAGCAGTGAATGGAGGTTGCCAGGGCTGGATGGTGGGGAGAAAGGGGAGATATCAAAGTGTATGCACTTTCAGCTATGCGAGGTGAGTACGTCCTGGAGACCTGCTGCATAGCTTAGAGCCTGTGCTTAATGCGACCTGGAAGTTTGCTATACTTAGAAGTTTGCTAAGATGGTAGCTCTCCTGTTAAGGGTTTGTCTTAATCCATTCACGCTGCTATAACAAAATACCATAAACTGGGTATCTTATACACCACAGAATCTTATTTCTCCCAGGTCCGGAGGCTGAGAACTCCAAGAGTAAGGTGTTGGCAAATTTGGTGTCTGTTGTGGGCTTGCTTACTGGTTCACAGATGGTGCCTTCTCACTGCGTCCTCACATGGTGCAAAGGACAAGGTAGCCGTCTCTGGCCTGTCTTATAAGAATACTAACCCCGAAGCCGGGCGTGGTGGCTCACGCCTGTAATTCCAGCACTTTGGGTGGCCAAGGCAGGCGGATCACGAGGTCAGGAGATGGAGACCATCCCGGCTAACACGGTGAAACCTCTTCTGTACTAAAAATACAAAAAAAGTAGCAGGCCATGGTGGCGGGCGCCTGTACTCCCAGCTACTCGGGAGGCTGAGGCAGGAGAACGGCGTGAACCCAGGAGGCGGAGCTTGCAGTGAGCCGAGATGGTGCCACTGCACTCCAGCCTGGGCGACAGAGCAAGACTCCGTCTCAAAAAAAGAACACTAACCCCGGCCGGGCATGGTGGCTCACGCCTGTAATCCCAGCACTTTGGAGGCTGAGGCAGGTGGATCAGCTGAGATCAGGAGTTCAAGACCAGCCTGGTCAACATGGTGAAACCCCATCTCTACAAAAAATACAAAAAAAATTAGCCGGGAATGGTGGCGAGTACCTGTAGTTTCCAGCTACTCGAGAGGCTGAGGCAGGAGAATCACTTGACCCCGGAGGGCGGAGGTTGCAGTGAGCTGAGATCTCACCATTGCACTCCAACCTGGGCGACAAGAGTGAAACTCTCTCAAAAAAAAAAGAAAAGGGGCCGGGCGCGGTGGCTCACGCCTATAATCCCAGCACTTTGGGAGGCCGAGGCGGGCGGATCACAAGGTCAGGAGATCGAGACCATCCTGGCTAACACGGTGAAACCCTGTCTCTACTAAAAATACAAAAAATTAGCCGGGCGTGGTGGCGGGTGCCTGTAGTCCCAGCTACTCGGAAAGCTAAGGCAGGAGAATCGCTTGAACCCGAGAGGCAGAGGTTGCAGTGAGTTGAGATTGCACCATTGCACTCCAGCCTGGGCGACACAGCGAGATTTTGTCTCAAAAAAAAGCACTAATCCCATTCATGGGGGCCTCACTCTCATGACCTCATCACCTCCCAAAGGCCCCGCCTCTTAATACCATCACCTTGGGAGTTAGGGTTTCCACCTATGAATTGTTCCACCTATGAACACAAACATTCAGATCATTGCAGTGTTTTTATCACAATAATAATAAAAAATACGTCGGGTGTGGTGGCTCACGCCTGTAATCCCAGCACTTTGGGAGGCCGAGGCAGGCGGATCATGAGGTCAGGAGATCGAGACCATCCTGGCTAACACGGTGAAACCCCGTCTCTACTAAAAATACAAAAAAATTAGCCGGGTGTGGTGGCGGGCGCCTGTAGTCCCAGCTACTCCGGAGACTGAGGCAGGAGAATGATGTGAACCCGGGAGGAGGAGCTTGCAGTGAGCTGAGATTGCGCCACTGCACTCCAGCCTGGGCGACAGAGCAAGACTCCGTCTCAAAAAAGAAGAATAATAATAATTAATAATTAATAAAGATGGCAGGAGAAATCCTTTGGAGGTCATGGGTATGTTTCTAGCATAGATTTTGGTGGTGGTTTCACGGGTGCGTACTTATCCCCAAACTCATCAAGCTGTGTACACTAAATATGCACAGATTTGTATGTCATTCATACTTCAATAAAGTGGTTGTAAAAAATCAATAAATAGGCCGGGTGCGGTGGCTCACACCTGTAATCCTAGCACTTTGGGAAGCCAAGGCGGGCGGATCACGAGGTCAGGAGTTTGAGACCATCCTGGCTAACACGGTGAAACCCCGTCTCTACTAAAAAACAAACGAACAAAAAAATTAGCCGGGCGTGGTGGCAGGCGCCCGTAGTCCCAGCTGCTCCGGAGGCTGAGGCGGGAGAATGGCATGAACCCGGGAGGCGGAGCTTGCAGTGAGCCGAGATTGTGCCACTGCACTCCAGCCTGGGCGACACAGCAAGACTCCATCTCAAAAAAAAAAAAAAAAAAAAAAAGGATACAAAAATTAGCCGGGCGTGGTGGCAGGTGCCTGTAATCCCAGCTACTCAGGAGGCTGAGGCAGAATTGCTTGAACCTGGGAGGCAGAGGTTGCTGTGAGCTGAGATCGCGCCACTGCACTCCAGCCTGGGTGACAGAGCAAGACTCCGTCTCGAAAAAGAAAAAAAAAAGAAAATCAGTAAATAAAGCTATGCGCAGTGGCACATGTTTGTAATTCCAGCTACTCAAGAGGCTGAGATAGGAAGATTGCTCCAGCCCAGGAATTCGATACTGCAGTGAGCTATGATTGCACCATTTCACTCCAGCCTGGGCAGCAGAATGAGACCCTGTCTCTAAAAAAATAAAAATAAAGGATTAAAACTAAAAATCAGGCCAGGCACTTTGGGCCAGTACTTTGGGAGGTCGAGGTGGGAAGCTCGTTTGAACCCAGGAGTTCAAGACCATCCTGGGCAACATAGCAAGACCCCATCTCTACCATAAGTAAATAAATATCAACAAATAAAAGCAGGCCCTTCCTGACAAATTCTCTCAGCACTCTGTAACATTCCTTCCAGGTATTGACAATATTCGTTCATATGGTTTTTGAATAGCATCCTTCTTTCCTACAAAACTGGAAGGTCCTCAAGAGCAGTGTCCATGCCTGCTGTGTGCCAGGCGTGGAGGAGATCCTCTGTGGATGTTTGCTGAATGAAAGAAGGATACAGGAGAGGATCAGCGAACAAACAGTCTGTCTTCACCTTCAAGAATCAACCTCTGCAAGAAGAGCCAGGGCCGGGCGCAGTGGCTCACACCTGTAATCCCAGCACTTTGGGAGGCCAAGGCGGGTGGATCACCTGAGGTCAGGAGTTTGAGACCTGCATGGCCAACATGGCAAAACCTCATCTCTACTAAAAGTACAAAAAAATTAGCCAAGCATGGTGATGGGCGCCTGTAATCCCAGCTACTTGGGAGGCTAAGGCAGGAGAATCGCTTGAATTCAGGGGGCGGAGGTTGCAGTGAGCCGATATCACACCCTTGCACTCCAGTGACAAGAGCAAAACTCCATCTCAAAAAACAAACAAACGAAAACAAGAAGAGCCAGGGCCGGGCACAATGGCTCACACCTGTAATCCCAGCAATTTGGGAGGCTGAGGCTCAAAGAGGATTATTTGAGCCCAGGAGTTTGAAACCAGCCTGGGCAACATAGGGAGACCCTGTCTCTACAAGAAATAAAAAATTAGCTGGGCATGGTGGTGCACACCTGTGGTCCCAGCTTCAGGAGACTGAAGTAGGGGGATTCCTTGAACCCAGGTGGAGGCTGCAGTGAGCTGTGATTGTACCACTGCATTCCAGCCTGGAAGACAGAGCAAGACTCTATCTCTAGTATTAATAACAACAATAATAATACAAGAAGAGCAAGACAGGCATCACCATAAGACAAGTGCAGTGTGATAAGGACTACCAGAGAGCTAGAAAGGCGAGGCTGGAAGGGAAGTCTTCCTGGAGAAAGTGGAATGAGGGCCAGGACTTGAGGAATGGAAGGAAGTTGATTGGTGGAGAAGTTGGGCAGCTCTTTCTGAGCAGAGTCAAGATGTGGATGTGATAGCATGAGACTTGGCTGGCCAAGTAAGATGCCAGACCCCCGGTTATGTTTGAATTTCAGGTAAGCAATGAATTATTTCCTGTTATCAGTAATGTCCCAAATAATTGCACAAAACCTATTTATGCTAAAAAAGTATTTGTGGCTTATCTGAATTCATGTTGAACTAGGTGGCTTATATCTTTGTTGTTGCTGTTTGTTTTTGTTTTTTTGAGACAGGCTCTCGTTCTGTCACCGAGGCTGGAGTGCAGTGTCACAATCTCAGCTCACTGCATCCTCCACCTCCTGGGTTCAAGCAATTCTCATGCCTCAACCTCCTGAGTAGCTGGGATTACAGACATGCACCACCACACCTGGCTAATTTTTGTGTTTTTTAGTAGAAACGGGGGTTTCACTGTGTTGGCCAGGCTGGTCTTGAACCCCTGGCCTCAAGTGATCTGCCCACCTCAGCCTCCCAAAGTGTGGGGATTACAGGTGTGAGCCACCGCACCTGGCCTGTCTTGTATTTTTATTTGCTAAGTCTGGCAACCCTAGATGAGATGCTAACCCATGTGGCAATTTGGCTCTTTATGAAAGGGCATAAATGAACTCTATTTCTTAGCTGACCACAGGAAAAAAAATGAGTTAATCTGAATTTGGAGCCCAGATTCTCAATCATTGCTGAAAGAATCAACCTCAAAATCTCAGGAACTTACCAGAGTAAATGTTTGTTTCTCATTTGTGAAATGTCTGACGCGGATGTTCTTGGTTCATGGGTTTTCCCTGAACCAAGATGGTTTTCCGCTGAGCGGTGAACTCAAGGACACAGGTTCCTTCTGCTGTGCGGTGTCACCAGCTTGGACTCCTTGGCTTCCAGTCACACAAACTGAGGAAAGAGACAGCAGGAGCTGTCACATGGCCCTTCTGTGGGCAGGCCTGCCAATGGCCTCAACTCTGGCCATGTTCCATTAGCAACACTAGGTGTGTGACTCCGCCCAGATGCTGGGAGGACCTAGAAATGTCATCTTCCTAGGCCAAGCGTGGTGGCTCACGCCTGTAATCCCAACACTTTGGGAGGCCTAGTAGGGAGGATCACTTGAGCCCAAGAGCTCAAGATCAGCCTGGGCAACACGGTGAGACCTTGTCTCTACACAAAATTTTAAAATTAGGCCAGGTGTGGTGGCTCACACCTGTAATCCCAGCACTTTGGGAGGCCGAGGTGGGGGGGATGACCTGAGGTCAGGAGTTTGAGACCAGCCTGGCCAAAATGGTGAAACCCCATCTCTACTAAAAATACAAAAATTAGCTGGGCATGGTGGTGCACGCCTGTAATCCCAGCTACTCAGGAGGCCGAGGCAGGAGAATTGCTTGAACCTGGAAGGCAGAGGTTGCAGTGAGCCAAGATCACACCATTGCACTCCAGCCTGGGCGACAGAGCAAGACCCTGTCTCAAAAAAAAAAAAAATTTGCTGGGCATGGTGGTGCATGCTTATAGTCCCAGCTACTCAGGAGGCTAAGGAGGGAGGATCGCCTGAGCCCGGGAAGTCAAGGCTGCAGTGAGCTGAGATTGTGCCACTGCATTCCAGCCTGGGGCGATAGGAGTGAGAACCTGTATCCAAAAAATAATAATAAATAAATAAATCACAGCCCAGGTGGATTAGCCCCTTACCTTCAATCTTCTCGCTTGTAAAAAGGTCACAATACCTACCTTGCCACGTGGCTGTGAGAGGAAAGCCTGGCACACACAGAAGGTACATGATGACAAGTTGTTACTGTAGTATTATTTTGTTTGTAATCTGTCATGAAAGGTAATTCCGTGGCTTTCTGGGGAGTCTTGTTTTACCCAATAGGAACATGGAGCAGTAGTATCAGATTGTTTTATATCTTAGATTTAAGACCTAGGTTGGGCGAGGTGGCTCATGGCTGTAATCTCAGCACTTTGGGAGGCCAAGGTGGGTGGATCACCTGAGGTCAGGAGTTCAAGACCGGCCTGGCCAAAATGGCGAAACCCTGTCCCTAGTAAAAATACAAAAATTATCCGGATGCAGTGGCATGCGCCTATAGTCCCAGCTACTCGGGAGTCTGAGGCAAGAGGATTGCTTAAAGGCCAGAAGTGGAGGTTCCAGTGAGCCAAGATCATGCCACTACACTCCAGCCTCGGTAACAGAGTGAGACTCCATCTCAAAAAAAAAAAAAGATTTAAAAGCTAAAACCATCCAATGCAGTTAAGGCTCAGAAAAGCTCAGTAACTTGTCTGAGATCACATAGATGAGGGTCCTAAAATACACCTGGCCCCCTGCCCTCTTAGTAAACAGAGCGTCACCTTCTCCAAATGTCCACACTGTCACCTGGACCATTTCCACATAAAGAGATCAGGCTGTGTTTGCAAAGCTTCTTTCAAAGAGTTGGGAAATTTTCTTTCTGTCTCTTAAATATCAGTGACGAGCATGCCTAGGCTGGAATTTTAACTTCCCATTCCAGTTTCCTGAATATAGTACAGTGAAAGAAAACTCTAGAAATTTACTGACCTTTTCTCACTGGCTTGACACCATGCTTGACTTCTCAGTGGGGCTGAATTTCCCCTCCGGGGTCTGACTCACATTTTCCAGCACACAAAGCACCCCGTTCAATAATAACCAGACACTTTAACCGTTCAGATTTCAATCTGGACCAAAAGTGGGTTGCTAATGACAATGAACAATCCACCGGCAAGGACCACATTCTCCCCCTGCTTTGTTTTTCAGTTTTCAACTTGGTTTCATTTTGCAATGACAAAAGAAATTGCTGGCCAGACACGGTGGCTCACACATGTAATCCCAGCACTTTGGGAGGCTGAGGCGAGCAGATCGCTTGAGCCCAGGAGTTCAAGACCCACCTAGGCAACATGGCAAAACTCTGTCTGTGCAAAAAATACAAAAATTAGCAGGGCGTGTGGGGCTTGCCTGTAGTTCCACCTACTTGGGAGGCTGAGGTGGGAGGACTGCTTGAGTCCAGGAGGTGGAGGTTGCACTGAGCTGATATTGTGTCACTACACTCTAGCCCAAGTGACAGAGCGAGACCCTGTCTAAAAAAAAAAAAAAAAAAAGAGGCCAGGGGTGGTGGCTCATGCCTGTAATCCCAGCAATTTGGGAGGCGGAGGCAGGTGGATTACTTGAGGTCAGGAGTTCGAGACCAGCCTGGCCAACATGGCGAAACCCCGTCTCTATAAAAATACAAAAATTAGCTGGGCATGGTGGCGGCCGCCTGTAATCCCAGCTACTCGAGAGCCTGAGGCAGGAAAATTGCTTGAGCCTGGGTAACAGAAGATGCGGTGAGCCGAGGTTGCACCATTGTACTCCAGCTTGGGTGACAAGAGCAAGACTCCATTGCAAAGAAAAAAAAAAAAAAAGGCGGGGGCCAGACCCAGTGGCTCACGCCTGTAATCCCAGCACTTTGGGAGGCCAAGACAGGTGGATCACCTGAGGTCAGGAGTTCTAGACCAGCCTGGCCAACATGGTGAAACCCTGTCTCTACTAAAAATACAAAAATCAGCCAGGCATGGTGATGGGTGCCTGTAATCCCCGCTACTCAGGAGGCTGAGGCAGAAGAATCACTTGAACCCGGGAGGTGGAAGTTGCAGTGAGCTGAGATAGCGCCATTGCATTCCAGTCTGGGCCACAGAGTGAGACTCCATTAAAAAAAAAAAAAAAAAAAAGAACTTACTAGGGAGGCTGAAATGGCAGTGAGCCAGCAGCAGACCCTGAGCTCGTGGGACTATAGATCAACCATAGCCAGCTCTGCACTGCCTGGGTTAATTTATCTTTACCATGTTTTTCCAAGTGACGGGACTGGTCAGGGAGAGAGAAGCAACTGACTATGACATTAATTCACCCATCAGACATCCCCAGCTTTGTGACCTATTGCAACAACCTCGGCCAATTGATTTTGTTGGCTTTTCCCATCTGCCAGCATCCGAAAATGAGACAAGCTGAAATAAAAACTCCTCCCAGGCCTTAGGGGTAAATAATAATTTCCTCTTTTCACCCAAAGATGAAGTGGTCCACTTCACAGGCAAATCATTTTGCAGGCTTTCGAAGATGTCTTTCAACGTGTTTCACCCACAAACATCTGGAACCAGCTCTTCTTTACAAGTTGTTTTCAGCAAGCAGCAAAATACCACTCTGTAGTGTAGGAATTTCCACCAGGCACATTTCGGGCTGCCTGTGCCGCCGTAGGGCAAATGACTACACAGATTGTCCTCCTGGTCAGATTGGCAAGGAAAGATCTTCGATGATATGTTCTATAACAGATGAAATGCCTATTCCTACAGTAAGGCTCAAAAATACCTTTGATCAAAATTAGACCAGGTGTAAGATTTTTCTTTTTTGGGATAGTGTCTCACTCTGTTGGCCAGGCTGGAGTTCAGTGGTGCAATTACAGCTCACTGCATCCTCGATTTCTGGGGCTCAAGCAATACACCTGCTTCAGCCTCCTTAGTAGCTGGAACTACAGGCACATGCCACTGTAACTGGCTAATTTTTTTGATTTTTAGTAGAGACGGGGTTTCCATATGTTGCCCAGGACGGTCTTGAACTCCTGAGCTCACTCAGTCCTCCCGCCTCAGCCTTCCAAAATGCGGGGATTACAGGCATGAGCCACTGTGCCCGGTTTGAGGTTTATGATTTAGAGTACGTATTTAGAGCAAATATTGTAAAAGGTGATCCCTCGAGAAAAAGAAGAAACCATAGTCTCTTTGTTTGCTTCTGTCTCCAAAGAGGGAAGAGCAAAAGTCCTCAGCAATGTGGCTCCTTTGGACCAAGCTTCGTGGAAGATGAGAAGATCATTAGAAACCAGCGACCCGAAAATGGGGGTTTCCTAGGACAATCAAGACTCACATTTGACTTTTTTTTTTAAGATATGAGAGCTTCTTATTTTATCTCCTCTGAAATTAGTCACTAGTCTTTCTGACTACCAAACACAGCTAAACTGTACATATATATGTACAGTTTACATATATATAATATATATACATATATATATAATATATATATATAGCTTCTGTCCCCCTACACAGAAAGGAGAGAAGAGAGAAGAAGAGAAGGAAATTATTACTCATGCAGGTGAAAGTAGTCAGCTGGGAGATTTCACATTTTCACTTAGCAGACAGCGGGGAGGAGCTATTTTGATAGTACAGGTTCTCTTTCCATGGTGAAAGATGGATAACTTCTTCAAAGCTAAAACAAAGCTAAATACAGTTCTGGTTTAAAATTTAATATGTGTAAGGCTCAACTTTATCACAAGTTCCAAGACTTAGATTTTAAAATAAAACTACCCAAAAAAGATAGCTAAAATAAGTGACTTACAGTTTTTTGTTTTGTTTTGTTGTGTTTGAGACAGGGTCTCTCTCTGTTGCCCAGGCTGGAGTGCAGTGGTGCAATCTTGGCTAACTGCAGCCTCCGCCTCCTGGGTTCAAGCAATTCTCCCACCTCGGCCTCTTGAGTAGCTGAGACTACAGGCACGCACCACCATACCCGGCCAATTCTTGTGTATTTTTAGTAGAGAGGGTGTTTCACCATGTTGGCCAGGCTGGTCTTGAACTCCTGTCCTCTGGTGATCCACCCACCTAGGCCTCCCGAATAGCTGGGATTACAGCTGCGCACCACCACGTTGGGCTAATTTTTGTTGTTGTTGTTTTGAGACGGAGTCTTCTTGCTCTGTTGCCCAGACTGGAGTGCAGTGGCGCGATCTCGGCTCACTGCAAGCTCCGCCTCCTGGGTTCGCGCCATTCTCCTGCCTCAGCCTCCGGAGTAGCTGGAACTACAGGCGCCCGCCACCACGCCCGGCTAATTTTTTTTTTTTGTATTTTTAGTAGAGACCGGGTTTCACCACGTTAGCCAGGAATGTTGGGCTAATTTTTGTATTTTTAGTAGAGACAGGGGTTTCACTATGTTGGTCAGGCTGGTCTCGAACTCCTGACCTCGTGATCTGCCCGCCTTCGCCTTCCAAAGTGCTGGGATTACAGGCGTGAGCCACCGCGCCCAGCCCCACATAATCTTTTTAATATTGAATTGTAAGCCTCTGGAAGTTTTTCCTTTTTCCTCCCTTTCTTCATTCTTTAATGTTTTTCTCACTGAGAGAGCACTGAAAAGGATAGCTAAAATACAGTGCCGGAGCTCAAGGATCTCACAGTCTAATGGAGGAGAGAAATACCAGAGAAGGAGCAATTCGTGTCAGGGATGGGGGATCTGGTTGGGCTTCACAAAAGAGGAAATAATTTGGATCTGTGTCCCCACCAAATCTCATGTTGAACTGTAATCCCCAATGTTGGTGGGAAGTGTTTGGGTCATGGGGTTGGATCCCTCACAGTAGCGAGTGAGTTGTCATGAGATCTGGTTGTTTAAAAATGCTTCTCCCGCCACCGCTCCCTCTCCCACCGTGTCAGTTGCCTGCTCCCCTTCGCCTTCCGCCATGGTTGGAAGCTCCCCGAAGCCTGCCCAGAAGCTGTTGCCGGTGCTATGCTACCTGTACAGCCTGCAGAACTGTGAGCCAATTGAACCTTGTTTTTTATAAATTATGCAGTCTCAGGTATTTCTTTATAGCAAGGAGAGAACAGACTAATATAGAAGACAACACCATGATTTGGAGAAGAGCATTCCAGCTCACGCCGTGACCTCAGGGGCGTCCTACTCTTGATTTTCTTTGATATATACATGAAAGGGACAGTGACAGAAACACCTTCAATGAATTTGTGCTCTTGGAGTCACCTTTACATCAATTCGAGGGGGAAATGCCATGATTAAGCCAGTTGCTAAGTAAAGCTGTCAAATAGCAGCTTCCAGTGCATGTAGACCAGGCAGTCACATTTGGTGATTTAGGGGCTGTGCGAAGACTCCGCCCCTACCGTTAAACAATCTATCCAAATCACTCCCATCTCTACAAATATACGACAGCTGCCACAGAAATCTCTTGTTTTCGCTCTGGAGGGAGAATGCCTCCAGTAACTGGTTTACTTATAGGGCCAGCTTATTGAACTGACAGTTTACTTATTTATTTTTATTTGTTTGTTTTGGTTTTTGTTTTGTTATTGTTGTTTTTTGAACTTACAGTTTAAAAAACAGTAACTCAGACATTTGAATCCTGCCCCACCACTAACCAGCTTTTTGCCTTGGCCAGTCCCAACCTCTCTGAGTCAGTACCCTTATTTTACAATGGATTTAGTAATACCTGCTTTATGCAGTAATTACAAAGGTTAAAATAATCCATACATGTTAAATACCTGGCCAGTGCTTGGCCAAAATAGAATCCCCAAATAGTTTGAATCTGTGTCACGAGACTCTGACAGCACAGGGCACTGATGCACAGAAAGGGTGTCATTGTGTCAGTGAAGAGGTGTGATTGATGGGCGGGGTCTGGTGTTTATTCCGGGCACCAGAGAGGGGGCCTCCCACCGAGGATGGAAATGCCAGAAATAAAGGGGCAATGAGGGGGTGTGAGGGTGAGGACATGGCCCGCGTCACCAGGGCAGTCGTGGGCTGAAGACTTTCTGTATGTCCTCCTGCCCCCCCAGTCACCTGCAGCAAGTGAGACCTTCCAGGGCCACATGACATGAACAGTGGGAACAGCACCTCCACTAGGCTGTGCCTGACTTTCCAAGGGGTTTTCAGGAGAGCTTTGGACAAAGCATGGAGGCACGAATTCTCAAAAAATGTAAATGAGGGCCCCAGAGCCACTGGCTTCCCCACTTTCTGCAGCAGGACCTCGGTGGACCCTGGCGCCCACAGACCCCCCAGACAGGACACGAAGTGCCCCGCGAGGTGGGAATACATCTTTTTCCTGCCTCACAGTGCAGCAGAGAAGCACTGACTTTCTAGCTGCTTTAGCCACACACAATGGCACCTCTGTTCCTGTCCAGTGAGCTTGCCGCCTCCAGGGACACTGCCCGGGCCCATCGTGGCCATGCCGGGAACATGCAGTCCTTTGATAATCGCCCTTCATCCCGGCTCTAAATCAAAGCGGCAAACATGCTGACAACAACTCCAGCAAACGCAACCAATGCTTTCAGGTCTGACCCTGAAATGGAGACCCATGGGGAGAAGCACGCCCTTCTCTGGGCTGTAGGCTCGAAGGAAACAGGAACTGCGGGCCCTGCACACAGCTGCACTCACCGGGGCAGCTCAGACTCACATCCCCAGGGGGATCCGAGTTATCCAGAACAGCGTTCCTGACCCCCAGAGGGGTGAGTCACCCTGGCCCGCCTTTGCACGTGCTGTGTGCAGCCTGTGGACAACTTCAGATGCCTTGTTGTTTTTTATCGAGGTGAAATTCAAGTAACGTAAAATGAACCATTTAAAGTGAAAAATTCAGGCCGGGTGCAGTGGCTCACACCTGTAATCCCAGCACTTTGGGAGACCGAGGTGGGAGGATCGTTTGAGCCCAGGAGTTCGAGACCAGCCTGGACAACATAGTGAGACCCTGTCGCCTAAAAAAGAACAACAAAATTAGCCGGGCATGGTAGTGTGCACCTGTGTTCCCAGCTACTCCGGAGGCTGAGGTGGGAGGATGGCTTAAGCCTGTGTAGGGGTTGAGGCTGCAATGAGCTATGATTGTCCCACTGCACTCCCAGCCTGGGTGACAGAGAGAGACCCTGTCTCAAAAAAAAGGAAAAAAAAATAAAAGGAACAATTCAGTGGCATATTAAAACATTCAGTGTTCTGCAGGCACCACCGCTATCTAGCTCCAAAGTGTTCTCCTCACCCCAAATACAACCCTGCATCCATGTGCAGTCACTCTTCATTCTCCCCTCCCAGCCTGTGTGACAACAACGTGCCAGGGACTGTGCTCAGGGCAGAAGTAGAGTGGTCAACACAGCGGTTGCAGTCCCTGCCAACATGGGGTCCAGTCTAACGTCACATCCAGATACAAAACAACCGGAAATGGCACGCGTTACAGGAGCCTATGACAGAAATGCTAAGCAGGGGCTGGGCGCGTGGCTCACGCCTGTAATCCCAACATTTTAGGAGGCCAAGGAGGGTCAGGGGTTCAAGACCAGCCTGGCCAACATGGTGAAACTCGTTCTCTACTAAAAACACAAAAATTAGCCAGGCGTGATGGCGCACGCCTTTAATTCTAGCTACTCAGGAGGCTGAGGCAGGAGAATCACTTGAATCCAGGAGGCGGAGGTTGCAGTGAGCTGAGATTGTTCCACTGCACTCCAGCTTGGGTGACAAAGCGAGACTCCGTCTCAAAAAAAAAAAAAAAAAAAACAGTGCTGAGCAGGTCCAAGCTCAGAGTTCCCATACGATGCCCTGCTGAGGTGGGCTTGACAGTCATCCCCATTCTCCAGATGAACAAACTGGAATCTTGAGAGGTTAAATGCCCTGTTCAAGGTTAGACCACCAATAAATGGCAAAGTTGGGATTCAAACAAAGGTCCCTGTAACATCCACCAAGTTGCTTTCTGTCTGTATGGATTTAATTATCCTGTGCATTTCATATCAATGGAATCACACAATATGTGACCTTTTGTGTCTAGCTTCTGTTACTTATTTTAATATTGCAAAAGTTCATCCATGATGTAGCATACTTCAGTGCTCGATTCCCTTTTTTTCTTTTTTTATCAGAGTCTCACTCTGTCACCCAGGCTGGAGTGCAGTGGCGCGATCTCGGCTCACCGCAAGCTCCACCTCCCGGGTTCACACCATTCTCCTGCCTCAGCCTCCGGAGTAGCTGGCACTACAGGCGCCCGCCACCACACCCGGCTAATTTTTTGTATTTTTAATAGAGACGGGGTTTCACTGTGTTAGCCAGGATGGCCTCGATCTCTGACCCTGTGATCCGGCCGCCTCAGCCTCCCAAAGTGCTGGGATTACAGGCGTGAGCCACCGCGCCCGGCCTCGATTCCCTTTTACAGCTGAATCCTATTTCATTGTATGGATGGATACACTTTGTTTCTTCGCTCGTCTGCGGATGCACATTTGGCTTGTTTTCCTTTTGGTTTCTGTTGACAGTGTTGCTATGAACATTGGTGCACAGTATCTGTTTGAGTCCCTGCTTTCAATTCTTTAGGAGTGGGATGCTGGATCATAGGATGATTTTGTTTGTTCGTTTGTTTTGAGACAGGGTCTTGCTCTGTCCCCCAAGCTGGAGTGCAGCTGTGTGATCACGGTTCACTGCAGCCTTGACCTCCTGAGCTCTAGGGATCCTCTCACCTCAGCCCCACAAGTAGTTGGGACTGCAGGCATGTGCCACCATGCCTGGCTAATTTTTTGTATTTTTTGTAGAAACAGGGTTTCATCATGTTGCCCAGGCTGGTGTCAAACTCCTGAGCTCTAGCCATCTGCCACCCCGTCCTCTTAAAGCGCTGGGATTACAGGTGTGAGCCACTGCAGCCAGCCTGAGCATCTTTTCATGTGCTTGTTGGCCATTGGTATGTCTTCTTTGAGAAATGTCCACTCAAGTTCTTTGAGCAGTTTTTAGTTGGATTGTTCGTTTTTCTGTTGTTGAGTTGTAAGAGTTTTTTTTTTTGAGACGGAGTCACTCTGTGGCCCAGGCTGGAGTGTAGTGGCTCGATCTCAGCTCACTGCAACCTCCACCTCCCGGGGTCAAGTGATTCTCCTGCCTCAGCCTCCCGAGTAGCTGGGACTACAGGTGCCTACCACCACATCTGGCTAGTTTTTTTGTATTTTTTTTTTCACCGTGTCGGCCAGGTTGGTCTTGAACTCCTGACCTCAAGTGATCTGCCCGCCTCGGCCTCCCAAAGTGCTGGGATTACAGTGTGAGCCACTGCGCCTGGCCTGTAAGAGCTCTTTATACATAAATGAGCTCATACGCTTCGGCTGTTTTTACCACATTCTGATTTTTCAAATGCTTCCCTCCTCTACTAGACAGGGAGTTCCTTAAGAGCAGGGCCTGGGCCTTTGTTAAAAAAACAAACAAACAACAACAACAACAACAACAACAAAAAAAACAGACCAGGCCCAGTGGCTCACGCCTGTAATCCCAGTATTTTGGGAAGCCAAGGTGGATCACCTGAGGTCAGGAGTTTGAGACCAGCCTGGCCAAAATGGCGACTGTCTCTACTAAAAATACAAAAATTCAGCTGGGCGTGGTGGTGCATGCCTGTAATCCCAGCTACTCAGGAGGCTGAGGCAGGAGAATCGCTTGAACCTGGGAGGTGGAGGTTGCAGTGAACCGAGATTGCACCACTGTACTCCAGGCTGGGTGACAGAGTAAGACTCTGTCTCAAAAAAAAAAAAAAAAAAATTAAGTGGAAGAAGCCAGATGCCAAAAGCAACATATTATAAAAAGATAAGGAATTCTCTGGGGTGGTGGAAATGCTCTGTATCTTGTTTAGGCTGCAGGATACAAGGGTGTATACAATAATGATCAAAACTCTCACTCCTGTAATCCCAGCACGTTGGGAGGCTGAGGCGGGCAGATTGCCTGAGGACAGGAGTTCGAGACCAGCCTGGCTAACACGGTGAAACCCCATCTCTACTAAAAATACAAAAAATAGCCAGACGTAGTGGCGCATGCCTGTAGTCCCAGCTACTCGGGAGGCTGAGGCAAGAGAATCGCTTGAACCTGGGAGGCAGAGGTTGTAGTGAGCCAAGATCGCACCACTGCACTCCAGCCTGGGCGACAAAGCAAGACTCTGTCTCAGAAAAAAAATAAAAAATTATCAAAACTCATCAAAATGAATATTTGAGATTTATGCATTTTATTGAATATAAACAATCCCTAAAGTCTTGTTTAATCAAAAACAAACAAACAAAAAACAAGACAGGCACAGTGGCTCATGCCTGTAATCCCAGCACTTTGGGAGGCCGAGCTGGGTGGATCACGAGATCAGGAGTTCAAGACCAGCCTGGCCAAGATGGCGAAACCCCATCTCTACTAAAAATACAAAAAGAAAAAAAATTAACCAGGCATGGTGGTGGGTGCCTGTAATCCCAGCTACTTGGGAGGCTAAGGCAGAGAATTACTTGAACCTGAGAGGTGGAGGTTGCAGTGAGCCGAGACTGCACCACTGCACTCCAGCCTGGGTGACAGAGCAGGACTCCATCTCAAAAACAAACAACAATAACAAAAACCTCTAGAGGCTGGGTGTGGTGGCTCATGCCTGTAATCCCAGCACTTTGGGAGGCTGAGGCAGGAGGATTCCTTGAGCCCAGGAGTTCCAGACCAGACTAGACCAGACCAACCCTGTCTCTACAAAATATTTTTAAAATTAGCTGGGCATAGGGGTGTGTGCCTGTAATCCCAACTACTCCAGAGGCTGAGGTGGGAGGATTGGGTAAGCCCAGGAGTTTGAGACCACCTTGGGCAACATGGTGAGACTCTGTTTCCACACAAAATTTAAAAGTTAGCCAGGCATGGTGGTGCACACTTGTGGTGCCAGATACTCAGGGGGCTGAGGCAGGAGGATCATTTGAGCCCAGGAGGTCGAGTGAGCCCGGGAGGCTGCAGTGAGCCATGTTCCTGCTACTGTGCTCCAGCCTGGGCAACAGAGCGAGACTCTGTCTTAAAAAAAAAAAAAAAAAGAAAGAAAGAAAAGAAAGCAAAAAGACTGCTAGTCCCAGGGCCTTGCCCAGAGAGTAGCTTAAGTAATGTGTGCAAAGTAATTTGTGTCATGAATAAATACTAGTTGTTAGGTGATCTTGTGACGCAAAATGGGATTCGCCCGCAGCGTTCATTGCATTCTCTCCTACCTGCACCAACTCTTAGCACTCTGGGCCCTGGGGCTCGGCGCAGGGAATAGGCGGACTGGACAGGCAATGGCATGAAGAGCAGAGTGGCTTAAGCTGACTCTGTGTGGTTTGGATGGGGCTGCCCAAGGGTGATCATTGGCCAGGCTTGGGTCATCAAATGCTCCCTGATGGGTTTAATGATGTGACCCAAACAAGGTTAGCCAAAGCCCTCTCCAGGCTACACAGCAGAAGCTCTTTCTAGGCCGGATGTGGTGGCTAATGCCTGTAATCCCAGGACTTTGGGAGGCCAAGGTGGGCAGAGTTCGAGACCAGCCTGGCCAACATGGCAAAACCTCATCTCTACTAAAAATGGAAAAATCAGCCGGGTGTGGTGGCGTGCCTCTGTAATCCCAGCTATAGGAGTCTGAGGCAGGAGAATCACTTGGACTCAGGAGGCAGAGGCTGCAGTGAGTCGAGATCATGCCACTGCATTCCAGCCTGGGAATCAGAGTGAGACTCCTCAAAACAAACAAGCAAACAAACAAACAAAACTCTCTCTAGTGGGGTGGCTGGCGTAGTCCTGAGCTGGGGTGACTGTGAAGCCTGCCTCTTGAGAGAGCAGAGGGACATCTGCAGAGGACAGAGCCCCAGCGGCATCATCTCAGCCTCTGCATTTACATAGCCATGTTTGAAGCGTACATGTAGACTTTGCAGTTCTGGGATCCCCAACATTCTCTTCCTTGTTTAAGATGCACTGAGTTGATTGGTTGATTGAGTTAGATTTACTTTTTTTTTTTTTTTGGAGACAGGGTCTTGCTCTGTTGCCCAGGATGGAGTGCAGTGGCATGATCATGGCTCGATGTAGCCTCAACCTCCTGGGCTTAAGCAATCCTCCTGCCTCAGCCTCCCAAGTACCTGGGACCACAGGCGTGTGCCATCATGCCCAGCTAATTTTTGTATTCTCTGTAGAGACGGGGTTTCACCATCCAGCCTAGGCTGATCTCAAACTCCTGAGCTCAAGCAATCCTCCAGCCTCGGCCTCCCAAAGTGCTGGGATTACAGGCATGAGTCACCGTGTGTGGCAGGTTTGAGTTAGATTTCTGTTATTTTCAACAAAAAGATTAAAGAGCCCATATTTGGATGTCACACACAGCTTTGTTTGAATCCCAGCCCTGACATTTATTGGTGCTGTTACCTTGGGCAAGGCACTTAACCTGTCAAGGATCCAATTTGTTCATCGGAAGAACAAGGATGATCGTGAAGCCCACACCATCAGAGCACCATGTAGAGCGCACGAGTGTATGGGAACCCTGAGCGTGGACCCACCCAGCACTTCCATCATAGGCTCCTGTCCCACATGTGCCATTTCCAGTTGCTTATGCCATGTCTGGCTGTCATGTTAGACTGTGGACCCTTGAAGGCAGGGCCTGCAACCGCTGTGTTCACCACTCTGCTTGTGTCCTGAGCATAGTCCCTGGCACGTTGTAGTCACACAATGTTAGTTGAATGACTTTTCCATTCACTGACTGAATGACCGTAGCAAACTGCTTACTCCCACTGAAGTCAAAGTCTCTGATGTCCCCACCTGCCCCTAAGGAAGGTCACACTGAGCAGCTGGTGGAATCCCAGTGAATGAAAATGCTGTTGGTTTGTTTCCTCCTTTCCTTTTGTCCCGTGAAAACTTACCAGCTACCTGTCCTGGAATATCCGTCTTTCTTCCACATCCCTCCTGAAAAAAGTGGTCAGCCTCCTATTAATTTTGCGTTGATTCCTAAATTCTTTCCCTTTTCTTGGAATCTCCTGGGGTCACCCTCGCTGGCCACCTGAACGTGGTCCCTGCTTTCATGAGAGTCCTTCAAGTGTTGCTGGCCTAATTCCCCACACAAGCTTGCTAAGTGCTGGGACCTTGCTTGGCTATAAATATCCTCAGATGTGAGTGACCTCAGAACTCGGACCCCAGCCCCTCCCTCTGCAGATAACAAAACGTATTTCTCAGAGTCTCCCTTGGAGGCTGCCCCTGGGGAGAAAGCAGGTCCCCTCTGCCCACCAGATTACATGGAAAATGCAGTCTCAGCTGACGCCTGAAATTGTTTAATCTCTTTGATTTAACCAAGTGATCCCTATCAAAATGTCAATGCCCAAGGAAAGGTTTTCCGCTCTCTGGCCTGTCCCTCACATTCTAAAGTGAAAGGAGGATCCAGACAGACACACATTAGCGGCTAGGGGTGGCTCCTTTTCAGATTCCTTTTCTCTTTCTTTTTTCTTTTTTTTTTTTTTTTTGAGACGGAGTCTCGCTGTGTCGCCCAGGCTGGAGTGCAGTGGTGCGATCTTGGCGCGATCTTGGCTCACTGCAAGCTCCGCCTCCCAGGTTCATGCCATTCTCCTGCCTCAGCCTCCCGAGCAGCTGGGACTACAGGCGCCCGCCACCACGCCCAGCTACTTTTTTGTATTTTTAGTAGAGACGGGGTTTCACCGTGTTAACCAGGATGGTCTCGATCTCCTGACCTCGTGATCCACCCGCCTCGGCCTCCCAAAGTGCTGGGATTACAGGCTTGAGCCACCGCGCCCGGCCCCTTTTCTCTTTCATCTGATGCCATCAGCACAGAAACGTGGCAACAAAGCACTGGGGAAATCGCTCTGTCTCCGTGCGCCCCTGCAAGTCTTGTCTGCAGCCCAGGAGCTCGCGGTCCCTGCCCTCCCTGCCTGCCCCTGTTCCCTGCAGCCTCTGTCCTGGCTCTCTCCGCCTCTGCACACCCTCCTCCCAGCACCTCCCTGCTAGCACTTCATGGACTCACAGCACCTTTGGCCAGGACTCCAGTTTGCTGGGGGTGGTCAGGGGCCTGTGCTGGTCCGACTGGTTCTCAGGGAACAGGCTTGGGTGGCAGCACCTTGTTCTACAGGGTAGCAGGGGTTGGGGAGCCGGGAGTCTTAAATCCCCACCCGGCACAGCGTGGGGCTTTCTGACCGGACACTGGTGGGATGGGGCAGGGGGTGCCATGAGTAGGAGCTGGCATCAGGAACTATTCTCTGAGGCTGTGGGTTTTTAATTTGCTTTTGATGTCTGTAATATTACCTTTTACTGACCTCAAGGCCTGCTTGTACCAGCAGGTCAGCACTGTTTTGAACTGCTGAAATGGGTCAAAAAATGCATCTGGGGGATCATCAAGCTCTTCTGAGTGGTTCCACTCTCGCTCCTTTCAACTTAAACAGCCATGACCTAGTATGGGCTCAGCTCATCCACCAATACTTAGGACACCCAGTCTGGGCCCATGAGGGATACAGTTTAGAAAGTGTGAGGCTGATCAGGAGCGGTGGCTCACGCCTGTAATCCCAGCACTTTGGGAGGCTGAGGCAGGCCAATCACTTGAGTCCAGGAGTTCATGACCAACCTGGCCAACATGGTGAAACCCTGTCTCTACTAAAAAATATAAAGATTACAAGGCCGGGTGTGGTGGCTCACGCCTGTAATCCCAGCACTTTGGGAGGCCTAGGTGGACAGATCACGAGGTCAGGAGATCGAGACCAGCCTGGCCAGTGTAGTGAAACCCCGTCTCTACTAAAAATACAAAAAATTAGCCAGGCATGGTGGCGGGCACCTGTAATCCCAGCTACTTGGGAGGTTGAGGCAGGAGAATCACTTGAACTTGGAAGGTGGAGGTTGCAGCGGGCCGAGATCATGGCATTGCACTCCAGCCCAGGTGACAGTGTGGGACTCCGTCTCAAAACAAACAAACAAAAAAAAATTACAAAAAAATAGAAAGATTTGCTGGGCATGGTGGCATGTGCCTGTTATTCCCAGCTACTTCAGAATTGCTTGAATCTGGGAGGTGGAGGCTGCAGTGAGCCAAGATTGCGCCACTGCACTCCATCTTGGGAAACAGAGTGAGACTCTGTCTCAAAAAAAAAAAAAAAAAAAAGATCTTGGCTTCACAGAGCTCTGAACCCATGGGAGAAACAAGATGTCCACACTGCCATGCAACAGGTGGACCACCAGCATCATCAAAGTCACCGTCCCCCACGGAGGGGTACAGGACTGGGCTGGGGTCAAAAGGGCTTCCTAGATACACAGGAAGCAGCGATGAGAGGGGGTGCTGTCTGGCAGCCCACAGCATCCGGCAGCCCATTGGTTTGTCTGCTCTGGAATCCTCTCCTGCTCCTGTTAGGTCTATAGTCTCTCCTGCTTCCAAATAGATGGCTGACAGGGGCGGCATGGTGTAGGCCGGAGCCGGGCCCATCAGAGGCCTTCCCAAATCCAGTGTCCAGCCCAGGGACAGAGGCAGGAGTAAAGCCTAGTTTCTCTGGTGGTGGGGCCCTGAGGCCACTGTGAGCTGCTTCACCAGTGGTTTAGCTACAGAAGCCAGCAGCTTCCCCGCCCCAGCATGGGATGGTCGTGGGCTTAGCAGGCAGGAGGTTATTTAGGGAGTGTCTTGGGGTCCACACCCATGGAAGGGAAGGTGAGGAGGCTGGAGTGGGTCGGGGAGAAGCCGTGCTGCCAAGGAGGCCAAGGCCAGCCCAACGACGCTTTGCAGAGCTAGAGGAGTCCTTCTGCACAGAAGCGAGAGAGCCCTGGGGCTTAGTACTTCTGGGATGTACTTAGTACTTCACAGTGATGGCTGTGGCCTGGAAGAGCTCAGCCTTGCACCAGCGCCTCTCTGCAGCTGAGGGCCTGCCATCTGCACTCCCAGCATCGGGGTGAGAGGTTGCTTCTGAGTGGCATATCCTAACACCCAGCACTGCTCCCCTTTTCCGAAGCTATTTTTCAACTGAATTTTATTCCCAAGAATCCTGACCTTTTGAAGGCAAAATTGCTCTTTCTGGTTCAAAGCAGTCACGGTGCTTCATGCTGGCTGTCATGGAAAAGCACCAGGTGACCACAAGAAAAGAAGTGAGCTGACTTTGGGCACACTGCCTATGAGAAGCAGAGTGCAGTGGCGTGATCTTGGCTTACTGCAACCTGTCCCTTCTGTGCTCACGCAATCCTCCAGCCTCGGCCTCCCGAGTAGCTAAGACTATAGGCTCGGGCCACCACACCCAGCTAATTTTTGTGTTTTTTTTTTTTGTAGAGGCGGGGGTTTCACCATGTTGCCCAGGATGGACTTGAACTCTTGAGCTTGAATGATCCACCTGCCTTTGCCTCCCAAAGTGCTAAGATTACCACACCTGGCCTGGAAATTCTTAACTATGCCACATTTCCAAACAACATGCCTTCTCATGCCAGCAGTCTGGAAACTGTCAAAGGTGGTAGGGATGGTGGGGTTGTGGGGGTAAGTGTCCCAAAGAAAGGGACAGAAAGAAGGCAAGTAAAGTAGGGAAGTGAGACGGGCGCGGTGGCTCATGCCTGTAATCCCAGCACTTTGGGAGGATGAGGCTGGTGGATCACCTGAGGTCAGGAGTTCCAGATCAGCCTGGCCAACACTGCGAAACCCTGTCTCTACTAAAAATACAAAAATTAGCTGTGTGTGGTGACGTGCACCTGTAGTCCCAGCTACTTGGGAGGCTTAGGCAGGAGAATCGCTTGAACCTGGGAGGCAGAGGTTGCAGTGAGCCAAGATTGTGCCATTGCACTCCAGCCTGGGCAACAGAGCAAGATTCTGTCTTAAAAAATAAATACATAAAAAATGAAATAGGAAAGGGTGAGAACAAGAGAAAGTGTGGGAAAGAGATGAGGCGAGGAAACAGGATTTGTCTTAATAATTCCAGGACAAACTAAGTGGCCCACTGACCTATCTTTTAATCTCCCAGCCATCTGCTCCTATCAGTTACTGCTGCCTAAATGCTTATGTGAAAAATAAAGTTTTGCTTAAAATGATAAGAGAGTGCTATCCAGAAAAGCTATGGGCGTCAAGCGTACAGAGTCAGTGCATATGTTTAACTTGTATTTTGGCTGTTTTCTTTTTTTGTTTGTTTTTTTGTCACCCAGGCCAGAGTGCAGTGGTGCAATCTGGGCTCACTGCAACTTCTACCTCCTGCATCCAAGTGATTCTCCTACCTCAGTCTCCCGAGTGGCTGGGACTACAGGCGCGCACCACTACGCCCGGCTGATTTTTGTATTTTTAGTAGAGACAGGGTTTCACCATGTTGGACAGGCTGGTGTTGAACTCCTGACTTCAGGTGATCCGCCCGCCTCGGCTTCCCAAAGGGCTGGACTTACAGGCATGAACCATCACGCCTGGCCATTGGCTGTTTTCTTGCTGTGCCGACAAATAAGATAACAAGTAAAGCACATAAGCTAGTCGGGCCAACCGATCAGCTCGGTCTCCTGCAAAACAAAGATAAAGCCCACTGAGAGCTTTTCTGTATGAATAGTGGCTCGGAAGTCACAGGACTGAATGTTGAAGAAATTCTCTGGGTCTAACTTTCAACCTTCAAAACATAAAGCAAGGCTTCACGAAAACACAATGTTGACAGGATCCCACTGGAAGAGAAATTTAATTTAATTAACCAAGAGATGACAGTTTAGTAAACTTTTTTGGCTATAGGTTTCCTAGTGGAGAGATTAAATGGGATCTCACAAGTGCTTTCTGGTCTCATTCTAGAGTCTAGTGGTTCTAAATTGTTTGACGATTTGGGGTTGGAGAGGTGAACTAGGAACAGCAACTCGACAAGCCAGCGCTGCAACTGTGACGGGAAGACTGTCCATCTCATGGCAGCACAGAAACACGAGGGTGGGCTCATCTGTGTAGGAAGAACGGCCAGAGTAGAAAGGCTACAGTGTAGGTCCACAGGTTAACGCAACAGGCTTTGAAGCACGTCTTTGAAACTAACACGGGCCTGGGTCAGTCCCTGTCTGGAAGGTGCTTTCAATTTCGTGGAAGAGAGGAGTTCTCTTGTTTTTAGACATGCTTGCTTGAGAAGTCAGGTGTGCCCCTCTGACCATAGCAAGACAGAGCAGCCAGCGAGGCCTTTTCACTGTCAGGATCGTGGATGTGCTCAGGGCTCCTGCAGCCAGGGAGGTCAGCCCAGTGCCTTTCACCGTCCTCCATCTCAGCTTCCATGGGCCAGGTTCGTTCTCTGTGCTGGAGTCCTTGGATCCAGGGACTTTCTTATTTAATTTTTTTTTTTAACTTTTTTTTTTGAGACAAAGTTTCACTCCTGTTGCCCAGACTAGAGTGTAGTGGCACGATCTCGGCTTACTGCAACCGCCGCCTCCCGGGTTCAAGCGATTCTCCTGCCTCCGAAGTAGCTGAGACTACAGGCATGCACCACCATACCTGGCTAATTTTTGTATTTTTAGTAGAGACAGGGTTTCACCATGTTGGCCAGGCTGGTCTCGAACTCCTGACCTCAGGTGATCCGCCCGCCTCAGCCTCCCAAAGTGCTGGCATTATAGGCATGAGCCACCATGCCCAGCCTTTTTAAAACTTATTATTTTTTATTTTTTTAAATCTTCCTGTCTGCTATTGAAGGATCCAGGGACTTTCCTATTTAATTTTTTAAAAAATCTTCCTGTCTGCTATTGAAGGATCCAGGGACTTTCTGACTCTACCTCCCCACGGGCAACGCCTGCCCTTGGGGGTGGGGAGTGAGGGTTGCAGGAGAGCTCCTGGACCCCAGCTGCTCTTTGTACACACCTTCAGCTAGTGCCCCGTGTCTACCCTAGCTCAAGCCTGTCCAGCAGAGACAGCCGCTCCTTCAGGCCCCCTGTTTTTTCTGGGGTCCTGCAGCTCCAACGAGTTTGATTCTTACGCCTCTCCTCTATGCTGGCCTTCAGATGCTAATGTTCTCTGGTCTGTCATAGTTGACCATCTATCTTCTGTCTTTCAGGATTCTATCAGCTTCTTTCAACTGCAGAATCTCCTTGACTCTTTGAATTCATTTGTTCATTTAAAAAAAATTCCTTTAATGCCATTTTAGCAGACTTTTGGGAGAGAATCAAGATAAAGGCACGTGTTCAATCTGTAAAATGTCATCTCAAGATCAGTTTTGTATGTTGTTACTGTTTTCTTACTGCTTCCTCACCCCCACTACACATTCAATGTCTTCACAGTTAAACTTGACTCATGTAATTAAACATAAGTATATTTTGAAAATGTATGTAACTGACGGGCGCGGTGGCTCATGCCTGTAATCCCAGCACTTTGTGAGGCCGAGGCAGGCATACCACCTGAGGTCGGGAGTTCGAGACCAGCCTGACCAACATGGAGAAACCCCGTCTCTACTAAAAATACAAAATTAGCCGGGCGTGGTGGCAGGCACCTGTAATCCTAGCTACTTGGGAGGCTGAGGCAGGAGAATCGCCTGAACCCAGGAGGTGGAGGTTGCCGTGAGCCGAGATTGCGCCACTGCACTCTAGCCTGGGCAACAAGAGCAAAACTCTGTCTGAAAACAAAAACAACAAAACAAAACAAAACAAAAACATATAACATGTATGCATCTTAAAATTTTACAATAACATTATTGTAAATGCATCTCATTCAGCTTCTTACTTGTCTCATGCAGTAACTATTTTCCAGCTTTCTCCTACACTGCTGCTACGTCGTGCTTTAGTCCTGATTGCTACAGGATTGTACATCGTATTTCACTTATCCATCCTTTTAGGAGGGACAAGTAGCTTACCTTTAACTCTGCTACGATATATTACACTAGAGTAAACATTTTAGCGTGTCTTCTTATGTGTCAGAAAATTTATTATTATTATTATTATTTTTGAGATGGAGGCTGGCTCTGTCGCTCAGGCTGGAGTACAGTGGCACAATCTGGGCTCACTGCAACCTCCGCCTCCCAGGTTCAAGCCATTCTTCCACCTCAGCTTCCCAAGTAGCTGGGATTAGAGGCACTCACCACCATGCCCAGCTAATTTTTGTATTTTTGGTAGAGACAGGGTTTTGACATGTTGGCCAGGCTGGTCTCAAACTCCTGACCTCAGGTGATCCGCAAGCCTTGGCTCCCAAAGTGCTAGGATTATAGGCGTAAGCCACCCCACCCAGCCTATTTCTTTTTTATTTTTGAGACAAGTTCTTGCTGTGTCACTCAGGTTGGAGTGCAGTGGTACAATCACAGCTCACTAAAGCTTTGACCTCCGGGGCTCCAGTGATCTTCCTACTTCAGCCTCCTCAATAGCTGGGACTACAGGCATGTGCCACCATGCCTGGCTAATTTTTGTATTTTTTGTAGAGATGGGGTTTTGCCATGTTGCTCAGGCTGGTCTCGAACCATCTAGCCGCCTCAGCCTCCCAGTGTGCTGGGATTATAGGCATGAGCCACTACACCCAGCTAGAAAATTTATATTGGATATATACCCAAGAATAGGTTGTGGGGACATAGGATTTACACATATTAAATTTAAACTACCAGATTTATTTCCAAAACGACCATGGCAATGAACATTTCTGAACCCTTAACATGTTAATTGGCGCTGGGACTCTCCCAGAGGAGAACAGAATATGCAAATTTATATGACCGCGGAACTCTTTCCTTGAAAAGCATCCTGAGGCTCTACTGCCTCAGAGAATGCTGGGAGATACTGCTGTTGATTAAGCAGGAATGGAGCACTGTTTGGGAGATGGGGAAAGATTAGTTTCTACTGAGCCATCTTTTTTTTTTTGGAGACGGCGTCTCGCTGGCTAGAGTGCAGTGGCGCCATCTCGGCTCACTGCAACCTCCGCCTCCCAGGTTCAATTCAAGCGATTCTCCTGCCTCAACCTCCTGAGTAGCTGGGATTATAGGCGTGCACCACCACGCCCGGCTAATTTTTGTATTTTTAGTAGAGATGGAGTTTCACCATGTTGGCCAGGCTGGTCTCGAACTCCTGACCTCGTGATCCACCCGCTTCGGCCTCCCAAAGTGCTGGGCTTACAGGCGTGAGCCACTGCACCTGGCCTGGAAAGATTAATTTATATTGAGCCATCTTTACTTTTTTTTTTTTTTTTTTGAGATGACGTCTTATTCTGTTACCCAGGCTGGGGTGCAGTGGCACCATCTTGGCTCACTGCAACCTCTACCTCCGGAGTTCAAGCGATTCTCCTGCCTCAGCCTCCCGAGTAGCTGGGACTGCAGGCACACGCCACCATGCCCAACTAATTTTTGTAGTTTTAGTAGAGATGGGGTTTCACCATGTTGGCCAGGATGGTCTGGATCTCTTGACCTTGTGATCCACCGAGCTCGGCCTCCCAAAGCGCTGGGGTTACAGGCATGAGCCTCTGTGCCTGGTCGGAGCCATCTTGTTTTTAACCTAACAGGGTCGTGCTACATAACCTTCACTGCAGAGCGAGTCCTTATTTGCTGGCTAACGCAAAAACTTGCTTTTCTGTTATCTGGGAAAAGACAAAAATGTCATTTCTAATACTTTGTTGTTAATTTCTAATATGAGTCGAGACTCACCCTGGGATTTTTTTTCCACAGCTATGAGCAGGTGAGATTCAGTGATCAAAACTGTGACTATTCCGGTAAAACAGGCGCATTTGTTCACCAACTACTGATAAGAACAACAAGACTAGCATTCAGTTCAGACAAGCAGATAACACCATATTGTTACAAAGAAGAGGACTGATTTTAACTTTTTTTTTTTTTTTTTTAAGCCAGGGCCTTACTCCGCCACTCAGGCTGGGGTGCGGTGATCTTGGCTCACTGCAACCTCCACCTCCAAGGCTCATGCCATCCTCAAGTGATCTTCCCAACTCAGCCACCACACCCGGCTAATTTTTGTATTTTTTGTAGAGACGAGGTTTCATCATGTTGCCCAGGCTGGTCTTGAACTCCTGGGCTCGGGTGATCCACCCGCCTTGGTCTCCCAGAGTGCTGGGATTATAGGCATGCGCTACTGCACTTGGCCTGATTTTTAGATTTTTTTTTTTTTTTTTTTTGAGACTGAGTCTTGCTCTGCTGCCCAGGCTAGAGTGCAGTGGCGCAATCTCAGCTCACTGCAACCTCCGCCTCCCGGGTTCAAGGGATTCTCTTGCCTCAGCCTCCCAAGTAGCTGGGATACAGGCATGCGCCACCATGCCTGGCTAATTTTTTGTATTTTTAGTAGAGATGGGGATTCGCCACATTGGCCAGGCTGGTCTCGAACTCCTGGTCTCAGGTGATCCACCCACCTTGGCCTCCCAAAGTGCTGGGATTACAGGCGCGAGCCACTGCACCCGGCCTGGCCTGATTTTAAGATTTTTACATAAAAAATAATAATTAGCTATCGAAGGTAAAATGGCTTTGAAAATTTATCAAGTGACAATCCAAAGTAGGATATGTGGAAGATAACCTGTCCTAACCATTAAATCAACCCGGAACTGAAACAGAACCTCTGTGAAGACAGGGCCCAATTCTCCTAGTTCAGAAAGGCCTAGCCCAGCACCTGGCACAGAGGAGACACAATAACAAAGTGTCTAACAAATAAATTTAAACATTGGATATTTTCAGTTTAAAGCCCTTATAGTGGAAGATTTTTGATTAAAAATTGTCTTCTCATATTCTGCTTATGTAAGATTAAATTTTTTTTTTTTTTTTGAGACGGAGTTTCGCTCTTTCGCCCAGGCTGGAGTGCAGGGGCGCTATCTCAGCTCACTGCAACCTCCACCTTCTGGTTTCAAACGATTCTCCTGCCTTAGCCTCCTGAGTAGCTGGGATTACAGGTGCCTGCCACCATGCCCAGCTAATTTTTTTTTGTATTTTTAGTAGAGACGGGGTTTCACCATGTTGGCCAGGCTGGCACTGAACTCCTGACCTCATGATCCGCCTGCCTTGGCCTCCCAAAGTGCTGGGATTACAGGCATGAGCCAACGTGCCCAGCTGGATTAAAAAAATTTTTTTTTTCTTTTTTTTTTGAGACAGAGTCTCGTCCCGTTGCCCAGGCTGGAGTGCAGTGGCAAGATCTGTACTCACTTCAACCTCCACCTCCTGGACTCAAGCAATTCTCAATTCTCCTGCCTCAGCCTCCCGAGTAACCGGGATTACAGGTGCTCACCACCAAACCAGGCTAATGTTTGTATTTTTGGTAGAGACGGGGTTTCACCATGTTGGCCAGGCTGGTTTCGAACTCCTGACCTCAAATGACCCACCCACCTCAGCCTTCTAAAGTGCTAGGATTACAGGGGTGAGCCACCATGTCTGGCCTGGATTAAATTTTTTTAAAGATATGTAGATATCCTAAATACAGCTCTGGGAAAATGTCCCCTAAACCACCCAAGAGCCAGGGTACATAGAGTCAGGAGAGAAAGCTTCATGTCTAGGATGAAGGACATGGAACTGACACCTGTATTAGGGTATCTGTCCATCCTTTCCACAGGCGTGGATTTCTGGCAGCCATATTTCTGTCACATAATACTATTAATACCGGACTGATTAATTGAATCAGGTTGGATGCAGGCCCCAAGTTGGGCCAATCAGATTATCTCCTCTGGAAATTTGATACTGAATGATGAAAATCAAGCTAGTCTAGCTCAGTGTTTCTCCACCAAAGGCAATTTTTGCCCACTGGGGACACTGGCAATGTCTGGAAACATGATGATTTTCACAACTTGGAGGTGGAGTAGAGTGGGTGCTACTGGCATCCAGTGGGGAGAGGCCAGCGATGCTGCTAAACATCCTACAATGCACAGGACAGCCCCATGACAAAGAATGACCTGGGCTAAAATGTCAATTGTGTGAGGCTGAGAGACCTGGCTCTAGGTTTGAGCTCTAGGTTTGAGCAAGGGAAGCCGACAAAGTCAACCATAGAGAAAAAAGTCAAGAAGTTGCACAGAGAGGGGCTGAGCTTAGACACAGCGAGTTTTCTAGTGCCTGATTCCAGTTCCTTCCAGAGACCAGACTACATTTTTGCCCCTTTATTCTTCTAATAAATTATCTTTTATACCTAAGATAGCTGGATGTGGTTTTAGTTGACTTGTAATCAAAATCACTTTATTTATTTATTTATTTAGAGATGGAGTCTTGTTCTGTTGCCCAGGCTGGAGTGCAGTGGCATGATCTCAGCTCACTGCAACCTCCACCTCCTGGGTTCAAGTGATTCTCCTGCCTTAGCCTTCCGAGTAGCTAGGACTACGGGCGCCCGCCACCATGCTCGGCTAATTTTTGTATTTTTAGTAGAGACAGGGTTTCACCATGTTAGCCAGGCTGGTCTTGAATTCCTGACCTCAGGTCATCTGCCCACCTTGGCCTCCCAAAATGCTGGGATTACAGGCGTGAGCCAGGGCACCTGGCCCAAAATCACTTTAATTAACACAAGAAGTATTCAAGTGAATGACTAAAGTGACATAAGAAACATTAAGGCCTGGGCAGCTTAGAGATCATTCTAGTCTTTAAGATGATACAAAGAAATTAAATGAAATAGTCAGTGGTCATTGCTTATCCATGATAGTCGTGCTAGAATGAGTTGAAGCTTTCTGAAGAGCAAATGCATGTGAGACATGCCTGCACCGTGCTTACCAGTCTTTTGGGAATCAGGACACCTGGCTGACTCGCTCTGCCACTATGCACAAGCCCCACTCAATGCCACCAACTCCGAGTCCTTCTATACAAAGCACCTCACAGAGCTGCTACTAATTACACACTTCCAGGTGATTTCTATTGGAATTGTATTTTCTATTTCCATGCGTATATCAGTTTAGGTGCTGATTTCATTCCCCTACGTACAGAAATTCAATAAACGTTGTGTTCTATGGCAAATAATATAGTTTGGATATTTGTCACCTCCAAATCTCATGTGGAAATTTGGTCCCCAATGTTGGAAGTGGGGCCTGGTGAGAGGTGTTTTTGGATTGTGGGAACAGATCCATCATGCATGTCTCAGGGCTGTCCTCACGATCACGAATGAGTTCTTGTTATTAGTTCCTGCAAGAACTGGTTGTTGAAAAGAGACTGGCACCTTTGTCTTTCTCTTCCTTCCTCTCTCACTATGTGATCTCTGCACATGGCACCCCTTTGCCTTCTCCCAGGAGTGGAAGCTTCCTGAGGCTTCACCAGAAGCAAATGCTGGTGCCATGTTTCTTGTACAGCCTGTAGAACCATGAGCCAAATAAACCTCTTTTCTTTATAAATTACCCAGCTTCAGGTGTTCCTTCGTAACAACATAAGTGGACTAGAACTGCAAGCCACTGGAAATGGTCTTTAAAAAAAAAAAAATTCAAGTGTAAAAAAATTTATCAGGCAGCCTCCTGAACCAGAATAGGTTCAGAGCAACTCCTGGAAATGGTCTTTGATACTCAATTTTTTCCCACAAGTTATTTTTTCCTTTATCTAAATTGAAGAAATATTGTGAATGAATTCATTTGTCTACATGTATGTTTTCTTAATAATTTCGGAGTCATTGACCCTTTTGGGATAATGGAGCCTCTCTCTGAAAAAAATGCCTATCCATTACAATTATACTCAAGTTAGGAACCCCTGCATTAAATACTTTTTTTTTCTTTTTCTTTTTTTTTTTGAGACAGAGTCTTGCTCTGTCACCCAGGCTGGAGTGCAGTGGCACGATCTTGGTTCACTGCAACCTCCGCCTCCTGGGTTCAAGCGACTCTCGTGCCTCAGCCTCTCAAGTAGCTGAGACTACAGGGGTACACCACTGCACCTGGATAATTTTTTGTATTTTTAGTAGAGATGGGGTTTCACCCTATTGGCCAGGCCGGTCTCAAATTCCTGACCTTAGGTGATCTGCCTGCCTTGGCCTCTGAAAGTGCTGGGATTGCAGGTGTGAGCCACTGTTTCCGGCCCACTAAATACTTATTAACTGCCTACTCTGAGCTAGATGGTGATGGAAAAAAAAAAAAAAAGATGAATAATGTAGAGTTCTACCCCAGAGCAGCAAACACCCAGTTACAAGCCAGGGTGATATGTGGTAAGAGAATACTATGGGAACCCGGCATAGAGGAATTTCATCCAGATTAGGGGATCCAGGAAAGATCCCTGGGGGCTATGACATGTATACTGAGACTTCAAGCAAGTAGGAGAAAGCAAGGTCCACCCGGAGGATGGGGGCAGGGGTGGGTACATTCCAGACAGAGGGGAAAAACATGCAGAAGGGAAAGAGCATGGCAGGTGCATGGAACACAGAAATGTTTGGTGTAGCCCAGCCAGTCATTAGTCTGTTGGTTCCCAGCTCCATTCTTGGTTTTGTCTGTATATCTGGGACTGAGAGCCTGCAAAACACATTTCCCAGATCCCTTTGCTAACTGGCTTCTGGCTAGGTGCTGCCAATGGAAGGCACTGGTGGAAGACTGGAGCCAGGAGGAAGAGAGACACCATGTCCCCTGCTTTGGTGGCACTGCCACTAGTGGTAGCAGCCACCTCAATGAGTGGGGACCCCGGGACCCAGCAACAGCTGTGGCAGGAGTCACTTCAGTAGCTTCAGAGACAGAAGGACTCTGGCAGTGGCAGTAATGGTGGTGGATGACTTCAGGTTCCATTGGCCTCAGCAGCACAATCATTGGGAAACACAAGCACAGGGCAACAGCAGTTTCCCTCTTGCTCCAGCCTAGAGTTTCAGGCAGTTCTACATCTGTGGGCAATCTCATTTTTTGCCCCTCCAGCTCTTTCAACAGTTTTGAAATCAATTCCCTACATTATCTCTGTTTAAAATACTTAAAGTAGTTCCTGTCTTTCTGACTGGATGCTGACTGATACAGCAACTGAATCAGAAACTATGATGAGTAGTTCCAGCTACTCAGGAGGCTGAGGTGGGAGGATCACTTAAGCCCAGGAGTTCAAGGCCAGCCTGGAAAACATAGTGAAACCCCATCTCAAAAAAAAAGAAAAAGAAAAAAATGAACATGATGAGGGGTGGAAGAGGGTTGCAGTGAGAGATTCGGTGGAATAGGTAATTCAAACCCAGATCACTCAAGTTCATATTAGGAAATGACCAGGTGTATGGACTTTATCCTAACAGCAATGGAGACCCGTGAAAGATCTTAAAGACATGGTCAACTTGGTCACTTTTGATTTTTATAAAGATCAGTTGGGCTATAATACAGAGAACAGGTTTGAGCCACCTGAACTGAACACCAAATGTCCCAATAGGAAGCTGGGGCCAGGATCTAGGAGAGAACTTGGTGGTCTGCACTCGGGTTGTGGCAGGAGGTTGAAGAGAAGGGACAGGAAGGATTTTTATGAGGTGGAATGGCCAAAATTTAATGCGGTACTGTGGCAGATTAAAGATGGCTACCACTGGGCACGGTGGCTCACGCCTGTAATCTCACCACTTTGGGAGGCTGTGGCTGGCAGATCACTTGAGGTTAGGAGGTTGAGACCAGCCTGGCCAACATGGTGAAACCCCGTCTCTACTAAAAATACGAACATTAGCTGGGTGTGGTGGCGTGTGCCTGTAATCCCAGCTACTCAGGAGGCTGAGGCACGAGAATTGCTTGAACTTGGGAAAAGGAGGTTGCAGTGAGCCGAGATTGTGCCACTGCACTCCAGCCTGGGCAACAGAGCAAGACTCCATCTCAAAAAATAAAAATAAAATAAAGATGGCTACCAATTTATTAATACTCTTCCAACGGAGAGACAGGCTCTACAGTTCTTCCATCTGAATTTCGGTGTGCACTGTGATTGCACTGACAAACAGAACAAGACAGAATTGACTCTGGGCCAGTTTCTGGGCCCAGGCCTTAAGAGATAAGCAACTTCCACTTCTTGTTTCTTTCAACACAACCACTCTGAGAAGTGCAAGCCAAACAGAGAGGCCACGCATAGCTGCTCTGGTTGACAGCCCCAGCTGAGCTCCCAGCTGATGGCCAGCCTCAGCTGTCAGCCACGTGGTTCTGCCATCTTGGATGTCCAGTCCAGTAAAACCTTCAGATGACTGCAGCCCAGCCACTAACTGAAGCCGTCTGAAAGCCCAGGCAATTACCACCTGGGTGACCCATTCGATCCGTAAGAGATAATGATATGATGTGTTTTTTTAAGCTGCTAGTTTTTTTTGTTTTTTTCACTTAGGCCACTAAATTTTGGGGTGGTTTGTACACCAAAATAGAAAACCAGAATAGATGTGGAAGGAGAGAAAGACGGCAGAACCAAGGATGATATCTAGAATTCTGGTTTGAGCAGAAATAAAGACTGGAAGTAGGGCCAGGTGCTGTGCTCACACCTGTAATCCCAGCACTTTGGGAGGCTGAGGTGGGCGGATCACTTGAGGCCAGGAGTTCAAGACCAGCCTGGACAACATGGTGAAATCCTGTCTCTACTAAAAATATAAAAATTAGCTAGCCATGGTAGCTGGCGCCTGTAATCCCAGCTACTGGGGAGGCTGAGGCAGGAGAATCACTTGAACCCGGGAAGCGGAGGTTGTAGTGAGCCAAGATCCTGCCATTGCACTCCATCCTGGGTGACAAGAGAAAAACTCTGTCTCAAAAATAAATAAATAAAAAAAATAAAGACTGGGAGCAGACAAACAGTTTGTAGGGGATGGTTCTGGGTGAATGATCATAAGCTAGGAAATATATATTTTTGGAACTATATTAAAATTCCTTTCTAGAGATCCCATTATGTTCCCTCTGCAGCATTAGCTATCCAGGTTTTACACAGGTTTATGTTTTATAGATACCTATCTCTAAGACTCTTTAAAATATTAGTTTTAATATCTCTTCCTAGAAGAAAAGTTGTACTTCTCCAAAGTATCAAGGGGAACTGAGGCCTGGTGTGGTGGCTCACACCAGTAACCACAGTACTTATGGAGGTTGTGGTGGGCAGACTGCTTGAGCCCAGGAGTTCGAGACTAGTCTGGGCAACAAGGTGACACTCCATCTCTACCAAAAATACAAAAATTAGCTGAGCATGGTGGGCACATGCCTGTACTCCTAGCTACTCAGGAGGCTGAGGAGGGAGGATCACTTCAGCCCAGGAGGCTGAGGTTGCACAGAGCTATGGTTGTGCCGCTGCACTCTGGCCTGGGCAACAGAGTGAGACCCTGTCTTAAAAAAGAAAAAAGGAAACTAGTACCAATATCATCATATTCAGTCCTTGTTGATCTAGGGCTCAACTTCCAAGTCCCCTATTCATTTGTCAAATATTTACTTATCCTCTACTAGTTGCTCAGCCCTTTACTGGGTGTCCAGGCTTCATATCCCTGCCTCTATGGAGTTTACATCCAATTTGAACAGCAAAGAACAAGTGAAGAAAATTCCCCTCTAATAAGAGCAGTGAGAAACAAGCAGGGTACTGATAGAGAATGATGGTTGAGGGGAAAGCTGAGACCTAAGGAAGTGGAAAAAGTTAGCTGTATGAAGAAGTGCAGGGGGAAGTGAGGGGTGGTAGCCATGGAACCAAGAGTACAAAGGCCCTCAGGTGGTTAAAGGCTTGACCAGATTCTAGGAACCGAAACACAAGCATGTTTGGGGTTTAACGATCAAGGAGCCAAGGAGCACTACAAAATAGAGTTGGAGAGACATACAGAGGCTAGATTAAGGTATTAGGTCATATTTAAGGATTTACAATGTATCCCTTTTTTTTTTTTTGAGATAGAGTCTTGCTCTGTCTCCCAGGCTGGAGTGCAGTGGCGCCATCTTGGCTCACTGCAAGCTCTGCCTCCCAGGTTCCAGCAATTCTCCTGCCTCAGCCTCCTGAGTAGCTGGAATTACAGATGTGCACCACCACACCAGGCTAATTTTTGTGTTTTTAGTAGAGACAGGGTTTCACCATGTTGGTCAGGCTGGTCTCGAAATCCTGACCTCACGTGATCTGCCTCAGCCTCCCAAAGCGCTGGGATTACAGGCGTTAGCCACCATGCCTGGCTAGGATCTACAATGTATTATAAGTGCAAAAGATATACAGAAGCCTGAACATGATCTGATGCGTGTTTTTAGAAATAATGGACAGAACAGATAGGAAATGAGGAAAAAGAGAGGGGAAAAAACCTGTTGAGAAACTGCCACGGTGATGCAGGAGAGAAGAAGATGGTCTGGGCTGAGGTTCGCTCTCATTTTCTTTCCTTAGATTAAATCTCTCCTTTTCAAAGTGCAGATGGATGCTTAGTAAAAACAGATCAGCAAACAATTATTCCCATGTACCCAAGTATAAATAAGACTCCATGGATTCCTGCTTTGCATAAAGATTTGAAATACTTTATTTATTTTTTTGAGATGGAGTCTGGCTCTGTCACTCACGATGGAGTGCAGTGGCGCGATCTTGGCTGACTGCAACCTCAGCCTCTCGAGTTCCAGTGATTCTCCCACCTCAGTCTCCCGAGTAGCTGGGACTACAGCCATGTGCCACCACACCTGGCTAATTTTAAGATTTGAAATATTTTAAAGATTGATGGTGTCTTGGTTTGATCATGGGTTTTGGCACCAAAAAATAAAATTAAAAATAAAGATTGATGTTTACCACTCATCTTCACCAACCAACCTACTTCCCCTAAACCTAAGGTTTCACTCTAGCAGGAACTACCATCTGTGGCATGAGATCAACTCAACCAATTAGTGGCTTTCAAGCCTCTTCACCTTAAGCAGTATTTGTCATCTACAGGTTCCCTTGCAACTGGAATGGGTGGGGTGGAAGATCCAAGAAAAAGCACAGAATTTTCTTTTTTTGAGACAGGGTTTTGCTCTGTTGCCCAGGCTAGAGTGCAGTGGGATCATCATGGCTGACTGTAGCCTTGACCTTCCTGGGCTCAAGTGATCCTCCCAGCTCAGCCTCCTGAGTAGCCAGGACTGCAGGCTCATGCCACCATGCCCAGCTAATTTTTTTTTTTTTTTGAGATGGAGTCTCGCTTTGTCACCTAAGCTGGAGTGCAGTGGCACGATCTTGGCTCACTGCAACCTCTGCCTCCTGGGTTCAGGCAATTCTCTGCCTCAGCCTCCCGAGTAGCTGGGATTACAGACGCCTGACACCATGCCCAGCTAATTTTAGTAGTTTTAGTAGAGACGGGGTTTCACCATCTTGGGACAGGTTGGTCTTGAACTCCTGACCTTGTGATTCACCTGTCTCGGCCTCCCAAAGTGCTGGAATTACAAGTGTGAGCCACTGCGCCCAGCCTGCCCAGTTTTTTTTTTTTTTTTTTTTTTTAAGACGGAGTCTCACTCTGTCACCCAGGCGGGAGTGGAGTGGCACGATCTCGGCTCACTTCGGCCTCGGTCTCCCGGGTTCAAGCGATTCCTCTGCCTCAGCTTCCCGGGTAGCTGGGACTACAGGCACATGCCACCATGCCCGGCTAATTTTTGTATTTTTAGTAGAGATGGGGTTTCACCATATTGGCCAGGCTGGTCTCAAACTCCAAACTCCTGACCTTGTGATCCGCCTGCCTCAGCCTCCCAAAGTGCTGGGATTATAGGCGTGAGCCACCGTGCCCGGCCTCCAGCTAATTTTTTTATAGGGACGGTGTCTCTGTTACCTAGGCTCTACAGCACAGGCTGGTTTCGAACTCCTGGCCCCAAGTGATCCTCCCATCTCAGCCTCCCAAAGTGTTAGGATTACAGGCGTGAAGCATTGTGCCTGGCCCAGGTACAACATTTTAGATGCACTCAGTCCATTAAGACTCAGTCCAGGTTTGATTGTTACTGTCCTTCTGTTGGGCCATAGGGCCTGTACTGCGAACTAAAATGAACTTCAGTGTTAAGTAAGGAAGGGATCCTTATTAGCCTTAAATTCAATTCCCTTATCTCAGTGTCTAAGTTTCTCACAACTCTGAGTGTTGATAAAATAGTCTTCACCTAAAACATGGTTAACATAATTCAGCTGACATGCTTAAATTTCTCTTCAACAGTCAGAGGCTGATGGCAATTGTGAAAAAAGCTCTGTACTGTTATTGCTAATTTAAAAAAAAAGGGTCAGTAGTCAGGTGTGGTGGCCTGTACCTCTTGTCCCTGCTACTCGGGAGACTGAGGTGGGAGGATGGCTTGAGCCCAGATCAAGGCTGCAGTGAGGCATGATTACACCGCTGCACTCCAGCCTGGACGACAGGGTGAGATTGTCTCAGAAAAATAAAAAAAAAAAAGGGTATTTCATATGGGTTCAAAAATATAGGTAGTATGACCCCCTGATGACTTGAAGACAGAGCAACAGAAGGACCCTCTTTAGTCATCATTAGCTTAGCCAAAAGAAAAGTCAGTTACACTCACTGTTCCATAATCAGTTGTATGGTCAACTGTGCACTAATTAATTTGGTCACAGATATATACAATCAAATTAAAGTTGAATGTAAATTTAAACTTTACTTTTGCTTTCTTCTCCCCTCCACCCCAGAAAGATCCATGGTCCAATATAACATACCTTCTTCAAGTATTTATGGGGTAAGAAACATTTTAAAAAGTTGTTACATTCCTCTATCTTAATGATTTAAATATGAGCAAGTTCCGTCTATCAAGGCAGGCTCTGAATAGCTACTATCGAAAAGTATTTGAGGAGTTCTTGAATGCCAAATCTTCATTGTCTGCTGACTCTGCAGATTTATCACGTGCTGAAAACACAGGTTTTCCAACTGTCAACGCCTTTACGAAATTCACCTGCTTAGGCTTTCGTGGCATCTGCCTCTTGGAGCTGAGAACACAGCTTCTGCTTACACCTGTGTCCTCAATGAAGCTAGAGATTCCTAAGAGAATTCTAGAAAAAGAGGAGGGGGGTAGAAGGCAAGCAAGGAACAGTTTCTAAGCTTAGGGCCTAAACCTTTGCATACCAGGATCAGCTACCACGTTTACAGCGGCTTTAAGTTACAGCCCTCGGTAGGTGCAGATCGGCTTTCCAATGAAACCTGGCCTTCACTTTCATCTCTGTTAAGGGTTACTTTTTCAAAAGAAGCCACTTTTCCTCCTACCAATTTCCTAAAGCGCCCACCGGCAACGCAAGGAGGGCACAGAGCGGGAAACAGGACACGTGTGATTTCCGAACTCTTCCCGGCGGGCTCCGGGCCCCGGCGAGCCGAGCCCCGCGGGAAGAACCAAGGCCGCCACCCCCGAGAGGCGGCCCGGCCCGCGTTCCTCGCCCACGTGGCCGCCGCACGCGCCCGCTCAAAGTCCAAGGGCGGCGATCCGGCTCTGGGACCTTGGACCGAGCGAGCTCCCGCCCCGACGGCGGGAGTCAGAACTGTGGTGGCCAGCAGTCCCCGCCCGCGGCCCCGTGCACCTCCACCCTGGCCCGCGCGCCGCCTCCCGGACCACCGTGGCAGAGGCCGCAAGGGGAACCGGAAACCAAAATGGCGATGCCCCGCCCTTTTCCTCTCGCGAGAGGCGGGGAAGTAAAAAAAGTTGTGCGAGCGACGGCGATGTAGCCAATTAGAGTGCCGGGAGCGCCTGATTGGCGGCCCTCCCGGCGCCTGCAGGCCCCGCCCCGGCTGCGGAGGCTCAGTCACAGCCCTCCCCTCCCCGCCCCCTCCCCTCCTCTCCCCGCCCGGTTCTTCTCTTCCCGTCTGAGGTGGCGGCCGGTCTCGCCTTGTCGCCAGCTCCATTTTCCTCTCCTTTCGCTTCCACTTTCCTTCGCGCCGAAAGCGCCTCCCAGCCTCGTAGGGTGGTCACGGAGCCCCTGCGCCTTTTCCTTGCTCGGGTCCTGCGTCCGCGCCTGCCCCGCCATGAATGAGGAGTACGACGTGATCGTGCTGGGCACCGGCCTGACGGTGGGCGCCGGGACTGAGGGGCCGGGGCTGAGCAGCCGGGGCGGGCGCACCCCCGGCTCCTGCACAGCCCGCGGGTCGCAGCTTCTCGGGGGTCTCGTTCTGCCGTCAGCTGTAGTTTTCGGGACGGGAGTCGTGGCTGGGGGCGCGGGCAGGTTCGGGGGCGCCCCGCGTCCCGGGGCGAGCGGGCGGCTCCCAGTGTGAGGGGCAGGCGGGGAAATGGAGATGCGGGCCGCGAGGCTCGGGGCGGGGTAACGGCGGAGCCCGGCCTCTGCGTTTGCCCCCAGCGGAAGCAGAGGGGAGGGAGAAGACTGCCCGGGCCGAGGCTCCCGCTCCCCGGTTTGGGCCGGTGACCTCTCCCGGTTGGAAACCAGCACCCGACGCGGAGGAGATGGTGCAGGCCTCGCGGTTGCATTTCCTATTCCGCCTCGGCCGCTGCCCCGGGTCAGTCTGGCTGCCAAAGCCGAGTACGGGGTTTCCTGACAAGTCTTGGATAATCACTGCTTCGGAACTGCTAGGGCTTGATTAACTTACATTTTTGGAGAAAACGCGGAAATTAGTCTTTTAATCCTTTTCCCCCACTGCTAATAAGAAGTATTGTTGAATCCTTTTAGCCACCCTGCCTTCTCACTTACTGAGCATCTGTAGAATTGGAATTGAGTTTTTTCAAAACTTGTCTATCAAATGCTTTCGCACCTGATCTTCGCCGCCTTTTCCTTTTGTTTGGTGGGTTGCCTGCCTCCTTTGTCTCTTCTGGACTGTTTTCCCCTAAGAATTGGACTGGTGATGGATTGCTAAAGGCCAAGTTCTCTGTACTCCGAAGCTTTCTTCAGGGAGTTGGAAGATAATAACAACATGAAGAATGCATTGTAATATATGAATGCAAAGTGTACCTAATATCATGGTATATTGATTTTCCTGGTTATCTGTTCCTAAAGGAACTTTAGGTAATCTGTAGATAATGCAGGCAGGTTCTGTAGTTTGTATTTTTTCTGTTTTTTTTTTTTTTTTTTTTTTTAAATGAAGACTGTTCATCTTGCAAAAGAATTCACTTTGGAGAAAACCATTTTAACTATCAATTTTTGGGGAAATTTGAAATTCTAACCTTGGGGTGCTTGATCATAATTAAGATGAATACTGATGTAAATCTTGTGTATCCTATGTACTCTGACTTCAAATTCCTGAGTCATTTAATGTAGACTTCCACTTCAAATTTTTTGAAATTTATTATAATCTCTCAGGATCAAACTAATTTTTTTTTTTTTTACAGGTAACATCCCAAAATAAAACTTTTAGATGTCTCTAGGCAAGAGAAAACCTTCGAACTTTTATTTGGCTAATTTTTTAGGAAAGGTTTGTGAAGAATTAGAATGGTGTTTTTCTGGTCTGTCATTTTTCTGTTTATAGTTACATGCAATTATTAGAGAATATTTATTCTGAATACTTTGTTATGTTTGACCAATCCAGGAATAATCCTGTGTCTGTCTTTGAAAAGCTGGAAGACTGTTGGATGCCTTAATGAATAGGCCCTACCCGCTGCAGGTTTTGTGTTTTATTTTTTTTTAAGTGCCTAATTGGGATTCCAAGCTGAGCTTAGTAGTTTGTGGTGGATTTTGCCCGTTGGAATGGGTAGTGTTGCTGCCAGCGTGTTTTAAGAGCCGGTTAGTTCCACCGTTTTTCTATGGTTGTTGCTGGTCTTTCAGATTTGCTCACAATTGAGGTCAGTTGAGTATGGACGAGTGAGTGCAAATCCACCATCATGCAGGCTTCCACAAGCCTCGTTCACGTCACTTTGTATCAAAGATGGTGAAACAGTCTTTTTATATAACAAGTTAAGATAATGCACTTTGTTTAAATTGTCATTTGGATTGTGAACTCTTTGATGAATGGTAGATGCATACTTAACTAGAAATCAGACCTGTTTCTGCTGTCATTTTGTAGCTGTGATAACTTTAATCTCTGTGAGCCTTCCTAAGTTTTCTGAGATGTTCTTTGATAATTATATCAATTCAGGACAATCACATTATTACCATCATTGATAGGAGTAGGGATGACAGGATGATTTTGATAATGAGAAATCATATATCCTTATTTTTAGTGTTACCAGGAATTAGATGATTAAAAATTAGAAGAAGAGAAAACCAAAGTTAGCACTCAGAATTAACTTTTGAATGTCTGGAGTTTATTAATTTTCTTAAAATTTACTTTATATTTAGTGCCTGAGACTTAAGAACCTAAAAAAAGGCAAGTACTTTCAGTGCTAGGAACTTGCTACTTTTAAAGAAGTGTAAGGAAGTGCTGGAGTTGCTGCGTTGCTAGTGCTGCCATTGTTTGTATGAGTTGTTAAGTCTAAGCTCATAATCACAAATATTGATAGTAATTTTAATCAAGAAGATACAAAACGATTTGGTATAAAGGAGTAAAATCTTCATTCTGTGTGTGAAAGAAATGGAATATTCCACACAATTGAATTTTCTAAGAAACTAAAGGTTATCTCTAAAGAGCACAGCTTTTGCATAATGCCTAAATGCTGTCACAACTTCTTTAACAAACTAAGAAACATAATTTACTTGATAACTAAGATTTCACATAGTGAAGATTAATTTTTGTGTTATGCTCTAACATGGTGAAGCCATGAAGACCCCGCCAGCTTTGTAGGAAGTTTTGCCCCCTTTACTCTCAGGCTGCTCTGCTTTTTGAGCTCTTCAGTTTACTCTTCATATTTTTTCCCTCTATCTTACTTTACTGTTAGGCTGGCAACATTTACTTTTCTCTGCTTTCAGCATGTGTAGGCAGCCTCTCACCACATAATTTGCACATAGTTCACTATGGACTTGGAAATAAATTCATGAGTCTTGTTAGACATAGTAGATTAAAAAAATAAGAGTAACTAGTTCCACAGCTGTTTGTGCTTCCCACAGGTTTTTTCTTCCCATTTTTTGTTTTGTTCTACACAGTAAGGATTTATGAATAGAAATATATACTTCAGTGATGTATACCAGATGATTCTCAGCATCATGTGTTTAAAAACTTGCTTTACATCCCAGATACTTTTCCTCATTTCTCTTTATCAAAATTTTGTGATTTCAGATTCAGAGAAGGTTTTGTACTTGATTTTAAAATTCTGAACTATAATTCAGATTGCCTCTTGGATTTGCTTAATCTTTGATTTGCTCTTTGAGAGTTCTTGCTTATAGCTGTGTTAGAGTTCTGTAGACAAAGGACTTTCTATTCACTACAGTAGTGAGCATAGGATCAATATTTGCAAATGCTGTTACACTTGGGAGCTGTGTTGTAGGCAGTTTAAACCAGCATTAAGCATCCTGGCCAAAAGAAAATACAAGTGAAATTAGACATATTTTAGCATGTAGAGATGACAATAGTGTGACATTGGGTTTTAAAGACCACTGGTAGATGTTCACATGCATGATACACTGCAATTACCTCTGTCTTCCCTCTCATGGTACCTGATTGGAGACTGTTACTGGAGTAATAGTTTCAGTTTCAGTTATTTAAACCCAGTGACTATTGTGATCAGTTATGGGCAGTAAAAAGGTAAACACAGAACCTGTCTATAAGTAGCTTGTTCTCGTGTTGGAGAGTAACTAATAAGAATTAGTATGAGAAAGCATTAAGTCCCCTAAGAGGTGCACTTATATGAGTTCGGACAGGGAATCAGGAAAACCTTCGTAAAGAAGGAGATACTTAGCTCGCTTTAAAAAAAAATTGGCAAGCTTTGAATGGAGGAATGATTTTTTAGGCAGAGAGCAGTCAGTGTAAGTCAATGCTAAGTCAAGGATGTATGTAGGGAATGGGGAGTGGTTTGTTTTGCTTGAAACAGAAGGTTTGGAGAGAGATTCTAGGCTAAGAAATGTGAAAATTATCTTCAAGACAGTGAGAGAGGACTTTGAGCAGGAGAGTGATATAATTAGCCACATTTCAAGAGAAGGTGTCTTTTGACAGTGTTTTTTTTTTTTTTGAGATGGAGTCTCGCTCTTTTGCCCAGGCTGGAGTACAGTGATGTGATCTCGGCTCACCGCAACCTCTGCTTCCCAGGTTCAAGCAGTTCTCCTGTCTCAGCCTCCCCAGTAGCTGGGATTACAGGTGCCCGCCACCATGCCCAGCTAATATTTGTATTTTTAGTAGAGACGGGGTTTTGCCATATTGATCATGCTGGTCTCGAACTCCTGACCTCAGGTGATCCACCCGCCTAGGCCTCCCAAAGTGCTGGGATTATAGGCGTGAGCCAACGCGCCTGGCTGACAGTTTTTAATGAGATGCATTAGAGGGGCAGAGTCATTTAAAGAAACATTCTCCATAAAACAGCCATTTTTATTATGTTGCTGTAAGATATATGCCATTGAAATGAACTGATTTAAAGTTTTCTGGTTAATTTCTCATGTTTCTAGGTAAGTAGTTTTGAAAAGGCACTTTAATATTAGTCATTAGATACTTTGTACTCCTGATCATATTTGTGTGTGTGTATGTATTTGTAGTTTTTTTGTTTTTTTTTTTTCATAACAACAATACTTTTTATTTCTGAGACAGAGCTCTCTGTTACCCAGGCTGGAGTGCAGTGGTTCAATCTCAGCTCACTACAACCTCTGCCTCCCCGGTTCAAGTAATTCTCCTGCCTCAGGCTCCTAAGTGGTTGGGATTACAGGTGCTCACCACCACGCCTGGCTAATTTTTTTGTATGTTTAGTAGCGATGGGGCTTCACCATGTTGGCCAGGCTGGTTTTGAACTCCTGACCTCAGGTGATCTGCCTGCCTCAGCCTCCCAAAGTGCTGGGATTACAGGTGAGAGCCACCGCACCCAGCCCATAGCAGAACTGTAAAATGCGGTAGGATTTGATAGGGTGTAGAGGATTTTTTGTTTGTTTGTTTTTGAGACAGGGTCTCAGTCTCTCACCCAGGCTGGAGTGCAGTTGTGTGATCACAGCTCACTGTAGCCTCAACCTTCCAGGCTCAAACAATCCTCCCACTTCAGCTTCCCAAGTTAGCTGGAACTACAGGAGGCATGCAGTTTGGGTATTTTTTGTAGAAATGGAGTTTTGCCATGTTGTCCAGGCTGGTCTCAAACTCCTGGGCTCAAGCAGTTCTCCTGCCTTGTCCTCCCAGAGTGTTAGGATTACAGGCGTGAGCCACCTTGTCCAGCCAGAGTATAGAGTTTAGTTTGTCACTAGGAAGGTGTATCAAAATATTAATAAATTTTGGTTCTATTCCCTTCCAAGTCTAAATTGCTCTGTAATTGGGGTTGGGGGGTGGGCATTAATTTTTCAGCATACTATTGTTACTGGCCATGGAAACACCATTTAGGTGTAACAATTCATATATAGAAATTCCATTCAGCCTCTTCAGGTGCTTTGTCTAATATGTTTGGGTGTTGTCCAAATGAGTTATTCTGTTTTTGATTATTGCAACTCTGGTGTTATGTGTAGGGTGCTGAAGGAAGAGAACATCAGTATCGCTGATGGTTCTGTCCCCCAGCTCCACATCCACATATCTACACATACTAGCACTTTGGTGCAATTAAATATTAAAAATCATTTTGGCTGGTTACCTCTTTTTATGTAGGAGAACATCAAGTGCCAGGTGGGTGGCAGATGCTAGTGTCATACAGAACTTGGATTCTGAAGATGGTTTTATAGTCTTAGTGATTTTGGACGTGAATATGTATACTTATCCTGCTTAGGTCATTTGTAGGTGAGTTTGAAGTTACAGTGGGTACTCTTACCTGTTACATTTACAACTCATATGTTGGTGAATATTCATTCACATACAAGTTTCCTGGTTAAAGTTAGCAGTATACTTGACGTACATGATAGATGGACCAGCTTTTCTAGTGTGAAAAAGAGAAGCTTAGTTTTTATGGCTTTAATGTGCTTTGCTTGTGAACATTGTGTATTTACCAGATAGGTTGTAGTAGAATTTAATTTTGAGCTGGTAATTTTGGAAAAATATTAAAATTTTAGGATCATTAATATATACTCTGTGCCCAGATATGACTGATAAATTGTATCAATGAATTAATGACTTCACCCATGTTTTAAAACAAAGTTTATTATGTTTGTGCTATTATATATTCTTTTAGCAGTGTGGAAGCAGTCTTTTGTAATAGTTGGGTATAGAGGAACCAATGGGCCTGCAGATTTTTTATTAGCTTTAGTTAGCTCTTGTCATATTGGCTCTAAGTGGTGCCTTTGAAGGTAGTTGCTGTCAGCTCTTTGGATTCGGCCACATCTTTAAATTACTGGGCCCTTTATTTTAGGCCTCAGTGCTTGCTTTACGGCCATAGTCCAGTGGGTCATGCTTAGTGTGAAAGGTTATATATAGAAGCTGTGCAACACTCTAATTTGCTTGCTGAGATTTTGCTTTCAAAAGTTGAACCCTGCAGTCTACTTTTGTCAGCTGAGAATGTAACTGTTCTTCCTCTGCTGTGTCATAACTTATTTTTAAGATAGTAAATATTTTATTTTCATATGTGGAACTGTATGTTGGTGCTGCTTTAGGTTGTTTTCTTCCCCCACCCCCCAAAAGTAAATTGTTTTAGTCAGTATTAGGGTTGATTTTTGTAGTTGTAAAATACCTTCATTTCCTTTTATGAAGACATAATGAAGAAAGTGAAAAGGCAGGCCATAGAATGGAAGAAGATAATTGCAGTACCTGTAACTAATAAAGGATTTATATATAGTGTATAAAGTACTTTTATAAAGCAGCGAGAAAAAGCCCATTTAAAAAATGGGGAAAAATTTTGAATAGGCACTTATCATAAGTGCCTTATCACTTAGCTTGATCATCAGTAAACTGTTTTTTTTTGTTGTTGTTTTTTTTTTAAATTTTCTTTTGTAGAGATGGGGGTCTCACTGTGTTGCCTGGGCTGGTGTTGAACTCTTGGGCTTAAGCGATTCTCCCACCTTGGCCTCCCAAAGGGCTGAGATGATAGGCACCATGCCCGGTCCCTAATCATCAATCAACTATTTAAAAAGTGTTCAACCTTATTTGTCCTCAGGAAATGCAAATTAAATCACTTCTTAACTAGAATGGCTAAAATTAAAAAGACAACAGTGTAAGTGGTCAAGGATTTGAAACAGTGGGGACTTTCACTGCGGACAAAAGTGTAAATTGGTACAACCGTTTTTGGAAAGCTGTTTGGTAATATCTGTTGAAGTTGAATGTATTTATACTCTTCTTGATATATAACAGAAATGTACACTTAGAAGACACATGTGAGAATGTTCATAGAGCATTATTTGTAATAGTGAAAAACTGGAAACTATCCAAATATCCACCAGGAGTAAAATGGAGAAGTAAATTGTGGTATAGTCATTCAGTGGAATCATCTACAGCTGTGTTACCCAACGTGTGCTGCATAGATCAGCTGCATCTGTAACACCTGAGAATTTGCCAGAAATGGAGAAGTTTAGGGGCCCCAACTCGGATATTACACAGAATCAGAATCTACAGTTTAACAGGATCTCCAGGTTATTCTTATGTATAATAAAATTTGCAAACACAGCTTTAGTAATTCTTGAAATTGGTCCTGGACCAGCATCATCAGTATCACCTCATCTGCATCAGTGGTGGCTGACACCTGTAATCCCAGCACTTTGGGAGGACAAGGCAGGAGGATTGCTTGAGCAAACCTTGCTTTGCAAGCCCAAGGCTGGGCAACATAGTGAGATCCCTGTTGCTACAAAAAATTAAAAAATTAGGCAGGCGTGGTGGCACATGTCTGTAGTCCCAGCTTCTCAGGAGGCTGAGGTTGGAGGATCTCTTGAGCCTGGAGGTTGAGGCTACAGTGAGCCATGATCACACCACTGCACTCCAGGCTGGGCAACGGAGTGAGACCCTGTCTGCTCCCTGCCAACTTTTTTTTTTTTTTTTTTTTTAAAGAGCAAATTCTCAGATCCAACCTCAGACCTACTAACTCAGAAGCTCTGTAGATGGGGCCTAGCAGTCTGTTTTTTCAAGCCTTGCAGGTGATGTGGATACAACCTGAAGTTTGGAAATCTGCGTAGAATTTACATTTCTAACAAGTTGGCAGGTGATGCCAAGTCAGGAACCACACTGAGATGCCCTGCTTGCAGGGTTAGCCATACACTCTGAAAAGCTCCAGATAGTAGCCAGGCACCATGGTTCACGCCTTGTAATCACAGTACTTTGGGAGGCCGACGCAGGTGGATCATGAGGTCAGGAGTTTGAGACCAGCCTGTCCAAGATGATGAAACCCCATCTGTACTAAAAATACAAAAATTAGCTGGGCGTGGTGGTGCACACCTGTAGTCCCAGCTACTTGGGAGGCTGAGGGAGGAGAATCGCTTGAACCCAGGAGGCGGAGGTTGTGGTGAGCTGAGATCGTGCCATTGCACTCCAGCCTGGGCAACAAGAGAGAAACTCTGTCTTTAAAAAAAAAAAAGAAAAGAAAAGAAAAGCTCCAGCTAGTAAATATTTTAGGTTATATAGATTTTCTGGTCTCTCTCACAGCTGCCCAACTCTGTTGTGGTACTAGGAAAACAGCCATAAACAGTATGTACATGAACAGATACGGGTATTTACCAATAAAACTTAACAGAAATAGCTTTCAGGCTGGATTTGTCTCATCTCTGGGGAACTTTGCTCTATAGCAATGAGCATAAATAGACCACGCACAAAACGTGAAAGAATCTTGAAACATGTTGCATAATGTCAGACGCAGAAAGTTAATACACGTGATTACATTTTTAGAGTTCAGAAGCGGGCAGAACAAATCTTTGCTATTAGAGATTATGAGAGTGCTGGGGGATGGTGGTGGTTATGATTGGAATAGGGCATGAGGGCCTTCTGGAGTGCTCAGAATGTTTTGTTTCTTGAGCTAAAGAAAGAATGATTCAGGCTGGGCGTAGTGGTTCATGCCTGTAATCCCAGCACTTTGGGAGGCCAAGGTGGGCAGATCACTTGAGGCCAGGAGTTCAAGACCAACCTGGCCAACATGGTGAAACCCCATCTCTACTAAAAATACAAAAATTAGCCAGGCGTGATGGTGCATGCCTATAATCCCAGCTACTCAGGAGGCTGAGGCAGGAGAATAGCTTGAACCTGGGAGGCGAAGGTTGCAGTGAGCCAAGATCGCGCCACTGCACTCCAGTCTGGGCGACAGGGTGAGACTCCTATCTCAATAAAAAAAAAAAAAGAAAAAATGATTCACACTCCTATAGTGAAATTGGAACCTCATGGTAAGTAATTTAAGACATTTAAAAATACTAAATGAATAGATACATTATGGAAGAAAACTTGAAATTTGTGTGAATTTTAAAAATACGAGTTTCAAAGTCAAATAGACTTGTAGAGAATAAGATTGTTCTTTGACATCTAGGGTCCTTTGGATAAATTTGAGAAATATTAAAGATTTATAAAGATACATGGAATTTCCTTTGTCTCTTTAAGAAATAAAGCACTGATCACCAAAACCCTTTTTGAGTGATTATATGCCCCATCCCTGTGTTTCTTCACATTAATTGTATTAATTTTTTCCCTCTTCTTAATTTGGTTTGTCTTAGTGTATTCATGCTTGCTTTATCTTTTTCCTGAGAGTGGTCATTTATACTTTTCGGTTGATTGTCAGTTTATTGGTGGTTGTCCTATATGCTTTGCTTAGGGCTCTAGTTTTCAAACTTTTTAGTCTCAGGATCTGTTCACGTTCTAAAAAATTCAGGACCTTGAGCTTTTGTTTATAAAGGTTGTAGCTATTGATATTTATCATATTAAAAATGGAGGAGTAAATAAATCACTAACAAATAATAAACCTATTACATGTTAACATGTATAACAATTTTAACTGTATATGTACTTTTTTTTGTTATTGAGATAGGATCTTACTTTGTCACCCAGGCTGAAGTGCAGTGGCCTTGTCACGGCTCACTGCACCTTTGCCCTCGGGGGTTCAAGTAATCCTCCCACCTCTCAGCCTCTTGAGTAGCAGGGACTACAGGTGCTCACCACCACACCCAGCTAACTTTTGTATTTTTTTGCAGAGATAGGGTTTTGCCCTGTTGACCAGACTGGTCTCCATCCAACTCCTGGGCTTAAGCCATCTGCCTGAGTATATTTTCTAAAACAAAATTGTGAGAAGACTATCAGTATTTCATGTTTTCTGCAAATCCTTGAATGTCTGGCTTAATAAAACTGAATTCACATACATGCTTCTGTGTTCAATTCTCTTGCGATATATTGTCTAGGCTGAAGTATATGAAAACAGGTTTCACACAGATATGTAGTTGGAAAACGGAGGAGTAATTAAATAGCCTTTCAGGTTATTGTAGATATCATTTGGTTTACACAAAAGCACAAGTGGTAGTTTTTAAGGGATTGCATTATGAAATCTGAAGCCACATTAATGAATGTTTTATATTCTGATATATTAACACCCAGTGATCTAGCTTGCACTTTAAATTCCTCTTTTTTCCTCCTGTGTGATTTTGTAATTTCATTCACCCGTTATTTGGAAAACAAGGTTTACTCTGAGTAAAGCGGGTCTTCTCAATGTTGACATGTTTCATTTTACATTATCAAAAAATCATATTTGTTAGTATTGTCACTGATAATGTTAGAACAGTTCTTCATGTATTGGGGAACCTGATGTATGCCCATGGTGGTAGTTGTAAGTTTTCCATACTTTTTTTTTTTTTGAGATGGAGTCTTGCTCTGACACCAGGCTGGAGTGCAGTGGTGCGATCTCGGCTCACTGCAACCTCCAATTCCCTGGTTCAAGCGATTCTCCTGCCTCAGCCTCCCGAGTAGCTGGGATTACAGGTATGTGCCACCATGCCCAGCTAAGTTTTGTATTTTTAGTAGTGATGGGGTTTCACCATGCTGGCCGGGATGGTCTCAATCTCCTGACCTCGTGATCCACCCGCCTTGGCCTCTCAAAGTGCTGGGATTACAGGCGTGAGCAGCCGCGCCTGGCCAAGTTTTCCGTAATTCTAATTTTTCATTTAAAATTTGACTTATTGGCAGCACGTGTCAGTTATTTTCCTTTAGGTTTTCTTTGAGAAAATGTCAGATACCTAAATCTGAATAATCATAGTTTGTTGGTCAGTTCTTTCAAATAAAAATGATTATTCATAAAAAAAGTGGCTAGTTCAGCTTACAGATCAGTGGCACAGGTTTTCCCTGAGCCGAAGTGCTGTATGTATTCTTCCCATTTTGTCACACACAATGTTTAAAAGATGACTATTGAAGGGTGTATGTTTAATAAAGTTAATTTTTTTTGCTGCTCAGTCTTGCTCTGTCACCCAGGCTGGAGTGCAGTGGCGTGGTCTCAGCTCACAGCAACCTCTGCCTCCTGGATTCAGGCAATTCTGCCTCAGCCTCCTGAGTTGCTGGAATTACAGGCGTGCACCACCATGCGCTGCTAATTTTTGTGTATTTAGTAGAGACAGGGTTTCACCATGTTGCCCAAGCTGGTCTGAAACTCCTGGGCTCAAGCGATACACCCACCTCGGCCACCCAAAGTGCTGGGATCGCAGGTGTGAGCCACCATGCCTGGCCAATAAAGTTACTTTTTAATGCTTTTATCAAGGACATCGCTTTTTTTTTTTTCTTGAGATGGAGTTTAGCTCTTGTTGCCCAGGCCGGAGTGCAATGTTATGATCTTGGTTCACCACAACCTCTGCCTCCCAGGTTCAAGCAATTCAACTGCCTTGGCCTCTTGAATAGCTGGGATTACAGGCATGTGCCACCATGCCCAGCTAATTTTGTATTTTTACTAGAGATGGGGTTTCTCCATGTTGGTCAGGCTGGTCTTGCTCTCCTGACCTCAGGTGATCCACCTCCCCTGGCTTCCCAAAGTGCTGGGATTATAGGCGTGAGCCACTGTACCCACCCTATCAAGGACAACCTTAAATGAATGCCTGGCAATGAAGAATGTAATGATGACTAGTATAGTTTAGAGCCCTGTTTTATCCACCATTGATTTTACATCATCAGTGGAAGTGTCAACACTGTTTGAAAAGGTGACTAGGCCGGGCACGATGGCTCACGCCTGTAATCCCAGCACTTTGGGAGGCTGAGGCGGGAAGATCACCTGAGGTCAGGAGTTCAAGACCAGCCTGGCTAACATGGTGAAACCCTGTCTCTGCTAAAAATACAAAAAATTAGCCAGGCGTGGTGGCGGGCACCTGTAATCCCACCTACTCAAGAGGCTGAGGCAGGAGAACTGCTTGAATCCCAGAGGCGGAGGTTGCAGTGAGCCGAGATGGCACCATTGCACTCCTGCCTGGGCAACAAGAGTGAAACTCTATCTCAAAAAATAAAAATAAAAATAAAAGGTGACTAATGTCTTAGTGTTATTATGAAACAGTTTTAATCTTGGGATGCACAGGGGCCCACAGACCACACCTGGACCCCTGGTTTCGTAAGGGCTTTCTTCATAAATTATGTCATGTTGCATGAATATAAGTGTAATCACTAAGAGAATGTGTAATGGCGGGCTTGAAAAAAAAAGATCTGTTTTAAATATGCTGTAGAACTTTCTTTTCAAGGTACTATGCTTTTTCTATAGGAATGTATCCTGTCAGGTATAATGTCAGTGAATGGCAAGAAAGTTCTTCATATGGATCGAAATCCTTACTATGGAGGAGAGAGTGCATCTATAACACCACTGGAAGATGTAAGTGTTAGTCAAATTTCATACGCCTTTCACACTTTGTGAGTATTTCACTTGTGAATCTCTACCTTATTCCTTAGAGATGGTCTTAATTTTGTTTTATTAAATAGAATATCTGGAGCACTGTTTTTCAGGAGCTTCTGGTTTGAAGGTCATAGAAATTTACATTTTGACTTTTGTTGCTACGTGGAGCAGTTATCTCTTAGCGTTAACAGAGTCTAGTCTAGGAAGGGAGGGTAGAGGATCGTCTGATGTGCCAGCGCAAGTCCAGTGCTTTCCTCATGGTTTTATTTATTCTCTCAGTCCCTCAAAGATTTTTTTTTTTTTTAAATCTCCATTTAACATAGTCTCTGTGGGGTTAAAATCTGAGATGGGTTGTAAACCCAAGTTACATGACTACAAAGCTTAGTTCCTTTTGCTATACTGCCCTGTTTCCTACTTTTTTTGAACATGGACACATAGCATTTCCACAGTGTGTTTTATATATTGATTGTTTTTCTGCGTGAGGTTTGTTGAACACCTACATATATGGATATGACCTGTACTGTGTTTTATGGGAGATAGATATCATCAATGACTTTTATTTAATCGGTGACTTATTAGACAATACTTACAAAAAAGGATTTTTTTCTATATTCAGTAATACCGAAAAGTTTAAAGAATAATACGATATATAAAAAAATCTTCCATCGGAGTTCAGCAGTTAAAGTTTGCTGTATTTTTTTCATGTCTCTTTTTTTATTACTGGTTTTGATCCATTGAAAGTGATAAGACATCGTGAGGCTTGGGAAAATATTTCAGCATGCATCTGCTAAGAATAACATTCTCCTGCATAAGCATAATACCATTATATCATATCCAGAACCATATTCAAATTTCCCAGTGATCCCAGTAATCTCTCATGTAGCTGTTTGTATTTGGTATAATTTTCTCTTTATTCTCTTATTTATTTATTTTTTTGGAGACAGAATCTCGCTCTGCCGCCCAGGCTGGAGTGCAGTGGCACAGTCTCGGCTCCCTATGGCTTCCACCTTCTGGGTTCAGGTGATTCTCCTGCCTCAGCCTCCCAAGTAGCTGGGATTAAAGGCGTGCACCACCATGCCTGGCTAATTTTTATATTTTTAGTAGAGATGGGGTTCCACCATGATGGCCAGGCTGGTCTGGAACCCCTGACCTCATATGATCTGTCTGCCTTGTCCTCCCAAACTGCTGGGATTACAGGCATGAGCCACCACTCCTGAGCGCTTTATTCTTTGTTGTTGTTGTTTGTTTTTAAGAGACAGGGTCTTGCCCTGTTGCCCAGGCTGAAGTGCAGCAGTGTGATCACAGCTTGCTGTAGCCTTGAACTCCTGGGCTCAAGCGATCCTCCTGTATCAGCCTCCTAGGTAGCGGGGCTAAAGATGCATACCACCTGCCTGGCTTATTTTATTATTTGTAGAGATGGGGTCTCTCTGTGTTGCCCAGGCTGGTCTCAAACTCCTGACCTCAAGTGATCCTCCTACCTTGGCCTCCCAAAGTGTTGGGATTATAGGTGAGAGCCACCACGCGTGGGCACCTCTTTATTTTCTTAATCTACAAATCTCACAGTTGTTTTCTTTTCTTAATTTTGTTTTATTTTATTTTTTTGAGACAGTCTTGCTCTATTGTCCAAGCTGGAGTGTAGTGGTGCAGTCTCGGCTTACTGCAACCTCCATCTCTTGGGTTCAAGTGATTTTCATGCCTCAGCCTTCTGAGTAGCTGGGATTACAGGCATGGACCACCATGCCTGGCTAATTTTTTGTATTTTTAGTTGAGATGGGGGTTTCTTCTTGTTGGCCATGCTGGTCTTGAGCTCCTCAAGTGATCTGCCTGCCTTGGCCTTCCAAAGTGCTGCGATTACAGGTGTGAGCCTCTGTGCCTGGCCTAGTATATTTCTTAGCTGATCTTCAATACAATGAGTAAGATTTCTTTTCTTTTTTTTTCTCCCCAGATGTATTCAGGGAGTCATGAATTTTTTTTTTTTTTTTGAGATGGAGTTTTTCTCTGTCACCCAGGCTGCAGTGCAGTGGCACGATCTTAAGCTCACTGCAACCTCCACCTCCTAGGCTCAAACGATTCTCGTGCCTCAGCCTCCCAAGTAGCTGGAACTACAGGCGTACACCATCACGTCCGGCTAATTTTTTGTATTTCTGGTAGAGGTGGGGTTTTACCATGTTGATCAGGCTGGTCTCGAACTCCTGGTCTCAGGTGATCTGCCTGCCTTGGCCTCACAAAGTGCTGGGATTACAGGCATAAGCCACTGCGCCCAGCCAGAATTTTTATTGAATAAATACCTACTAATTTTGCTTACTCTGTTCTACCTTAGCAGTAGGATTCATGAGCTCAAGTGACTGTTCTCTAACTTGATAAGCTTTTTGAAATCTGAGCTTCATTTCGATTCATGTGAATTATAAATTAATTGAGTATTCTTACCACAAAACATCGTAAAAGAGCAAAAGGACATTTTTGGAGGGATGGATATGATTGGTACCTTATGGTGATGTTATGGGTGTACCCTGTGTCTAGACTCACCAAAATGTATGCAGGAAGTAGGCAGTTTTTTATGTATCAGTTATACCTCAGTAAAGCTCAAAAATTATAAATGAACTGGAACAAATTTTAATTGTCTTTTCTGATTAGGAAGAATCTAAGGTTTATTTTGAATTCCTTACATAATACAAAAGCAAAATTAAGCCTTTGATAGCTTTTTATTCGGGAGAGAATGAATTTAGATGATTGCTATTTGTCAGTGACACCCTAGTTCTGCATATACAGACTGTATAGAGAACTATACAGTGTCATTGACACATAATCTTGTTTTATTTATTTATTTCTTGAGATGGAGTCTTGCTTTTTCACTCAGGCTGGAGTATAGTGGTGCCATCCCAGCTCACTGCAACCTCCACCTCCCACATTCATGTGATTCTCCTGCCTCAGCCTCTCGAGTAGTTGGGATTACAGGCACACACCACACCCCGCTAATGTTTTTTTTTTTTTTTTGAGACGGAGACTCACTCTGTCGCTAGGCTGGAGTGCAGTGGTGCTATCTCGGCTCACTGCAACATCTGCCTCTCATGTTGAAATGATTCTCCTGCCTCAGCCTCCTGAGTAGCTGGGATTACAGGCGTCTGCCACCATACCTGGCTAATTTTTGTATTTTCAGTAGAGATGGGGTTTCACTATCTTGGCCTGGCTGGTCTTGTACTCCTGACCTCCTGATCCACCCGCCTTGGCCTCCCAAAGTGTTTGGGATTACAGACGTGAGCCACCATGCTTGGCCAATTTTTGTATTTTTAGTAGAGACGGGGTTTCACTATGTTGGTCAGGCTGGTCTCAAACTCCTGACCTCAAGGGATCCACCTGCCTCATGGATTACAAAGTGCTGGAATTACAGGCATGAGCCATTGCGTCTGGCCTTGTTTTATTTTCTTTCTTTTCTGCTAGTGAAAAACCTTACTTCTGCCATATTTGTTAATTTTAACATTTATGAGTTTAGTAATTAATTTACATATATATTGGACCTTGCTAAAAATTTTATCTGATAAAAGATGAAATGTCCTTATACTTTACTAGTGTGGTGGTGTTTAGTTATACTAAAAGCACTTAATAAAAAATACGTACATATGGTAATAAAAAATTAAATTTTGTTAACATTATGGCTATGTTTTTCCTTGCTTTTAGTTATACAAAAGATATAAAATACCAGGATCACCACCCGAGTCAATGGGGAGAGGAAGAGACTGGAATGTTGACTTGATTCCCAAGTTCCTTATGGCTAATGGTAAAGAATTTCTAACTTAAATTTATGACAGTACTTTGATTGCAATTTTAATATCAAAACTAACTTTTGACAGAGTACTATTCTGGGTATGAGGAACTGGATTTTGTTGAATGAAACAGCATGGTGAGTAACATGGTCCATTAGATGTCTGGAGTCAATAAGTTAGGAAAGGAAGGAAGGGGTTGTGACTTACTAGTAATTGGTTCTGGAGAAACAAAAGATGCTGTGGCATAATACATAACAAGATTGTAAGCCTTTGGCACAGACTTACCTGTTGATGCTTATGACAGTCTTAAATAACTGGGCCTTTTGAAACAGCATTATTTTAATGTTTTTCTAGTTTGTAGGGTTTTAAAATTATATTTTCACATTTATTTTAGAGGATCTAAGTTTTCTTTTTTTTTTGAGACGGAGTCTTGCTCTGTCACCCAGGCTGGAGTGCAGTGGCATGATCTTGGCTCACTACAACCTCCACCTTCTGGTTCAAGCGATTCTCCTGCCTTAGCCTCCTGAGTAGCTGGGATTACAGGTGCGTGCCACCACGCCCAGCTAATTTTTGTATTTTTAGTAGAGATGGGGTTTTACCATGTTGGCCAGGCTGGTCTTGAACTCTTGACATCAAGTGATCTGCTCGCCTCAGCCTCCCAAGTGCTGTGATTACAGGCTAAGGATTGTTTTAAATTGCTGTAATATTAGTACTTTTTTCTGAGATGACATTGAAGAACTAAATTTTTGGTTATAGGTCTGTTTGTGCACATGAAATAAAGCATCTGAAAGCATCTGCTATCCTTTTTCCTTGCTTGAGTTTATATTCTATTGTTTGTTTTTATTATTTAATTTTTTTAGAGACAGGGGTTTCACTCTGTCACCCAGGCTGGAGTGTCGTGATGCAATCAATCATAGCTCACTGCAGCCTTGACTTTGAGGTTCAAGTGATCCTCTCACTTCAGTGTCCTGATTAGCTGGGTGTCCCACCACACCTGGCTAATTTTTTTGTATTATGGTAGAGATGAGGTCTCACTGTGTTGTATGGGTTGGTCTCGGACTCTTGGGCTCAAACAATCCTCCCTCCTTGGCCTCCCAAAGTGCTGGGATTACAGGTATGAGCCACCTGTGCCTGGCCAATAATACTATAATTCCAAACTTTATATGTCTAATAAATTTTTCATTGCTTTTGCAAAAGCAGGTTGATAGAATTATTAACCTTTAGTTGTAACATTAAAAAACCCTATGTATTCAACCTTGAGTAGGAAAAAAAGATAAAAAATAACAAAAACGTGTAATATGCAGTGCATTCTGGTTGTCCTATTTAAAATATGGCTTTGGAGATTATTTTGGGCCAGGCGTGGTGCCTCGTGCCTATAATCCCAGCACTTTGGGAGGCCAAGGTGGGTGGATTGTTTGAGCTCAGGAGTTTGAGACCAGCCTGGGCAACACGGCAAAACTCCTGTCTCTACAAAACAATACAAAAAAAAATTAGCCAGGCATAGTGGTGCCAGGTACTCAGGAGTGTCAGGCTGGAAGCCTGCATGAGCCCAGGAGGCTGAGGTTGCAGTGAGCTCGTGATCGTGCCACTGCACTGTAGCCTGGGCAACAGAGGGAGACTGTGTCTCAAAAAAAAATTATTTTGTTGGAGTTATTGAACATCGTTAGAAAAAATTTTAGAAGCTGTTAGTATTAGTAAATGTTCTTTATAATTTATAGACTTAAGTTATAGTTTGAATTATGTGACTTTTCTAGGTCAGCTGGTTAAGATGCTGCTTTATACAGAGGTAACTCGCTATCTGGATTTTAAAGTGACTGAAGGGAGCTTTGTCTATAAGGGTGGAAAAATCTACAAGGTTCCTTCCACTGAAGCAGAAGCCCTGGCATCTAGTAAGTAGTTTTATTTTCTCTAGTAACTAGTTTTATTTTCTCAGAATAATGAGATTTGATACTGGAAAAGAGTCTTAGAGAGGACCCAGTCAACAAATATTTATTGAATGTCTATCATGTGCCAGACACTGTTCTAGGCAGTTGGGAACACATCAGTGAACAAAATGTTCAAAAATTCCTACCCATCTGAAGCTTAGAGTTTAAATGATCATCTATAGATCATGTACCTTGTGGCTGGTGGATCTGAGCTTATCTAGGGTTAATAGTATTCTTTTCACAGTAATTCATAATAACTATGCTTTCTGTTGAGTATTTCCTGTGTCTAAAGGCTAATGTACTGAACACTCCATATCATTTTCTTATTTGACTTCTGAAACGTCTCTATGACACAGGGTCTCCATTTTATAGGTGATGAAACTCAGGCCTAAAATTGCATAGGTAATAAGTAGCTGGGATAAGTAGCTGGGTTGGAATTGAAATGCTGGTAGTGTGGCTCCAGAGCCCCCATGCTTAATCATGTTACTAAGCTTACCCTACGCTATATTACCCAACGTGCCAACAGGAGAAGTACTCATTCTGATGATGCTCATCTTCTAATTGGTCTTGTTACTAATTCCCAATATCTTTGATTTTAGGAACTCCTGGTGAGTCATTCATATATATATATATGTATTTTCTTTTAAAGACGGAGTCTCGCTCTGTCACCCAGGCTGGGGTGCGATGGCGCGATCTCAGAGGCTCACTGCAACCTCTACCTCCCAGGTTCAAGCAATTCTCCTGCCTTAGCCTCCTGAGTAGCTGGGACTATAGGCATGTACCAACACGCCTGGCTAATTTTTGTATTTTTAGTAGAGATGGGGTTTCACCATGTTGGCCAGGCTGGTCTTGAACTCCTGACCTCAGATGTTTCACCTGCCTTGGCCTCCCAAAGTGCTGGGATTACAGGCATGAGCCACGGCGCCCAGCCTTGGAGTGATCTTATTCCCTGCCCAACATTATTTTCTCTGTTGTCTCACCAAAGAGTTCTGGTTAACATTTCCTATTTCAGTGTTTGTCTTAAATAGCAAACACTCCAGAAAAGACCTTTTTGTTCTTCAAGACGTTTTAGTCCTTGTATGGAGCAGTTTGGGGAAGGATAAATTTGTATAACTAAGGGTAGGTGAGGGCTCTAGGAACTTAGAAGAGGGAAAGATATAGACTGGGAGAATAGGAAAAGTGCTCATAAGTTCTCTCATAATTATTTTGGCATCAGTGCTGAAAAGTTTTCTCATCTATAAACCTAGTTTGAATTATTTTGGCAGTTTCCTCTATCTCTATTACTTCTGATTAGGGGAGAAAATATTGGGTATAAAATATTAAAGACATAGCCAGAAAGTAAAAAATACTGCAAAGAATCAGGGCTAGGTTAGGATTGATAATTGGGGAAGGGAAGGAACAGTTTCTCATTCAGTTGGGGGTAGTTAGTAGTGTAATCATGGGTTCGAAATTATTTTAAATCTTTTAAATGACTATGAAAATTTAATCCAAATAAAGTATCTTCATAGAAGTAGGAGTCTGAGTTTGAATAGAATCCTTTTTAACAGTGGTGTGGTGTGGTGGCTCACGCTTGTAATCCCATTGCTTTGGGAGGCTGTGGTAGGAGGATTGATTTAGGCCAGGAGTTGAAGACCAGCCCGGGCAACATAGCAGGACCCTGTCTCTTCGAAAAATAAGAAAATTAGCCAGATGTGGTGGTACATTCCTGTAGTCCCAGGTATTGTGGAGGCTGAGGCAGGAGGATCGCTTGAGTCCAGGAAATCAAAGCTGCAGTGAGCTGTGATTGCGTCACTGCGCTCCAACCTGAGTGACAGAGGGAGACCCTGTCTCAAAATTTTTTTTAGATAAAAATAAGAAATAGAATTTTTTTTTTTTTTTTTTGGACAAAGGTCATGGGTTCTTTCTTTTACATTTTCTTTCTTGGAGCTCTTATTTATATTAAAGCTTCAGTTACCTCCTTTATCTAATAGAAATTATCTTTTGGCAGTTTTATTTTCTCTGATTTTTCCAGATATATAAAACATTTACAGAGCTTGAAAGTTAAAAGGTGTATTTCGAGTCTTGGTCGCATTCTTACTTTTCTACTTCCATTCTTTCTGACCTGTTAGGTAATCATTTTCTGGCGTATCCTTCTTCTGTTTTTTTTTGAATAAGCGCATATGCTTATGTATATATTTTTAAGGCTAGGTTTATTGAGGTATAATTTAGGTACAGTAGAAATCACTTGTTTTAGTAAACACTTTTATGCATTTTGACCAAATCACTACCTTATCAGCATCTCCTTATATTGATGGAAAGGATTTTGAAATCTTGAGTTGCAGGCAAGAAAATTCTAGGCAGAATGAAGGAATGGGGTAAGGAAAGGTGGAGAGGTGGCAAAGTTCAAGAGATGGGTGGATAAGAACAAGTTGTTTTATAATTTTAACGAGAACTCAGTTTTTTGAGCACTTACATGCTAGGCATATATGTATTACATACTTTGTGTGTATTATCTAACTTTACATAGTTCTTCACTGCAACCCTGTGAGATGCAGGTGCTATTATTATTTTTTATTTTACAGATGGGAAAGCTGAGGTATAAAAGGAAAGCACAAAGTAGTATAGCTAGTAACTGGTTTGGAGCCAGGTCTGTCTGACTTTAGAATCCCACACTCTTAACCACAACAAATACTATATTCTTACAGTATATAAAGCTATTAATATATTGCTTTTTAGATATTTTAACAATGATTACATACCTTCTAATTCTTTTTTTTCCCCAAAGTAAATACCTGAGTCTCCTTAGTTGTTTCTCATATAATATGCTGTCTAGAACTCTTGGCCACTCCTTGGAAATTCTCTAATTAGTCAAGATCCTATATATAATTTGGCAGCCAGACCAGAGACAGTATCCCAGATGTTTTCTGCTCGTTCAGTGTAAACAGGACTGTTTTTTCCTTTGTCGCCCAGGCTAGAGCGCGGTAGCACAATTTTGGCTCACTGCAACCTCTGTCTCCTGAGTTGAAGCAATTCTCCTGCCTCATCCTCCTGAGTAGCTGGGATTACAGACGCACACCACCACACCCGGCTAATTTTTTTTTTTTTTTTTTGAGACGGAGTTTCGCTCTTGTTGCCCAGGCTGGAGTGCAATAATGGTGCGTTCACCGCAACCTCCGCCTCCTGGGTTCAAGGAATTCTTCTGTCTCAGCCTCCCGAGTAACTGGGATTACAGGCACGCACCACCACGCCTGGCTAATTTTGTATTTTTAATAGAGACGGGGTTTCTCCATGTTGGTCAGGCTGATCTCAAACTCCTGACCTCAGGTGATCTGCCCGCCTTGGCCTCCCAAAGACCTGGGATTACAGGCGTGAGCCACTGTGCCTGGCCATAATTTTTGTATGTTTTAGTAGAGACGGGGTTTCGCCATATTGGCCAGGCTGGTCTTAAACTCCTAGCCTCAAGTGATCTGCCCACCTCGGCCTCCCACAGTGCTCGGGTTACAGGTGTGAGCCACTGTGCCCGGCCCCAGAACATTTATTATTTTATGTATTTATTTTTTTTGAAACAGGGTCTCACTCTGTTGCTCTGGCTGGAGTGCAGTGGCATGATCACGGCTCAGTGTAGCCTTGACCTCCTGGGCTCAAGCGATCCTCCTGCCTTAGCCTCCTGAGTAGCTGACTATAGGGATACACATGCCTATAATGGTGCAATTTAAAAAATTTTTTGTAGAAGTGAGGTCTTGCTATGCTGCCCAGGTTGGTCTTGAACTCCTGGACTCAAGCAGTTACTTCTCCTCAGCCTCCCAAAATAGGCATATCCCACCACGCATGCCTATAGTGGTATAATTTTTTTTATTTTTTGTATAAACAGGGTCTTGCTATAATTGCCTAGGCTGGTCTTGAATTCCTGGGCTCAAGCAGTCATCTCTCCTTAGTGTCCCAAAGTCTTAGCACTATAGGCGTGAGCCACTGCATCCAGCCAAGAACATTTATAATTCATGGGAGGAGGTCAAAATACCAACATTAAAAAGAGTTTGGAAGAAGTGAGTTTTAACCCTCTTAGATCACTTTCAGAGATTAAGACTTCAAGACTTTTGACACTTCCGAAACTACTAATAGCCTGTTGTTGAATGGAGGCCATACGGATAACATAAATAGCTAAGTAGTTGATTAACATTTATTTTGTATGTGATTTTTTTTTTTTTTTTTTTTTTTTTTTTTTTTTTGAGACTGAGCTTTGCTCTTGTTGCCCAGGCTGGAGTTCAATGGTGTAATCTTGGCTCACTGCAACTTCCACCTCCCAAGTTCAAGCAATTCTCCTGCCTCAGCCTCCCCAAGTATCTGGGATTACAGGCATGCACCACCACACCTGGCTAATTTTTTGTATTTTTAATAGAGATAGGGTTTTACCGTGTTGGTCAGGCTGGTCTTGAACCTCTGATCTCAGGTGATCCACCTGCCTCGGCCTCCCAAAGTGCTGGGATTACAGGTGTGAGCCACTGCACCTGGCCTTGTGATAATGTATTATATACTGTGTTCTTACAATCAAGTAAGCTATAGAAAAGACAGTGCCCCTAAGAAAATGATAAGGAAGAGAAAGTACATTTACAGCACCATACTGGATTTATTGATACCAAAAGTTTAGGTTGTATGTGTATGAGATGAATTGTCTGTCTGAAATGGCGGGCAACTGCAGCTGCAGACATGAAGTCAGTTGGTATGTTTCAAGGAATTCAACTTTTTCTTGTAATGTCATGACTTTGCTTCTTGGGAGCACTTCCAGCATCAGTGGCATTCCCTGTGGGTCCTACCTTTTACTCAATGTTTATGGTGTTGCACTAAACACGATGAAAAATATGCGAGAACAAGGAGAGATCACTTTTTACTGTGACAGATAATTTACTGGAGAGGTGAACTGCTCATGCAGAGATGATTATTGTCACATAGAGTTTTAAGATACTCAAACACTTGAGCTCACCACATTAGCAACAAAAGGTGGCTACAGAGTTATTACAGTAGTACAGTATGTACTGCAGTTAATCTTATGCAGTTAAGACTTAATACTACATCCATCTTTGTTTACAGTGGCACCGTGTATGGTTTGTGTTTGTGTGCCTAAGTTTTGTGATTAAATTTTAACTTTGAAATAGAATTATATGTATTTATGATAGTAAACAATATCTACATATATTTTAGCATTCATGACATACATAACTTTTTTTCTAATTTTTTTGGTATTTCTAGGCTATGCGGTTCATCTGCAAGTTTTTTCAAATTGTCACAAATCTGCCGGGCATGTTGCTGTGCACCTGTAATCCTAGCCACTTGGTAGGCCAAGGCAGGAGGATTGCTTGAACCCAGGCATTTGAGGCTATACTGTGCTATGATCACACCTGGGAATAGTCACTGCACCTCTAGCCTGGATGATATGCACTTAAATAGCAAGACCCTATCTCTTGAAAAAAAAAATCATTTGGCCAGGTACTGTGGCTCATGGCTGTAATCCTAGCACTTTGGGAGGTTGAGGTGGGTGGATCACTTGAGCCCGAGAGTTCGAGATCAGCCTGGGCAACATAGTAAGACCCCTGTATCTACAAGAAATAGAAGAAAAATTAGCTGAATAGCCTGTAGTCCCAGCTACTCAGGAGGCTGATGCAGGAGGATTGCTTGAGCCTAGGAAGTTGGTGACTGCAGTGAGCCGTGGTTGCACCACAGCACTCTAGTCTGAGTGACAGAGATCTCATCTCAAAAAGGAAAAAAAAAATCAAGTAAAATAAAATGTAGAACTGAAAAAAACAAATCTGGCTGGGCACAGTGGCTCATGCCTGTCATCCCAGCACGTTGGGAGGCTGAGGCAGGCGGATCACGTGAGGTCAGGAGTTCGAGACCAGCCTGTCCAACGTGGTGAAACCCCGTCTCTACTAAAAATAGAAAAATAATTAGCCGGGTCTGGTGGCGCACGCCTTTACTCCTGGCTACTCGGGACGCCTAGGTGGGAGTACTGCTTGAGCCTCGGGGGCAGAGGTTGCAGTGAGCCGAAATCGCGCCACTGCACACTCTAGCCTGGGCGACAGAGTGAGACTCCATTTTTAAAACAACAACAACAACAACAACAACATGCAAACCTCCAAAAATTTTTTCAGTACATTTATTGACAAGAAAAAATCTACATCAAGCTTGTCCAGTCTGTGGCCTACGGGCTGCATGTGGTCCAGGGTCGCTTTGAATGCAGCTCAACAGAAATTTGTTAACTTTCTTAAAACATGAGATTTTTTTTCACAATTTTTTTTTAAGCTCATTAGCTATTGTTAGTGTATTTTATGTGTGGCCCAAGGCAATTCTTTTTCTTCCAGTGTGGCCCAGGGAAACCAAAAAATTGGACACCTCTGATCTACATAAAAAGTGGCAGTTCAGACGTGTTATTCAAGGGACAACTGTAAATACAGAAAGGCATATCCGATGGTGATACATTGCTGTGGGGGAAAGAGGAAGGAGGGAGTGTGAGAAGGACGCTTTAAATAAGGTGATCTGGGAAGGCATCAGCATAGATAAATAGTAGTTGTAAAAAATTACACAGTAGGGACTAGGTGCAGTGGCTCACACCTGTGATTCCACATTTTAGGAGCCTGGGAGTTTGAGACCAGCCTGGGCAACATGGCCAGACCTTGTTTCTATGGAAAAAAAAAACACAACACAGTAGGAAACACATTATTGATTTGAACTTTTTCAATTAGGAGTTTTTCAGAATGAGCACTGGGTGTTTGAAGTGTTTGTAATACAATTATATCTGGTTCTCATGCCGTAACAGCTAGTCATTGAGACCACTATTTGGCGCCATGCATAGCAACATGGAGTTAAGGGATGGAAAAACAGCCAGGACGTCTCTACTGTGCTGTGTAAAACAGGAGTGGCACTGATTTCTATCCCTATCTGGGTAAGGATCAGGTAATGGAGGAAAATAAAGGAGAGGAAAGAGAAGGAAACATGATAGATTTTTATTTTGATTAAAACAAAAGTTGGTAACAGCAACTCAAGTTTCTATTAAATAAACAAAAGTTGGGAGATACTCCAAAATAACTGTTAGTAATAGCTTTAGGTTCTGACAGGCTGTGCCGACCGGAATATGATACCTAAGTTTTAAGTGCATTGAAATAGTGATTCATATTTCCTTTTGCCTGTCTTATACCCAGCTCTGACAACTACACTTGTGTCTTAAGTATGGTGCTGATGTGGTAATAGGATATTTCTATTCAGCCTTATGCCTTTACTGTGTGTACATTCTGTCCATTTAAAAGGCTGAGTTGTAAATCTTAATTTAAGAAAATTAAATGTAGTCAGTTGTCATTAATAGCCTCATGTTTTTTTTTTTTTTTTTTTTTTTTTTTGAGGTGGAGTCTCGCTCTTGTTGCCCAGGCTGGAGTACAATGGCGCGATCTCAGCTCAGTGCAATCTCTGACTCCTGGGTTTATCAAGTGATTCTCCTGCACCAGCCTTCCAAGTAGCTGGGATTACAGGCGTGCGCCACCACACCCAGCTAATTTTGTATTTTTAGTAGAGACAGGGTTTCACCATGTTGGTCAGGCTGTTCTTGAACTCCTGACCTCAAGCGATCCACCCTCCTCAGCCTTCCAAAGTGCTGGGATTATAGGCATGAGCCACTACAACCCGACCAGCCTCATGGTTTTAATTTTCAGTTTTGTTGGCTGGAAAATGATCTTGGATGTAATATTAAATCTACCAAAACATTAAGCTGTCAATAGAAACGTTTGAGAGTTTGTTTTTAAAACTGTAGTTGTATTTTAGAAACAGCTGTACAGCTTAGGAATGGGGGGAGAAGGGAGATAAAATCAGAAAATTTTCTTTTTTATTGGCTATTTGTCTATCATCTATGATTAGTTGAAATACAGCCTAGTAGTAAAAGCTGAGGATTTATAAAGTGGTAATTTGTAGCTTCTTCATCTGTTTTTTAGTGTAAAATGCAGCGAATTGGTTGCTTATGTAGGACTTCAGTAAAGTAAGTGACTAGCAGCAGCAGCAGCATCATCTAAATTTTATTGAGGTCAATTTGTTCTTGTTATCTTAAGCTGTTATCATTAAATGCCCGGTTGTATGTTAGCATACGGAGGCAGAAAAGGAAGAGCATTCAGAATTTAGGCAATTGGCTGAGTGTAGATCAGAGTTGTCAAAGGAAGACTCTTCATATGGATACTTGTTCAGTGTCACATTTACCTTGTACCTAGTAAGAAACATAATTTGACATTTTTCATTCAGTTAAGTACTAGTTTTAATTACTTGTAATTGTATGTTATAATCGTGTTAGTTTATTTTAAAGTGTTGTGAAACTGGAAGCCATGCTGTCCAAACTCCCATATCTTAAATTGCATCCTGCATTTGGTCAGGCGCGATGGCTCATGCCTGTAATCTCAGCACTTTGGGAGGCCACGGTGAGTGGATCACCTGAGGTCAGGAGTTTGAGACCAGCCTAACATGGTGAAACCTTGTCTCTACTAAAAGTACAAAAATTAGCTGGGTGTAATGGCGGTTGCCTATAATCCCAGCTACTTGGGAGGCTGAGACAGGAGAATCGCTTGAACCCGGGAGGCAGAGGTTGCAATGAGCTGAGATTGCGCCATTGCACTCTAGTCTAGGCGACAGAGCAAGACTCCGTCTCAAAAAAAAAAAAAATTGCATCCTGCATTCTGCAGTTGATAACAAGGCATGTTTAAACTTTGCTCTCATAGTTTGTTCTCCTCAATGTCTGATTGTGAGTGTGCTTTTTGAAAAATACTTTTTTATTTAGGCCTAATGGGACTGTTTGAAAAACGCCGATTCAGGAAATTCCTAGTGTATGTTGCCAACTTCGATGAAAAAGATCCGAGAACTTTTGAAGGCATTGATCCTAAGAAGACCACAATGCGAGATGTGTATAAGAAATTTGATTTGGGTCAAGATGTTATAGATTTTACTGGTCATGCTCTTGCACTTTACAGAACTGATGAGTAAGTATTTTGGTTTTTAGATTTGTATTTTTGTTGAAATTCTCACGAAATTTCCCAATTCTTCCAAGTGGAAATTCTAACAAAACAAATACTTAGCCATATTGCACTATGAATGAAGAGGTTCTAGTTGAAATTAGTGTTGGGACCTTTTAAGTGAAATATAAAGGTAGTGGGCCAGGCATGGTGGCTCACGCCTGTGATCCCAGCACTTTGGCAGGCCAAGTTGGGTGGATCATTTGAGGTCAGGAGTTCAAAACCAGCCTGGCCAACATGGTAAAACCCCCTCTCTACTAAAAATACAAAAATTAGGTGGGCGGTAGTGGTGCACACCTGTAATTCCAGCTACTTGGGAGGCTGAGGCAGAAGAATCACTTGAAGCCTGGGAGGTGGAAGTTGTGGGGAGCCGATCTTGCACCACTGCACTCCACTCTGGGTGACAGAGTGAGACTCTGTCTCAAAAAGCAAAAAAACAAAAAAGAAAGAAGATAGTGGATTGAAATCACTTCAAAAAAAATTATAAATTGAACACCATGAATGAAAACTAAAGCCCTTTCCTAATACTCATTTCCTTTCCTCCAGCTACTTAGATCAACCATGTTATGAAACCATTAATAGAATTAAACTTTACAGTGAGTCTTTGGCAAGATATGGCAAAAGCCCATACCTTTATCCACTCTATGGCCTTGGAGAACTGCCCCAAGGATTTGCAAGGTAAGAGCCTATGTTCAATCTATTAGCTAAAACCTCAGTGATCCAAAACCTCATCTTCAACATAATGTGTATATGAGATATAGCTTAAATAATGAGATGAGATCAGTCTATGAGTAATAAGATGGCTTTTTGTTTTTATTGAAATAAAATTAACATATAATGATATGCACGGATCTTCAGTTAAAAAAAAAATCCAGTTTTATACAACTGTAGCTGATATGCTCTTGTGAGTGCCAACTCCTGGCTGGAGGCCAGCCAACACAAAACCAGCACACTTAACAAAAATACAACCAAGGACCGTCACAGAATCTACTTCACACCCCTGCTACCTCCACCGGAGTAAGTGCTGGTGTCCACGGCTGAGTGACCTGGAGACAGATCACGTCACAGGACTCTTTGCAGACACTCTCTAGTACCAGCTTGGAGCCTGATTATCTCCACTGGGTGGCTAGATCCAGAAGAGAAATAACAATCACTGCAGTTTGGCTCTCAGGAAGCCCCATCTCTAGGGGAAAGGGGAGAGCACCACATCAAGGGAGCACCCCCGTGGGACAAAAGAGTCTGAACAGCAGCCCTTGAGTTCCAGATCTTCCCTCTGACATAGTCTATCCAGATGAGAAGGAACTGGAAAAACAACTGGGGTAATATGACAAAACAGAGTTCTTTGACACCCTGAAAAGGTCACACTGGCTCACCAGCAATGGATCTAAACCAAGACAAAAATCTCTGAATTGCCAGAAAAAGAATTCACTAGGTCATTATTAAGCCAATCAAGGAGGCACGAGAGAAAGGTGAAGTCCAACTTAGCAAAATAAAAAAAGTGATACAGGATATGAATGGAAAAATTTCCAGTAAAATAGTATAAATAAATAATCACAACTTCTGAAAATCAAGGACACACTTAGAGACATGCAGAATGCACTGGAAAGTCTCAGCAATAGAATTGAATAAGTAGAAGAAAGAATTTCATAGTTCGAAGACAAGGCTTTTGAATTAGCCCAATCTGACAAAGACAAAAAAGAATAAAAAAAAAAATGAACACAGCCTCCAATAAGTTGGTTAAACAACCAAGCCTAAGAATAATTGGTGTTCCCAAGGAAGAAGAGGAATCTAAAAGTTTGGAAAACAAATTTGAGGGATTTATTGAGGAAAACTTCCCCGGCCTTGCTAGAGATCTAAACATCCAAACATAAGAAGCTTAAAGAACACCTGGGAAATTCATCACAAAAACATCATCGCCTAGGCACGTAGTCATCAGGTTAACTAAAGTCAAGATGAAGGAAAGAATCTTAAGAGCTGTGAGGCAAAAGCCTCAGGTAACCTATAAAGGAAAACCTATCAGATTAACAGATTTCTCAGCAGAAACTCTAAAAGCTAGAAGGGATTGGGGTCCTATCTTTAGCCTCTTTAAAACAGTTATCAGCCAAGAATTTTCTATCCAGTGAAACAAAGCTTCATAAATGAAGGAAAGTAGTCTTTTTCACACAAACAAGTGCTGAGAGAATTTGCCACTACCAAGCCAGCACTACAAGAACTGCTAAAAGAAGCTCCAGATCTTGAAACAAATTCTCAAAATACCAAAATTATATCTCCTTAAAGCGTAAATCACACAGGACCTATAAAACAACACAATGAAGAAAAAAAACAAAGCGTTCAGGCAAACAAATAGCACGATGAATAGAATAGTACCTCAAATGTCAATACTAATGTTGAATGTAAATGGCCTACATGCTCCACTTTAAAGATACAGAATAGCAGAATGGATAAGAACTCACCAACCAAGTATCTGCTGTCTTCAGGAGATTCACCAGACACACAAGGACTCATAAACTTAAGGTAAAGGGATGGAAAAACATATTTCATGTAAATGGACACCAGAAGCGAGCAGCAGTAGCTATTCTTGTATTTTTTATTTTATAACTATATATATTTAAAAAAAATCAGTTTGATAAATGTATAGACCTATCCCTGTCCTGGATTTAACTAAAACCTGAGTGAAGGTATAGAACATTTTCCTCACCCCATAAAGTTCCCTCGTGTCACCTCATAATGAATACTGCCCCCCATCCCCAGCAACTACCTCTGTGATTTCTGTCACTATAGATTATTTTTGCTTGTTTTCAAAGTTCATGTAAAAGGAATAATACAATATGTTTTCATTTGTGTCTTTTTCATTTTTTGAGGTTCATCCATATTGATGCATGTGCCAGTAATTCTTTTTTGGAGATGGAGTTTCACTCTTGTTGCCCAGGCCTGGAGTGCTGTGGTGCAATCTCAGCTCACTGCAACCTCCACCCCCTGGGTTCAAGTGATTCTTCTGCCTCAGCCTCCCAAGGAGCTGGGATTACAGGCATGCGCCACCACATCCGGCTAATTTTTTATATTTAGTAGTGATGGGGTTTCACCATGTTGGTCAGTCTGGTCTTGAACTCCTGACCTCAGGTGATCCACCCGCCTTGGCCTCCCAGTGTGCTGGGATTACAGGTGTGAGCCATTGCGCCTGGCCAATTCTTTTTTTTTTTTAATTGTTGAGTAGAATTCCATTGTATGAATTATATGAACATATAATTCTCCTTTTGGTGGACATCTAGTTAGTTTTCAGTTTTTGGCTATTATGAATGAAGGCACTGTGAAATTTTTATGTAAAAGACTTTCTGTGGGGATACAGGTTTTCATTTCCTTTTGGGTAAATACTGGGAGTGAAATTGCTGACTGATGCGGCAGATAGAAGTTTGACTTCATAAGAAACTGTAAAACAGTGTTCTGGAGTGGTTGTGTCATTGTGTATACACTCAGCAGTGTGTGAGAGTTCTAGTTGCTCCACATCCTTATCAACATTTAGTATTGTAAGTTTTTAATTTTAATTGCCCAAGTGGGTTTTATGGTTTTAATTTGTATTTCTTGACTCATGTTGCTCACCTTTTCATGAGCTTATTGACCATTTGTATAATTTTGTGCTGTGATTTTTCAAGTCTTTTGCACATTTCTAAAGATTGGATTGTCTATTTTTGACTTGTAGGAGATCTTGGTGTATTCTGGTGGCAAGTCTTTTGTCATGTATGTATTAAGAATATTTTCTCCCAGTTTATGGCTGGTCTTTTGATAAGCATAAGTGTTAACTGTTTTTTTGAGATAGAGTCTTGCTCTGTTGCCCAGGCTAGAGTGCACTGGCACGATCTTGGCTCACTGCAACCTCTGCCTCCCAGGTTCAAGCAATTCTCATGCCTCAGCCTCCGGAGTAGCTGGGACTACATGCATGTGCCACCACGCCTGGCTAATTTTTGTATTTTGAGTAGAGACGGGGTTTTGCCGTATTGAACAGGCTGGTCTCTAACTCCTGACCTCAAGTGATCCACCTGCCTTGACTTCCCAAAGTGCTGGGATTACAGGCGTGAGCCACAGTGCCTGGCCTAGAAGTGTTACATTTTGATGAAGTCCAGTATATCAAAGAAAAATTTTTCTGAATGTTTATAGCCTTTTGGGTCCTATTTTAGAAGTCTTTTTTTTTTTTTTTTTTTTTTTTTTTTTTTTGAGATAGTCTCGGTCCTTCGCCCAGGCCGGACTGCAGTGGCGCTGTCTCGGCTTACTGCAAGCTCTGCCTCCCAGGTTTATGCCATTCTCCTGCCTCAGCCTCCTGAGTAGCTGGGACTACAGGCTCCCGCCACCGCGCCCGGCTAATTTTTCGTATTTTTAGTAGAGACGGGGTTTCACCGTGTTAGTCAGGATGGTCTCGATCTGCTGACCTCATGATCCGCCTGCCTCGGCCACCCAAAGTGCTGGGATTACAGGCGTGAGCCACCGCGCCTGGCCCTATTTTAGAAGCCTTTACTTGCCCCCAAGGGCACAGAAATAAAGAAGTTTTATAATTTTATCTGTGCATTTAAATCTGATTCATCTTGAAACAGTGTTGGTGTGTGGGATGAGGTAAGACTTGAGGTTCTTTTTTTTTATATACGAATATTTAGTTGTTTTAGCTGCATTTGTTGGAAAGACTTCCTTTTCTAGGTAGTCTTGGTGCCTTTGTGGGAGATCAGTTGGCTACGTATGAGTTTGTTTTGGGACTCAGTTTTGTTTCAATGATTTGTATTTCCTATGCCAGTACTACACTGTCTGGATAATTATAGTTTTATATTAAGTCTTGAAGTAGGTGATAACACTTTCTCCAACTTTTTCTTCAGAATTTGTTTTGGGTGTTCGCATTTCCACATACACTTTTAAAATCAGGTTGTCAATTTCTAGAAAACATGCTTGTTGGGATTTTGGTATTGAGTTAAATTTGTAGATCAGTTTGGAGAAAATGATCATCTTAATTATGCTAAGTCTGCCAGTCCATAAATATGATTGTTCTCCATGTATTTAGGTTTTCTTCTCAGCAGTGTTTTACAGCTTTCATTGTAGAGATCTATCACATTTTTGTTCAATCTCTTTGTACTGATGCCGCTGTTAATGTATTTTGTATTGATGCTGCTGTTAATGAAATTGTCTTAATTTTATGTTGAAATTGTTTGCTGCTGGTATACAGAAATATGATTGTATGTTGACGTTGTATCTTATGATCTTGTACTTAAGTTTTACTAGTTCACTTACTAGTTTTTCTAGTTTTATATATTTCTTAGAGTTATCCTTCTACACAGTCATGTCATCTGTGAATAAAGAGATTCTTCTTTTATAACTTTTATGTGTTTTTCCCCCACTTACCTTTATTGCACTTGTTAGGACTTCCTGATAATGTCGCAGTGATGAGAATGGATGTCCTTGCTTTGTTCTCAGTCTTATGGGGAATCTAGTAAATGTTTTACTATTAAATATGTTTTCTATAGTTTTTTTTTTTTTTGTAGATGGTTTTGTCACATTAAGTTCCCTTATATTTACAGTTTGGTCTGTTTTTTGTTTGTTGGTTTTTTTGTTTTTTGTTTTTGTTTTTGGAGACACGATCTTACTCTGTCACCCAGGCTAGAGTGCAGTGGCATGATCTTGGCTTATTGCAACCTCTGCCTCCTGGGCTAAAGGGATCTTCCCATCTCAGCCTCTTGAGTAGCAGGGACTACAGGCACGCACCATTTGTATTTTTGTAGAGATGGAGTCTCACCATGTTGCCCAGGCTGGTGTTGAACTTCGGGGCTTAAGTGAGCATCGTGGCTCGTGCCTGTAATTGCAGCACTTTGGGAGGGTTTGAGGGGGTGGATCGCTTGAAGCCCGGGGGTTGGAGACCAGCCCAGGCAACCTGGTGAAACCCTGTCTCTAGAAAAACACAAAAAATTAGCTGGGTGTGGTGATGCATGCCTGTAGTCCCAGCTATTTGGGAGGCTGAGTGGAAGGATCTCTTGAGCCTGGGAGGTTGAGACTGCAGTGAGCCATGATCATACCACTGCATTTCAGTCTGGGTGACAGAGCAGGACCCTGTCTCTTACCAAAAAAAAAAAAAAAGCATCAAACTTTTTTTTTTTCCCCTCTCTGTGCTTCATATCGGAGAATGCCTGTTCATGTGGCTTCAAGTTTACCGACCTTTTCTGCTGTTTTCGATAGGCTGTTAATCTCATTCAGTGAATTTTAATTTTTTTATACTGTCTAGATCTAGAGTTCCCATTTTTTATAGTTTTCTTTTTTCTTCTTATTTTTTTTCGAGACGGAGTCACCCAGGCTGAATGAAGTGCAGTGGCGCGATCTCGGCTCACTGCAACCTCCGCCTCCCGGGTTCAAGCGATTCTCCTGCCTCAGCCTCCCAAGTAGCTGGGATTACAGGCACATGCCACCACACCCGGCTAATTTTTGTATTTTTAGTAGAGATGGGGTTTCACCATGTTGGCCAGGATGGTCTCATCTCCTGACCTTGTGATCCGCCTGCCTCAGCCTCCCAAAGTGCTGGTATTACAGGCATGAGTCACCGTTCCTGGCCTATAGTTTTCATTTTTGTGATATTCTCTATTTACTTGACTCTTTTGAGTACATTTATAACAACACATTTATCCTTGAATATGTATCTTTGAACAAGGATATTTGTTCTGGAACATATTCTTGAACACATAATATCCTTGAACATATTTATAATAGCTGTTTTTAAACTGCGTATTTTAACATTTGGGCATCTGTTTCTATTGTTTGTTTTTCTGTTTTCTTTGGATCACAGTTTTCTGTTTCTTCCCATGTGTAGTAATGTTGGATTGTATACTGGACACAGGAATCGATAGTTTGTTGAGATGCCGGATTCTTCCTCTGAAAAGTTGGTTTTGGTTTGAGTAGGCAGTTACATTATTGACTGTTCATCTTGCATTTGTGGAGACTGGATTTTACACCTTGTTAAAGTGGGTCTTTTTAGTTTTTCCTTTTGTTGTTTGCTGATTTTTTTTAAATCACAATTTATTGATTTCTTACAATCAAATACTGCCAACTAGCATTACTTCCACTCATGCATCATTAAAAGCAAAGGATATTTCCTCCTTGGTATTTTTAAATGATACATTATACAATAAAGTTAGAACTTAAAATGCACCCTTATTAATTATGTAAACTGGTAATTTGTTTAAAAAAGCATAACTAATAATTTGGTTCCTTTCTTCATAAAATGGAAATTTAAATATTTCTCCTGATAGTCTTGAGGTGATCATTAGTAGTGCAAAGGGTGGCACACACGTATAGTTTCATCTAGAAAGGTGTGTCTCTTACACAACTTATTTAAACAAAATGCGCATTAACAAAATGCATATAGTCCATGCATGAAAGAAAGCATGTTTCAGTTACAAGGCAGCCCCTCGGGCCACCATATTATTTAAGTTTTGCATGATCATTTATGGCATTATAGATTAATTATGCATAACATACTTTTATACTTTTTTTTTATTATACTTTATGTTCTGGGGTACATGTGCAGAACGTGCAGGTTTGTTACATAGGTATACACGTGCCATGGTGTTTTGCTGTGCTCATCAACCCATCATCTATATTAGGTACTTCTAATGCTATCCCTCCCTAGCCCCCATCCCCTGACAGGCCCCGGTGTGTGATGTTCCTCTCCCTGTGTCCATGTGTTCTTATTGTTCAGCTCCCACTTATGAATGAGAACATGTGGTGTTTGGTTTTCTGTTCCTGTGTTAGTTAACTGAGAATGATGGTTTCCAGCTTCATCCATGTCCCTGCAAAGGGCATGAACTCATCCTTTTTTATGGCCGCATAGTATTCCATGGTGTATATGTGCCACACTTTCTTTATCCAGTCTATCGTTGATGGACATTTGGGTTGGTTCCAAGTCTTTGCTATTGTGAACAGTGCTGCAATAAACATACGTGTGCATGTGTGCTTATAGTAGAATGATTTATAATCCTTTGGGTATATACCCAGTAATGGGATTGCTGGGTCAAATGGTATTTCTGGTTCTAGATCCTTGAGGAATCGCCACACTGTCTTCCACAGTGGTTGAACTAATTTACACTCCCACCAACAGTGTAAAAGTATTCCTATTTCTCCACATCCTCTCCAGCATCTGCTGTTTCCTGACTTTTTAACGATCACCATTCCAGCTGGCGTGAGACGGTTTCTCACGTGATTTTGTGGTTTTGATTTGTATTTCTCTAATGACCAGTGATGATGAGCTTTTTTTCATGTTTCTTGGCTGCATAAATGTCTTCTTTTGAGAAGTGACTGTTTTGAGATGGAGTCTTGCTCTATCACCCAGGCTGGAGTGCAATGGCATGATCTTGGGTCACTGCAACCTCCGCCTCCCGGGTTCAAGCGATTCTCTCACTTCAGCCTCCTGAGTAGCTGGGATTTCAGGCACCTGCCATCATGCCTGGCTAATTTTTGTATTTTTTGTAGAGACAGTGTTTCACCATGTTGGCCAGGCTGGTCTTGAACTCCTGACCTCAAGTGATCTACCCGCCTCAGCCTTTCAAAGTGCTGGGATTACAGGCGTGAGCCACTGTGCCTGGCACAACTTTTATGCATTTTAACCCTGAAGACAAGAAAAGTAATTGTTGCTTGAAAAAATTATTCTACGTAGCCATTTGGTTTGTATCTGGAGAAACTGAACCTCCATGAGTTTAGTGTGTACTAAGTTGGAATCATTAGCTCGGGTCAGTGAATCAGATACATTTCACAGTGACTGTTTGCCAAGTCCTGGCAATGCCTCTTCTCCCACAGTCCGCTAGATGAAGCATTTCCGGGATTACCCTTCTATGTGGTTTTCCCTTTTAATTTTGTTGCTGGATTAACTGTTATCGCATTATTTCCTCTTCTCCCCTCTTCTATGGACTTCCATTTTAATTATTCATAAATCCTTTCAGAATATCTCAGCTCCATAAGGGGAAGTTCTGGAGATGGAAAATCCAAGGGAGGAAGATTGGGGATTGGAATGTCCTTGGCTTTCCTGGTATTTGCTGCAAACTTCTGCCAGGTTAAAGAGGCTGTAGCAGTTTCTGAATGTGGCGGCAAGCTCCATAACTCTTGAGTTTTCTACAAAATCAGCATCTACATCCAGCTCCTTTTCTATTGGACCATTTAGAAGTCTGCCCTTTTCAGCCTTTAGTTGTTTATTTTCTTTCCTTAATCTTTCATTCTCAGCCACAAGGAATTCTACATGCCTCTTCAAATCTGCTCCTCTATAATTGTTTTATCTTTCGAGCCTTTAGCTTCTAATACGTGGCTCTGCTGGCTCACTCTTTTGCTGAAGTAAAAATAGTAGCGTGTATGGATCCCTGTCACAGATCCCTTGAATCTCAGGCAGGCATTTCTCTGTGAAAGGGCTGTACTTCTGAGAAAGGGGGCTCTGGCCCTCTTGCATTCTCAGCAGAGGGTTTGTGAGATGGGCAGCTACATCCTGTGTTCTGCTGGGCTTTCAATCTTTCTTCACGCTGGGCCCTTTTCCACCTGTCTTGGATGAGGAGGCGCTGTTTCCTATCCCTTTGCAATTCCAGTGAAAAATGAGCCTGCTCAGACTGTGTCAGCTTCACGGCTTCTGAAGGATGTGCCGCAGCCTTTTTGTGACAAGAAATAGCTTCTTTGTAGTTGCTGATAAATGGTCTGTTCATCTGCTCTGTTGATGAGCCAGGTTGAGGGATCCATTATTTCCATAGACCCCGGGGTAAGCGGCAGCCTTAGGATGGGGAGCAGTGGCGCAGGGGAACATGGAGGGGACTGCAGGGAAGCGCGGTGCAGCCGCAGAGACTGCGGCCCCTCTCTGCGCCCCAAGAACCAGCAGTGGGGCGCAGAGGGAGCAACAACCTCACCACTTCCCTCCTCCAGCACTGCTCCACAGGCCTGTCACCTGCACTGCTGCTGCTGCCACGCACGGTGCCATGACGTCACACGCGCAAGTGGCCTTTGCTGATTCTTAAACGTTACTCCTCAGGAGTAAGCAAGCTCCTTTGAACATGGCAATTTTAAACTTCAAACACATTTTTTCTTCTGCCCTTCCTCTATAATCTCTGCTAACCTCTTTGAGCCTTTCAGCTGTTTATTTCTGGTGGATCCCTTGGTTTCTCCCTCCTGTGTGAGCACTTCTGGAGGTAGTTAAGGATTTGAAGAGATTTTATCATAGATTTGTTGGCTCCTTCTTTTGAGGCTCCCTCTTTTGTGAAATTTTCCCCTACAATTTTCATCTCCTCTGGCTGCCCCAAATTCTGTCACATCTCAAATCAATAGGACTGCAGGCATTGTGCTTCTGTTGTAGCTGTGCCATGTTGCAAGGACTAGGGAAGTTGCTGCCTGAGGGGAAAACCATATAAACTACATAAAGCTCTCACCCACTTGGTTCCTTTCAAGAGTTTCTTCAGTCTCTGGTTTTTGCTGCTTTAAGTCATTCTCCAGTGCTGCCTTTTTTCCCCCTTTATTACTGTCTTTTTTTGAGACAGCATTTTGCTTTGTTACCCGGGCTGGAGTGCAGTGGTGTGATCACGGCTTTCTGCAGCCTCGACCTCTCAGGCTCAAGTGATGTTGCCACTTCAGCATTCCGGGTAGCTGGGACTGCAGATGAGTGCCACCGTGCCTGGTTAATTTTTGTATTTTTTGTAGAAACAGGGTTTCAGCATGTTGCCAAGGCTGGTCTTAAACTCCTGCGTTCAAGCCATCTGCTGGCCTTGGCCTCCCAAAGTGGTGGCATTAGGCGTGAACCACTGCCTTCAGTTCCTTCTGATAGTGTTTTAAGTCCATAGTTTTATTTATATGCCAGAGGATTAGACTAATATAGCTATTACTGGTCAGCCCTTCCCTTGGCCTTGGCCTTGCCCTTGCCCTTGCCCTTCCCCTTCCCCTTCCCCTGGATGTGAATCCAGAGAAATGGCAGATTTGCCTCTGACGTGGATAGTCCCGCGACTGCACAAGGCCATTTTAGAACACACACACAAGGAAAAACGGGAGAATAGACAGTGGGGGTTTTTGGGAAAGAACCGATTTTAGTTGAAGAAGCAGAGTAAAACCCAGACATCGCATGGCTTCAGGCATTAGCCTCACCACACTCGCGAGCCTCCTGTCCAGGAGGGCCATTAGCGTCTCAGGTCTGCTCAGTGTGGACCCCGAAGAGCCATCCATCAGGGTGAGCGGAGGGATAAGCTGTGGATGCAGAGCCGCTGCGGCCGAGAGGAACTGTTCTGGTGGTTGGTTAGCAAGCGGGAGAGTGGAAAGGGGAGAAGAAAACCGTGTATGGGGGTTGAATGCCTCCAGCCAAAGAAAATGAGGTGTAGAGGTCTCTTACTACTAGGAAATGTATCCGACTCACACAGTACCAAATGTGTTACTGGTGGAAGGTATCCGAGTCACAGGCACCAAAATATGTTACCGTGCTGAGATGAATCCGTACGGGTCTGCAGCAACCTCAATTCTTTTCTCCTCAGAAGAAAGAATGACCAAGGGGGCATAAGGTAGAAGGAGAGACTGAGGCAAGTTTTGGAGCAGGAGTGGACATTTATTGAAAAGCTTTAGAGCAGGAATGAAAGGAAGGAAAGAAAGTACACTTGGAGGAGGGCCAGGTGGGCAGCTTGAAAGACAAGTGCCTGGTTAGTGATTTTTTTTTTTGACTTGGTATTTATAACTGCGATTATCAGTTTGTGTTTTTTGACTCTGTTTTCATGCTTTAATCACTTCTAAGCTGACATCTTTCTAGAAGGAAATTGAACAAATGTATATTGTCTATAACTCATTAAGATCTAAGGAAGGGGACTTTAGGAGTTGAAATGACTATATATTATTAATTGGGATTTTAAAAATTTTCCAGGCTAAGTGCTATTTATGGAGGTACCTATATGCTGAATAAACCCATTGAAGAAATCATTGTGCAGAATGGAAAAGTAATTGGTGTAAAATCTGAAGGAGAAGTAAGTAGCTTTTAAAATGAAAAAAAAAAAAATACTATGTTCTTGTGAAGAAAATTGTGTATTCTGAATATTGATTTTGGTGTGGATACTGACGCATATGATTTCTGTATGGGAAGTTAGTATTTATTGTGACTAAGGACTAATTACAGTTGCTGTGCTTTGTTTTAAAAGCATCTTTTTTGTTGTCAGTTGTTGATTATTTTAATATTGAAATATGCATTATGGGTGAGCTCTAAATAGTAAGTATTCTGTATTTATAGAGTTTGGGTTGTGCCTGTCTCCCAAATTTTCATTTAAATTGAACTGTACTTGCTGGCCACCTACATGGGTGGGGTTTTGAGCAGCGTTTCTCAAATTTGAATTATATATAAAGCATCATTAATCTGGTTCTAGTGCATGTTCTAATCAGTAGGTCTGAGAAGGCTCTGCATTTTCTTGAAACCTCTTAGGTGATGTGGATGCTGCTGAAAAAATAATTACAAGAAAAAAAAGATCGTTTCCCTTTATCACCATATGAATTAATTCTTCTGCCATTTGACACTTATTATCTGCAACAGTTCTTGCAGTAGAGGATGCACTTCAAAGTGCACTGCTTTACTGTCTCACTGGAATTCTAAAAATCTAAGCTTTATCTTTTTAACATTAAGCTGTGTGGGAATGTAGCAGCCTCCTGGGTGGTGGGGTGGGGGCATCTTCAATTGTTTAGGTCTCACTGGAAATGAAAGTTTGAGATCAGAGTTTGGTAGCTGGTGTAAGGGGACAATGAGTAAGGGAGAGAAAATAGAGGACTGACTTAGGGCAAAAAAAGCCTGATAATAATTTGTGAAGCACATTTTCAAACTCATTTATTCCTTACAAGGATCCTAAGAGGCGGGTATTATGTCCAGGTTATACCTGGAGGCTTAAATTAAGAAACATCTACAAGGGCATACAATTTAATGAATGGCTGAGGTAGAATTGGAATCAAGGTGTTCCGCACCCACAGCCCTCAGTCGTTATAACATGTGAGGATGTAAATTCTTGTGCTGGGTGATGTTAGATGTGTATGTTTTATCTACTAAAATATTATTTATTTATTTATTTATTTGAGACGTCAAATTGTTTTGCTCTGTCGCCAAGGCTGGAGTGCAGTGGTGTGATCTCAGCTCACTTCAACCTCCACTTTCCAGGTTCAAGTGATTCTCCTACCTCAGCCTCCTGAGTAGCTGGAATTACAGATGCATGCCACCGTGCCTGGCTGATTTATGTATTTTTAGTAGAGATGGGGTTTCACCATGTAGGCCAGGCTGGTCTCGAACTCCCAGCCCCAAGTGATCCGCCCGTCTCAGCCTCCCAAAGTGTTGGGATTACAGCCATGAGCCACTGTGCCTGGCCTTCTAGACTGTTACTTAATTGGGTCTTTCGAACATATATTTTAGGCAACTGCTTTATAACCCCATTTCATCTTGACTGTCCTAGTGTGATTGGCTTATCTGCTTTAAATGAAGTTACAAAGCACAAAAGAAGTCATATTTTGTTTGACATGTGTACATTACTAGGTTTTGTTAATGGTAACTTAATTCTCAGGCATATCAGCACAGATAGCACTGTTTACCATCCAGGTCCAAACAGACTTCACTCAGCCACCTTTGTGGGGTTGGGGTCATCAGTATCACTGTCTTCCATCTCCACATCGTGTTCCACTGGAAGATCTTCATCAGGGACAGTAACACTGCTTGTACTTTCAGCATAATAGTTGTTTAGGAGCTAGAGATAAATAGTGTTTTTTTTTTTCTTCTCAGTCGCCAGGCTGGAGTGCAGTGGCGCGATCTTGGCTACTGCAACTTCTGCCTCCCGGGTTCAAGCGATTCTCCTGCCTCAGCCTCCCAAGTAGCTGGGACTGCAGGCACGTGCCACCATGCCCAGCTAATTTTTATATTTTTAGTAGAGACGGGGTTTCACCATGTTGGCCAGGCTGATCTGAGTTTCTTGACCTCGTGATCTGCCTGCCTCGGCCTCCCAAAGTGCTGGGATTACAGGTGTGAGCCACCGCGCTCGGCCAGGGATAAATGTTTTAATCTGTCTTCTCAAAGTTATTTTTATTCTATATTTTTCTTTTGTTTCATTCTTTGTGTTTCTGAAACTTCAGGGCTTTGATATGAAAGGGAAGGAGGCTATAATACATTTATCTTGCAATTCAAGTTTTTCTTAGGAAGCATAGCCTTAAGATGATAAGGATTTTAGTCTATGTAGAGTACATTTACTGAGCATTTATTTTTTGTCAGGACACCCACCTATAATGACAGACTTTTTTACACCCTTTCATTTAGTTCACTAATGTCCAGCCTTTTGGCTTCCCTGGGCCACATTGGAAGAAGAATAATTGTCTTGGGCCACACATAAAATATGCTAACAGTAATGATAGCTGGAAAAAGGGTCTGTGCATAATTTTGTGATATCTGCCACCACAAGTAAGCAAAAATGTCCTTGCATTCAAGGGGTTGGACATGGCTGAATTTTAGTCCTAACAACAATCCTTTGAGGTTAGGTAGAGCCAGGATTTGAACCCTGATCTGCCCAATTCTAAAACTTATACTTCTGAATACTGTGCAACACAGTTTTCCTAGTATTTGAGTAGGATTTACAGTTCATATATCTGTTCCAGGAGAAAATAGTAGGGACAATTGGCAAAGCTAGTTTCAGTAGTTACCGACAGTTCAGTAATTACCTCGACTTTTGTATTCATTACATTATAAAGATAACAGATTATATTCAAGGGAAAATTACATTAATATACTGTTTAAAACATTATAGACACTGAATATTAGTCTTTTTCCCTCCAATTTTTTTTTTTTTTTTTGGTGATAAAGGAGGCATAAAATTTACCATCTTTTTTTTTTCTTTTTGAGACAGTCTCACTTTGTTGCCCAGGCTGGAGTACAGTGGCGCCATCTTGGCTCACTGCAACCTCTGCCTCCTAGGTTCAAGCAATTCTCCTGCCTCAGCCTCCTGAGTAACTGGGATTACAGGTGCCCGCCACCACACCCAGCTAATTTTTGCATTTTTAGTAGAGATGGGGTTTCACCAGGTTGGCCAGGCTGGTCTCAAACTCCTGACCTCAGGTGATCCGCCTGCCTCAGCCTCCCAAAGTGCTGGGATTACAGGCGTCAGCCACTGCGCCCGGCCAGAATTTACCATCTTAACCATTGTTAAATGTACAGTTCAGTGGTATTAAATATATTCACATCGTTATACAACCACCACAACCACCATTCATCTCCATAACACTTTTCCTCTTCTTTTTTTTTTTTGAGATGGAGTCTCACTCTGTTGCCCAAGCTGGAGTGCAAGTGGCATGATCTTGGCTCACTGCAATCTCTGCCTCCCGTATTCAAGTGATTCTCCTGCCTCAGCCTCCCCAAGTAGCTGGGATTATAGATGCGTACCACCACGCCCGGCTAGTTTTTGTATTTTTAGTAGAGATGGGGTTTCCCCATGTTGGCCAGGCTGGTCTTGAACTCCTAACCTCAAATGATCCACCCACCTTGGCCTCCCAAAGTGCTGGGATTTTATAGGTGTGAGCCACTGTGCCCGCGCTCACTTTTCCTCTTCTAAAGGAAACTACCAATTAAGTAGTAACTCCTCATTCTCTGCTTCTAGCCCCTGGCAAGCACCATTCTATTTTCTTTCTCTATGATTTTAACTACTATATTTTATATAAACGGAATAATATATAGTATTTGTCTTTCTGTGACTAGTTTATTTCACTTAGCATGATGTCTTCATGGTTCATCTGTGTTGTAGCATGTGTCAGAATTTCCTTTTTAAGGCTGAATAATATTCCAGTGTATGGATAGATAGACCATAGTTTGCTTATCCGTTCATCCTTTGATGGATACCTGGATTGCTTCCATGTTTTTGTGAATGTGTTGTGAATAATGCTACTCTGAAAATGGGTGTACAAATGTCTCATCAAGACCATGCATTTAGTTCTTTTGGGTGTGTACCCAGAAGTGGAATTGCTAGATCATATTGTAATTCTGTTTTTAATGTTTGAGAAATTGCCATACCATTTTCCATGGTGGCTGGACCATTTTACATTCCTGTCAGTAGTGCACAAGAAGTTCCAGTTTCTCCATATCCTTGACACTTTGTTTTGTTTGATAGTAGCAATCTTAATGGTTGTGAGGTAGTAGCTCACTGAAGTTATGATTAGTGATGTTGAACATCTTTGCATGTGCTTATTGGCCACTTACCTATCTTCTTTGGAAAAATGTCTATTCAAGTCCTTCAATTTTTTTTTTTCTTCTTTTGAGACGGAGTTTTGCTCATTGCCCAGGCTGGAGTGCAATGGCGTGATCTCGGCTTACCACAACCTCCATCTCCCAGATTCAAGCGATTCTCCTGCCTCAGCCTCCCGAGTAGCTGGGACTACAGGCGTGCGCCACCATGCCCAGCTAATTTTGTATTTTTAGTAGAGACAGGGTTTCTCCATGTTGGTCAGGCTGGTCTCCAACTCCTGACCTCTGGTGATCCGCCTGTCTCGGCCTCCCAAAGTGCTGGGATTACAGACGTGAGCCACCGTGCCCATCCCTTTGATCATTTTTGAATCAGGGTTTTTTTTGTTGTTTTAGGAGTTGTTGATACATTGTGGATATTAATCCCTTATTTGCAGATATTTTCTCTCATTCTGTGAGTTGCCTCAACTCTTGATTAGTGTCTTCTGATGCAAAATTTTTTTTGTTGTTTTTTTAAAAGAGACAGTGTCTTGCTGTGTGTTGCCCAAGCTGGACTCAAAGTCTTGGGCTCAAGCAATTCTCCTGCCTCAGCCTCCCAAGTAGCTGGGGTTACAGGCACATGCCACCATGCCTGGCTATGCACAAGACTTTTAAAATTTTCATGAAATCCTGTTTTCATGAATTCTTTCCTTTGTTGCCTGTGTCTTTGGTTTTAGATATAAGGAATTACTGCCAACTCCAATGTCATGAAGCTTTTGCACTGTTTTCTCCTAAGAGTTTTATAGCTTTAGATACTACATTTAGGTCTTTGTTCCATTTTGAGTTAGTTTTTGTGGATGGTGTCAGGTAGGGTCCAACTTCATTCTTTTGCATGTGGATAGTTTTCCCAGGACGGTTTGTTGAAATGACTTTTTTTCCCTCATTGAATGGTCTTTGCAACTTTGTCAAAAATCACTGTACTGTGGATGTGAGGGTTTATTTCTGGCTCTCTTCTTGTTTCATTGGTCCATGTGTTTGTCATTATGCCAGCACCACACTGAATTGATCACTGTAGCTTTTTAGGGAGTGAGTCCTCCAGCTTTGCTGTTCTTCTTTTAAGATTGTTTTGGTTGTTCCAGAATTCAATCCCTTGGGAACCAATATGAACTTTAGGATGGTTTTTGATATCTTAACAATACTAAGTTTTCCAAACTATGAACATGGGATGTGTTTCCCTATATCCTTGTCAGCTTCAGTGTCTTCTTAAATGCTTTGTTATAGATTGCTCGCTGTAAGCAGCTCATCTGTGACCCCAGCTATGTAAAAGATCGGGTAGAAAAAGTGGGCCAGGTGATCAGAGTTATTTGCATCCTCAGCCACCCCATCAAGAACACCAATGACGCCAACTCCTGCCAGATCATTATTCCACAGAACCAAGTCAATCGAAAGTCAGGTGAGGTTTGAAGACCAGCGGATGTTAGTAGAATTTTGTAAGATATAATTTGCTTTATGTTTTATCCCAAATTCCTAATTTTGTATGCTGTATTAGTGAACAGACTTTGGTTTACATATGGGGGAAAAAAATCTTTGTACCTCCTCCCGGTCCGGCAGCATTGTGTTGATGCGGACAGATTCGACTCGGAGCCAGCCTTGGACTTGTGTCCATCACCTGTAGAATGAACAGACTGGGCTTGGTGAATCCTGGGTCTCCCAGCTCTAACTAACAGGAGGTTCCTGTGGAGGTTTATGCTTAATAGTTAACTGACCCGAGTATATTCTTGAGCTAATGACATAGCTGCTTATGTGTCCTTATTTGTAATCTTAGTACTTACATTTGATTCTAGCAGTGTCCACCTTTCATTTCTGTGATCAAGACATGGCTCTAAAATTGCAAGTCCTAACTTATTTGTCTTAGCCAGTTGTTTGTAACCCTTCGATGTTACCATTTTCCTTTCAACTAGAAACCCCAAATCTTCTTATTTATCTAAAATTCAGCTTAAAAAGGGTAATCAGGCTTTATGGGACAGGTAAGAGCTATCTGTATTAGATTTTTTTTTCCCCCATATAAGAAATGAAATCATGGGAGGCCAAGGCAGGAGGCTTGCTTGAGGCCAGGGGTTCAAGACCAGCCTGGGTAACATAGTGAGAGCTCGTCTCTACAAAAACAAAAAACAAACAAACAAAAAAAACGGCTAGGCGTGGTGGCACACACCTGTAGTCCTAGCTACTTGGGAGGCTGCGGTGGGAGAGGATCACTTGAGCTCAGGAGTTTGAGGTTACTGTAAGCTGTGATTGCATCCCTGCCTCCAACCTGGGTGACAGAGCCAGACTGTTAAAACACACAAAAAAACCAATCACAAAAGATCTGTAGAACAAAGAGACTGGACTTCCACAAGGTTCCCAGGCAGGTCCTGGTTCCTTGCAAGTCTAAAAAGAATAAAGGAGGTCCCATAGTTTTTTTTTTGCCTTTGAATGCTCGCCTATCCAAATGATTTTCTATCCTGGAAATTACACAGTTAACTGGATGAGTGGTATACAGACCAAGTCTAATCGAGAATTCTATCCAGTTATGCCAACTCAAAAGTGGTTTATGTGGATCCTGCAGTTTTACAGTACTTTAATAAGAAAATGAGGACATCAGTACTAAGTACATCCTTTCTTAGCCATTCAGAACCTTTCTAAATGCAAGGTCCAGAATGGAAGAATCTCCCAGAATAGTTAATATGGTTTGGCAGGTTTTTTAGTTAGGTATGACAGAGCTGTTAAGATGTCTCATTCCAGAGTTCAGCAGTTCGCTACCACTTAAATTCTTAATCTCTAGTAGGTTAAAAGAAATTCCTATTGTTAAATATCTGTGTACTTTACATCCAACTTGTCACTGTTTAGAACTTAAGTGTAGAAGATCTTGCCTATTGGGAGTAATTTTAATTCACACCTCATGACATATGGGTGATACCTGAGTGTGTTGGGTCCCAGATGGAGACACTTGAGGCAGTGAGCTGGTATCATTTGTTTCTAGATATCTACGTCTGCATGATCTCCTTTGCGCACAATGTAGCAGCACAAGGGAAGTACATTGCCATAGTTAGTACAACTGTGGAAACCAAGGAGCCCGAGAAGGAAATCAGACCAGCTTTGGAGCTCTTGGAACCAATTGAACAGAAGTGAGTTGTGTTCTTTTGTATCTGCCGAGATGCAAACTGAGGCCTTTGATTGTGGCTCCACGGTGGGACGAATGTGAGGGCAAGGCAGGTAGCCGCTGGCTGCTCTGTGGGATTCATCTGTACCTCTCAGTTGATGTCAGGCAGAGCCATGGTCAGGTGTGGGACCAGCTCACCTGATTGAATTCTCTCTCCCTCCAGATTTGTTAGCATCAGTGACCTCCTGGTACCGAAAGACTTGGGAACAGAAAGCCAGGTGAGTATAGAAGTGTGAAAGGATATGGGCAGGTTTCACTGGAAGACATCCCCCCATGGTCTTAAGCTTTTGTAATTTTTGTTTTCAGATCTTTATTTCCCGCACATACGATGCCACCACTCATTTTGAGACAACGTGTGATGACATTAAAAACATCTATAAGAGGATGACGGGGTCAGAGTTTGACTTTGAGGAAATGAAGCGCAAGAAGAATGACATCTATGGGGAAGACTAACAGCAGTACATGTTATCTAATTAGGACACATTTAAAATTTGGCAAATAATGCATATGATAATGAAATCAATATTGTAAGGCCTGCTTTTGTAATGAAAATGGAGAGAATGAAGAGCGCTGTGCCAGTAAATACTCCCCCCTTCATCTTTCTAATTATTAACTTGTTTTCATGGAGTGGCTATTCAGCATTGGCAGTTACCACGTTCTGTTCAATTCAACCAAACTGGCTTTTTTTTTTTTTTTCCTAGTGAAGGATCAATTTTAAACAAACATTGGGATACCGATACAGACAACTTGAGACAGTTTTTTTTTATCTTTTAATCAGTGTAGCTATGTGCTTATGCTGCTCAAGAGCTGGATCCATACAGGTTGTGTGCCATCTGTCCTCTTGAGGTTCAAGAGATTCTAAATTGAATATTCCACGGTTTGGGACAGCATCCAGAAGTTTTCCCTATGACTTTATATTTTGTATTATGTCAAATGTTATGGCAGGGCCCAAATAGAATAGCCACAAATTTGGTTTATGTGGGCATAAAATTCTAACCAAACTCTAGACACAGGGAGTCATTTGGAGAAAGCCTGTATGTGGTGTTTTAACCTAATAAAGTTGATGAGAGAGAAGGGGAGAGGAAGCGAACATAAAGCGGGTAAAGTGTAGCGCATCTTTTGTATCTCAGGTGTGGCTTCTTCAGTGGACCAAGCTGCAATGCAGTATTGACTTGACAGAGCCTCTACTTCTGTCTCAAAATGGCTCCAAATGATTTCTGTACTGCAAAATAAAGCCAAATTCTGGAAACTACTGCCCGGTGTTGGTCTGTGTGTCCTGATTGCAAGGGTCACAGCTGCCGTGCTTCCTTTAGTAGCACTGGAGTCAATGCCAGTCAGAATGCTCAGCAGCGGAAAGCATGGGTGTCTTCTGATCTGGAAGGATCACAGCAGGTCCTGTCGTCTGGCTTCCCTGTGAGTAGACCTCAAGTTTTATTCTTGACACAGTACCATTACTAGACTGATAATCTTTGTGCAGAAAAAATTGTGTTTAATGATTTTGCTTATAGCAGCAATTGTAAGGGAGTAAGTGAACTGTCAGGTAGAATAGGTGCTTTAGTAAATAGTTTTCGTGTAGTTGAAATAAAGTGTTTACATATAAGGCCCTTTCCCCTGACAGTGATGAGCCTCACGGCAGGTGCTGTTGTTTACCACAAATAAACACTGACTCTTCAGAGTATGAAGGAGACAGACTAAGGTAGATGACGTGTTAAAGGAACTAGGGTGGTGATTTAGATTGTTATTCATATTGCCAGAATGACGGAGCTTCTCGACTTCCCACAGTTGATGTTTTGGGCTGGATCATTCTGTGTTGAAGGGGCCTGCCTGTGCATTGTAGGGTTGATTGTAGCAGCATCCCTGGCCTCCACACACTAGATGGCAACAGCACCATCCTAGAATGACAACCAAAAATGTCTCCAGATGTTGTGAACCACTGCTTTACCTGTATGATAAAATTATCGGAAGTCCCAGCAAGCCTTTTTCTCTTCCCATGCAAAGGCCCAAGCTGGGTTAGTAATAAGTGGAAAAAAAAAAAAAAAATGCATCTTCATATTCTTCATTCAACGTATTTACTGAATACCTTGTGTGCCAGGCCAGTGGAGACAAAGATGATAATGGTAGTTACTGGGATAACTCAGTTTGGTGAACACATGATATGGTTTGGTTATTAGTAGAGTTACAGAAAAGGTAGCATGGAAACTGAGACGGCCTCGTGGGTGTTGGAAGGCTTTTCAGCAAGGGGAGGTGAATGTTATTAGGTCCAACCTGAAAGGTGCATATTTCAGGCAGATAGTGTTTGGCAGCTTATAACTGCTCACTTTCCTTTTCTTTAGTAATTTGAAAGTAATTCACTGTACTGAATAGTTAATAGTTCCCTTAATAGATTCTTGTCCTTGGAAAAATAAAATGAAATGATTGGGGTTCTATTAGTAACTGAAAAATTGTCAACAATTAAAACTCTAAAACCTACTCGTGAGAAAATAAAGCTCTTTTGTTTAGGAATAATAAAAGCCGACTTAATGACTTCTGAAAGAAGTTCCCTGTAAAGGCCAGGTGAAACTGACATTCTTTAACCTGTTACTCAGTGTACTTGACTGGGGAAAGACCCCAGAAACAGAACAGGCCAGGCCCAAAGGATAGAAGTGTAGGTTTCCTCTGGAAGCTTATTGTTCTGCTAAATGGCCTAAAAATTGCTAGAACACTCCAGATAAGTCAACTTCTGCTATAAAAATCACTGCAGAAAGAGATGATTTTTAGTTGTCTTTATTTAAAAAATGAAACAAATTAGTTACAAAAACCTTTGCTCCAAATAGATACCATGTATCTTACAAATGTTTTTTGCTTGGTTTTGAGTTTTTACTGTAGAAATTTTCAATATCATAAATAAATGATTATTTCTTTCTCAGAAAGCTGATTTTTGTAGTGTAGTATTTACAGATACCATAAGTGAAAAATGATAGTTTATAAATTTGTACCATTTAGGAAAAAATGTTTTAAGTTTATGTAGTGTTGTTTGTATAACAGCAAATAAAATCATTTAAGATTATAGTTTTTACAAGGGTGGTAAAACCTTTAAAACAGAGCATAATGTGCATCGTATGCCTTTCTGACATTAGCATGCAAAAACAAAGCTATTTGTTAAAATAGACTTATTTTTGCTCCAACTAAGTAAACGTTGTAAAATTATTTTTAATAAGCTCAATAGCTTAGAAGGCATCTTGTTTAAAATGAAAATAATTTAAAACAATATCTAGCACTGCAACCCAACGCTAACAGACAACTACAATGCCACTGTGACATATTTCAGCAAAATATAAAAAATGAAAACTTTCCAAGTTGTAGAACATTGATTTTTCAAATATGACTGTTCACATGTGTATTCACATGTTCACAAGTTTTCCAAAGGGAAAATACTAATTTTTTATTGGCATCATCCATATCCAGGTAGGCTGTAGTTGAGTCACCTGAAGAAACACAAAATTGATAAAGAACTACTTAAAATAATATGAACAAGAAATATTTTATAAGCGGGATGCTCTAATGGGGAAAACTCCTATGCATCCTAAGGTTACATTATGTTCTGTACTGGCAATCCAAATTAACAGCAAGTGAAAATGCACATTAGATAAAATAGGTAATTTTAGTAGATGGTTACTTCATTTAGTGATAATTTAGGAATTCCTATTTATGCCAAATAGCAATTCCACCCCTAAACGCTTTAAATTTATAGCATGAAATATGTAAACAACAGTTTCCCAACTGTTTCCCTTAGACACAAATGTCAATATTTGCCGTCAACAACTCCAACTCACATGGGAAAGTTACATAAAAAGTGTTCTTACCAATAGCTACTCCTAAATGGAGCTGCTATTTTTTCTATGTTTTCTATAAAGTTATTTACATCTGTAACAAGGATTCCACTATTTTCAAAGACTTCTCTGGGGATAGTAGGCTTGTCTGTTAAAAAAAAAACAAAACAAAACTTTTGGTTAATATAATTAATGCACTTTTATATAACAGGACCTGGTTTTTTATTTTTAAAAATCTGTGGAACTTCCTCGTGTGGGGCGTAGGGGGAGAAAAGGTGTTGGGTTCCAAATTAAGAAAAGATTTGAAGCCTTGGAAATAGATGCCTCCATCGGGGGTGGTGGGGAAAGTACTGAAAAAAAAAATCCCTGAAAAATGGTAACTATGGTTCTTTACGTAAATTTTCTTAACACTTTTTTTTTTTTTTTTTTAAAGATAGGGTCTTGTTCTGCCACCCAGGTTACAGTGCAGTGGTGTGATGACGCCTCACTGCAGCCTTGAGCAATCCTTCTGCCTTAACCCCCTGAGTAGCTAGGACTATAGGCACACATCACCACACCTGCCAACTTTTGTAGAGATGAGGTCTTGCTAAGTTGCCCAGGCTGGCCTCAAATTCCTGGACTCAGTGATCCACCTGCTTCAGCCTCCCAAAGTGCTGGCATTACAGGCGGGAGCCACTGTGCCTGGGTGCCCCACAAATTTTTTTAAAAGCAACCTCTGCCTCTGGGGTTCAAGCCATTCTCCTGCCTCGGCCTCTCGAGTAGCTGGGACTACTGGCATGAACCACCACACCTGGCTAATTTTTGTATTTTTATAGTAGAGATGGGGTTTCACCATGTTGGCCAGGCTGGTCTCTAACTCCTGACCTCAAGTGATCCGCCTGCCTCGGCTTCCCAAAGTGCTGGGATTACAGGTGTGAGCCACTGCGCCCAGCCCCAGTATTGATTTAAAAAATAATACGGTATAACTACTTATACTGTATTGAGTATTGTAAGTAATCTAGAACTGACTTACATCTATAGGAGGATTGTGTAGTTACCTGCAAATACTACATTTTATATAAGGGCTTCAGCATCAGCAGATTTGGGTGATTCCGGTATCCATGGGATGCCAAGCCATTTAGATACCTGATACTCTTCATCAGGTATCTAACTTGGACATTCCTAGAGCTGACCAATTTTGGCATTAACTGAGTAAAATGCGCCTGCGAATTACCTGTTAGGAGGACAGCAAACCTGGCATCAATGTGCTGAATTTGCAGGTTTAGCAAACATTTCAGAATTTCTGCTTTTGTTGATGATCGAGAGTCACACTGGTGATAATGAAGCAATTCAATGATATTTGCACTCTGAAATGACTTCAACATTATGTTCTTTTTATGTGCAGTTGAATCCACTCTGTGAAAGATACATAGGCATGTTAAAATATTTTTCAGTTTTATTCTTAGGACTGTTTCTTGCCTTCAGTTTAACCATTCAAACTCATGAGCTCCTCTGCCTTTCTTCTTGACGTTCTTTTTCATGACACACTTTGGTTGCCTCAAAACATCACAACTGTACCTACTCCTTTTGTAAATGTGGATTTGAAACATGGGCCTCATTCTAAGAGGGATATAATGCATCTACCTACGACTAATCAAGCCATGTGGCTTGGCAAGCCTCTCATGAATTTCCAGTGGGCCCTATTGCGTTGTATATTTGTAGAGCAATGCACATCTATGCTTCTCACACCTTGTGGGCAGATAATCGCCAACTTCATTAAAATTAGGTAGCAGCCAGAATTTTCTTGGTTTCTTGCTTCCCTGAAAATTCTATCACTACTAGGAAAATGTGTTAACTCAGTATGTTTAAATTTTTAGCATCTCTGTCTCTGCTCTTGACTCTATCTCTCTAGTCTTCATCACTTACATTCTCATGCTTGTTGGAGAAAACCCAAATCACACCCATTCCCATAATCCTAGTGATAATCACTCTTAACATCATGAATTAATTTCCTTTCACTTTTTCTTGTATACATTTTTTTATGACATCATACTGAACATAGTTATATGATAACAGCTTTTATGCCGTCCTTCTTTCTATGAATAGAAACTTTCTACATGCTTCTATTGTGTAAGTTTTGGGTGGGCATTATTTTGTATAAACTTTAAAATATTTAACTGTAGTCTGCATATCTCCCTCCTAGAGATGGAACTGAGGTTGGTTTTGCAATGACTGATAACCACCTAGAATTCTGGGTAAATTCCACAAAAGGTCAAAGGATATGAAGAGTTTTCTAATGAGTTCTCAATAATACATAACGCCTGTTACATAATGCCAGAGTGGTATAATTTGAAGAGCATACTGCAGCGCCAACAGCAGTGAGTACGGTCATGTACCACATAATGATGTTTCAGTCAATGACAGACCACATATACAATGGTGGTCCCATAAAATTATAATACTGTAATTTAGTGAACCTTTTTTGTGTTTAGACACGCAGATACCACCGTTGCGTTAAATCTGCCTACAGTATTCAGTAGTCACATGTACAGGTTTGCAATCTAGGAGTAGGCTCTGTCATGTCAGTTTGTGTAAGTACACTCTATGTCTGCACATAGACAAAATCGTCTTACGACGTTTCTCAGGCTGTATCCCCGTCAAGTGACATGACTTTCTCTACCCAAAGCCCTAGAAGTGCTAGATTAATTTATGCTTATTTTATAGGTGTGCTGTGGTACGTCAGAACCTTAAATGTGCTTCTCTACTTAGCGAAGTTGACGTTTTTCCCCTAAAGTGCTGGTTACTGAAGTCCACTGTGAATGGTCATACCCTTGACCTGCGTGAAGCCTTTGCACCCTCCTTTCCTGCCAAGGAAACCTCTGTGCTCCTCCTCTCCTTTGCTAGCTCCACTTCAAGAGAAAAGCGTTCTGAGATTCTGTTCCTCAAAGGTCACATGCAGCTAACAGTCGTTTCGTCTTTCTGGGATTGAAACCCAGCTTCAAAACTTACTACTTATTTGACCTTGGTCATGTTTGTTATCTACTCTGCTTCAGTTCTGCATTATAAAAGTGAGGATTTGCTATCTAGCTCCTGGGGATGAAGTCTGAATGAGATAATGGATGCACCTAACAGTGCCTGAAATCCTCATTTCACAAGGGCTTGTCAGGTCTGCTTTTCCAATTGGTCCTGCTTGTGAGAATGTGGAGGAATCTCTCAGCCCCAGCTCTCTTCAGCCAAGGAATCAAACATGTATTTTTTTCTTTTATAAATTACAGCTTTAGATTTAGTGAAGTCTGCATATTTATAAGCCTCTTCTTTTAGGGTACAATTGAATTAAGGATAGATTATGGTCTTAATTTTTCCATTCTCCTTAAAATGGTGGCAACTTATAAGTATCCAAAAAAGCATTAATGGTGCAAGTTCCATATATTTTTTACAGTTTGTAGTAGTAGGGCTTAAACAGAATATGGACATTTCATGACTGCTAAGTTTGACTCCCTTACTTCTGTTAGTCTAGATAAGTACATGCCTCATACTGTTGGCTACGGTCACAGCACATAGCTTCCTTCATTGAATACAGAGACAGCAGCCCTCACACTCTTTACTGATGAAGGCCATTCCACTGCAGCACTACGCTAGAGCCCATGGAACATGAGGTGTTTCTCTCCTTCCCCAGTGGGGCGGGAGGAACCATACACAGAGCAAGTCCTTACCTTTCATCTTCTTTTAGCTTTCTATTTTCCCTGTAGTGAAGCAACCACTTCCATCTTCCATTTCCATTTAGTTTTTCCAGGATTTTGATAATTTCCTTCAGTTGAACTACAAAACAATAAACGTAGCAAGAGAAGATGACAAGTTTAAGGTACTTTTGGCTCATGCCAAGCCCAGTGATTATTATTTGTAAAACAAGTAAAAAACAGACTAAGACCCATGGTTGAGTACACACCATCACTGTTGCTTATGTGGTTGGGCAGCATCCTGCTCTCACAAGCCCCTCAGCCTGGTCCCACCTGCTCACACTATGGTGGGAGATAACTGTAGACACGAACACAGTGGAGTGGTCACCAGCAACTACAGTTCTGTGTACAAATTGTGTGACAGAAGAGAAGCAGGAGGCCCAGTTGCAGTAGAGAAATGGGAGGCAAAAGTTTCTAAATACAGAATCCTTTTTTTTTTTTGAGACGGTTTCGGCTGTCACCCAGGCTGGAGTGTGGTGGCATGATCTCAGCTCACTATAGCCTCAACCTCCTGGGCTCAAGTAATCCTCCATCCTTAGCCTCCTTAGCTGGGACTACAGGCACACACCACCACAGCTGGCTAGTATTTTTATTTTTTGTAGAAATGGGATCTCACTATGTTGCCTAGGCTGGTCTTGAACTCCTGAGCTCAAGGGATCCTCCTGCATTGGCCTCCCGAAGTGTTGGGATTACAGACGTGTGCCTACAAATATTTAAAATCCCAGTTTCTGTGTAGAAGTCACGCTGGTTAAGGTACATGCTGCTTTTGATCTAGAGGTGGTATCACTTCCAATGTGATCAGAGCTGAGGCAGGTTTTATACATAAAGTGCCCTGAGAGAAGTAAAGTATGAGTTTTCAAGTAGATGATTAAATAAGCTGACTTAGTAGCCATTTTTTAGATTTTTGTGACATCAAGATGGTAGGGGTGATGACATCAGAAATGGAGAAGGTTGACTTTAAGCAAAAAATTTAACATGGAGCTGCTGTGACTTGGCAAGTGAAGAGACTAAATATAATAAAATCCTGAATTTGTGTTACTAGGAGCTTAGCTGCACTACTGAGAGGGAGGGAACTCAGAAGCAAGTGTGGTGGTAACAATCAGTTAAAAGAAGTTAAAAGCATTGCTATAAGAGAATTACTGTATGAAAAGAGCACAGCAGACAGCAGAAATTATGCCTCGGTAGGGGGCAATTGATATTCTTTAAGAGTTGATCATTTCTTTTGGATGAAACAGTATTTAGGTCACTGGGTGAGAAGTTGATGTGACTTCAAAGAAACAGGAAAAGAAAATAAAGACCAACCTAATGTTATAGCTTCTAATATCTTGTCATCTGATATCACAAAGCCTCCTGCACGGAACAGTTCTTGGTAGGTGTGATCAAGAACATCTCCAGGGCTGTCTACTCCAGCAAAGATGACACTGGGGAAATGCTTCAGCTTCAGCAAAGAAGGAATCTGCATGACACGAAAAGGACCCCGGTGAAGAGAAGCTCACTGGGCACATTTTCTTAGACACTCCCTTGCTTTTCTATCCAAGAGATTCAAGGTTCAGGAACAGCTGAAAATATTTCAACCTGGATTACCGACTGGTCATTCTGCCCTACATGAGGCATATTAACTGAGCTCATCATCATCAGGAGCTGCAAACTCATCAAAATTAGTTCATTAAAAAAAGGTCTCAAACTCCCAAAGGTTGGAAATAATACATCATGAGGGAAAAGTACACATCTGAAGTTGTGGGCATTGAAAAGTAACCAGTCAGGTCACCTCACTTCACCATCATTCGTCTCCAGCTCCCCTCGGTGACAGCACCGATGACTGCCTGCTGATAATGGCAGGTTTATGCACCCAGCCTTTGTCCATAGTTGGGTCTTCTTGAGACAAGCAATTACTTTGACTCAACTAGCTGGTAAATATAATGGTTCAGAAAATTTTCAAAAGGTCTTTTAAGGCAAGATTTCTTATTGTTAGACATCAAGTGATACAGATTTATATCTTAGAAGAAAAAATTTAGCAATCTCTCACCTAAGTCTCCCTTGGTTAATATGATTTTTTTAACTATCTGCCCTACAAATAACTTGGTACTATTGCAGTATTCTATAATACACTATCTTCCCACTTAAAGGCCCAACAGTAATGTGTCTGTTAGCTTCTCTTCTACATAAAAAAAAGAGGGATGAGTCTGATCATTACAGAACAACTTATGTGCCTGGAATACATTTCTTTGTAAGGTATTTCCAGCCTACCTGATGCAAATGTGATGATATATCTTCATTTCTGATGATGATGAGTAGTGTATCATTCTCTCTGTGGAAAGCTTCACAGAAGTGCTGAGGTTCAATTTCTGTATGGCCTCCTTTCCTCAGAAGGTTCTGAAAGATTTACAAATAGCCATTATTAAAACAAGGATACTTCCACAGAACTACCTGTATAGTTTATTAAAATAATGAAAAGCATTATAGTCTAATAAGGCAACCATAAATGACAATTTGTCTTATTACTAAATAAGCACCTTTTATATATAAAATAAATGACTCAGGTATTGTTAACAACTGGACTTAGAAGTTGATTTCAAAGGTAAATAAAGTTTGTATCAAAGGCTGATTTTCTTTTAGAACATCAGAATAATCTACATAAATGAGTTTCAACTGCTTCAAGGCATGAGCTACCTTGAGAATACCAGATATATACTTTAAAAATGCTACCTCTGATTAAAGCATTTCTAGCTTTAAAAAACAATACCCATGTATTTCTTTACTATTAATGGGGACTGATTTTGGAGTCAACAGTCCCTTGGATCTACGTCTCAGAATAAGACAGGTGATGCAGTTGAAACAGCATGCGATTGTACGGTGCCACTGCAGTGCAGTCCAGTACAACAAACACACAGAATGGCTCCCTTATCATCCTGACGGGGAGGGTAAGTTTATGTAATTGAATAAATTCTGTAACCCTACCGTCCCTATGACTTTGACATTTCTTTGCTTTTTTTTTTTTTTTTTTGAGACATGGTCTCACTCTGTCACCCAGGCCCAGGCTGCAGTAAAGTGAAACGAACATAGCTCACTGCAGCTTTGACCTCCTGGGCTCAAGCAATCCTCCTACCTCAGCCTCCCAGGTAGCTAGGGCTACAGGTGCACATCACTGGGCCTGGCTTTTTTTTTCTTCTTGGTAGAAATGGAGGTCTATGTTGCTCAGGCTGGCCTCAAGCAGTCCTCTTACCTCAGCCTCCCATAGTACTAGGATTCCAGGCATGAACGGCAGCACCTGGCCTTGACATTGACTATCTGGCTGAAGGATTCTGGGTTTCTGTTATGCCCAGAAGACTGCCTGACCATCACTTATTTCCTTCATAAAAGTGAAGTGTTACTTTGATCTGTTTCCCTTGGATCTTTTTTTTTTTGAGATGTTGTCTTACTCTGTCACCCAGGCTGGAGTGCAGTGGTGAGATCTCGGCTCACTGCAACCTCTACCTCCTGGGTTCAAGTTATTCACCTCCCTGAGCCTCCCCAGTAGCTGGGATTACAGGTGCCCGCCACCACGCCTGGCTTATTTTTGTCATTTTTAGTAGAGATGGGGTTTCACCATGTTGGCCAGGCTGGTCTCGAACTCCTGACTTCAAGCGATCCGCCTGCCTTGGCCTCCCGAAGTGCTGGGATTATAGGTGCGGCTCCCTTGGATCTTTAAACAACTCAAATTCTGACTATTTCAATTCATTCAAAGTATATGGTATGATTTTCAAAAAAATTCTTATGAGATTTAATGAAGAGCTTACTGAAATATCTAAGCATAAATCTCTAGTCTTCATTTATTTGACTAATAAATTATTTGAATGAATACATTTTCATTAAATCCTGTGGTGGTCTGACCTATTCTGTCACACCCTCAGATTTCTCTTTTTTTTTTTTTTGAGACAAGAGTCTTGCTCTGTTGCCCAGGCTGGAGTACAGTGGTGCAATCTCAGCTCACTGTAAGCTCCACCTCCCGGGTTCACACCATTCTGCTGCCTCAGCCTCCTGAGTAGCTGGGACTACAGGTGCCTGCCACCACACCCGGCTAAGTTTTTTATATTTTTAGTAGAGAGAGGGTTTCACCGTGTTAGCCAGGATGGTCTGCATCTCCTGACCTCGTGATCTGCCCGCCTCGGCCTCCCAAATGCTGGGATTACAGGCATGGGCCACTGTGCCTGGCCACACCCTCAGATTTCAATAGGAAGGAAGGGTCTTTCAGATGCACCCTAGTGGGCCTAACATCCCAATACTAATTAATGCTTCAAGATTCTCCAGGACAAAAGGATTATCCAAGATATGTTTCTGAGCTTTTAAAAACATTTTGGGCCAGGCATGGTGGCTCATGCCTGCAATCCCTGCACTTTGGGATGCCAAGGTATGAGGACTGCTTCAGGCCAGGAGTTCAAGACCAGCCTGGGCAACATAGTGAGACTCCACCTCTATTAAATTAAAAAAATTACATATAAAATAAAAACATTTTGCTCTTGATAGTACATTACTCTCAAGTTTATTTTGGAATGTGTCCACTTTCTTTTTTTTGTTTTCTTTTTTTTGAGACACAGTCTTGCTCTATTGCCCAGTCTGGAGTGCAGTGGCGCGATCTCGGCTCAGTGCAAGCTCCGCCTCCTGGGTTCACGCCATTCTCCTGCCTCAGCCTCCAGAGTAGCTGGGACTACAGGCGCCCGCCACCACGCCCAGCTAATTTCTTTTTGTATTTTTAGTAGAGATGGGGTTTCACGGTGTTAGCCACCGTGAATGGTGTTAATCACCGTGAGGTGATTCACTCACCTCAGCCTCCCAAAGTGCTGGGATTACAGGCGTGAGCCACCGCGCCCGGCCGTGTCCACTTTTTCAGTTGACAAGTAGTTTTACCTTTGCACATCTGTTATTTTCTGTTGTAAACAGTGACACCACGTGATAAAATATTATGAAACAATATATTCACTATAGAAACAAGCATGATATCTAGAAGTACTCCTGCTATGGAGTTCGAGACCAGCCTGGCCAACATGGTGAAACCCCGTCTCTACTAAAAATACAAGAATTAGCCGGGCATGGTGGCATGCGCCTGTAATCCCAGCTATTCGGGAAGCTGAGGCAAGAGAATCACTTGAAACCAGAAGACGGAGGCTGCAGTGAGCTGAGATCGCACCACTGCACTCCAGCCTGGGCAACAAGAGCAAAACTTCATCTCAATAAAAAAAAAAGTACTTCTGCTATGAATAAAACTTAGCATTGCCATGCTCTCTTCTTCATGAAAATCATATCACTTCATCTGGAAAGGAAGTGAGAACTAAGATTACTGCTCTGTTTTGGAGTCTCACTCTGTCGGGCAGGCTGGGAGCACAGTGGCTTACTACAACCTCCACATCCTGGGTTCAAGTGATTCTCCTGCCTTAGCCTCCCGAGTACCACAAGCGCGCGCCGCCACACCCGGCTAATTTTTTTATTTTTAGTAGAGACGGGGTTTCACTATGTTGGCTAGGCTGGTCTCCAACTCCTGACCTCAGGTGATCCACCTGCTTTGGCCTCCCAAAGTGCTGGGATTACAGGCATGAGCACTGCACCCTCTGTTGCTTTTTGAGAAGATGGAAGCTAAAAGAAACCAAGTATTTTGCTCACTGTGCCAAAACGTATACGTGACCATGATGCTAACTTGGTTGATTCTAGAGTCACTCTATCTCATGTCAGGGTAGAGGATGTATAATTAATCAAATAAAATTAACCTTAATTCAAGGTAAAAGAAAAAAACTAAACTGCTTTCCAGATTGCTTTTGGAGGCTGAGGGCCTCCAGAGAGACTTAAGAGAGTGAAGACCATTCAGTATCTTTTCAACTACAGTGCTGCTTACTGCAATGGCAAGGAACTTGGAGCAAACACAACAGAAGGAATATAAAACCAACTCCGGCAACCATTCATTAAGAATCTTGGCAAACAGGCCGGGCGCGGTGGCTCATGCCTGTAATCCCAGCACTTTGGGAGGCTGAGGTGGGCGGATCACAAGGTCAGGAGATTGAGACCATCCTAACATGGTGAAACTCCATCTCTACTAAAAAACACAAAAAAATTAGCTGGGCGTGGTGGCAGGCGCCTGTAGTCCCAGCTACTCTGGAGGCTGAGGCAGAAGAATGGTGTGAATGCGGGAGGCGGAGCTTGCAGTGAGCCGAGATCGCACCACTGAACTCCAGTATGGGTGACAGAGCGAGACTCTGTCTCAAAAACAAACAAACAAACAAACAACAAACAAACCTTGGCAAACAAAAGGATCCTCAGCCAGGGAAAATGAATATAATTAGGCTAAACAGCAGATACCACAAATTTGAAAAAAACATTTACAGTCATATTTAGTTGACTCAAACTAGGAGCCATCTTGCAGAACAGTGTTGCCAACTCTAGCAACAATGGAGTTTCACGTTAAGGCAGTGACTGTTATTTTTCCAATCTCTTCTCCATCTGCTAAGATATCGCTCTGAAATGCAAATATGATGCTACTTGTTTCTTAGAAGATCTTTTACAACAGATCACAACCAGTTTTTAAAGAATTTAAAAAATCCTTCCCTACTCCGCCTGCTTCACTTGAAAAAAAAAAACCTTTAAAAACATCTTTTAGAAAACTTTATCTCTGGCAGTCTAGTGGTTAGGGGGAAAAAAACCTAACAGAACCTTTCCAGTGGCGCCCAGCGACCTCAGGATGAAGTCTAAATAGCTCAGTGTGACTTAAGGCCCTGCCACTGCCATATGAGGCGTGAGGCTGTTATCTCCCACAGCCCAGCCTGAGCCTCTGGCTGACATGGCTCACTCACTCTGACCAGCCCTCTGGCACCAGGAGGCTGTTCCTTGTGGTGTGTTTGCCAGCTACACACCTCCATATGAGAAGAGCAGGGCAGACCAAGAAATCTTTATGCAGCTCTGTGGTTTCTGCAGTGGCCTCTGTACTCCAGATCAGAAGTGGTCTTGTGACCCTGCACCCAGGGGACACTGTGACAATGAGGAACACATGTCCTTCATTACTAAGTAACTCCTTACTCAGTAATCCAGCCCCTATGGACTCGCCACGTGGCATTCTGGAGTTAGCGCAGGAATTAGCAGAAGTGATGTAAGTGAAGTCAGACAGACCCAGCGGGCATGTGGAGCCGATATACGGCACGCTCAGTTCTGCACGCGGCCTGCAGGCCCCTATGCTCTGCTTTCTGTGCTGCAGCACTTCCTGAGCAAAGACCTCCCCGGCCAGGCCAATCTCCCTCAATGCGTCCTCGTGGCACCTGCGTCACATTTGCCATACCTTTCATTTCACATTTATTTGTGTGACTCTTTTAATCAGGGTTTTCCTTGTCCCATTAGACTATAAAAATCATGACAAAAAAGCAACATCCCCCCCACCTGCACATGTTGGGGCTCTGAGGTAGATACTAAACAGGACTGCTGACATCTGAATGGAGCTTTCTGCTGCAAAGGTAGGGAGAGGGCAGCTGGCCCCCTCAGATCAGGGAGTTTCGGGAGGTCACGGTTAGTGCCTCAGTGAGGGGTCTCATTATACCTGGGGTTGGGAGGAGGATGGAGGAGGGGGACTTGGGAGGGACAATAAGTCAAAACACTGAGGATAAACAGAGTCAACCTCAGAGAAGGGAGCTCCACACATGAAGAAGGCTAGCACAAACCTGGCAGTACTGGACTAGAATTGGGGATGAGTGTGAACTCCTCTGTTTTTGCTTTTTATACATAAATAGAGATGTAGATATATGTATGTACATATGTATATTTCTTGGCTTTATGTGCTGAGAGGACCTAGAAGCAAAGACACCAAGTGACACTGAGTTCATTCACCCAGTGCCTAGATGGTGATTCTAAATGCCATTTTTCACTAAAGAGTCACAGCTCCTTGGAGAAATGCTTGACTTCAAGGCTAGGGCAAGGAAAATACAAGATAAGCCTGGAACATTATGTTACACCCCAAAGTAAAGAAGTGCCCAAAGAATTATGATGAACTGTCAAAAGGACACAGAAGCCAACTTAAAGGGACTCCCACTGGCTGGGTCTGGGACAATCTAAGTATTAAAATAATGAAAAAACAGATGATAACCCTTTAAGTAAAACAAAATGTGCCATGGTCCATAGTGATACAGATAAGCAAATGAATAGATAAATGGAAAATAAAGGAAAGCTCTATTCTACAGCAGAATGCCAACTAATAAATGCAGAAGGAATGTGATGGAATTTCAGTATCACTATTTTGCAATCATCACAGTAATAACTGATTCAGATAAGAATCACCAGTTGATGTTAAATCTAGTGGATAAAAGTCTGATAAGGAATAGGATTTTATACAGTCTCAAGTTATCTCCCAACTTATTACCAAGTTCAACATAACTTTACACTGGAGAAACCTGGCAGAAATCATCTTAACCAAGTGAAAAGGTTAATATACCAGTAAGGGGATAAATCAACATCGGGTGCCTCCTGATACAATGAATGCACTGAGAAGAGCACTACATGATATCTGAGTATTCTCACCTAAAATGCCTAAGTCATGGAGAAACAACACATGAACACAAATGGAAGGAAATTCCACCAAATAACTGGCTTACAGTCTTCAAAACTGTTAAGGTCATAAAAGACAAGGAATAACAGAGGAACTATTGCAGACTGAAGACATGACAATTCTAGATACCTATGATCCTAGACCTAGATGAGGCTGGTGGAGATGGTCACATTAATTAATATTGTATTAACTTCCTGATGGACAGGGTTGTTTTGTGGTTAAAAAGATGAGTATCCTTGAACTCAGGTAAAATTTAAGTATCAAGAGGTAATGGGACACTGAGCGTGCAACACATCTGCAAATGGTTCAGAAATGTTAATACTGGGGTATCTGGGTAAAGGGTACTATTTCTGCAACCTTTAAGTAAATTTGAAATTAAAAACAATTAAATTTTAAAAAATGCTGTCTATGCCCAAAATAGAAGAGAAATAAATTCTGGGAGGATAAAACAATGAAGTTAATGGTGAATCAAGACAGGTTCTGACTCCGCCCATGCCAGAATTTCACCATGGTTCCATTACTTAAATTTAAGGACTATATACTCCATGTACTCACCATAACGTGAGTTATCCTAACATTCAAATTCAAATTAAAAATATATCCAAAACCAAAAGAGGTCCTACTTGACAACCTACACTAATGGACAATCTACACTACTTTTCAAAAAATCTGTATTTTAACATTGGAATGTGTTTGTATTTACACTTGAAGTATGGGCATGTCTACACTGGTAACTTTTTGTGAAAAAAAATTTTCGTCACTGCCCTAATTCTGGAACATAATACTAATTTTCAAATATAGTACAAATGGCAGATCCTGCAGGAAAACATTTAGTATGCAGATAAAGACTAAGCTGTGAAATTTAAATACTATGTCATACCATGATTTCTTTTTGATGGCTAATATGCTAAATTTATTATTTCTAAAACTAAAATTAGCAATTAAAATAATATGTAAGACGTGGCTGGCACTTTACCTTTGTTCTTACAAAGAATGATTTGTCTTCTGTTTCGACAAGGTAGAACAGGAAGGTACTTTTACAAGCCTCTTTCACAACACTTCTTAGTTTGACGTGCAAATTGGTGCACACGTCTATGATTATGTCTTCATAGGAGGCTGACCGTCCTGGGAAAGGCAGATACATCTCTTGAGCAGTGGCTTCTCCAGAAACATCATTTAGCTCTTTGTCTTGGAAAATGAATTGGTTGCTATCCTTCATCACCTTGTTGAATTCAGCATACTCATTGAGAATAAGTGAAATATCATTCCGAGATTCTTTCACAGTACTGTTGTATTTTAGTTTGTTGAGGTGGAATGAAACTGTGTGATTTCTTTGAGAATTTGTAAGATCTCTATTATGACTACATCTCTCCCTCCAAGAGGAAGAGCTGTCTAGACTGCTGGCTGTGTAGCCTCTCCTGGGCTGCCCCTGTGGTCTGGGATCTGACTCCACAACTGTTACCAGAAGGGGGCTTCTGCTCCTAGGTGCAGGATGCAGAAATGGGGCCTCAGAGATTTTTGTCGAAGGGAAAGCACCAATGGAGATCTGGGTTGGTGACTCCTTTGGAAAGACATTGGCAGAGGAGGCAGAATGCTGAGAATCCCCATTCTTTATGGTCTGTTTTAGTTTATGTGCAAAACGCAGATACTCCAGGTCTAAAGTGTTCTGGGTGAGGTCGTCTGCCACCTGCCAAGTGCTTGTCCAGGAGCTGAGCAGGCCACAGTTTGCAGTGAAACTCGGGTGCCTCCTCAGGCTGTGTGAAGTTCTCATGGTGTCTTTGAGTTCTTTTGTTATAGAGAAGTTGGCGTAAGTCCTGAGGATCCCGTGGAGATCTCGGATTTGGACGTAAGGCGGCACACACTTCTCTTCTTTCTTTACCGCAGTAGTCCAGTGCCCAGGAGGGAGGCTCGTCTCCGTGCCTGGAACCCGGCTAGAGCAGCCCCAGTCCTCTTGGTTGTTGTTGTGGAAGTTCAAAGACAACTCATAGCCATCTGTGGGAACATCTTTCTTCCTGGTGTAACTACCTCTTAAAGTATAAGAATCCTCCAAATCGAATTTGGGATTTCTACCATCACCAAGCAGGTCTAGATCAGAATCTCCAGAAAGTTCATAGTGCATGTCGGAATTCACACTGACCTCTGCATCTCTGCCTAGGGTTTCAGAACCAGCCTCAGCCCTGAGCCCCTCCCCACTGTTCTCAATTTCTACGTGCTCTGTGGCTATTCCACAAACAGAAGTATCAAAGGATTCTGAAACAAAGGAGGCCAAAGGCTCTTTACTGAGGTTTTCCCTGGTGTCTGCTGTATTTTGGTAGGGACCAGCACAAAGGGAGGAAACCCCAACATTCAACAGCTCCTTTGTTTCACATGCTAGCACATCTTGCGGCGTGTGGACGGCTTTGCGTTCACCTTTTAGAGAACACGTGGTGTGGGACTGAGGGCCAGCAGTGCCTAGACCTGTGGTTTCTTTATGTGACTCAGCTTCAGTTTCACCATTCTTAAGCAAACTGGCCCTTCTGACTGCTGCTATTTCCTGTGCTTGAAACGCTGGCTCTGCATTTATTGGTCTTAAATAATGGGTTAATGTAGCATTGTCTGAGGAAGAACAAAGCGTGGGGACCACTGAGCACATGCATCCCTGTGTAGAATAAGCTCCATCAACCGAGGCAGCTGTCAAGGACTTCACCTGCAGATAAATGCCTTCATCTGTTTTCAAATCACCGGGAAAGAGATTGTTCTGACTGCTTTTAGGGCTAGTCTGCTGTTTTACTGACACATTCACTATACCACTTGCTGCAGTTGTGGAAACCAATGTGTCAGACAAAGACTTATTTTCAATAACATTTCTAGGACCAAATGGAGGTTCACTGGACTCCAAGACAAGATGTTTTAAGTCCAAATTTCTGTTCTCTATACTAACTGGCTGCAATGGATTTCCTGATTTTACCAGTTTTTCAGGAGAAGGACTGAAGTCACCTGTGCATTTGGCAGCTAAGGCAGGCTGGTTTAACTCCCTACCATAGCACTGCACCTTTCCTGAGAAAGATAAACCCTCATCATGCTCACTTGAGACAATTTCCTCAGTCACTTTACCAGGAAGGGTTGGTCTACCTGTTCTTCCTGGATGATCAGTTACTATTAGAGGCATTTCGGCAGAGACCTGCATTTGTTGTACCTGGGTAAAGTTATCTTGCCCCACTGGATGGGTAGGACCAACAAAAACCTTTTCTTTTTCTGTGATGCGCAAGTCTTCTGACTCACATTGGGAGATTCGGTTGCTCTTCTCACACTGTGTACCATGAAGTTTTAAAATGCATGGAGTCACAGCCTGATATGGTCGTGTCTCTTTAACTGGTACTGGAGGTTCAGGACTAGAAGCTGGTGATACTTCCTCAATTACAGAATCAAAGGGAAAATCAGAGGTCACATTAATTTCCTCTGCAATCTCAAGGGTGCAATTTTCTTTAGAAAGTATTAAAGTCACTGGTTGTAAATTATCCCCCTTTCTCTCCTTATTTTCTACTGGTTCTTCTGACACTGAGGGATATACTGACACACTGTCAGCAGAATTAACTTCTCTGCTTTCTGTGAGAGCCACCTCTTCCGGTTCACCTATTTCCTCAGCTACATCCTGAAGTTCTAAATTTGAGAATGGGGCCTCTTCAAATTGCTCTATTTCACCAGCTGGCATTTCTTCTCTGGGACTTGTAGGTGGTGATATTGTTAGAGCTAAGTCAATGTCAGAATCTTCCTCTGATAACTCTAGGCTGACCTCTCTACTCACAGACAGGCTTGTTTGTTTGATAAATACCGAATCAAATGCTTCCAAATTCATATTTTCAGTGTTTGGACCATTCTTGTCATTCTTCCTTAGTTCTAAAGAGTCACCTGATGTGTGGCATCCTGATGAAATGCAGTTAAGTGACCACTGCTTTCCCAAGGTGGTAGAGGCTGATGATGAGTCCACTTCAACCTGTGTCGGTTCTAGAAGCCCTTCTGAAGATAGGCTGAGGAGACTCTGAGTCTGCGAAAGGAAATCCTGAGTGCATCTCACTTCTTCACTGGGTAATAGATAACTAGAACTTTTAACTAATGATAATGCCTCCATTACCACTGTTTTATCAGATGGTAATGAGATTGGAAGAGGCATCTGTTTCTGTAATGAACACATTTCTTTATCAAGTGTCTCTCTACCTACTGAGGAGGCACAAAGGTACTTAGTGCCTTTCTGTCCTGCAACTACTAGAGAGGGAATGTCCCTCAGGCCTTCTGTTTGTGCGTCTTCCGAGGTGGATACAGGATGTCTAAGGCTTGCAGCAGGTGACACTTGCTTAATCAACTCCTTATTAAAGGCTGTAGGTTCATCAGCTGTATTTACACCTTCTGTCTGTATTGATACATGTGCATTTTTTTCAAAGTTGAGAGTAACTGATTCCGGGTTAATCATTGCACACCCCATATTATCATCCTTTCTTTCCAAGGAAGGGTGACATTCATTGTTTATGGGGCTGCCACGTTGGATAAGGTCCTGTAAAGTACCTGTTTTTGTTTGCATTGCTGCATCAAGAACATCCACTTTGTTTTCAAGGGTGCTGTACACAGAGCTCTGACATATCACTGGCTGACTACCAGGCCCATCGTAAGTCCTGGTGAATGCGGCTTGAGTAACAGTGCCACTGTAAGAAGCCACTCTTGTGCTATCCAGTGGCTGAACAATTTCTTCTTCACTAGGAACAGAAGGTCCATTAGTTTGTGTACTTCCAATACCAGAAAGCACAAGATTAGAAGTCTCCAATGATTCTTGTTTAGCTTCTTCCCCAATTACCTGAAATGGCCAAAGTAAAAAAAAATCAGTCACATAAAATGTTTTTTATACAATTATATGTACATGTGAAGAACAGAAAAGATAAAAATTAATTTTAGTTTGTGAATGTTCTTTTGAATTTTCTAGCTAAAAGAATATCACAGGGTACAAATCAAGCAAATCCCTCTTTTAAAGGCAGATTTAAAATATCCCCCAGTGGGATTTGTTTTCTTTAAAACCACACACAGAAGAGAGCTCCAAGCTTTTTGGAAGAAAAATAACTAGACCACTGACAATTTAAAAGACTTTAAATGCAGCCTGTTTGCTACTTAGCACCGCTTAATCCAGAAGTGTAGCACTAGAGAAAAAGCATTTAATTTTGTTTTTAATAAATGAGATTAATTTTTTTTTTTTTTTTTTAAGACAGGGTCTTGCTTTATCAAACAGGCTGGAGTGCAGTGGAGTGATCTCGGCTCACTGCAACCTCTGCCTCCCGAGTTCAAGTGACTCTCTGTCTCAGCCTCCCGAGTAGCTGGGATTACAGGTGCATGCCACCACGGCCGGCTAATTTTTGTATTTTTAGTAGAGATGAGGTTTAGCCACGTTGGCCAGGCTAGTCTTGAACTCCTGACCTCAAGTGATCCACCCACCTCGGCCTCCCAAAGTGCTGGGATTACAGGTGTGAGCCACTGTGCCCAGCCTAAAAGATAATTTTTAAAAAGCAAATAACATTTTTAACATCCGTTTTCAATTAGACCATAAGTACACCATCATCTGAAACTTTCCCATGAGGCAACAGAGTAAATTAATTACTACCCCCTGTACTCAGAATACACTGATTCTAGTAAATAAAGGCCCCTCATCCCTTAGCTATCTTCTTTGCATGAAACTGGAGATTCTTTCTCATTTGAATACCTCCTATTGTACACGGCAATTGAAAACTTTATCAATGCAGTTTGCATTCATAAACTGAACTAAAGGCACTGATTTAAACAGTAGCAAGCAGGATTTAGGTTAAACATTAGCAGAGCTATCATCTCAGGACAGTTCTGATAACCTCATAAACAGGGTGGTATTTGTTTTTTATTTAAAACCTCAAGCATGGCCTTGTCGAGCATATAATGAACTGATTATACAACTGATCACACCTCTGCAATGCTGGGAACACCATGCTCACAAACTGCGTGCCATGTCTTGAAGCATACATATTGGAATTCAGGAACTGTGTTCCAAATCTCTTGTTAAAAACATTTCTGTCTTAGGTAGGGCGCGGCCTCTCACGCCTTTAATCTCAGAACTTTGGGAGGCTGTGGCAGGCGGATCACTTTAGGCCAGAAGTTCGAGACCAGCCTGGCCAACACGGCGAAACCTAGTCTCTACTAAAAATACAAAAATTACCCAGGAGTGGTGGCATGCACCTGTAATCCCAGCTACTCGGGAGGCTGAGGCAGAGTCACTTGAACCCGGGAGGCGGAGGCTGCAGTCTCAAAAAAACCAAACTAAACAAACAAACTCATTTCTGGCTGGAGCAGTGGCTCACGAGACTCTGTCTCAAACAAAACAAACAAAAAAACCATTTCTGGCCAGGAGCAGTGGCTCACGCCTGTAGTCCCCAGCACTTTGGGAGGCCGAGGCAGGTGGATTGCCTAAGGTTAGGAGTTCGAGACCAGCCTGGCCAACATGGTGAAACCCTGTCTCTACTAAAAATACAAAAATTAGCCGGGCGTGGTGGTGCACACCTGTAGTCCCAGCTACTTAGGAGGCTGAGGCAGGAGAATCACATGAGCCTGGAAGGCAGAGGTTGCAGTGAGCTGAGATCATACCACTGCATTCCAGCCTGGGTGACAGAGACTCCATCTCAAAACAAAACAAAATCTCAGTCCTGTAATCTCAGGACTTTGGGAGGCCGAGGTGGGCAGATCACCTGAGGTCAGGAGTTCGAGACCAGCCTGGACAATATGGTGAAACCGTGTCTCTACTAAAAATACAAAAATCAGCCAGGTGTGGTGGCAGGCGCCTGTAATCCCAGCTACTAGGGAGGCTGAGGCAGGAGAATCAGTTGAACCAGGGAGGTGAAGCTTGCAGTGAGCCGAGATCGTGCCACTGCACTCCAGCCTGGGGGACAAGAGTGAGACTTCTTCTCAAAACAAAACAAAACAAAAAAACAGAGTCAGAGTCAACAGCGTGGGGCTGAGACAACAGAGTTTTAAGAGAACAAAGTATTAGAAAAGTCTTGATAGTCAGTGTCCTTCTGAGAACTTTAATGGCCCTCCCAATCATGTGGCCGGTAACGTTTGGCCTCAGTCCTAAATCTCACCATGACTGTAGTCTTAGTGAAATGCAAATAGTGACAATCTTGATATATTTATATTTCAATATATTTTTACTACAGGTAAAGTGTAATGCTTCTAAAATAAAGTCTGATAATTCAGAAAGAGTGCTCAACTAAACACATGACTAGCAGCAACATGCTTTTGGTTTCTAGCGCCTATCATGCTAGAATCCTCTTCTTCACATTCTAGTGTGCCAGCTGGTGGAGGGATTGCGAGAGCACACACGTGTGCCTTTCAAGTACAGGCACAGCATTCAACAAGATGACAAAAAAACAAAAGCCTACGTAAGTACATACTAAGGAGATTGTTAGGAATCACTGATTTGAACAGTCAGGCTTGCCAAAATCATTGCTAAAATTAGTACTGATGATAGTTAATTACATATTACCACAACAAACGGTATTTTATAAGAAACTAGCATGTATATATGTATTAATCTAAATCTCCCTGACTAAACTATATTTTCTTATTCTAAGGTGGTGATTCTTAACTGGATTTTATGTAATTCTTTGAGAATAGGATGGAACTGCTGAACCCCATCTTTAGAAAAAAAAAAAAGCACATGCATAGTTAACATTTAGGTTTTCTAGACTGGAATCTTGGCTTGACAATTTTCTATGTGACTTTAGGCAATTTCTTTACTTCTCTATGCTTTAGTTTTGTCATCTATGTAATGGGGAGATTAATAGTCTTTAACTTATTTGAGAATGAACTGAGTTAATGTGAGTGAAGGGCTTAGAACTCTTACTATCTGGCACACAGTGACCCAGAAATCTTTAATTCTCATGATGATGACAATCACTTGAAGATATTCACGGGTTCTATGAGGCTCACCCAAGGACCTCCAAGTCCCCAGTGACCCCGGGTATAGGAACACTGTCTACTCTTTCTTAAGACAGGAATCATCGATGCTGCCCAAACCCAAGCAATATTATTCTAGAATAAATTTGGGCTGAAAACTTTAAAAGGTAGGTACGTTTGTCAATTCATTTGCTTAGAATTTTGTTAACAACTTTTAGATTTGCTCCAGGTAAAATTTGGATTATCTGGCCTGGTTGAATGTCAGTTGAGAACAATGGAACAAAACAAAGTATATTTTCCATATTTACAAATAGTTATTTGTAATGGGTCTTCTCTCACAGGTCTGGCATTTTACTATTCCAGCATCTGTCTTCAAAAATAATTTTAATACAATTAATTTTAGTTTAAGGTTTATCAAAGTATGTCTAATATTTATTATTGCTATATTTGATCCTTAAACAATATTCTACATAAGACATGATAGGTATTAAGTCACCTCTTTTAAAAATTAAGCAAAGAAGCAATTTGCCCCAAATTATGCTGGGCTCCCAGATCATGTGGACCCTGTGACATTTTTCTACTCCGGTTTTTTTCAATCAGGATGGCAGGTAAGCTCTACCTGCAGACAATTCAAGGACACTTCATGAAAACTAGGTTTTTGGTGTAACAGTTCTTTACATACCTTGAGAATTCACTGTCCTAAAATTTAAAAATGCCTTGTTTTGAATGTGATTTTACATATAAATATTTTTTTTCTTCAAAAATAATGCCAACATTTAACAGTATTCAGCTTTACATACCTCATTATTGTAAGAACAGACGGAATTCTGGTTTTCTTGGGTGTCTGGATCACACTCTCTTGCAAAAGTTTTTTTCTGTTCATTTTGTACACAGAGTTCCAAGCCTCGGGTAAGTGGTGTTTTAATGAAAGGAAGCAAGCAGTTAGGATCACGGAAGGATACTTCAGCAGCATGAGCCCTGGAAATTTCATTAGTCTCCAACAGAGGGTCTGCAGAACATCTTTCCAAACCAAGGGACTCCTCAATTTCACGGAGCTCACAAGATTCTAATGTGCTATTTATAGACACATATTTTGCTGGGTTGCTGTGTTCTACAACCTTTCGGGAAGATCGTATGACTTTGTCCTGATTACTGTAAAACAGAGCTACCCACATATGAAGTAAAAGCTTCACTTCTTCCACATTATCAGGCAAATCAGTATTCCAGGGCCTAAGAGTTTACAGAAAGAACACATGAACATCATTGAAAATGGTTATTTTAGTTGATTACCTTATCATAAGCAAGTGCCTCCAATATTAACCTTAGTTTTTGTGTTTTTATTTTTAAAATTTACAGATATGAAACATGAATGAGTAAATATGTAGTTGACTTAACAAATAATTATCAATCTAACCCACTCATTTTACAGAGACGGGAACTGAGAATCAGAACATGTAATTGCCTTCTTTCAAATCACAAAACCTGTATGGCAGAACCATGATCTGACCATGGGTAGCACGTGTCTTTTATACCATACAAATTCACTCTGGACACAGAATACTTATTATAGAAATGGTTTCACCAATACCCAAATTCTCATCACCATGCTTTTGCTAAGTCTGGCTGATTCATTTATTTTCCATTTTTGTGTCTCTCTTCTAATAGTTGAGAAAGTCTGAAGATAAAATATCTCTCTGGGCAATTCAACAGAGCTATACTATTTTCAGACTACAGTTCCGAAAAATATCCTGAAACTGTAAGGGCAAATAGAAAACATTTCTGGCCGCCTGGCAGGCAAAAGGATGGCAGATCGCTGGAGTACGATAAGTTAGGGGGGCTGCAGAGTTGGGCAACAGCTAAACAGGAAGTTCTAAGGAAATGACCCTTATGAGTATATATGAACAGGTGTATGGAAGAAAGCCTGAGAGCTGTACAGTCCATATAGTCAGATGTGAAATAGTTCATTAATAGGGAGCTGAATGTCGATTCATACAGCTAATGAATGCTTCTTGCTAACAGTGATGGTTACCATTTATTATTACTACTGGCCAGTCACTGTGCAAAAATCTCAATATATGTAACCTCAGGACACAGCTACATACTTAAGTGTTGGCCACAGACTGTCAACCACCATTGATATCACCTGAAAATTTGTTAGAAATGCAGAATGTCAGGCCTCTCCCAAGGAGAATGCATCAAAATCTGCAGTTCAGTGAAATCTCTAGATGAGCAGCACACACAATTAAGCAGCACTGTCCAGAAGCAAGAAACTTGCCCAGGATCACAGGAGGTAAGAAAGGGAAAGAACCCGGGTTCAAACCTAGGTTAGTCTACACACTCCAAAGCCTGTGCTGTTCACCACTCTGTTATTACTGACTTAATTTCTTCTTAAGGGAGATCTGTAGAACAGTCTTATGTGAAACTGCTTACTCCTATCAATCTGACCAATTTACCAAGCTACAAGTGATTTTTAAAATGTTTCTTTGGGAATTCAGTCTGTAAAGCATTGTTTCTAAATCTCACACTATTTTACATTAAGATCTCATCTAAAAATTGAAATTCAAAAGCCACAAGGGCTTACGAGGGACCATTGCAAAATGGAAAGCTATTCATTAGGCTAAAATTATCTTTAAAAACTTCTCCACATGAGCACAGGGGGAAAACCAGCCTGTTACTCTTAATTGCCAGGAAACATGTTTGCTTGATGTTATTATCAAATTACTGGTTTTAAACACAACACTTCTTTCTCCTTCTCCAGAGTCTGGCCTAAGTTTCCCCATCTCACTACATTCATCTCAACAGAACAGTTCCATCCATTTTCACTAAGTTTCACTCATACTCACCCATGTAACGCTCTCACTACAGTTTTCTCCAGTGGGTTGTTGGTGTATTTGCTGTCTAAGCTGAATGCATATTCTGTTTCACATTTGAAAGTGATCTTAATGGAGTCATCACAGCTAAACACTATACGAGAGCAAGAAGATTTTTTCACACGGGAAGACATTGGTCGATCCTTGGGCTTCACCATGGGCTCGTCAGGAGGCTTCTGCTGAAGCAAAAGGCCGGGCTGATGCCGAAATGGCATGACTTTCCCCACTGGGGTTGCTGCTTCAGGGCTTTTTGTCCCATTCTTGAGAAACAGAGGGCTTGGTATCTCTCTCTCCTGTACATGTTTCTTTGAATGTTCTGTAAGGAGCAGGGCATATGAATGTTCCACAGAAACAGAAGAGCTTTGGCTTGCATCTGAAGATTCTAGCATTTCCTCACTAAGTGCTGACTGGACTTTAGCAGGGGCCTGACTACAAGGAACCAAGCTTTCTTCATCTTGGCCAACAGTTAAGTCTGATCCAGAATTACTCTTCCTATCAGAAGATGGGTTAGGTAGTAATTCACCTTTTTGACTTTTAACTCCTCTATGATATTCATGGTCAGATGTACCTCTCAAAGAATTTTCTTTAGAGAGCAACACATTTTGTGGCAATTCAGAGGAACAGTGAAGATTTCTAGGCTCAGATACTGGTGTGGAAGAAGTAGCAGAGCTTAACGCTAGATCGGCTAACATATTTAGGGCCTGGGAGTCATAGTTGACAATGGAGTTTTCAGGAAGATCATTGTGAGCCGCTGTGGTATTTTCTGGTTGAACACTATTTATGCTAATCCCATCTTCTTGACCATCTCTTGAAACTTCTGATTGAAGCTTTGAAGCAGTTTCTCCTTTGACTTCAGTATAAAAGAAAAAAAAAAAAGAGAGATGTTTGCTTGTCATAGAATTAACTCTCTGCCATATTACTATGATGGTTAATTCAACATGTTTGAGAAAAACTTATGTAACATATATTGCATATTAAAACTTTCTGTTAGATTAAGGTCTCTTCCAACCCTCAGATAAAACTTATGTTATACATATTGCACATTAAAATTTTCTATCAGATTAAGGTCTCTTTCAACCCTCAGATTATAATGTGTTAAACCAGAGGGCCAAGTCTTAAGGAATGTGTACATTAATTTAGAAAGAAATTACCCTTCAAAAACATATGAACTGATCTACACAGAAGACATACAGCTCAGCTCAAAAAATGTACAAGCAGAAAAAAAAAAAGATGAGAGTCCTGCCCTTGGGGAGCTTACAATCTAATAAGGACAGGAATGTAGAAGTTTCAAGTGTGTATTAGAGTTTGCTAACATACTTTCTCAGGAACCATTTCCCTGAACAAGTGATTTATTAGAGAAACTACCTAAGTTCAAATGAGTTTAACTATATTGATCTTTAATTACATGATGTGATAGAAATAAAAAATTGGAAAAGTCCTAAGAGTATTCAGAATCATCAATTAATTCCATTACCTTTTAAAATTTTACTTTCATTACCAAAAACATTGCCCTTTTACAATATCCAAGAAAGAGCAAAGCTACTGACAATGTTCCTTTTTATAGATAATCAAATCTATCCATATGCCCTTAATCAGAACATTTACATTTGCCAGTGGTTTCCCTAGGTATTTTCAATATATTAATTATTCCTTCCTAAATGCTGTTATTATGAAGGATAAACTTCACAACTCTACTAGGCAATGATTCCCTGCTGCAGGTAGACAGATGACCAGAAAAGCCAACTATGTTCCTCTTTATGATAGTAGCAGGTCCAAAATGAATTAACAACCTGCCAGCCAAGACCAATGAGTAACACATTTAAAGAGAAGAAAGCTCCAGCCTATGATGTCATCAATTAGAAGGAGAAGGGCAAGCACATACATGGGGAAAGGGTTAAACTAATCAATGACTGCCCAGTTATTTAAAACAGCAAACCCAAAGGGGACAGGTGGATGAAAAGGACCCAAAGCAGATAATTGTCTTGTTAGTCCCACAGGTATACTGGAAACATAAAATTAATTTTGTGATCTGATGCTAATTTCATTCTATCTTTGTTAATATTATGGCCTCCATCTACTTATCCCTTACACAAAATATTACTTACCAGTAAGGCCTAATATAAAAGATACTGTATTAAAATAAAGAAAAATGGTAGTTTAATATATTATAGTCTCACATAAATCACCCAGTTATTAATGTGTTACAGGTTCCCAATAAAAAAAACACCACCAGTAATTTCTATTTAAGACATACATAAGACAACGCCAAAGGAACTACATTAAAAAAAAGTTCAGTGAATAAAAAGGACAGAAAATCATGTTTCACTAACAAAAGGACTGTTTGACTTCAAAATTATCATTTGATTCTAATTTAAATCAGTAATTTGCAAACCGAGGTCAATGTGGCTATGTTTCATCTGCCTTCTTAAACTTTGATATTTTAAGTATAAAAAGTAAAATGATTAACACAGGAGCTTAAGAAAAAAATTAAGAGATTTAAATGTAGTCATTTAAAAATGTTAACTTGGAATGTGGCTGCACAATACATACAGACATTTGCAATCCAAATCAGCCTGTATTTGAACACACATTTTGAAAACTTTAAATTTTCTGGGCTCACTTTTCTGCCAGTATGCAATTATATACCTCCTCCCATTAATCAATTTGTCAATAAACATCTGAAGCCAATTCAGTACAACGAATTCAAATGACACTGCTAGAACACAAGATGTTATCTATTCTCATAATGTTTACAAATTGGAAAGACTGGACCAAGACACATCAGATGATTTGAAAATAGTATGAATTAAATTATATAATGTTCTCAAATATCCCAAAGAAGTGAGAGATTAGTTAGAGTCAGAACATGGGAAAATGCCTCCCTGTGGGGATAAATCTAGCTGCAAGCCCCTGACGGGCAGAGGATGCATGGGGGAGGCACAGATGGCCCACAGGGGAAGGAGCATGGTGGCAACAGCAGGGGCGCAACGCAGAGAGGTGAGGTGCAGCCACACCATAAACTCCCAAGAGAGACAAGCAGAAGAGCTCAAATTTGGTATGGAAGCCAAAACTGCAGCATATGGGTTTTTGAATGACACGATGAGCTTTTAAAAAATCTTCAGTCATAAAACAATCTGAAAAAACTTAAAGAATCTCAGGGTATGCTTAAGTTGAAAAAAAAAACAAAAACAAAAACGAAAAAACAAACCTGGCTGGGCATGGTGGCTCACAACTGTAATCCCAGCACTTTGGGAGGCCAAGGCAGGCAGAGCATGAGGTCAAGAGGTCAAGAGGTCAAGAGGTTGAGACTATCCTGGCCAAAATGGTGAAACCCCATCTCTACTAAAAATACAAAAATTAGCCAGGCGTGGTGGCATACACCTGTAGTCCCAGCTACTCGGGAGACTGAGGCAGGAGAACTGCTTGAACCCGGGGGGCAGAGGTTGCAGTGAGCCAAGAATGTGCTACTGCACTCCAGCCTGGTGACAGAGTGAGATTCCATCTCAAAAAAAAAAAAAAAAAAAATCCAATTTCTTTCTCTGAATTCTCACTCTCTATGAGATACTAACATCTAGTAATAGATGAGGGAGAAAGTACAATCAGGAAAACCAGACAGAAAACTCATAGAAAGACAGGAGGGAATGAAGTCTCTTTGTTAAACAAAACAAAAAAAATACACACACACCACAAAAGAATCAATACCAAAGGGAAAAAAAATTAAGGAAAGTAGATCCAGGAGGAAAGCTGGTATTTGTCTCACTAAGGTGACAACAAAACTTTCTAGTACAGAGGTTATGTCTAGCAGTTGAAAATACAAAACTAGAGCAGTTCATGTGACTAAACTTGATTCTTTACTTAAGCAAAGTTAAATCAGTAAAACTACTTTTAAAATTAATGCCTTTTAAAACCAAATACAGGATTCTCAGCCGGGCATGGTAGCTCATGCCTGTAATCCTAACACTTTGGGAGGCCGAGGCAGGCAGGATCACTTGAGCTCAGGAGTTCAAGACCAGCCTAGGCAACATGATGAAACCCCGTCTCTCTTTTTTTTTCTGAGACAGAGTCTCGCTCTGTCACCCAGACTGGAGTGCAGTGGTGTGATCTTGGCTCACCACAACCTCCGCCTCCCAGGTTCAAGCGATTCTCCTGCCTCAGCCTCCCGAGTAGCTGGGATTACAGGCATGTGCCACCACGCCTGGCTAACTTTGTATTTTTAGTAGAAACAGGGTTTCTCCATGTTGGTCAGGCTGGTCTGGAACTCCTGACCTCAAGATCCGCCCACCTCGGCCTCCCAAAGTGCTGGGATTACAGGCGTGAGCCACCACGCCCGGCCGAAACCCACTCTCTGTAAAAAAATACAAAAAAATTAGCTGAGCATGGTGGTGCGTGCTTGTAGTCCCAGCTATTTGAGGGGCTGAGGTGGGAGGATCCCTTAAGCCCAGGTGGTCAAGGCTGCAGTGATCGTAAAGTGAGACCCTGTCTCTAAATCAATAAATAAAACTAAATACAGGATTCTGGATTACTGACAGTTTTGGACAGTCTGTTTATAATTCCCTTTAGATAAACTTATAATCTTCTATTTTTATAATTGATAATGGTCTACAAAAATAATGCCAGATACTACTTCCTTCTGCATTTAGTCATAAGTAAGGCCATTTATACTTTAATGCTTGTAGACAATTCATGTTCAGGCTTTTTGCAAAGTAAAAAGTAGGCTCTATGATGTTTTTGAAGGTTTGAGCTTTCGTATCTTCCTAATTTATTTACATTAGGAAACCAGTTTACTTAGTTTTTTTCATATCTGAACTGAAAAACACAGAAAAAATTATTGGGACATTTCAACTTCTCTTACACTATTTCAATAAATTATCTTGCATTCTCTGTTAGATCTGTATTGGGGTGTTTAAATTTATAGGAAGAGTATTCTTACCAGGTTGTAGCTGCTTTCTGTTTCTGGGGTTCTCATTGCCTTTCACTATATTTACTCTCTGTTTTTGTGGAGATTTCTTCACAGGTGGCTTAGCCCTTGGAACAGTTTTGACTGAGGATTTCTCTTGTTTCCTTGCCCTTTTAGCATTTGTTGGCACTGGAGCATCTTTAGAAATAGGAGCTTCTTGGTTTTTCCTATCCAATTTGGTTTTCTGTACAAACTGTGCAGTCAGCACTTCCGCACCTTATGTAGAAAAGACATCATTTTTGTAACGGGTAGGGGCCCAGATATTTAGCATAGCTTTTCCATTTTTTGTTTTGTTTCGTTTTTATTTTGGGGACAGTTAACTTTAGTAATGGGTAATAAACTATGAAGTTTCAGGTATTTAATTAAAAGATTTTAACAAATCAAAAGTTAAACATTCTCACATAAGTATAATATGAACTTGCTAAGTGTCTGCCTATATCCCTATCAGATGAAGAAGAAAAAGATCAGAGTAATAACTTTGTAACAACTGAAAAAAAAAAGAAAACAAACAAACAAACAAAACTTTGGGCTGGGAGTAGTGGCTCACACTTGTAATCCCAGTATGTTGGGGGGCCATGACGGACAGACTGCTTGAGCCCAGGAGTAGGAGACCAACCTGGGCAACATGGCAAGACACTGTACAAAAAAATAAACAAATTAGCAAGGAGTGGTGGCATGTGCCCATAGTCCCAGCTACTCGAGAGGCTGGGGTGGGAGGATCACTGGAACCCACACCACTGTACTCCAGGCTGGGCAAGAGTGAGACCCTGTGTCAAAAAAAAAAAAAAAAAAAAAAAAAACAACTCTTCATAACCTTTCCTGACTAATGTGACAGGTAAGACTGAATATGCCAGATCACAGCCCCAGGATATAGATATTTATGTTTAAACAAACAGCAGCACAGCTTCCATAAGGTTATGTGGTTAAAACTATAACCACACTGCAGAGAAGAGCTGTATAGAGAGCAATATATTTGGAGAGCCATATTATATATTTTACGTTACTACTTGTAAACATCTAAATTTTAATACCATCTGAAAAATAATCTTTTAAAAGATGGGAAGCCTGAGGAAAGTGTGCACCTGGTTTTATTTCTAACAAATCTACTATCTTACACAATGATGTCTCTTAGAAGCGCTCTGCTTTGCTTCTCACATGGTATAAAAATAGCTAAAGGTGGAGGTGGATGGGAAGAAAAAGGAAATACTAAACACCTGCTTATAATGCACAATAGAAAGTGTTCCAATCTTTTAAGAGTTAAAATTAAGCCTCAAAGATATCATATGAAATAATCACACATATAAATGTTGCCAAATATTTTTAAATTACATTATACAGAAGACACTACTTCTCACTAAGGACACTAAAAATGATATTAAACAGTTTAAGAAACTGATCACAGTGTTAGTGAAATGTAGGAGAAAAAAGGAGACCCATTTCATTTCATTCTTTTGGGGGTTAGGGAAAGGAATAGTTCTAAAAATGTTTTCAGAATATCTTAACGCTGTACATTTCAAGTCTGATTATTTTCCTCCCTACATTATTATATTAATAAGTACTAAAGCAGCATTTTTTTTTTAACAATAAGACTTCTTATTACACTCTAATAACATTTTCTAAAATCTTCAGCATAGGAAAGAGCAAAATAAAAATAAATCAGGAAAACAGTTAAGACTGAATTAAAAAGAAAAAGATTAGACAACCAAGACCAGGGGTAAACTTTCTAATATTTGTACAAACAGAAAGGGAAGATATTCCCAAGTACTCCCAGGTGTTGGGAGAAAAAGAAAAGAAAAATGCAACAAAGTGATCCTGCATGGATTGTTTTGTTTACATGGAACACTCAATACCATGCTTCTCAAAACTGAATGCAATTAATCCACTGGTGGGTTGAAAAATAAATTCAATGTGTCACAACTAGAATTCTTTCTTTTTTTTTTTGAGATGGAGTCTTGCTCTGTCACCCAGGCTGGAGTGCAGTGCAGCTCACTGCAACCTCTGCCCCCTGGGTTCAAGAGATTCTCGTGTCTCAGCCTCCCAAATTGCTGGGATTATAGGCAAGTGCCCCCATACCTGGCTATTTTTTGTGTTTTTAGTAGAGACGGGGTTTCACTATGTTGGCCAGGCTGGTCTCGAACTCCTGGCCTCGAGTGATCCACCCGCCTCAGCCTCCCAAAGTGTTAGGATTATAGGCATGAGCCACCACGCCCAGCCCAGAACTCTTAAATGAAACAGAATAGAAGGTATCAGACTGTATTACACATAATTTTTTTTGAAATTTTTGTTCCAATCATGTATGAATTTGTAGGTACTGGAATATAATATCAAACATATTTCTTACAGTGGATATAATTAAAAACATTTGAGAAACAGTGACAATTTATGTTGAGTTACAGACAACTGATTCAATACCTTAAATTGTTTCACGCAGAACAGTATGGTTGGCCTGGAATCTGTTTTACAGATAGTTGTATAGTCTGGTGCACTGCTTTACACTACCATACTTTCCACTTACCCTCCTAAATACGCGCATCTCCACCCCGTTCCTCACGCCACAATAAGCCAGAAACCAATATTTGTGAAGCCACAGGATAAAACCAAGGCTGGGTACAGAGGCTGACGCCTGTAATCCCAACACTTTGGGAGGCTGAGGCAGGAGCATCAGTTCAAAGTTTAGCCTGGGAAACATAGTAAGACCTCATCTCTACAAAAAAATTTTAAAAATTAGTGGGGCACCCCTGTAGTCCCAGCTACTCCAGAGGCTGAGGCAGGAAGATCACTTGAGCCCAGGAGTTCGAGACTACAGTGAGCTATGATCATGTCACTCAACTCCAGCCTGGCTGACAGAGAGATCCTGTTTCTAAACAAAAACAGAAAACTCCAAACAAAAAAAACTCCATAGGGTAAACTCTGAATTATTTAGAATCCTGGGATTACCATACCCTAGATGTTTCTTCTTTAGGCACCAACATTTCCAAATTCAAAATATTACAGATTGGCTTGGCAAACTTTTCTGTGAGGGGCCATAGAGTACATACTTTCAGCTTTGAAGGTCATGTGGCTTCCGTCACAGCTGCTCAGCTCTGCCAACACGGCATGAGAGCAGCCAGAGATGACACAGGCACAACCGAGTGGCCCCTCGGCCATAATGTGCTGCCTTCTTCTCCAAAGGAGTCACCCATATACTTCCCTACTTTTTTAGAGAAAATAGAGTAAAACACAATTTGAGATGACTCTAAACCAAAGTCATATGATTTGCTGTCCTATGTTCACTGAAATACATCTGCCAATACACTAAGTAGCTCAACACTCTAATTCTCACTCAATTTTTCAGGGAGCATCAAAACCACATGAAGAATCCAGGTGCTCACGTAAAAACTCTGTGATACACATAAAGGATTAGAAAGTCTGCCCCAGACTACTTTACTTTTGGAGGTCCCAGGCATTTCCCTCCTCTTTATAAGTGTTGAGGCTGTCAGCTATCATGGTTTGCTGGTACTGATGTGCCTGATTTGAGAAGAGCCTCTTCTACGTCCATTTGTGAAGAGGATGGCACAGAAACTAGATGGTCGTCTTTCTTAGAATGGGACACACACGTGTGAGTGGTTTTATAAGTGGAACATAACATGTTGGTGGTGGGTAGGCTTTTGAGGTATCTTGGTCTTTCCTATTTCTTGGTTTTCCGTTGCTATCTCAATCAGTGCTTGTCAGGCATTAGGAGGCACACAAATTGCCTGGAGAGAAATGATGGCGATTCTAACAATCTTCTAACTGATGCTGCAAAGCTGCAGTCCACAGGGACCAAGACAGCAAGAGGGATCGAATACAACAACTATTATTATTATTGAGATGGAGATTTGCTCGTCACCCAGGCTGGAGTGCAATGGCGTGATCTCGGCTCACTGCAACCTCTGTCTCTTGGGTTCAAGTGATTCTTGTGCCTCAGACTCCCGAGTAGCTGGGACTACAGGCACGCACCGCCACACCCAGCTAATTTTGTATTTTTAGTAGAGACAGGGTGTCACCGTATTGGTCAGACTGGTCTCAAACTCCTGACCTTAGGTGATCCACCCACTTGGTTTCCCAAAGTGCTGGGATTACAGGCATGAGCCACCACGCCTGGCCACAACTATTATTATAATAACCCACATAAATAAATCATGCTTACCTCTTTTTCTTTTCTGAGGAAACTGTCCTTTAACTAACTTAAGAGTTGTTGGAGAGTCCAAGCTGTTGTCTGCTCTGGAAGCAGTTCTTTTGGGAAAGGGGCGGCACAAGTTCACCTTTTTACTCTGCACCACATGGGGCATGCTGGCCTTCCTCTTAGGCTGCACTCTCAGATTTGATGCTGGACTCAATGGAACAACTCTCTTCTTTGCTTTCAACATTTCTTCAGAATCCTTTTTCGTTTCAGTTTCTTTTCTCACTTCTGCCTCTGAGACAAGAAATTCAGGATCTGGAGTCATAACTAAAGAAAATCCAGCATCACAAATTCCATCTGAAACACAAGGAGACTGAGGATGCTCTGCTAACAAGTCCAAAGCAGTAGACACTTCCAAAATGTAAGCACTAGGGTCTGAAAAATAAGAGTTCAACTGAGTTAAAGACTCTGAAGGGCACTTTTCAGCTGGAGGAATCAAGTCAAAACCACTGGGCAGTTTCCCCAAGAATGTAGGGTCTTTCATTCTATCCTGAGGAGCAACAGTCAATGAAGGGCTTCTGTCCGCCTTGTACAATTCTTGGAAATGATGCTTTACTAATGTGTTTGGATGGATTCTTTCTTCAGGAAGTGATTTCTTTGTTTCTAGCAGGGCACAATTAAGGGCGGGTAAAATAGGTATCACCTTCATTGAGATGTCATCTTCAACTTTCAAATCTTTTACCCCTAAAATATATATACACGTATTAAACATCTGAAGTTTATTTTTTAATAACAAAACTTTCTGGAAAAAAAAGCTTTAGATTTCAAAATTACGTGATGGTTAAATATGTTATAGTATTTCAGATGACAACCTAAATGGCAATTAACAGAAGACTTACAGGTACATTTAACAAATGTATCTCCATCCGTATATTTGAAATTACACACACACACACACACACACACACACGCACACTGAACTGAAAAAAGAATCATCTGACATGCAATCTCTAGGTTAGAACAAGTAAACTAAACCCTGTCTCCAGCTCCATCTCACCTAACAAGGAGCTCATGAGCTCAATGGTTCATCATAGCAGTACCACTGGCCTTTAGATCTGGCAGATTTGCTTTCGTACTTTTTCTTATTTTGGTTTAAAATTTATCTTACTATAGCTGTACCTTATTGAACTCACTTCAAATTCTTTTCAGAAGTTAGTGCAAGTCAACTGAACTGAAAAAAGTAGAAGCCCTAAATAATGCTGGAATCTCACTGGAATGATTATTGCTAACTTTATCACCTTTTCTAGCAAATGAAATAAAAACTTCTAAAACTGACTAGTCTATGTTTCACCTCCTCTCCTTGGCCCATGCTTTGACTGAAGTGCTAATTTTTTCTTTTTTTTTGCAAATGAATAAAGGAAACAGTAAAAGGGAAAAAAAAAGAGAAAAGGTCTGGTCCCTATGAACTGGGTAATAAAATCCTAGAAAATTTCAGAGTTGTCAGTAATATAAAGCCACAAGAAACAACAGCCTTCAGGGCCTAGTAAGTGAAAATAAAAATTGTACCATTCTTTTTTTAAAAAAAAAGTAACTTCAGAATGAAACACAAAGTTAGTTCTAGTTAAATACATTAGCACTATAATGGTTATTAGAAAAAGGAAATGAAGGACAAATAACAGTAAAAAGGAAAATGTGGCCAGATATCAAAATAAAAATTTTTGTGTTTTTTGTAGACCATGGGATTTGTCATGTTGCTCAGGCTGGTCTTGAACGAGTGGGCTCAAGTGATCTGCCTGCCTCAGCCTCCTGGAATGCTGGGATTACAGGCGTGAGCCACCACTCCGGGCACAACGTTTTTATAAATCAAATTGTTTTAAAGTTATTATTCTGGTCTTTTTGTTTTTTGGTTTTGTTTTTTGTTTTGTTTTTTTTAAGTCAGAGTCTTGCTCTGTCACCCAGGCTGGAGCGCAGTGGTGTGATCTCATCTCACTGCAACCTCCGCCTCCTGGGTTCAAGCAATTCTGTGTCTCAGTCTCCCGAGTAGCTGGAATTATATGCATGTGCCACCACACCTAGCTAATTTTTGTATTTTTAGTATAGATGGGGTTTCACCATGTTGGCCAGGCTAGTCTCCAACTCCTGGCCTCAAGTGATCCGCCCGCTCTGGCCTCTCAAAGTGCTGGGATTACAGGCGTGAGCCACTATGCCCGGCCACTCTTTTTCTTCTTCACCTGATACAAATATAGGCAAAAAGTTAGCAAGTTCATATCATATTTATGTGAGAATTTTAAACTTGTGCTTTGTTAAAATCTTTTAATGAAATACCTGAAACTTTATAGTTTACAACTAAAAAATAAAATAAAATAAAATGAAATTAGAAATCTTACAGGAGCCAGATCTGGAGTTAGCTGTTAGACCCTGAACGAGTTTCTTCATCTTTGAAATCGTTATAAGAGTACTTATTTTATGGACTGCTAAATCTATTACTTCCACCACAAAACCTGACATGATAAATGCTTGAAAAATGCAAACAGTCACTGCCAATTATGTTATTATCATGGGTAATGTTTTGCTTATTCCAAAGATGTGATGCCTAGGAAAGCACAGTATTCTGCTTTAAGTAACTGAATTTTTTTTTTTTAATTTTTTTGAGACAGAGTCTCCCTCTGTCACCAGGCTCGCTGCAATCTCTGCCACCCGGGTTCCAATGATTCCCCTGCCTCAGCCTCCTGAGTAGCTGGAACCACAGGCACATACCACCAAGCCCAGTTAATTTTTTGTATTTTAGTAGAGACGGGTTTCACCATGTTGGCCAGGATGGTCTTGATCTCCTGACCTCGTGATCCACCTGCCTCAGCCTCCGAAAGTGCTGGGATTAAAGGCGTGAGCCACCATGGCTAGCCAGTAACTCAATTTTTAAAAAAAACTTTAAAAACATTTTTATATTGGTTATAGCTTTATAAATAGTATATAGAGTTTTATGTTTAAACACACACATTGTGATTATAAAACAAAGTGACTTTTTTTTTTTTTTTTTTTTTTTGAGATAGGGTCTCACTCTGTTGCCCAGGCTGGAGGGCAGTGGCACAATCGTGGCTCGCTGCAACCTCCGTGTCTCAGGCTCAAGCGATCCCCCCACCTGAGCCTCCCAAGGAGATGGGATCACAGGTGCAAGCCACCACGCCTGGCTAATTTTTCTGTATTTTTTGTAGAAACACAGTCTCAATATGTTGCCTAGGCTGGTCTCAGAACTCCTGAACTCAAGAAATCTACCTGCCTCAGCCTCCCAGAGTGCTGGGATTACAGGTGTGAGCTGCCGTGACTGGTCAACTCTCATTTATTTATTTGTTTAGCAAATATTTATTATTTTATAGGTGCCTGGCATTGCTAGGCACTAGGGATACAGTAGAATACAAGAAGGGTAGGCATTAAATAATTATACAAATAAATATTTAAACTATATGGATGATAAATAAGCATAGGAGTCTAAGGTGAGCAAAGAGTGGTGATGGGAACAAGTGATAGTGAAGCCGAGCTTGACAGATAGGAGGAAGAATAAGCTAGATTAGTATTTCTCAATCTTTTTAGTCATCCTCCTTCCCAGCCCTTTTAGAGCCATTTTTCCCCCAAATTGACCTCCAAAATTTTAATACCACATATACACTGCATATCTGTTTATGCACTGTATGAGTAATTTTTTTTGCCCCCAAGAGCCAAATTTTGGTCCTCTGGGTGGATCAACATCACAATAAAAATGTATGGGCTTGATATGAAAAGGAGTAACAGATAAGCTCCAGATAAGGAGAACAGCACCTATGAAGACTGAGACATATTTACAGGAGAGACGATGGCAAAATTCAATAACAAATGAATTCAGTTTTAGACATGCTGAATTTAAGGCACCTTTGAGATATCTCAGTGGCAATGTCAGTAGACAAGTGGAGATATGGGACTGAGGCTCAGAGGGAAGCATAAACCTACAATGGAGGTCAAGAAGGGTGAACCAGTGATGTTAAGAAAAGAGGTATTTAAGAGGAAAAAACAGTTAACAGTGTCACGTGCTGCTGAGAGGTCAAGTCAGATGAGGACTAAATATATCCAACAGACAGAGTGAGCTGGAAACCACTGTATCCTCACCTGTTGACAGGGGTGAATGAAATAAATGTAACCCATGTAGACCCATCTGCTTGCCTCCAAAATCTATGCAGAATGAGAATCAGAAGAAGAAAAGTTAGGTTGTTGATCTTATAAAGCAAAAGTAAACATAATGAAAAATATTTTTTCCCAAAACAGTTGTCCATACCTGTTTCTGATAGTAAGGCTGATGACGTAAGTAAAATGAAAAACCCTCGATCTTCTAAGCATTTGATGATTGCCTTAAATAAAACGGAAACATTCAACTGAAGGCATATTCTGCAATCCCTCTCTTCTCCCTCTACCCATACTCATATTGACCTCAAGAAAAGAAAAAATTCTGCAAATGTTATGGGAATCAGGGTAATTCTGTCCCCAGTATCAGAAACTTCAAGTTCCTTAGCTGAAATAATCTTGGCCCTGTTGGGGCTATATAAAATAACCAGAACATGAAGGGTTAGTTTTAGAACAGTGCTCAAGAACATGGCAGATCAATCAGAAAAGACTTATTTTTTTCACTGAGACAGCTGACATTTCATACCACTGCCTAAAACAGCCAATATGTTACCATGTAGTCATTATAAACTCAAGATGAATCAAACCTGTAAGTAGCATCTTAAGCTCATATTTACATGAAAATTATCCCAAAATGCTGAATCTAAAAAGACTGCAAGATACCATCCAATAAAATACTTCTTTATACGCATCTTAAGAAATGGAAAATAACAGAAAATAATCAAGTTCCAGGGCAACAAGAAATACAGATGAAAATAAATTCTTCCTCTCTTTTGTTCCCCTCTATTAGAGTCTTCAGTGGACTCTTGAGCTCAAGAAAAAAGTCTTGAAATTTTAATGCTTTAAGTAACCGGGGCAGTTTTGTCCCCAGCCAGCAGAAGTTGTCTAAAAGCTGTTGTTCTAAATCGTGAATTTAATAGTTTTTCTTTTCCATTGCTTACCATTTCAAAAATCTATATACACATAAAAGATAAAATCTAATATTAGTACAATAATTTTTCAATTAAACCACCTAAACAAAATATACCATTTTACAGAATAAAACATTTTATTTCAAAACTGAGAGGTGATAAGGCTACAAACATAAATCAATATATTATTTAATCACAATGAATATACAAAATAAGACTTTTCTAACTATTACATTACAATTAAGTTACGACACTAATATCTCACTCTCAAAAAGAATCACTACTTTGAGTTTCAACAAGATTCTATGACAGCCCCTATGTGTTGTATGTCACATGATGACTTACGTATTTGTCTCCTCCACAGTCTCCTAAGCTCCTTGACTTACAGGAGCTATGATTTAAGAGCCTATTTCTTTAAGAGACAGGGTATCACTCTGTTACCCAGCCTGCAGCGCAGTGGCACAGTAACAGCTCACTGCATCCCTGAACTCCCGGGCTCAAGCTATCCTCCTACCTCAGCCTTCGGAGTAGCCAGGACTACAGGTGCAGGCTGTTATGCCCGGGTAGTTTAAAAAAAAAGTTTTTAAATTTTGGTAGAGATAAGGTCTTGCTATGTTGCCCAGGCTGGTCTCAAACTCCTGGCCTCAATCGATCCTCCCACCTTGGCCTCCCAAAGTAATGGGATTATAGATGTGTTCCACCATGCCAGACTTTAGGGACTACACTATTTTGTATCCTTGCTTCTTGCCTCTCCTGCCCAGTATGTGAATCATCCTTTTTTTTTTAGACAGAGTCTTGCTCTATCGCCCAGGCTGGAGTGCAGCTGCGCGATCTAGGCTCACTGCAAGCTCTGCCTCCCAGGTTCCCGCCATTCTCCTGCCTCAGCCTCCCAAGTAGCTGGGACTACAGGCGCCCGCCACCACACCCAGCTAATTTTTTTGTATTTTTTAGTAGAGACAGGGTTTCACCATGTTAGTCAGGATGGTCTCGATCTCCTCACCTCGTGATCTGCCCACCTTGGTCTCCCAAAGTGCTGGGATTACACGCGTGAACCACCACGCCCGGCCGTGAATCATCCCTTTGTCCAGTGTATCTATGCTGTAGATGCTATCCACCCTCTGGGGGAATAGTAGTACTTCATAATGCATGCACCACCTACCTCATTCATCACAGGGAGTACTCAAGTATAGTATAATAAATAAAATATTTTGAGATGGACAGTCCACACTCATATAACTTTTCTTACAGTATATTGTTGTAACTATTCCATTTTATTATTGCTGTTAATCTCTCACTGTGCCTAATTTATAAATTAAACTTTATCATAAGTATGTATGTATAGAAAAAAACACAGTATACATAGCGTTCAGTACTATCCACAGTTTCAAGCATCCACTGGGGGTCTTGGAACATATACCCCACAGATAGTGCATTACATTAATAATATATAAATAAATATTAAACATGAAACTCCTTTCAGCAAATTAAAATGATTCCATCTAGGCACAACTAATACATACATATCAATTTAAGGAAAACATAATAATTATATTTTAAATTAGTGATGCTTACCAATTGCTTGTTTTTAATACACTCTGTTAATTTATCTATATTTTCCCCTTGTCTGTTTGACAGTTCTACCTCATACAAATTGAAGCACAAATCTTGAAAACAGACTGTAGAGAAAACCAGAAAAACATTTCTTACTTTTAATATGCTATTATGTACTTACAGTCAATTTGTTCATTTTATATGTTGCAAAAATGAAATAGAAATACTACTCAAAAACCTTTATCATTTACTGTTCTTGGTTATAAAACTCCCTCATAAAACATCACCAAAATAGTTATTTTAAAACAATGCTCTTATTTATACTCACACTGCTATAGGATTAACAAGACAAATACAGATACATACTACATGAATAAACATCAGTGCTCCATGAATTAACCTAAATGACCAAGAAATTTCCTTCTCATGGTTTTTCTTTGAGTTTAAAAGTACATCTATAAATAAAACCAACAAAAACTCTGTCCTCGAGAGGAATAGTTACAAGTTTCCAAATGCTTTTAATATCTGTTTGCTTAATTGCATCAGTATTTCTATATTAAAGCTAGCCTTTGTCATCTTAGATGAAACTACCTTTCAGTTTCTAGTTGGCCTCCAAGGAACTGAAGAAAATAGTAACTCTACAACTTTCTTACAAAAGACTCTTTTAAGAGTCACTTATGATGAAATAGAAGTGTGCATGTGTGAATGTTTGGAAGAGAGCAGAAAATAACCAGAACAAAGCCCAGGACAAGTAGCGTGTTATTACATTTCAACAGACCTTTCTGCTCCAAGTAATTCTGTTTTCTAAAGGCAGCCTCTGGTAGTCTTTTTTTCAAGGAAGACACTTTCATTACATATTTAAAATCTAGTTCCTGTGGTCTAAAAAACAACACAACAATATCAAGCAGAATAATAAACAGTGGATCTAAATTTTCTTAAGTTTTGGTTTTCTAATATAAATGTAAACAAAAATATAACCACAAAAAGACCTCAAATTGATAAGCTCCAGGTTAAATAATATGTGTATTTTTAAGTAGTACAGATTTTCAAATATATGACCCATAAACCGTGGTCTGCAAATATGTTCACATTTTCTGAATACGTGTATTTTCGGTACAGACAAAATATCTAGATGTGTCAAAAAATTATGTATACAGGAATAAGGAATTTAAAAAAAATTATGCTATTTAAGAGTTATTTGCCAGGCGCGGTGGCTCACGCCTGTAATCCCAGCAACTTTGGGAGGCTGAGGCGGGCGGATCACGAGGTCAGGAGATAGAGACCATCCTGGCTAACTCGGTGAAACCCCGTCTCTACTAAAAATACAAAAAATTAGCCGGATGTGGTGGTGGGTGCCTGTAGTCCCACCCAGCTACTTGGGAGGCTGAGGCAGGAGAATGGCATGAACCCAGGAGGTGGAGCTTGCAGTGAGCCGAGACTGCACCACTGCACTCCAGCCTGGGCGACAGAGCAAGACTCCGTCTCAAAAAAAAAACAACAACAACAACAAAAAAGTTATTTCCTGACTACTTTTTCCTTTTTTTGTGTGTGAGATGGAGTCTGGCTCTGTTACCCAGGCTGGAGTGCAGTGGTGCGATCTCGGCTCACTGTAACCTCTGACTCCCGGGTTCAAGTGATTACCCTGCCTCAGCCTCCCGAATAACTCGGATTACAAGCATGAGGCACCATGCCCAGCTAATTTTTGTATTTTCAGTAGAGACAGCGTTTCACCATATTGGCCAGTCTGGTCTCCAACTCCTGACCTCAGGCAATCTGCTCACCTTGGCCTCCCAAAGTGCTGGGACTACAGGTGTAAGCCACTGTGCCCGGCACTCTGTTACCTTTTTAAAAACTCATTTTAAAATGCTTTTACACTTATACAAAAGTTGCAAAAATAGTACAAAGAATTCTTTAATACCCTTCATCCAGATTTCCCAAATATTAACAGTATACCATGTTTGCTTTGTCATTCTCTCTATATATACACACGCATTATTTTTTTCTGAACCTTTTGGGAGTAAGATGCTAACCTGATGCCCTTTTATGTCACATACCTCTCTGTGTGATTCCTTTAAACAGGAAATTTTTTCTTTTCTTTTTTTGAGATAAGGTTTCACTCTGTCGCCCAGGCTGGAGTGTAGTGGTGCGATCTCAGCTCAATGCAACCTCCACCTCCCAGGTTCAAGTGATTCTCCTGCCTCAGCCTCCCCAGTAGCTAGGATCACAGGCACGTGCCACCATGCCCGGCTAATTTTTTGTATTTTTATTCGGGAGAGGGTTTTGCCATGTTGCCCAGGTTGGTTTCAAACTCCTGGACTCAAGCAATCCTCCTGCCTTGGCCTCCCAAAGTGCTAGGATTACAGACAGGAGCCACTGCGCCTGGCCCCCAGGAAATTTTCTTATACAACCCCAAAGCAATAAGCAAAACCAACACATTCACAATGATAACGATACTATGACTTAACCTACATCTTATTCAAATGCTGCCAACTGTCTCACTAAGTTCCTTCACAGAAAAAGAAAACAATTTCCAATCCAAGATGCCACAATGCATTCAGTAATCACGTTTCTTTAGCCTCCTTTAATCTGGAACAGTTTTTCAGTCTTTCTTTACTTCAATGACTAGGGTATTTTGAAAAATATAGACAATTTTGCAGAATGTTCCTTAATCAGGATAGGTCTATCATGAACTTAACTGCTTAGTTAAGATGGTATCTGCCAGTTTACTCCACTGGTAAGTCTGCATTTTTTTCCTTTGTGATTAATAAGCAAGTAGTGGGGAAATGTTGCAAGACATGCAAATATTATTAAACTTTCACCTGTTTTTAGCACACACTGGTTGATTATTATGGTGTTGTCAAATGCTGATCTTCTAATTTATCAATCTTTCCACATTTATTAGTTGCACTCTATAATGAGGAAGAACTTTCCCTTCTCTCCTATTTGCTTATTCACATAATTTTTATGTTGTGGGTTATTATACTCCTACCTCTTCTTAAAAAAGGCTGATAGGAAAAAAAAATGAATCCTTACAACACATCAGTTTTCACCTTATATTTCAATTAAACTATGACTATTTCTTAATGGTTTGGGGTACAAACTAAGAACAGGATGAACAAAAAAGATTTCCTAAGATGTTCTTCACAGTTCCCCAGGAGAAAATATTAATCATGATAATTGCTTTTAATGTAAATACATGTAACAGCTATTCTAATATTTTTCTAAGAAAATCATGTTAAAATTTGGAAATTAGATACTGCAAATGTTAATAAAAATAATATGATTAAGTGGCTATAATCTGCTATATTTGCTATCAGGCAAATCTGATTTATTTCTTGGGGAAGGTCAAATTTCTAGTATCTAATAGTTTAATTTATCCCAAGAGGTCATTTTCCCATTAATAAATTAGAATTTAGGTTTCCTATGTCATACCCTGTGTGCCATACATTTACCCAAATATACCCTCATCTAAAATGAAGAACAGTTGCTGTTTTTTACACCAATGCCACCCTTGAAATGAGGTGAGGAAAAAAACCTCAAAACTTGTAATATAAGCATTAGTAAAGGACATAACATTTAATACTTACAGCTGTGTTGGAATCATTGCACCATAAGTGGACCAAAGAGCTATATCACATAGCATACGGTCTTGAACAATTAATTTCCCTTTCCATGGAGACATGAGAACTGAAGAAATGAAGGTAAAAAAGAAACTGATTATTTATGATGAAAAATTTACTCAAGGAAAAAAAAAACCTAAAAGAATCAATGAACTATTTCTTACCATTTTCGCTGCATTCAAGTCTAGCAGAAAAAGAAAGAAAAAAAGAACATTTTTACAAGAGTAAAAGGAACAAACTCAGTAAAACAAAGCATGCACATAATTACTTACATGCTTTTATGAGCTGGTGGTGCCATAGTTTTAGGTTCCCTGTATCGAAAAGCCACAATTACATAAGGACAGATCTGTCTGGGTCGTTCAATAACGGTGTTGTCTGAAAGTTCGTAAAAGTAATACTGAAAGAAGAAAAATAAGTATTATCAGGGTAGCACTATGGAATTGCATATGTACCAAGTTTTTCTCAACCCCACCCAGCCCTGAAATTTAACACATTAGACTCAGAAATATATCTTGGGTGTTACTCATTCACAGGTGACTATACCTGACTCAGTTCAAAGGCACGAAAATGACTCGTCTTGTTAGAAACCTTGTTAGTATTTTCAGACACGTGGCAATCATAGCCAGAAGATGGCTTAGTATAGTTAGTTGTATAATTCTCAGACACAAACTTGACTTTTCCCTAGAATGAAAATATTAAAACTAATCAGATGCCTTCGAATAGCAATAACCTTTACTCTAGGATTCATTTAGAAGTAGTCTAACAAGGATGCAGATATGTGTCCCCTAACAGTAACTGTATTATTAAGAACTATACTTCTTAGAAAAACAATTATCTTAAGGCCAAAAATAGTTTTGATTATCCATGAACCCTGAAAAATGGACTCAAAAATTTTGGACATTTGGGCGTCTGAGACAAATATCCATAGTTTCTATCACAATATCAAAGAAATATACGAATCACCCTAAATTTAAGAGAGCCATTTCCTTAAAAGAAAAACCATAGCCCACCATCTTTTATGTTATGGTCACTGAATGGCTCTTTGGTGACTGTAATGTAAAAGAGGACAAAATCTAAAATTTCAAAAGATGAGTTTCCAATCTGAACTATGATCAGTTGTAAATTATAAACTGAGATACTTCTATTATGCCAGGGCCCAGCAAGTTAACAAGGAGCAAATATGTAGCAAAGTTCTTAGCAGGCAGCTGGTCCTGGTTGCTGAACAGTCAGCAGTATTTTCCATTACAGAGTTCTCTCCATCAGGGGTTACATGTCTCTCCAAAAAAAAAAAAAGAAGAAGAAAAAAGCAAGCGGCTGGGCACAGTGGTTCACACCCGTAATCCAGCACTTTGGGAGGCCGAGTGGGCAGATCATGAGGTCAAGAGATCAAGACCATCCTGGCCAACATGGTGAAACCCTGTCTCTACTAAAAATACAAAAAAATTAGCTGGGCATGGTAGTACAAGCCTGTAGTCCCAGCCACTTGGGAGGCTGAGGTAGGAGAATTGCTTGAACCTGGGAGATGGAGGTTGCAGTGAGCTGAGATTGTGTCACTACACTCCACCCTGGCAACAGAGCAAGACTCTGTCTCAAAAAACAAACAAACAAAAAAATAAAAAGCAAGTAAGCCAAGTTTACCATTATGATGAAATATGCAATGATTTTAAAAGCTGTTTTGAATAATACAATGACATAAGACAATGTTCACAAGATGCTATTAACTTAAAAAAGAATTAGTATATAAGTATATACAAACTCTTTTCATGGGTTAAGAACTCAATATATAGGAAAAAAATATATATATACAATATATACCCCAACAAATATATGAAAATGGGATATCGGACTATAGGCAATTTTAATTTTTATAAGAAGAATATAATTACTTTTTAAAAAAGAAGATGTTTTGTTGTTGTTTAAGTCCTGCCTCTTCATTTATAGACCCACCAAAGGCCAAACCACCACTAAGCCAAAAAATGTAAATAGTACTTATCGGTAACCAATCACCTCTACCATCTCCTCATCAAACATTTTATGGTTCTGGGTGCGGCTCGATTTTGTGAAATAAAATGAAGATTGAGAGCACAGAGGCAAAAACAGCAATCTCCAGCCAGTGGCAAGAAACCAAGGCTGAGGCATAATCTAAGTAAAAAACAAAATGCTTATTATCTGCATTAGTAGGCACACTTTCTGCAGCACTCATCGCAGAGCAAGAAAAGAAAGATTAAGGGAGGAAAACTAGTGATTGTACCTCAAAGCAATGTTACTCCCCCACCCCTTTTTTTTTTTTTTTTTGAGACAGAGTTTTTTGTTCTTGTTACCCAGGATGGAGTGCAGTGGCGCGATCGTGGCTCACTGCAACCTCCACCTTCCAGGTTCAACTGATTCTCCTGCCTCAGCCTCCCAAGTAGCTGGGATTACAGGCACCCGCCACCACGTCAGGCTAATTTTTTTATACTTTTAGTGGAGACAGGGTTTCACCATGTTGGCCAGGCTGGTCTCAAACTCCTGACCTCAGGTGATCCACCCGCCTCGGCCTCCCAAAGTGCTGGGATTACAGGCATGAGCCACAGAGCCCGGCCTCTCCCTCCACTTTTTTGAGAACAAACTTTACAATATTAAGAATTCACACGCTCTTTTTTTTTTTTTTTTTTTAATTAAAGGTCAGTTAGTGCTAGGCTGATAACCAAAGAATTTAAGATAGTAAGAAAGCTAAAACAAAAACAATAAAACAAGACCGCAGAAATGTCCTCAAGAAGCCCAATCACATCTAAAATCGGTTTCCCTTCTGTTTGGGTGCAAATTCTAATTGCATGATTCACTTAAACAGTACCATTTACGACATTTAAGGATTTGTGGCATCATTAGTTCTAGGTGGCACATGAAGCTGTGAAGCTGGATGTCTCATGGAGAAAGAAAATAAAGATTCTATTGACCACTAAATTAGACAATGAATGTTGTTTTCTAAATTCATCTTTTATAAGTGTAATCACATCACCTTATAAGCAGCTGCTTGTTTTCTGTTATTTCATGTTTAAAAAGTAGCTCTGACAGGTGAGAGGAAGATTTTTCCCTGCATACCCTTTTATTATTTTTGAAGTTAAAAAAAAGTTTACAATCTAGTAAATGAATCAAAGTTTTCTTTTTAAAGAAAAGGAAAAATAGTTTTGCTTTTCCTGAATTTGGATAGCTAACTTTGGTGAGGACTATGTTCAACTAGGATCTACAGAGAATATCAAAGGCAGATAACCTTAAACTTTAAAAGGAAATCACATAACAGCACATTTAAGCTTTACCTTAATTATATTAAAAATTACAATATAACCAGATTTCCCATGATACCATGGTCTTGGATGAAGACAGTCGGAGTATTTGGAAATGTATACACCTGTAAAAGTATAAAATATAGATTAAGCAGCAGATTGCCCATCAGACAGGAGAAAGTAGAAGCAAGAAGACCAATGAGAAAGAAAGCTACTGTGATAGTTGAGGCAGGAGAGGATTCCAACAAGGCAGCAGCAGTGAAAAACGAGGAGGAAAGGACAGGCTTCAGGGCTATTCCTCAACGGAGGCACCTCTTTCGAAACATAAGAGACAATGAGTGAGAAAACTGATAGAGTGGAAAAGAGCGCTAATTCTGTGGTCAGAAGCTTGGGTTCCAGGTAAGAATAAGTCACTCAGGTAGGGAGGGTGGGCCTGGGTCACAGACACAAACACCACAGGGTGCTCATGAAGATTTAAAAGATCAATAAGCTTTAAAAACTATTATTAATTCAAAGTATTATTATACACAAAATTATCCAGTTCTAGTCAAGCCAAAAACTACAAAAGACATACAAGTAGTAGTGTTAATTTTATTATCAACCCCAGTGTATGTGTTTTTGAAGAATGTGTATTTGTCAGGAACAATCCAGTTTCTACTTCCACCACTCTACTGAAGCCAGCCGCTCAAACATCAGCAATGAAATCACAAGATTGTAGCAATGTAGGAAAATGTCTTTTTTTTTTTTTTTTTTTTTAGATGTAAGCTGCAGTGGTTATTTGTAATTTACTTTCAGAAAATTTAATTTCAGAAAAAATTAAACAAATGAAGCAAATAATGCAATGTGTATGTTTATATTTATATATATATTTATATTTATATACATTTATATTTAGAGACAGAGTCTCGCTCTGTTGCCTAGGCTGGAGTGCAGTGGCATGATCTCGGCTCACTGCAACCTCTGCCTCCCAGGTTCAAGCAACTCTCGAGTCTTGGCCACCTGAGTAGCTGGGATTACAGGTGCATGCCACCATGCCTGACTAATTTTTGTATTTTTAGTAGAGACGGGGTTTGGTCATGTTGGTCAGGCTGGTCTGGAACTCCTGGCCTCAAGGGATCCACCTGCCGTGGCCTCCAAAAGAGCTAGGATTACAGGCATGAGCCACCGTACCCAGCCGATAATGTATAATATTATCTGCTAAACTTTGGTGGTAGGTATATCATGGTATGCTCTTTTTCTATGTTTGAATTTTTCATAATGAAATGAGGGTGGGGTGAAAAAATAGGAGAGACGAAAAAAAGTTGTATGCATTGTTATTAGCGTTATGAATTTATCACTTTTAATGTCCCTTAGAAGATGAGTTGAATGTAAACTAATTTTTTTTGTTTTATAAAGTTATCATATGACCCAGTGGTTCCACTCATTATATATCGAAGATATATATAATTATGTTCACCCAAAAACTTGTACATGCATGTTCATAGGACCGTTATTCATAATAGCTCAAAAGTAGAAATAACCCGTATGTCCATGAATTGATGAATGGATAAAGAAAATATGGTATGGCCACATAACAGAATACAGCATTGTATAATATAACATTTTGGTCAACAACAGACTGCATAAAGTTTGGACAGTGATCCCATAAGTTTGTAATACCATATTTTTACTGTACTTTTTCTGTTTTGATACACAAACACACACCACTATTTTATAACTGCCTGAAGTATTCGGTACAGTAACATGCTGTACAGGTTTGTAGCCTAGGGGCAATAGGCTACACCATATAGCCTAGGTGTGTAGTAGGCTATGCCCTCTAGGTGTCTCTAAGTACACTCAGTGATGTTCACATGAGTAAAAAATTGCGGCCAAGCAGGGTAGCTCACACCTGTAATCCCAGCACTTTGGGAGGACAAGGAGGGCAGATCATGAGGTCAGGAGATCAAGACCATCCCGGCCAACATGGTGAAACCCCGTCTCTACTAAAAATACAAAAATTAGTTAGGCATGGTGATGTGTGCCTGTAATCTCAGCTACTTGGGAGGCTGAGGCAGGAGAATCACTTGAACCAGGGAGTCGAAGGTTGCAGTGAGCTGAGATTGCGCCATTGCACTCCAGCCTGGTGACAGAGCGAAACTCCGTCCCCCCGCCAAAAACAAAAACAAAAAATTGCCTACCAATGCAACTCTTGGAATGTATCCCCACTGTTAAGTGCTGCAGGACTGTATTATTCAATCATAAAAAGGAATGAAGTACTACTGGTTCATGCTACAATATGCCTTAAAAACATGCTAAAAGAAGTTACTCAAAAAAGACCATATATGATTCCACTTACATGAAATGTCCAGAATAGGCAAATCTATAAAGGCAGAAAATAGACTGGTGGTTGCCTAGAGCGGAGATGGTAGAGGATGGGGAGTCACTGCTAATGGCCATGGGATTTCTTTTTTGGGTGATAAAAATGGTCTAAAATTGACTGTTATGATGGTTACCCAACTATGGGACTTCACTAAACAATGGGTGAATTCTATAATTGTGAATTATATCTCAATAAAGCAGTTTAAAAAAAAAAAAGGTCAGCAGGAATCTAGCCATGAAGCCCGATAATCTTTCTCAGTTCTGATCTCCACATTCTACACGGCACCTGGCACTGCTAAATACCCCTCTTCGTGAGATCTTTCTGCGAAACTCTATTTCCTAAGTCTCCAGGCAACAGACTACCCTTGACGATTCCTCGTTCTATCCTCGCTGTACCTCCCCACACCCTGGTCCCATTAATGACCCAAAAGTTCTGTTTTTGCCATCTTCTCTTTCCATGCCATCCCACTAACAATGTCTTAGCTTCAATTCACACTCCACTCCCACAACCCCAGCCCCAAATCTAGTTCTGATCCCTTTCCCAACTGTTTTTTATGAACTATAGGCTATCTTTCAGAAACACTTATGAAAATCTCACTATTTCTCAAATTCAACCCATAAAAGTAGTACTGTCCATTTACCGAGAACTTACTAGGTGCAAACTCCTGGGCTAAACACTTTCCAGTCTCACTGAATTCTCTCAACAACTCTATAAAGTAGTTTAATCTGTTTTACACATGAAGAAACTGAATCTTCAAAAAAGTTAGTGCTAATTCACGTTCTTGACAATTAGATAACATTTTTCTTTTTAACTCATCAGTCTCTCTACCAATCTGCTTCTCTTCTTATGTACCTCTTTTCTATTAATAAATATCACTGTAGTGTAAGTTTAAAAGCTTATATTTGATTATTTCCTCTCTTACCCCTCACATTCCATAGTTGCCAAGTTCGGTCAGCTCTATCTATTCTCTATTCTTATTGCCATTGTGACAATTTAGAAGAGACTCTCAAGACAATACCAATCTCTTGACATTGAAAAATACTGTTAAGTTTTAGACTCAAATCTCATTCATATGTTTACAGTTAGAAATCTAAACATTATGAACTGTTTGACATTTAATGAAACCGGCTTTTAATATACATATCTTATAAAACTAATGAAACCTCACTTCATCTTGTAAAAGAAGATTTTTTTTTAATTCTTTTTGCTTTACAGACTTACCTTTGGCTGGATCACCCAGAGTGGTAACAGCACTGCTGCCAACACGGAGTCCACGCTGACATACCAATTTTGCCTTTAAACAAAAGATTACTTTGCTTCAGTCTTTGAAGCAATGAAATAATGCTATAATCTGTAAGGTTTTTTTTTTTTTTAATTTTATTTTTTATTATACAATAGAGACAGGGTCTCAGTATGTTGCCCAGGCTGATCTCAAATTCCTGGGCTCAAGCAATCCTCCCACCTCAGCCTCCCAAAATGCTGAGATTACAGGCATGAGGCACAACTGCATCTGGCCTAATCCATAAGCTTTAAAATAAATAGTCTGCTCACTGTAGGTATTCAGGGCACAAAGAAAACTTATGCAAAGCAATCTGTATTTTGATTAATGGCCCAAAATTTTCATAGAATTTTACCATTTCAATCAACAAAAATGTCAGGAAAACCAAAGTAAGCAGGGTCACAGATAAGTCCACTAGAAGATTTATTTTCCAACTACAGCTTTAGAAGCATGAAATTTCAAAATGTCTTGTTGCCAAATGTCATTTTTAGTAAGAACCCAGAGCATCTTATTTGAATTCAGATGATTAAGTTAAAAAGGGATAAACTCTTCTGGTATTACTATATAGTCCTTATTATAAGTTAGTGCTAATTATGCGCTAAACAAATCTGCCCCTCTTCTTTATAAACCATTAACCTAATCGAAGCACTAACTTTGAATTATTTCAGGTCTCTGGTATTGTTCAAAATGTATCTCGGAAGCCAGACATATCTTTGGAGACCCACCCTATACACGGTCCTTTCCTTCTCCCATAATTTAGGTACAGGCAACAATACAGATTTCAGTCTTCAAATATCGAATGAAGCAATTTCAGTTAACCAGGATGCCAAAGTTTATTAAGTTACACGATTTATCTCCCAAATCATGTAATTTAAACCAGAAAAATCTCCACAGGAAACAACGTATCTATTAAATGATAATCCAGAATGGAAAAATATCCATTCACTCTATTAAAGGGCATTATTGACACTAAAGAAAACTGTTTTAATCCAAATTGCACCCTAAGCTTACAAATGTATTTAAGATAAAACTAAAAAGAAACCATGAAAAGTTGTAGAAATCAAATCAAATCTCCTTCATGACTGGCTTTTGTTGCTGTCACATGCCACCAAAGTAACAAAAAACACTGATGAATTGGTAATCTTACAACTCTTACAGAACTGAAGTACCACAATACTTAAGACTAATGATACCATTAATTTTCTACAACCTAATTCCCTTACCTGCTTTTCAGTATCAAACAGAAGAAACCCGTAAGTGTCTTGAAGTTCTTCCTGAGTATAGTTACTTGTTTTTTTTTGTTGGTAAAAATCTTTGTACTGTATAAAGAGAGAACAGAATAACCAAACACTATAAACATACTCTTTTGTCTTGCAAATTTTTTAAAATGCATCATTTAAATTCTTCCTGCCACAAGACTAAATATAAATGCATTATTTTTCTATTCCCTAGAATAATTACCTTCCAAGTGACTATTTCCAAGGATCTGCTGCGTCTGAAAAATTATAGCTAAAAAGTGCTAGGCTTATATACCAAAAATGATGGGTTTACCTCTTTTAAAACTAAAACAAAACCATCATAGTGTGTACCAAGCACCTCACCTCATTTAAGAAAATGTCATTTTTCACCAAAGTCACTTGACTGTACTGAAAACCATGCTCAGATGAAGAGTCCAAGTAAGAAGTATGAAGGAGTGAAACTGCCCTCTGGAAGAGAGAGTCTGAACTCAAGGACACTGTCTCAAAAACTGTAAAACACAAACAAAAATAACGCAGCTATTTAAGATACCAAAGGATGGGGTTAAGGGAGACACACTGAATGTCACTCAAAACATCACCTATTCCTTTCCTATATAACTAAGAAATACTTGTACTGTCTTAACAAAATTTAAAAGACCTCTGATGTAAAGAAAATAACCTAAATAAATTACAACTGAAGCTGAATTACTTTTAATATAGGAGCTAAAATATGTCCTGCCAGACCCGGTATGCCTTTTGGTTGAAAGCTGTGTTCTATAACTGTAGTTGGTCAAAAGCGGATACAACTGTAGTGTCAAAGTGGTGGTCAGGAGCTGCTTAGACTTTTAGAGCAATTTCTCATTCTTTACTTTTTTTCATCCTTTGTTTCTATTTTTTTTCTTTTTTTTTAAGTATATATGCCACACTTCATAAACTTACCCTTTACATATTTTCATTAAATCCCTAAGTCAGCTAGGTTCCTTTTAAGGGACCTATTATTGCCCACTCACCAGACACAATAGAAATCATTGTATCTCTGGGATTTCCTCACTAGTCAAAAAGAGTCTATTGAGTTTTATTTCCTGTGAGTTGTATTATAAAATCATTTTATTTCATTTTATACAACAGAGCTGTACTTACAATTTTTTGAAGGTGCTTTTTTCAAACCATACCCATGTGAGATAGCTTTGAGAGACTGTGATACGCCCTTCCCATGAGAGGCATGTTTCCAAATTGAGAATTACCAATTGGATCCAATAATTATGTTGACTGACTCTTTGTGCCTTTTGATTTTACAAGTCTCTAGCAAGAACTGAGCCTAATGACCTATGGACACTCTTGCATCTAACCATTTTAACTGTTCACTCTCCTATTTGTACTCCTTCTATTCTATTTATTAAGGTTGTGGGGGTTTACAAACCTAGTATTTATAAATAATAAGGAGAAGACAATGATTTATATAGCACTGGAAGTACTGGTCATATAGTATAAATGTCATGAAGTACAGTAATATGGCTTCCTACTTTTACCAAAACTGCCAAATGTATTAAAGTTCAAAAATTAAAGAGAAAAAAGAATCTCAACTTAAGTTATAAGTAACCTATAAGTTACTTATAAGTAACTTATAAGTAACCGATATACAAAAACTAGACTATCTCAGAAATGAAACAAACATTTTAGTAAGCTAAATTTGGACTAAATTGTCCTAAAACTTTAATTATCAAGGCATTTAAAAAATCTTTTAATAAACTTCCAAGTATCAAAATGAAAGACTGTAAATAGAAAAGAATGAAATGTTTATGAACATTCTGAAGTTGACATACATGATTTATATATTCATTCTAAGTTTTACTTTTACTTTTTCTCAGTTTCACTTTCTCCTTCAATATACCAGTGCTGTAAAAAATAGGGATATTCTGAATAGATGCAAATAGCAAAACACCAGTTATAATAGTTAAAATTAAAGCTTTATTAGCTGCATTACTCAAAACAAACTGGCAAACCTGAGCATTTTCAAATTCATTTCACAAATAATCTGTACTGCTAGCCTAAACACAAATCAAGATTTCTTTAGAAACAATAATTTTGGAAACTTTATATTCAATGTTTACAAAAAAGCAAGAAAGTTTCAAAATTGAATTATCTATAGACCAATATTTGAGAAACATATTGTTTACACTGAAAGAAATGTTTTAAAAAGTAACTCTGGAAATGAAGACTATGAGTATCAACTTCTCTAAATTCTGTAAGTTATTAATAGGTAGGCACAGATTTAAGTTACATACGTCCTCATTTTTGAGCATCATAATGCACAATAACGAATTGAAAACTGTTTCCCAAATACATGGTCAGAGAACACTTCATTAACACCAGTGTGGGGAATACTGTTCCCTATATAGCTATAAATAAAGCCAATGATTTAAAACGAAGGAGGAGGAACAAGTACCAAATTATTTTTTGCTTATATATTTTTATTTCCACAACTATTTATTTATGGTTAAAAATGCTTCCACTTTAGGCCAGTATTCTCCAATATATAGCAGTATATGCATAAAAGCAGTGATTTTATGGTTAGCAGAGGTATGTTAAAAGCAAAGTTGTTGGAAAATCATAGCTAATCTTAAATCTTTCATGAGTTCATAATGACATCAATTACACTCTCAAGAAAGCACAAGTTTCCTGCTCAGTAAATGAGGAGATAGATGAAAATTTCATCTAGAAATTTATTTGATACTCTCCCTTCTTTACAAAATACACTTTCATTTGAGAGTCCAATCAGTGCACCAAACAATACAAACACTTTATGAATGAATGGTCTCATAACTGCTGAGCAATGCTCAAGCTTTATTTAAACATTCAAGATTACCAGACTATTAAAATGAAGAGGGGGCTATACCACAAAGAAATCTAAAAATCTAAGAAGGTAACTTGAAAAGCGCTTGCCTATAAAGCATTAAGTATATCCTTTAGGGCTTAAGTGACGAATAAAGAGCATGTGAGAAAGGTTAAGTTCAATCACAATAGCTCTGAAAATTGAGTTTTCCTGTAGTACCTGGCTTTTGGCACATTCCTCCATTTGTGAGTTTAGTCTTAAATGTTAAGTCAAGCTTGATACAGGTTGGATTCTAGTCAAAGTAACTGCAATAACCTCCTCCCCTTCTCAAAACCCTTAGAGGTACTGAGTGAGACTGGTTTTAGACACTTGTCTCTCTTTTTAACTCCTAATAGAGATGAGAAAATTATAAACCAACTTCTGATGCCATATCACAGATAACTGTCTTCCATGCTAGAAACATCTGGTCTGAAAGTAGATGATGAGATAAACTAATGTCAACATCTTAGGTGTCACAGAAATTCTAACAAAACTAGCCCTTGTACATCTCCCCATGACTTTCCTGACTACATCTTCCTAGAGAAGGGTTGCAACCCTTCATTAATACTAAAGATACCTACATTACTTCATTTAGTCGAAGTAAGCCATTTGATAGTTGTTGAAGGAACAGTTTGTTACTTAATCCTAAAATGTATTACCGTTACTTTGAAGATATTAAAGGATATCTGGGTTTAGATAAATCTAACTTCTTAGAGCACAATTTGGTAGGACCTAAAAAAAAATACTGGCAATTACCTTAATTGCCATCAACAGGGAACAACTTGCAACTATTAAATAAAAACAAGGTAAATCTGTACATAGTAGCATGTAAAGATATCTATTATATGCTACATTATATGATGTCACTTGGTTGAAAAATACATAAATAATTTGTTTGAAAGTGTACAGAAAAACATCTAGAAAGGTGGGAAGCCAAACTGTTAATAATGGCTAAACCAATGGCTGTTGAAATTGGAAAGTGGATCCAAGGGGAACTTACATTTTTTACTTTATACATATGGGTTTTTCTACCATTTAAAATACTTAAATTCAAAAACCAAATAAAAATGTAACCATTTAAAAGATACAAATAGAGGAACATACATGTTTTATGTTGCAATTTGAAAAGTTAATCATCTATTACCTTTGGACTAATGATTATTTTAAAAAATATAGGTACTGGAAATCATAATTTTTTAAAGTCTTTTTGTTTTACATGATCTAAATTAAAACTAAAAACATTTTAATCATTCTATTCTGGATTCATTAGTTATGACTTATAGCACTTAGTTTAATACCCACTCTTTTCTGATAGGGACCCTGTCTCGATCTTCTCTAAGACAGAATGTAGCTGGGAGGGTGGTCTTAATTTATTTTCACCAAGGATACCCTCAGAATTCTTGACATAGTCCTGTTCTCTGTTAGTGTCATAAATGCTAAAATGAAGAAAGAAAAAAAATCATAAAGTGAACAATTCTATTTATAGCATATTTACTATAGAAACAAATGTTCACTGAGTAATTTGCATTAGGAATAATTATGTAATATTTATTTACCTCCTTTGACAAGTATTCTCAGCTAAGGACTAAATTTGTTCTATAAGCTATAACACATAATCTGAAATGTTTTTCCTCCAAAAGTCTTTAACTTCTAAAGAAAATTCTGTACACAGAAATACATTATGCTTAATCACTTTTGCCTTACTGAAAAAGAATCTTTCAAAATGAAGAGATCACAGAACCACATCTTTATTCCACTAGCTGAAAATAACGGAATCAAGCAGAACACAATTTATAAAAATCTCTCTCCTCCCCCAAATTAGTAGTATATATATTCATTAAACAAAACTATTAGTGGTGACTATTATACATCCAATATCATGCTGTATCTTGGATTTATCAAGACAAATGGCAAACAGTCTCTATTACAGAGAAACAGGATCTACATTAAAAGAGTTCAGATTAGGCTGGGTGAGGTGGCTCATGCCTGTAATCCCAGCATGCCGGGAAGTCAAGGCAGGCAGATTGTTTGAACTCAGGAGCTTGAGATCAGCCAGGGCAACAAAGTGAGACCCCACCTCTATAAAAAATACAAAAATTAGCCAGGCATGGTGGAGTGCACCTGTAGTCCCAGCTACTTTGGAGGCTGAGGTGGGACGATGGCTTGAGTCTGGGGGGAAGAAGTTGCAGTTAGCTGAGATTGCACCCCTACACTCCAGCCTGGGTGACAGAGCCAGACCATGTCAGAAAGAGAGAAAGAGAGGAAACGAAAGAAAGGAAGGGAAGGAAGGAAGGAAAGAAGGGAGGGAGGGGGGAAGGAAGGAAGGAAGGGAGGGAGGGAGGAAGAAAGAGAGAAAAGAGAGAAAGGAAGAAAAAGAAAGAAAGAAAGAGAAAGAAAGAAAGAGAAAGCAAGCAAGTTAGCTCAGAATAGACAAGGAAGAAAAATCTGCAAAGAAATTAGTACTTTAAATGTGTAGGAGTATCTAAAACATGATATAGTGGATGTACAGTGATATAACCAATTTTATGGAGATGCAGCTATGTCAAGAAAGATTTCATGGAGGCACAGATACTTGAAATCTGAGAAGATATTCCAGTGAGGAAGCCAAAAAAGGAAACTAGTGTACGTTTTCTAGATAGTAGAAATAGTATGAGCAAATGAACAGAGGTTTAAACATGATACATTAAAGGAACTGCAAATAGTTTAATATGACTGATTAAGGGAAGAAGGGAGAGAAGAATAAGAACAAAGAAAAGGATTAAAAAGGTGGTCAAGTTTTCAGTTTTTATCATGAGTCTGTGGAATAAGGACTTTAATATGCTTCACAAAAACAGCATGTATAGTTTCACAGCACATTTTCCCCTCAAAAAGAACTGGAGGTAGAATTGTGTGGATACAGTCAAGATTTTTTAGGAAAAGTAGCTATGTTGATAATAATTCATGAAGGAGGTTGTTTATGTAGGGGAAAATTAGGAATAGGGAGACCAGGATTCTGGTGCAGGTTCTACCACTAATGTGTTTTGAGACAGTGGTTAAAGACACAGTGGACTGACTTCCCAACAATCATGTCCCTTTTACTTCCCTTCCACAAAACCACAGTTTTGTTCAGGTATCAGGTTATCCCATGGTTCAGAAGAAGAGTGTGTGTGTGTGTGTGTGTGTCTGAAAATCAGTGAGGGAGACTGAATATGTGTGTGTGAAAATGAGTGAGGGAGACTGAATGTGTGTGTGTGGGGGGTTGGGGGGAGAGAGAAAGAGAGAGAGAGAAAGAGAATGAGAATCTTAATTACTCTAAGATCATTATGGTAATTCCACTCCCTTTGAATAGTGTTTGTTTTAGGAATAAACATGTGACTCAGTTCTGGCCAGTGAGATATAAATGGAAGTCTACAGAGAGAGTTCTGGGAAACCTTTCTTAGAAAAGGACTCCATCTTCTAGCCTAGGATCTTGTCTGAAGATGTGTTGCCTGGATCTCCTTGCAACCAAGATGGCAGCCAACATAGAACAGAACAGAAAGAAACTAGATCCCTGAACTGATGAAATAAACTAACCTGGGGGCTGCCTCATCTTTGGGCTTTATACATGAAATAATAAATGTTCCTTATTGTTTAAACTTTTATTGGAAGCTGAAGACACACTAACCGATGGATTTTGTTAAATTTATACTCTCTAAGGCCTCCTTTAGTTATAAGCCTTTCTAAAGCTCCTTTCAGTTGTGACTCTACAAGGAGCTTTACTGAAGGCTTGCTGTGCATGAGGCATGGTGCACTGGCATCAGATAACTTAGCAAATTCCTTTTTTCTTTGTTGCCATGGATAGAGACGTTATCCTAGTATTTGTTAGCAAGGAAGCTATTGTTATTAATGATAACAATGGCTAACATTTGTTGGGTGTTTACTTTTTTTTTTTTTTTTTTTTTGAGATGGAGTCTTGCTCCGTGGCCCAGGCTGGAGTGTAAGTGGCTTGATTCTGGTTCACTGCAACCTGCACCTCCCGGGTTCAAGCAACTCTCTTGCCTCGGCCTCCCGTGTAGCTGGGATTACAAGTGCCCAGCAACGTGCCTGGCTAATTTTTGTATTTTTAGTAGAGATGGGATTTCACCATGTTGGCCAGGTTGGTCTCGAACTCCTGGCCTCAAGTGATCTGCATACCTCGGCCTCCCAAAGTGCTGGAATTACAGGCATGAGCCACCGTGCTAGGCCTAGGTTTCACTACTTAACTGTATGTATTAATCATTGCTGAGCCATACTGTGTAGTCAAGTTCCTTTCTTACACCGTGTTTTGCTTTTCTGAATTTAAAATAGCTTAATTTTTCAGTTACCAATCATTATTTCAGCTTGAAATTCTAGAGAACAATATCCTCTGGATAAAGATAGATCAAAGATTTTGTTTGTTTCGAGCAGCTTCTTTTCTTTTTTTTGGAAGGATCCTTTCTGGAGCACTATGTCTTCCAGCTTCAATCTGGGTTTGTGCCCTCTGATATTACTGCCTGGCTTTCTACCTTTGCTGGGGGATGTTAACACACAAAATTGATCTACAGATTCAACACAATCTCAGTTTGCAGAAACTGATGATCTGATTCTAAAATTTATATAAGAAAGATATAAACCAAAACAATTTTGAAAAAGAAGAACAAAGCTGAAGGACCCACTACCTGATTTTAAGAATTACTACAAAGCTAAAGTAGTCAAGACAAGGTGGTAATGATATAAAGAAAATGCATACAGATCAATGGAACAGAATAGAGTCCAGATAACAGACTTTCAATATTGCCAGTATAATTCCATTGAGAAAGAATATCTTTACAATAAATGCTGCTACAGAACAACTAAAATGGGGGAAAAAAACATGAACCTCAAACCTCTACCTTAAACCATAAAATTTAACTCAAAATGAATCACAGACCTAAACATAAAAACTATTAACTATTTGGCTAAAATTATAAAATTTAAAAAAACATGGGAAAAAATTTACTTGACTATGGGGTACATAGTTTTCATAGGGCACAAAATGAGTGACCTAGAAAAATGTATACATCAGACTTCCTAAAAATTAAAACCATCTGATCTTCCAAGGTATCATTATTAAGAAATGGGAAATATTTGCAAAGCACCTGTACCTAGAATATATAAAAAACTCATAGACACATTTCACAAAGTAAAGCATATAATAAAAAGAAACATGGGAAATGGGTCAACATTATTAGTTATCAGGGAAGTGCTAATTAAAACCATAATAAAATACTACTGCTCCAGTAGAATGACTAAAAAGACTGAAAATACCAAGCACTGGCAAGGATGAGGAGCCTCTGGAACACTCCTAGTAGAAATATAAAGCCAACTGAAAAATTATATAGCCAATTTAAAAAATAACATCAGTTTCTTATAAACACATACTTACCATATGACCCAAAATTCTATTCCTAGATATTTACACAAGAGAATAAAACATATCCACAAAAATACTTGCACATGTATGTTCAGAGCAGCTTTTTCACAGTAGCCTAAAACTGGAAGCAACTCCAATATTCATCAATAGGTGAATGGATAAACTTGTATGTTCACACATAATAATAATCAGCAATTAAAAAAAGTAAAACTGATATATGCATGCATCTCAAAACATTAAACTGGGCAAAAGTCATCAGACACAAAAGAGTACATACTGTAAAATTCTATACATATACAGTTCAAGAAGCAGCAAAATTAATCTATAGTGATAAAAAGCATTTCATTAGTTGCCTACAGCAGGGGGCAGGAATAGGAAAATTGACTGCAAGTAGGGTATGCACAAGGGAACTTTCTGGGGTGATGGACACACACTATATTTTTATTGGTGTAGTCATCACATGGTATATACATTTACCAAAATTCACTGAACTATATACGTAAATTATGTTCATTTTATTGTATGAAAATTAGACCTCAATAAAGTTGAGCTGAAAGCCCCACAACAAAACCTAATGGTTATGAATCTGGCCACAAAGGAAATTCCAAGAGTACTAAAAAACAACTGATCTCTGACCAAAATCAAGTAAAATGACAATGTAACCATAAAAAGTTAATCTCAAAAGCCCCATGTTTGGAAATTTAAATTTTAAAAATCCTACATATAAATGGTTCATAAATTAAAGAGTAACATGATCTAAGCTTAAGATATTATCTAAAATAGCTATAAGAAAACTGTTCATTTCAAATGTATACATTACAAAAGAAAAACATTTAAAAAATCAATAAGCTACGGTCAATTCAAGAGCTCAGAAAATAGAACAACACAGTAAACCCAAAGCAAATAAGAGGAGGAAATAAAAAGAGAAGATCAGATATTAATTAAACCGAAGAAAAAATAGCCGAAAAAAGATTAGCTTTTTGACAAAAAATATTGATATATCTTTAGTCAAATTAATCAAGGACAAAACAAGGCACTGAAAACCAACATTACAAACAAAAAGGAGTGTGCTTTATAGGTACTATAAATTATAAGGGTAATAGAAACAATTTTTATAGAAAAAATTGAAATCATAGAGAAAATAGGGGAATTTTCTAGAAATAATTTATCAAAACCTACTTAAGAAAACAGAATATACCTACAACTATTAAATAAGTGGTAGAGTTGTTATAGGTATATAAGTCTCAAGCCCAGAAGTTTTCCCACATAAACATTATTCTCAAGAATAAAAACTGTCTCTTTTTTGTTTTGAGATGGAGTCTCACTCTGTCACCCAGGCTGGAGTGCAGTGGTGTGATCTCGGCTTACGGCAACTTTCGCCTCCCAGGTTCAAGTGATTCTCCTGCCTCAGCCTCCCGAGTAACTGGGATTACAGGCACCCACTACCAGGCCCAGCTAATTTTTGTATTTTTAGTAGAGATGGGGTTTCACCATCTTGGCCAGGCTGGTCTCAAACTCCTGACCTCAGGTGCATCCACCCACCTAGGCCTCCCAAAGTGCTGGGATTACAGGTGTGAGCCACAATGCCTGGCCAAGAATGAAAACTTTCTCAAATTCTAAGTCTAGCACAACCTTGAATGAAAACCCAGAAAGGAACAACTATAAAAGAAAATTTTAAGGTAATATCACCAATGACAATACATGCAAAAAAATCTTAAATAAAAACATCAGAAAAACCTAAACTAGCAATATATATAAAATATAAAACAACATGATTGAGGTAAAGCTTATGCCAGGAATTCAAGGAAGGAAGGTGTAACATTAGACAATTTATTCATAAAATTAATCATACTGAGAGATTTAAAAAAACCTATGCCTTATTAGACATAAAATTCAACAGCCACTTGTGATTAAAAAGAGAATTCATAGTAAATAGACTACCTGATAAACAGATATCTATAAAGCAGCCTATATATATAATGGTAAGACATTAAAGTACTCCCTTTAAAATTACGAAGACAATGATCCCTACTATTATCTTCTAGTTAATTATTGAGAATTTAGCAGTTCATTCCTTTGCTGAAGTTTCCTTTTTCATTTACTGATTAGCTGGTATCTGTCTTCCAGTTGTTTCCTCAAGAAAGGCTCATATAAAAAGATGTAAAACCCTGAATGTTTAAAACTACCAGCCAGTACGTAGTCTTTATACCCAAAGGACACCTTGGCGGCACAAAAAAATATTTGGCTCACATGTTCTTTGAGTAGCTGACATGTAGTTCCTCTACTATTTTCTGGTATTGAATGTTTCTGTTATTCTGCACCAACCTGATTTTCTTTATATGATCTTTTGCCAGTTCAAATTTTTTACCAGAATATGTCTCAATGTTGCGCCAGTTTTCCCTGGAGCATGTTGTGTCTTTTCAATAGATTTAAGTCCTTTCTTTAAGGAAAAAGAAACACCTTAAATTATACTTTAAGTTATATTCTACGGAATTGGTTTTCTTTTTTGGGGCTCCGGTTTTGCCCGTTTTGGATCTCTTTTGGCTGTCTTATGTATCCTTACTTACCAAAAAAAAAAAAAATGACCATTTTAGTAATGAGATCAAAGCTATAATAAAAACTCTTCCATTAAAGAAAAGCCCAAAGCCTTACAGCTTCACTGCTGGATTCTACCAAACATTTAAAGAGGAACTAATATAAATTTCTATTCGAACTCTTCAAAAAATTGAAGAGAAGGGAATATTTCCAAACTTATTCTACAAGGTCAGCATTACTCTGATACTAAACACCAGAGGAGACAATGAAAAGAGAAAACTACAGGCCAATATCACAGATAAACATAGATGCAAAAATTCTCAATATACCAGTAAATCAAATTTAAAAACACAGTAAAAAGATATTTGCCATGATCAAGTGGGATTCATCCCAGGGATGCAAGGATGGTCCAACATGTGCAAATCAATAAATGTGATATATTAACAGAACTAAGAACAAAAACCATGATTACCTCAACAGATGCTGAAAATGCATTTAATAAAATTTAACATCTGTTTATGACTAAAAAAAAACCCTCATCAAACTGGGTATGAAAGGAACGTATCTCAAAGTAATAAAGGCCATATATGACAAACAAATAGCAAACATCATCCTGAACAAGGAACAATTGAAAGCCCTTCCTCTAAGATATGGAACAAGACAAGGATGCCTACTTTCACCACTTTCATTCAATATAGTACTGGAAGTACTGGGCAGAGCAATTAGGCAAGAGAAAGAAATAGAGAGCATCCAAATCAGAAAAGAAGTCAAACAAGCCTATTCACAGATAACGTGATCTTATACTTAGAAAAACCTGGACTCCACCAAAAAAATTGTTAGAACTGATAAACAAATTCAGCAAAGTTGCAGGATACAAAATCAACATACAAAAATCGGTAGCGTTGGTATACACCAACAGCAAACAATCTGAAAAAGAAATCAAGAAAGCAATCCCATTTACAATAGCTACAAAGAATATAACATACCTAGGAATCAATTTAGCCAAAGAAGTGAAAGATCCATACAAGAAAAACTATAAAACAATGATGAAAGAAATTGAAGTGGACATTAAAAAATAGAAAGATACTCTATGCTCAGGGACTGGAAGAATTCATATTGTTGAATACTACCCAAAGCCAATTTACAGATTCAATGCAATCAATCCCTATCAAAATTCCAATGACATTCTTCTTCACAGAAATAGAAAACAAATCCTAAAATGTATATGGAACCACAAAAGATCCTGAATAGCCAAACCAATACTGAGCAAAAACAACAAAGCTGGAGGCATCACACTACCTGACTTCAAAATTTACTACAAAGCTACAGCACTGGCATAAAAACAGAAACATAGACCAATGGAACAGAACAGGGAACCCAGGTGTAAATCCATGTAGAGCCAACTCATCGTCGACAAAGGAGCTAAAACATACAATGGGAAAAGGACAATCTCTTTGATAAATGGTGGTGGGAAAACTGGATAACTATATGCAGAAGAACGAAACAATCTTACCATACACAAAATTCAAATCAAAATGGATCAAAGACTTACATCTAAGCATCTAAGACCTAAAACTATGAAACTACTAGAAGAAAACACTGGGAAAACACTCCAGGACACTGGTCTGGCCAAACTTTTTTTGTTTAAGGCCTCAAAAGCACAGGCAACCAAAGCAAAATTAGACAAATGGGATTACATCAAGCTAAAAAAAGCTTCTGCACAGCAAAGGAAACAATGAAGTAAAGAGACAACCCACAGAATGGGAGAAAATATTTGCAAACTACTCACCCGCCAAAAGATTAACAACCAGAATATATAAGGAGCTCAAACAACTCAACGGCAAGGAAGCAAGCAAGCAAGCAAACACACACACACACACCCCCACAACCACAAAAATAATCCAATTAAAAAACAGGCAAAAGATCTGAGTAAACATTTTTCAAAAGAAGACATAAAAATGGCCAAGAGGTGTATGAAAAAATCCTCAACATCATGAATTATCAGAGAAAAGCAAATCAAAACTATGAGACATCATCTCACCCCAGTTAAAATGGCTTTTACTAACAGGACAAGCAATAATGAATGCCGGCAAAGATATGGAGAAGGGGGAACCCTTATACACTGCTGGTAGAAATTTAAGCTAGTACAGCCACTATGGAAAAGAGTACAGAGCTTTCTCAAAAAAATAAAAACAGAACTACCATATGATCCAGCAATTCCACTACTGGGTATATATCCAAAAGAAAGAAAATCAACATATCAAAAAGACATCTGCAGTCCCGTATTTACTGCAACACTATTCACAACAGCCAAAATATAAAATCAACCTCAGTGCCCATCAACAGATGAATAAAGAAAATGTAGTATACACAATGCAATATTATTCAGCCATAAAAAAGAATAAAATCCTGCCATTTTCAGCAACACTGATGCAACTGTAGGTCATTATGTTAAGTGAAATAAGCCAAGCACACAGACAAATATCACATACTCTCACTCATATGTGGAAGCTACAAAAGTGGATTTCATGAAAATAGAGACTAGATTTGGTGGTTATCAGAGGCTGGAAAGGGTAGGCGGAAGGAAGGAATAAAGAGAAGTTGATTAATGGGTATAAATATATGGTTTGATAGAAGTAAGACCTAGTGTTAGATCAGTAGGTTGACTGTAGTTTACAATCTATTATATATTTCAAAATGACTAGAATTTGAGTGGTTCTAGCACATAGAAAAGAGAAATATTTAAGGTAACAGATAACCCAACTACACTGACTTGATCTTTACAAATTATATGACTGTATTATCACATGTATCCTAAAACTATGTACATCTATTACGCATCAATAAAAATAAATGTGTACCTGTTTTACTCACTTTTCTCCTGTCTTTTGTTTCTTTGCATTATCAAAATTGAGGTAAAATATACTTACCATAAAATTTCATTTCTACTTTTATGATCTTTGCCATGGTGTCTAGTCTCCCTTGTGTACTTCTGAAATGGCTTCATCATTTTTCTCTATTTCTTTTTTTCTGCTGGTTCCCATTTCACATCCTACTGTTGTCTGGCTGTCTCTTCCTTGAGTTCTTGTATTTCTTTCCAGTATTTCTCCATAACTTCTATGCTTCATTAATTTTATTTTCTAATACAATGTTGAGATATAATTCATACAGCATACAATTCACCCACATAAAGTGTACAATTCAATTGCTTTTAGTATATCCACAAAATTGTGCAACCTTCACCACAATCAATTTTAGAGCATTTTCATTATCCCCAAAGAAACCTTCTACCCCTTAGCTATCCTCCTCACCCCTCACTGGTTCCTAGGCCTAGGAAACCATAATTTACTTTCGGTCTCTATAGATTTGCCTATTCCAGACCATTTCCTATAAACAGAGTCATATAGTATGCGGTCCTTCATGATTGGCTTCTTTCACTTAGCCCGTTTTTGAAGTTCATCCATGTTAAAGCATATATCAATATTTCATACCTTTTTATGCCAAATAATATTCCACTTTGTGGATAACTACATTTTGTTTATCCATCAACTGATGGACATTTGGGTTGTTTCTACATTTTGGCTATTATGAATAATGCTGCTATGAGCATTCATGTGTAAGTTTTTATATGAACATGTTTTCATTTCTCTTAGGTATATACGTTAGAGTAGAACAGCTTGCTTTTCCAGTAAATCTGTGTCTGCTCATCTGAGAAACTGCCAGGCTGATTTCAAAGTGGCTGCACCATTTTATATTCCCACCAGCAGTATACAGAAGGTTCCAATTTTTCCACAGCATTGCCAACACTTGTTATTATCTGTCTTTTTGATTACAGCTATCTTAATGGGTATGATGTGGTATATAAATTTATTTTAAAATTTGTATTAAAACCTTAGGTCACATTTTCCATTTACTTCAAAAGGTCAGCAAACTTTTTCATAAAGGGTCAGAAAATAAATATTTTAGGATTATGAACCACACAGTCTCTGTCACAACTACTCATCTCTACCGGTAGAGCATAAAAACAGCCATAGAAAATGCATAAATGGGAATGACCATGTCCCCATGTAACTTTATTTACAAAAACAGGCAAGACCACAGGCAGTAGCTTGACCACTTGTGATTTATTTTCTGGTAATATTGTTTTGAAAATATCGTCTGTAGAAAATTGTGGTTTTTCTCTCTTTCTCTTTTTTTATTTTTAATCATATAACTGTTCAGTTAACTAATGGTTATTAACAGACCATTCTAAAGTTCACTGGCTTACAACCACAATCATTTTTTTATCACTCACATCTCTACAGTGTTCACCGAATTCAGCTTAACTCAGCTGGGGTGGCCCTCACTCTCCTATCTGTCATCTTCCCTCAACCAATGAGCTAGCAGAGACATGTTTTTCTCATGGAAATGGCACAGATAGAAAGAGAACAAATAAAAATACCCAAGACCTCTTAAAGCTTAGACTTGAAACTGATATGGTGTCACTTTTACCTTAGCAAGTCACATAGCCAAACACAAAGTCAAGGAGTAGGGAAATACCTCTGTCACTTTAATGAAAGGAACTGCATAGGGTCATGGAGTGAATACAAGGAAAAGTAAAGCACTAGGGTCAATAATGCAATTGATAGTGGTGATGGTTGCACAACCTTGGGAATAAATTAAAAACCAGTCAACTGTACACATTTAAATGGTGAATTTTATGGCATGTGAATTATATCTTCAATAATAAAAATAATATAAAAGAACAAAAAACCAACATAAAACATAAAAAATACCATCTACCAGACAGTCATCGTATGGATGCTGTACATACTATTTTTGTTATACATGTCTGAATGAGATGAATTATCCTGGACTGTTATCAGAAGATTCAGGGTGTAGGGAGGGGTAGGGCACTTGTCATGTTTCTTTAGGGTTCCCTCTATTCCTAAATCAGAGGATTGCTGTTTTATAATATGGTGCCTTGTTCCTTGTCTAATCTCCAAATGTAATCTGGTTCAGGAGGGCCTTTATTGCCAGCTCTGCTTGCCTCTTAGAGACACAACCCTTGCTTTCCAAGGTTATGCACTCATTTCTAGGAGTATTTTATTAGCACTAAGATCTCTGCTTCCCCCATGCCCCACCCAGGCACTTCCTCATTCTACTTTCTCCTTCCTTGATACCATATGGCTCCTCAGTCTTAGCCAGGTATACGAGACTTCTCTCTTTGGATAGGGCTGATTCTGGATATGAATAAGTTGCTGGAGATACCTGAAATATGCTTCCTCTGCACAACTTTATCTTTGTCACAGAACTGTTGGAACTTCCCACTGGGGACACCTAATAGCACTTGCATACAATTTGAAGTTAAGAAGGTTTCCTTCTTCCCTGAATTTGTTAAAATGCAGTTTGAGAGCTAGCACCTCGTTCTCTGCCCCCATTCTTCTTTTCAGAAGTAGGAAGATTAAGAATCAATCTGGTCCTGTTCCTTTTGGAACTATACATTCGGTACAATGAGGTTTTGTTTTATTTTTTGTTTGTTTCTGTTTTATTGATGAGGGCACTTAACAGGCCCTTTCAACCTAGAAACTCACCTTCTTCGGTTCTGGGACATAGATAGTTTCCTTCCACTGTATTAGATGAAGAACCTCTTTGGTTGGCCCTCTAATTTTCTTATCATTTCACTCTTATTTTCTAATTCTTGTTGCTCTTCTGGTTTTTTGGGGCGAATTCTTCAGCTTTATTATCTAAACCTTGTATTAAATTTTTAAGAAATTTCTTCTGTCGCAGCAGTTTTTTTATATAACCTTTTTCATCTTTCACAGATGTAATACCTTCTCTTTAAAGATACTAGTTTTATTTGTTGAAGTTTCTTCTGTTCCCTGAAGTAAATCTATTTATACTCAGCTCCTTTTATTTCCTACTTGTTTATTTCCTACTTGGTCTCTTTTTCATTAGAGACTTCCATCCTATGGCAGGCGACCCTTGGCTGTATATTTATACTCAAATGTGAGGCATTTAAAAGCTGACTAGGGCCAGGCACCAGTGGCTCACACCTGTAATCCCAGTACTTTGGGAGGCCAAGGCAGAAGGATCACTTAAGCCCAGGAGTTGAAGACCAGCCTGGCAACACAGTGAGACCCCATCTCTACAAAAAATAAAAATATCAGCTGGACGTGGTGGCATATGCCTGTAGTCCCGGCTACACAGGAGGCTGAGGTGGGAGGATGGCTTGAGCCCAGGAGTTCCAGGCTGTAGTGAGTTATGATGGCGCTACTGCACTTCAGTCTGGGTGACAGAGTGAGGCCTTGTCTCAAAAAATAAAATAACAGCTGACTAGAAGCTGTGGTACGTGAACAATGCTTCCTGACCAGCGGCTCTACTCTCCAGGTGATCTGATGGATCCAGCTGTTCAATTAGGTGAATTCCCATAGTTCATATCTGTTAAATACTTTGCCATGGGCTGGTAAGTTTCCCCAGCTAAGAATCCATTAATATTTTGTTGAGGGGCACATAAGCCTGACAGTTTGGAAGCCAATCAAAAAAAGACAACTGCTCGAGGTTCAGCATGTTGACCTGACTTTCACTCAATCCTCATTTTCATTTAGGTGCTTCACCCCCACCTTAGCCATCTGGAGCCTCCTAGTTAATGTCTCCTGGGTATAAACCTTCAGTCTTCTGTCAAGGTAGAGGAGAGAGTAGTTGTCTGGGTGTATGGGAGCGGAGAAGGGGTTCCAGGGTGTCAAAATGATAAAGACCATCAACCAACCCTTCTATTCCCACCCCATCCTGTAATTCTTGACTTCAGAAGTACTGTACTTGATACCCCCAATTCCTAAAACTTTTCCAGATTCTGTGGAAAGAATCTGCTTGCTCCTTGCTGGGTTACCTCTCTTCAGCTTTCAGCATTCTCTAATTCATGAAATCATTTATTACTTGCCCATCTCCTTTCCAGTTTCCCAAATACTGATTTCAGCTATATCTTCCTCTCACCTCCTCTTGATCTTTATGGATTTGTATCCTTATTCTTTTACTATAATCTTAAGAGAGACTTCCAAAGAGTGTATACAATTGAACATGTTAGACTAAAAGGGTCTACTTAACCTGTCTTAATTTCTACAATTAAAAAATGATGCAGCTACCTCCTACAATGGTAGCTACTATTGCCATTATTTTATATTTTGTGTAATTATGAAGACCTCATTTTACTAATGTACCCACCACAGCCCTAATTACATACCAAATCAATACACACTAATTTAAATAATTAGCTATTAGTGTATATGTATATACTCAATAGTCATTTACTCAAATGCATAAAAAGCACAATCTAAAGATCTTCAATGATATACTCTCAAAGCATCCTGTCCTTTTCTTGCATGATTTATAATTACATATGTGTAGTTTCTTCATTAATGTCATTTTCCTTAATAAGCCAAGCAATATCATGGCAGGAACCATATCTGTTTTGTTTACTACTGATTACTCAGCATCCAGTCCAATTCCTAGCACATAGTGTTTAGTAAATATGAATTTGGTAACTGAAGAATAAATAATACTTGGCTATTTAATCTGTTCCAAAACTCAGAAAAAGAAATGAAACTTCTCAATTATTTTTACAAAGCAATCAGATGCGAATACCAAAACTAAACAAAACACATTAAAAAACAACAACTATAGACCGATCTGTTATGAATATTGATATAAAAATTCTAAATATATGCATTGGCAAAGTAAATCCATCAGGACATTAAAATAATAACAGATCAATCAGGGCTCATTCTAAGATGCAAAAGTGGTTCAATAAATAGTAAATCCATAAATTTAACCATACTAATAGGTCAAAATAAAAAACCATAAAGGGGCAGCTGGGGTCTGGGATGGGGTAGGAGAGCCACATGTCAGACTGTCAAAAGGAAGTTACTATATAACGTTCACCAGATGCTTCGTAACATGCAAATTTTTGTTGCTGCACAGTATTTCTTCATTTATGCATGCTATTTTTTACCACACTTAATCCAAAAACAAATTAAGATGCCCCCAAAGAAAACTATTTAGTAACAGTGAAAAATGTCCTACCATAAATTATTCAGGAGAAAGAAAACCAAGTTCCAAAAGAAGTATATGTGTAATATACCATATCTTAAAGAATATAAACCACAATTTAAATCAATATCTGGTACTTTTTCTTGTTTATCTGATTGTCCTCCAACCACTAGATTAGTTTCATGAATACAGGGCTTTGTCCTTTTCAATGTTGTATGTCAGTGCTCAGAACAGTGCCTGTTATACAGTAGGGTTTCAATAAATATTTACTTAACAAATTAATCAACTGGTTTTCCAGATCACTTTATTTCTAATTAAAGCCCCTCAGTACCCTCTCACTGCCCTCAGAACACAAAACACACCCTCCTGGCCATGGACAAGTAAAATTTGGTCCCTGCCAATTTCCTACACCTCATCTTGCTCTACTTTTCCCTGACTTACTACTGAGAGGCAGCTACATCGATCTTTCTTTTTACAGCTTTTTCCTCTTTTAAGGCCTTTGTGTTATTTCTGACCAGAATTCTTTTTTTCCTCCCCATTCCTCCCACGGCTGAGCTCTTTCTGTTCCTTTACTGGCATCTATTTAAGTCATCCGCTCAGACAAACCTCTGATTACCCCGCTGCAAGTGTTTTCTTTAAAGCATTAGAACATGGAATTATTATAAATTTACTTTTTGGTGGGTTGGGAGACGTCTATTTTCCCCAGCAGGTTTATAGAGGCAGGCATTGTCTGTTCACCAAAGTCCCCAGTGTCCAACAGAGCTCCTAGCACCACAGTAGATAATCAAATATTCTATGAAGTTACCTTTGGGTGGGACAAGTACAAGTAGTTTTTGCTTTACTTTTTACAGCTTTATATATTATCTGAAATTTTAAATAAACATAATCTTGGTGAAATAAAGCTATTTCCACTTTGGAAAAAAGATCTCCTATAGTCCTAAGTAGCAGCCAGTTATAGTTGTGGTTTTGTGGGGGTTCCCCCCGCCCCAGGGATGAGGTTGCCCAGGTTGGTCTTGAACTCCTGAAGTTACAGTTTTTTTTAATGAAGAAAATGTAGAGAAAACAAATGGCATTTCCCATAAGTCAAAACAGAGACCCAGAAAACAAAGTGACCCTATTAAAAGCCAGAAAATACAACTTGAGAAATGTACAATTTTCACAAAAACTTAAACATTCATTAAAAAATTTTTGGCCACGTACAAGTTTAAACCAAGATAATCACGCACAAAGGGAGTAAAAACTAAGGTAATAACCTGCAAATACTTGAAGCGCAAAGTCCATGTGCAATCCCTGTTCTACATTTCAAAAGATGACCTTAGCTATTGTAGGTTTACATAGGCACACACACAACCAGCACCATCTCTCCGGTGGTTCTGCAAGGGCTCCACCACGACCACACACAATCCACTCACAATCAGGAGGGAAGTAAGCCTTCGGGTACCATACAAAAGTGTCTTTCATCACCGGGGCTCTGCTGCGGGGCCTCACTGACCCTGCCAAAGCTTCTCTCCCCACACCCTCACCAGAAGGTAAAACGTTACTAGACAGAATAGGCCCATTTTCTCGGGTCTCCTTCGCAGTCAGCGCTGTAGTAAGAGTCACCTCCGTGGGTGAGCCCGCCCCAGGCACAGCGGGGGTCAGAGCTTCCCACAACAGCATGGGGGAGACCTGGGCCCCTCCCCGACTCACCTCATGGTGTGTGGGGGAGGGGGCTGCTCCGCCGGCAGCCCCTCCGGCCCCCTCTCGCCAGCCAAGGCCAGTGCGCCAGGGCGGGGAACTCGGCGCAGGGCGTGCAGAGCGTGCAGGGCGCGGGGCCGGCGGTGCCTTTTGAAAGTCAACAAGGGTGACGCCGGCTCCGCGAGCGGAGCCCAGGGGCATAGCCCTGACTCGGCGCCCACGGATCCCACAGAACGAGGGGATCCCTGCAAACCCCGCTGAGCCCGCACAGCCAACAGGGCTGGGAGATCCCCGCACACTCCGTAGACCCAATGGAGCTTGTAGGGGGTGGGGACTCCACACACCAGGGAACCCTACCAGAACCCGGAGGACCCCAGGACCCTGCAGACCTGGGCGGGCTCAGTCGTCAGAACGGAGCACAGGACAGCAAGCCAACCGCCCCCGAGTTCTTGGATGTCACACAGTAACCCCACTAGAAGGATGGTTTTAGTATTATTTTACAAAGCTCACTCCAAGCTCCAATTTCCTTAAGTGTCCTGCCCGCAAGCCCCCAGTAAGGATATCTATCAATCTCAGGTCTAATCTAAAATCCACGTTCTTTTCATTACAGTGATCTCAAGTTATTATAACTCTTCGTCTCACGTCATTTATGCAGCCTCACCGGCTACAGTTTGATGCAGCTTTTTAAATTTACTATGTAGATAATAAAAAATGTATTTATACATGTAACACAATTAAAAGTCATCATGAATATGGCTTTTTTTTTTTTTTTTGAGACAGAGTGCAGTGGTACAATCTTGCCTCACTGCAACCTCTGCCTCCCGGGTTCAAGCGATTCCCCTGCCTCAGCCTTCTGAGTAGCTGGAATTACAGGCATGGGCCCACCATGCCTAGCTAATTTTTGTATTTTTAGTAAAGGCGTTTCACCATGTTAACCTGGCTGGTCTCAAACTCCTGACCTCAACTGATCCGCCCTCCTCTGTCTCCCTAAGTGCTAGGATTACAGGCGTGAGCCACCATGCAAGGCCTGAATATGGTTTTTTAATACTTCACATATCTTCAGGAAAGCTGATACCAATGCCTGGGGTAGGGATGAGGTCCTTTCCCAATAAGCCATGCAGCCCTTCACGAAAAATTAAATCAAATGGAGGTGCAGGGCGAAGATGAAGTATTTGGCCTGACCTAAGGACATCTTTACTCATTATGTTTTAACTAAGCAACCTAAGATACCCACATGCATTGCCCAGAAGAAAGCCTAATTAGTAGATCTTATTCATCATTACCATTAGTGTGTTGTATAGCATACAGGATAATTTGAACTTCTAAAGCAAGTTAAATTTATAAACAATTATGTAGATTAACAAAGAGCTATTCAAAATAAAAAATTCACTAAGGTATTTAGTATATACAGTAGGAGAGAAATCACCTTTTTTAAAAACTTTTTTTTGGAATTACACCCCTTGAGTAAAGTGTATTACACCTATGTACTATGACTTTTTCATTTAGCTGTGGCTTGCTTATTTTTGGATTTAATATTCAATTTTTGAAGACTGTTTTAACATTCTCAAAATCCAGTCTACCATAAAAAGTATTTTTGGTAATCAGGCTGATGCTTATAAACACAACAATTTTTTTCCTGCTACATTATGTAAAAACAACAAATTCTTTAGAGACCATACTTTTTATATTCAAGATCATATAACTTTCTTTTTTTTTTTTTTGAGATGGAGTCTCACTCTGTCGTCAGGCTGGAGTGCAGTGGCGTGATCTCGGCTCACTGCAATCTCTGCCTCCCAGGTTCAAGCGATTCCCCTGCCTCAGCCTCCCAAGAAGCTGGGACTACAGGAGTGCACCATCATGCCCAGCTAATTTTTTGTATTGTAGTAGTGATGGAGTTTCACCATGTTGGCCAGGATGGTCTCAATCTCCTGACCTCGTGATCCACCCACCTTGGCCTCCCAAAGTGCTGGGATTACAGGCGTGAGCCACCGCGCCTAGCCTCAAGATCATATAATTTTCATTAGAATAATTTCAAAGCTTATATGGTGACTTTTTAAGACATCTCTATACAGTAATGACCATTGTTCTGGCTCCTTATCAACTGGGTTTATGAGTTTGTGCTTTGGCATTAAACAATCTTTCACCTGTATAAAATGGTTGTATCATATTCATTAATATAGTTATTGCAAGGATACATACTGTTAAGTAGTTTTGTCACTCTTACAAAAAAATCCTGAGAATAAATTTCTCTCAGAAACAATTATATTTCAAGACCCACTTTTGGGTACTCTTGATTATTACACATGACAAAAGAGAAAGTGACATCTGATTTATGCTAGAATAAAGATAATTATGTATGGCCACCACCTCTACGTGTAGTCCACGCAAAATGTCCTGGGCACAGATAAATAGGGGATCTGCACAAGGGTAAAGTAGGTGCCCCAACTGGACAAACCTCAGGCACTGGGGTCTTGAATATTCTTTCTCCTAACGAGGGAGCAGGTGTACATGAAAGGTTCTAAACAGGGTCTATTTCACCATGCCAAGGAGGGTAGTGAATCTTTATACAAAATATTAGCAAGGGATTTGGTTCTCCAATTAAATGTAATTAAAATCTTACTAGGAGAAAACAAAGTACACTCCAGATACATTTCTTATGATAAAAACAGTAATTTTAAAAAGCAAATTAAAAAAGCCAACTAAGCCAATCAATAGAAGCAAAAGCTAGTTATCTGTAGAGTAATAATAAAATAGGTAATCTTTTAGCAAATATAAACAAGAAAAAAGGAAAAAATTAAATATTGAAAACAAAGACGATACAACCACAAATACAAGGAAGATATTTCTAAAATTATAAATCACCATGTATAATTTATATCAATAAATCTGAAAACTATAAAAATATAATTTACCAACATTGGTCTAAATGGAAGAAACATTTAAATAAACCAATAATGATGAAGAAAATGAAAAGAGTAGTCAAAAACTCTACCCCCTCTTCCAAAAGGCCAGTTCCAGAGATTCACTGTTTTACTTTTAACTTATCAAAAATTCACAATTATCAAAAATTATCAAAAATCCACAAGTTGGCAATGTATGTCTGTTGGGGAAGCTGTGGGAAACAAAGTGAAAGAGTAAAACACCAGAAGAGAATATTTACTATGTAGATAATAAAAAAATTTATACATTAAATAAAACAAATGGAAATTCACATTTAATAAATTATGAATAAACACATTTAAAAACACCTCCAATTTACAGATTTAAGAAGACAATCCCAAGCAACATACATACATGCTTGTTTTTTTGTTTTTTTGAGACGGAGTCTTGCTCTGTCGCCCAGGCTGGAGTGCAGTGGCATGATCTCTGCTCACTGCAACCTCCACCTCCCGAGTTCAAGCAATTCTTCTGCCTCGGCCTCCCGAGTAGCTGGGACTACAGGCGTGCACCCCCATGCCAGGATAATTTTTGTATTTTTAGTAGACACAGAGTTTTACCATATTGGTCAGGCTGGTCTCGAACTCCTGACCTCGTGATCTGCCCGCCTTGGCTTCCCAAAGTGCTGGGATTACAGGCATGAGCCACCGTGTCCGGCCAATACATACTTGTTAACAGCAAAACAGCAAAAAGCTAAAGACCAAAACAAACAACAAAAGAATCCCCAAAAAACAGTCAGAACAAAATGAATTGATAGACTGATAGGTGACTTTTCAACAGCAATACTGAAAGCCAAAGACAGAGGAATAAGAGCTTCAGCATGTTAAAACAATTGCCAACTTTTGTATTCAGCAAAAACATCGTTCAAGAATGGCTGCAAAATGAAGACATTTTCAGGTGAACAAAAACTGAGTGTTCATCATCAACAGATCTTCAATAAAAGCCATTCCAAAGGCTGTACTTTTTAAAGGACACAGGGTCTTGCTCTGTCACCCAGGAAGGAGTACAGTGGCATGATCATGGCTCACTGCAATATCAACCTCCTGGGCTCAAGCAATCCTCCCACCTCAGCCTCCCAAGTAGCTGGGACCACAGGTGTGTGCTACCATGCTCAGCTAATTTTTTTTTTTTAAAGATGGGGTCTCACTATGTTGCCCAGGCTGGTCTCAAACCTGGCTCAAGCAATCCTCCCAGCTCGACTTCCCAAAGTGCTAGGATCACAGGCACGAGCTCACGCACCCAACCAACTTTCTGAAATTATACAATGAAACGTGTCATCATGTGAAAGAGCTGCATAATTCAGTGAACCAATATTTTCCAAACGACCCATGTGTAGGTAAAAGAGCCCTTGAAAGTGCAAGGTAGGCCAATGGATTTTAATGTTAGAGCACGAGAAGTTCATTCATACAATTTCCAATTCTACACTGCAGCTAACATTTAACAAATTGTTAGGGGCTGGATGTTACAGTCCCAGTGCTTTGGGAGGCGAGGCAGGGGGATTGCTAGAGGCCAGCAGTTCAAGACTAGCTTGGGCAACACAGCAAGGCTGTCTCTACAAAAAAAAAAAAAAAAAATTAAAAATTAGCTGGGCCTGGTGGTGTGTGCCTGTAGTCCTAGTTACTCAGGAGGCTGAGGCAGGATTGTTTGAACCCAGGAGTTGGAGGCTGTAGTGAGCTATGAACACATCACTGCACTCTAGCCTGGGTGACAGAGCAAGACACTGTCCTAAAAAACAAAACAGAAACAAAAACACAAAACTGTTAGGTTTTGATGAGTATCAAAAAAGAACATAATCATCTGAAAAGATTAGTAAAATATTCGTCTCTTTTCTAACTACTCAGCTGAATGAGGCTGCATTTTCTTCATGCACTTCAACCAAAATAATACATGGCAACACAATGAATACAAAAGCAGATGAGACTCTAGTCATTAAAGGAGACATTCAGCATATTTGCAAAAATGTGCAAAAATCCCATTCTTGTCACTGATTTTGGGAGGATAAAATATGTTAAGATGTAATGGGTTATTATATTTAAAGGTACCAATAAATATACATTTCAAATTTATCAGTTTTAATATCTAATATGGTAATTATCAATTGATATAATCCAATAAACAAAAGATCTTTGGGATCTTCAACGGTCTTTTGAGACACAGTCTCACTCTGTCACCCAGGATGCAGAAGAGTGACACGACCTTGGCTCACTGCAACCTGCCTCCCAGGTTCAAGTGATTCTCTTGTCTCGGCCTCCCGAATAGATGGGACTACCCGCACCTGCCACTACGCCCGGCTAATTTTTGTATTTTTAGTAGAGATGGTGTTTCGCCATGTTGGCCAGGCTGGTCCCTAACTCCTGACCTCAAGTGATCCGCCTGCCTTGGCCTCCCAAAGTGCTGGGATTACAGGCGTGAGCCACCGTGCCTGGCACCCTCAATGGTTCTTAAAAAGTGTAAAGGGGTCCTGGGAATAAAGTTTCTAAATTGCTAAACTACAGGCACGTGCTTTAACATGAGAGCCTCTCAGAAACAATGTTTAACAAAAGTAACTCATAGAATACAGAATATGACTTTATTTAAATAAAGTTCAAAAACAGGTAAGAGTAAACAATGCTAGTTAAGGATATCTATATAGGTGATAAAACTGTTTAAAAAGGCAAGGGAATAATTAACGCAAAATTAATAATGGCCATGGTAATGGGGGGCAGGGAACGCATTCCTCCTGGGGTAGAAACACACAAAAGGTTTCTAAACTCACTAAAGTTTCTAAAGGTTTTATTAATTTTTGTTATGAAATATGCCATTAATATATACTGACAAAAAGCATATTTGTTACACAGATACGCTTTGTCAGTACATATTAATGACATTTCACAATAAAAAATTTTAAAGAAGAAAAAGGGAGATGTACATATTCTCCCAGAAGGAAAAACTCAAATGAATGTCTCTTCTCAAATTATAAATTCAACACCATCACAAACAATATCCCAAGATTTTCTATAGGACTTAAAAAGATAGTTCTAATTTCTTCTGGAAGAAAATATGCAAAAGAAAAACCCAAAGCTCTTTTTCAAAAGAAAGTACCAAAATATATTATAAAACTATGATAATTAAAATGCTATGGTAATAGTTACATGGGCGAAAGAAAAGAGAGCTCAGACCCAATAAAAACATCAGCAAATGATATGACCTGGCTAAAAAGATTTAACTTTTGTATTCACCAAGGAAGATGAAAATTAAAATAGAATGTTACTTTCAATTACTAGGTGGCTAAGATATTTTAAAAATACCATTATCATCCAGTGCTGGCTAGCATGGAGATAAAAACACATCTTTTGAGCGAGTGAACATAAAAAGGTACAATCATTTCAGGGAAATTTAGCAACATTATTATCCAGCACTCTCATAAGGAATCAATTCTACAGAAATACTATCATGACTACCTGAAGCACTGTTTATAACAGCAAGAGATGATCACTGCAGTATTGTCAGTTATAGGGATATCTTGAAAATAACTTGAATGTCTACCAATAGAAGAATGAGATTCACTTGATAAATACATGCCATATCGATCTATTTTTACTGAATAGATATTATACTGTATTTAACAAACACCATGTCTCAGTCAAGTTCTTAGGCACTTCACCGATTTTAACCCATTTTAACAACTATGTTTGGACCACAGGAGATGCTTATAATCTCCCTTTAAAGAAAATTAGTTACATTTGGGCAAACGTTCTGTATACACAAAATTTCAAATATACCGTCTTTGCCTTCCTTAACATAATTGTGGACCTTTTGTCACCCTTTTTCTGGCCTAGCTTAGTTATTTACTGATGTACAGTACTGGACATACTGCATAGAGCCACCCATTCCTATAAGGCAGTTTTTCAACAGAAGGGTATTCTTGCACCGTTAGGGGACACTGCTTTGCTATAAACCTCCTAGGCAGGATTACCGCCAGGCTCACCCCTAGTTTTATTCAGGGAACACTGTAGACTCTAGGATCGCGAATGCTATTCCAATAATACCATACACTTGTATGCCACATATTTAAGTTTTGGATACACTTTCATAAACTTTACTGTTCTGATTTTACCTTACAGGGAGAATAAGGAAGAGTCAGCGTGGTTTGTTTAAATTTACAGATTTCAAATAGACAAGAAGCGACTAAGAGAAACTTGAGAATTCCCAAAGTAATCTTCCTCAAAATTTCAGTCATCAACCCAGTTCTCCCACGAAACGCTGCTTGGCGCCGCCTTCAGACAAACTTCTGTGTTGCTCGCACCAAGTTATCCTAACGCTCATGCACGGCTTGCGTTTGCTGCTAAAATGACCCTCCCTTCGGAGAGACCTGTTTTACCCTAAAAAGAAAAGGTGGCGCATTGCCATTAAGTCTCGAGTAGCAGCAGGCTTCACACAGAACCCGCAGGAAATGATTTCCCAGCCGGTGCAAACCCGAAGACGGAAACTTCAGCCAAGAACTTATCATCATATCCCTGAGGACGCAGCTGTCCCCTGACAGGCGACGCAAACGAAACGCCTCAAAAAGGGGCAAGATGACACGGTTAGGATCTCCCTGCCGGCGACACCGAGCGCGGCCACAGGTTGTAGCGCAGGATAGAAGGTTGAGTCATCTAGAAGGCGCCGACCCCTCCCACCCGCTCACCCGGAGCGCGGCAAAAGGCGAGGAGAACGCGTCGACCCTCGCAGCCAAGCCCCGGCAGCTGCCCGAGCGCTCAGCCTCGGGTACCCGCCGTCCTCCTCGCAGGGTTCTCGGGCGCCCAGGCCGAGGAGGACTTACCCGTCCTTGGCGTGGCCGCCGCCCCCGAGGACCTGAGATCCCGGCTCGGCCTCCTTCCCATGCTTCTCCCGGCCGTGCTCTGCGTCCTCCCGGGCCCTCGCGACACCGGCGCACGTGGGAAGCACTAGTCGCCGGCTCCGCGCTCCCGCGGGGAGCCCCCTCAGGGGCACGCCGTCAGCCCCGGCCCCGGGGTCCTCGCCGCGGGCGCTGACAGGGACGCCGCGCCTGCCCGCGCTCTGTCTCCCGTCAGGGTCACAGGCAAGAGGCAACCCCGGGACGCCCGGCAGCCTGCGAGAACATGTCGACTTTCTCTCTGACCGGCGCTAGCAACCGGAAGCAAAACCTCGCGGCCAAAGGAAAAGAAAAGGGGAGGGGGGGGCAAAAAAAGAAAGTGAAAACTGAACTGAGGCGTCCCCCTCAGAGATGGGAACCAATCGCCGAGGAGAAACCAAGGCGCAGGCGCGGGCCGAGGTCAGCGTCCACGCGGCGCTCGCGTCTCCCCTCTGCGCAGGCGTAAGGCCACAGCTCGCTCCTGATTGGGCGGCCGATCCCGGCGAGCGCGTGGTGTCTCGCGTTGCCGACCTTTAACAGGATGCGGAAGATGCCGTTGGGAAGAGGCGGGAGAAGCTCTCTCGGCTGATCTATAGTGCTGTGGCTGTGGCCCACGTGGTCGCCTTCGAGCGCCTTCTCCTTTCTCAGCGTTTCCTTCCGCAGGTGTTGCTGCAAGAACAGTTTATTTGTCTGGCCCAAATGCGACATTTTCGAAATCTTGCCCTTGTTTTAATCCATATAGCAGGTGTGGCTGTTACCCCCAAGGAAAGCATCTCTAGAAATTTATAACACATGCACAGAGAGCTAAGATAACCATCAATAAAGTCAGGTTTATCCTTGCCCATGATAAATAGTCATGCAAACATCATTTAACTGTAGGGACACCTCATGAGAGAGATACCTCATTAGGCAATTTGGTCCTTGAGTGAACACCATAGAAACCTGGAAGCGTAACCTACTACATACTTACACCATAAGCCATAGCCCATTACTCCTGGCTACAAACCCATGCTATATGTTATTGTACTGAATACTGTAGACAATTATAACACAATGGTAAGTGTTTGTATAAGCATATCTAGACATAGAAAAGGTACAATAAAAATACAGTATAAAAGATAATGGTACACCTGTGTAAGGCATTCTCATGAATGGAGCTTGCAGTACTGGGAGTTGCTCTGGGTGAGTCTGTGAGTGAGCAATGAGAATGTGAAGGTCTGGGACATTACTGTACACTCTGGTAGACTTTATAAACACTGTACACCTAAGCTACACTGAATTTATTTTTAAAAATTTTTTCATAATTAACCTTAGCTTACTGTAACTTTTTAACTTTTTAAAACTTTTAAAAAACTTTTTAAGACTTTTGTAATAACACTTAGCTTAAAACAAACACATTGTACACAAATATTTTCTTTATATCCTTAATCTGTAAGTTTTTTTCTATTTTAAAAAATTTTTAATTTACTTTTTAAACTTTTTTGTTAAAAACTAAGACACAAACACACATTAACCTAGGCCTACACAGGGTCAGGATCATCGACATAATTGTCTTCACCTCCATTTTGTCCCATTGGAGGGCTGGAATTACAGTGGAGCCACTGCGCCTGGCCGTGTGTGCTGTACTTTTATATGACTGGCAGTGCAGTAGATTCATTTACACCAGCATCACCACAAACACATGAGTAATGTGTTGCTGTATGAAATTAAGATGGCTACAACATCACTAGGCAATAGTTAACACTTCAGCTCTATTATAATCATATAAGATCACTGTTGGATATGTGGTCTGTTGTTAACTGAAACATTAAGTGACATATGACTGTACCAATGAGAGAGATTAAGTGCTAATGAACATGTATCGTGAGTCAAGCACTGTGCTGGTAATACCAAGAGATTCAGTCATTGTGTTTACTGTAACCAGGTGCTGTAATAGACACTGGTTTTACAATCATGAACAAGCTAGATAAGGACCCTGCCTATAATGGAATTTATTCCAGAGGTGAGTGACAAACACAGGTAAATCACCACAACAACAAAATAGAATTTCAGATAACAATACATGGTGTGAAAACTCACTGGAAATGCTAGTGGATGGGACTGGGGGCTGGAGGCCAAGGACAGAAGTAGTGGAACTACAAGATCTTACTGAAATGGGCACATTTGAGGTCAAACTCTAAAGATAAAACTGATAGAACCAAAGCTTGGAATACATGGAGGAAGAGCTTTCCAGGCAAAGGAAAAGGAAGTGCAAAGGACTTGAGAAGTGAAATGAAACTTATTCAAGAACAGAAGAAGGCTGACTGTGGAAGTAGAGAGTGAAATATAACAACATTTTAATAGCGCACAAAATCGGAATGTACAACTCCATGATTTATCACAAGGCGAATATTCGTGAAACCAACACCCCCATCAAGAAATAGAACATTGCCAGTACCCCACCCCTCTTCCCTAGCCTAAGCACTATTCTGACTTCCATGGTACTCTCTTCATTGCTTTTAAAAGAAAGTTTGCCAACTAAATATGCACCCTGAAACTTTATCATTTAGTTTGCTTGTGGTTTGAACTGTATATAAAGTGACTAATTTTGTGCCTGCTTGTGAGACTCACTATGTTTTTGGGTGTACTTGTTCTTTCGTTTTCATTGCTGTATATGTAGGCGTGAATGTAACATATTTGCTTTACCCATTGTATTATTGATGGACATTTGGGCTGTGTCCAGTTCTTGGCTATTATAAATAATACTTTTGTGATCATTCTTATTTATATCTCTTGGTGTACATGGGCGCTCATTTCTGTTGGATGAAAACCTAGGATTGGGATTTTGGAATGCTAGACATGATAATTTGGATTTTTGTTTCTGCAAATATTTATGCCCTTATTCCCCACGGTTGGCCAAGTTTACTTCTCTACTTCATTGATGTTGGGCTTGGTCTAAGAGAGGTCTTTTGGCTGATAGAATATTAGCAGACATGACACAGCAGGATTCTTAAGTGTGCTCGTGCCGTTTGATTTGGCTCTTGTGCTCAGGTGATTCATATGTGGAGAAAATATCTCGCATAGCTGTTGTCTCTTCAGCCTGAGTCTCCAGAACAAACCTATGTGGAACAGATGTGACACCAACCCACAGTCCAACACACTTTGGATTAGCAGAGTCTTAGACATCCTGAAGATCAAGGGGTCTGAGAGTTAATGCTGTTATCATAAGCTAACGGAGTTTGGGGTGATTTATTATAGGGCATTATTGTGGCAATAACAAGGGCATATGTTCAACTTTAGCAGATAATTTCAAACTTTTTGCAAGCTGGTTTTACTGAGTTATACAGTTCCACAAAGATAATTCTAGTTCGTCTACATCCCTGCCAACACTTCTGAATTGTAGCCACTCTGCAGGGTGTGTCATGGTTTGAATTTGCGTAGTATACAATGTTGTTCTTTTTCAAGTATGTTTGGTTATTCTAAGTCTTTTTTTTTTTTTGAGACGGAATGTCACTCTTGTTGCCCAGCCTAGAGTGCAGTGGTACAATCTTGGCTCACTACAACCTCCGCCCCCCACCCCCAGCCCCGTTCAAGCAATTCTCCTGCCTCAGCTTCCCTAGTAACTGGAATTACAGGCGTCCGCCACTACGCCTGGCTAATTTTTTATATTTTTAGTAGAGATGGGGTTTCACCATTTTGGCCAGGCTGGTCTCAAACTCCTGACCTCAGGTGATCCACCCGCCTCCCAAACTGCTGGGATTACAGGCATGAGCCACTGCACCCGGCCCATCTATTCTAAGTCTTTTAAGTTTCTGTATACATTTTAGAACCAGCTTATTTTCTACCTCAAAAACAACCTGTTGGGATTTTGGTTGTGATTGTGTTGAATGTACATATCAATGTGGGAGAGAATTAATATCTTACTATTGTCAAATTCTACTTATTCAGGTCTTTAAAAATTTCCTTCAGCAATATTTATAGTTTTCAGTGTACAGCTCTTGAACATATTTTGTCATATTTATCTCTTTGTTTTTGATGTTATTCTTAATAGTACTAAAAATTTTTGCAATAATTTGTTGCTAGTATATAGAAATAAAATTGATTTTTCATATTAACTTTATATCTTGTAGCTTGCTAAAATCACTTATTATATCCAGTAGCTATTTGTTTGCACATGTGTGCATTCTTTATGCTTTTTTAGGACATTGTCTGCAAATAAAAATAGTTTTACTTCATTGTTTCTAATTCGTATTTCTTTTCTCCTTATTGCATTAAGGCCATTAATGTAATGTTCAATATAAGGAGTGAGATAAAATATCCTTGACTTAAAAAAAAAAAAAATCCTTGTCTTGTCTCTCATCTTAGTGCAAAAGCATTTAGTTTGTAACCATTAAGCATAATGTTAGCTTTGGTGTTTTGTACCCTTTTTTAGATTTATGAATTTCCCTTCTGTTCCTACTTTTTGGAAGTTTTTCTCATAAATGGGTGTTGAATTTGGTCAAATGCTTTTCTGCATCTATTGAGATGATTATATAGTTTTTCTTTTCTCATCTATTAATATGGTAAATTACATCAATTGATTTTTCAAATGTTAAATCAACAGTGAATTCCTGAGATAAACCCAATTTATTCTGGATTCATTATCCTTTTCATATATTATACTGGATATGAATTGCTGATATTTTGTTAAGGATTCTGGCATTTGTATTCATACGAGATATTGGTCTATGTTTCTGTTTTATTTTTCTTGTGAAGTCTTTAGTTTGGGTATGAAGGTAACTCTGGCCTCATCCAATGAGTTGGGAAGTTTTCTTTCCTCTCTTAATTTTCAAAATACTTTGATTTAAATTGGCAGTATTTCTTTCATAAATGTTTAATATAATTAATCAGTGAGACAATCAGGGCCTGTATTTTTTATAGCAAGGTTTTTAAGTGCAGGATGTTATTTATTTAGTAGATATAGACGTATAAAGACCTAATATCTATTTCAGAGAAAGAGAGTTCTACCAATGCCACTGTCGTACCAGAGTGATGGTGGGCATATTTAAAGTTGTGTCATCATGAGAAGCATGATCAGAAGCTTAACACTATGTGTGTGGGGAAATATTACACAGAGTTGAGTCTATTTATTATCTAAACTCTAGTTGCCAATCAAGAATTATGAGGCATGCAAAGAAATGGGAAAGTATAACCCATACAATGAGAAAAAAACAAGCAGCAGAAACTGTCCAGAAGAGTGACCAGATGTCAGATCTAACAGAAAGGATTTCAAAGCAACCATTGTCCATGACTGTATTCCCAACACTTAGTGTGACTCAGAGAATGGAAATCCATGTGCTGAATACACAGACTCCCTCCTTCTGGGCTTTCCATATCTGCAGAATGAGAAAGTTGGAGGGGAAAACTCCAATTCCTGACAATCCTACTCTTATTCTCCACTTTATACAATTTTAATAACTAAGATGGAAATAAAAGTTCAAGAGAACGACAAGACTGCTTGACACAAAATAATATGGAGCTATCCTCTGTCCTGTCCTCTACCTGATTCCTCCTTGGAGACAAGCACTTCCAAATCTTTTAGCTGTTTCTTCTGCTATTTACTCACTTATTTTTTCCTGCCACTCTTGACTTCTCAATTTCCTTCTTCTTATTACTATATTAAATAGAGATGGGGGTCTCACTATGTTGCCCAAGCTGGTCTCGAGCTACTGGACTCAAGCAATCCTCTTGCCTTAGCCTCCCAAAGTGTTGGGATTACAGGCATGAGCTACTGTCTCCAGCTGACTTCTCAGTTTTAGATAAAATCTTCCTAAAATGGCTAATGAGGACAGAGCTATTTCAGGCAACACCCTGCAACTGTACATTTGCTTTCCTCCATGCTTTCTATATAGTCACGTCATCATTTTTTATTGTGTGTTTACAGCTAAGCCATAAAAAACGTTTGTACAAATTTTGTTTTTCTTGAAATTAGCAACTGCATCATTTTTAATCTCTGTATCTATCAAAAATATAACCCCAAGTTCTTCAACAACATACACATACACATGCGTTATATTAGGAGTATGAGGGAGAGAAAATGTGTGTGTATAAAAATGGGGGAAGAGTAAAAGGGGTTAAATCATCTGTAATAATAAGTAAGAAACCAAGAATGTCTCTGTTTTAAGAGTATCCCATTGCCTAATTTATAAAACTTAGCAATACTGCGGGACTTCCTCCAAAAAATGCCATAAGAAAAATATAAACAAAGTTCTGTGTTTAGAAATTTTTTTAAAAAATAAGCGCTATGGATGTGGAGAGAAGTGCGGGATGAAATCTGCTGCCCTCAGGCTGTTCTCAGCCAGGGCCTGAGTGTGGTGGAGGACGAGTTTGGGCCATTCCTGCCCAGAGCAGGGCTTCTCTCATGGAGAATCTTCATGCTGAGGCACACATCTCCCAGCTGAGACTTTCCTAGAGCTCCATGGTGGTCTGAGACTCTCCCTACCCAATTCTTCCTCCCTGTTTCGATGCACAAGTGTCGGGCCTGCACCACAATCTAAGACTCTCCCCGCCTACTCTTGCTTCTTCCCGGTTTATTCTTTACAGACATTTCCCCCAATAAATCGCCTGTGTGTCTGCTTTTCAGAGACCAGGAACTGATACAAGTAAATACTAAGAGTGGTCCAAGAAAAGAGAAGGCCAGCTGGGGTTTTGGAATTGGGTCACTCACGGTCCTGATGGCAAAAAGGGGCTGATTCCAAGAGGGATGTGAGGTATAGGACAGATCTTGGTAACAAGTGGTGGCCTGAATGGTGACGATTTCACCAGAGTTAACCCAGGAGAAGTGATGACTATGCAGGTGTGAGCTCATAATAAGAGAGGTGGTCACAGAGCTGAGGTACTAGAGGCAGGCGGTCTCCAGGGGCAGGCAGGATCTAAGGTAACAGAGGCAGGCGGAGTCTGATAGAAGCTGGAGCTCACAATTACTCTAATGGCTGGCAGAGGTGGAAAGGCAGCCCACGGGGCCTGGCCCTTAGAGAGGGCAGATAGGACACAGTATTCCAAAATAAATAGGCAGCTAGTGAGGGTTCTACATAATATCTGCAACTAGGAGAAGGCCATGAAGGAGGTGAGGGAAGCTGGAGGTGGAGATGGAGCAGAAGTGGCCCCAATTCCTATCACTTCCACGGGGAGACATCCATTCCCAAACTCCCAAGTTCTGCCAGGGTGGAGATCCTGGTCTGTCTCCAAAAAAGGTGTCTCACATGTGCCAGAAAAAAAAAAAAAAAAGAAAAAATTAAATAAACAATCCTAAAATGTGTCCTCTTCTCAGGAGACTCAGTACCTGCCCTTCAAATCCCAAGCTAAAGCTGCTGCCAGGGCACTTAGACTCTTGCGTCCAGGCAGTAGCAAGCGCGAACAGCTGTGACTTTCTTGACAGTAGTGATTGCTGCCGATGGGTAGGAGGAGGTAGAGCTGTCTTTGCACATGGGAAGGAACACTTGTACAATCCAGGGGTGCACTTGGGGGCCTCTTGGTACTCCCTTGTCCCATTGTAACTGTTGATGACACAGACAGCAATTCCAGCCTTAGAAATCTATGACGATTATGAGTTCAGGCCCCTCGAGTGTCAAGGTTTGAGTCATGTTACAAGGTGAGCCACGAAGACTTATTGAGGTGATAGCTGAGAGGGATAGGAAAATTTAAAATATGGTGGAGGAGGAAGAGGATGAATGCCCATTGAAGCCCTGAGACTAACTGCAGAGACAGATCCTATTTGTACCACTGACCTTCTTTTTCTAAGTTCCCCAATGAGAGGCTTTTGGGAATCATAGAGAAACTGCTCCCCTAAATATGTACGGAGAAATAGATTTATCTGGTGGAAGAAGGTAGACTGTGGTAGTGATGGAAGTGATCTTTCTAAAGAGAAACTGCTCTGGGAGCAGAGTTGACTCAGATTCCAACTTCCACTCCACTGGAGCCAGCATGCCTCTCACACTTCCTCCAGGATGTTCCCAGACAGTGGCTGAGCACAGCAGGGATACGAGTGCTGGTCCAAGCCTGCCTGAACCCTCCAATGGGCAACCTTTGCTCAGGCACTCTCCATCAGCCTGGCAAAGCTACGCTCAGACCTGAGCTGTGATCTGAGACTCCTTATATTCAGACCTTCCTTATTGCTCTTCCTTCACAGATACCAGGCTTTTATCTCCATCTGTGCATTCTCCCACAATACCCCTGTACCTCCCCGTTTATTCTTCATGGAATTTTCCCTAATAAATCTATTGCACATCTAGCCCATCTTGGTGTCTGCTTCTTGGAGTACTGAAACTGACACACTGCCCAATAAGCCTTTGGGGAGCACTCCTAACCCTGGCTTATTTCATTGTTTGCTTCACAGAGAACATAACAGCACTCTTGTAATCTTACTAAAAATGCAAATGCTGGGCCCCACACCTGAAGTTTATTTTTATTTTTTTATTTTATTTATTTATTTATTTATTTATTTTGAGACAGAGTCTCACTCCATTGCCCAGGCTGGAGTGTAGTGGCATGATCTTGGCTCACTGCAACCTCTGCCTCCCAGGTTCAAGCAATTCTCCTGCCTCAGCCTCCCAAGTAGCTGGGACTACAGGCACCCGTCATCATGCCTGGATAATTTTTATATTTTTAGTAGAGACAGGGTTTCACCATGTTGGCCAGGCTGGTCTTCAACTCCTGACCTTAACTGATTTGCCTGCCTTGGCCTCCCAAAGTGCTGGGATTACAGGCGTGAGCCACTGCACCTGGCCTTGAAGTTCTTTTTAACTAGGTAAGGGTGGGGGCCCAGGAACTGGTTTTTCTTATTGGTGTCTCAGGTACCTGTGTTGCAGTTAAAATTAGATGATAGACACTATTTAACTTTCAACATTAATTACTCTAACACTATCAAACTAATATAAGAGTACTGAAATTAATCTTTATACTTAAAAGAAAACAAAAGAAGAAATTCCAGCCAAAAGGCACATGCTTACCCAAAGGGATCTATGGATTCAATGCAATCTGTGCCAAAATACTGATGACATTCTTCATAGAAATGGAATTAAAAACCCTAAAATTTATATGGAACCACAAAAGTTCACAAATAGCCAATACTATCTTGATCAAAAAGAACAAAGCTAAGGCCAGGCTGATGCCTGTAATCCCAGCACTTTGACCGGCCAAGGCAGGTGAATTGCTTGAGTCCAGAAGTTTGAGACCTGCCTGGGTGACATGGTGAAATCCCATGTCTACAAAAAATAGAAAAATTAAGCTGGCATGGTGGTACTTGCCTGTAGTCCCAGCTACTCAGGAGGCTGAGGTGGGAGGATTGCTTGGGCATGGGAGGACCTCTTGAGACAGTGAGGTGGAGGTTGCAGTGAGCCAAGATCACATCACTGTACTCCAGCCTGGGTGACAGAGCAAGACCATGTCTCAAAAAAACAAAACAAAACAGGCCGGGTGCAGTGGCTCACGCCTGTAGTCCCAGCACTTTGGGAGGCTGAGGCAGACAGATCACGAAGTTAGTAGATCAAGATCATCCTGGCCAACATAGTGAAACCCCGTCTCTACTAAAAATACAAAAATTAGCTAGGCGTGCTGGTGTGCACCTGCAGTTCTAGCTACTCAGGAGGCTGAGGCAGGAGAATCACTTGAACCCGGGAGGCAGAGGTTGCAGTGAGCTGAGATCGTGCCACTGCACTCCAGCCTGGTCAAAAAAAAAAAAGAAATGATAAATGTTTGAGGTGATAAATATGTTAATTACCCTAATTTTGTTATTACTCATTGTATGCATGTATCAAACAATCATACCATACCCCATAAATATAGATAATTATTGTGTCAATTTAAAATAAAACCTAAAAAGGTCATGTGCTGTAATATTACAAGAAAGAGCAAAACTTTTAAGAGCTAAGGATGAACTGAAAACATCGATGGAATGTATAAAGAGTGGAATTAATGCCATAAAGCAGGGGTTGTCACACTATGCCCCTAGGCCAAATCTGGCTTGCTGCCTGTTTTTATGAGTGTGTTTTTTTTTGTTGTTTTTTTTTGTTTTTTTTTTTTTGAGACGGAGTCTTGCTCTGTTGCCCAGGCTGGAGTGCAGTGACGTGATCTCGGCTCACTGCAAGCTCCGCCTCCTGGGTTCATGCCACTCTCCTGCCTCAGCCTCCCAAGTTTTTATGAGGTTTTATTGGAACTCAGTCATACACATGGATCATGTATTATGTATGGCTTAGTAAACATAAGGAGGCTCTGTAGCCAGACCACTTGGATTCCAATTCCAATTATGCCACTCACTGGTTGGGTGCTCTTGGGCAGGTAATTGAGCCTCTCTGTGCTTAAGTATTGTTATCTGCAAAATGGAGATAGTAACAGGACCTACCTCATAGGGTTAATATGAGGATCAAATGTGATCATGTATATACCATAATTTCTTAGCACACGGCCTGAGAGGTGTTAAAAGAGTTTAAAAAATGTTATTTTAATGGATCGGTTTGATCATCCCTAGACCAACTCATCAAATTTATTATCACAAAAAGAAGGAAAGCCAGACATCATAGGCTTCCAGATTTAATGCAATAGGAAGTTTACAATCTATGAAGTCTTCTTACCAAAAAACCTGGATCTAATTAAGCATCTAGACTATAGATCCACCTTCCAGTGTACAGAAAATATGGGGAACAAAGAACACATTACATGACACCACAAGGATGCAATCAGCAAAATCTAGAATTTCTTTAAAAAATACATCACAAGTTTGGCACAGTGGTGCGTGCCTGTAGTCTGTTACTCAGGAGGCTGAGACAGGAGGTGATATGGTTTGGATTTGTGTCCCCGCCCAAATTTCATGTCGAATTGTAATCCCCAGTGTTGGAGGAGGAGGGGCCTGGTAGGAGGTGATTGGATCATGGGGGCAGATTTCCCTCTTGCTGTTCTCATGATAGTGAGTTCTCACGAGATCTGATTGTTTAAAAGTGTGTAGCACCTCCCCCCTTCTTTCTCTTCCCTGCTTCCCCTTTACCTTCTGCCATGATTATAAGTTTCCTAAGGCCTCCCACCCATGATTCCTGTACAGCCTGCAGAACTGTGAGCCAATAAACCTCTTTTGTTTATATATTACCCAGTCTCAGGTATTTTTTTTTTTTTTTTTTTTTTTGAGATGGAGTCTCGCTCTGTCACCCGTGCTGGAATGCAGTGGTGCGATCTCGGCTCACTGCAAGCTCCGCCTCCTGGGTTCGCGCCATTCTCCTGCCTCAGCCTCCCGAGTAGCTGGGACTAAAGGCACCCGCCACCACGACTGGCTAATTTTTTTTTTTTTTGTATTTTTAGTAGAGACGGGGTTTCACCGTGTTAGCCAGGATGGTCTTGATCACCTGACCTCGTGATCTGCCCGCCTCGGCCTCCCAAAGTGCTGGGATTACAGGCATGAGCCATTGTGCCCGGTCCAGTCTCAGGTATTTCTTTATAGCAGTGAGAAAACAGACCTAATACAACAGGATTGCTTGAGCCCAGGAGTTCAAGGCTGTAGTGCGGTAGGATAGTGCTTATGAATAGCCACTAAGCTCCAGTCTGGGCAACATCGGGAGACCCTTTCTGCAAAAAAAAAAAAAAAAAAAAAAGGGTGGAGACTGTCAGATTCCAAGTATAGGTGAGGTAGAAGGGATGTGCTGTAAATATAAAAAACACAGGATGGAAGCAAAAGAATGAAAAAATCCATACATGCAAACACTAATTGTAAGAAAGCTGAAGTGGCCATATTTACATCAGACAATGTAGACTTTCTAGCAAAAATATTACCAGAGACAAAGAGGGACATTTAGTAATGATCAAAGGGTCAATTTATCAAGAAGATACAGTATTAATAGTGTATGAATTTAGTAAAAAAGCTTCAATAAACATAAGGAAAAATGTGACAGAACTGAAAAAGAAAAACACAAATTCAGATTCATAGCTGGAAACTGGCCTCAGTCTCTCAGGAAATTATAGAAGAATATAGAAAATCAGAAGGGTAGAGAAGACTTGAGTAATGTTGTCAAACAATTTGCCCTGACTAAAATTTATAGACAGTTCACCTGACTGCCAAATATATGTTCTATTAACGTGTATAGGGAACATTCAGTAAGACAGACCATATGTTGCACTATAATATAAATCTTAATAAATTTGAAAGGATTGAAATACTATAGAGTATATTATGTATAGATTCTGTATTAAATTAGAACTCAATGACAAGATGATATCTGGAAAATTTCCAAATATTTGGAAATTAGAACACACATGTCTATATAAGCCACAGATCCAAGACGAGGTCCTAAAAAATGTTAGAAAATGTTTTGTACTGAATGAAAACGAAATAATAGCATTGAACTTGTGGGATGCAGCTAAAGCAGTGATTAGAGGGAAATTTATGCCTTTGTCCGCTTTATCAATGTCCAGCCTCATTGGCATGACTAACTAGCAGGAAAGCTGATGTTCTTCACCATGGAGCCAAACACACACCTGAGACTTTGAGAAGCTGAAAATAGGGAGCCAGTGACAGCCAATGGCTGCTTATATTAGAAAAGAGAAAAACATTTGAAATGAGTTATATGTTGCCTTGAAAATCCAAGGAAGCCTGTTTGGTGCCGTGTTTCTTTCTTAGTGGCTGGAGGGGTCAGATGCAGCCCCTTCCCTTTACTTTGGGAGGGGTATCTTGACATGCCCCAGATCACTCGAAATTTGAATTTCAGTCCTACCCTCTGGCATGCATGCGTCTTACTGAAATGCTGACAGTAGACACTAATTCCTGCTCATCAGATCCAATCAGCTTGGTATGATTAAAACACTTGATGGGAATGATAGCCTGGTGAATGGAGAGGCAGCCAAGATTTCTGCAGATCAGATTATGACATAAAATCGGAAGGTTGATAAAGTTCTGAGGTGAGATAGCGACGGTGAATTGCTGCCCCAGCCAGCTGGAAGCAAACTGTTCCTCATGGTCTTTACTAACCACGTGTAACCATGTAGCCAGAGAAAGCATTCATCAGACCAACAGCTGAATACCAGCAATGAAACCGTTTCTGAAACAGCAGCTTCACCTCTGATGAAGTTTATAATAATCCACTGTCATTCTCCCAGAAACCGCCTGTCTTCTGCACAGGCAAAATTATGTAATTTGAATGGAAATGGGGTGGGTGGGAGCAGTGGGAGTCACCATCCTGCATCTTTCATGTTGTTTGTTTGTTTGTTTTTCGTTTTTTTTTTTTTTTTTTTTGAGACAGAGTCTTGCTCTGTTGCCAGGCTGGAGTGCAGTGGCGTGATCTCGGCTCACTGCAACCTCTACCTCCTGGGTTCAAGCGATTGTCCTGCCTCAGCCTCCCAAGTAGCTGGGACTACAGGCTTGCGGCACCACACCCAGCTAATTTTTGTAGTTTTAGTAGAGACGGGGTTTTACCATGCTGGCAAGGATGGTCCTGATCTCTTGACCTCGTGATCCATCTGCCTCAGCCTCCCAAAGTGCTGGGATTACAGGCACGGTGGTTTATGTTCTTAATGGTAGCACTAAACTCTGCAATTCCTCCAGCAATGTGAAATGGCTTTTTCCTATTTTGGTAGATAGAGGCAGTTTCAGTGCCTTCTGCTTGGCTCAGAGAATCCATGTAGGGACTCTGCCAGTTTCTAGTATATATATTCAAATGATGCATTCTGGAACTGAAGAAATAACTCAGGATTCAAGAACCCACTGGCTTATCTGAGATGAACCTATGCCCAAACTCGACTGATCATTTTTTCTATCAACTCCTATTCTGTCTGATAGACATAGTGGTATTTTAGCTCTCCAGGAATTAGTGTCAGTTCAGAGCCATTGACCCGCAATTGCTGAGTAGTCTTGTTATTTCCCTTTCTTCAGTGCATAGTCAATATACCTAGTAAATATCCATGAGATTCTTTGGGAAGGTCAGGAGGACGAGTTACAGTGCAAACTCTGTGGCTCAGAGTTCAGGTGCACCTGGACCCTCTTTCATTCAAGGAACTCTGGGTCTGTGAACTGACTTAACTGTAGGAATTGGTTGGGAGGCTGAAACTCCCTATTAAAATGATTTTTTCTTTACTGCTCTTCACTAGACCTAGAGCTTTCCTGCCTGTAAAAATCAAGTAAGGCTTCAGTAGGCTGCCACGTGTTTCAGCTCTAGGGACGCTGTCATTGACTAATCATTGCCCAAGATCTCTGAGGACAGACCATCTTGATGACTGTGCCAGTTTTGCTGCCCACGACGGCAGCTGGTCCCACATTGGCTTTGGCAATTAAGTGCCACCACTCAGTCATCAGATTCTATCATTCCCAGTGAATTCAGGGCATAAAGCTTAATGACAGCATCTTCCCCACCATCATTACCGGCCTAGACTCCCCAAGGATTAAGAAGCCCCCGCCCCCGCTCCCCCACCGTCCCGACAAATGGACTTCTCAGTCTTGTGAGGGGGTTTTCTTCAGATTCTGAGAGCCAGAGTTAGGCGATGGGTGGACAGGTTTTACACGAAACATCTACTCTAGCCTTCTAAGCCTTTAGGAGACATTTTTCCAAAGTTCACTGAGAAAGTTCTGGCATTTCACCTGTAGAAACATGCCTAGTCATTTGAACAAGCAAACTGACTTTAGAATTGCAATGTAGTAAACCTGATTAAAAATTTTGGCCTGATCCAACATTATTTTCCTTCCACTCTAATCCAGTATCCCTTTGATCCATTCCTATATAAGTTCTACAGATTTCTGCCAAGGTCACTTGGCAAAAATCTTGCAACTTTTATGCTGTGTGTTGTGCCTTGTTAGGCCTCAAACCCCTCTGAACCTTACCTTTCAGGGCCGGGCAGGTCGAGTCTGGGTTACAGGTCTAGAAGCAGTGACAGGTGAGGTGGGGGGTAGATCCTGAGGAGGATCCACAGCTCTTTGCAAATCAGCTTCCACTGGTGAGGCCATCATAGATTCATCAGGCAAGATTAACCTTCTGAGTAAGCACAGGTGGATTCCTTCTACTGGCCAAAGAAGGCTCAGCAGAATTCAGGGGTTTAAGGTCTTCAGCTTCATGAAAATCTGCCCATTTGCTCCCATTCCATTTTTCAGCATCCCACTCCTTTCCAATTAGTTCTCTACCTTTACCATGAGAGACTCTGTAGAGTTGAGAATGGAATCTGCATTGTTTCAGTCACCTGCAAGCTTATACTTTGAGCTTAGCTTTCAGAAATCTTGGCTGTGTGGCTACGAGAGATAAGGGTTTCTTGCAGGGTGGCCATATAAGATTTCTGGTCCCTGGCCTGGTCTTTGAGCTGGAGAAAACCCTAAACTGATGACTTTGTTTTCCTTAAATCCAATCAGATCAGGATTTCTTGTGCCAGCCAAGATGGTGTCAGCCCATTACAGTCTCTGTCTGCCACTGCTACAAATAAAAACAGACAAGCTACCAAAAACAACTTCCTAAGGGCTTTTTTTTTTTTAATTTTTTTTAGAGATGGGGTCTCACTTTGTTGTCCAGGCTGGTCTCAAACTCCTGGGTTTAAGCGATTTTCACAAGTAGCTGGGATTATAGGTGTGTGCCACTGCACCCAGCAACTTCCTAAGGCCTCTGAAAAATTAACAATGGCAAGAAGATTGGAGAGAGGAACCAAAACTTGAAGAACCTTATATATTTTTCAATACTCTTATATTTAGGAAAAGAATCAGTCAATATAAATTGTAAATGAAATGCTTCCTCACAGCCTTTGGAGGATGGGTTATACCAGTGATTGCCAAACTTGCAGCAATGGTTAAAAAAAAAAAAAAAAATTATAGGGCTGCCTCCCCTGTCTCTCCCTGGAGCCCAGAATCTCCAGGAGAAACCCAGAAATATACGTGTTTAACAAAACCTTGATTTCTCGAGTTAGTAAGTTTAGGAAAAATGGCTTATGCAAGCAAATAGAATTGGATTTCCTGCAAATTTAGTCCTCACCCAAGCTATTTATTTTGGACTCAAAAGAAGAGTATCTTATGACCTAGGAGACTCTAAAAATGTGGTATGAAGACTGTCTTTATTAGAAAAACCAGGGGTTAACACATCTCATTTAACAATGTGTGGGGGGTCCCTAACTACACCACTTTCCAAATAGTGGTCTTATCAGATTTTAAAATGCTAATACAAAAGTTATGATCTTCTAAAATGACATTTACTTCCAACATGGTGAAACCCCATCTTTACTAAAAATATTTTAAAAACCAGCTGGGTGTGGTGGTGGGCGCCTGTAATCCCAGCTACTCTGGAGGCTGAGGCCAGAGAATTGCTTGAACCCAGGAGACGGAGGTTGCAGTGAGACAACACGGTGCCACTGCACTCTAGCCTCGGTGACAGAGTGAGACTCCGTCTCAAAAAACAACAACGAAAAAAACCCACATGTAGTAGTTAGTTTAAAAATCACAGACCTTAGGCTAGGTAATCAGCAAATATTTGCTAAATGAGTAATAGAAACTTTATCAATATCATAGAGGTTCTTACAATAGATTCAAAAGGTAATTGGAACCAACATGCAATAAAAAGAGATTAACACAAAAATAGATAAGTGGATTACTATTTAATGAATATTTTTGGAAAAACTCGATTTCAGTTTAGAAAAGAATGAACTGAGCTCCTATATTTTCATTCTATACATTGCAGTGAATTCCAGATGGGACTCAAAGACTTAGCAACAACAACAGAACAGAACAGAATAATATATATTTTCTGGCTCTTGCTGGGAAATACATTCTAAATATTGAAGAAAAAGGAAATACTTTCAGGGAATGCATTTCTGAATATATATGTAAACTTTGAAAAGCTTTTTCTGTAATGAAATCTTTTAATATTTTGGTCAAGCAACAGAATGGAGGAAAAACAAATAATAAGCAAATACTTGCTTATGAATATGTTTAGGAAACACTTGGATAACACACATACACATATGAATATACACACATATATATTTCATATATATATATATATATGTTCTACATGATCATACTAAAATTTAGATGACACTTTGTCCAGGAAGAAATATTGAAGAAAATGCAATCATACAAACACGACATTGCCACAGGGGAAAACATAACATCCATGGTAGATATAATGATACAAAAATCTGTTACATTTAGTAAAAAGTGCAGAAAACCGGCAAGAAAAATGGAGCCTGATTTTGGTAGAAAGTGGCAAAAAGGCTCTAAATGCCCAGTGCAAATGGCTTGCAATTGCATTCCCAGGCCTGGGGCTCCACATTTCCAGGGGCTCTGCTTTCCAAAAGACATGGTTCAATGTCTCCTAGGTATAGTGCCTTCGGTCTGGACTGAAGATGGAGACCTGGGTCATCCCAGAAGCTTTGTAGTGTGAGAGATCAAACTGGCTGCTCTGCCAGTCCTCACTTATTTCCAGACTGGATGATTCTTGATATTTTTACTTTTGAGCCCAAACTAACTTCTGCATGGAGGTTCAGTACAGGTCAGGTGAGTGACGAATCTCCTGACAGGGCTACAGTGAACTTTCACAAGGTTAAACCTTCTAAACTTGGGAAGCTGCTTTGTAAAAATAAATCAATAAAATAAAAATCCCTTACTCAATTGTTGACTGGGTATTATTTGGGAAACAGGAAACAGGTTTTTCATTTCTGCTAGGTTGTGCCCCACCTTCCATTTGCTTAGCGGCTTAGGGGAACATTGGATTAAAAACCACCCGTAAAGAAAAGGCATTAAAAAATTGATTTGAACGATTTGAAATTATTATCTTGAAAGATCAAAGAAACAGTGATTATGAACACCGGCTCTGGTGGGAAGCGGTTCTTGAAAGTTAAAGCATGGGGGATCTCGAGTACTCTGGAGCATCATCAGCATAAGTACAATGCAAGTGAACTCTGGAAGCCAGACGCATGCTTTGCACGTGGACACACAGACACATGCTTGCACAGGACACCTTTGCAATACATACATGTTTACACATAGACACATGTTTTGCACACGCTTGCACAGGACACGGTTGCACAGGATGCATGTTTTGTACAGGACACATGTTTTGCACATGGAAACACATATCCATGCTTTGCAAAGGGACACAGGGAAGCATGCTTACAATGGATACATGTTTACACACGGACGCATGTTTTGCACAGGACATATGCACGGGATGCATGTTTTGCACACGGACACACACGTTTGCATAGGCCAAGTGCACAGGACACGTTTTGCACCAGACGCATTCTGTGCACGGGACGCACGGTTTGCAGATGCAAGCACACACACTCCTCGGCGCGACGGGCGAAGCGGGGTGGCAGCGACAGCGGAGTCGCAGCGACAGCGGAGTCGGGACGCAGGGACAGCTTCTCCGGGAACCTCGCCAAGGCGGCGGGAACTACAACTCCCGGCTCGGTCGCCTCGGGACGACGCGCGGCCCAGCGCAGACTGGCCCCGCCCAGCGGCCCCGCGTGGCCCGGCCCAGGTCCCGGCGCCCAGAGTCGCCGCGCGGCCGCCGGTGAGCCGCATGGAGCCCCGGGCGGCGGACGGCTGCTTCCTGGGCGACGTGGGTACGTGCGGGCGCCGCGGAGGTCAGGGCGAGGCAGCCCCGCCGGCTCGTGGGGCCGGCCGCGTATCCGATGGCCTGCGCCGGGGAGGTGGTGGCGCGCCCTGCGCTGGCTCCGTGGGCGGGGGCGTTTGGCGGGGTGGGCCGCGGTGAGAGCAGGGTCCCAGTGGTGCCGTGCATCCCAGACGGGCTCTCATGTCTGGTGCCTTGTCCCAGGCCAGCGCACTGCGGGGCTGCAGTCCGTGGGGCTCGCCAGGTGTGGGGTTTCGCAGCCGCAAACCCACCGAGCGCCGCGCGCCCTGCGGAAGGTGCGGGGCGCGTGCGGAGCCGTTGCCCAGTGGCGGGGGAGAGCCTGGGAAACGCCCACGGTGCTCCCTCTCGGGGCAGCCAGGCGCGAGCCCACGATAAGAGCTAACCCCCCCCTCCACTGGCGCGGGTGAGGCCGTGGCGCAGTGTCCGAGCATCCTGCAGAGGCGTCCGCGTGACCCCTTGTCCGCTCCAGTGAAAGTGGCCTTGGGGCACCGCGGCACACTCCGAAAAGTGCGATCCCAGTTCTACACGCAGCCTACTTTACCATCCGAGCAGCCCAAGAATGAAATGGATTTGAGGGAAGGACACTCTTTGGGGAAGCAAATTTTTTTGCTGCCTATGAAGCAATAATGTGGTCACTGAAATGAACGACGGAAGCACTATGAAAGCCTAAAAAGAAAAAAAAATCTAAGGCATATTCATCCCGGTAAAAACAGTAGTGCACGTAAGAGGGAAAAGTCTTAAGGGTAAATTTAGCTGAAGAGGAAGTTGCAGTCATAGCAAGGCAAAGATATTTTAATTGACTTTGCAAAATAACCACCTTTGACATGATCAAAGGTATCTAATAAGCATGTGTTTTTACTTGGCATTCCAGTCCAGGCAAGCACAAGACTTTGACCCTGACACTGTGATCTGCATTTGATTAGCTTAATTGAGTAAGCAGTGAATAGCTAACGGCGGAAGCTTATTTAAACACATATTTTAATATTTCTGTTCATGGCATCACTTCTGAGCATGTCTTCTGCATCGTTTGTTATGGAATGCATCTGTAGAAGAAAGGCACATTTTAAACTAATGAATCTGCAACTTTTGAGGTTCACTGGTATTTTTGATATTGTCATTTTTTATTTAATATATTTCTCCCCAAATAAGTTCTGCTGATATTTTTTATTCCCAGTGTAATGAATAAGCTGAATGTGTTGGATCCAAAACAATACTGCCATTCCAGCAGCACCAGAGGTGAACCATAGGAGGTTTAGACAGTTTTAACATTCTGACCTCAAATTCTGGATGTGTGGTGTACCCCGACCAAAACATTTAGGTTTTGGGCTGTTGCGCAGTCTCTCATGCCTGTAATGCCAGCACTTTGGGAGGCCGAGGCAGGTGGATCACTTGAGGTCAGGAGTTCGAGACCAGCCTGGCCAACATGGCGAAACCCCGTCTCTACTAAAAATACAAAAATTAGCCGAGCATTGTGGCGGGTGCCTGTAGTTCCAGCTACTCAGGAGACTGAGGCAGGAGAATCACTCGAACCTGGGAGGCAGAGGTTGCAGTGAACCGAGATTGGGCGATTGCACTCCAGCCTGGGCGACAGGAGCGAAACTTTGTCTCAAAATAAATAAATAAAAATACAAAAATTAGCCAAGCATAGTGGCGGGCGCCTGTAATCTCAGCTACTTGGGAGGCTGAGGCAGGAGAATCACTTGAACCTGGGAGGCAGAGGTTGTAGTGAGCCGAGATCACGCCATTGCACTCTAGCCTGGGTAACAGAGTGAGACTCCGTCTCAAAAATAAATAAATAAAATAAAAAAATAAATAAATAAATTCTGCATTCCCTATGGACGTCCTTCTGCGGGAGATGAACTTCTAACTTACTGGCTGCTCCCCCACTCCCCTGTATGTTCCCCCCAGGGTCCTCCAGTAGAATTGCTTTTGTTTAAATCAGATTTCAGTGTTGACATTATTGTGACTATGTGAATATTGCAGCTGAGCCACTTGCTATGTGGGGACTATGTTTCTGTTTTCGTGTAACGTCTTGCTTTTCTTGGACATGGCGAGTGTTCTTTTTGTTTACCTGTGGTAGGTTCGATGTTCTCCATGCCTAATCCCTAATTTATCCCCAGACAGTGTTCTTAGGCCCTTCAGGTAAGCAACGAGTCCTGTGTTCTTTCTCTCCTGGTTCAGTGTTTGGAGACGTGTCCCCTGCAGCCTTGGGTTTTCCAGCTCTGCCTGCTGCTGCTCTGGGAAGCCGGGGTGGGGGTGGGGCAGGGGGTGTCTTCCTGTTGTTTATAGGGATTTGCGCATCCCTTTGCGTTCAGTGCCCTCCCAGGGGTGGTTCAGATTCCCTGCTCTTTGCTGGTCCCCACCCCGGGTGCCAAGCCCGCCTTCTCTATCCTGGTTAGCCACTGCACCAGCCTGCTCTCCAGCTCCCCCGATGGTCTGGAAATCACTCCCCAGCCTGTTTGTTTTCTACTTGTTTATATGGATTTATGTCTCCCCACCCAGGTACTCTCAGTTGAGTGAGATCTTTGCGGAGGGGCAGAGAAGATCCTCCGTGTTTAATCAGAAACACAGCTCTATCGCTCTTGATTTCAGTGTCAGGGCGGGGAGAGGGAGAATCCACTAGGGTAGCAGTCCAGGGCATTTCTAAAGGGTAGAGAGTTACTTGGAGTGGGAGGCTATTTTATCCTAAAGTAGGAGTTCAAAGAGGGCCTGTTGACACACCAGAAAAGCTTATTTAGGGCCAATGGAAGTATCAAAGGAAATTAGCAAGTTACAAAGGCTTAGGAAGCATGTTTGTGGGCAAAACAGTACCTCTATCCTCCTTCTCGACACAGCAGCCCTGGGAGACATTGCCTGCTATCCTAAGGAAACTGAGGCTTAGGTGATTTAGGGTGAAAAGTGTCCCTCAGGTCCCTTAACTGAGACGGGGAAGATGCGGGATCAGAGCTCAGGGGTCCTGAGTCGGGGCCTGAGCTCCCACAGTGCCTTGAGGGTGGGATTGGAATTGGGGGACCCTCCCAATGCTCCCTGGGCCATAGCCTTTTGGGGTGGACCGGGGGGCAAGGGAGGAGTCGGGGTAGCAGATAATTGGGTGAGTGATGAGGGAGTCGGGGAGGAGACGTTGAAGGATAATGCAGCAAATCCAGTGTGGTTTTAGCGCCATGCCGTTGGAAGGAAGTGCCTGTCATTCACCAAGCTCTCCTGACACCTTCGGTCCTTTCTCCCAGTTCCTTTACTCCTTAGCCCACCTATTTTCACCTCTTTTCTCCTTGTCTTCTGCTTTCATTTATTCTTTCCTTTTCTTTTCTCCACTCTCACTGAGTTTTGACCATTTTGTCCCTCTAAAAAGGTAAATACTGGCATTTTTGCTTCATTGAACACATCTTAAAATCAGTCTGCTGTTTGACCTCAAGTTTACTGACAAACTATATTTTGGGGATTCATAATGAAAACATTTAAAAAGACATGGTTGAAAAATATCACTGTAGCAACAAAACACTGAGCCCAGACTTGTAAGTGGGAGTTTCTACATAGAAAAATAAAGATCAATATTTTTTTTCCTTGGGTTTCAAGGACACTAAAACTGAAATTTAGGCTGCGCTATTAAAATTTGGTGATAGTGGTAAGTGCCATGTGTTATGCACCCTCTTTGTTCTGGGATTGTCACGTAGACTGTCTTTAGTTGTCACCATGAGATCCTTCATTTATCTTTTCCTCTGTGGTCTCTTTGTCTTTGTGGATTTAGCCCCCACTTTTATTCCCTTACTATCACTTCCGTGTGGTTTGGACAGCAGGCAGAGATGAATGGATGCTACATTTGGCTTTTTCTGGGAGTGTTAATCATCTAGGATCTCATCTCATCTCTTCTCTTCTCTTCTTGACAGAGTCTCACTCTGTCGCCCAAGCTGGAGTGCAGTGGCACGATCTCAGCTCACTGCAGTCTCCACTTCCTGGTTCAAGCGATTCTCCTGTCTCAGCCTCCTGAGTAGCTGGGATTATTACTGGGATTACAGGCACGTGCCACCACACCAGCTAATTTTTCTATTTTTAGTAGAGATGGGGTTTCGCCGTGTTGGCCAGGCTGATCTCGAACTCCTGACCTCAGGTGATCCGCTTGCCTCAGCCTCCAGGAGTGCTGGGATTACAGGCGTGAGCCACCTCACCCGGCCCATCGTCCAGCATTTCTAAGGCCTTTTCACTTCTAACAGTCAGCACATGTTCATGAATCCTTAGCTTTCTGGGACCCTGGGGGGCTATGTCACTCAGGACTCTTGACTTTTTCCTGAGAGCTGAGGATGAGCCCATTGATAGCAGCATCAGAAAACCCTCCCTGGGGGCTTCCGGTGCCTGCCTTGGTTCTTCCAGGGTGGGTTCCCCAAGTGTGTGCTCGCCCGCCCCAGCACGGCTTTATGGGTGGGTCAGGGTGGAGGGCCCGCCCTCACTGTTTCAAGAATGCTTACTGGGGTTTTGCAGGGAGGGCTTCTTACAGAGGCTGCGGGTTGTTTTTGACGCAGAAACGACATTTCTGCAGCCAGGACCCCAGACTCCCCTTGGTGATTTACTCTGAACAAAATTTCTGACTCCAGCAACATTTAAGAGTGCATTGTGGGCTGGGCGCAGGGCTCATGCCTGTAATCCCAGCACTTAGGGAGGCCGAGGTGGGAGGATCACTTGAACCCAGGAGTTTGAGACCAGCCTGGGCAACATGATGAAACCCTGTGCCTACAGAAAATACAAAAATTATCCAGTGTGGTGGTGGTGCATGGGCCTGTAGTCCCAGCTACTTGGGAGGCTGAGGTGAGAGGATCACTTGAACCTAGGAGGTTGAGGCTGCAGTGAGCCCTGATCACACCACTGCACTTCAGCTTGGGTGACAGCGAGACTCTGTTTCAAAAATAAATAAATAAATAAATAAATAAATAATAAGAAAACAAAATAGGAAAAAAGGTGCATCTTGGGTATTTGACCTGGATTCAAAGCCAGCATGCTACTGGATCAGCTTTGTCTGGAAGGTGTCCCTGGTGGCATTTGAGAATGCTCTTTGTTGGAGTCGGCCCTGACCCTGGAGAGGCCCCAGGCTCGGTGGGGCGGGGTTGGGGGCAAGTGGTTCCGCTGCATTTACGGTTGCAGTCCCTGTGAGGCCCGCCAGTGTGGTGCAGGCAGGGCAGTGTGGAGGATGGGCTCTGGAGGTGCCCAGCTCTGCAGTGTGCAGGGGCCAGCAGGCCAGCCGCCTCCTAGACACAGGCTCTCTAGGGGGTGGCCAGGCCTGGGCACAGAGCTGCCACTTGGGCCCAATGAGTGGGGCTCTGGCTCTGGGATGACTGAGGAGATACTGGCAAACTAGCTGCCTGGGGGAAAATTAAAGAAAAAGAAACAAAAATAAAAGTCTGCTTTGCTGTTTTCCCTGGTCTAAATACTCACACCCTGGCTGGTTTCAAGCTGCTGGTGGTCTCCGGCCAGCAGAACCTGGCTGTGCAGCCAGCCAGCTGGCGAGATGGCCCGGCACACTGCTGGGTGGCTTACAAGGCAGGGAGGGATGGAGGGCCTCTGGTCTCAGGGCCCAGGAACTGAGCAGAAAAATTGGGCAGAGACTCAGTCAGTCACCCGACGTAGATAAGGATCGAGTTACTGGAGCTGGAATGCAAGATTGGGGGGCTTGCTATGGAACAAAGATGAGATGGTAGAACCCGCACCTGCCCTCCCCACAGGACTGGTAGGGTAATAATGACAGCAATGATCCTGGAGCCATTACAGTGCCTGTTACTCAGAACATTTGCAGGTGGCCAGGCACGATTTTCTTCAGTATTCACAGCACGCATTTGAGGAGAGAGGAGGCCGAGGTTTGGAGAGGGTAAGCTGTGAGACGGGCTTTGAACTCACGAGCGGGGCTGTTCCTGCAGCTTGCCCCTGTAGAGTCTGCTCCCTGAGGGTAGGCTGACTTTGAGCCACTTTACCTGTTCAGCCAGGGCTTCCTAGTCTCAAAGGACAGGTCAGTCCTGGGGCAGGGCACAGCCTCAGATGGGAGGGTGTCGGGGCCCCAGCAAAGGGGCAAGAGAGGGGAAGAGGAGCTGGGGTCCAGAAAGGTCCACACCTGGCACACGGTCTTAGTCAGTAAGGTCATATCGTGGGTGGAAGAGTGGAGAGAATGTTCTGAAGCATGTGTCATTCCTTCTCAAGGTGATGTCTGCCATAGTCTGCAGTAGATACATAGATGACGTCTGTGAAACTCTAGTTTTCAGGGCAAAGGCTTTTGCCTGGCTGTTCATGAGCTCGGGCCTGCAGGCGGCAGGTAAACAGGAGGGGCCGTGTGTGTATCACCGTGACCCTGACCTGAAGCAGAGGAGGAAGTGGGTAGAATCCAGCCATCAGGACTGGACCATGAGTCACCAGGGCTGCAGCCTTGGATCTTTTTGCAACACAAGTTCTTCATTTAATGGATGCACGAGCCCCCGCCTGGCCAGAGTGTGCGAGCGTCATGTTAAGTCTCAGGCCACTGTCCTGGGCTGGAAAGTGGAGCAGGGGACAGAACCCAGTGGCAGGGGTCCGAGTTCAGTCTGGCAGGGGAAGATGCGTCTGGGGAGTGCTTATTCATTCAGATACCTGCACGTGCAGCCTGTGCGGAGAGGCCGGCTAGCTGTGGTACTATCCCCAAGGTGACAGGGGACGACCTTAGGGAAGGCCCAGGGAAGGAAGAATGCTGGTCAGCTGGTGGTGTGGCGATAGCGTGGAGATGGCGTGTGGGGGTGGGCTGCATGCTCGGGAGGCTTCCTGAAGGAGCAGGGGTTCCTTCAGTCGAGGAATTTCAGCCGGAAGCGAGGTGGGGAGTGGGGCTGAGAAGGGCTTTCCAGGCAGGGAAGGAACAGCATACGCAAAGCGTGGGACTTGCAGCCACTGGACACTGTGAGTCGGTAGAGTTTGGTGTCACTGGACGTGGCTATGTGCATGGCGGGGAGCCTGGGGACAGGGCCTGTGACTGCATGGTGGTGGGCCTTGTACCTTGCCTGGATTCTAACCTGGGGGAGGGAGCCCTTGTGAGCAGGCCCTGTCAGACTGGCTTGTCAATCATCTGCATTAGGGAGGGGGCAACGGGAGATCTATTATGTGGCAGCGGTGGGTGGGATTTAGGGGCAGAACGTGAGTCCCGGAAGGAACTTGCCAGGACAGCGTGGAGTTTCGGGTTTCCAAGGCGGTGCTCTGCCAAGGGAGAGGGTGCAGGGATTGGGGAGGGGGGCGTCTTGCCACCACAGGGAGCCCGGCACAGGGGCTGGAAGCAGCCTGCAATCCATCCTGGCCAGTCCATTCACTAACAGACAGCATTTCCTGCGCTCACTCCTCATCCATTTAAGGTCCGTGACCACAAGCTGTCGTTCCCGATTCTTTTCATCTGGGACATTTACCCTGCCATTGCAGGGCTGAGTCACATTGCTCTGTGGTGGTGGGTGCTGGGGGCTGATTTTTATGCAGGGAATAGGTCTCTTCGCCCCCTGGAAGGGCTGTCGGTGGTTTGGGGGTGTCAGGAAAGGTGACGAGGTGCACCCCAGGCACCTGCTGTCCTCTGGCCTTCTATCCCTCCCTTCCCCAGTGTAAATCTCCTGTGAGGACAGCCTGCGGGTGACAGTCCCCCCATGCTCTAGATCCTCCAGCTTCTGGTTACTTAAAATTTTTTTTCTTCTATTTTTAATTGTAGTAAAGAGCACAGAAGTTACCACCTTAGCCATTTCAAGTGTCCATTTCAGTAGGGTTGAGTACATTTACATTTTTGTGTAACAGATCTCTAGAACTTCTTCATCCTGTAAAACTGAAATTCTGTCCCCATGAAACACTAACTCCCTGTTTCCCCTCCCCCCAGCCCCTGGCAACTACCTTTCTACTTTCCATCTCCATGAATTTGACTGCTCGAGGGACCTCACATAAGTGGAATCATACAGTATTTGGCTTTTCAGAAATGGCTTATTTGGTTTTTTTTTTTTTTTTTCAGACAGAGTCACCCAGGCCGTAGTACAATGGCATGATTTCGGCTCACTGCAATCTCCACCTCCCGGGTTCAAGTGATTCTCCTGCCTTAGCCTCCTGAGTAGCTGGTATTACAGGCATGGGCCACCATGCCCGGCTAATTTTTGTAATTTTAGTAGAGATGGGGTTTCACCATATTGCCTGCCTCGGCCTCCCAAAGTGCTGGGATTAGAGGTGTGACCCAGTGCACCTGGCCAGAAATGGCGTATTTATTTATTTATTTTTGAGACAGAGTCTGGCTCTGTCACCCAGGCTGGAGTGTCGTGGTGCGATCTCAGCTCACTGCAACCTCTGTCTCCTGGGTTCATGCGATTCTCGTGCCTCAGCCTCTGAGTAGCTGGCACTACTGACGCACCATGGATTACAGCCACCATGCCTGGCTAATTTTTGTATTCTTAGTAGAGACGGGGTTTCCCCATGTTGGCCGTGCTGGTCTTGAACTCCTAACCTCAAGTGATCTGCCCGCCTCGGCCTCCCAAAGTGCTGGGATTACAGGTGTGAGCCAGCGTGCCTGGCCTAGAAATGGCTTGTTTGACTCAGCATAATGTCCTTAAGGTTCATCCATGTTGTAGCATGGGACAAGATTTCCTTCATTCCCAACGCTGAATAATATTCCACTGGACACTTGGATTGTTGAGAATAATGCTGCTATGAATGTGGGTGTACAAATGAATCTCTCTTCAAGACCCTGCTTTCCATTCTTCTGGAGATATGCCCAGCAGTGGAGTTGCTGGATCATATGATATCCTGTGTTTCATTTTTTAGGAACTGCCATACAGTCTTCCACAGTGGCTGGACCATTTTATATTCCCATCATCAATGCACAAGAGTACCACTTTCTCCACATTCTTGCCAACACGTATTTGGTTTTTTTGATAATCCTAACAGGTGTGAGGTAGTATTTCATTGTGGTTTTGATTTGCATTTCTTTAACGATTAGTGACATTGAATACCTTTTTTTTTAATGTTTGTGGCCGTGTGTATCCTGTTTAGAGAAATGTCTGTTCAACTCGTTTGCCCATTTTTAAACCTGGTTATTTGTTTTTTTTGTTTTTGAGTTGCAGGAGTTCTTTATATATTCTGGACTAACCCCTTATCAGATATATGACTTGCAAATATTTTCTCCCATTCTGTGGGTTGCCATTTCACTCTGATTGTGCCCTTTGATGCATGGAAGTTTCTTTTTTCTTTTTTTCTCATCATGTCTGCTGCTAATTTTTGCCCTTAATTGCTGCTGGTAAGACTACAGCAGCTGATGTGATTCACTAGAAGTAAGTTGCATTTCCTTTGTAGACTGGTGATACAGAGAAATAAAATTAGATTTTCTTTTAAAAATTTTATGTCTAGTTGTAACTGAACCCAGATTTGGCTGCTTACTGCCCAAAAGCCAAACACGAAAGACAAGAGTTGGTGGCAGGTTTATTTGGAGAGCCAGCAAACCAGGAACATGGTAGACAAGTGTCTAAAGTGCCATCTAAGTCAGTACAGGTTTTGGGTTCTTAATTATGTTAAGGGCAGTGGGAAAAAGAGGCTGTTGGGATCAAGAGGTAACCAAGGACCAGTGACATCTGGGCACCAGTGAGGATCCTAGGAGGTTGGGAACATCTTTGTCCTTGATCAGGTCGCAGTGCTCCTATAAATCTTTAACAAAACATAACTAGTTGTTTACATGCTTTCCTTTTAATCCCAGAGTTAATTTCAAAACCACACGATTGCTCTTTTTGCATATTATCTCAATGCTCTAAAATTATCCTAGCCTCTGTGTAAGAATGGATAATGTCCCCTCAAACAAAAATGTTAGTTCTTTTGCTGTTTCACTGCTACAGACTTTTTTTTTTTTCTTGAGACGGAGTCTTGCTCGGTTGCCCAGGCTGGAATGCAATGGCGCGATCTCGGCTCACTGCAACCTCCGCCTCCTGGGTTCAAGCGATTCTGCTGCCTCAGCCTCCCGAGTAGCTGGGATTACAGTCACGTGCCACCGCGCCTAGCCCAGATGCACTTTGTAAAAGTAAGATCTGGGGAAGATCCAGGTGATAGGAAGGTTTTTCAGGGACATGTCAGAATAGTAAGAGGAAACTGTTGATTGAGAAGAGGGTGTGATGTGATCTTGTCTGCTTGAAGATGGAGAGTTGACAATAAGGATATGTCATCAGCTTTCATCCAGCACTGTTGTCATTTATGACATTTTAAAGTGTCTGGAAGACTCCTCTGTGTCTGAGATGGGTGCTGAGAAAACAGGTGCGTGGTTTCTGCATCTGGGGAGTTTACGGTCTGTACCAGTTAGCAAGCTTTTGTCTGCACCTGGTTTAGACAATAAAGAAACATGACTAAGCCCGGCCATTGGCTTGGCTCCAGGCACCTGATGGTCCTTGACTCGTCCTCCAGGTTCCAGCCCTTTCCCGGCTTTGCCATTCTTGTAGGTCCTGTCTTCAGGCAGGTAGCCAGATGGCTCAGCAGGTCCAAGTTCACATCCAGGCAGTATCCAGAGAAGGATGGGAGACAGCCTTCCCCTGGAGCTCCTTCTTGGGAGTGAGCAGAGTGTGGAAGCTTGGAGGCCTCTTCGCAGACTCTCCCTCACCTCTGCTTAGCTAGAGTTGTGTTGGATGCTGTATGGGAAATAGGACCGCTATGACTGACTGAGACAAAAAAAAAAGGAAAAAAGAAAACCCAGTTAACATCATCCTTAAAGGTGAATGACTAAATGCTCTCCCCCGAGACTAGAAACAAGACAAGGATGTTGGCTGTCACCCCTTTTGTTCCACATTGCACTGCAAGTCCTAGCCAGAGCAATTCAACAAGAAAAAGAAATAAAAGGGCTGGGCGTGGTGGCTTACACCTGTAATCCCAGCACTTTGAGAGGCTGAGGCGGGTGAATCACCTGAGTTCAGGAGTTTGAGACCATCCTGGCCAGTATGGTGAAACCCCATCTCTACTGAAAATAGAAAAATTAGCTGGGTGTGATAGTGTGTGCCTGTAATCCCAGCTACTTGGGAGGCTGAGGCAGGAGAATTGCTTGAACCCGGGAGGCAGAGGTTGCAGTGAGCTGAGATCACACCATTGCACTCCAGCCTGGGTGACAGAGTGAGACTCCGTCTCATAAATAAATAAATAAATAAATGGCATCCACATTAGACAGGAAGAAGTTAAACGATCTTTGTTTGCAGATGACATGACCTTGTATATAGACAAGCCTGAGGAAGCCACTAAAGCGGAATAATTAAAACATGGATTCTCAAGGCACTCGAGTGCAGGAGACACTGTAAATGCAGGGGTCTGAGCGTGTGTGCGTGAGCATTGTGGGAAGTGTTTCCCAGAGAAGTTGTTTTACCTGGGCCCACCTGGAGGATGTAAACGTTTCACCAGGAAATTGCAGAGTGGACAATTGGCAGGGGGGCAAAGGTGGGCGTGTCAGCAGAGAAGGATGTGGAACTGCAGGGGAGTGGTGAGCACCTGTGCCTGCAGAACGGGTGTATGCAGGGGCAGGGGTGGGAGGTGGACCGTGGAGGTGAGCGGGGTCCACAGGACGGAGCCCCTTGTAGGCCTTGCCCAGGAGCTTGGACTCCAGCCTTCAGGCAGTGGGGGTGGCTCAGGGATCTTTGTAGAAGTGCTGGGACAATTGCATGATCACGGATGGTGCCTTGGTGGCATCAGCGGCCCTGGAGTCTTACGTGTGCTCATTTGTCCTGGATGGAAGTGGCAGGGTCTTAGCGTGAGGTCTCCTTCCTTTCCAGGTTCCTGGGTAGAGCGGACCCCTGTGCACGAGGCAGCCCAGCGGGGTGAGAGCCTGCAGCTGCAACAGCTGATCGAGAGTGGCGCCTGCGTGAACCAGGTCACCGTGGACTCCATCACGCCCCTGCACGCGGCCAGTCTGCAGGGCCAGGCGCGGTGCGTGCAGCTGCTGCTGGCGGCTGGGGCCCAGGTGAGAGGCACTGTGGGGCAGACCCCCAGACTGGCTGCAGCTGCCAGAATGGAGAAGGTTGACTTGGGAGAACTTGGGAAAGATGGGAGGGTGGGGGCTGCACCGTGTCCACTGCAGAGAGGTACCAGGAAGCCCATGGCTGAGAAGTGCTCGTGACCTAGGAGGTCACGGTGGTGGAGGACAGGGCAGCCTGAGCAAATTGATGGTGGAGTGCCAGCCCTGTGGTGGGCAGGAGCCAGCAGGCTGGCCGCAGCCTAGATACAGGCTCTCTCAGGGGCGGCCAGGCCTGGGTGCAGAGCTGCCACTTGGGCCCAAAGAGCAGGCTTCCGGCTTTAGGATAACTCAGTGGGATGCTGGCCAGCCAGCTCTCTGAAAAAAGGAACAAAAACAAAACTGTGTTGCTGCTTTCCCTGGTGTAAATGTTCCCACCCTAGCTAGTATTAAGCCACTGGGGGTTTCTGGTCAGCAGAATTCCTGGCACATTGGCAGCCAGCTCTCCCGAGCTGGCAAACACTGGCCCTGCACACCCCTGGCCAATGTATAAGGGACACAGGGACCTGGTCTCAGAGTTCAAGGGGTGGGGAAGAAGAGAAGACGGTGTACTGTTATACTCTTCCCAAAAGCTTGGAATGGAACCCATTTCAGTGTGTACCCAAATAGAATTTGAATTTGGACAAATGCTAAATAAAATTTGCCAATTTGGGGAGTTGCCTTTTTCCTGGCCTCTGACTTTCTCACTAGGGGAGGCATGGTAAGCTGTCTCAGGCATTCCTTCCATTGAGGTTAGAGTTTTGTGTGAGTGTGTGTGTGTGTGTGTGTGTGTGTTTTGTTTTTTTTTTTGAGACAAGGTCTTACTCTGTCACCTAGGCTGGAGTGCAGTGGCATGATCATAGCTCACTGTAACCTCGTCCTTCTTGACTCAAGTGATCCTTCCACCTCAGCCTCCCGGGTAGCTGGGACTATAGGTGCATGCCACCACACCCAGCTAATTTTTGTATTTTTTGCAGAGACAGGGTTTTGCCACGTTGCCCAGGCTGGTCTCGAACTCCTGAGCTCAAGTGACTCTCCCTCCTCGCCTTCCAAAGTGCTGGGGTTACAGGTGTGAGCCACTGTGCCTAGCTGAGGTTAGAGTTTTTAAAACTCATTTTTAAAGCCTGCCTTTCCCAGCTTGCACCCTAGGGTTCCCCTGTCCTGCTCTGTGCTTAGGAGGTGTTTGGGGCGGGGGTGGCGAGGGGGCTGCTGAGCTTATCCTGCCTTGAGAGAGAAGAATCCTGAACGAGATGACTTCTCTACTCAGGAGGCCGTCGGTGCTCCCCAGCCACGTGCTATCTCTTTCAGTGTCCTTGCCTAGCACACAATAGCAAAGCAAATCGGTGCTTCTAAGAAGCATCTTAGCAAAGATGAACCTGCACCGGGATGGGAAAGCGGGTTGTGTGGCATTTCTCTGCCCTTTGACACTTGTTTCTTCCTCTCATGAGGTGGATGCTCGCAACATCGACGGCAGCACCCCGCTCTGCGATGCCTGTGCCTCGGGCAGCATCGAGTGTGTGAAGCTCTTGCTGTCCTACGGGGCCAAGGTCAACCCTCCCCTGTACACAGCGTCCCCCCTGCACGAGGCCTGCATGAGCGGTGAGTTGGCAGACGGCTGGGCTGGCCCAGCTGGGCTCTGGAAGTTTCCTCCTTCCTGGGATTAAAGGGACTTAGGAAAGGAAGCAGAGTAGACAGAATTGGGAGCCCTTGGCTGGTGAAGGAGTTCTGAGTCTGTTTCTGGCTCTTGGTGGCTCAGCTGCTGAGATTTAAGCTTTCCCTCCTCGAGGTCTTTGTCCAGGGCTGGGGCGGGTGACTCTATGGTAGGATTCTGTGTCCAAGCCAGGGTCCCTCGGGCCTCTCCACGTTAGCAGCAGGGCCTGGGGGACTCTGCAGAGGCTCACCTGGGCTTTGCTATAGTTTGCTCTGCAGGCCCCTGATTGAGATGGGAGATGACAGAGAAACGTGTCCCAACAGCCTGGGCCGGGAGGCTGTGCGTGGTGCTCTCAAAACAGTGCTGGTCCTGCAGGCTCAGGGAGCAGATGGGACTTCAGCTGCCCCCCAAGGACGGGCAGATTGCAGATGCTGGGAAGACAAAAGAGCACCCCGAGCATGGGGAACATTCCTTGTCCTATCTTACTGCATCAGAAGCTCCCAGTGGAGGAGAGAGGACTGGAATTTAGGGTGAGACCAGCTGGTAGGAAGATGTTTAAATGACAGACTAAGGAGTTTGGATTCTACTCTTTCGAGCAGAGGTTGCAAACTGTGGCTTATATCTTGACCGGCCAGCATGGCCTTTGTCTTTGGATGCACATCTGGGGTGCAGGGTATGGGGTATGTACCTTTCCACGGTGCTGGCAGGGCCACGGCTGCATGTGGCTCACCCCTGATTCCTGCTCGTAGGTCTTTCCACGTCTGCAGGCCATGGGGCAGCTCCAGGGAGCTCTTGAAGGTTTCTGAGCAGATGTCGACGGTCAGGAAAACAGAATTTGGGGAAGGTTCATTTAGGCCCCTCCATGTGCAGATACACGGAGATGGCAGTGGTGGTTGGGGTCTCCTGGAAGCAGGGGGATGAGTTGGGGACCATTGCTGGGATCAAGGTGCCCAGTGCTCAGAGTAGGCGGGTGGAGTGGGATGGGTTCATTTAGTAGGTTTGGGGAAGGAATCCATAGGATTTGGTATGAAGGGGAGGCTCAAGAGGTCAGAAATGAGTCAGGTTTGAGTCGGGAGCAAGGACCCCAGGAAAGGGAGAGGGTTCTAAAGTAGGAGACACCGGCTGGCGGCCAGCACATGGCTCTGGGGCTGGGGCTGGGGCTGGGTGTGAGGCTGGTGGGGAAAATCAGGGAGCTGCCAACAGTGAAGAGGTAACTGAGTGAAGGGAAAGGTTGGAGCCTAGACGGAATGTGCAGGGGCGGGAGGATGGGGGGCCTGGAACTGTGCTCCAAATCCGCGTTACAGACCCAGGAAGAGGGGCCACTTCAGAGACAGGAGAGGCCGGGTGCTGTGGCTCATGCCCTTGGTAATCCCAGCACTTTGGGAGGCTGAGGTGGGCGGATCACCTGAGGTCAGGAGTTTGAGACTAGCCTGGCCAACATGGTGAAACCCCGTCTCTACTAAAAATACAAAAAAATTAGTCGGGCGTGGTGGTGCACGCCTGTAATTCCAGCTATTTGGGAGGCTGAGGTGGGTGAATTGCTTTAACCCGGGAGATGGAGCTTGTAGTGAGCTGAGATCGCACCACTGCATTCCATCCTGGGCAACAGAATGAGACTTTGTCTGAAAAAATAAAAAAATAAAAAAAAAAAAGAGGCAGGAGAGGCGGCTGCTGTGGGGCACAGGAGGATAACCTGCCTTAGAAAGTCTGGGGGGTTTCCTGGGAGGCTGGGCTCAGTGCCGACGGCCGCAGGTAGACACAGCGCAGCGGGGCAGCGGGAGAGTTTTCCCTGACCCATTCTAGGTGGTGCCCCGTGTCTTCTGTTCTCACAGCAAGAGGCCGGCCAGGCCCGTTTCTCCCACTGCCTTGAGCCCTCGCCTCCTCAGCGGGGCGCAGAGCCCTGTCCTGGCTTCCTGAGGGCCGTGGGGTCGTGAACTCCTCCCTAGGTTGGGACGCAGGCCTGCTTGGCTTCTCCGCCCTGCACCAGGGATGGAGGCTGCTGCAGCTGCCGCATCTGTGTGCTTGTTGTCTCCAGTGTCCGTATTCAAGGACATTGTCCCCCCTTTTCCATTTATCTTAAGGGAGTTCCGAATGTGTGAGGCTTCTTATTGACGTCGGGGCCAATCTGGAAGCACACGATTGCCATTTTGGGACCCCCCTGCACGTTGCCTGTGCCCGGGAGCACCTGGACTGTGTCAAAGTGCTGCTCAATGCAGGTGAGTGGGTGTTTACCTGCGTGGGTGTTTAGCTGCGTGAGTGTTTACCTGCGTGGGTGTTTGCCTAAGTGGGAGTTTGCCTGCGTGGGTGTTTACCTGAGTGGGTGTTTGTCTGAGTGGGTGTTTGCCTGAGTGGGTGTTTACCTGCGTGGGTGTTTACCTGCGTGGGTGTTTACCCGAGTGGGTGTTTGCCCGAGTGGATGTTTGCCTGCGTGGGTGTTTACCGGAGTGGTTGTTTGCCCGCGTAGGTGTTTGCCTGCGTGGGTGTTTGCCCGAGTGGGTGTTTGCCGCGTGGGTGTTTACCTGAGTGGGTGTTTGCCTGAGTGGGTGTTTACCTGAGCGGCTGTTTACCTGAGTGGGTGTTTACCTGCAGAGTGAGTATTTACGGATTTATCTGAGAAGTTTGCCTGAATGGGTATATACTTGCAAGGCTGTTCACCTGAGCAGGTGTTTACTTGCACGGGTGTTTACCTGAACAGGTATTTACTGTGCCTAGCAGACAGCTGGGTAGAGGAGTCAGAGGGACCAGGGTTGGAGGCTGGCTCTCTTACTTGCCAGCTGAGACCTCGGGCCTCAGTTTACATATCTGTAACACTGGAAGAATCTATGCTGCAGGTCGCTGGGAGAACTGGGGATGTTTCCCCGGTGCCTGGTGTGTCCTAGTAGGTACTCAACAGATGCCAGTGATTATTTCTAGAGATCACAGGCCACTGTCCCCACAGCTGCCTGGTGAGGTTGCTGCCTGAATCCAAGAGAGAAGGGGATGTAATGGGAAGTGGAGTCGGCAGCGTTTAGGAGAATATGGAGCATTTGGAATCCAGGCCATTGTCGGGTGTTCGAAAAGACTCAGGATCGAGAGAGATTCCCAAAGAGGGAAAAAAAAATCAAAACCAAAAAGACCAGCCAATCGAGGATTAGGCTCAGGACCTGTGTATACCAAAAGTTTTAGCCAAAGTGACTGTTGGTACAGGGTTTTTCATCAACCCAACTTAAATGTTTTGTTGAGGGAAAATTTTAGTTTCATCGTCTTATCCAAATTCGGGGTGTGGTGTAGGATAAAAACAAAACTGTTTAGGATGGCTGGGCACTGTGGCTCACAGCTATAGTCTCAGCACTTTGGGAGGCTGAGGCGGGAGGATTGCTTGAGCCCGGGAGTTTGAGCCAGCCTGGGAAACATAGCAAGACCCCTTCTCTTAACAACAAGAACAAACCTGTTCAGGAACAGGAAGATCATGAATTCCGTCTGATGACAGCCATTTGAGGTTAGTTATATATAGTTTTTTATTGGAGAATCTTATTCACTTTCATGTGCCACTTTTAAGTCTTTTTAGTGGAAAAGATTCATTTTGTGTAGGAATAGTTGTTGGGGTACTTTTAATTTTTTATACACGGTCTTAAAAGTATCTCCATTGGAAGCAGGCCTAAGCATTTCCAGCCGAGCTGCTCCTCTGGCAGCTGGATCCGTTTCTATGAACACAGGGCAGTGCATTCATATCAAGCCTTTATGAGCTCAGTACACATGAGTTCCATTTTTACTTTAGTTCTGTTTGGTGTGGTTGTAGGGAAAGGGATCAACTTAGTGTTTAAAGCAAACATCCTTTCTGTATCAGTTAGGACCTCATGTCAGTTGGACGCCTTTGTGAGTAACAGGAAGCCACTTCCACTGGTAAACAATGGTGGGCATTTCTAGTTCAGGTGACTTCAGGGCTGAGATGCAGAGCACGTTTAGGGGCGGCTGGACCGGAGGTTCTGTGGTGTCACCCAGGCCTCAGTTTCTTTGAACGTTGCGATTCTGCTTTCCTCAGTGTTGGCTTCATCCTAAGCCTCCGGCTTCCCTGAGCAAGGTCACGGGGCTGCAGTGGCTTCAGGCCTACACGCCAGACCTTTCCTGTTTTAAGCCTTCTGGAGACTCTTTCAGAGGAGTGGAAAATCCCTTTTCACACACCCCTCCCCAGTCCCTTTGCCCAAACTTTGCCAAATTCTGATGGGCTGAAGCCTGGGTCATTAGAACCAATTACTGTGGTCACGGGAGAGGGATTGGACCAGGCGGGACCTACATTGGAGCTGAAGTCAGGTCTGCTCCTGCCCCCACCACATTACCAGGTGGCAGCACAGTCCGGGGTGGGGGCTGGAAAGGAAGGGGCAGCTGTGATGCCCACCGTCGCCCTAAAGCGGGGTTCCCACAGCTCTCCCCAGGAGTTTGCATGCCCCTGGGGAGTTAGAGGTGAACGCGGCTTTCTTGGGGAAGCCTCCCCACAGTGACTGTTGGTGTTGGCTCGATGCTGTGGGTAGCGTCCAGCCATCAGCTCCATGCGGGATTCCTGATTCCCATCCTACTCTCTGGTGGTCTTCTCTAGTACCCCTTGTGAGAGCAGATGGATCATCATCTTTTTCTTAGAAACCATTTTTTCATTGTGGAAAATTTCAAACATACAGAGAAGAGAGAAACAACAGCATCCCCTACGTCCTCACAAACAGATTTTTAAAAAGTAGTGATTCTGAACTTTTGGGGTCAGGTCACAGATCCCTCGGGAAACCAAAGGAAAGCCAGGGACCGTGTCTCTAGAAAAACAGAAGAGTGGAAATTCCCTTTTCCTGCACCCCTCCCCGATCCCTTTGCCCAAACTTTGCCAAATTCTGATCGGCTCAAGCCTGGGTCATTTGAACCAGTTACTGTGGAGAGGGGAGAGGGATTGAACCAGTCGGGGCCCACATGAGTGCAGGTGCTTTCGTGCGCAGTTTGAGAGCTGAGCTGTGAGGCAGCCACGTTGCACCCCGCGGGGGACGTAGAGATCGTTGTTCTTGTTCTTTGCAGGCGGTGAGGCGAGTCCAGGAACCAGATTGTATTTGTAAAGGAGGAGGGCTGGGGAGGGTGAAAGTCAGGTTATGATGGTGAAGTAATTTTTAATCTGATTGCTGACAGTGAATATTGAACTCTGCCAGGAGTGTTCAGAAGCGGCTCCCTGAGGACGGTCGTGCTTCCACCTTTGTTCTTAGAACTGGCCCTGGCACAATTAAAAAAAATTTTTTTTTAATTGTTGTTTAATTTTTTAAAAAGTTTTAAATTATAATTTTTTAAATTTAATTGTTTTTTTTTAATTTCTCTTGTTGCAACAAGCACCTATTGAGCTATTTGTGTTTATGTTCCAGGATTGCGCCAGTCTTGGCGTGCTAAGGTCTTAGATGGTCCCTTCACATCACTGGCCACGGGTTCTCTGAATCCACTTTAATCCTATTTTGTGTTGAAAGCAGGATTTTGGTAATGAGCCTGTGTTGACCCCTTTTCTCTGAAGCATGAAGTTCAGAGCTTTTAATTGCCTAGTTGTTTCCTGGCTCCCCGTCTTTGTCTTTGTCTCTCCCTGTCTCTGCCTCAGTCTTTCTCTTGCCTCTCAGTTCAAGGTATGTTTCCATCCTTGCTTCACACAAAGTTACTTTCTTTTCCTCTCCTACCCTCTTTCTCTCTTCCTTCTTTCCTCTGTATCTGTTCTCTTCTTTCTTTCTTTTTTTTCCGAGACGGAGTCTCGTTCTGTCACCCAGGCTGGAGTGCATTGGTGTGGTCTCTGCTCACTGCAGCCTCCATCTCCCTGGGTCAAGAGATTCTCGTGCCTCAGCCTCCTGAGTAGCTGGGATTAGAGATGTGCACCACCACGCCCAGGTAATTTTTGGCTTTTTAGTAGAGATGAGCTTTCACCATATTGGCTAGGCTGGTCTTGAACTCCTGACCTCAGGTGATCTGCCCGCCCGAGGCTCCCAAAATGCTGGGATTACAGGCATGAGCCACCGCGTCTGGCCCTGTTTTCCTCCAACGAGTACCTGTATATGTTTTCTCTCTCACTATGGGCCTCACTCGGTCATCCAGGCTGGAGTGCAGTGGTACAATCATGGCTTGCTGCAGCCTCAACCTCCCGGGCTCAAGTGATCCTCCTACCTCAGCCTCCACAGTAGGTGGGACCACAGGTGTGTGCCATCACGCCCGGATAATTTTTAAATTTTTTTGTAGAGCGAGGGTCTCACTATGTTACTCAGGCTGGTCTCAATTTCCTGGGCCCAAGAGATCTGCTCGCCTCAGCTTCCCAAAGTGCTGAGATTACAGGCGTGAGCCCTGCGCCTGGCTAAGGCATATATTTTTAATGGACATAGCTGATCAGGTTTCATCTCTGACTCTCTTCTTGGCTCACTCAGTGCTATACTTTCAGGATCCATCCATGTTGCTGCCTGCACCCCTGGCCTGGTGTTTCCTTTCAATCCCTTATTCACATTTTCATTTCCTTCCTTATTCACCTTCTTTCCCTTCCACCCAATCAAATGATGTCAAACACACATTTTGAAAAGATGTACATTGGGAAGGCCGCCTCTCTGCAAGAGCCCCAGCCCAGGCCTCGTCTGTGGAGCGCGGCAGGGAGCGTGATTTTTAGAGCTCTTTCCAGCCATGGTTTTCTCCCTGATCGTGAGAGAGTAGCTGTGCCTCCCTTGGGCCTCTTTCTCTGTTTTTCTTCCTTTGTTAAAATAGAGACCATCTCTTTCTCTCCCAATTGGCAAGAATATTGCCAGAATTAATGACACGAGAGAAACTTGAACTTTAGATTCTGTGGATGGTACAATTTGTTTTTCATTACAAGCGTATGTTTAGTGTTAAAATTTACTTCGTATTATGATTGCAACATTATACTGGAGGAAAACCCCTTATGTGAAAGAGAGGTTGAATTGTGGGGAAGTATTTCTTTAATCTATTGCTTTTAAATATTATTTTTTGTAGTACATTTCTGCCAAATTCAGGACCTAGGTGATTTAGCATTTTTCCTAGTTGAGAGATCCTTTTGCTGTCCTGACTTCTGAGTTTTGGCTGTGGGAAGTGGAAAGAACTTTCTTGACTTATGTCACCACTTTGGAGGGCTGGGGCATTCTTAGGATCCCTCCACGAATGCTGTTATGAGCATGGTTCTTATGTGCTTTTAGGGGATTAAAATATTTTAAAGCAGAAAGCAGGATTTTTCAGATATTTTTTGAGCAGAGGAACTAGAAAATATAATAGCGTTCTACCTCTCAACTCCTCTTTTGACCCTCTGAAACTGTCGGTAAGTGATGACATGCTAGTGGTCTGATTGTTTTCAAATCCCACTTTTGATAATACTTTATGTTTGTGGTTTGAATCTATCATTTGGTGGATTATTTTACTGATGCTGGGTGATTTGCTTGGCTTCTTTAAAATACTTCTCTTTTATTTGTTTTCTGTTATAACCTCCTTTGTTACTTGAGGAACAGACTTCGAATAAAATGGCATTTTCTTTCAAAAGAATTCTGAAGCCCTGGGAGATTCCATTGTATTGGATTAGTGATGGCTGTGCCCTAAGAATGATGTGTTACAAAAATCATATTTTTATCAAAATCTTTTTTTAGTGCATTGAAAAATGCCATATTTGACCAGGTGTGGTGGCTAATGCCTGTAGCCGGGAGTTCGAGACCAACCTGGCCAACATGGTGAAACCCCGTCTCTACAAAAAATAGAAAAATTAGCTGGGCATGGTGGCACACTTGTAATCCCAGCAACTCGGGAGGCTGAGGCAGGAGAATCGCTTGAACCCTGGAGGCAGAGGTTGCAGTGAGCCGAGATCATGTCACTGCACTCCAGCCTGGGTGACAGAGTGAGACTGTCTCAAAACAAACAAACAAACACCCCAAAAAAACCAAAACCAGCCAAATTTAGCTACTAATTCTTTGCATCTTTCTGAATGTCTGCTCTTTTTAAAAAAAAAAAAATTTTTTTTACTTTTACTTTTAATCAGCTTGATGAATGTCTGCTCTTATCGTGAGAAAGCTGAGGAGTGCAGAGCTTACTCTCTTCTCTGAATTGCCTACTGTTTTGGGTACATTATCTGTTTTCCTTTTGTAAAAGAATATGCATTGTTAAGGAACATTCATTCTTTCACTCAACCAGTATTTCTGGAGCCTCTGTCCTGCGCCCACAAGAGGAAGAAGCAGTGTGTGTCTGTGCTGGAGGCCAGGCGGGAGTGCTTGAGTGGCTCTGGTTTGAGCTTCCAGAAATCTCAGGACCCCTGAAGGCAGATTGATAGGGCATTAGAATGGTTGTTTAACTCAGGACGTTTTTCATTTCATTTTTCTTCTTTTCGGTTCTATTTCCAGTTCTTTATTATTGCTGCCTACCTTTGTCTCTCTTCTCATGGGGGGGACAATAAGTAATTCCAGCTTTTGGATGTTGAAAAACATTTTTGAAAGCTATGGTAGAGTCAGGATTGCTTCTGCCACCGTGCTGTGCAACGAAATGGACGTGATTGTCCCCCTGACTTCAAGTTCTCTTCTTGGTGAAATCTCTTCTGCACTCTTGACCTCCAGGGGCCAACGTGAATGCGGCAAAGCTTCATGAGACGGCCCTTCACCACGCGGCCAAGGTCAAGAATGTTGACCTCATCGAGATGCTTATCGAGTTTGGCAGCAACATCTACGCCCGGGACAACCGCGGGAAGAAGCCGTCTGACTACACGTGGAGCAGCAGTGCTCCCGCCAAGTGCTTCGAGTACTACGAAAGTGAGGCGCCCCATTGAGCGCGCCCCATCCCCTCCAGCCTTCAGCCTGGACCCCTGATGTGCCGGCTCCCTGTGGGCTTCCGGGGAGAGCTAGGCTGTTAGTCCTGGCTCCTGTCCTCTGCACTAGGACAGACCCTTAAGCACTTTGCGGGGGCTGTTTGTGCTGTTGCCCCAGCTCTCCCTGGGTTCCCTGTGGCCCGTGGCCTGGAGCAGCAGAAGCTGTGGCTGACGCCTGCCCGGGCACCAGACCTGTGCCTCTTGTGCTGGACATTTGACAGATGAGCCTCCTAGCTGCAGATTAGTTGTTTGATGACAAATTTGGGTGCTGAAATATAATGCCGTGTCTCAAAAAACCAAAACCATGGTTTTGAAAAGGCGCGGTGGCTCACACCTGTAATCCTAGCACTTTGGGAGGCTGAGGCGGGCAGATCACCTGAGGTCAGGAGTTCGAAACCAGCCTGGCCAACTTGATGAAACCCCATCTCTACTAAAAATATAAAAATTAGCCGGGCGTGATGGTGGGTGCCTGTAATTCCAGCTACTCGGGAGGTTGAGGCAGGAGAATTGCTTGTATGCAGGAGGCGGAGGTTGCAGTGAGCTGAGATTGTGCCACTGCACTCCAGCCTGGGTGACAGAGCGAGACTCTGCCTCAAAAACAAAAAACAAAAAACAAAAAATCTCAAAACCAAACAAACCCCCGAACCCCACAAAAGGCAATCCCAGTGGACATCACGCCCCGAATTTCATTTCCTGGGCTCCCTTCCTCGGGTTCCTGGCTGTCCTTCCAGAGAAGGCCTGCAGGACACATCCTGGTTCCAGGGGAAAGGGAGGCGTTTCCGATTCCCTCTGAGTTTGTGTTCGGTTGCAGGTGTTGTGCTCCTGCCTGAAGTTAACCTCACGTCCTTCCTTGCTCCCTTTTTCAGAGACACCTCTGACTCTGTCACAGCTCTGCAGGGTGAGCTTGAGGAAGGCCACTGGCGTCCGTGGGCTGGAGAAGATCGCCAAGTTAAACATCCCGCCCCGGCTCATTGATTACCTCTCCTACAACTGAGTTGCAGGCGGGGTCCGGACCGTGCCTGCCCCCGTTGTGCCCAGCATTGCCCAGGTAAGGGCTCTGCCTGTTCCTCTGAAGCAGCGTGATTGCTGTAGATAGAACAATGCTCCTTCCAGTCCCTTCCTGCGATCCTGTTTAGGCTTCTCTCCTGGATCCTGGATAATGTTTCCAGGGTGCAGGGTGTTGGGAAGGCCTGCGCCTCAGGTCACAATTGTGGGTGTGGCCCTGCGCTGTTCTACGGAACCTACCCTCTCAATGGGCGTGGGCCCAACCGTCCAGTTTTCCTCTTTAATGGACCGTCCTCAAAGGCACTCTCAGCACAGATGGCGTGGGGAGCATAGAGGAGGCTGGCAGAGCTGGGGACTCAGGGCATTGTTGCTGATTCCCACTCGCCTGGGCAGCCTGCTGCAGATGCACAGGCCCCAGATGCAGGCCACCACCTCCGGGTTGGCACCAGGACTGCCCTCGGTGCTCATAGGGAATGGCTGGGCCCACAGAAGGTCGGCCTGGGATGTAGCCTAGGACTGGTGCTCTGCTGGCTGCTGTGTGGATGCTTTTCCTGGAGCACTTTCCAAGGCATCCCCCAGCCCCGAGCCTGCGCACATCTGCCACTCGGGCTTTCTGTGGGTCTTTGTGGGGGAAGGCCCTGGCTCTGTATTCCTCACAAGTAGCACTGAGTTTCTTAGGAAATTCGTCTTCAGTATTAGGTCTTGAACTCTTATAAAAAGTTTATATGTAGGATAAAAACCTCTTAGAGGACATGTAGGCGGTACCACTAAGGTTTTGCTAATGAGCCATTCAAACCGACAGCAGTGTGAAGGTGTGTCAAGGTGTATATTCTCGAGGCTCGGCATTTTTAGTGCAAAGGGCTGTTTGGAGACTCTGTGGGAATTGTTTTTCATCCGTTTCTATGGTTGTCAAATGAATTCTTCACCCACCCTACAGTTTGCTAACTCCTTGAAGCTATCAAATTAGTAAGAGAGGCTGCCCGCACCCAGGGGGCACCATCACCCACTTGTTATTTGGTTTTGCGGATACTCATGGAACATCTATCACATACAACATTGTCCCAGTGCTTTGAGTTGGATGGGAATGGGACTCTGTAGCCAAGGCAGGATAAGAAAATCTTGCAATCCCGTCCTGCAGTAATAGAAACAGGTCGTTCTGCATTATAAGCCATAGGTGGAGCATTCAGTAGCCTATTCAGACTGCATGGGCTGGCCTACGAGTCTTTGTCTTCATAAATTTTAAGAACCCCTCCCACAACAGGGAGTTAAACTGGAGGACCTTTGCATGATTAATTCAGGGATGAGTGGTTTCTGGGGCAATGGAGAATGGGTCAGGCCTGTCCTGGAGACAGTGTGCCCAGAAAAGGGAACGTGGTACTCACCGGATGCACCCAGCCCGGCCTGAACCTCCCACCACAGACAGTGTGGAACAGAGTGAGCCTGAGCTGCCCAAGGTGATGCCCTTTGTGCCGTATGACTGGAGGCCTCTCCACGTGGGTACTTGGGGATGGGGCCACAAATCTGGCAAAAAACTTCATGCTGGCCGCCGTGGGGTTTCTCTTCTCCAGTGTTCCAGCTGTCGTCATGGCGGGTCTTCGTCTTAAACTGAGAAGAAAAGCATTCCTGTTTGATCACCGCCTTAGTTACCAGTTCTGGATCAGTCAGTGTTTCTGCATGGAATAACAACCATTAAAAAAAGCATTGGATTCTGCCCTTTCATCTTTGTAAGAGATTCTTGCCTCTAGCAATGACATCCTGTGATGTCTCACAGTAGAGCACTTAGTGCAGAATCAGGTCCCCACGGCTGTTGCTCATTAAAAGTGGTGGAATAAAGTGCATCCCTGTGTTCACACAACTCTTTTCTTATGGTGCAGAAACACCAAGATGGGCGCATCCTGTGTGGCTGGAGAGGGGTGGCTCTCGTCTAGCCATGTCTCAGGTCGTTCGGCAGCGCTGTGCTTGCCAGGGAACCACACCTTCCCGTCTCTTCCCCAGGTTTCCTGGTGCCAACTTCAGCACCCCCCTTATGTGGACTTTTCTTGGGGGAGACAGACGCTGTCCACGGGACCAGGTGACTGGGATTTTGGGTCCTCCCCTGCCCTTACACAGGGCTGTGACTGCACACAGGTTTGTCTGCTTCTCTACTCTGAGTTTTTCCAGAAAGCTGCAAAACCGAGATAATGGATCAGACTTGGAGCATTGAAGGGGTCTTGATGACCAACCACTGAGCCAAGCCCCTCACCTCAGGTGGACGAGATTCGGTACCCTAGCCTCAGGTTTTTTTTTTTTTTTTGAGACGGAGTCTCGCTCTGTCGCCCAGGCTGTAGTGCAGTGGCACAATCTCAGCTCACTGCAAGCTCCATCTCCTGGGTTCACGCCATTCTCCTGCCTCAGCCTCCTGAGTAGCTAGGACTACAGGCGCCCGCCACCACACCTGGCTAATTTTTTTTTTTTTTTTTGTATTTTTAGTACAGACGAGGTTTCACCATGTTAGCAAGGATGGTCTCGATCTCCTGACCTCGTGATGCTCCCACCTCGGCCTCCCAAAGTGCTGGGTTTACAGGCTTGAGCCACTGCGCCCAGCTGCCTCAGGTTTTTATGCAGCTGAAATTAAATGATTGAAAGATGCCTTGGCTGGGTGGGGTGGCTTACGTCTATAATCCTAGCACTTTGGGGAGCCAAGGTGGGCAGATCACTTGGGCCAGGAGTTTGAAACTAGCCTGGCCAAGATGGTGAAACCCTGTCTCTACTAAAAATACAAAAATAAGCCGGGCGTGGTGGCGTACGCTTGTAATCCCAGCTATTCGGCAGGCTGAGGCAGGAGAATCGCTTGAACTCGGAGACGGAGGTTGCAGTGAGCCAAGATCGTGCCACTGCACTCCAGCCTGGGAGACAGAGTGAGACTCTATCCCCACAAAAAAGAAAAAAAAAAGATGCCTTGAAAAGCATAAAGTGGTCCCCAAATATGAAAGTTACATCGACTGTTGTGTGGTTTTGTTGATGTTTGTAGATCTTGCAGCTGGGTGAACTATTCTCACTTTAAGATCATACCATCTATTTCAGGAGTCCTGCAGTCATAAGACTTCTCAGTTTACATTTTGAAATGCAGTGTGCAGCGGACATATTTGGAGCAGACGTTTGCAATATATAACAAGTAATTGGCAAGCAAAATATATAAAGATCTTATGATAGATCATTAAGAAAATGGGCCAGGTGCTGTGGCTTATGCCTGTCATCCCAGCACTTTGAGAGGCTGAGGCAGGAGGATTGAGCTTAGGAGTTTGAGACAAGCTTGGGCAGCCTAATGAGACCCCATTTCTACAAAAAAGAAAAGATAAACAACCCAATAGAAAAAAACTGGGCAAAGAATAAGAACAGGGCTTTATAAAAGAGGGATCTTGAAATGTCCACTCCCAGGAAAGGATGCTGAGAAGTGATCAGGGAAATTCAAATTAATGTTTAATTCAGCAAAGCGATTACCATTGAATGTTGCCATCGGGACAGTCATTGAAAGGTCTGAGTTTCACAGTGTTGATGGGTGGGCCATATGGGCAAATGGAAACGCACAGGCTGCTAGTGGGGAATGCAATGATGATAGGTCTGTTTTGGAGAGCTATTGGCTGATATTAATGCAATGAAAAATGTGCATACCCCTTGTCCCCAGCAATTCTACTTTATATAAATAATACCCTAAAGAAACTCTCAGGTAATATCACAAGGAGACATGTATGAGGTTGTTTACTGCAGCAATACCTGTAATAGTGAAAACCCCATCAGTTGGGAATAAGATGTAGAATATCATATACATCTTACATATCATACCTACACTCGATAAAAGTTAAGATGGATTAGAATTACATGTTTTAACACGAATAGATCTAAAAATATAGTGGTTGATCAAACAATTGCCAGACTTTTCTGTGTATGGTATGAATCAATTTGTCTAATTTTTTTAAAAAGCCCATCTAAGAATTCATACATGTGCAGTAAATACATAAAATCATGGAAAACACAAACTGGCGTCATGGGGATACCTGTGGCTTGGGGATAGGAACACAGGGAACTTCACCTCTGTTGTAGTCCATTTCTTAAAAAGTGATATTGGCCAGGCAGGGTGGCTCACGCCTGTAATCCCAGCACTTTGGGAGGCTGAGGCGGGAGGATTGCTTGAGCTCAGAAGTTCGAGACCAGCCTTGGCAACATAGTGAGACCCTATCTCTGAAAAAAAAAAAAAAAAAGAAATGATATGAATCACATGATAGAATGCTACTATTTGCTCATGTTGGGGGGTGGGGCAAATAGAAACATGGGTGTTACTCTCCATGTGTTTTGATGTTTGATTTTTTCATAATAAAAATTGAATGCATAGAGGAGCAACAAAGGGCAAAAAAAAAAAAATTATAAACTCGGTTGTGCTTAAAAACACCTTTCAGATTCCTGTTGGCCACAACGGCATGGTTTTGGTTATAGGAGCTTGTATTCCACAGTGGGTGTTGACACCTTTTTTGGAACTACTCTCAGATAAACTAGGTATGCAAAATCCTGGGTCTTGAGGTTTGTCTCACAGAGCCGACCCTCATCTCCTCTGCAGGAAAGTGCTGGGTAAAATGCTTCTCACTGATTAGCCTCGCCTGCGCTGGCATGGCTCCCTCCCTAGATGATGGTGGGTCTTCTAGGTCTGGCTCTGGACAAAGTCCCTGGCATCAAACCCTCCCCTTTGGAGAGGTCATAATTGAGGAACCATTTCACAGTAAGAAAATGCAGCTGCACTCTCTGTGCCCAGCCCATGGAGGGGGGGTGCTGCCCACCTTCTGCAGGTGGGAGGCATCGGGAGGTGAGGGAGACAGCAAGAGACCCCAGTGGGATTCCCAGTGGGATCTCTTGCTCAGCTCTGGGCTCCCCGTGGTCTTCCAGGGAGGGAGTGGAATCTCATCTACTCCTGGACCCATAGCAATGCTCCCTGTGGTATCCCATCTGTGCTACTAGGTGAGTCTGCAGAGAGCTCTGAAGTCATTTGGGATGAAAAGAATGCCTTTGCCTGTCCATTTCATCCCCTGGGCCACTTTGTTAAACTGCTTGTGCTTTCTCTCCAGCGGGCAACACCTGTTTCTTCTAGGCAGTTGAGTTCCTTTATTCAGAAAAATGAGCGTAATACTGGCTCTGAGAACAGAGCTGGACAGCTTGCTCATCTTTCGAGCATCTGTACTGTGGAGAGATGAAGGTAGGGCGTACAGGGCCCTGGCAGGGGCTGTGCCCCCTGTAATGGCTGAGAAAATATTTCCAGACCTTGGAGTCTTTGCCTTTTCTCTTTTCTCCACATTAGCACCACATGGCAGTGACAGCGAGGCCTCAGTGATTTTGGGATGAAGGTCTTGTGATCTCTGACAAGTTGAATGAAAAGATGTCTTAAATTGGTCCAATCGAAAGAGTGCCTCCTTTTTCTCCAAACCATGAAAAAAGGCAGAACAGATGGATGATAGGCCTCTCTGCCTGTCTCTGTCTCTCTCTCTCTCACGCATGTGTGTACACATTTATTCGTTCAAATACAATTTCACTCTAGCATCTGGCCTCCAGGCGTGCGGTTCTTGTGCACACAGACTTCATGGCTGGGGAGAATCTGCCACTGAATGCTGAGCCAGGATGTGCACTTAGCTTCACCATCTGCACACTGAGTGATCAACAAAGAAAAGTCCCTCTGTTCTTGGTGTGACTCCAAATCCCAAAGCTTGTTGCGCTGTGCTGGGGACAGAGGGCTGAGACCAGGGGAGAAGCAGGGACGTCCTCTTGCTCCTTGGTCCTCTTTCCCATCCATCCAAGCCCACCCATCTTCTTCTTTCCTTTTTTACCAGTTGTTCTATTTTAAGTTCTCTGCTGGGCACTAAAGATATGAAAACACATAAAAGCAAATCTTGGCCCCGAGGATCTCAGAGTCTGTTTCTCAGGGAGCAGGTATAGGAACAGATGTTGCACCTCATCATGCAGTGAGCTGGGGGATGCTGTGGTCTGAATGTCTGTCTCTCCCCAGATTCCTGTGTTCAAATCCCCACCCCCACAGTGATGGTATTAGGATGTGGAGCCTCTGGTTGCTGATTAGCTTATGAGGGCAGAGCTCTCTTGAAAGGAACCAGTGCCCTTAGAAAAGAGGTGCCAGGCCTGGCGCACTGGCTCACACCTGTAATCCCAGCACGTTGGGAGGCCAAGGTGGGCGGATCACTTGATGTCAGGAGTTTGAGACCAGCCTGACCAATACGGTGAAACCCCATCTGTACTAAAAATACACAACTAGCCAAGCATGGTGGCGGGCGCCTGTAATCTCAGCTATTTGGGAGACTGAGGCAGGAAAATCTCTTGAAGCTGGGAGGCAGAGGTTGCAGTAAGCCAAGATCGTGCCACTGCACTCCAGCCTGCACAACAAGAGTGAAACTCTGTGTCAAAAATAAAAATAGGTGCCAGAGAGCTGCCTTGCCCCTTCAGGCAGAAGAAGACACAGAAAGAAGGCGCTGTCTGTGAAGAAGAGAGCAGCCATCACCAGGCACTGATCCTGGACTTCGCAGCCTCTAGAACTTTGAGAAATAGATTTCTGTGGTTTAAAAACCACCAGTGTTTAGGTTTTGCTTTCTTTTATTTGAGTCGGGGTCCTGGTCTGTTGCGCAGGCTGGAGTGCAGTGGCATGATCTCAATCTCCTAGGCTGAAGCGATCCTTCCACGTCAGCCTCCTGAGTAGCTGGGACTACAGACATGTGCCACCACATCTGTCTAATTTTTAAATTTTTGTAGAGACAAGGTCTCATTATGTTGCCCAGGCTAGTCTTAGGCTCAAGGATTCCTCCCTCCTCAGCCTCCCGAAGTGTTGAGATTACAGGCATGAGCCACTGTGCCCAGCCATATAGAATCTGTTTTAGCAGCCCCAGCAGACCAGGACAAGGCATGAGCAAACTTGACTCTTAACTCTGCCAAGGACACTGGAGAAGACAGAAGAGGGATGACTGCTGACCTTCTAAAGTCTTGGATTAATAAAGTCAATTACATAGCATAAAGAACAACTTCATTTTGATTCCCATGGTGCTCTGTGGTTTACAAAGCTTTATAATGACTTTGATTAATGGCAGCACTCTTCCGGGGTGAGGATGAAGAAACAGAAGATTTGTTGATGTGACTTTTCTTTTCCTTCATACTTTTTCTACCAGGCACGAAAAAGAGAGTGAGACTTAATTCCTTGGAATTTTACATGTATAACACGGCTTACTGTAATCCTTCTTATGCTTATGATTTCCAAAGACCTGGGAGAGACTTTGATCATAAAAGGCAAGATTTGGCCATCCGGAGAGCGTGGGATTTTGCCTACGAGCCTCTAGGAATCTGTGGGCGGCAGAACAGAAATAGGTCATTTATAAAACTTAACTTAGCCATAGGAAAAAAGTCCACCACAAGCTGACTTCGAAGAGTCTAATTGTTAGGTTTTTTTCCTTCTTCTTTGCTGTCAGAGGGGTCCCTTGCTGCTTCTAAAATGGCATGGAGTATAAACTTGTATTCAAGAAATATAGGTAAGATACGATTTAGGTGCAGTTTTGGTTAAATACGGCATTGATGAGAGCAGTATTACTCAACAGGCTGGGTGCTACTGAGTTCCCACATCCAGCCCCCAACCTGTGCTTGTCCCACCAACCAGTGGCTCCCACATCCAGCAGGCTGAATCTAAAACTGGCCTGGTCTATAAGGCCCTTCCTCAGATGATCTGACAGCCCGTGGATTAATTCTGTGTCACTTTCAAACAGGGCAACAGAGTTGTCAAGACTTGATAAAGCCCAGTAATATTTCTAATAACAAGTAAACTGAAAGCCCAGTTGGGCACTGGTTCTTATTTTGTGTTGGGCTCCCAGGCCAGCCTACAACGATGTGTTCCTTTGCATTCAACAAACATTCACAGTCAGGCTTCCTAAGCTGGAGTCCCTGGATGTGTGCTTTGCAGATCTTGGCTGTAAAGTATCTCACTGGTCTTTCTCTCTGGCACCTCTTGTTATGCCTCCAGCTGCAGCCAAGCATCTGGGCCTTGGTCACTGAGTGCTGCGATTGCAGGCACTCTGTGCTGACAAGTGACTTGGTTGCCTCAGACCAGGTGTGACTCATTATTTTCCTCCTGACATTCCAAGCACTGAAGTAAATGACTGATGGAAGGAAAGATCCAAAGTGTCAGAGAAGTCTCTCTCTTAGCTGTGAATAACAGGCTACCTTGAATTGGTGTTTCCTTTGTGTATTTTGTTTCTAAGCAAATCAAGTCGCGGGTAGAGTTTTGCCCTTGAGCAGCTTCATGAGGTCAAGGAGGGGCGCTCACTCCACTCTGCACGGAAACACTGAGAGTGGAATGAAAATACAACCAGAGAGAATGTCCTCCCCACCAGAAGGTTGCCTTGAGACAGGCCTCCACGCATCATCGCTGACCTCACACAGTGATACCTCTGCATGCTGGGGAGCAATTCCATCCAAGTAAGTGGTGGGTGGGGACAGTTTCTCTCCCTCTGGGGACATGCCAGACTGAGTCCTTGGCAGTACTCTGTTTTCCCGGGAGGCCCTTTTGCCCAAACTGGGACATCTAGTTCCCTTAGGAAATCAGAATGTTCCCCTGGGCTTGTGGCGTGCTCCCAGGTGGGCACACCTCTGGGAGCGCAGCTGCTTAGGGCAGGATCATTTCACAGGATGGCAGGAAGTTACAGGAGGAGCTTGGACCCAAATCCTCCCCAGTGCAGTCAGGAAACACGGCTGCGAGAGTGTTCCCTGCAAGGCCAGAGATGATGGCTTTAATATTACCTCTCTCTCTTTCTCTCTCATCTATCATCATCTATTCCTTCTCTCTATCATCTATCATCCCTCTATCTTCCTATCCATCCATCAGTCATCTATCTATTCATTTATCTATCCATCCATTGATTATCTATTGTCTATCACCTGTCAATTTGTTTTTAGAGACAGGTCCTCACTATCTTGCCCAGGCTGGAGTGCAGTGGCTATTCACAGGAGTGATCCCGCTACCGATCATCACGTGTGTTTAGACTTGCTCCATTTCCAATCTGGGCTGGTTCACCCCTCCCTAGGCAACCTGGCAGTCCCTTGATCCCGCGAGTTCACCATATGGATGCTGAACTTAGTGTGGACCCCTGATCTGCATAGTGTACCACAGCTTAGAACTTCTGGACTCAAGCAATCCTCCTGCCTCAGCCTCCTGAGTAGCTGGTATTACAGGTGTCTGCCACTGGCTATCTGTCTGTCAATCATCTATTTATCTGTTTATTATCTATCTATTGATCTGTCATCGATCATCTGTTTATATATCTATCATCAATCAATCAATCAATATATCTGTCTCTTGAGCTATCATCCATCTATTGATCTATCATTGATCTATTATTTAATGGGCACGTATTGAATGTCTAATACATGGCTCTGAAACTGAGTCTCAGGAAGGGAAGTGCAAAGATCTTGGCTTCCCTTTAAGACCCTCCCATTTAGGAGAGGATAAAAGATGCATCAGCTTTATCAACATCGTCTCAACAGAAGCCAGAATGGAGTGAATGCCACACAAGAGGAAAACAGTGCTTGAGAATTTGTTGTTTTTAAAAAATGCATCATGGAGAAAGGGAATTTGAGCTCTGTATCTCCAGTCAAGGAATGATATGAACCGAAACACACATGTTCTGGAAAATTGGTCAGATTGTGGCGTGTGGTGTAGACAGACAGCTGGCAGAGCTGAAGGCCAGATATGGAGTTGGGAGAGGCGGTGAGAGAGGAATGTGAAAGCCAGGCCATGCCTGCCAGTGCAGAGATGGACTGGACTGGATTGGGTGCCCAGGTGGATGAAGCCTGGGTGGGCGTTCAATAGCTGGGACACAATCTTTGCTCTTCAAATAGAACACCTATCAAGGGAGATCTCAGCATCAGGTGCCCCAGCCTGAGCAGTGCTTGCTGAAGGTGTGTGGAGCAGCAATGGTTGGTTGTCTCAGTGGACACAGGGGCTGTCATGTCTTTATCCTCCAGGCCTTGGAATGATGCTATTCACTATGCGACATTTGCATCTCTGGAGCACCGACCTCAAGCCACCATGTGGTCTATTTAAATTGTGTGTTACTTGGCTATGGCTGCCATAACAAAAGACCACAGATTGGGGCCTTAAACAATAGAAATAAATTTTCTCCAAGTTCTAGAGGCTGGAAATCCAAGATCAACCTGTCAGCAGGTTTGATTTCCCCTGAGGCCTCTCTCCTTGATGTACAACCACCTTCTTTCTCATGGTGTCTTCACATGGTCTCTTCTCCTTGTGTGCGCATCCTGGGTGTCTCTTCCTCTTCTTATAAGGAACCAGACCTATTTGGTTTAGGGCCTCACTCTTATGACCTCATATAACCTTAATTACACCCTCAAAGGCCCCAACTCCAAATACAGTCACATTGAGGGATAGGGCTTCAACATATGAATTTGGGTGAGGGACACAAGTTAGTCCACACCATATGGCTACTTGGTATATTTCTTTTATACTATAAGCTTCTAAAGACCAGGGACCATGTTTTATTCACCTTCCACAGTGTCTGACACAGAGATAATCCCCATATACTGGTTGAATTAATGGGCTGCTGGATGAAGGCAGAGCTACAGGGCTGCTGCCTCCAGCTGCCCAGGCTGTGCACTGCAGAGCTCCACCTAGAGGACGCCGTGAATATTGCTGCTTGGGGTTACGGAGGGCTGTGTCCCCGCTGGTTGGCGATGATTTGGGGTGTGTCTTTTTCTTAATTTTCTAAAAGTTGCCATGTTCTGCTTCCACAGCTGTGTAAACTCTGAGTGCCTCGAGTGTAAACAGTATTATATCCATTAGTCTGTGAGTAACAGAAACGTCATGTTAAACACAAGAAACCTCATGTCAAACACAAGAGAATTTTTTTTTTTTAACATAATAAGTCTGGGGATAGGCAGTTACTGCCTGTGGTTTAAAGCAGAGTTTCTAATTTTTTTTTCTGATAGCCAATATTTTTAGCATTGTGGGCCAAGTGGTCTCGGTTACAATCACTCCCCTTTGTCATAAACAGGGCAAAATTAGCTCCAGACAAATAAATGAGAATGACTGTGTTCCAATAAAACTTTATTTACAAAAACAAGTAGTGGGCCAAATTTGACTCATGGGCTGTAGTTTGCCAGCACTCATGTATACCACAGCCAAAGCTTTTGCAGTTTTTTTTGACCTTTTGACCATGGGACCCTCATGGTCCCAAGATGGCTGCTACAGCTCCGGTCATCATGCCTATCTTCTAGGCAGGAAGAAAATGGAAAGAGCTTGGCAAAAGGGGTGTCTGCCAGCTAAGCAAGCCTTGTGTATTTTTTTTTTTTTTGATGTGTTTGTTTTACTTCGGGCAGAGTGCCATCCCAAGCAATATAAGGTTTCTCTTATTGAGGAAGAACAGAAGAATAGACAGCAAGTAGCACCACTCAGCCCCTAGCACCACCACCTTAAAAAAAAAAATCCTCCAACTCCTAGAGTAGTACTGTGCTGAGCACACTGCAGGAAATCCATGAATAACGGCTTCTCGTTTCCTCTCATACTTGTTTCTGGTCACCTCTGGTCTCTTCACTTCATTATTAAATCCTTAGAGAGGACTACAACCTTCACAGTCTAACTTTGTAAAAAGATGACTCAAATTTTCCGATTCTTGTTAAAAAAAAAACCACATACACCTCAACAGCTCCTTTCATGCTATATAGATTTCCAGGCAGGGAACAAAAGACAGAAAGAGATGGGAAGGCAGGAAGGAGACTATTACGCATTGCTGGCTCAGCAGTAATTGTTGGCAGCTTTCGGAGAGTCGGGAGGTGAGGGCTCAGGCGGCTTTGGGGCCTGATTGATGGGGACCAGGAGGCATGTGTCCTGTGTGTTCGAGGATTTGGGGAAGCAGATTCTGTGGTGTGTCTCAAGCATCCATTCTGATGCTGCCTCCTCCAGGAGTATTTTATGAGAAGGCAGGGATTCTCCTCAAAACTCAGGCTCTGCTCTGTTTTCCATGAGTCTTTCCAAATCCCAGAGCTCAGACCCTGATGAAACTCTTTCAGTCTTGTGAGGGGTGGGGTGTGGCAGAAAGTCCCTAAGCTCCCAGACCCAGGGAGAGCAGTGTTCTCCGGGACCTACAGCGTAATAGTTTCTCTTTCTGCTCCCTCCCCTGCCATCCCTCCCCGCTTTCCAGAATGAGTCTACAGTGAGGACTGGATAGGACAGGAAGAAAGATGCCTGGAGTTAGTGTAGAATCAAGGAGATCTGACACAGAAAAGAAGGAGATGACCCTGGACCCATCCAGCCTCTTCCCTTGATTTGGGAGTGGCCCGGAGGATGATCTGGGTCCCTGGTTTTCGAATCTCTTCGGCAGTTCTCTCTGACATCCGTCCTGGCCACAGCCCCTCCCTTTCCGACCCTTTCCTCACTGCATTCTCTTTCCAACCTTCCATTTTTTTTTTTTTTTTTTTTTTGACGCATTGCTGGGAATGCCTGCTACAGACTTAATTATGCCTCCTCCAAATTCCTATTTTGAAGCGCTAACTTCCAATGTGATTATATTGGAGGTAGGGCCTTTAAGCGGGTGAATAAGGTTAAAGGAAATCATAAAGGTGGGACTGTTCTCTTCAAAAAAACTGGTGTTCTTATTAAAAAAAGGAAAAAGACACCAGAGATCTCTCTCTGTCTCAGACAGAAAAAGCTACGGGAGGACACAGTGAGAAAGTGGCTGTCTGCATGCCAGGACAACAGCCCTCACCAGAACCCAAGCACACCAGCACTTTGACCTCGGACCTCCAGCCTCCAGGACTGTGACAGAATAAATGTCTGCCGTTTAAGCCACCCGGACTGTGGTACTCCGTTATAGCAGCCGGTGAGGCAGTACCCACCCCACCTGCAGTCCTGGAAGGCACAGGTCAGTGTGTGGGTTCTGGATATTTGTGGCTTTAGCAGCTGGAATTTTTATTTATTTGTTTATTTATTTATTTGAAATAGGGTCTGACTCTGTCACCCAGGCTGGAGTTCAGTGGTGCAATCACAGTTCATAGCAGCCTTGAACTCCTGGGTCCAAGTGATCCTCCTGCCTCAGCCTCATGAATAGCTGGGACCACAGGTGTGCACCACCATGCCTGGCTATTTTTAAAATGTTTTGTAGAGATGGGGTCTTGCCATGGTTCCCCGGCTGGTCTTGATCTTCTGGGCTCAAGAAATCCTTTCACCTTGGCCTCCCAGATTGCTGCGATTATAGGCGTGAGCCCCTACGTTTGGCACAACTGGAATTTTTAGATGCCAATGTAGCCTCAACACTTTCTCCAGACATCCACACTAATGTGGTGAGGTGTATTGCTGGCTTAAAACAACAACAACAGGCTGGGCGCAGTGGCTCACACCTGTAATCCCAGCACTTTGGGAGGCCGAGGCGGGTGGATCATGAGGTCAAGAGATCGAGACCATCCTGGCTAACCCGGTGAAACCTCGTCTCTACTAAAAATACAAAAAAATTAGCCAGGCGTGGTGGCAGGCACCTGTAATCCCAGCTACTCAGGAGGCTGAGGCAGGAGAATGGCATAATCCCAGCTACTCAGGAGGCTGAGGCAGGAGAATGGCGTGAACCCTGGAGGTGGAGCTTGCAGTGAGCTGAGATCGTGCCACTGCACTCCAGCCTGGGCAACAGAGCGAGACTCCGTCTCAAAAAAAAAAAAAAAAAACAACAACAACAACAGTAACACAACAGTAACAACACAACGCCGTAATGCCAACGTGTTCCCTGCCTATCCTCCTTCTCACTGTGAAACACATTTTGGACTGTGGAGAAAGCTTTCTAGTTAAGCAGGAAATTCCTTTCCATCTTTTAGGGCTCAGCTCATTTGTGACCCCTGTGAACGTTCCTTAATTTCCTCCCAGACTGAAGAACCCTTCTCTTTCTGGGTTTCCAGGTACCTTGCTTGTAACTCTACCCAAAGCACTTTGCTTTTAATTCTATAGCAGTTCCTATCTTTCTTGATTCAAATACTTTATTCATGTGCTTGTAAAGTTTCCCAGACTGCAAGGACCTTGAGGCTAGAGGCCAGATCCTGTCTGCCCTCACTGCAGGAGCTCCATGCCCAGCGCACAGCCTGGCTCAGAGAATGAGCTCCGAACACGTTTGCAGCATGAGGGCCAAGGTGGACAGTGGCCTTCAGGGGCCCTGGCTGCTGGTGCCAGGTGGGAGGGACATCTGTTGGTCCTCATCGGTCATTCCGGTTGCACCTGGCTGCTGTTGTCATTCGGCACAGAGGGCTGAACCGGGCACCTCAGTCATTTTAATTTTTTAACCATTTCCCAGGGTGACCCTGAGCCGGGCCGCAGCAGTGGAGGGAGGCCTGTTGCGGGAGCAGGTCCGGGTTGACTGTGTGCCGAGGGCAATTGTGAGGTCAGTGGGTAAAGGGAGGAAGCTGCCCTTTGGCAGTGTTTAAAATCTGGAATCTAAGTTTTATTCATGGTGTGGTGTAGATGAGTGAATGCGCAACTATCTGAGTGTGTTCCCCACACAACGGAGTCATCCCTCCCAGCAGATTTCCAGAACCTCTCGGAATAAACTTTCTGGCCCATGTGTGGATCAGTAACAGCTGCTCTCTCACAGCTGCCACAATTGTAGCTGTCCTTTAGGGCTTCTAAACTTCCAACCAGGGTGCCCTGGCAGAAAGCACTTCATGACGAGTCCAGAGTGAGCCTAGCATTGGAAAGGCTGCAGCACCTGTCTCCAAGTCAGAGCGGTGGCAGACCCAGAGACCAAGGGGGGCAGCCTCGCCATCAGTGACGTCGCCTTTGGATCCCTGGGCATCTCCACGGGGCTTCACCTGCTGTCCACGCAGGGCTCCCTGCTGGATGCGGCCTGGCTCAGGGTCCACCTGGGAAATGAGAGCGAAAACACATTATTATGATGGCGCCACTCTTTTCACGGGAAAAAGTATATATTTAGGATTAGCCAGCTGGTTGCAGTTTATTTTTTAATTAATTGCTTTTAATTTTTGAGACAGGGTCTCACACTGTCACCCAGGCTGGAGTGCAGTGGTATGATCATGGCTCACTGTAGCCTCAACCTCCTGGGCTCAAGTGATTCTCCCACCTCAGCCTCCCGAGCAGCTGGGACCATAGGCGTGAGCTACCACGCTGAGCTAATTTTTAAAAATTTTGTAGAGATGGGGTCTCACTATGTTTCCCAGGCTGGTCTTGAACTCCTGGGTCCAAGTGACCCTCCCACCTTGGCCTCCCAAAGTGCTGGGCTTACAGGTGTGAGCCACCATGCCCAGCTCTGGACACAGTTTAGATGACCCCGTTTTGTGGGCAGCACCCAAACCATCTCAGCCAGGTGCTAATTGAACCTCGGGCCTAAGCAGGGTATGGGCCTTGGGTACACCGATGTCGGAGGGCTTCTTTCCAGCCTGTTTGACCGGAGCCTGCCAGTTTTGACATCCATAAGAAGCACAAGTGTGTGGTTGGCTTCTGTTAGGTTGGTGCAAAAGTACTTGCGGTTTTTGCCATCCAAAGTAATGGCAAAAACTGTGATTACTTTTGCACCAGTCTAATAACGTCTTTATGGCCGACTCGGGTTGGGGGCGCTCCTTCGGGTGCTCTTCCGAGGATAGCTGGGCAGTCTCCGGAGCTGCAGCGTCTTGGGCTGCCGGAGGGTGGCTGACGGCGGATCTCCTTTTTGTGGCTGTGGACACCCTTCAGCACTGCCTCCTTGGCCCTCAAAGCCCCTACTTTGGCTTGGGCTTTGGGAGGGGCAGGAGCTTCCTTCATTACCTTGGGCGCCATCTTGAGAAAAGGGTCCTGGCAGTTCCGTTTCCGGTGCCTCCTGCGGGTGGCAAGTCTTCGAGATGGCCGCATCGGGCAAGTGCTGCTGTCCTCTCTGCTTTACAGATGTGGGGAGGTCTGGGAGGTTAAACCATTTCCTCCAGATCACATTGCCGGGAAGAGGAACCCAGCTGTGCCTGACCGCTCCTTTCTTCTTCCTGCTTCTGCAGAGGTGGAGACGCCCGCGTGGCCCGTGTTGTCTTCCTCTGCCCACTCCAGGCCGAGCATCCCCCTTCCTGTCACGCGCTCTTTGATGGCTTCACTGTCCTGGACACCCCCTCAGATCTGTGCTGTCTTAGAGAAAGCAAGCAAGAATGGGCCCACGATGCTCCTCGTCTTTGGAAATGGATTTTTACCTTTGCAAGTGAGAGCTTTCAGAGGTACAGAGTCCTGGGGCTGCACAGGAACAGGGGGCCTGGTCGGGGCTCTTTTCCTTTCAGGGGCCTCTTTCTCTATAAAAAAAAAAAATAAAAATGCGATTTTATGACTGTTGGTACAAAGATGAATGTAATCTAGGCTGGATTCATAACTGTATATTATTATTATATTAAAATTTGATTTTAAAAGCAGTGGAGGCTGGGCGTGGTGGCTCACGCCTGTAATCCCAACACTTTGGGAGGCTGAGGTGGGTGGATCACGACGTCAAGAGATCGAGACCATCCCGGCTAACATGGTGAAACCTCGTCTCTACTAAAAAATACAAAAAAATTAGCTGGGCGTGGTGGCGGGCGCCTGTAGTCCCAGCTACTCGGGAGGCTGAGGCAGGAGAATCGCTTGAACCCAGAAGGCAGAGGTTGCAGTGAGCTGAGATGACGCCACTGCACTCCAGCCTGGGTGACAGAGCGAGACTCTGTCTCAAAATAAATAAATACATTAATTAATTAATAGAAGTGGAAGAACATTTTCTTGGGTCCCTAAAATATTGTGGGCTCCAGACACTGGAGGATAAGTCACCCCGAGTGTCCTACCCTTTATAATGAGTGGGAATTTAGCCACGGGGATGGGCCAAAAGGGGCTGCTTTGGGGAAGTGATCCTTCTGGGATCCTGTAACTGCTGAAGATCAGAACAAAAGGGGAGATTCTTGAGGTTAGCTTTTTAACTTTTTTGAGACAGGGTCTCACTGTGTCACCCAGGCTGGAGTGCAGTGGCGTGATCTTGGCTCACTGCAGCCTTGATCTCTCATGCTCAAGCAATTTTCATGCCTCAGCTTCCAAAGTAGCTGGGCTGGGACTACAGGTACATACCACCATGTGTGGCTGATTTTTTAATTTTTTGCAGAGACAGGGTCTCCCTATGTTGCCCAGGCTGAGGTGAGCTTTTTAGTGTCACCATTAAGCTGCTTGAAGCTCGAGGTCCTCTGCATGTTCTTAGTTTTCATGAATGAGCCGCAGGTTCACCCCTAAATATTTGCCAGCCACTGCTCAGGCACAGGTTTGTGGTGTGAGTCGTTGGTGCGCAGACGTCCTGAACCCCATTGGCCCTGACCTGCGGGTGACAGGCGCAGCAGGCTCAAAAGCTGCCCGGGTCCATTTGCACCCTCCTGGTGTTTAGCGTTTGGCCACACGGGGGCACGAGCGGGACAGCCTAGATTGGCCTGCGTCCCGTCTGGGCCTCGGGAGGAGCCGAGGGAGAAGCCTTGGGCTGGGCCCAGGAGGGTGTCGTCTAGAAGGCCCCTGCTCCCTGCCACCATCAGTAACCCCCAGCCCTGGAGGCATTGAAGGCAACTCAGTCCCAGGGAGCCACGGGCTGGATGGAGCTGGGCCACCCTGATTACAGGTCGTTCAGAGCTGGTGGCCTGGGGGTGTCACGCCCCGGGCCTTGGACTTCTTACCTGAAACACGCAGGGTGCCTGTGAAAGGTCTCAAAGGTCACTTTATGCTCTCAATTCTTCTAAAATTAAAATTAATTTAAAAAGACTTTTTCAGCTTTATTGAGGTATAATTAAATAAAAATTGTATATATTTAAGGTGTACATGATGCTTTGATATATGTATAGACCGAAATGATTATCACAGTCAAACTAATGAACAAACCCATCAGCTCACGTGGTGACAGTATTTCTGTGTGTGTGGTGAGAACACTTAAGATCAAATCTTTTAGCAAATTCCCAGGATACAGTATTATTAACTGTACTCATGATGCCATACATTAGATCTCAAATAACTTACTCATCCTGCATAGCTAAAATGTTATACCCTTTGACTGATTCAGATCTTAATTCTGCAGAAAATGCACCGGGGCCAAAGTGTAAGCAGACAAGGAAGGTCTCCAGGGACCACCATAGGACTTTTTTTTTTTTTTTCAGACAGGGTCTTGCTCTGTTGCCCAGGCTGGAGTGCAGTAGTGTGATCACAGCTCACTGCAGCCTTGACCTCCTGGGTTCAAGTGAACCTCCCATCTCAGCCTTCTGAGTACAGCTGGGACCACAGGTGTGTGCCACTACATCCAGGGACCGGAGGAATTTAATCCAGTTGAGCCATCAGCCTGGGTTACAGCCTCCTGCCCTGCAGCCTACTCTTCCCTAAACCCTGGGTGGAATGAGGCCACCCTGTTGGTCAGAACCAGCTCCTGGAAGACTCTGGCAACTTAGACGTGAATCCCAGGGAACTTTCCTCATGACAATGCTAAGTCTCTATCCTGGAAAAGCTGCAGCTTCAGGACCATAATGTGCAACCCACGTGCTGGCATGATGACACGGTCCTGTGCCACAGAGACCCCTGCTCTACATGCGACGATGCACCCTCTGCCCTCTCCATTGCCCCATAATACCCTCCTGTCACTTTCCCTTGGAGAGACACTGCTTTGAGAATATGCCCAGTGCCCTCCTTATTGGAGCCAAGTAATAAACTCATTGATCAAAACTTGCATTCTCACAGAGAGTCATTGTTGCTTGATAGGGGAATGAACCCTGGTATTTTTCGGGTAGCAGAAGCTCATGTTTCATGGCACGGCCAGTTTCTGATACCTGCTTGGCCATTACCTTGGCTGGGTGACCTGAGGCAAGTCACCTTTCCTCTCAGATTCTTTGTGTGTTGTTGGCCCTGTCGTTTCATTTTTTATTTTTATTTTTGAGACAGTCTCATTTTGTCACCTAGGCTGGAGTGCAGTGGCATGATCTCAACTCACTGCAACCTTCGCCTCTTGGGTTCAAGCAATTCTCGTGCCTCAGTCTCCCGAGTAGCTGGCACTACAGGCACACACCACCATGCCTGGCTAATTTTTGTATACTTTGGAGAGACAGGGTTTCTTCCATGTTGTCCAGGCTGGTCTTGAACTCCTGAGCTCAAGTAATCCTCCTGCCTCAGCCTCCCAAAGTGCTGGGGTTACAGGCGTGAACCACCGCACCCAGCCAGCCCTGGTCCTTTCAATGGGCCCTAGCTTGTCTGGGAGCATTCTTTGCGGGGTGAGAGGGAAGTCCATGTAAACTTTGCTTTCTACCTCCATCCCTCACACTGGTTGAGGAAGGTCTGGCTGAGGGCTGTCTCAGAGGAAGGGGGCTGCCTACAGGGGGCCAGGTGATTCCATCACCCGGAACCTCGAACCTTCCACTGTCCTGCTGCTGAGGCCTGGAGGGACGGCTGAGTCTGGGGAGAAAAAAAGCCAGGAGAACTGTGCCTGAAGTAGAAAGTCCACTCATTTGTCCAACAACCATAGCCCTGCACCCCCGGCTCCCAAGCGGCTTCGTCCGGACTTGGCAATGAACCGCTTCACCAGGTGTCCATAGCCCTGCAATCCCGGCTCCCACGTGGCTTCGTCCAGACTCGGCAATGAACCGCTTCCCCAGGTGCTTGTTATTTAAAGTGTCTCCACCATCCTGTGACTTCTTTTAAATTTAACCATCTTGGTGTCTTGCCACCCAGCCCTGAGCAGGGGTGCGGAGGAGTTAGCTGGGTGCTGACGGAGAACGTAGAGTTCTGGATCCTGCTCCGGGATGGTTTTGTAGAAATGTATCGAGGGAATGAATCATTTTCATCAATGGGTGTTTTCCTTCCTATCTTTTCATTTCTTTTTGTTTTACAACATCTTAGTATCTTGGAATTCTGGGAAGGAGAATGTAAACATTTTTCAGAACCAGTATTTTCCTGTCTTCTGTTTGGTCTGGGGCAGTGTCTTGGCCTCTCCTGGGATGTGGTGGCTGTGGAAGGCTGGTGGGGGTGCACCTTCCACAGCACCCCGAGACCCTTGGTAGCTCCCACTTGCCTGCTCTTGCTTTCAGCCCCTAAGGGCCAGCTGGTGGGGCCACCACTCAGCTCAGGGCTGGTGCAGGGCGCTTAAGGCATGTCTTTTGTCCTGATGGGCTCTGGAGGCCGGAACCTCAATTCTGCCTTTTGGTTTTCCCAAGTGAAAGAGAAACACCCAGCCCAGGGTGGGCGGAATGACGCTCGGCTCCAAGTGGAGGCTGGAACACAAAGTGAGTTTCTCCGGAGTGTGGGTTCCTCCTCTGCCATCTGGCAGCCTCCCCATTTCTTCCTCCTCCCCCTGTCCCACGCACTCATCAACCACCTAAGCCTAAACCACTCTCCCAGCGGCTCCCTCCTCCTTCCTCTGTGGATCCTGGGACTCTGTGGCCCACGAGATACCTCCAGCTTCCCTGACCTGGAGGCCAAGGTCACCTGCTCAATAGCCTTGACTTTGGCAGGGCAGGTGTCCCGAGACCTCCCTCCCTGGGACCCCAGCCACCTCCCCCACAGCCTGCCCATTCTCCATCCCCCCTCCCTGTAAGCCAGGCTCCAAAGCCAGTCATAACAAGGCACAAGAAAGGAAAGCGGAGAAAAGGAAAAACATGTATCTTGGCCTCAACACAAACCTAGAGACGATTCACTTCCAAACCACTGAAAACAAGGACGTGCCAGGGGTCTGACGCAAGGGTCTGATGCGGTGCGCTCACTCCTGGCCTTGCGGAAACGGGTCTCTGTTGGGGGGTGGGGGTGAGAATGGGGAGCGACAAGGGAGGTGACAGTCCCCCCACTCTGAAGCAGGGCTGAAAGTTGAGCCCCCATAGGGCTTCCCACATGGAGCAGGCACAGGGGAGGAAGTGGCTGTCTGGAGGGCAGACTGTCAGGCAGCCTTTGCCAGTCCTGGCTCCTCTTCCCCCTCCTCAGCCCTCCGTGCAACCCCAGCCTCTCCCAGAGGGCCTGACTGGTTTTTCCTGTTAACTCCGCCTGTTCTTCTTCTGCGGCCTTTGAAGCTCAGCTCTTTCCTTCCATGCCGTGACCTCAAATCCCGGCCCCTCCACTTCCTTCGTGGGGATTGTCCTTTCTTTCCAGGTCCCTGCATCCTTGTCCCGGAGCAGCCATCAGTGTGGAGCTGGGGCTTGGAGATCTTGCTCCCCGTTGCCTCTAGGGCTCAGGGGCAGGTGGGTATGTGTGCTCCCTGCAGGAGGACAGGTCTGGCCTGCTATTGTGATCTGTGGGACTTGGAGGGGTGTCCCTGACACTGAGCAGCTCCTTTCTTCTCACACAGTTCTGGAAAAGCCCATGAGGCTGGGGCAATTGCTGCTCGGAGAGTGTCTCTTATGAGGGAAGAGGTGGAAGGATTCATGCATTCTTTCACTCACTCACTCATTTACTCCTTGATCATTTCAGCACTGAGTGGGCACCTGCCCTGTTCCGGTCTCTTTCCGTAGATTGAGAGGTGGGCTGTTCCAGATTGACAGATGGGCTTGACATGGTCTCAGGCTCTGTGCACAGGGCTCCTGGGGCAGCTCAGAGCTGCAGTGCAGTCAGGTTATACCTCATAAGGAGAAGCCAGTGCAGTCAGGTTATACCTCATAAGGAGAAGCTGCCTGGGACCTTGACCCCTGGCCAGCAGAACAGCTGCTGCAGCTGTCACTGATTACCGAGCCTGCGTGGGCCTTGGGGTTGAGTGTCATTTGTCACTCCGGAGAGGACATACTGATGCCTCTCACAGCTTGTGGAGGAAATGTGCAGGCCCGTGGGGTTTCATAGGCTAGCGAGGGCCCTGCGGGCATGACCCGGGCCAGGAGCGGCTTTCTCAGTCTGTCCGTGAGGCCCTGGTCCAGGGAAACTTCCAGGGGCCCGGGCACGTGGCCACCCACTTTCTCAACCTCCTTCCTCAACAAGACACACTTTTTAAGGCTCAGTCCAGAGCTGACCTTCTCCCTGTGGTACTTGGTGATGAGAAGTCTTTCCACCTCCCGAGCCTTGCCCTTTTTGGGGGCATGAGATCCTGGGATGTTATTAACCCTCTGAGGCTCGGTTCCTCATCAGGAGCTTGGGGATCATTGTAGTTCCTACCTCCAAAATTCTTAAAAGGCCTGTTGCTATTATTCAACTTTCCAGACAGTTTAAAAGAGAAGTGCTGGAGAAACAGATCATCATAACAGCACATTTTACTGTAGTCTTCTGACGAGCCAGGTACTGAGGTACACCCAATACTCTCTCTCCAGGTGTAGAGAGTAGAGAAATCCGCTCAATCCTCAGTTTGATAATGAGGAAACAGAGGCCCAGAGAAATTAAGAAATGCATATAAGGGCATACACTGTTAAACAGTAGAGCTGGGATTGCCACCTATGTTGGATGATGGAACCCACGCTTAACCACTACCCTGTTCCAAAACCCAGCGAGAGAAAGAGAAACAGCCACAGAGCCTCTGCCTTCTTTTAAAGCACATTGGCTTCACCTTCAGAGTGGAATGCTGAGCCCTGCCTGGGCTTGCCCTGTAGCGTTTGGGCAAGGAGCTGAGGTCCTTGCACAGAGTGTTGTGGTTGGTGCATGGTTGCGTGTGCACTGCCCAGATGCAGGGTGTGGACTTTGCTCAGAAGCACAGCACCTGTGAAGCTTTCGGAAATTATCCCTCTGGCTCCAGCCCTTTCTAGAGATCTCCAGGCACATCCCTGCATGAAGGTTTCAGAGTCACTGGGTTTCCCAGGGCCTTCTCTTTGCTAGGAATCTCTGAGACGCGCTCTGCAAGATAAGTTGGCAGCATCTCTGTGCCTCTGGTTTTGCCAGGCTCCACCAACAACCCGCTAAGAACTCTTCATCCTCAAGGTAAAACCCAAACTCCTTAGCACAGTATTCAAGGGCCTGCTTCCCTGCCACCTGCTCACCTTCATCTCTGCCCACCTGTATCCCTGCTCACCTGCCTACCTGCCTACCTGCCTACCTGCTCACCTGCGTACCTGCCTACCTGCCCACCTGCTCACCTGCTCACCTGCTCACCTGCCTACCTGCCTACCTGCTCACCTGCTCACCTGCTCACCTGCCTACCTGCCTACCTGCTCACCTGCTCACCTGCTCACCTGCCTACCTGCCTACCTCCTCACCTGCTCACCTGCTCACCTGCCTACCTGCCTACCTGCTTACCTGCTCACCTGCTCACCTGCTTACCCGCTTGCCTGCCATAGTTACCTGTCCAGCTCGTCTTCCCTGGCCCTCCTGCTGCTGTTCTGCATGGGAACTACCGCTCTCCCATCTTCTCCAGCCAGCGCTCCTCTCTACTGCCACGTCCGCGGCCTTTCACTGTCCTCACGACTGATGCATCCACCCTGGTCCACCTGCCCCAGATGCTCCTTAGGGCAGCGGCCCCACTGAAGCATCTTTACATTCCCATAGAAAATTGTGGGATGCCAGACAGGGACAAGCACCTCCAAGATGAGGGGATCAGAACTAGAGATGAAAAGGGATTTGTCATCCATCACCAAGAAAATCAACACGAGAGGCGGGACTGGAACCCTTTCCCACGACATCTGGGGTCGATTTGTTTGGGGGCCACAGGGCTTTTTCACCCATGTCCACCTTAGTACACTGAGGGGAACCCCAGTGAAGGCCAATGAGAGAAACCACACATCACTGAGGGCCGACGGAGAACCCCAAAGCCCAAATCGCTGTGCTCCCCAGTAGGTAAGCATCCCCTGCGAAGAAAGCCTACCTTCGCTCTCCGTCCCCAGATCCCCATATCCAGACAGAGTGAGGAAATGCATAAAAACAAAACGCAAAACACACTCCTTCCCCAGGTCCCCAGACACCCTTAACACAGCTATCTGCAGGATTGAATGATTGCCAGGACCACACAATTTACACTTGGCTGTCGTGGTCCGGAGGGGAGGACTGCACCAGCATGAGAAGACCAGAGAGCAAGGAAATGGAAATTTGGCAAGATCCCGTGGCTGCTATTGGTGGCTGCAGCCAGACAGGAAAACTGAGATGGTGTGAGCAGAAAGGGCTGGAAGGAGTTGGCTTTTTCCAAGAAATTACAGCAGAATCTTCTTCCAAGAGGCTGGGGGCCTCTGCAGACATGATCTCATTACTCACCCCCCAGATCCCCCCGGCTTCCCTATGGACCAAGGGCCAGGGGTCTCTGCCCAGTCCTAGCTCCAAGGAAACTCACTGATTCCCGAGTGGGCGGCACTCGGGGGGTGGGCGGCTCTCGGGGGTGTGGATGGCACTCGGGGGGCTGGTCGGTGGCACTCGGGGGGTGGGCGGCCCTCGGGGAACGAATGGAATGGCATTCGGGGGGTCGGCGGCACTCGGGGGGTGGACGGCACTCGGGGGGGTGGACGGCACTCGGGGGGTGGACGGCACTCGGGGGGTGGATGGCACTCGGGGGGGTGGACGGCACTCGGGTGGTGGGTGGCACTCGGGGCGTCGGCGGCACTCGGGGGGTCGGTTGGCGGTATTCAGGGAGCCGACCACCCACGTGTTGGAGCCTCTTCTATGCCACAAGCCCTTTGCCAGACACTGACCATTCATACAAGGTGTGTCAGAGCTGGGCCTTAGCAAGCAAGGGACAGAGTTGTGCTTATGATAGGGGCTAAATGAGGTCCTGGAGCTGGTGCAGAAGAACAGAGTCTAGGGGTCCCGGAAGGTTTTGTGGAGCTGCCGTGCTAGCTCCCATCCAGGGTGCCAGCTATGGGCAGGAACTGTGCTGAGTGACCCCTAGACATCAGCTCACTTAATCTCCCTAACAACCCGGAGTCTGCTCAGAGCATGGCCCATTGGCTACCTAAGTGCGGTGCCAGGCACCGGCCATGGACGTTCCCTGGGTGAATGGCTGACAATGATACACACTGCGAAACAAGGAGGCTGAAACCCTGGAAGAAAAGAAGCTTATCAGCAGTCCCTGAGCCCGGGAGTCAGATGCCAAACCCAGGACCCCAGTGGTTAAGAGTCCAAGCCTGGACACCAGAGAGGCCAGGCTGGATGGGGCTGGACTCTCAGTGTGGCCTTGCAAAAGTCACAGCCTCTGAATGCATGGGTTTGGATATGGAGATAAACATATTTCAGAGGCTGTTGGGAGAATGAAATAAAATATAAACTTGCTCAGCACAGGACTGGCTTGCAGTCACCGTGGAATAAATTACCGTCACTGAGCTGCGCTCTGATGCTGGGTCTGTGGGTGCCTGCTGTGGTCATGCTGTGCTTTCCCTGGACACTTTTCAGCATCCTCCCTGGGAGCTGCTTCTTCCTAAAGCTTTGGGCTAGGCTTAGATGTCCTCCTGCGTCAATACAACATGACGTGTACAGGAACCTAACTACGGATTTTTAGTGAAGATGTTCATGTTTCTGAGAAAAACAGGCCTATTGAAGTAGCCTCTGTGTTTAAGTTAGAGGCTGGCTTTAACCTGCTGACTGTGGTCATTGAATGACAAACAGAAAAAGTGACCAAATTGTTTAGTAACTTACTCTATCTGAATACTTTGGAAAACAAAATGGACATTTGGGCTAACAATGAAAGGAAGGAAGGAAGGAAAGAAGGAAGGAAGGAAGGAAGGAAGGGCCAGGCACGGTGGCTCATGCCTGTAATCCCAGCAGTTTGGGAGGCCGAGGTGGACGGATTGCCTGAGGTCAGGAGTTTGAGACCCGCCTGACCAACATGGTGAAACCCTGTCTCTACTAAAAATACAAAAATTAGCCGGGTGTGGTGGTGTGCGCCTGTAAACCCAGCTACCCAGGAGGCTGAGGCAGGAGAATTGCTTGAAGCGGGAGGCAGAGGTTGCAGTGAGCTGAGATTGTACCACTGCACTCCAGCCTGGGCGACAGAGCAAGACTCCATCAAAAAAAAAAAAAAAAAAAAGGAAAAGAAGAAATGGCTAAAACACCACAACTAAGAAGAATGACAATGAATTGCTAATTAGGGTCCCTTCCAAATCTTGGTAAGGATGGGATGTATCTGTTAACTTAGTTAAGATTCTATGGCTTGAGTTTGGTTACTACAGGAAAGCATGGAATGAATCCCAGCTTTGGTTATGAAATGTGAGATCTGTGAAATTCCAGCACTTTATCCAGCACAGTGAAAGCAACATTCTTACCCAAGGAAACAAAAGCCCATCCTTGATCCCCACAGGCTCAACCATGCCCTAATTAGAGTGTCTGTTAATCATTTTCCCTTGTTTCCCAGGCTGGTGGGCGGAGACACCCACATTTGGGATGGTGGGGGAAGGACACCAGTTTCTCCATGCCTCTGTTCATTATGGCGCTCTGTGGTTTGAGATAGATGAAACACATTGGCATGTCCCAGACTGACAATCTAAGGAAACTGGAGGAATCTTAGCAGCCAGGAGCTGGAGGTTACCCTTAGCTCAGCTGGGGTGAGCAGCTAGAATGCAGCTGGTGGCTCTGTGGAGAAAAAGATGCAGTGGCCTCTCCCTTGGAACAGTCCTCCTCTGTTCCAATTCCCAGTGTTTATTCTGGCCCCAGGCAGAGGGCCCTAGTGGAATAGGGCAGGGAGGAGGCATTTGGAAACCACAGGGTTACTGATGAGATGGTGCAAAACACACCTAACCAAAATACTGGCCCTAGGGTGGATCAGGGTGGTGCATTTCTGGACTGTTCCATGACCGTCAAGGCCAATGTGCACAGCTAAACACAACCAGGTTCCTGGTTCCTGGCAGACCTCGATTTCCTGAAAAACCTTCCACAGAGTGGTCCCAAGCCATATAAATCTATATATGGCTAGAAGGCCATATAAATCTCCTCCCTGCCCCCACTATGACGTGCAGCTTCAGGGTGGATGAATTTGCCTATGATAAGCAAGGCTTCTGGAAGAAAGACCTGCTTAGGGGATCAAATGCTTCCTGCCTAGGGGAAGGAGTGCCTTGTGCCCTGGCACAGATGGGACCTGGGACCTGCATCCCCCTCTGGCCCCCAGTCCTCCATCCAGGCGCTTAGACTGGGGAGCAGGGGGTAGCACTTCTCTCAGCCCCAGCCTTTGATGTGACACAGAGCCTGGGGTTCACTGGAGTAGGGCTGCGGAGGAGGAAACCCTGTGGTCGCGGAGGGGACTGGAGACCTCTGCCCGCCCTTGGGAGCGTGCGTCTTTCCTTCTGTTTGCTTGCAGGGAGGAGAAGGTGAGTATAGCAGAGAACTGGAGGGGACTTCGGAGTCCGTCTCCCATGGGGCCTAGTGCTGAAGAACTTTTCCCGGTGGAGGGTGGGGTAGGCCCAGGTCGTGAAACGGAGCCATTTTTTTTTTTTTTTAAATTTTTTTTTTGGAGACAGAGTCTTGCTCTGTCCAGGCTGGAGTGCCGTGGCACAATCTCGGCTCACTGCAACCTCTGCCTCCTGGGTTCAAGTGATTCTCCTGCCTCAGCCTCCCAAGTAGCTGGGACTACAGGCACATACCACCATGCTGGGCTAATTTTTGTATTTTTAGTAGAGATGGGGTTTTACCATGTTGTCCAGGCTGGTCTCAAACTTCTGACCTCAGGTGATCTGCCCACATCGGCCTCCCAAAGTGCTGGGATTACAGGTGTGAGCCACCATGCCTGGCCCACAGACATACTTTTAAGATAGCAGAACCGGGACTGCTGCAGCCTCATACCCAGCTAAGCCTTCAGGTTTCCAAGTAAGACCCAAAGCAGTAAAGACTTCCCTCAATCGGCCAAGTCTTCAGACTGCTCACAGGCAAAAGAAGTGGACAGGGACTCAGCTTCTACACAGCTTCCCTGACCCCTCCCCTGCAGCTTTCTTTTCTTTTCTTTTTTTTTTTTTTTTGAGATAGGGTCTCACTCTGTAGCCTAGGCTGGAGTGCAGTGGTGTGATCTCGGCTCACTGCAGCCTTGATCTCCTGGGCTCAGGTGATCCTCCCACCTGAGCCTCCCAGGTAGCTGAGACTACAGGTGTGTGCCACCATGCCTGGCTTGTTTTTTGGTCTGTTTTTGTTTTGTATTTTTTTGTAAAGATGAGGTTTTGACATGTTGTCCAGGCTGGTCTTGAATTCTTGGGCTCAAGTGATCCTCCCGCCTTGGCCTCCCAAGGTGCTGGGATTTATAGGCATGAACCACCATGCCTGGTCACCCCTGCAACTTTTGATGTCACTTGAAGGCAGGTTCTTTTCTCCCAGCTGAGCCCCAGTTTTCACCTTGAGGGCAGGGACAATGCCTGACTCTCCTTTTGCATCCTCAGTGCCTTGAAATCTAGGCAAGATAGGTGCTCAAAATGTCCAGTGAATGATGAATAAGGGGCAGGAAAACATAGTGGGGGAGGAGGGAAGGGGACAGAACGGTTGCCTGCAGGGAGCCTGCAGGGTGGGGAAGCAGAGATGGGAAGGCCACAGGCAATCCAGCTGGTGAGGTTGGAGGACACTTGTCTCTCAGCCTTTCGATGCCATCTGCAAACCTCACAGGTCCCCTTCCACAGCCTTTCCTGGAGGTTTGCTTAAGAACGTCGAGAGAGGGAATTAGCCAGAGACAACAGTTTCTCTTCGCAGTGGTTGGAAGTCCATAGAGGCTGGGGTGGGGAAGGGCTGGCATGGGGAGCCGACTTCAGGTACGTGCTTTCCTCATTCATGCTGAGCCCTGAGCTCTGGATGGCACCACACAGGCCTGCACACTGGTGAGACTGGCGTGGAGAGGTGAGTCATCCATTCTTCATGGCACAGCTGTCGCCTTCCTGAAACTCACATCAGACACACACTCATAGAATCAAATGTACCACGTGCAGCCATTACAGAAGGGCACACCAACCCCAAACTGCTGTTGCCAGGTACGTGCGTGGTTCCTCTCACTCACTGGTCCTGCAGAGCCTGGGGATGTCTGCAAGGATGAAATGAGGTAAAGATAAGATTCACTGAGGCCACTTTTCTCTATTTTTGTGCTAAAGTGACCAAGAATAAAAACTCTGGTCACCTGGTAGTCCCTGCACTAGAGGCCAAGCGTGGTGGCTCACGCCTGTAATCCCAGTACTTTGGGAGGCTGAGGTGGGCGGATCACGAGGTCAAGAGATCGAGACCATCCTGGCCAACATGGTGAAACCCCGTCTCTACTAAAAATACAAAAATTAGCTGGACCTGGTGGTGCACACCTGTAATCCCAGCTACTTGGGAGGCTGAGGCAGGAGAATTGCTTGAACCTGGGAGGCGGAGGTTGCAGTGAGCCAAGATCGCACCACTGCACTCCAGCCTCTTGACAGAGAGAGGCTCCCTTTCAAAAAAAGAAAAAAAAAAAAGTAAGTCTACAAATATTGCAGTCTATGGATGCTTGCGAGACCGTGAACCAAGCCTAAACATCTAGAGGCTCCAGTGAATCTGTTTGGCCGGCACTTTGGTTGTATCCACTTACAGAATAACCACTCACTTAGGAAGCATCCAGCCAGCCCTCCCTGCTGTGCGCCAGGCCTGGGCTGGGTGCTGGGGTACAGAAAGAAGCAAGGCAGGTGGTGCCTGCCCCAGGACCTCGGCTTCTCTCCATGCCCCATTGGGGGGTCTCCTGAACCTGAGCATTTCTCCAAAGCGAGTGCATTTTGAGTTCCTTTACAAATAATATTTCCAAGGACTGAAACCAAAAGGCCCCAGTAGAAAGAAGGGGTTTATATTCCCGTTCTCCCAGCCCTGCTGCCTAACCTAGAAGCATCAGAGGCAGATGGCTTCTTGGAGGTCACCCAGTGCAGGGTTTCTTTAGGTCAAAAGAGAGTGTGGTGACAGTGTTGTGATGTGTAACGAATTTAGGAGGTGTAACTCAGGCTCTACCTGCAAACCCAGGGTACAGTCTGCTGCTGAGAGGCTGTCAGAGTGGTGAGTAGCCACTCATACCACCTGTCTTCAGAGAATGAGGAGCCGGCAGGGGAAGGGCAGGCCGTGTGGCCTCCGGAGATGGCAGCAGATGGAGATCCGGGCAGAGGCAAGTTGGACTTTGTCCCTGGCTATGCCACTGATTCTGATTCACCGTTTAGAGAGGACTCACTGGTCTTCTCTTCCTGGGCTGTGCTTGCTTGCTTGCTTTCTCTTTCTTTCTTTCTTTCTTTCTTTCTTTCTTTCTTTCTTTCTTTCCTTCTTTCTTTCTTTCTTTCCTTCTTTCTTTCTTTCTTTCCTTCTTTCTTTCTTTCTTTCTTCTTTCTCCTTCCTTTCTTTTGTTTTCTTTTTCTTTCTTTTTTTCTTTCTCTCTCTCTTTTTCTCTCTCTCTCTCCTTCCTTCCTTCTTTCATTCTTTTGCTTTCCTTCTCCCTTCTTCCCTTCCCTTCCCTTCCTTCCCTCCTTCTTTCTCTCTTTCTATCCTTTCTTTCTTTCCTTTTTTTTCTTTCTTTTTTTTTTTTTTTAGAAAGAAGCACCTGCTTTGCTGCCTTCCCTCCTTTGCCTGTCCAAAGGTGAATGATATGAGTCGGGCAGTGTGCATGTCTTCCCAGAAGAAAAAATGAGGCTCAGATGTGACTCAGTGTCCCCGGTGAGTGGGTACATCATAAATGTCAGACATTAACTGCACAGAAAAGCCTTCTTGGGCTGTCTTCACCGTCTTGTTCTTTGGATTGGCTTTGGATTCCTGAGCTGCCCAATAAGGATGTGCATGGTGCTGCTGACCGTATGCTCCCCCGACAGTTCCAGGAAGGTGCAGAGTGCTGACAGCCATGCCCTGAAGCTTTCGCTTGCCAGTGCTTAGTGAGTAAGGAATTGTGAGACTTGTACAGCTCTGACAGCTCCTTAGGGATCACATAGCTCAGTAGGTGAGCCCAGCAGTTTCTGGGTGGGGGAGGGCGCTGAGTGAGCCAGCAGTGGAGAGGGGCTGGACAAGATCCGCTGACCACAGAAGAGAAGAGGGAGGTTCTGAGTGACCCACAGCACACTCCACACCCTTGGAAGATGGGGAAACCTTCCTAGCCTCCCACTGAGTCCTGGAGGCAGCCAGTAGAGCGTTCTGGGTCTGAGACCCAAGTCGTTTTTCACCCTGATCCTGCCCTCTCCTTGGCAGCTCTCAGAACTGACTCCTGAGGGAAGGCAAGTGTTTGAATTGACTTTCTCCAAAATTCTCACTCTTAGGAAGATGCAGGTGGAGTTATCTGTGATTCTCCCTGTGGGTCAAGTGAGTCCTCAAACTGCTTCCCTCATGGTGATAAAGTGGCTGCCAGCACCTTCCAGGTCACATGTATCCTTGTTCATATCTAGGAGGGAGATGGCTCCACATCCCCCAGACATAGAACAAAGCCCCCAAAGAAGAGGACTTGCTGGTTTTCCATTCTTTGCTTTCCTAGTTTCTTAAGTCCTGGAGGTAGTGTGTTAGAGACAGAATGGACAAGTAGTTCGTTGTCCAGATCAGGCCCTATCCAGAGTGATGGGATGGGTGGTATATGTGGTAATGGTGCTGGGATGGCAGGGGGAGCTGGTCACCTTGGCCCTTGTGGGGGACCCAGGAGAGCTGAGTCGAGGTCCAGCTCCGCCACTGGACTTCCTGGGGCTCAGTTTCCTCCTCTGTCAAATGGTGTCATTTGATTGTGATCTGTTTTGTCTCCAGTTTCCTAATAAATGTCAGCTGCTTGACAGAATGCATCTCATTTTGAAGGGAAATGTCCACTGCATTTATTTTAAAATATCTCCTGGAAAAGGGAGACCTTCTTAGCAGAATTTACCATTTAAGGAGCCAAGTGGTATTGCCAGCAGCAGGCACTGGTGACATCTGCCCTCACGGCTGGCCGGGCTTTGAGAGTGAAGCATGGGAATCCTGTCTCCTCTCCCCCTGCTGCCTTGAGCAGAGAAGGAATTTCTCAGGCTCTCGTTCCCAGAAATCTTCCCACTTACGACTCGAATGCAACCTCCTGCTCCCTGCCCACCCTATCAAGCAAAACAAACCTAACAAAACTGCAAGTGATCTAAGACCAAAATAGATCTTTCTGAATTTCAACCTTGCGGGCATGGTGGCTCATTGAACCCAGCTGCCAATTCATCTTCCCAGCATGCGTGGCCTTTCGGTTTCACCCTCTTCTGTGCCCGTGACTGACATGTCCCCTTTGTCCTAATGCTGCCAGCCCTTCCTCCTTGCAGTGACTCTGGGATGGCTTCCCCTTCCTTGACCTCCGTGGGGCGTTCCTCAGCCGATCACTCACCGTTCCTGCCTCCTGGCCGATGGCTCTGATTCGCGATGGCTTCTGCATAGTGAAGGCTGCCAGGCAATCTTCCTGGAGTATCTCCTTCACGACGTTGCTCCTTCTGCCTGAGAATCTGTAACGAGCACGGAAGGTCTCAGGATGTTGTGGGGACACGCTGGGTTGTTCTGATGGGCCTTTTGGGGGCTCCTGTCCGGTGGCCCGGGAATGTGTGTGTGGGAGGACTTGGTGTGGCAATCTGGTTGGAAGGGAGGGGTGGCTTTTATAGAAAGCACACTATCTTTACTTCCTGCGTCATCATAAAGCCATGAAAAGACTCAAAGTTTCTAAAGGTGATTTTATTAGAGTGCTTCACAGTCTGGCTACAGAACATCCACATCCAACTACTGTTAACAGGGGCTTTGTCAGCTCCCACAGCTAAAACACACCAAGGAAGGTCAGGCATCTGGGTTGATTTTCTCCAAAGCTCTTGATCCTATGAGGCTGCAGGTCGAGTTATCTGTGATGCTCCCTGTGGGTCAGGTTAATTCTCAGCCTGCTTCCCTTATGGTGATAAAGTGGCTGCCAGCACCTCCTGGATCACGTGCGTCCTTGTTCACATGCAGGAGGAGGGAGACATCTGCCCTCACGGCTGGCCAGGGTCTGAGAGTGAACCTTCCCCTAAACGTAGAGCAAAGCCCCAAGTTTCCCTCTGAAAGGATTCATTTAGGTTTTTCGTCCATCCTCGAAACCACATCTACAATAAGAGACGTCACTGCAGGTGCCCGGGGTGCCCTCCTGGACCCTTGGGGGTGTCGGCACCTACCCCACAGGCCACTGCTGAGTGACTGTGGGTTGGCGGGGGAGCCCCGTGTCACCACAACGTAAGATGGAGAAACCACATCACAGGGGAGCAGCGTTAATGGATGGCCTGGCCGAGGGGTAGGTGGAGACTTTGTATGTGTGGGATGCACACACCCCAGCTCCTGCCCAGACCCACAGGCTGTTAACTGGGCATGAAAGTGCTGGCCCAGGGCTGGGTGCAGGCTCATGTCTGTAATTCTAGCATTTTGGGAGGCCAACGTGGATGGATTGCTTGAGCCCAGGAGTTCGAGACCAGCCTGAGCAACATTGTGAGACCATGATTTTACAAAAAATAAAAAATTAGCCGGGTGTGATGGTGCATGCCTATAGTCCCAGCTACTCGGGGGCTGAGGTGGCAGGATCACTTGAACCAAGGAGGTCGAGGCTACAGAGAGCCAAGATGGCACCACTGCACTCCAGCTTGGGCAACCCAACTCTCAATTTGTGCGATCATGGCTCTCTGCATTGATTCTGTCGCCAAAAAATAAATAAACAAACAAACAAACAAATAAATAAATAATAAATAAAATAAATAGATAAATAAAGTTCTGGCCCAGAAAAGAAAGTAGGTTTGAGAAATAGTTGGGGTGGGGAAGGAGCTTTCCTGAAAGAGCCACCTTTCCTTTGAAAAAGGAGAAATGGTGGCTCTGGAAGGACCCCCTCTGGAGTCAGACTTGAGTCCAAACATGCTTTTGAGGACACATCAAATGTATGGAAAACGAAGGAGGGGGTACAGGTGTGGGGCCTGTACTGCCCCTGGGGTCCTCCGGTTGATGGCATCCTGTGCCTGCCCTTCAGGATGGAGCGGGTTTCCTTCTGGTGCATAGCTCTGCCTCCCTGGGTGCCTGCTGCCTTTCTGAAAGTCCCCTATTGTGTATGCATCAGCCCCTGATTGATACGGCCACAGAGTAGGTGGACACCTGCGTGCCTCAGTTTCCTCACGGAAGAAGCAGAGATGCGTTCACAGGAAACCACGTAAGAAGCTTCTAGATACAAGCCTCACCCCTGAGGACAAAATTGACTTTCCTCAGGACCGAAAAGTCCCGGGGATTTTGGTTTCTTTATGGCCGGGAGTCAGGAAAGACCCTGCCTGCCCAGTGGCTGGGACACGTGGCATCTCCTTCTCTGCTTCCTCGGGGCAGGAAATGGCAGGCGGCACCTCGCTTTACTCCATGTCCAGCCCAACACCCCTTCCTGTGTTGGAAAACGCATAGAATCCATCCGGGGAAGAAAAGGTGCTGCAGTTCCAGTAGCAACAACACCCTCTGTTCACTGCTGCCCGGGCCCTGTGGCACTGGGTGAGATGGTGGGCGGCGGGAGTGGCTGTATTTTGGGAGGCTCCCATGCACGTTGTGTGACCGTGGGGTGGGGCACTCAGTGGTCCCTCGGAGGCATGTTGTTTGGTGGACCTCAAGTTCACAGCAGTGATACCCACTGAGTCAGTGGTGGTAGGGAGGTTCCAGGAGCCTGGCTTTTCAATGCCAGAAGACATGTTGCTGAGGGTCACCTGAAGCTGGAATTGGACCAACCCAGGAAGGATAAATGAGACACTTGCAGAACCAGAAGGACCTTAGTGAGACCCAGTCCCCTCCTTTGAGTTTATATAGAGAGAGACAGGGAGACCCAGGGAAGGGACAGGATTTACCCACAAAACTAAGCACTAGAAAGGGTTGGAATTTGACTTGAATTCTTGAACCTATTATCTCCTCATCTCCAGTCCTGGGTCTGTTATTGCCAATACATCATGTAAATGGAGAAACTTAATGTTTTGAGGAAGTTATGGCTCAAATAACCTACACTGTTAACTATTTTAAGTCCTAAAAAAACAAAAGAAAAACAGGTCAGGCAACCTCATCACTTCTTGGTTCTTGATTTTCACATCTCAACAGGGTTCTTACCAGTTGGGGTGGTCTGGAGTCAGAAAGGCCCCCAGGGTCTCCCCAGATTTTAGGATTCTAAGGCCTAACTCACAAGTATCTGGTTTGGAGTGAATTTGTATCGGTGGGGGGGTCTTCTTCAAGTCACTTAATGCTTTCAGAAAATGTGAAAATAATTAGTGGGGCGTGGTGGGGTACACCTGTGGTCTCAGCTACTCTCGAGGTTGAGGCAGGAGGATCGCTTGAATCCGGGAGGTTGAGGCTGCAGTGAGGTATGATAGCGCCACTGCACTGCAGCCTGAGCAACAGAGCGAGACCCTGTCAAAACAAACAAACAAACAAACACACACAAACCAACCAAATAAAAAAAGCAAGAAAATGTGAACACATGTGAGAGAGGAGAAGGAGCTCCATGAGGATGTTAACACGCCGGCGAGGTCTTTCGGAGGCATTTTGGTTGTCAGGGTTTACACTGGGGAAATTACGTCCATAGAACGGGAAGTAAGAGAACGAAGAGGGTCTTTCGAGGGTCAGCCCCACGAAGTCCACGCTGGCTCCTTGATCATGATTTTGGTTTTGTTTTGAAAGCAGGAACCCAGTCTTCCCATTTCACTGCCTTATGTAACTGCGTGGGCTTGTTTTGAAGCTGGATTTAATTTTAGGTGAAGTTATACATGTTTAGACTTATTAGGCCTCATGAGGAGTGAAACTCAGTCTGGCTGGTGCTTGCTCTGGGAATTAACGTGGTGTTTTCATCCAAGTTCTGGAAATCAACTGCTGCAGGAATATGCCTTGGATCCCACACTGGTGGGATCCCACCCACCCAGGATGCTGTGCAGAGCTGGCCCCAAGCCTGCACCCCCTCTTTCGTTTTCCTACACTCGATGTGTCCTCAAGAGTGTATTTGGACTCAAGTCTGACTCCAGAGAAGGTCCTTCCAGAGCTACTGTTTCTCCTTTTTCAAAGAAAAGGTGGCTCTTTCAGGAAAGCCCCTTCCTCCCACCAACTATTTCTCAAACCTACTCCTTTTGCTGGGCCCGAACTTACTTTCTTTCTTTCTTTCTTTCCTTCCTTCCTTCCTTCCTTCCTTCCTTCCTCCCTCCCTCCCTCTCTTCTTTCTTTCTTTCTTTCTCTTTCCTTCCTTCCTTCTTTCTTTCTTTCTTTATTTCTTTCTTTTTCTTTCTTTCCTTCCTTCCCTTCCTTCCTTCCTTCCTTCCTTCCTTTCTTTCTCTTTCTTTCTTTCTTTCTTTCTTTCTTTCTTTCTTTCTTTCTTTCTTTCTTTCTTTCTTTCTTTCTTTCTTTCTTTCTTTCTTTCTTTCTTTCTTTCTTTCTTTCTTTCTTTTCTTTTCTTTTCTGTCTTTCGTCAATGCAGGGAGCTATGATCACACCTCTGCCCTCCACCTCTGTTGCCCAAGCTGGAGTGCAGTGGTGCGATCTCAGCTCTCTGTAGCTTTGACCTCCCTGGCTCAAGCAATCCTGCCACCTCAGCCTCCCAAGTAACTGGGACTACAGGCATACACCACCACATCTGGCTGATCCCTTGTGCCTCAGTTTCCACCTCACCTTTCAGGCCTTTCTAGAAAAATATCCTACAATGAAGCTTGTGGAGATCCTTGAAGATGAGACTGGTAGAGCCTGGTCTAACCCCAAGACGGGTGGGGAGGCCCGGGCAGGGAGTGCGTGTGGGCTGCAATTGCTGTTTTCCACGCAGCACCAAGGATGGCTGCCCGCCTGGGATCCTGCCTTCGCTAATGACAGTGAACCTGCATCATGCGTCTGCATGGCCTCCCGGAGTCTGAGGACCGTGCTGCACAGCCTCCTTCTGGGACTGAAGTTGGAGGAGTGAGAAGGGAGGATTCCCTCCTCCTTCTGAAGTCCAAGGACAGGCTCCTTCTGACTGGAGAAAGGAAACATCATTATTGCTTATGAGAGGATGGGAAGGGAACCATCTCCTGCAGAAGACAAACCAATCTTGGCGTCTCCAAGTGGTTGGCTATGCTGGTGTCTCCTCTCTCTCTAACTTTTCCTCGACTGTGCTTACAGAAAAGTGCGCACGCCGTGAGTGTTCAGCCAGTTGAAGTTTTATAAGCGGAGCCCATTCTGAAGCTGTGCCCTGCTGGCACCCCAGACCCTCTCCCCGCCCCTGCCCCGGGCAGCCGCCTTCCAGCTCCCAGCAGCAAGGCTGGCTCTGCCTGTTCTTGGACTTCATACACTGGCAGCGGACAGTGTGTGCCCTTTTGTTTCTGGCTGTTTTGCTCAGTGGTGTTTGTCCCACCTCTTTGGAGGGATCTAAAACCCAAGCAGGGTTACCTGTGTGTGGGTCCCACAGGCAGCTTCCCAGTAGGATGTCAGGAAAAGAAAGGGGATGCGCTCAGAGGCAACTTCAGCCCAAAGCCAGAGAGACCAATGTTGTCTCCAGAGCTGGTCCCCACAATGTGGTGCAGAGCTCTGACCACTTGTCCCCAGCATGCAGGCTGTGCAAAGCTGGGGGAAGTCCTCCTGTCCTGGTGGCCCAGAAGCCAATGGAAGAGGCGTGACTTCTCAGGGCCCCCAGCACTCTGTCACATTCACACACGCTTTCCTGGTGCTAGGAACTGAGTGTTTGTGTCTCCCCCAGATTCCCATGTTGAAATCCTCACCCGCATGAAGATGGTGTTAGGAGGTCAGACCTTTGGAAGGTGATGAGGTCATGAGGGTGGAGCCCCAACGAATGGGATTAGTGCCCTCATGAAAGAGACATGGGAGAGAAGATCTCTCTCCTCCGCTTGAGGGCACAGGGGGAAGCCTGCTCGTCTGCAACCAGGAAGCCGGCCTGCAGCAGAACCTGACGGTGCAGGCGCCCGGATCTCAGAACTGCCAGCCTGCAGAGCTCAGAGGAGAGACATGTCTGTTGTTTGTAGGTCACCCAGTCAGCGGTTCTTTTTATAGCAGCCTGAACTGACCAAGACACTTGGGAAGGTTTGTTCCTTTTTGGTTTTGGTTCTTGTTTTGTTTTAACCTAACCAAATTCTTGACCTAGTTATTTAGAAAAGAGAAGCCATGTCTTCTGAGGCGCCAGTCTTCAATAGGGAAGGCCTCCAGTGGTCTCGGAGTCTGCTGTTTGCTAGGTTGGGGGAAGCTCCTGTGCTTCTTAAAATACTTCTAAGGCAACTTATAGGTCATGAAAGCCATGAAATCATTGTTTTTAAATTGTTTCTCACACCATTAATTCAGGAGGGAGATCTTTACCTTTCATCCTATCTTGTGCAAGAGGAAAAAAGTAGGAATTGAGGTCAAGTTAGGCAGGGACCTCGGAGTCCTTTTGGGAGTATAAGAGCTGGCCATGCCAACAGATAAGATGGAGCTTTTTTAAAAAATATTTATTTATTTTAAAATAGAGATGAGGACTCACTAAGTTGCCTAGGCTGGTCACAAACTCCTGCCTCAAGCAGTCCTCCTGCCTTGGCCTCCCAAATTGCTGGGATTACAGGCGTGAGATGGATTTTGTTGTGACACTGTCGGCATGAGTGTGCAGTCGCCACACAGTCTTGGTGACTTAGCCTTTCATGTTAGCTGTGATTAGGATTGTGTCCTTCATGACAGCAACTCTGGAGAAAGGCCTTGGGTAAGGCATGAAATGGTTTTTCTCTTCCTTGAGCTTCAATTTTTTTCCCCCCTCAGGATGTTTGCAGATGTTAGGACTATGCCTACATGCTAAGAGCACCTGGGAAGGTGATGGGATTCCTGTGGGCCCCTTATCAGCTGGACTCAGGAAGGTGATGGACTTCCTGTGGGCCCTTCTTCAGATGTGCCTGGGAGGGTAATGGACTTCCTGTGGGCCCCTCATCAAGTGGGCCTGGGAGGGTGATGGACTTCCTGTGGGCCCCTTGTCAGGTGGGCCTGGGAGGGTGACAGACTTCCTGTGGTCTCCTCGTCAGATGGGCCTGGAAGGGTGATGGACTTCCTGTGGACCCCTTTTCAGATGGGCCTGGGAGGGTGATAGACTTCCTGTGGGTCCCTCATCAGATAGGCCTGGGAGGGTGACAGACTTCCTGTGGTCCCCTTGTCAGACAGGCCTGGGAGGGTGATGGACTTCCTGTGGGCCCCTCATCAGGTGGGCCCAGGAGGGTGATGGACTTCCTGTGGTCCCCTCGTCAGGTGGGCCCAGGAGGGTGATGGACTTCCTGTGGGCCCCTAGTCAGGTGGGCCTGGAAGGGTGATGGACTTCCTGTGGGTCCCTCATCAGATGGGCCTGGGAGGGTGACAGCCTTCCTGTGGTCCCCTTGTCAGATGAGCCTGGGAGGGTGATGGACTTCCCGTGGTCCCCTCGTCAGATGGGCTACTTGCCCGCCCCGTGTCTGTGTTGAGGCTGCAGCAGGAATAGCACATTGGAGCTTAAAGCAGAGTGCTGATGTGTGCACCGCATTCTTCCAGGGCAGCTGTGGTGTTGAAAGCTCATTTGGCCGGGGTTGAATTAGCAGAGTGCATTGAGAAATGGAACTGAAGCCCAGTGTGATCTTCTGGGAAAAGCTGACACCAGGTAGGCCAAAAGCCAACATCAAATCTACACAGTGGCAGCCGCCGACTGCAGTCAGGGAGACAGCCACATGCTCCAAATTGGGTGAAGATGGGGTCTGGAGAGGGCAGATTAGGAACAAATGAAGGGGGCTCAGGGGCTTCTGTGGCTGCTTTGAGGATTCCAGACCAGTGTTATGGGCAGGGGGTGCAAGGCCTGGCTGGTGTTAGGACTCCTGGGTCCTGTCCTGACAAGTGAGGGCCCGGTCAGGGGAATGCCAGCTGCGAGGGGCTCCCCTCTAGAGTCCCAGGGCAGAACTCTGCTTCGCTAGTCTTTCCCAAGCGGGAGGGTGGCTTTGCCAGCCTCAGCGCATGCACCCAGCTCTGAGCGCTGTCTGGCATCTCAGTAGCTACTCGCTAAACGTGCCAAATTGGTTAAGTCCTAATAGCCAAGGGAGGAAGCGGTCAGAGTGGGCTGGCCCTGAGTGCAGCTCACTGGTGGGGATTTATTGGGAGTGTCTATTGCTTGTTCTCCTCCATAGCAGCACGTGGGAAACAGAGGCATTTCTGGTGTCCAGGTGACCTTGTGAAAGGGTCTTTTTTGTATTTTTTAAGAGATAGGGTCCGCTTAGGCTGGAGTGCAGTGGTGTGATCATAGCTCACTGGAGCCTCTAATTTCTGGGCTCCAGTGATCCTCCCGCCTCAGCCTCCAGAGTAGCTGGGACTACAGGCTCATGCCACCATGCTTAGCTAAGTTTTGTATTTTTTTGTAGGGATGCAGCCTTGCTATGGTGCCCAGGCTAGTCTTGAAATCCTAGCCTCAAGTGACCTGTCTGCCTTGGCCTCCCAAAGCTCTGGGATTAAATGCATGGCTCACCATGCCTGGCCCCAAAGCGTCTTAATTCCAGACCCTCCTTGTTCCCTGGAAACTCCTTTTCTGATGCCTTGGGTGAGCTGTGGTCTTCATCGTGGCCTCCCTTTATTTTTTTTTTCCAGCTACCTACATTTTCACTGATTATGTGATTTTGAGGGGACTTGGAAATTTATAACATTTCTCTATGGTTCACCTACCATCTTGGGTCTCTAAAGTTCACTTCCAGCAGGGCCAAGGAAATATTGAAGACTAGACTGTTGTTTTTCCAAATGTTATCACGGGAGCAGGAGCTGAAGAACAGAATCTTCCTCCCGTCTTCCCTTCATGCTCATTCTCTCTCTCTCTCCCCCTCATTCTTCCTCAGTCTCTCTCCCACCCCTCTCTTCTCTCTTTCCCTAGACTACACGATGATAACATACAAAATAGAAACAGAAAACGAAAATTAGATGTATGTGACCAAGGATTCTGCTTTGAGCAAAGGAAAAATAAACCATACCCACATTTCTATTTTTCCCAGGACTTGAAGAACAACCTTGGCTATTTGGGCAGTTGGCTATTCCTGGGAACATTTCAGAAATAACTCATGTTTGTTTATTATTGAGTATTTATAACAGTTTCAGAGTAGGTTTCCAATAGCCCCACGGAGGAGAGCATGGGCTCCGGGAGGGATGGACAGGAGGGCCTCTGGGCAGGAGGCGGGAAGGGCACCATCACTGCTGGGTCTCACACCCCCACCTGCTCCTTCAAATTTCTGCTTGCTGAGGCCACAACACGGGAGTGACTTCCCGAAACACAGGGCTCGGAGCTTTGTTTCTCTGTGAGTCTTCCCTGAAAGGACATAAGAGCCTAAATCGGATTACTTCTTGCATTTGATGGAGTGTGGTGCACACACACACACACACACACACACACACACACACACACACAGGCAAACACTCTGTGCTCAGGCATGGATTAGAGGTGACATTTCTGGAGGCATAAATGGATGGCGGATTCCTGAGCAATCACCCACAGACCTGTGCGCCCAGGAATGCCGCCGGCTGCAGGGCGCTGACATCACCCCTCTCCTCTGGGCCCTGGGAGAAGTGCTCTGACCCCAGGTCTCAGGGCGGTTATTTTTCGCCAGCAGACCCAGGCTGTGGCTTTCTCACGGTGTGCTCCAGGGAGCCAGGCTTTCGGGGAGGGCCCCTTTGGCCTTTTGAGCTCCCAGTCTCTGCCTCTGCTGTGAAAGAACCAAGAGTTACAGGTGGTTAAAGGTGGAGGAGACTTGGGACCCATTTGCTCAGCATCTTCCATTGATAGATGAGGCCAGAGGTCAAACAGCCTGCTCAAGGTCAAACAGTCAGTGACAAAGCCACTGTCCCCTTCAGCTCGCCCCTGCACTGCTCTTTGTTTATTGCAGTGATCCTCAAACAAGGTAGTCTCAGGACTCACTTTGTACTCTGAAAAACCATTGAGGCTCCCGAAGAGCTCTTGTTTATATGGCCACATCTATCAATGTACACTGCATTAACAATTACAGCTGAGAAACTTAAAAAATACGCATTTACTAATCTATCAGTCTATTAATAAACCTGTTGCACACCAACGTAAAATATTCTTATAGCAAATAATTATATTTTTTCAAAACAAAATAATTCAGTGAAAAGAAGGGCATTATTTTACATCTTGCAAGTCTTTTTAATGTATGGCTTAATAGAGGACGTTGAGGGTGTCGTATCTCCTTCCGCATTCAATCAGAGTTGAACCTCACGTCATGTAGCTTCTGGAAACTTCACTGTGAGAGAATGAGAATGAAGAAGTCAATTAGTGTCTTAGAATTATTATGAAAGGATCTGGAACCCTTCAGGTGTTCCTCGGTGACACTTTGAGAACCACTGGCCAATCATATGTTTCTGTTGCCTCTCCGGTAGCACTCTTTTTGACTCTGGCCCACACAGTCATTCAATAAACATCCATTGAGGAACTACCAGGTGTTAAGCTGGGAATTTAAAAACAAATATCGCATATGTAAATGCTGGTCCAAAAACTCAGTTGCAAAAGAAATAGAGCACACTTTATTTTCCTGTAGTAACTTGGCATCTGAGTGCAGGTCCGGGTGGCAGGGTCCTGGGAAATTCCAGTCAGTCCTTCCCCGGCTTTCTCCACCCAAAGATGTGGGGTAATCTTGGGGGTCTCGGGGCCCTCATTTCCTTGTGGGGCCTTTATGCTCTGTGTGCATGGGGGCAGCTGAGACTCCGAGGCCTGGTCTCATGGCACTCCGGCTTCCCGGGCAGGAGGTGAGGGAGGTGGGGGTCCATCTGCCCCCTTCAGAGTTCAGCTCTGTCCCTCAGAGGAGCTGAGAACATGGGCACAGTTCTCCAGGATGCATATTCCCTCTCTCCCTTCTCATTCTCTCTTTTGTTCTCTCTTGTTCTCTTTCTTTCTCCTCTTGTTCTCTCTGTCTTGTTCTTTCTCTCTCTCCTGTCTCTCTCTTGTTCTCTCTCCTTCTTTCTCTTGTTCTCTCTCTCCTCTCTCTTGTTCTCTCTCTCTTGTTCTCTCTCTCCTCTCTCTTCTCTCTCTCCTCTCTCTTGTTCTCTCTCTCTCGTTCTTCTCTCTCTCCTCTCTCTTGTTTTCTCTCTCTCGTTCTTCTCTCTCTCCTCTCTCTTGTTCTCTCTCTCTCTCGTTCTTCTCTCTCTCCTCTCTCTTGCATTCTCACTCTCTCATCTCACTCTCATTCTCTCCTCTCTCTTGTTCTCTCTCTCTCTCATTCTCTCTCCTCTCTCTCATTCGGTCTCTCTCATTTTCTTGTTCTCTTTCTCTCTCGTTCTTCTCTCTTTCCTTCTCTCTCGTGTTCTCGCTCTCTCATCTCACTCTTATTCTCTCTCTCCTCTCCCTCGTTCTCTCTCTTGTTCTCTTTCTCTCTCATTCTCTCCCTTGCTCTGTCTCTCTCATTCTCTCTCTCTCGTTCTTCTCTCTCTCTCCTTCTCTTTCTCTCTCATTCTTCTCTCTCTCTCCTTCTCTCTCTCGTTCTCTTTCTCTCATTCTTCTCTCTCCTTCTCTCTCTCGTTCTCTTTCTCTCTGTCATTCTTCTCTCTCTCGTTCTCTTTCTCTCTCTCATTCTTCTCTCTCCTTCTCTCTCTCGTTCTCTTTCTCTCTGTCATTCTTCTCTCTCGTTCTCTTTCTCTCTCTCATTCTTCTCTCTCCTTCTCTCTCTCATTCTCTTTCTCTCTGTCATTCTCTCTCTCTCCTTCTCTCTCTCGTTCTCTCTTTCCCTCTGTTGTTCTTTCTATGTCTCCCTTGGCTGCTTCCTATCAGGCCTGATGAATCTCTTGTTGGGGAGATCCTTCTCCCCTCAAGCTTCTTCAAGCCCTCTCTGCCCATTCCACCCTCCCCCTTCTCCTGGGGGCTCGGGGTTTTAGAACCAAAAGCTAGAAAAATGTGCAGGCTGTTTCTGCCCCGGCCTGCCTCATGCCTCCCTCAGGATTAAATGAGATAATAATACATGTGCCTGGCACACACAAGGACCCACTGAAGCCGCTGTTGGTGTCCTTGCGATTTGTACTCAGGGATATTGAGGCAGAAAGGTAAACAGGGAAGAGGAAAGGGGAAAATTCAGGGAAAGGAAACCCTGCGGCATTCACATTTCAACATGGGCCATGACAGCGGCCCCTGGTCCCTGGTCTTCTGCAGCTGCTTGGGTCCCTCAGTGCTAAAGGCAGGGGTGGGGAGCATCCCCCCACCAGGGGGGCATCCCCTGCTGCCCTCTCCTCCTTAGCCACTCTCCTTTCTCAGGTCATGGCACGGATTTCATTTCCAGGAAATCCACTTCTAGCTCACTTGTCAGCAGGCCCAGTTGAAGGGATGCAGCCTTGGGGGGTCTCAGCAGGCCCCGTTGGTGGGATGCAGGCCTGTGAGCTCAGCAGGCTCATTTGGTGGGACACAGCCTCATGGGGTCTCAGCATCAGCAGAGCTTTGGAGCCTCCAGTCCCCTCTGACACTGCCCTGCTGGGACTGCCCAGCCTCTGCTCAGAAGCTTCCAGGGATGGGCCCTTCCTTTCCGGCTCCTGAGTCCTCCTCCTGGTGACTCGCCTGCTGCCCCAGGCGTTTTCAGGGGTGTCAGTCCCTATGTGTCCTCATCTGTCTAGGACCAGTGCCCCTGGGAGCACATGCCTGGCCGTCTGCTGGGAGCCGCTGGGCCAGCCCTGGGTAATTTCTGTGGGACACGCAGACCACGGTGGGCACACCCTGTAGGTAGTCAGTAATGGCTCACGATGACGGGTGTGAGCTGGAGCGCAGTGAGCAGGGGCAGCTCACCTCTTTGCAGGAGGCGGGTGGGGCGGCCGCTCTGGGTGGCTGGAACCGATGGGGCAGGGCTGTCTTGACCATAGCTCGGGCCCAGGCTGCTCGTCGTCACTCCCTTTGCCCACCTGGATGGGGCTGCTCACGCATGGCCACTGCGAACTGCACTCTGCATGTGTGTATGTGTGTGTATGTGTGTGCATGTGTGTATGCGCGTGTATGTGCGTGTATGCATGTGTGTGTGTGTGGTGGCCTGTGCTCTGTACACACAGCCGCCCAGCAGAGAGAAAGAAGAGCACAGGATGGGAGAATCTCCTTTCTTTCCTCTGACGCTGTTAAGCCTTGTGGGTAAATCTAGAAGACGTGGTTGGTGGACAGTTAAGATTCTGTTGAAAATGGGAAACAGCCCCTGCATGTTGCCTTTAGGCCGTGATGCTCACAGCTGGATGAGTGTCTCACCTGCTTTAGGCCGTGATGCTTACAGCTGGATGAGTGTCTCGCCTGGCTGGTGCTTGCTGCCTTTGAACTCCTTTGCGAAGCAGGCTGGTGGTCTCCTGTGTGGGGATCAGACATGGCATTGGGTCCTGGCTGCACCCCACAGCTGGACCCCGAGCTCTTGTGAGTCTGGGCAGCGTCACCCTTCTGTTCTCCTGGAGGGGAAACGGGAGATGGGTGGATTTGTTGCAGAAAAGCAGGATGAGAAGCCCCGAGGGCCCCAGCCTGGGTTTCCTGCACAGGCAAAGCTACTTGTGGGGGCTTGAGTGAAGAAGCCACAGTATATTACAACTCAGGAAAAAATCCACATTGTCTGTCCTGAGCAGCCTCATGGGAGGTGAATTAGAGGTGAGTCAGATGCCTTCGGGGGAGGGAGTGACTTATCAGGCTGAACTTCCTTCAAAGTATATCCATCCATCACTTGCAGAAAACAAAAGAGAGCAAGAGAGAAGACAGTGGGTGAAGTCCTGGTTCCAGACTCCCCTTTTTGCCAGGATATGATGGATCTGTCAGCTGGTGAGGCCCCTCTAAGAGGGGTGGTATCTTCAGGCCAGGTCAGGCCCATCTGGGAGGCTCAGGCATTCCCTGCAAGGGTGAAGGTCGCTCTCCACGCACTTTTAGGGTCCCCTGCTCCTAGCCTGGCTCTTCTCCTGGTAAGAATCCGCCTCGAGGGCTGAACGGTGCCACTGAGGAGCTGGAAAAGCTACAGCTTCCCACGGCAGCCTTTGTGGCCGGGAGTCCTGGTTCAGTCCCGTGCCTATGCCTAGGGATTCTTGCTACTGCATGCATGCTTGTCTTAGGCGGAAAGCTCGGGGAGGCACAGGACTTTCTGTCTGAAACGTTTTGTGCAGTGCTCAGCATGGCACACCTCTCCTCACTGCCCTAGTATGATGATTTCTGCAAGAGTTTATCCTGATGATTCTACTTCCCCACTTTATAAAGGTGCCTGGAGTCCTAGAGAGCTAGAGATGGAGGGAAATTCAGATCATCTAAACCCTTCAGCCCTTCATTGGACAGAAGAGGAAACTGAGGCTCCATCTGCATGACGTTCCCAGAGTCACAGCACAAATTCATGGAAGAAGCAGCAGGAAACAGTTCTCCGGTCTGGGTCCAATGTGTGTTTTAGAAATATCTCCACAGAGTTAATGATTCAATTTTTCATGCATGATTACTAGTAATGACAGTCATGTTATGTTTGTTTCTGTAGCTTTGGAAATCACTCCTTCCACTTGAGTTTCAGGTCCCAATTGTCCACACCTGCAGGAGTGAGGTTTTGCTGAGACTGATAAGGCACTCACATTTTGTGGAAGTTGAATTGTCTCTGTAGCCTAGAATCTAGATTTTTTTCCCTCCTCTGCTCTCAGTGAATGGAGAATTCCATCTCAGTACAATCTGTGAACCATTCTGCAGTAAGATTGTCATCGTCTCATTCATACTACCTGGTCGGTAACACAAAGGGCTGTAATTGATGTGGTTCAGAGACTCACATCCAAGCAATAAAAATGAATCCCTTATGGTGGTCTGCAGCAACGCAAATGGATCCAGTGTCTGGCTTTAATGGGAGCGGGGAAATTGCTAACAGATGACGGTAACTTTCAGAGAGAGAGAGAGATGGAGAGAGAGAGAGAGAGAGAGAGAGAGAGAGAGAGCCTCTGGCCTTCCAGCTGAAACCACTTCTGATGGCAGCTCTTCTCCCACATGTGCCTCACAGACGTCGAATATTTACGGGGTGCCCTGAGCCCAGCCCTGCTCAGGATTTAACAGCAGGGGCCGCGTGTGTGTGACGGCTGAGGTCACGCAGTCGTTCATTTCAAGCTGTAGAGACATTTGATTTTAAAAACCCCAGTGCCTCCACTGGGATTGGCTTTCGGAGAAGAAAAACAGCTCCTGAGTTCTTTTCCTGTCCAAGCCCGGGTGGGATCATGCTGCATTGCCAGCCTCCATTAACCCTTTGGGGGTGAGAAAGTTCTTAAACCTTGTGACTTTCTTCTGGTGATTTTTGCCTTTTCGAGGAAGCTATGTGAGCCGCAGTGATTTCCCGTGAGCTGAATTAAAAATGCGTCTGATGCGTGTGCACCTGAGCTTGAAAGCCCAAAGACTGCTAAGAAGCCATGTGAGGGCTCAGAAACAAACTTGTTGGGGCTTCGATAAGCCTGTTTCTGGAACCACTTTCCTTGTCTGCAAGGCGGAGGGAGGGAGGGAGGGACTCTGTTATTTCTAAGTCTTTCTTGAGCTCTTACACTGTGCAAGCCCATGAGCGTATTTAATCGTGCATTAGACAATTGTTTTTAATCTATGCCCTGCCTCTCCCAAGATCAACCTTTCCCTGAGATCAGGGGCCCCCTCTGGGTGCACAGGGATATTTTTATTTTTATTTTTTGAGTTGGAGTTTTGCTCTTGTCACCCAGGCTGGAGTGCAATGGCATGATCTCGACTCACTGAAACCTCTTCCTCCCAGCTTCCAGTGATTCTTCTGCCTCAGTCTCCCAAGGAGCTGAGATTACAGGCATGCACCACCACACTCGGTTAATTTTTGTATTTTTAGGAGAGATGGAGATTCATCATGTTGGCCAGGCTGGTCTTGAACTCCTGACCTCAGGTGATCCTCCTGCCTTGGCCTCCCAAAATGCTGGAATTATAGGCGTGAGGCACCATGCCCAGCCCATAGGGATATTTTTATATACTTTCCTGCCCCATGGGTCAACTGTTCTTGAACCAAAGAAGTTAAACAAGAGGCAGGGAAGTTATAGGAAGCTTTTAAAATATGCTCCTGTGCAGCACTGCTCACAGCGTGTCACAGATGTGCGGTATTGGAAGACGAAGGTGAAACTGCATGGAGATGATTGTGTGGGGGATGAGGAGGTGGTGGGTAGGGGACTTGGCTTTCTTCACACAAAGACATTCAGGCAAATAGTAAGTCCAAAAGCCGTGTGACAGACAATGGCCATTGTTCCTGCAGGGTGACTCTTTTCTTTTCTTTCTTTTTCTTTTTTTTTTTTTGAGGCGGAGTCTCACTCTGTCACCCAGGCTGGAGTGCAATGGTGCGATCTTGGCTCACTGCAACCTCCGCCTCCCAGGTTCAAAGGATTCTCAGCCTCCTGAGTAGCTGGCATTACAGTTGCCCGCCACCACGCCCAGATAATTTTTGTATTTGTTTTAGTAGAGACAGGGTTTCACCATGTTGGCCAGGCTGCTCTTGAACTCCTGACCTTGTGATCCGCCTGCCTCAGCCTCCCAAAGTGCTGGGATTACAGGCGTGAGCCACCGCGCCTGGCGACTCTTTTCAGTCCAAAGAGTCGTCATTGTCACTAGACCGTCTTTGAACATGGACAGCAACAGCACTATCTAATATTAACTTTCCCTGAATCAGTACCCTCATTTGACAAATTACAATTTAACAAAAATATGTTTATGTGTAGAAAAAAGACTGGAAGGATGCAGTGTCTCCGTGGGTGAGAAAACACACGATTTCTGTTTTCTTCTCACTCACTTGTATTTTCTAAATTTCCTACTGAAAATGTTAATGAATTATTTAGGTAATAAGAACACAATCTTAATCATGTTTAATTGGTACATAAGGAATGACAGAGCTTGGCAGCTTCTTGCAGGGTGCTTTCTGCCATCCCCAGCTGAGACACCAGTGGGGCTCAGAAGCTGCCCTCCAATGATGGCTGGTGATGACGGGGACATGGCCAGCTCCCTTCTCCTCCCTCTCCATTGTGATCCGGGCAATTCCATGTACTCCTCTTCCTAAATCAAGAACACTCTTGATTTCTGGCATTAATACCAGCTCCTGACATAGGACCATGTTGCTCCCTCCTTCAACTCTTTCAGACTTCCCTGCACCGTGGCCCTGAAGGGCCCTCCCGTCCTTCCATGGCACTGAGCTTCCAAAGAGCATGGTGGACACCAGGCCACACTCTTTCTTGTGCTGTCCTCTTAATATTTCAGGTCCATTTGTCAGCCACGCCTCCCCGAACCTTCCCGCACACCACCTGAGAGAGAGTGGGAATCATGCCGTCTCTTCCATTAATGGTAAAGTTAGTACAAATGGCCTAGCTTGGTCCTTCGTGTATATTAAGCTCTGAGAAATAAAGGCAAAATGCAGCTGTGTTTGAACTGCACAGATAGCATCGTGCCTGGATCCTGAGAATCTATAAGACGAAGACTTCAAAGCACGGTGGGCAGTTTGCCAAATATCAGAGGAAGAGAAAGTTTCCGGAAAGCAGGGGTCTAACCCCTAGGAGCAGGCATGCATGGGGGCTGGGTGGGAATCCATGCTGGCCTCCATCACCTGTTCGCATGTGTCCCTGGGTGGCCGTGGAGAAGTTGTTGCTGGGTAATGGGGGGCTGGAGGGGCTCCTAGCAGGAACCCCAACGGGAAGTGCAGGCTAGGGTTTTCCTCGGGTACAGAAGAAAGGGAATGGGAAGGATCTTCTCCGAGGTACAACAGGCAAGAACATGGTCCAAGATCCTGTGACCAGCATTGGTCCAAGCTCAGTCGACATAAGCTCCTAGCAGTGGTGGCATCTGGAGTTTGGAGGTTGTGAGTCCCTGCACCAAATGGCTCCAGCCTGAGTCTCTGCCACGTTCTAGGGATACATCTGCCAAGGTGTGTGTTTGCGTGTGTGTGTGTGTGCGTGTGTGTATGCATGCACGTGCAGAGGCCACACGGGCTGGGCTGGGGGCTGACGCAGCCTCCCCTTAGCTGCTAGCCCTGCTCAGGCTCACTCATCTCCCACAGCTGTCAGGAAAGAGAGCAGCAGGTTAAAGCAGGCCCGGCTCCTTGTTCCCGGGAAGGCTTAGCTACACCAGCCACCCCTCTGCCTGCCGTGTGGACCTCCAGCTCAGCATTGTCCCTGCAGGAGGCCAGCCCTTGGGGCGCCTGGGGCTGGAAGGCTGAGGTACCCCACCCACCCTTGAGAGTTCCCCGCATCTATGCCAGGAACGCTGCCTTGGGCTTCCTGAGGGGCGCCGTGAGATACAGGGACAGATGCGGGCAGCCCTCTGGGAGCTCAACTGGGGCCCTCCGGGCTGTGGGGTCAGAGAGCGCATTCCACCTCTGCAGGCCGCCCCGTCATCCAGCAGGGCAGCCTGCAGCACTTAGTGTCTCTGGTCAGTTTGTCAGCTGCACCTCCCTGAACCTTCCAGCGCACCACGTGAGAGTGGCAATCACGTTATCTCTTCCCTTTAAGTTAGCGCTAATGGCCTAGTGTAGTGCTGCATGTATATGAAGCCTCAAAAAATAAATGCAAAATGCACCTGTGCTTGAACTACACAGATAGCATCATGCCTGGATCCTGGGAATAAGAATCTTAGTATTCCCTGGATCCTGGGAATAATAAGATGAAGACTTCCAAGCATCCTGGGCAAAGCTCGACAGATAGGACAGAGAAAGAGAAAAACATGTGAACACCAGGGCGTAGCCCCCAGGAACAGACACATGTGCGGGAGAAGTGAGGAGCAGGCATTAAAGCGGGGGCAGCCTGGAGGGCCTGGGTGAGGAGTTGAGTCTGGATCCTGGGGCTGCGCTCACCCTGCCAGTCTGAAGGGTTCCTGGGCTTTCTCATCCTCCTGACCCCAGCCTCCCCCTGGCCCCTGGAGCGGGAGGGCTTCTGGCTCTGCTTCCTGCTCGACTGCCCTCCACTCCATCTCTTTGTCATCGCCTTACTTTTTGGGGTGAGTACGAGGACAGAGTCGTAAGATAGTAGATGAACAGTACAGTGAGGTCTGAGACTAGGGGTGCATTTTGGAGAAGGGAGGCAGTTAGGGAGGGCCTGGAGCCCCCAGATCGGGAGAAGGAGGATAAGATAGTATAGAAAGCAAGGAAACATCGAATCAAGCATAGCATCCAATTACACTTTAGGTAAAATTCATGAGTCCTATCAAAAAGGCCTGGGGTTGGTTGCAATTAAGGGAGAGCAGCCCCCTCCTGTGTGTGGGGTCCCCCGAAACCAGCCAGAGAGCCCCATCAGCAGGAATGGGAGGGTTCCAGGGAGGGGGAGCGCGGTAGGGGCTGGGGCCTGCCTGCTGCCGGGGTGGAGATCTTCTTTTTCCCTCCCCCGAGGGCCTTTTTCCTTCATGCTGGGTCTCTGTGGAGCAGGTTTGGGAAGTGAGTGGTGAGATGTGATGGTTTACCCCCAAACTTCTGCCTCACCAGCGTTTGGAATTCCTGGTGTCGGCCCACTGCTCACTGAACATTTTGCAAAGACCACATTTCATGAGACTGCTTAAATCAGCCACAAGGGGCCTGCCTGGGTTTGCTTGATCAGATTCTCTAGTCTGGAAACTGTGGGGTGAGGCCCAGCTTTGTGGCCGGATCAGGGCCCTGGAGATGACTTCCTGTCTTTATTCTTTCCAGCTGTGGTCCACCCTGCCATACATCCAGATTAATCTTTGGAAAACCCCTACCGCCATTCCTACCGCCACCCTCCCCTCCTTTTAAAACCTCTGACGGCAGCCCACTACCCACAGGATTGAGACTAAGCTCTTTCCCTGGGCTTCAAGGCTGTCCCCAATTCCTCTCCCACCTTGTGGTCCTTCCAGCGCCCCCTTACAGTTCACCCAGCCAGGAAGACTCTTCATCAGCTCCCCACCAGCCCTGCCTGCTTCCACCCTCAGACCTCTGCTTCCACGCTTTCTCCATGCTGAAGGGAAGCTCGAGTTCCATTCGTGTCCCAGATCCTCAACGAAGCCTGCCCTAAACAACCTCGGCTGTGATAACCCTTCCCGGAACTTCCATCCCTGCTGTTACCGCAGCAACGCCTGTTTGCTTTTTACCATTTGTTGCACTGGAAAGCCATAGATTTTTTTGATTCACATATTCTATCCAACTAGATAAGAATTCTGTTTTGGTTAAGGACTGTATCTCACACATAGGAGGCTCTGGTGCATGCGCTTAATAGTTTCGCAACTCTAAGTGGGGCTTAGGGACAACAAGGCCACTAGGAACCAGGGCTGAGAGGGCTCAGAGGAGGTGGCCTCACATCTCAAGCTCTGGGATGATGCCTGATGAACTGGGGGCCAACAGGAGTCCCAAAGCACTGACCCCTCAGCCGCCACAGATCAGAGCCTTGGGCTGGGGCTGGGCCATCAGGAATTGCTACAGGTGTTAGGTTGCAGCAGACAGAACCTTTCACCTTGGTTGTTTTCCATGGAATACTGTGTCAAGGAACCTTTGGAAACCAGAAGCAGGGCTGGGAATTGGGCAATGGGAGGGGACCCACCCACCAGTGCTGCAGATGTGGGTGATGGTGCTTCCAGGACCAGCGGTGCCTGGGCTGCCTGTGCCTCACCCAGGTGCATCTCTGCATGGGCAGAACCTGCCCTCCTGGAGACCGGGCTCACCGGCCACCACCAAGTCACTCCCCACCCACCTCCTCCCAGCCAAACCTTTGAGTGGCAGGAGGTGTGTTGTGGTTCCGCAGAGCCAGCCAGAGGCCCTGCAGGTGGGGTGAGGGCCTCCCGTGAAATCCACCTACTCTGCCTCCTGCTTCTCAGTATTGCAACCCCCTTCCTGGCCCCGCTTTCTCTGCTGTTCCTTTTGTTCCTACCTCTGGCTAACCCAGCTTTGTCCCGAGCTGTCATCTCCATCATCTCCCCATTCCCAAGTGCCTCTGAGGAACACCAGGAAAGCATGTGGGACCCATCCTGGGTGCCCAATAATTGGGCTTCAGAATAGCTTTGCTTAAGCCCCCTGAGGACACTCAGTCTCCCTGGCTCCTGCTCCCCCATTTCTCGGTCACACAGTCCCAGCTGTGCCCCCGGAGAGGTTGTCACTCAACAGCCTGGGGCACCAGCCTATTTTTAGGCAGTCCCTGGTCCTCCCCAGCTACTTCCCCAAGAGCCCTCAGGTCCACCCTCCTGGGCTGACAGTGGCTGCGTGTCCCTGGGTCTCCTTTAGGAAAGGTGGCCTCGGCTAGGAGCATCCTGTGCCTAGCAGAGGAAACAGACAGGGAGTAACAGGAGAAGGGTCTTCTGGACAGAGAGGAAATACTTGCTAAGTTTTGAGTGGGTTCTATTTAGAGTGGAGTTGGGGGACAACTGAGGCTGTTGACACCTGCCTTTATTCTGACTATAGGGGGTCCCAGAAGGCTGGGAAGGGGGCCCCAAATTCAAAGAGGTTCTTTCCCTCAGGGCTGTGCAGTTCTGTCGAATTCCTCATGACTCTCCTCCTCAAATTCCCTCACCAGTACATGGGTGGCCTTACTTGGTGGTAGGGCGTGAAAGGGAAAAGCACTTGCAATGAGTGGCAGAGTGGCTGCCCTTTGATGGATCACTTCTCTGGATCTCAGTTTTCACATCCGTCCAATGGGCATAATGAAATTCCAACCCCATCTATTGTGCAGGGTTGCTGTGAAAACACAACCTCATACCTGAGGGCGCAATACCAGTGGAGCATGATGTGTTTGCGTCACCTTCAAAATGCCCTCTGGTTTCTGGACGGGGATGCAGGAACAGTCCAGCACTGGAGAGAAGCTGCCCACTAACTGAGTGCAAACCCACGAGGGTGGTGCCTGTCACCTCGTCATTTTTCCAGTAGAGTCACATGTCAGTCTTCACCCGCCGGTCTCTGAGGGCCCCTGGGTGAGGACCCCAAGTCTACGGTAGGAGGGGGGCGCCCGGCTGTCATATTCTGCAGAGCAGACTTTGCTCTAGTGAACACTGAGGGCCTCTCGAAATGAAGCTCTGATGTCGGTGCTCAAAGTCAACCCCCCAACAGGGGCAAGGAGGGGAATAAACAACAGCCAGGCCTGGGGAGCGCTCGCCTCTCCTGCCATGCGTGGTGTGTGAGTGAAGCCCCTGCCAGCATCAGGTCTCTGACATTCCCGAGGACATGGCTGCAGCCCCCGGAGGTGCTCCTGGTCCTGGAGCAGCCCTACCTGGTCCCAGGGGCTCAGGCCAGGCGAGCTGTGAGAGGGGAACTCAGAGCCAGCTCGGCCAGTGCCAGCTGTGGTTCCCCCACCAGCTTGGCATCTCGAGGAGGGGTCATAACAAAACAGACAGGGCCACTCCCTGAGCTGCAAGTTCTGGCCGGGAATCCAGCGGCGTCTGGGGGCCCCGCAGACAGCAGCCTGCCTTTCATGTGCTGAGCTGGGGGCCTGGAGGAAACATTTTCCATGCCTGCTGCCAAATTTCCTCAAAGAACAATGCAAGAGAAGATGCTGTTTTGCAGTCAGGGAAGCTGGAAGGGGGTGGTGGTGCAGGTTTCAGGAAGGTCAGAAGTCAGGCCATGAGCCTCTGGGAAGCTGCGCCCCCTCCCCTAGTAGAACAGGCATCCTGAGACTGTTCCCCTCCCGTGCCCAGGCCCTTCTCAGGGCAGGAGCTGCCGTCATCGTCATTTGCAGGGCACTTGGGCGGGTTATAGGAAGTGGCTGCCCCAGCAGAAATGGCTGGTTTCTCCTGCTTCCCGGAGCTGCGGTGTCTAATTAGTGAGATGGAGGTGAAGGACACCTCTCAGTCTTTGCTGCTGCTGCGAACAGCTGCCAATGTCATCACGAGGCATTTGTCAGGGGCCTGCAGGACTCACTGTAAGATGTGTGAACCCAAAAGTATCTGAGACAGGTCTCAATCCATTTCGAAAGTTCATTTTGTCAAGGTTAAGGACATGCCCGTGACACAGCCTCAGGAGGTCCTGACAACAGGTACCCAAGGTGTCTGGGACTCAGCTTGGTTTTATACATTTTAGGGAGACATGAGACATCAATCAATATGTGTGAGATGTGCATTGGTTTGGTCCAGAAATGTGGGGCAACTCAAAGTAGGGGTTCCCAGGTCATAGGTAGATAAGAGACAAACAGTCGCATTCTTTTGAGTTTCTGATTAACTCAAATTAGCCTTTCACTGAATACACAATTTACATGTGAGAGAGGGGTAGAGGAACAATCACTGATGCCTCAGTCTGGCTCAGTGAATCTGCGTTTTTACATAGACAACAGGGCAGAGGAAACAATCACATATACACTGGTCTCATATGAACAGAGGGATGGCTTTGAGTTCCGTCTGTTCTTTGTCCACAAGGAATTTCCTTGTGGGTAAATCGTGAGCAAGGTATGTAAATTTTTGTGTAGTGATCTTATTTAGGAATAAAATAGGAGGCAGGTTTGCCTGATGCAGTTCCCAGCTTGACTTTTCCCTTTGGATTAGTAATTTTAGGGTCCCGAAATGTATTTTCCTTTCACAGATGTTTTATGAAGACACCATCTCTGCCTTCTAGAAGATTCTAGTCTACATGGAAAATGCAAGCAAGCATGGCAGAGTGAAAGGCAGCACTGTGGGTTAAGACCACGGACTCTGGAGTTTGCTGTCTGGTCTAAATCCCTAGTTACTTATGGGTCATGTACCATGCCTCAGTTTCCCCTTCCAAAAATGAGGATGAAGATAACAACAGCGTCTCCTTTACGGAGTTGTTATAAGGATGAAATGAGTCACTGTTTGCAAAGCTCTTAGAACAGCGTCTGGCATTACACACCTACAGTGTTTGCAAAATAAATAACACACGAGTAAAATAAAAAATTGGACCATGACAACTGGAATGAGACCACATTTAGTTTTTAAGATGAAGTTTGGCAGTTTTCCAACATGAGGTTTTTTTTTTTCTAAGCATGGTTTCGATTGCTCCAAATCTGTTTTGGGTTTGTGGGAAAGGCAAATGGGAAAAGAATGTGATTCTGAAATGCAGGGAACTTTACAAAGCTTTCGAAGATCACAGCTTCACCTTCCCAAGAGCAAATCCTGAAAACAGAGACCTGTGTTTCTGCAAAGCACTGTGCAAGTCACCTCTCCAACAAGTCTGGGTGGATGGAGAAGTTTCCAGGCTCTCCTGAAATCAACACTCTCTTGTTGATGGGGAGAAATTAAGAACAAGAGGATTTGGCTAAGGTCTCAGCGTGCAATGGCGTCTGAGCTGAAGTGCTGGGCTGCCTACAGAAATCTCTTCTAGAGATTGAGCTGGAGTAGGATTTCTCTCCTCTGAACAAGCAGATGATTATACAATGTTCCATTCTCAGGGGGTAATGCCCTCTCCAGTCTTCCCAAGACCCAGTGAAGAAGAAGAGAGGGTTCCTAGCTAAGGAAGGGAGACAAGGGTGGTGGCTTTCCATAGCTCCCGCACATGCTGGGTGTGAAGCTGGTGGTGGAAGTGTGTTTCCTCAGCAGCTGTGAGTCCTCAGAATACTGAGTCCCCACGGACCAGCCAGCAGAGGGACAGCCCTTCCTTAGTGGGGCTCTCCAAGGGCCATAGGAGCACCATGAGCTGGTGCATGTGGCCTCGGGCTGCTCTGGGGAGAGGGTCATTGGTCCCTCTTACTCACCTCCTGTAGGGAGTGGCCAGGCACAGCCTGACCATACAAGGGTGACTAGGAGTTTAGGTTCGAGTGTATTGAGGGTGGCCAGGCATTCTGAGTCTGGGGCCCTCCAGGCAAAAACAACTCATCAACCTTTTGAAAGTAACAGCTGAGTCACTAATACCAGTAGCAACCACAGTTTGCACTTTCGGTGTGCCGGCATTCTTCTGTGTTTTACCTAGAGTCACTGTCTCAATTCTCACTGAAACCCTACGAGGGAGGCAGTGCTGTTGCCTCCATTGTATAGATGAGCCAACTGACACTCAGAGAGGTGAAGTAACTTCCTCAAGGATACACAGCTTATAAACACTGGGATTCACACCCAGTTAGTTTGGCTCCAGAATTCTTGCTCTTGACCCCAACATTACACAGCCTCTGATTTATACAACTACAAACATTTTAAATACTGGAAGCTGAATTCAAACTGTATCCGCCAACTTGACTTCTAAGACCCCATACACTTTACCTGAGGGGTGCTCAGCCACCAGGCAAAGAATGGGCTGCAGTGACACACTGGCACATGTGCCTGCCGCTTGTGTCTGTGTTCTAAGCTGCTGTGTCCCTGTTGATGTGCTTGCGAGTGATCTGAACTCTCGAGACAATTTCTTTTATCTTTTCTTTTTTTTTGAGACGGAGTCTCGCTCTGGCTGGAGTGAAGTGGCGTGATCTTGGCTCACTGCAACCTCCACCTCCTGAGTTCAAGCAATTCTCCTGCCTCAGCCTCCCGAGTAGCTGGGATTACAGGTGCCCGCCACCATGCCTGGCTATTTGTTTTTGTATTTTTAGTACAGACAGGGTTCCACCATGTCGGTCAGGCTGGTTTCAAACTCCTAACCTCAAGTGATCCACCTGCCTCAGCCTCCCAAAGTGCTAGGATTACAGGCCTAAGCTACCGCGCCTGGCCTCTCGAGACAATTTCTGTTCAGCCAACTTTTCCTATATCTTTCTTAAAATTATTAGTTTCTGCCCACTGTTCCAATCGAATATGGGCTCTTTTATGAATACCAGCTCTGTCACCTGCAGCACATTTGTTCTCCCTGGAAGCTTTGGGTCATTTGTGGATCTGGACAGCTTGTTTTCACTGAAGCCGCTGGGTGAGAACAGTGGAGGTGCAGGCGCAGGCGCGGGCGCAGGCTGGGGTCTGGGCAGACACTTCCTTTACGTGCTGCTGTCTGTTCAGCTATGGATCCATCCACTGTGCACTCCCATCCAGCCGGTTTGTCCCAGAGGTGGTGGTAGGGAAGTTCCAGGACATTCCTTGTTCCTTCGCTGTCTTCTCTCTTAGCTGAGCCCTTCCTCACCTTTCCTCCCAGACCCTGTTCCCTCCCCTTACTTGCGGGGCATCCTTGGGGACAGGTTCTGAAACCAGAGCTGTGGGCCAGCGTTCCACCTATTGTCTGGGAGCCAGCGGAGCAGAACAAACCTGCCTGAGATTCTCATTACAGCTTGTGATTTGGGAGAAGGGCCAGCTGCGGCTGTTGCCAGGGCAACCAGTGGTGCAGAAAAAGGTAACAAAAAAGAGCCTGGAGCCTCTTGACCGGACTTCAGGAGTGGAGTGGAGGGGAGGGCTAGGGCTTGCCATTCAGGAGCGATTGTTGAAATGTCAACTGCAATCCCTCTGCCCCTCTCCAGGCCGGGACAGCCCTCAGCACAGCGCCCTGCCATGCACCACCAGCATGTGCCTGCTCTGTGTCTGTGTTTTCAGGGGTCCACTTGGCCCTGCGTAGCCTTTTCTTTTTTGTGCATTTCCCCACTCACACTTGAATGTCTTCAATTCCTTCCTCCCTTTCTCTCATTCTCGTCTGCAGCTCGTTTCCCTCTCCCTTCCCACGTATGAGAAAATCAGCCTCAAAAGATCAAAAGAAAATTAGCCAGGGGTGGTGACACGTGCACGTAATCTAGCTTCTCAGGAGGCTGAGGTGGGAGAATCTCTTGAGCCCAGGAGGTGGGGGCTGCAGTGAGCTGTGATTGCGCCACTGCACTCCAGCCTGCACGACACAACAAGTCCCCAAGTCTCTAAAATAAAATTTAAAAAAAGATTGAAAAAATAAAACGAAATGTAAATAAGGCATGGGAGGGAACTGATGGTCCTGCGCTGGCAGAACCTGCGGCCTCAGCACCTAAGCGGCCAATGGGCAAAGGCGGTGAATTCAGCCTGTCTAGATAACGTGTGATGCATTGATTGGGCAGTGATTTGTGACGAGCCCTGAGACGGTTTCTTTCCAGTTACCCACTGGACATCTTGTGCTGCCATATCCTGGGGAGCCAGAGGGGGGTGTTTTCCTTTGGAGGCTTTGAGAGTCATAGCCAAGCCCTTTTCTCCATGGCGTCCCTCCCTGACCCCACCCAACATTTCAGGAGTTAACCTTCACACAGAGCCGAGCTCTGGCCGTTTTACTTATTGAACAGGGAATCCCCTACACATTTTAGGTACTCACGCAGCTCACTTGCCTGAGCACAGGCTTCGACCCTTACCTCACTTCTGGTAGGAGGTCTGTTTCATTCCCACCCAATCTGCAGGTTTTTCCCTAATCCCTTAAGGAAGCAGTAACTTTATGTTTCTCAAAATATCCTGATCGGAAGAATCACTCTGCAGCTTAGAGCACAGATTCCTGAGCCGCATCTCAGACCTACTGAATCAGAAACTCTGGGGAGGTTATCTGGGAATCTGCTTTAGAAAAATTGCCCATCGTGATGCTCATGTTAGGAGAGGTTTGGGGAACCAAGGCCAAGTGCTGACTTTCGCTTCTCGGGCTAAGCACTTGGGTTCTGTCCGGGCCTCAGGGTACTCTTTCTTCTGCAAGGTGGAACTGATCCTCACAGCTCTGTTATCCTGCCCACAAACTTCCCAGGCCAGGGAGGCTCTGGGGAGGCATGGCTGGCCTGGTGCTGGCCCAGTGTGGTCAGGACTGGGTCATGCCCCTGTTGCCCGTGGCTCACCATGCTGTGGATATCACATCCATCCATGCCTATTGGCTCATGGCAGCTTAAGCCCTAGAAGGAACGGGTGGGAGAACTTTAGCTCTATGTGCCCACCAGGGATCTCACACCTCCTGGCTGCAGGAGCTGGACAGGAGGTCACCTGGCTTTGATGTAAGCTGCCACCTCTTCATGCATCCATCCTGTGAGCACTTGACATGCCATTGTTCTGTGGCATCGTGGCAGCACCGTATACTGAGAGGAACGCAGGGTTTGGGGCTCAAAAGCTCTGGTTGAATCCTGGCTGCCACTTGCTACCTGTGGGGTCCTGGAGCACTTCGTTTCCTTATCTGTAAAACATGGATAACAACCAACTTCACAGGGTTGCTGTGAAAATTGAGTATGAAAAATTTCCAGCAGAGTGCTTTGCAGATAGAGAACTTGATGCATGTCAGTTCCCTTTCTGTTCGTTTTCTCTCTTCCTGTTCAGGTACAGGCTGATTCATTAAACCTCTCTCACTTCTTCTTTCAGATCCCATTAAAACACTTCTGAAGAAAGGTCAAGATACAAAAATCAATTGTACTTTCTTATAGTAGCACCAAACATTTGGGAACTGATATTTAAAAAACCAGTTCCATTTACAATAGTGTCAAAAAACATAAGATAATTAGCAACAGATTAATAAAAGATGGGAAATATTCAATATCAATACTGAAAACACAAGATGATGCTGAGAGAAATTAAAGAAGATGTAAATACATGGAAAAATATACTATGTTTATGGATTGGACAACTCAGTATTAACATGTCAGTTCCCCCTAAGCTGAAGTATGACTTCAACACAATCCCAATAGGCTTTCATTTAAAACAAATATAAATTGACAAATGAATTTTAAAATTTGGAAATTTAGAGACTTAGAATAGCCAAAACAATTTAGGAAAAGAAGAAAAAGTTGGAGAGCTTACACTACCTAACATCAGGTTTTACTGTAAAGCTAGTTATTTAAATAGTGTGGTTTTGACCTAAGAATAGACAAATAGATGAGTGCAGTTCAGAAGTAGACCCACACTGACATGAACAATTGACTGTTGACAAAATTATCCAAGCAATTCAATAGGGAAAGGATGGCCTTTTCAACAAATGGTGGTGGTGGTCAGGCGCGGTGGCTCATCATGCCTGTAATCCCAGCACTTTGGGAGGCCAAGGCAGGCGGATCACCTGAGGTCAGGAGTTCGAGACCAGCCTGGCCAACATGGTGAAACCCCATCTTTACTAAAAATACAAAAATAAGCCAGGCTGGGGGATGGGGGCGCCTGTAATCCCAGCTACTTGGGAGGCTGAGGCAGGAGAATCACTTGAACCCGGGAGGCATAGGTTTCAGTGAGTTGAGACTGCGCCATTGCACTCCAGCCTGGGCAATAAGAGAGAAACTCCGTCTCAAAAAACAACAAACAAACAAATAAAACATCCCCCCCCCCCAAAAAAAAAATGGTGCTGGAACAACTGAATATCCATGGGAAAAACATTAACTTTGATTATTCCCTCGCCATACACAAAATTAAGTCAAGATTGGTCATAAACTCAAATATGAAAGCAAAACCCATAAAAGCTTTTTGAAGAAAATGCGAAATGAAGGATAATATCTTTGTGGTCAAGGAGCAGACAAAGATTTCTTTGTTAGAATACAGAAAACAACAACCATGAAATAAACAGTTAATGAATTAGATGTTAAAAAAATTAAAAACTTCTGCTCATCAAAGCAAGCCTCATAACGGACAAGCCACAGACTCAGAAAAATATTTGCAAAACCTGTGTCTGACAAAGGATTTATGAGAATTTATAAAGAACTCCTACAGCCTAATAATACAAACACAAATAGCCTAATTAAAAAATGGGCAAAATTCTTGATGGCCTCTCCTTATTTCTTTATAGAAATATATTAGGGTCAGAGGTGGTGGCTCACACTTGTAATCTCAGCACTTTGGAAGGCTGTGGTAGGCGGATCACTTGAGGTCAGGAGTTCAAGACCAGCTTGGCCAACATAGAGAAACCCTGTCTCTACTAAAAATACAAAAATTCGCCGGGTGTGGTGGCACATGCTTGTAATCCCAGCTACTTGGGAGGCTGAGGCGGGAGGATCACTTGAACTCAGGAGGCAGAGGTTGCAGTGAGCCAAGGCACTGTACTGCAGCCTGGGCTCAGAGTGAGACTCTATTTCAAAAAATATATATATATATATATTTTTTCAACTGGCCAATAAATAAATGAAAAGATGCTCCACATTATTACTTCTTAGAGCAATGAAATGAAAACCATAATGCGATACTATGTCCCCCACTAGAATGGCTAAACTTAAGAAGCTTTACAACATCAAGTGCTGACAAGGACAGGGGGCAACCTAAACTCTCTCATACATGGCTGGTGGCAGTACAGGATGGTGTAATCACCTTGGAAAAGTGTTTGGTGCTTATAAAGTTAAACAGATACCTACCCTATGACCCAGACATCTTACTGCTAGATATCTATCAAAAGGAAATGAAAGCATACGTCTACAAACAACCTGTACAAGAATGTTCATAGCAGCTTTATTTGTGATAGTGAAAACCGGGAAGCAACGTCCATCAGAAAGAGAATGAATGAACGTATTCTGTTATATTCTCATAACGGACTCCTGCACCACAATGAAAAGAACTAAAAAGACATGGATGAATCCTGCAGACGTCACACCGAGCCAAAGAAGCCGGATACAGAAGAGTGCACGGATGTGTGGATGTTTTTTTTTTTTTTTTGAGATGGAGTCTCGCTTTGTTGCCCAGGCTGGAGTGCAGTGGCATGATCTTGGCTCACTGCAGCCTCTGCCTCCATGGTTCAAGCAATTCTGCTCCCTCAGCCTCCCGTGTAGCTGGGGTTACAGGCGTGCGCCACCATGCCCGGCTAATTTTTGTATTTTTAGTAGAGAGGGGGTTTCACCATGTTGGCCAGACTGGTCTTGAACTCCTGACCTCAGGAAATCCACCCACCTTGGCCTCCCAAGTGCTGGGATTACAGGCATGAGTGACACGCCTGGCTGTTTTTTTTTTTTTTTTTTTTTGAGACAGAGTCTTGCTCTATCACCTAGGCTGGAGTGCAGTGGTGCGATCTTGGTTCACTGCCTCCCAAGTTCAAGTGATTTTTGGTCCTCAGCCTCCTGAGTAGCTGGGATTACAGGTGCCCACCACCACACCCGGATAATTTTTGTATTTTTAGTAGAAATAGGGTTTAGCCACATTGGCCAAGCTGGTCTTGAACTCCTTATCTCAAGTGATCTGCCTGCCTCAGACTCCCAAATTGCTGGGATTACAGGCGTGAGTCACTGTGCCTGGCCTTGCTTCCGTTTAGATGAAGCCCCAGCTCAGCAAACCCAGTCTGTATTGAGAGAAATAAGATCTGTGGCTGCTGCTGGGTGGGAACTTGGTCAGGAGGGGGCCAAATGGAGCTTTCTAGCGTGATAAACACGTGCCATATGCCTTGGTAGGGATGCGAGTCACATACATGGATTGTGCATTAAAATGCACTGGACTGTACATTTAAGGTTTCATTTAATGTAAATTTTACTTCTGAAGCACTATGAACAGATATTGACCCTGGTGAGTAGGTTTGCTTTTCTCAGTGGGAGGGGTTAACAATTCTGAAACCATTTTCGGTTTACCAGAGGTTTAAGCAAGTGAGAAAACGTAATAAAATGGGAGTCAGGCTTCTGGCTGGGAAGGGGCAGCGCATCTGTGACCTTCCACTGGTTCCCAATAATGGCCTTAGGGTCCGCCTCCCAAGCACCTCTGCTGGGGCTGCCCCTCAGCCCTCCCGGTGGTGGGGACAGTTCTCATGTGTGTTCGTGAAGACCGCCCAGAACTTCAGCACCTTGGGCCGGGCGTGGTGGCTCACGCCTGTAATCCCAGCATTTTGGGAGGCTGAGGCGGGCAGATCACGAGGTCAGGAGTTCAAGACCAGCCTGAACAACATGGTGAAATCCCGTCTCTACTAAAAATTACAAAAATTAGCCAGGCGTGGTGGTGGTGTGTGCCTGTAATCCCAGCTACTCAGGAGGCTGAGGCAGAGAAGAATTGCTCGAACCTGAGAGGCAGAGGTTGCAGTGATAGGAGATCGTGCCATTGCACTCCAGCCTGGGCGACAGAATGAGACTCTATCTCAAAAAAAAAAAAAAAAACGAAGAACTTCAGCACCTTTAACATTGGGCACATGCTGAGATGTAAGTAGGGGACAGAGGTGCCAGAGGAGGGACAAAGGATAACCAATGCCTTCTAACGCCATGGGGGTTTAGGCATGCATCGTTTTTAGCTTCTCGTCGTGGAGATCACGCTGTGTATTTCATTATACATACTTCGCATTCATTTAGGTTGCTTGCTTGGTTCGTATACACACCCTTTACCTCTATGGGGATGATGTGCTGAGGAATAAGGCGTGTGCGGGGTATGTGTGTGTGGGGTGTGTGTGTGTGTGGGGTGTGGGTGTGTGGTGTGTGCGGGGTGTGTGTGGGGGGTGTGCGTGTGCGGGGTGTGTGTGTGCGGGGTGTGTGTGCACGGGGTGTGTGTGTGCAGGGTGTGTGGGTGCGGGGTGTGCGTGTGCAGGGTGTGTGTGTGTGCGGGGTGTGCGTGTGCAGGGTGTGTGGGTGCAGGGTGTGCGTGTGTGCGGGGTGTGCGTGTGCAGGGTGTATGGGTGCAGGGTGTGCGTGTGTGCAGGGTGTGTGTGTGCAGGGTGTGCGTGTGTGCAGGGTGTGTGTGTGCAGGGTGTGTGGGTGCAGGGTGTGCGTGTGTGGGGTGTGTGTGTGTGCGGGGTGTGTGTGCAGGGTGTGTGTGTGCGGGGTGTGTGTGTGTGCGGGGTGTGTGTGTGTGCGGGGTGTGTGGGTGCAGGGTGTGCGTGTGCAGGGTGTGTGTGTGTGCGGGGTGTGTGTGTGCGGGGTGTGCGTGTGCGGGGTGTGTGGGTGCAGGGTGTGCGTGTGCAGGGTGTGTGTGTGCGGGGTGTGTGGGTGCAGGGTGTGCGTGTGTGGGGTGTGCATGTGCGGAGTGTGTGTGGGGGGGTGTGTGTGCGGGGTGTGCGGGTGCGGGGTGTGCGTGTGCGGGGTGTGTGTGTGGGGTGTGTGTGTGTGTGCGGGGTGTGTGTGTGCGGGGTGTGTGGGTGCAGGGTGTGCGTGTGCGGGGTGTGTGTGTGTGTGGGGGTGTGTGTGGGGGGGGTGTGTGTGTGCGGGGTGTGTGTGTGCATGTACATGTGTGTCTGAGTGTGTCAGCATGTGCCTGTGAGCGTGTGCAGGCGTGTGCACGCTCGGGTGTCAGCATCTGAGCATGTGCACACTCGCAGGGGAACTCTGGGGCCCAGGGCTGCCTTCTGTTTCCCTGAGTACAAGGTCCTGAGCTCAGGGACTAGGCCCCGAGGAAACAGGAGCCCAGCTCTCGGAAAGTCCCAGGAACCCCTACTAGAAACATGTACATTTCAAGGAAAAACTGAAGGTTTTTCTTCAGTGTCTGGCATCTGTGTCTTTCCCTCTCTTTAGTCCCTGACTGCCCCTCCTTGTCCCCACTGAGAGGGAGTGGCAGCAAAGGTCTGGGGGGACCAAGGGCAGAGAAGCTGTGTGTGTGCAGGGAGTAGGGGCTGCGGCCTCTTCACAGGAGTGAGAGACGGAGACAGAGAGAGAGACGGGCACAGAGAGACAGAGAGGGACAAAGAGAAAGGCAGAGAGAGACACGGAGAGACACAGACAGACAGTGAGAGAGAGTGACAGAGAGACACAGAAAGAGACACAGAGACAGATGGAGACAGAGACAGAGAGAGAGAGTGAGAGAATGACAGAGAGATACACAGAAAGAGACACAGAGACAGAGACTGAAAGATGGAGACAGAGACAGAGGGAGACACAGAGACAGTGAGAGAGAGTGACAGAGAGACACAGAAAGAGACACAGAGACAGAGACAGATGGAGACAGAGACAGAGAGACAGAGACAGAGAGATAGCGAGAGTGAGAATGACAGAGAGATACACAGAAAGAGACACACAGACAGAGACAGAGGGAGAGTGAGACACAGAGAGACAGAGAGAGAGGGAGAGACAGGTAGAGAGGGAGGGAAGGAGGGAGGGAGGGAGTGGGCACCACGGGTTTGAGGCTGGGTTTGGGGGAGGGTGGCACAGCAGGCAGGAGAGCCCAGGAAAGGGTGGGCCTGGCCTTGGCCTGTGCTGCTCCTGTGCCCCTGCTGAGGGAGAGACCTCCTGGCACCCGCTGCGGGTGCTGGGCCCACCCCCGAGCTTGTTTCTGAGTGGCCGGGCAGAGGACATACTGGGCAGAGCAGGCCTCGGTCTGGGGCAGGTGGCAGAAGGGAAAGCTGCCCCTCTCACCTGGCCCCCACCCAGCTGGCCGGGAAGGCCCCTTGTCCCCTCCTGAGGCCCACCCTCAGCCACCTGGTCCGAGCAGGTGCAGGTGAGACCACGGAACAGCCAGGCCCTCTCCAGTCATACCTCTCACCGCTAGTGTTCTGTGTGGCTCTGGCGAGCCCATTAGTGCCTGTCAAGAGCCTCCCTCGGAGGCACAGCTTCTCTCCGCCAGGTCCTGCTTCGGGGTCACCATAAAGCCTTGTAGGGGGCTGGTTTCTGTGACATCCACGCCGTTAGATTAACGACAGAAATGAGGTGGTTCCCCCTTTAAGGAATCAGGCACAAAATCAGCGTGTGACTCATCGGCCCCCACAAGTTTACAAGGGAGTCGAGTAAAAGCAACCTCACAGGGATAGAACCGTGCCAGGAGAAAATGGAGACATCTTTCCTTTAACTCTGGAATGTGTTACGGCTGTTCCTGCTTTCTGAGCACCGCCACCTTTCGAGGGCCTGTGATTAGGAAGGAACCTCTTCTTTTGGGGTTATTTATGCTTTCCCTTCTCACTCCGCACAAATATTCGAGAATGATCTCTCTCCTTCATCTACAGACCACCCAGTCTGTGCTGAGTGCCCGCCTCCCGGGGCCACGTGGTGGATCAGAGACCTGCTGTGCTGGGTGAGACCAGGTGCCCTTCAGCCCAGGAGCAGCGAGTCTCACCTGCACGGGGCTGCCACCTGCCTCACACACACTCCTCTAATCCCAGGGCCATGGGACTTTATAAATGGGGAATCAGAGGCACAGAGAATGAAAATGCCATGGCTAGTAAACGAGATGAGGACCAAGCCATGCTCCTATCCCTGCCAGGATGGCCTTGTGGGAGTGAGGGGTCAGAGACGGCTCATCACAAGCAAGTGACATCCACCTGGGGGCCCAAGCAGGAGGCTTTCCAGAGAAGGAAGGCATGGAGAAGAGGGACCTGGTCCCTGCAGTGTGGGTGGGGCAGGAGGCTGTGCCCTCCAGGGGTGTGGGAGAGCAGCTTGGACCTGGGCAGGGAGCGTCCGAGCGTCTGCACGGGCTGGCTGTGCATCTGTGGACCTGCCTTTGAGTGTCCTGTAGCCTGTATTATTTAAGGTGACTGCGCATTTATGATGACTGCCAGAAAGCAGCAGGTGCCTGTGAGTGCAGCTGGAACTCTGCCCTGTGGCCTTTGGATCCTGAAGAACGTGCTGGATCATGAACCAGGTGCAGGGGAGGGTGAAGTCCTGCAGCAGAAAGGCATGTGATGGAGAGGAGGTCTCCCTCGCGGCGGGACCCCAGGCAGGTCACTTTCTGTGACCCTCCGTTTCCTCATCCATGACACCGGGCCTCAGGGGTGGCTGAGAGGATGGAATGGGTTAATAGATGAGCAGCATTTGTCCCATGAGCGTTCTCTGTAAGAGCTGGGGGGTGGTGTCATTGCGTTGCTGTGATAAGGGTCTGGACCCCTGGGTTCCAGCCTTGCTCCTCTTACTCAGTTCCTCTCATACCCGCAGGCTCTCTGCACCTCACTCTTCCCCTTCTTGGTGCCTTTCACTCAGACTGTGACTGGTCCAGAGAAATCTGCATGTCATTTGCCAGCCCTTCGAGGGGGCTCCCGCGTGAGGGCAACCCCGCCGCCCCACCTGCTGACCTCATGAAGTCTCATAACCTGATTCTTCCTCCTCAGCAGGCCTGGGCAGCCCGGGAGCTTCTACCCATCAGATAATTAAATTCCTCGTGTATTTATCAGGCCGAGAACACCCTGTACCACTCACTCTGGTGGAGCAGCTGCATGTTGTCCTGAGCCTCCTGTAAGATGACCTCGTAGCAGGCCCAGGCACTGCAGGAAGTTGCTGGGTGTGTGGAGGTGGATGCTGTTCTCAGATGTCACACACACAGAGCCAGCATCTCACGCCAGTGATGGAGCCGCTGAGGTGTGATGAAGGACGGATTTGCAACTTCATGGGCCCTGACCTAGGAACCCAGCTTGTCTGCTAGAGGTTTCTGGGTCCTCAAATAACAATAACCACCTCCTGGGGCTATCATGAAAATTTTATGAGATAATGCATCAAAAACTCTTAGCAGAGACCTTTGAAGGGGGTGGGTCGCCCCTTCACACCTATGGGTGTTTCTCGTTGGGTGGAACGAGAGACTTGGAAAAGAAAAAGACACAGAGACAAAGTATAGAGAAAGAAATAAGGGGACCCAGGGGACCAGCGTTCAGCATATGGAGGATCCCCCGGCTTCTGAGTTCCCTTAGTATTTATTGATTATTTGTCGGTGTTTCTCAGAGAGGGGGATGTGTCATGGTCACAGGACAATAGTGGGGAGAGGGTCAGCAGACAAACATGTGAACAAAGGTCTTTGCATCATAGACAAGGTAAAGAATCAAGTGCTGTGCTTTAGATATGCATACACATAAACATCTCAATGCTTTGCTAAGCAGTATTGCTGCCCGCATGTCTCACCTCCAGCCCTAAGGTGGTTTTTCCCTATCTCAGTAGATGGAACGTACAATCGGGTTTTATACCGAGACATTCCATTGCCCAGGGACGGGCAGGAGACAGATGCCTTCCTCTTGTCTCAACTGCAAGAGGCATGCCTTCCACTTATACTAATCCTCCTCAGCACAGACCCTTTACGGGTGTCGGGCTGGGGGACGGTCAGGTCTTTCCCTTCCCACGAGGCCATATTTCAGACTATCACATGGGGAGAAACCTTGGACAATACGTGGCTTTCCTAGGCAGAGGTCCCTGCGGCCTTCCGCAGTTTTTGTGTCCCTGGGTACTTGAGATTAGGGAGTGGTGATGACTCTTAAGGAGCATGCTGCCTTCAAGCATTTGTTTAACAAAGCACATCTTGCACAACCCTTAATCCATTTAACCCTGAGTTTGACACAGCACATGTTTCAGAGAGCACGGGGTTGGGGGTAAGGTCACAGATTAACAGCATCTCAAGGCAGAAGAATTTTTCTTAATACAGAACAAAATGGAGTCTCTTATGTCTACTTCTTTCTACACAGACATAGTAACAATCTGATCTCTCTTGCTTTTCCCCACAATCTTGACTCATGGTGAGTTCTCAGTAAGTTGTGAGACTATGCACCAACTTCCTTTACGGGATGAATACGGAACACTGGTTGATTTGCCCACGTTTCCAACCTGGGACACTCGATGCCACTGACTTATATATCTGCATACCCCGCCGGCCTGTGAGTCCTTCCAGCTCTGCTTGCTAAATTGTCACATCTGCCCTAGAAAATATCAGTCACACAGTGGAAACATCTCCAGGGAAGTGGATATTCCTGCTAGAAGTGGACTGGGTGGGAGTTGGGAGTCTCAGTGTTTTCTCCGGCTGCTCTCATCACTTGCCAGCTGCATGATTTTTCTTTGCTTAATGTTTAATTTCTCTCAGGGGCCTGGCTCTGAGCTGGGTTAAATAACTCTGGTGAGGGAGCCTGGAGGATCACTGGGGAAAGTCATTGTCTTTGTCCTCAGCAGTGTATTTAATCCTCTGAACTTTAGGTTTCCCTCTCTTCCCTCCCTCCTTCCCTCCCTCCCTCTCTCCCTCCCTCCCTCCCTTCTTCCTTCCTTCCTTCCTTCCTCCCTCCCTCCCTCCCTCCCTCCCTCCCTTCCTTCCTTCCTTCCTTGACAAGGTCTCATTCTGTCAACCAGGCTGGAGTACAGTGGCATGATCTCAGCTCACTGCAGCCTTGACCTCCTGGGCTCAAGCGATCCTCCCACCTCAGCCTCCTGAGTAGCTGGGACTACAAGTGCACACCACCATGCCTGGCTAATTTTTGTATTTGTTGTAGAGACAGGGTCTCACTCTGTTGGCCAGGCTGGTCTTGAATTCTTGGGCTCAAGTGATCCTCCCACCTCGGCCTCCCAAAGTGCTGGGACGACAGGCATGAGCCACCACACCCAGCCAACTTTAAGTTCTTTATGCTGTCATGCAGGCCTGCACAGCCCGACGGATCAGCTCCAGACTTGGTGGCCATAAAAAGCCACATGAGCAAGTGCATCACAAGCATATGCCAAGGACAGGCAGAAGGAAGCATTTTGGTGCTTGTCTGGAGAAGCCTGAATGGAACTGGGATCTGTGGGAGCCCATCCCAGTGAAGAAGCAAAGAGCCACCCTTTCTAGTGCGGGGCGTGTAGGGCTTGGGGCTTTGCAGTCCGAATGGGTTTGAGAAGTGGGCAGGCCTACAGCTGACGGCCGAGTGCTCAGAGGCTGCAGACATGCTTGTTCTTGTATGTGAGATGTGGCAATGACAAGAAGAGAGAGGTTAGGAGGCTGATGCGGCTCCTCCAAACCTAGGGATGGACTCTTGGGGCTCTGCCTCCTGGAGGGGCAGGAGTGACCCAGACCTCTCTGCAACAGCTCCAGCTCCTGGAGGACAGGGCGCCAGCTGCCCTGGGTGGTGCTGGCCACTGTGACACTTGGCTGTTGCCCTCTAAGAAGGTCCTGCTGTCATGCCTTCCTCCTGACTGCTGACAGATATTCTTGGGGGAAGAAGCTGGTACAGAGCCTACTGGTTGTGGTCTGAGAAACCTCTTCCATGGCTAAAACCAAATTTCAGGATAGATAAGAGCAGCTCCTCAGAAGAGAAATTTGGGAATCTCTGACGTGGATCAGGAGCAAACGCATCCAAGCCCCTAATGGTGCATAAGTGCGGTGTTAAACGGCTCTGTTCCTGGCCAGCCCGGACCAAACCTACAGCACAAAGGGGGAAGAAAACCCATCAACGAAACCACTTTTAAGATCCATGGTTGTCCCCCATTTGATAACCATGAATCGACTATTCAGGCTGCGTTTACCCAGCTGCAAGAATTCTAAAGAGAATGAGTTGCCCACTGATGCCCCTGGCTGGGCCCAAGGTGTGGGGCCAGGTGTGAGGAGCTGTACTGGCCCCAGCAGGCACCCACGTGGAGAAGCTCTCTCCTTTGCACCTGGACCTGTGGGCTTTGAGAGCTCGGGCCCCAATTATGGCCAGAGCTAGGGTTCGTCTTCCTCTGCCCTGCCAATCCCAGATGTAGTAAGCATTCAGTACATTGTGTTAATAAATATCCATAAACTTGCATCAGCTTATAAAAAGTATTGATAAATTTTGCTCCCATTCACCTAAGATTAGGCGAGTAGATCGTCCATGGGATGAACCTTGATCCAAGATCCCTTCCGTCTGACTCCACCATCCAATGAGTTTTGGCTGCCAGCAAACTACCTCCTCTGGACCTTTGATCTCAGGTCCGGAGAACAAAGGCTGTGATCAGGAACGCAGGGTCCCTGAGGATAAGGACCTGGGCTCCTGTAGAGGCCTGGCACTGGGCCTGGGAAGCTCTTTGTCTGAGTGTCCAAGCCCGGAGTGTGCGGGTCCCCACCCAGTAAACACACCACTCACACTTGTAAACAAGGCATAAAACACACATTTGTGTAAATGCATGAACAAAAATGCAAGGAGGTTCAAACTCTGTTGCTATGAATAGATAGGACTTTGTTCACAAAGCAATGGGTTCTATGAACAGACCCTGGACCTGCTGAAACTCTGAGCCCTGTCCCTCCGTCTGTCCATAGCTGTGAAGGTCAAAGTTCTCTGGGACACCATGATCTTGGGATCCAGTCCCTAGGGCTGGACTGTCCCAGGATGGAGAATATTATAATACTAGTTTCTAGGTATCAACCACCGCCTCTGTTCCAGTGCATTAGATACACCAATTCTTCTAATTACTCTGTGAGGTGGGTTTTGTAAATCCATTTAGAGAATCCAGTTGAGAAAACTGGCACTCAGAGAGGTTGAGCAATTTTTCCGTGATCACACAGCTGGTAGAACCGAGATGCTTCATCACCTCTTTTTGAATCAGATGAGGGCAAAACAACCCCAAATCATTTAACTTGTTTACACTTAGAGTAGAAGTTGAAAAAAGGGGAAGAGAAGGGGTCATGGTTGGGTATCTGGTATCAATGATGGCAATTACGTTCATCTGGACACGCAGGAACCAAACCCACAGCCAGATAAAGGGAAAAGAGTTTTGCAGATGTTCATTGCAAATCAACAAAGCTAGCACCTGTGCAGCACCTGTGTGCAGGTGCTGGCTGGGCCAGGGTCCCTCTTTTTGTGAACAATCGGTTGATGTGAACCCCTTGATGGGGACCTCTGTCTCATGAGAGAGATGGAGGAGCTCATCTTCTCATTGAAAGGAGCATTCAGTTCAATTTAATGAATGTTTACCACATATTTATTATAGGCCAGGCTTGACGCCAGGCACTGGGTGCCTGCAAAAGCAAGGCAGGGACCCTGCCTCCAGCTAGTGAGGAGGGGGACTGAAGTCCAGGAGAAGAATTAGCACTCAAAGCCCTGGACACTGGGCTTCCCTGACACCGCCCCACTGGCCTCCTCGGCCAGATGAGACCTGTGTTGCGGCTGGACGCAGTCCCCGAAGGCTTCACAGTCTGGTCCCCATCCAGCCCTGCGCCCTCTGCTCTCTGCCCCATCTGCATGTAACGGAAACAGATGGGCGAGCTGGCCTCTGAGTCTCGTGCCCCTGCATGCAGACCCGGGCTCTGGAGGAAGTGTGCCTGCCTGGCTTCAAAGCCATGGCCCACCCTTTCCTCCAGAGCCAGCCTGGCTGTGGCGCTGCCTGGGCTGATGAATGCCAAGTCTGTGCCTGGACATCAAAACAATGCAGCCTCCCTCTTCCCTCATCTCTCCGCCTTTGTGGCGGACAGCACACGGCCCACTCTGTGCTGGAGAGGGCAAAGCTTCACCTCTGGCGCATGTGCCCTTCCTTCAAGTGTCTCCCCATCGTGCCGGGTTCCCAGGCAGCTCTCCCTGCAGACCAGGGCTTTTCCACCAGGCCCTTGCCTGAGATTCCACACCTGGGCTCATCGTCAGTTTCACCTGGTGGGCTTCTCAGAAGCATCTGCTGCTTGTTTGGTCCCTCAAGAATATTTCCAAAGGTTTCGGGGGGAGCCTAGAGATCTGTTTTTTTGAGAGTGTCCTGGGGGATCCTGGCAGCAAACCAGGCTGTAAGATGCACGTCCCAAGCCAGGCTCCCCAAATGCACATTTTGCTGGGCTGCCGTTCTATCGTGAAATGTTTCCCAGAAACTTTGCCTGCAAAATCCTCCTTTTCTGGAGATTTGTGATCACAGCAACACACTGAGGAACTAATGAGCCTTTACAACAGATTGCAGTTGTCTAAAGGTAAACACACTCTTTTGAGAGAAGGTAATTTTTTTCCTAGCATCACAACGGTGTTTTCTAGGACTAGAGAGGAAAGTCTTACTCCAGACGTTTTCTTACTTCTTCCCTCTTTTCCATAGACACATACCTACCTTGTGCCCATTCTTTCCATGGGTGTCATGGAATCATAAGGGAAAAATGACTGGAGAAATGAATCCTGTGCCATTCATTAACTCATTAGTGAGTTCTCACCTCCCAGGAAAGATAGTTCTGTGATCCAGTTTAAATATTTACATTTCCATTATGATTTTTAATTGAGGATCTTAACATTAGAAATATCAGACTTCATGACAGATGGAGACGGGATTTGGGGGGGACTATGAGCTTTTGAGAGCAAAATTTATTAATTCATTCAACCAGCCAACAACCAATCAACGAACCAACCACACACCAACCACCCACGCATTCATTCACCCACCCACCAGCCAACCAACCAATCACCAACTGCCTGTAAACCACTAACCATCCAAGCAATCAACCACCAACCAGCCAACCAATCACTTACCTACCTACCAACAAACCAACCAACCACTCACCCACCTACAAACCAACCAACCACTCACCCACCTACCAACCAACCAACTAATCAACCACCAACTAACCAATTAGCCAATCACCAACCAACCAGTGAAGCACCAACCAACCACCAACCAACCAACCAAAAACCACTCACCCACCAACCAGCCAGCCAACAAAACACCAGCTAACCAACCAACCACTTACCCACCAATGAATCAACACTTTATATTAAATAAGGTGCCTTTAAACAGAAACACACATAAAACAAAGTTATATATGGATTGGTTGACAAAAATGCTATGGTCAGGGCTGGTAGGAACATACCCCATATTTCTCCTGGGAACAATGGTTCAGCATAATTGTCTCTTGGTATCCTTGGGGCATTTGTTCCAGGACATTCTGCGGATACGAGAATCCAAAGATATGCAAGGCCCTGATATAAAATGGCATAGTGTTTGCATATAATCTATGCACACCCTCCTGTATACTTTAAATCATTTCTAGATTATTTATAACTCCTAATACAATGTAAATACCATGTAAATAGTTGTTATACTATACTGTTTAGGGAATAATGACAAGAAGTAAAATAGACATGTTTAGTACAGATGTAACCATCGTAGGCTTAACTACATTATCAATCCAGGGTTGGTTGAATCTGAGGTTTTGGAATCCATGGATTCGGAGAGCTGACTGTATTTGCTAATTCACTGTTCTTGGTGACTTTAGAGAACAGAAGTACTGAGAATGACAAACATTGACTGTACTTTGTCTAATACTGAGAACGAAGGAGAATAAATGAGAATTCAGGAAGCATAAAACAAATTCTGAGATAAGCTGGCATTTACTGACGATTTGCTTAGATACAGATCTCTGGGCCCTTAAACGTTAACTACAGTTCACAGCCGTGTTGCCTGAGCCCCTAGTTATTCTCCCTTCTAGCCTCTCTCCATAATTTGGGAGGAATTTGACACTTTGGTGGTCAAAAGCAAGAGAAACTGAGACCCTCTCTGAGGTTCACTGATAATTTTATTCTGTTTTTAAAAATAAGGCCAAGATATAATAAAGTGCACAAATCTATACAGTTTGATGGACTTTTGTGTATGTATACAACCATGAAATCATCCCTTGAACCAAGGTTTAGGACATTCCTCCTTAGATCATTGTAGGTCTGAGAGACACACCTCCTTATACCTGGTGTATTCATCAGAAATGATCTCACGTGACCTTCGGAGAGATACCGCCTCCTATACCCAGAGCAGGGATGTGGTTTTTCTCTTCAGGCTCATTAACAAGTCCATATATTGATAAAATACATGTGATAACATTCACATCATAAAACAAAACAAACCATGCAGATGGATAGGAAAAGAAGGGGTATTGCCTTAAACTGTGGTGAAAGACAATATTGTTATTTATTAGTTAATGAGCTGATTCTTTGAAAATGATTAGCTTCTAGAATACAGATGTTGAACAAGGTAGCATTCCTCCTTATCACTGAGCAAATATTTATGGATGGCTATTTGGATGCTAATACAATGTATTGAAATCGATAGCTTCCTCTTAATTTTTGGCTGGTAAACATTTTGTTCGTATCCTGGAGAGTCACGTGTGCAGCATGTGTTTCTCACTGGATGTATCAAAGCTTGTGGGGTGGCTTTCGTTCGTAATTGTCTTCTGTGGATTTATGGCCAGCTTTTGTTTCAACAAAATCAACTACCAAAGAAGCTTGTGACCATGAGTTTGTGAGAAATCTTCAAATTCATTTTTGTTATAGGTGGTATTTAGTAGGTTTTTGTTCATTTGTTTGTTTGTTTGAGACGGGTCTGGCTCTGTCACCCAGGCTGAAGTAGAGTGGCGCATTCTAGGTTCACTGCAACCTCTGTCTCCCTGGTTCAAGCAATTCTGCTTCAGCCTCCTGAGTAGCTGGGATTACAGGCCCATGCCACCATACCCAGCTAATGTTTGTATTTTTGGTAGAGACGGGGTTTCACCATGTTGGCCAGGCTGGTCTCGAACTCCTGACCTCAGGTGATCCGCCTGCCTCGGCCTCCCAAAGTGCTGGGATTATGGTGTGAGCCACAGCACCCGGCCTTTTTTTGAGAAAAAAAGATAGATATGTAATAATCTTGCATGATAGGTTTTTTGTTCTGTAGGGATCTCCGTCAGCCCCTGTTTTATCCATTGGACCAACTGTCTGTAAAGGCAGGTAACTTACTTCTTTCTCCTGGGGAAGGACTTTTTGCCCTAGCCAAAGCTCACTAGTCACAGAGTTGTCCTAGTGACAAAGACACAAATTGAAGCTGCACTCAGTACTCATGGCCGATCAAGGGAAGTGAGCTCATCTCACCTTGACTCACAGCGATGACAGGTTCAAGCCCCTGCCTGTGGGCCTGTTCCTCAGAGGAGGTTTGCAATGGGGGTGGGGGTTGCCATGGTGATGCCCAGTCAACAGAATGGAGAAAAGAGAAATTTGGTTTGAAATGAAATTTGAGTCTTGAGAGAGGGCTGATATGGAGGAGAATCAAACAAGCCACATGGGAGCATCTGAAGGCCTGGAGATGAGGGCCTGTTGCATGGCTGTGAAAATTTGGCCTTTAAAATAACTAGGCATGGGCCAGAAATCACAGCTGGCAGCTGCGACCACCCAAGTGAGTCAAAGGGAGCAGATGAGAAGGTGGGGGGCATGCCTGGGTTAGGGTCCTTGACAGTTTTGTCTAGATTGGGTTTGAGTGTGGGGTGTCCTCATGGGACTCTGGTGAGTTGGGGGTGTGAAAGGCGGTTGACTCCTTGGGGGCTGGTCACCACTCAACAGCTGTTCTCCAGTGGCACCTTATGAAGCAACGTTAGCAATGGGAGCTCCCCTGCCAAGATGTGGGTGGTCGGTACCCAGTGGCTTTCAAAGCCAGCAACCCAGGGATCTCACAGAAGTCCATCAGCCTGAAGGCAGGCATGTGGGAGATGACTAAAACCAGGTGATTAGGCAAGAGGTACCCTCAGAATGCCCTCCAGTTGCCCCACTGTTCTTTTCTGTGCTGCCTGTGTGTGCAGCCGCTGAGCTCCTTGTGTTTTCAGGAGGTGGAGTATGCATCCCTGTGGGCTCATCCATCCTCGCCCTCATCATCCTCCCTGGCACCGTGCAGACTCTGAGCTTCTGCCCGCCCCACCCAGGTGTCTTGTCCCACCTGCCTCAGGGAGCCTGGCTGAACAGCAGGCGCCACCCTGAGCCACCCCTTCCCAGCTAGAGCAGCTCCGGTCCGAGACTTCCTCCCAACAGGCGGGCTTCTTGAGCCTCCTTAATCTGCATGGAGGAAATTCAGAAATCCAGTCATCCTGAAACCATCTTCTTTTGGGGCAGGACAGAACCTGTATATGTGGGTAGATGAGTATGGATGGTGGGGATGGGAAGCACATTTGTCATCCTGCTCAGCCCAGAACTTCCCAGATGTTCAGGCCAATCAGGGTGAACTCTTGAACTTCCCTGGGTCTCTGATGCCTGGCTAGTGCCTCCAAAAGCCTCATCCGTGGGTGCTTTAAAAAAAAGACTTGAGGCTTCTTTACAGACACAGCTCATTCTAGAAATCTTCCAGCCCCAACATCACCAAAGGCAAAGAGAAGAAGGAAACTCACTCTTCTAGCAGCCCCTGGGACAAAACCCTGTTAAGCCATTTTATGGGCCATCCCCTAAAACACAACAATTCTGCCAGGCAGGTGTGGCAGAAGCGGGGCTATGTCTTTTCCAGAACACTGCAGCTTCAGCATGTCCTGCCTCGCCTCCCCTGGTTTCCAGCTGGGGCCCCTGGGAGTGATGCCGGAGGACACCACCTCCAGGCTGCCCTGAAAACCTCCTGCCCAATACTCTCACCCTGTCTCTTCATCTGTTGACCACTTTAGGGCAGGAGATCCAGCGGGGGACTACGGAGCTCAGTGGAGCTGCGGCTTGGGAGAAGCCCACCCAAGAGAACCAGGTAACTAGAAACCATCACATTCGGCTTCGTGTGAGGGAGAAGCAGGTGTTTCATTGCACACAGTTACTGAGATCTGGGGTTGTTTGTTATTGCAGCGAGGACCTACCCTAACACACGAGGTGTTATATGCATTTTACAGATTGCCAAGATGGTACAGAAAGAAGTGGCAAAACAACACTTAAACCTGCCCAACTTCAAAGTCCACGCCCTTCCCTGGGCTTCAGACTGCCATCTTTGATGCTGTCTTTCATTGAGATGTTGTTTGCATTAAATGGGGGAACTTCTGACACACGGTGGACCTTGCCCAGCACCCACTCTTCCTAGGGCCAGCCTTACTCTGTGGGGTCAGGCTTTGACCGTCTGGGCTGTGAAGGTGGCTGATGAGGCCCCTTCAACAGCCAAGTTGGGGCACAGTCTCCTCTGGATGTTGTTATTCCTTCACAGTCTCATCGCAGGTAGGGAGGAAGTTGGAGGGCTGATTTAGAGGACAGAGATACAAACAGAGTGAGCAGAGGATGTTTGGCTGCAGTTGCTCCAGAGTTTCAAGGGAGAAAACACAAGCATTGCTGAGCAGCCATTAGGGGCTGGCATGCTCAGCTGGGCACATGTCCACACCAAGGCATCACGTGCAGTCTGAGCTGAGCTCTAGTCTCTGGGTTTCAGGACTTTCAGCACAGTCCTGGCCCTTCAAGTTTAGTCTGGGTGATCAGGGATGTAAACCAGCAATTGCAAGGTGGTGAAGCACCACCGTGGAAGGGCACCAGCTGGGCCCTGGGGTCACAGAAATGCCCCAGGAAGTGTGGCCGTGAAGCCTGGTGAGAGAAGAGCGAGCCGGGAGGACGGTGAGAGCCAGGCATGACGGGGCGATGAGTGTGACCGCTGCTGAGCATGTCTGAGACAGCAGGCAGTCACCAAAGGCTTGTAAGCAGAGGCAACACCCTGACTTGTGGCTTGGAGAGATCACACTGGCTGCTGTGCAGGGACGGAATGGAGGCTGCTCCAGTGACCCTGGCCGTGGGCAGTGGTGGGTGGGTGAGGGGACAGAGGAAAGTGGATGGAGTTGCTGCCCCCACAACCCTGCTGAGAAAGTGCCCACGGGACCTGGCGGGGTGTGAGTCACACTTGGGCTGCTCTGCCTGGCTCTGCATCTATTTCGTGAGCTGGAAGGGACAGCCTGAGCCCTGCCCCTTGGATGGACGTCAATGCAGGAGTGAGGGTCTGTCTCTGAAGCTCTCTGAGCAACTGAAGGAAAGGTGCCCACTGGGCTCAATGCAGAGATATTGGGGCTGATGTGGCAGGAGGGGTGGGTGTGCAGGCCCAGCGGGGAAGGAGACTTCCCAACAGACGGGCTGCCCCACGGGGAATCTGGCTGGGGCCAGTCATTCTCAGAGTCAAACCATCTTCATTCAACTCCGAGGCTGCCCCAGGCCAGTAGCGTCCTTCCTGAGAGCGCTTCCTGCGAGATTTATGAGCCAGGGGCCAGGCCTGGATTGTAGAAAGCTAGAGAATGCCTTGGCTGCCCAGGGGAGTCTGGAATTTCTTCCAAACCAAGCTTCCAGACGTCCCTCTGGACTCCTCCGTCTGAGGATGGGCACTTTAAAGGCCCAAGAGATAATTCCCATGACACCTCCCCGGCGGCTCCCCATTTCCGGCATCTTGGCTTGGCAGAACCCCTCCAGGACCTCACTCCTCTGAGATGCACTGCAGACCTCACAGGTGACAGCAGCGTTTTGCTGACTCAGAGGCAACTACCACGATGACCCTCCAGCCTGTGTCCAGACCTGGGGCAGCGACTTGGACGGGGGGCTGCAGAAGCCGGGTCTGTGAGATGGACCTGACGGGGGGCTGTGGAAGCAGGGTCTGTGAGGTGGACCTGATGGGGGAGCTGCAGAAGCCGGGTCTGTGAGGCAGACCTGACGGGGGGCTACAGAATCTGGGTCTGTGAGGTGGATCTCACGGGGGGCTACAGAATCTGGGTCTGTGAGGCGGACCTGGCAGGGGGGCTGCAGAAGCAGGTCTGTGAGATGGCCCTGGAGGGGCAGCCCTGGCTGGCTCACTGGGGTTCACTCAACCTCGAAGACTTCAATTCCAACTCTGGCTGGTTTTGTTGGATTAGGAACACACAGCCAGCCAAATCTTGGTTACTAGGGTGCCAGAGATCACGTGGAGAAATGAAATAAAGAGAGAACCCCCAAGCGGTGGTGTTGCCATGCATTGGAGCCTCTTGCCCCAACAGCATTCTTACTTTATTTAGTTATTTCTCATCCACATTTTGTTGGAAAATTTTGCACATTCATAATAGCGAATAGAATATGGCAATAAGCTTCTATATACACTATCATCAACAGTTTTCAATTCATAATTAACCTTATTTTATCAATATTCCCCATATTCCCCCATATGCTGTTTCTTGGTAAATCTAGATGACCCATCGTTTCAGCCTTAAAAACTTCAGTATGTAACTGACCAAAGCTTTCTATTAGAATTGCTAGGTAGGGAGGAAGTTTAAGTTTCTATGACTATGCCTAGTAAAGTTTGAAGAGAAGACGACGGGGGAAATAGACACTGACAATTCATATTGAGTAATTGCACAGAGACAGTTCCTTTGTTTGAGGCTAAACTGAGACAGAGTCTCAGATACCCTCACTCACTCCTCTCTGGCTGAGAGGGGATGAATTTTTGTCTAGGTCGGGGAGCAATGAGGTGGGAGTTTTGTGCTTCGGTTCTGGGGTGGAGATGGAAGGTCACAGGTAGCAGTCCAGTAACTGGCCCCACAAATGGTTTTGTGAGGCAGAAGCAGCTGCTTTGTGGAGGACTTGCGAGACTGAGGGAGGAGGAGGGAGGGCTCACACACACCAAGGTGGCCCCCATTGTCTGGGTTTTAGGAACCCTGGGAGACAGTGGCTGTGGTCTCTGGTTCCCCTCACTGGGGCTCCAGGGGCAGTGGCTGTGGTCAGACAACAACAAAGGAGTCAGGACCACGAGGATAAAGAGATACAGGCATGGCTGCTGGTGGGAGCTGGTGGTCTGACGACAGAACACCACAAGACATCCCTCAGGGATCATGCATCCTTTAGAGACACTTCCCTCCACAGGGATGTGGCCATCAGATGTCTGTCCAACCCAAGAGCTAGCTGTGAAATGGGCCCAGTGTGGAGGTACAGCCAGTGGGAGGGCTGGGGCCATGGTCGGGAGTGGAGGGGTTGCCTGCAGTGCCTGTGGACCTTGGGGGAGGGGTACCAGGAGAGGGGGGCCTGGGGGGGACACCAGAAGAGGGGGATCTGGTGGGATACCAGAAAAGGGGGACCTGGGGGGCAATGACAAGAAAGGGGGATGAAGAGAGTGGGCTCTGGGTGAGATACTAGGAGAAGGAGATCTGGGAGGATACCAGGAGAGGGGGACCTGGGGAAGATATGAGGAGAAGGGGATCTAGGGGGGACAACAGGAGAGGGGGACCTGGGGAGATACCAGGAGAGGGGGATCGGGGGGGACACCAGGAGAAGGGGACCTGGGTTTTACCAGGAGAGGGGTACCTGGGGGGATACCAGGAGAGGAGGATGAGGGGGGACACCAGGAGAGGGGGACCTGGGTTTTACCAGGAGAGGGGGACCTGGGGGGTTACCAGGAGAGTGCACCTGGGTGGGAAACCAGGAGGTGGAGATCTGTGGGGGGAATGCCAGGCGAAGGGGACCTGGAGGGTAACACCAGGAGAGGAGGATGGGGGTTGGGGGACGCCAGGAGAAGGGCAGAGCTTGGAGTCACTCTGCCATCTTGGGCTCTTCAACTTTGGGACTCCAGCTCAGCCTTTCTGAGACTTGGTTTCGTCATCTGTAAAATACAGGGATCTCCCCACAGAGTGTTTGTGAGGATTAAAGGATTAATTCCAGAAAAAGGCTTAAAGCGATGCCTGTCTGGTGTCGGGCCCACAGTAAAGCTGGGCGTGGTTACTCCTGCCGTGGTCACTGGTGGTGTGATGACCGCGGCACAGGGCAGGAGGGACACGGCCCATGGGGGGTCCAGCCTCCTTGGCACCTGCTCCAGGGCTCTTCCCGTCACCTCCTGGCTCCTCCATGCACGTCTTGCTCCACTGCTGTGTGGCCGCCTGTCCCCATTGCTCCTGCACCCTACATTCCTTTCTCCTCACCTGGGACCCTCTTCCTCCCCTCTCTGCAGTGGAGGCTCCCAGCCTTGTCCAAGGGCTTCCTGGGAAGCCACTTTCCCTCCCAAGCATCTCATGCACCCTCTGGGCACCCTCACCGCTCCGGAGGTCCCGTGGCTCCCCAACTAGTGGGTGATGCTGTCCTATCGCTGGACGCCATGGCTTCGAGGGCCCATGTTACCCTCAGGCAGGGCCTTTAGTCCTGCAGGCTTGGATTCTGTCTTATTCATCCAGCCCCTGCATGCCTGGCATGGGCCAGGGCCTAGGCTGGGGACTCAGGAGATGTAGTTGGATCTGAATGTCGGGTTGGAGAATTCTGTAAACACGTAGGATGCAGGGTGAGCGGCCGTATGGTACATGAGCGAAGTCCTCTGGGAACCTGAGGCGCAAACTCTGAGTTCATTTTCACACCCTCCATGGTGCACACTGCCATATACCAGCAGGTGCCCCCAAACGCACAGCTGAATGACAGAGAGCAGTGACCCCGTGCAGGCTTCATCTGACTGCCTCCAGACGACTGGGTCCACGGTCCTGGGCGATCCCCTCCCGGAGGGTGTCCCTGCATTCTCTGCCAGGTCTGGGCCCAGGACAGTCCTCTGGGGGATGGGTGTGTTGGCTGCTGGCTGTAGACTGTGGCCTGTATCTGCCCCTCTCTGGGTCCCACCCTTCTGGGACTGTCTTAGATTTGAGGAAAGGAAGATGGATGTTGTCTGGTCCGGTCCGTGCCTCACCATAAGGTGTGCTTTTGGCCACTGAAGATTTTCCCTGGTCTCTGGAGCTCCAGCCAAGCTCTCCGAGCGCCAATATCATGTTTCCATTTTCCCGCTGTTCTCAACAAGCAGCTATGGATTGATTGCTTGATCGCAAGGCTGTTTTAAACAAAATAGAATATATCTCTTTCAAGGAGTCCAAAGCCCTCAGAAGAGCATTTCCAACTTGCTTCCAATAATCTCTAATCTCTGAACAATGTCAACCCATCACTCCTAGATCTTGCGGTCACTCCCCATCCCCTCACAATGACCCTTTCCTCTCACACACACTGTCTGGAGATAAAGCTGGGGGGCCGGAGGTGCAGGGAGGGAGAGAGAGACACATACACACCGAGAGAGAGTCACAAAGAAAGATCAGAGAGACAGAGAGACAGAGATAGAGAGTGAGATCAGAGACAGAGATTCAGAGAGATCAGAGAGAGTCAGAGAGAGAGAGACGAGAGAGGGACTCATATATGTTTCAGACAAGAACCTGAAGCAATTGAATCAAAGTTCTGCAAAAAAAAAAAAAAAACCATGAAATTTAATTTTAGATGGAAAAAAAATGACGAACCCCTTTGAGCCCTGCCTGTTTTGGTTGTGTGTCATTGTTTAAATATTCTTTGCATTTCCCCTCGCCAAAGCCTGTAGTTAAATTAGAGCCGGCTTAAAGCACGCGTTATTTATGGCGGTGCCTATCCCCAGGCCTCGCGGTTGTTTTGAGCACGCAGGGAAGGTGTACTTAATATAGAGCAGGAGGGTATGTGTGCAATGTTCTTTGAATGATGATTGCAAGGTGCACAGAGAAGATTTGACTTTATTTAGACATTCGGTTTCTTCACAGTCTCCTCTCTGGAAGGGCTCTTGGCTTCCTCTCCAGACAGTATGTGTGTGGTAAGGAAAAAGCCCGCACGTGGAGGTCTGTGGGAGGAGGTGTGACTACAGGATCGGGGTAATAGATTTTCATTATGAGGGAGGTTGCGTCACACACACTTGGAATTCCCAGGAGGTGCAGTTTGATTAAATATTTATATGGTCCAGGTTACCCTCAGCTACCCCGATAGTGAGTGCTCCCCGAGGCAGTGTGTATTTTGGGGAACACTAAAAAAAATCCACGCTGCTTCATCAGAGATAAAACATTCAGAGACGGCAATGATTGGTGCATACCTGCTTGGAGGGTCTACACTCTAAAATATTTGCTAGCATATTATTCTCAACTTATGAAGCAACACACCAAGGCATTCTTGGCAGAGGGGGAGACCCATAAAAAAGCTTGTGCCATTAATAAAATGTGTACTGGCCCAGCACGGTGGCTCACACCAGTAATCCCAGCACTTTGGGAGGCCGAGATAGGAGGATCTCTTGAGCCCAGAAGTTTGAGGCCAGTCTGGGCAACATGGTGAAACCCCATCTCTACAAAAAATACACAAATTAGATAGGTGTGGTGGTGCATGCCTGTGGTCCCAGCTACTCAAGAGGCTGAGGCAGGAGGATCACTTGAGCTGGGGAGGTCAAGGCTGCAGTGAGCTGAGATCGCACCATTGCACTCCAGCCGGGGTGACAGAGCGAGACACTCTGCCTCAAAAAACAAAACAAACAAAAAACCCACGTACTTTCATAAAGCTGAGTTGTGTTTGCAAGAACACGTCTCCCCTATAAGGAAGACTTGGGAGAGAATTGTGGATTTAATCATCTGTGATTTATCTGGGCCTAAACACACATAAACAAGCAATAATCTTGAGTTAGAACAACAGCCACAGCCTCTGAGGTCCCTCCTACTTCCAAGACAGGGATTTCAGACAGGATGCATTATCATTTACAAATTGCAAAATAACCAGAGAGCTAGTTGATTCTATGATGCTGAGAACACCAGAGCTATCCTCAGACAGTGCACTCTTTGTTTTAAACTAAATTCAGTAAATATTTTGGAGGATTTTTGATGTGTCAGATACACTCGCTCTTTGTCCAGGGCAACTGGGAACTGGACGAAGGGCAGGACCTGAGGCTCCTGAACCTGCTCAGTTGCTCAGGAGCAGCCCAGTGCTGCATGGGCTCCAGATAGCCTGTTCCCTCTGAGGGGACGTCAGGGACTCTCCAGAGGAAGGCGGCCTTAGAGGTGTGCCTGCCAGATAGGTGGGTGCTGTTCCTGTGCCCTGGCACAGCCTAAGGGTGTCAACGCAGCCGAGTCTCCTTCCTGGGGACAGTGGCCTCACCTCTCCCCTCTGGGCAGCAGTTTGCCTCCAGGAAGGTGGCCGAGGGCACCGACTCCTTCCCTAGTGGAGGAGGATTGGGGCTGCAGTCAGGGGTGGGGGCAAATGGTTAAGGAGGCAGCGTGGGGGTGGCGTCCAGCCCTGTGTAGCGCCCTTGCTCCCACCAGTTGCCCTTCTAGTTTCTGGACTAACCCCTGCTGCCTCTGCCCAGGCTCCTCTGGGGGTCAGAGCAAAGACATGGTGAGGGGACTTGGTGCTGCTGGTTCCGGGTGCCACCTTCACCCTGGGAAGCTGGCGCCAGCTTTCTTGGGTGGGGGCTGCATTTACATAATGGTGAGTTCTCTGGCAGAACACCCCCAGCCGCATATGGGGTCCTCAGCACCATCGCATTCCCTGATGGGCAGATGGCCCCCCCGGCCTCTCTGTGCCTCCTGCATCTCCCTGCCGTGGTCACCCCGGCCACCTCCTTCCCGATGAGCCCAGCCCCTCCCCGGCCACCTCCTTCCCGATGAGCCCAGCCCCTCCCCGGCCACCTCCTTCCCGATGAGCCCAGCCCCTCCCCGGCCACCTCCTTCCCGATGAGCCCAGCCCCTCTGCAGCACCCACTCAGCTCCGGGGACCCTTGCGCTCCCCACGACATGCCACATGGCATGCTGTTGAGTGACACTGGCTGGTTCTCCTGGTTCTGCCCAGAGACCCCCAGGGGTGCTGCTCTCAGGCCTCTTCCCTGGAGCACTGAGCTTCCCGGCCACGTGTCGCACAGCCTCCTGGCAGCCTCAGGGACAGACACCCCTCAGCCAGGCAGCCCAGCGGAGGGTCTCAGGACCTGCTCCCTTGGCTCGAGGTTGGAATACGGGGGCAAAGAGCAACTCCTTTCCTACCCTTCCCTCGGGGAAAGGGGAAGACATGCCCTGTCCACTCCCAGACCCTCCCAAGGGACAAGAGGCTGCAAAACACCACTTGGTGAGAGGCCTGGAGGAGCCAGGAGATGCAGGCGCTCAGGGAGAGACAGGCCCCTCCACACCGGGGCCTCCTTCTGGAGACTTAGTTAGAATTTGTCCCTGAATTGTAATAAGACAGCCTCTACTTTGAAAAGAAGCTGGCTTTGATGTATTGTTTGGTGGCAGCTCCCCAACACAGATCTAACGTGCCCCCAGATTCCCTGGGCTCAGAAAACAGGACACACTGAGGACATGGAAGCCTGGGTGAGCAGACCCCAAGGGAAGTCCCGGTGTTAGAGAGGAACCTCCCTCCAGAAAGATGCCGGGTTCCTCAGAGGGCCGTTTTCATGTGAGATGGGGATGTTTTATTGGGTGCAGTGGCAGGACCAAGGGCTTGGAGGAGGGAACCCCTGGGCTTGCCCTGGAAGCTTCCGTATGGGGGCAGCCAGGCAGAAGCCTGCGGGGTGAGTGCTGCATGCCGCAGGGGAGGGGGAATGGGCTCCCTGGAGGAAGATCTCCTGATCCTCAGGCCTACTCCAGCACCAGGCGCAGAGCTTCCACCACCAAGGATGTTCCAGCAGAGACCACACAGCCACGTGGCCTGGACTCGAAGCCATCGGAGTTTTGAACCTCTAAGTCCTTATTTCTTGCCAGCCCGACTATTAATAAATCAAAAGCTCCTTGGAGCATTGGTTTTTATTTTCTTCTCCCCTAGAACAGTGTGGAAGGAATGAGTACCTGCTGCCCACAGCCAGGAGATCCCTGACCCCTGGTGATGAGGAAGCTCTTGCTTATCACCCAGCCCCACATGGTCTGGCATTCACGAGCCCAGTCATCCTTTCTAATCAGAAGGTGTCTTATCCTTTTATGGTTTTGCTCCCACCTTTGCGAGGTCAGCTGAGGGTTGACCCTTTATCTCAAGAAGGTGGCAGGAGCCAGAGAGGAGCAGCCCGAGGTGCTCGGAATTGTACCTGCTCAGGAAGCCAGGCACAGAGTCCACGTAGCTTCACTCCTGAGCCCCTGGGGAGGGTTCCTGGCAGCGTCTGCACAGGCAGAGCCACGGGACGAGGCAGCGTCCACCCCCGGGACTTGGTGGTACCCAATCTTCTCCTTGCGCACAAATGCCGCCGTGCCTGTCATTCAAGTATTGCTTTACCTCAAAGGCTTGGATTTGGAGGGGGAGGCAGGGGGCATTTTCATCTCCTAAACAAGGTATTTCTATTGTATAATCGTTGCTTATCAAAATCACACCTTACTTTTGAAATTTAAAAACATGCAAAAGAATAAATTTGAACAGTTCTCCCTTGGAGTAAGGTGATCCCCATTACAAATGCAAAATCCTCCTTGAGGGGTAGAACCAGCTCATTAACCCAGTCACTCCCTCCGAACCCTTAAGCATGGCTAGTTTGTTAGATTACATACCACAGAATGATCTGGAAAGAAGGATTGCATAACTCGTCAAGGAGAGTGTTGGTTTTGTGCATGGCGTGGGAGTGGTGGGTTGGCTGGGAGGGAGATGTTTAGGTCTGGGGTCCCTGAGAAATCCCAGTGTCACAACATGGCTGAGCCGCAGGGCATTTAGGAGGCTGTGGGCTAGAGGGCCACAGTCTTCCAGTTGTGCTTCTCAGAGACCTGGGGGTCAGTGGGGGGTCTTCTTCCATCCCCTCTTCAACTGCAGCTTGGCTGCTTGGCTGTGCTTTATAGACTGGCCTAACTCATGAGATTCCATCAGAAGGGCTCCTGGCTAAAAAAAAAGTGTTGCCGGGTGCCATGACTCACACCTGTAATCCCAGCACTTCGGGAGGCCAAGGTGGAAGGACTGCTTGAGCCCAGGAGTTTGAGACCAGCATGGGCAACACAGCGAGACCCTGTTGCTACAAAAAATCTAAAAATTAGCCCGGTGTGGTGGTGCAGGCCTGTAGTCCCAGCTACTCAGGAGGCTGAGAGGCAGGAGCATGACTTAAGCTCAGGAGTTCCAGGCTGTGGTGAGCCATGATCGTGCCACTGCACTCCAGCCTGTGCAGCGTGCAATGGCACAGTCGTGGCTCACCACAGCCTGTGCCTGTGACAGAGACTCCAAATCTAAAACATAAAGAAAGGAAAAGAGTGTGAAGCTGCTGATGCAATCCCCTTGTCACAAGTGATAGACAAGATGTCTGCGGTTCAAGATTGCAGATGTGTCCACGGGCATGGGATGTCGATGCAGGTCTGGACCTGGGGCAGGGGGCTGTGTGCAGCCAGGCCTGGTCAGCATTGCTGTGGCTACTGCTCTTGTGCAACAAGTGGGGACAACACAGCGCAGCACGGAGCGTTTTCTGAGAAAGGCCAGGGGGTCTGGAGGGTGAAAGGACACCTCGGGGCTGGGGCATGGCAGGGAAGGCTCTGAGCACTGAGTGCTTGCAGTCCAGGGGGCTTCGGGGCTGCTGAGAGAGGATGAGCCTCGGGTGCCTGACAGTTTTGCGGACAGTTCAGAGGCTGCGAACGCTTCCTGACTCCCCAGGACTGGTATTCTAAACTTGGAACTCGCGATGCCCTCTTGGCTGGCTTCAGAAAGTTCACGAACATCCTGAACTTGTACCAAAACATTATGTGCGTGGGCGTTTCTCTGGAACCGCGGTCCAGGGTGAGGGAAGTTTGTGATAATTGCATTTTCGAAGGAGCAAAGGACCCCTGCTGGGGTGTGTCACATGGGGACCCAGGGCCCATCCTGCCTGGCCCTTTTCTCTCCACTTCAGCAGGAAAAAAAAAAACAACACACACATGAGTCTCCAAACTTGGAATAGTGATTGCACTGCTAGAATGCTTATTTGTGTGTGCAGGTGTAGATTTAGAGATGGAGGCAGGGAGAAGGACTATGCATTCTGAGAGAGGGAGAGATTGAGAGAGAGAGAGTGAGAGAGAGAGAGAGAGTGTGTGTGTGTGTGTGTGTGTGTGTGTGTCAGCAGGAATCTGAAAGTACAGCTTGGTGACTAAGGATTGGAGGTGTCGGTGTTTTCTTGCCTGTTCCTTCTCTCTGAACAGAGCTCTCTGTTTGGAAGACCTGTTTCAGCTGTTCCTTCAAAAGTTCTATGTGTTCTCCTCTGATCTGAGCTGACTTTCGGGGCATGGCTCCAATGGTGTGCCAGCAACTCAGGCCAACGGCAACAGCGGAAACCGAGACAGCTCTGGAAAAATATTTGTTTAATTAGCAGAAACGATCTGTGATCAGAATCCATGTTTAACGACCTGGCTTACAGCCAAGCTCAACACATTTTCCTTCAGGACTGTTTTTGGTTTTGAACTGAGCAAATTCAGCTCTGACCTTCATCCTGGCCGGGGGAGGGGAGACGCCCCACCCTGCTCAGACCCTGGGCTTTTTATTGAAAGGCAGTGCCAGGCACACTCTGATGGGTCTTGGGGGAGACCAAGGGTGCCCTGGTCAATGTCAGCCCTGACTCTGTGCCACGTGCACTCAGCTCTGCCACGGAGGTGCGTGGCTCTGTGGATGTGGACCGTGAGCTGGGGAGGAAGGTGGTCTTGGAGAGAAATGCCCCATGGGGAACTGAGCCCTGCGTGTCATGGGATCATCCTGTATTTGGCTTAAAATCCAAGTGGCTGTGGAAATCCCAGGGTGCACCGAGGATCTGTGGGGGAGCAGGGATAAGTCCAGGTGAACCTCGAGCTGTTCTCAGCCCTGAGGTTTGGGTCACTCCGAGAGCACTTGGGTCTCCACCGAATGGCACAGATCATTCTCAGGCCCTTACAACCATCCGGGTCTCTCTAGAATTCCTTTTAGGACTCCTGGGCTGGGCCGTGTCTATTCAGGACTCTGGGTAAGAGCCCTTGGGGCCACCCGGGAGGTAGAACCGCCATTTTCTAGCAGCCATCTTGAATGGCAGATTCCCTGCAGTGCAAGCTGGGGCTGCCCAGGCGGTTCTGGGGGGTCCTGGGTGCCTTCCAGTTGCCCCTCCAGGTGCACCCTCTCCTCCCCCAGGACACTAACCGGCGGCAGCCATCGTGGGGGACCTTGTGCTCTCTGGCTCTGGCTGGCTCAGCCAGTGGGAGCCTGTGGGGCTGGGAGGGAGGAGGGTGTGATGAGGCATCTCCTTCCCGCCGGGCTCCTCCCCACCTCCTTCCTCCTTTTCCAAGTCCCCTGACCATCCCTCCCCTATCTCTTCAGGTCTCTTAAATTACCACGGTGCCAGCTGCATGGCCCGGGTGGGTGGTTCCCCGCACTGCCTACCCCTTCATACCTCGCCCCGTTACACCCTCCTGGAATCATCCTCCCTGGAGGGGGCACCGTTTCCTGCTGCCCACGATGGACAAAGCAGGAAACTGTCTTTTCCAGACTTCCCCATGAAGTGAGGTTTTGACAACCTCATTCTCCAAGAGCAAACCCAGCCCCTGGAGTTCGTTCTTTCCCTGGGCGCGTGGACGCCCCTGCAGCAGTGGCTTCTTTCGGTGGCTGCTCTTCAGAGACGTGCTAGAGAGCAATCATTGATGACAATGTTGTCTTTCAAAAGTTCCAGAAATCAAAAAATAAATCTTGGGATTCGAAGCTTCCTGGGCCTGTGCCATTAAGGCCCATGCTTAGCTGGTCTGGTGCCAGGCTCTGTGACGTGTGGAAACCAGGCCCACCGACCACAGCAGTGGCTGAGGATGGCTCCCTCCTCAGCCACTCTCTGAAATGGTAGAGGACACTCTCATGGCTGAGTGGTCTCCGCCGTTCTGCAGACGTGTGGATAAGAACAGGAGTTCCTGCTTGTCTACTAGGGGCCCGTATTGAACGTTGGCAATCAGTGGAAATCCTGTCTCAGGCCCTCTCAGGGGCCCTACGCTGATCATTGTATTTAAATCCTCCCAGTGTCCTGCAGACACCCACCTCCCAGACCAAAGAGGGACCTTGCTGTTGGCCAGGAAACAAGCTGAAGCAGACAGAGAGAGAGAGACAGAGTTGGGTCCTCGGGTCATCTTAAAAGGCTTTGAGACTTTTTGCCTGGGCAGGGCCTGGCGGGTGGTGGAGATGCAGGATGAAGGACTTAGGGAGGGATCTTTTTCTTTCAGTGTGAAAGTGAGTTGTGTTTTTATGAGGGGGCTAGAGAAATACTCAGAATCTGAGAGCAGGCAGTTGGAGTGGAATCTCAGCAAACTTCTGTGTCTGCATGGTCCTGCAACCATCGTCCTGGACAGAGGTCTCAGCTGGGTAGAGATGGACGGTTGTCAGGGCACAGCCTGTTCTTAGGGGGTCCTAGGAATGGGGATTGGGGTGAAGAGGAGTTCAGGAAACAGGGGTGAGGCATGGGGAACCTGCTGCCTTAGAGGATGCAAAGGGGCAGCTTTTATGGATGCTTTATGCAGGTTCCTTTCATAAATATACTTGCCCAGCCTGAGCAGAAACCCACACCCTGGAGTTTGTTCCTTCCCTGTGGGTACCCCCCGCCCCCGCAGCAGCGGCTCCTTTCAGTGGCAGAGGCTGACTCTTTTTGCAGCTCCTCCAGCACTTGCAAATGCAACTTCCTTGCACCCACTTCAGACACTTCATAGCTGGAACCCCTTCCTTCAAGATTAGGGGCCCAGGCCCACAGCCCCTGCCTCCAAGTTTCCACGTTTGAAGAATCCCAACCTCTTCCCTTTGCTTCCTCAGCCTCAGGAGTGACAACTCGGAGCTCTTGTTTACCTCTTTAGCCACCAACTTAGTAATTTTACACCCATGCAAGTGCGTACAAGAATCTTCCGGATCCAAGTGGCTGGTGTGGGCGTTGTCTTCTGTCTGAACCCTGGCTCTTGCCTGTGCAGATTCCTCCTCTCCTGTCCGGGAGAGAAGAGATAGTTTCGATGTCATGTGGAGACAAAGAGGCTGTGGTCAATGAGGAGAGGCTGTGGTAGGGGGTGGCGTTCTGAGTCACTTGGCTGGCTTGGGAATGTGAGCTGGGCCAGGTGCACCTTAGAGAGCCTGGGTGGTGCTGGGGACCTTCAGGCTCTGGAGTCCTGGGTGACCCTGACAAGTGCAGGTACCCACATCTCCTTGGCCCGTCTCTGTTGCTAATGTCCCTGCACAGACCCCCCTGGCCGGCATTTACAGATTCGCAGCAGTGACGCACATGGGCTCAGGTCTAAATCATTGAGCCCCTTGCACAGCGGCCTTCTGGTCCCCTCTGCTGTGAGGTAGGACCACCTGTCAGCCCCTGTCTTCTGAGGGCCCCACTAGGCCTAAGAGATGAGGCCGGCGGCGGGGGTCTGGCCTGGAAGAGAAGTGTGGTGAGTCACCCCAGGCCTGACAGATTCACTCAGACCTGGTCCTTCTGCTCCTAGGCTGAGCCCTCTCTCAGGGACCCTCCTGCCCTCCTGCACCTCTCACCTGGCCTGCCCCAACCTGTTCTCCAGGCAAGCCCAAACCAGTTCCACCTGGTTTGTGACTGTATTTGGAGAGAGGGTCTTTGCCGAGGTAATTAAGTTAAAAATGAGGTCCTGTGAGTGGGCCCTGAGCCAGTCTGATGGGTGTCCTTACAGGAAGACATTAGGACTCCCAGAGGGTGACTCCAGGGGCAGGTGGCTTGGAGGACTGGCCGTGCAAGGAGGCAGCAAAAGGACAGCCATCTGCAAGCTGAGGGCAGAGGCCTTGGAGGAAGCAGCCCTGCCAGACCTGCTAATTGTGAGCGCATCCTTCTCTGTCGGTCAAGCCGGCAGCCTGGGGCATTTTGCTAAGGCTGCCCCAGCCGCCTAGCACAGTCACCAATATGTCCCCGAGGTTCTGGTGTGCTCTCCGGACTAGTTTCCTGGGGTGGCTGCAACAAATTGCCACAAACACAGTGGTTTAAACCACACAAATGTCGCTCCCACAGCCTGCAGGTCAGAAGTCCAAACCAAGGTACCTGCAGGGCTGGTTCCTTCTGGACCCTTCGGGGGGAATCTTTCTGCCTCTTTGGCTTCTTGAGGCCCCTTCCTGGCAATGCTTCTTTCTCCACTGACTCCTACCATCAGCGCTGAGTCCTGCCTGCCTCTTATAAGGCGCTTCTGGGATGACTCCTGGTGCACCCAATAATCCAGGGTCATCTCTCCAGATCCAGGTTCATAACCCAATCACCCCCACAAAGGGAGGTCACGTGTTCCCAAGCTCCAGGGATCAGGAGGAGGGTGTCTTTGGGGGTGATACTATGCAGCTGACCACACCCTCTCTCCACCTGGGCTCCACACCCACCCTATTTTGCAGATCTTCAGAGGCCACCTGGGATGTCAGAAGCTTCCAGGAACCAGGAGGTAGCTGCATCTCCTGTCCCCTCCCTGAATCACCTTGCTGGACTCCATGGTGTGGTGCAGACAAGAAGCTGCAGGGGACAATGTGGAAGGAAGTGGGGATGGAGGAGGTGGAATGGGATGGGCTCTGGGCCTGGCCAAGCAGGATAGGGCTGAGAGTCATCTGAGCACAGGTGGTTCAAATGGCAGAGAAGCTCCACACTGGAGCGGGGAAGAGCTTGGGCTTTCGGGCCAGAAAGCACAGGTTTTGGCCATGGCTCTTCTGCCACTCACTAGCTGTGGGAGTTTGGAGGCGTTACCCAAGCTCTGAGCCTTACTTTCCTCATCTAAAAAATAGGAATAATGGTAGGGTTAAATTAAACTAAATTTGGTCTGAGGATGCCTCTGCACTTTGAGTCCAACTGCAACCTTAGTAGCAAATGAAGTGCAGGCCTAACTTAGGAGTGTACTTTTGTAAGAAATAGCCGTGTCTTAGCCAATCACAGCAGCTGAGCTTCTATAAATCACAGGTGGCTGCTGAGTAGTCCATGTTCAACCACAGCAAACCAAGCTGTGACCAATGAGCTGTCTCTGCAGCTCACTTCCATTTTCTGTCTGTAAACACTCCTGCCCACACTATGGAGTGGAGCTCAGCCTTTGGAATCTCTTCTGGTCTGAGGGCTGCCCACTTCACGAATCCTTTGCTTAATAAAACTCAATTCATTTCAAATGAAACTAATTGATTGTTAGATTAATTTAAACTTAATTCATCCAAAGTTTTCTTTTAACAGTTCCTACCTTGTTGAGTTGTCATGGGAATTAAGTGGAAATTTCTTTTTCACATGGAAAGGGCTTAGCATAGCCTGGCATGTGCTGAGTGTTCAGTGCACACTGGTTATGATGATCACAGTTAGTGTCTCCATCTTTGGTCTGTTCAGCGCTACAGTGTTTGGGGGCCAGCTAGGCAGTGCTGCAGCTGCAGCTCTGTGTGTGTGTGTGTGTGTGTGTGTGTGTGTGTGTGTGTAGAGGGGGCTGTGAGATTGTTGGGCCCAGGAGAAGATGACTACTACCTGCTGCCGAAGATTCTTTTCTGCGAGGGAAAGCCGCAAGTCACTGGCTCCAATGTGGACTTTTAAAAGGCCTTCCTTCCTTTCTCTCTTATTTCTAGGGAATCCATGGATAGGAAATGGCACTAAACTGACTTCATCTCTGTACCCTGATGCCCCCATCACCCTCAGAGTTTACGCCCTTGATGAATCACTTAGAGTGAACTGGGAGTTGTGTACGAGGTGACGTCACCCTGAGATAGAGCTCTGTGGTCACTGGGAGGTGGCTGTGTGTGTTATTTCCCTGTGGCATGCCAGGAGGCATGTGTGTGTGCATGAGTGTGTGTGTGCATGTGCATGTGCATACATGTGTGCATGCATGTGCATGTATGTCTTTGTGTGTGTGCAAGTGTGTGTATGTGTGTGGATAAGGGAGAGGGAGGGAGGGAGCTGGGCTGTCTCCCTGTCCCCTCAAGTGGACCCTGCAGGTCAGAGCCGGAGGTGTGAGCTGAGTTTGGCGTTTGTATGTTGCTTGAGTTGGAATTTGAACTCACTCCTTATCCTCCATGCTGGGGAAAGGATGCCTGTCCCCAGGACTGACTAATGACATCAGGCCTGGCTATTGAACTTCCTGCTCTGCAGATCCTGGGTTCTGGGAGGATGAGGAAGGGATGAGCGAAGGATGGGGGATCTCTGGGTGGGGGGTGGACTCAGTGAGTGGAAAGAGTAAAGGTGTTGGGGGTGGACTCCCTGTCCGTGTGACTGCTGGCAAAGTCGTTGACCTCGGCCAGTCTGCGTTTCCTGATCCAGGCAGTGGGGGCACGGTCCTTTCCCTGGGAGGGGTGGTGAGGATTCAATGAGCTCCTTTAGGTAGAGCTCGCTAGGAGCATCAGCCATAACACTTGTCCTGGAAGGTGCTAGGTGCCCTCTCCCTTTGTTCTGTGGCCGCCTCTCTCCGCCCCCTCTTCAGTCCAGGTCCAGACGAGGCCTGGGGAAAGTCTCCCAGAAAGTGCCCTGACCAGGGCGGTGCCAGCTGGGTTCCTGTTTGCCTAAACCCAAGCAGCAAGCTCTTCAAAGGAACCTAACAAACCGGACAGAGAGCTTTGTTTTTTTCCTCATAGCAAAGGAGACAGAAAACTTTGCTGAGTAAGTCAGGCACCATTAAACTCACAAAAAGGCTCTTTGTTCCGGCCTGAGAGGGGGTGAAAAAAATAAGCGAAGTGGTCGAAGGGCGTGTGTTTGCTTCCGTGTTCTTGGAGTGTTTGGGCAGGGCTCACCCAACTCACTCTTCCTGCTCTCCCCTATCTCTGAGTCCTCTGCCCCTGGTGATCCCGCCTGTTATATCAAAAAATTGCACAACGGCCCAGCCAGAGGGAATGGCTAAGGGCTTTTAGTCCAGCCAGAGTTTCACTTTTAAAATGATGCTACGTAGTACTTAAGTTAGACGCTCCCGCAGACTTTCCTGTGCTTTTTCTTGTTGGGAGTGATGTGACCGAGGCTCTTGCCAAAGATCAGTTCGTTGCTGTCTGAGCTGGGCTTGGGATCAAGCCCCTCGTACCCAGCCTGTTGTCATTTACTGTCATCCCTAGTGCTAGCTGTGGAAAAGTCTGCTTGATTCTAACACTTTTGTCTCTAGTACAGTGAGATCTATGCTAAGATTTGTTTGTCCTCATTAAATTAGAAATTCTTCCAGGCAGGTCACTATGTGGCTGGTACCCCCCTGCAGTTGTGCAGTGTGCAACCTGTCAGACTGAACATGGCAGCCCTGCTTCTGGGGTTAATACAATATTATTGATTCATTCTTCCAGCAGATGGAACAATGCCTATGGGGGGCACTTATGCCTTTGCTTCTAAGACTGGTGCTTGTAATGCCCAAAATCCAGTGTAACTGAGCCCAGCTGTGCTGAGAGAAACCAGCAAGTGAGCCAAAAAGAAAAGGTCTCCTCCTCCCAGACGCACTGGCTGCTGGAGAAGGCCTGTGTGTTCTTAGGTGGCTGGGCTAGGTGGGGGCAGGCTCATGGGCAGGGGAACCAGTCCCTTAGGTGGGCATTTCTGGGGGCTCTCATGGGGTGGAACTAACCAGCCAGGCCCAGTTCTCTCCTTTGGAAACCAGAGAGGGGAGAATGTCAGACGTTTGTGCCTTGACTCAGCAGGTGACATTGTGAACATTTATGAGCTTTTCTTCCTTTGCGCTCATTTCTTCATCTGTTAAAAGCAGGCATGGCAGTGCCCAGCCCGCACCTGCCCAGAAGGACAGACAGAACATAAAAGGGTGGGGTGATTGTGAAATATCACTGGGCATTGTTCATGTCAGAGCTCCTGGTGCAGTGGGATGCCCAGGACTTTGTGTGGGCAGGGCTGGTGCTAAAGTGCAGGAGAAGACTCAGCTGTGGCTGACCAGGTGCCGACCCACACTGCTGCTCTGTAACTCACACTGTTAACAATGGAAAGCGTTGCCTTGTTGTCTGTTTTGTGCATCCATGTTTTCATTCCCATTTTTAGTCCACATCTCTGGAGGGCAGAAAATCCATCTTATGCTTCTTTTTCCTTCAACCGCATCCTTGGGAGGATGGTAGATAGAAGACAGACATTCTTTACACAGGTGAGGCCTGCAGGAAGAACCGGGGCCAGTCCTCATGGTCATCACACACCTGGAGAGGGAGGCTTCTGTGACTTTGTGTGTGGTGACAACGCTGTGTTGCTTGGTCTTCCGAATGGTTGGGCAGGCTTTGGCATGTGCTCCAGGACACCCAGAGCTGCAGGTTGGCCTCGACTCCTCTAGCCTTGCCAAGTCCCTCAGGTAGATCAGCCCACTGGTACCTTCAGCCGGCCAGCACCCTCCTGCCCAGGTGGGGCCATGCTTCTGTTGGCTGCACTGTCTTTCAGGAGGGTGACCTTGGCTCTGGCATGCTGGGCTCCCAGAACAGAGCTGCAATGGTTTTCCTCAGCCTGTGTTCCTGACTTCTGTCCAGCTTGTGGTCTGCCTTGTGGCTCCCTTCCCTGGGGACTGTCCCCTCTGTCCCCCACCAGGAGGGTCATGTCTGCCACACACTGCTCCTAACAACCCGCCCTGTGATGGCTGTGGCTGGTGACCCGCAGCTGCTGGCCAGGCTGGGCTGACCCGGGACAGCTGCGGATCAGCAGAGCACGCGCCCCACCACGTTGGGCCTGCTCTCGGATACGCTGCTGGTGGACTAACTCATAACCAGTGCTTCCTCTCAACAAAAACAAACACCCAGGGAGAGACTCAAGGGCCCTCCTTGGCTAAACAATTCTTGAGATTGAGTTGGAAGGGAAAACCCATTACACAAAGGGCTTTGCAGGGGAAGAGGGGAGAAGGTGAGAAGCCAGAATAAACACAAGAAGACCCAAGCCACCCAGGACTGGGAGAGGGACTCCGGCTCAGGTGGGTGGGGCCATATCCACCTTTTTGGGACTGAGACACTGAGCACATTTGCTCACTGCTTTCCCTCCTACAGCTGTTAAAGCTGGTGCTTTGAACCCAGCCCTGGGCAGGGTCCTTGCTGGCTCTGGGAACCTCCATTCTTGCTGGGCTGACCCTTTGCACAGCAGGCTAGGGCAGCCCTGGGTGTGGGGTTCCAGCTCACAGACAATGTGATCATGAAATGAGAAAAGTGTGGGCTTTGGAGTCTGCGAGACCTGGCTGCAAAGGCTGCTCTGCTGGCCCTAGCTTTATGGGCTCAGGCAAGTGACTTAACCTCGCAGAGTCTCAGTTTCTTTATCTGCAAAATGGATGGTGATGCCTACTTGGAAGATTGCTGTGAGGATTAAAGACCTATGTACAGTGCTGGAACACAGGAGGCACTTACTACCTAGCAGCTAATTTTACTTAATTAAATATCTTCCCCTCTCAAATAAACTTTCTGGGTCTAGTAAAGAAAGTTGAGAAAGATTCAGGCCTTCTCCACTGGAAACAAAGAGCTCCCTGGGGACCATCTGGTGGGATCTCATTCCCAGGCCCCAGGCCAGATGCTCATCAGCACCCAGTGAGGCCACAGCCCTGATTCCAGGTCACTGGCCCGCCTCTGCTCACAGTGGCCTCTTCTGTCTTCTCCTCATCCCAAAGTTAGGCAGGACCTCCCATGAACTAATGGAAAAATGCCCAGTGGTCCAGATGCCAGCATGTTGACCAGGAAGCAGGCACAGGTCGCCTTGGGCTCGGTGTGGGGGCCATCAGCTGGCCAGGGAGACCTCACCATCCTCCTGGTTGCAGAGGAAGGCACTGGGCTTGTGGGAAGAGTCTTAGAGAAAAACTTTGCAATGGGGCATGGCCACAGGACTGAGGGCCAAGCAAAGACTACTGATGAGAATTTCTGTGGGGGGAAAGTTTCATTTCAATGGAAGGAAGAACTTTGATCAGTAAGAACAAAAACTTCACTATTGAAGAATAGATTCAAGGGCACCTTCACCTTCTTTGTCCCTCCTTGACTTGGCCACTGGTGGTAGTGTGTGTGCACGTGTATGTGTGTGTGTGTGTGTGTGTGTGTGTTGTTCAGCTTAATAAATAACACATCAAAATCATGCAGTGCAATCAAATTCATATGAGAAAAAAATTTGTGTGTTCTCAAGTTCTGTGAAAGTAGATATACCTGAACCAATCAACCACTGACCTCCAATTACCAAGTTCTGCCAAAAGTTGTGACACTCAGAGGACAAACCAGTTAAGCAGTGTTTCTCAAAAAATATTCCCTGGACAAGACTTATTCCTGTCTGGGTGTGTCCACGTTACAAAAGCATGTCTACACCATATTGCTATATCGATCTTCAGAATGTCTGAGTGAAGTAGGCAGGTGGGTATTGTCTTCCTTTTGCAGAGGAGGAAATCACTTGCTGAAGGTTGCATGGCCAGCAAGTAGCAGGCTTGGGAGAACCAGGTCTTCTGGCTCCTTCACAAAGCCTGATCTAGAAAAGGAGGGGGCTGCCTCGTGAGTCCCGTGGGCCCAAACTGAGATCAGATGACTGAGGATCAGATCATGGAGACCTTCTGGAGTTCATAATTGTACCATGAAAGCATTGTCCTGCACGACAGTGAGAGCAGAAGTTGGCACAATTTTTAGATGTGTAATTTGGCAATATGAATCAGAAACCATAAAGGTGACTATGGGCTTTGACCAATTATTTTCATTTCTAGGAGAGTGTCTTCAAAAAATAATCAGAAATTGGCACCAGGTTAAAAAGTTACATACAGGGTTACTGTATGACCCAGCAATTCCGCTCTTGGTGTATGCCCAAGATAATGAAAACATGTGTCCACACAGAAAAATTGTATGTGTTTATAGCAGTACTATTTATACTAACTGAAAAGTGAAAAGACCCCAATATTCACCACTATTGAAAAAATAAATAAAATGTGATCTATCCATACAGTAGAATATTATTCTGCTGTAAAAAGGTACGAAGTAGTGATATTTGCTGCAACATGGATGACCCTTGAAAACACTGTGCTAAGTGAAAGAAGCCAGGCACAAAAGACCACATCCTATGACTTTGTTTATATAAATCCAGAATAGGCAAATTTGTAAAGCTAAAAATAGAGTAGGGTTGCTTAAGTTTGGAGTAGGAAAGTTGGGAAGATGCAGATTCACTGCTAATGGGTATGATGTTTCTTTTAGCAGAACAAAAATATTCTAAAATTAGATTGTGGTGAGGGTTGTACAACACTGAATTATTTTTAAAATGTTGAACTGTACACTTTAAATTAGTAAATTATATGGTATGTGACTTATATCTCAACAATTTTTTTCCTAAAAGGAAAGGGCACCAGTATGTTCTTCTCATCAGTTTTCATAATAATAAAAAAATTTGAAACAATCCAAACCCATAAGGAAAAAAAAATCAAATAATTATAGTACACCCATAGTTGATGTATAAAGAAGTCAAAAAATATCATACATAAAAATATTTTAGACGATGAGAAAATGCTCATGAAATATTATTAAAAATTATAAAATACAAATGTATGTTTAGTGTGATTTTCATTTTATTTTAATTTTAAAAAATTAAATGTTTTATCTTTTAAAAAAGAATTTTAAGAAAGAATGCAGAGATCCTGTGTATCTTTCACCAATTTCCCCAGATGGGAGCAGTTTGCAAAACTGTAGTACAAGATAGCAACCAGGACATTGACGTTAATACAGTCAAGCAACAGAACATTTTCACCACTGTGAGGATCACTTGTGTTGCCCTTTTATAGCCATGCCCCCTTTCTTCCTGCACCATTCTTACCTTAACCCCAGGAAACAACTAATCTATTCTCCATCTCTATGATTTTGTTATTTCAAGATTGTTATAAATGGAATCATATAGTGTGAAACGTTTTGGGACTGGCTTTTTTCACTCTACATAATTCACTAAGACCCATCTAGGTTGTTGCACTTATCCTTAGTTCATATTTGTTTAAAAACCTGTACACAACGTGTATAGTAGCTTTATTTGTAATAGCCCAAACCTGGAAGCAATCCAGAATTCTCCAGGGAAACCATCTGGGCCTGGAGATTTCCTTTTTTAGGAGGTTAAAAATTACCAATTAAATTTCTTTAATAGTTAAAGGGCTATTCAAATTATCTACTTTATATTTGGTGAGTTGTTATAGTTTACGTTTTTCAAGGAATTGGTCTATTTCATCTAAGTTGTCAAAATTTATGTGGATAAAGTTTTTTGTGGTATTCCATGAGTATCCTTTTGATATCTGTAGGGTCTATGGTAATATCCTCGTTTTATTTCTGATATTTGTAATTTATGTCTTTCCTCTTTTTTCTTTTGTCAGTCTTACTAGAAGTTTACCAATTTTATTGATCTTATCAAAAAACTAGTTCTTGATTGATTTTCTGTATTGTTTTTTTGTTTTCAATTTCGTGGAGTTTGGTTTTTATTTCCTTATTTCTGCTTTCTTTGGATTTACTTTTTTTTTTTTAGGTTCTTGAGGTGGAAGCTTAAGATTATTTATTTGAATTTTTCCTTTTTCTAATATATTCATTTAGTGCTATGAATTTTCCCCTCAGCACTGCTTTAGCTGAGTGCCACAAATTTTGATTTGTTGAATTTGCATTTTCATTCAGTTCAATGTATTAAAAAATTATCTGGAGACTTCCTCTTTGACCTCTGGGTTATTTAGAAGTGTGCTATTTAGTTTTCAAGTGTTATGAGATTTTCCTATCATTTCTCTGTTATTGATTTCTAGTTTGATTCCATGTGATTGGAGAACACATGCTATAAGATGTGAATTCTTTTGAATATGTTGAGGTTTGTTTTGTGGTCCTGAATATAGTCTGTCTATCTTAGTGTACATATCTTGAAGTATGGGAAAATATTCATGATATATTATATAAAAAATAAATTATAAAATGTTTGTATAGTGTGATTCCAATTTTATGTTAACTGCCCTTTATTTTCCTCCTTATCCTCTTCTGAATTATCCAAAGTTAAGAATTCTACCTTTTATGATCAGAAAGTTTTTTTTTAAATAGAAAGAGCAATGGGTAGTGTGTCATATGAGTTTAAAAACTGGGCTCTCATTTTCTAACAGTGTGACTCAGGCACTGCATCTCATTTTATCTCATTGAGCCTCATTTCTAAAATCTATAAAATGGAAATAATAAAATGCCCACTTTATAGAGTTATCATATTAAAAAATCCAAAGCCAGCATTTATTAAATGCCCAAGCAGTGTGCACACGGTATGGTGGTGTTTCTATTACAGTGAGGAAGCTGGACTCTTCTATCTCTTGGGTCCCTTGCGACTATTTGCTTTTAAGCCTGTGTGATTCTTTCACTGAGGAGCAGACAGAAGTCTGAAACATATTGTGTCTGTGGACGGAACTCTCCATAAATTGCTGTTCTCCAGGTATTTCTAGAAGCCTGGGAGTATAATTGGGATGTAACAAATTTGGATTTTTTAGCAATGTTCCAATTTCAAATGTTTTGTCCTCTTGCTCCCCTAGTATAACAGTAATGTTTTCACCATGCAATTTCATTTCTGGTTAGAAAAATGTGGATATTGGGTTAAAAGATTCACCTGAAAGGGGAAGAAAAATTCTTGGTTGTCTGCCATATGCTTTACTAGAAACCTTTCCCCTCTTGTCAGGCCTGTGATTGTTCTCCAAAGCAGGTGATTGTAATCAAACTCCCAAGAACCAGGTTATCAGTAAGTTTTACAGCCCTAATTTCTCAATGGCAGGAAAGGAGTGGGGCCTCTAAGATGAGTCAAGGAGGGACAGGGTTTCCTTGGTATTACTTAATTTTAAAGTCCTTTTCCCTGCCCACGCATGACTCCCAATCCACCACTGGGCTGGCCTCCAGAAGAACCGCTGTAGGAGCTCTCACCCTGCCAGGGCCACCTCCAGTCTTCTCTCTGAGTCTTCCACCCTTCCTTGGCCAGCAGACAGTCTTCTGGTTTTAGAAGTGCCCTTTCTTCCTAATTGTGTGGTATTGCCTTCCAAATCCACCCTTTCCATGTGGTTGGAGTCTTCTTGACCAAGAGAGCCAGAGTCCAAGCTTTTCTAAGGATATTCCAGAGGATACTAGGGTCTATTCAGCCAATGAACCCTTAGCCCTGCTTCCAGACTCGGTGTACTACCATCCCTCTCAAAGCTCCCTGTTCATCCAATGTGTAGCATCTACTGATAATTCAGCATCCCGTGCCAACCAGTCATGCCCTGCTCTGTGATCTTAGGGTGGCAGATGCCTATTTATACAATGCACTTATTTTATTTTACACCCTTTACCACCTGGGTCTGTGAGTTTCTTGGGTTCAAGGACTTTTCTCATTTGTTTTTATTTATTTTGATCAAGGTAAATATATAGCATAAAATTTACCATTTTAGGTACACAATTTGGTGGCATTAAGTATACCATAGTCTCAACACTAAGTCACATGGAATCAAACTAGAACTGTCACAACCATCCATTCCCGGAATTTCATCATCCCAAACAGTAACTCTCTACCCATCAAACAACAACCCCAGCTGGGCGCAGTGGCTCATGCCTGAGGTCCTAGCATTTTAGGAGGCTGAGGTGGGCAGATCACTTGAGTCCAGGAGTTCCAGACTAGCCTAAGCAACATGGTGAAACCCTGGCTCTACAAAAAATACAAAAATTAGCCAGGAGTGGTGGTACATGCCTGTAGTCCCAGCTACTGGTGACAGGGGAGGCCTGGGAGCTGAGGTGGGAGGATCGCTTGAGTCTGGGGAGGCGGAATCTGCAGTGAGCCGAGATTGCACCATTGCACTCCAGCCTGAGTGACAGAGTGAGATACTTTCTGAAAAGCAAAAAATAAAACAAAACAAAATGCCCCAACAAACCCATTTATTTTTGCATCTTCTGTCTTCTATGTGAGGACCTTTGCCTAGCACACATCCAGGCAGACATATTGTGACATATTGTCCACAGACATGAGACATATTGTGAAGGTGCCCTTGAGTTGTGCAAGGCAGTGGTCAAGCTCCCATCCCACTTCTTGACACATGGCGGGAACTTAAATGTTTTTAAAATTGAACCAACCGGAAAGCAGGATATTATGGCCATACTTTTAAATCCTTGGCTCTTGGGGTAAACTACCCTCAAGAAAGACCTTGACTTTCACCCTGGGGAGAAGATCTCTCTTTCGTGGCCTTCCAAATTCTGCGATCTGTGGTATTAATTCTGCTCAGATTGATTTCATTTGTCTAATATTTTCAGGGCACCTAATGAGACAGTGGGCTGTGCTACGTGACTGAACCAGCAGCTAAAGCAATGGGGCCTTCCCCTTGGGGTGTCCATACCCCAGGGTCAGGCGATAGGAACTTCCTTCCATGTGACTGAACCAGCAGCTAAAGCAACAGGGCCTTCCCCTCGGGGTGTCCGTACCCTAGGGTCAGGCGATAGGAACTTCCTTCCATGCGTCTATGCAGCTCTTGTCTTTGAAATCATGACTTTAATGGTGGTGATAAGACCACAGAAACTTTTGCTACTTGAATCCTCTCAAGGGCAGGTTAGAAAAAGTCAATTTTGCTAGAGAAATGAGGAGACACAGAACTCCTCCATATGAAATACATCATCCCTGTTTTAGGACAAAAGAGCAGGTCCGTGGGTATGAAGTGGACGGCGCTCTCCTCCCTTCAAGCACAGCCCAGCCCTCCTCTCCCCTCCTCTCCTGCAAGGCGTCTGTGATTCCTCGGGCTTGCCCTGGGCTCTCCCTTCTTAGACCAGGCACCTCTGCGGTCAGCATTGTGTGTCTGGTTGCTTACATGCCCCTGCTTGTTTACATTGATTGTTTTGTGTCCACAGATCCTGGAGAATGAGCTATTTGAGGAACAAGACTTAACTTTGCTCTGCATAGCTCATCGAGGACTTTCCAGCAGAACTTATTCCCTGAGTGATAAAGCATACAGGGCATAGGTTTCTGTAGAAAGTCAGACAGAAACAGATGGAACTAAAGAAAACACAGTTGGAGGGATCCCCAAATAACTGACTCGTGCCTGTCTCTTTGGCTTCTGCATTATGTCTGAGATACAGAATGTACCTGGAACATTCCCCTGGTGGGCAGGACCTGTGAAAATAGGAGCAGGAGGAGCTGGGATCAGCGGTGTTTGCTCCCGGTTCTGCAGCCTGAAGGGAAAAGGCTCCTGAATCTTTCTTACCACGGGAAGGAAAAACAACTTGCATTAAGGCTGTGTCCCAAGATCAAAGACATTCTTAAACAATGAATGAGTAACAGGGAAAAATATGTTAGGACAGAGTGGAGGTTGGGTTGTATTTGGAAAGAAGTGGGCAGTACCGAGCAAAGATGGGGACAGAGGGTCAGCAGTAGAAGAAACAGGCTGGGCACGGTGGCTCACGCCTGTAATCTCAGCACTTTGGGAGGCTGAGGAAGGCGGATCACCTGAGGTCAGAAGTTCGAGACTAGCCTGGCCAACATGGTGAAACCCCATTTCTACTAAAAATACAAAAATTAGCTGGGCATGGTGGTGCATGCCTATAATCCCAGCTACTCTGGAGGCTGAGGCAGGAGAATCGCTCGAACCAGGGTGAGCTGAGATTGCACCATAGCACTCCAGCCTGGGCAATAAGAGTGAAACTCCGTCTCAAACAAACAAAAAAAGGAGTAGAAGAAACAGAAGACATGAAGGCAGTAGTTACAGAGAGAGAGCAAAAACAGACAGCAGCAAAAAAGAGAGAGGGCAGAGATCTAGATGTAGAGAGATGGTGAAAGGAAGAGAGAGAGGGAGGGTGAGTGAGAAGGAGGAGGAGGACAAAGGAAAAAGAAAATGGGAGAGGAGAGGAGCAGCAGAGCAACATAGGCTTTAAAGAGTGAAAAATGGACCAGGCATGGTGGCTCAAGCCTGTAATCCCAGCAGTTTGGGAGGCAGAGGGGGGAGGATCACTTGAGCCCAGGAGTTTGAGACCAGCCTGGGTAACATAGCGAGACCCTGTCTGTGCAAGAAAGACTGTAAAACTAGCTGGGTGTGGTGGCAGCAGCACACACCTGTGGTCCCAGCTACTTGTGGGGCTGAGACAGGAGGATCGCTAGAGCCTGAAAGATTGAGGCTGCAGTGAGCCAAGATTGTGCCACTGCACCCCAGCCCGGATGACAGAGCAAGACCCTATCTCAAAAGAATTAAATTACGTTAAATTAAAAATTAAAAAAAGTGAAGACTGGAAAAAGAACAATGAGAAGACTTACAAGAGAATTAAAGGCGATGAGAATGGGAAATACAAAATGGACAGCATGAAAAGTCTGGCAGAGAAAAATTCCCATGTAGGGAAATTGGGTTGGGCGACAGAGAGGAAGGCAGGAGGTCAGATCGAAACACAGAAGAAAGGATTTAGCGTCACAACATCTTTTATTGGCCATTATCAAGAAGCCTGACTTCAGTCTGTGCTTATGACTCTTGAACACAGACCTGAGGCAGCCTCTAGGGTGCAGCATCTGGGCAGCTGAGATGACCTTTGTCCTCCACAGGGAAATGTGGTCAAGAATATTCAAAGGGCCGGGCGCGGTGGCTCACACCTGTAATCCCAGCACTTTGGGAGGCTGAGGCAGGTGGATCGCGAGGTCAGGAGTTCAAGACCAGCCTGGCCAACATGGTGAAACCCCGTCTCTACTAAAAATACAAAAAGTAGCTGAGTGTGGTGACACCCACCTGTAATTCCAGCTACTTGGGAGGCTGAGGCAGGAAAATCATTTGAACCCGGGAGGTGGAGGTTGCAGTGAGCTGAGACCATGCCACTGCACTCCAGTCTGGGTGACAGAGTAAGACTCCGTCTTGGGGAAAAAAAAAAAAGAATATTCAAAGGGCTGGAAGTAGGGTAGACATTCACCATTCCTCCACCTGGCTATGCAGCCATCATGATGAAAACTTGGCTTCTGTTTCAGACCTTCTTTTGTGGGACCCCTCCCGAGGCTCTGGGAGGAGCCCCACGGGGTATTCACATAGTCATGTTTTTGTAAAATTTGCAAAACTAATGTTTCAACTGCTGTCAGCCAGACTGTGGTCCTGAGGCAGTCTACAGTCTCTCCTTGTACATTTATATGATCTCCAGAAGCTCCAGTGTAGACACAGCCTCAGGAATGCTCGTACCACCCGCGGGCACCATGGCACGAGGGTCCTCTGGACCTGTGACCTTACTGTCATGGGATGCATCCCACAGTGCTGGGCCCTAGAAGGATGGTGGCAGTGGAAGAGAACTGAGATTTGAAATGTAGGCAGCCAGAGGCTGGACTGTGGAATTCTCACAAGCATCAGACGTAAGACAGTAAGTGGAGGATGTGGTTCCTATCAAGGCCTGATAATCACAGCTGAAGTTCTCGCCTGTCGGAAAGAGCCACAATAATGGTGCTTATACAATTACAAATGCACCGTGCACATTTTTTGTCCTCTCTTGGATCCCACAGCCAATATTGGAGGGATTTTAGTTCCAAGATGTGTGCCATGCCTGTTTGTAAGTTGTATTAAACAGCCCTGCCTGAAGGCAGGAGGCTCTCTGTGCCTGGTAAACAGCACAGGGCCTGGTCCACAGCAGATGCTCAACAAATAATTGTAAGACTGGCGAATGGATGAATGAATGAAATATGCATGAAATAAATCTCTGATTTTTCATTCTCTAAATGCCATCCATATATCTTTGTGTTCACTACAGCAAAAGAGGCTACAGCAATAAAGATAGAATCGCTACTTATGAGGGGGGCCATTCCCTTTCCTACTACCTTCCTTCCAGACGGCTGATGCAGGGTTAGAAATGAGAACGTGAGGCCAGCCACGGTGGCTCACGCTGTAATTCCAGCACTTTGGGAGGCCGAGGTGGGTGGATCACCTGAGGTCAGGGGTTCGAGACTAGCCTGGCCAACATGGCGAAACCCTATCTCTACTAAAAATACATAAATTAGCTGGGCGTGGCAGCTGGCACCGGTAATCCCAATTACTCTGGAGGCTGAGGCAGGAGAATCGCTTGAACCTGGGAGGCAGAGGCTGCAGTGAGCTGAGATCATGCCACTGCGTTCCAGCTTTGGTGACAGAACAAGACTCTGTCTCACAAAAAAAAAAAAAAAAAGAAAGAAAAAGAAAAAGAAAGAAAGAAAAGAGAACGTGGAAGGGAATAGATTCCAGCATCACACTCTATTTTCCTCGCTGAAGCCTTTGTGTTCTAGGTTAAATAAATCTCTTTTTAGCCTTCCTTCTTTGGAGTTTCCTGAGGTCCCTGCAGGTTTTTTTTTGTTTTTGTTTTTTTAACAGAAGGCTTGGTTATTGCAAAACCTCTTTGCATGTTTTTGTTCCCTTTCAGTGGAGACTCTGTTTGGCAATAGAATTAAAATTTCCTCACAGGTTTTAGGTTACAGATAGGGTCTTACTCCATCCCTGAGTCTCCTTTGGGAGCACAGTTTTTTAAGAGTTGTGACTGTGCAGAACCGGGGCTTGCATAAGGCCACCAAGACTCTGGATTCAGGAATGGAAAATTTCCTTTTAAAATTAGTTAGGGGAGTTTGGACCAGGATTTTTATTTGGATAGCCTAATTCTTGGAAATGCAGCTGGTATCCCTTGGGATATTCCATAAAAACTTTCACGCATAGCTTCAGGCATTTATTTATTCCTCGTAAGCCTTGATGGGGAGAGGTCTCCACACAAAGTGCTGTGATCAGGACTTCAGGAAACACAAAGAGGCTTTTTTATTCTGCGCAGGCCAGGTTCGCACGCAGGTGAACTGTTCTGCAGTTTGGTTTCCCCTGCAGACAGCTCCAAATCTGTGCTATGGTGAAATTCTTCCTCATGTCGAATCAAAATCTTCTCTGTTGATGTTTAAGACCACTTTTTTTGTTTAAGTCCATTTAGTTTTTACTGGAAAAGAGGAACAACTCTTTACCTTCTGCCTAATCTCCCTTTCTGAATTGAAAGACTGTAATCTAATCGCTGTGAAGTATTTTCTTTCCCAAGCGAAAGAATCACAATTCTCTGAGCTTCTGCGCTTTGGCGCGGCGATAACCACGGGCGGAAAGAGTGTTGGGGAGCGTTTAGAGTCTCTGGCAGGCTGACCACACACTCGGGGTTGTTAGAAGCTCTTTCCCGACTACATCTGTCATCTAGGCCGGGAGAGTTCAGGGAAAAGTTCTGGGGCTTCAAGCCTGCTGTGCAGAGGGAGAAACTGAGGACCAGGTATGAGCCGAGCCCAGCCTGGCCGACAGGTCCTGCGGGTGGCACAACGTGAGGCGTCGCTTGGTATCTGGATTCTCTCGAGTCCACAGGCAAATGGCATTACTTAGTCACTCTCCATTCAGTGTGTAACCTGACAATATCAGCGGTGCTTTCTGGACAAAGAAGCTAACAGAAGAAAGCCAAAGTTGTGCCATCAGGCTGGGTGGAACAAACGCCAGGCCATCAACAAAGAGCCTGCTTCGATCTTCATCATGGGAGGATGGAGGGTCTGATGAAGCAGCCACAGTCTGCGTCTGGGTGTGGCAGGCCCTGCCCGGGGAGCTCAGTGGGACATGGTGAGCAGGGCAGGCACATAATTTGGGGGGCTTAGTGCAAAATGAAAATGCGGGGCCCCTTGTTCAAAACTCATTAAGAGTTCAAGACAGCAACAGCAGAGCCTTAAGCCAAGTGTGAGGCTTTCCTGAGAAAGGGCCTGCGTGCCTGTGAGGGAGCGAGGAGGGGGCGTGTGGTGACCCTCCCACCTGTGGACCGTCTCTCTCCACGCTCCGCACCCTCCCTGGGAAACTTCATCCATTCTTCTATTTGGAAATCCTATTACCTGAAAATCAACGAAAACCTAGAATTTATCATCCGATCCCCCCTCCCATGTCCTCCAACCATCAAACTGTAATTGTAACCCATTTTCCTTTTTCTGACATTGTTCGCTCCCAGTTGCTACAACCTTGCTTCAAGCCCAGGTCTCTCACTTGGGCCGTTCTCAGGCTTCCTAATGAGTTTCCCTGTCTCACCCCGACCCTAATCTTCATCCCCTAACAGCTGCCAGCGTGCTCTCCATCCGCCTCCTTCACACGTGTGACCCACAACTGTCCACTGCCCCTGGAGTTGAGCCCAGGCTCCGCAGGATGGCAGTGGGTGGGCCTCATTGCCCGGCACGCCTACCTCTCCACCGTCCTCGCCAGCATCTCCTCCCAGAGCACACCAGGCTGCCCCATGCGTCCAATCCACACACACACTCAAACAGCCACTAAGCCAGGTTCCGCTTTAGATCTTCACTGTGAAGATGCTAACAAGAGGAGCTGATGCTTCGGTGGGGAGCAAGGTGGAAAAGAAGCCCTCATGGGAATGGATCGAGGTGAGTGCCCGGGTTCCAGATGTGCAGGTGCAGGGTCTCCAGACCAGCCTAAGGCCGGAGGTCAGGGCTTGGAAAGTCAGGAGGGGCTTCCTAGAGGATCTGATGTCAGGACCAAGGGCATCAGGATGGGTAGGAAGTGGTCGCGCAAGAGGAGAAGAAGGCCTGCTTTGGGCCCTGTGCCTTTTCCCACACTGCTTCAGCCTGGGACACCCGACACCGCCTTGGTCTGGCTGCCCTGCAGACCCGGCAGGCAAGTCCCTTCTCTGTGGAGTCTGTCCCGGTACCCACTCTGCTCCCTCCATGTGCTGAGCCATGGCGGACACCTCCTCTTCTTGGCTCCAGGGCACTCTCCCAGCCCTTGTGAGTGTCTCATCCTTGTCTGTTCACTAACCTCCCCTGTTATGTGTGAGTCTTTCTCTCTTGGCATCCACTGAAGCCTCACACACATGAGCACATGCCTGGCACTCAGCAGCATTGCAGAATGTGAGTCTGCGTTGAGCCACGAGCTTTATTCTTACAAATGCTGTATTATTCAGAGCAGGGGGAAGTAGCTCTGGCCACAGGCACTGGTCCCATCTTCAAGGAGGACTCTGAGAAGCTGACATGTGTCCCAAGCTGAGCTACCACTGGGGGATAAGGGAGGAACCTTACCCACTGTCAGGTAACAACCTCTGGACAGAGCCTGGAGAGGAGAGGATGCCGCGTGGGGCCTGAGGGCACCTGCTGCTGCCGGAGGCACCAATACGTGGACACATGGAGAGGGGCTGCTGCTCTAGACTCTCACAAACATAGAGAGAATAAAGGGGCCAGTGGGGGCAGTTACATGGAGGCACTTTCCAGACCTGTCTAAGGAAAAGCTTTCTGGGGAGAGCAATTTTCCAACCTTTGGGCGACTTGCCTTGACCTCCCTACCACGGTCACATTCAAGGCCGTGCACACCTGCCATTGCTTAGAATGTCACCACTCACAGGCCTCTCATCCTGCATGGGAAATTAGGCCAGATAAACTCTGTGATGCTGTGCAAACCTAGGCGTCTACAAGCCTAAATGTTGATCTCAGCCTGACTCTCACCCAGCCTCGGGCCTTGCGGTACCACGGCTGTGCTGTCTTCATGTCCAGGTTGCATCCCAAGCGGCGATACCCTGTGCATGGCTGTGCAGCCTCCAAGGATCCTTCTCTTCCTCAGCAGAGCTGGGGTTGGGAGAGCAGGGGCTTTCCTGGGATGCTCCGCTGCTCCTCAGCAGGGCCAGACTTTGAATCCCACTCACACATCTACGGTCTGGAAAGACACACCAGAATTTGTCAAAAGACAGGTGCCCATATTCAAGGGATTATTTCGCTCCTTCTCCTTCCTTTACCCTTGGATCCTCTCCAGAATCAAGTGGATCTGACTCCCTGCATCCCCCGGGGAGTCACTATGAAGTCGGAATTGTACTCGGACAAAGGACGGCTCTGGACCAAGTCCCCAGCAGCCCTTGCAGACCTTGGAGCAGGAAGAGAGGACGTGAATACACCTGACCCCCTTATAGTGGATGCTTGGGAGCTGCCATAACAAAGCACCACAGATCAGATGCTTCAGCCACAGGAAGGTCTCATCCACAGTCCTGGAGGTTGGAGGTCCAAGGTGAAGGTGTTGGCAGGGTTGGTTCCTTCCAGAGGACTGTCGGGAGGGGCTGTTCCAGGCCTCCCTCCTGGGCCTGTGGACAGCTGTCTTCTCCCTGTGTCATCACACTGTCTTCCCTCTGGGCATGTGTGTCCATGTGTCCCACCCTGATATGAGTTTTTGGAGGTTGGGGGCACAATTCAACCATAGTAGGCTCATGTGGCTTTTTCTGACTGCCCGTCACCTGAACCCCAAGATGTGAGTTTGGATGAGAAGCTGAGAAGCCCGACACCTCCCAGCTGCTCTGCAGTAATGAATGGCGAAGGTTCGTGCAGCACTTTGGCTGCAGACAGATGGACCTGTGCAGGGCAGGGAGAGGACTGGGACCTCCTGTTGCAAAGATGTGCCCACTGCAGGATTCTCTCTTGTTTTCTGGGACTGCAGCGGCCCCAGCAACTGCATGGGGTCCAGTGGTGGGCCAGAGGGGCAGTGAGACATCACGTCTTACATGGCAAGTGGGCAGTCCACCAGCACTCCTTCTGCAGATGCCCACACCCAGACACAATGGGTCCTGTGGCTCCTGGATGTTCCTGGCATCGATCAATTCCTTTTCTTTTCTCTAGGTCCTCTCTGCCCAGACAAATTCTGCCTGACAGCTGTTTCCCACTTCCAGGCCTTTCCTACCGAGATCTCTCCAGCAGTCACTGCCTCTGTGAGCTCAGCGCCTCTCGGTTTCAGGGTCCTTGCTCTGAGAACTCCTCTCTGGCACAGTGGGAAGGGTGTGAGCTTTGCGGTCGGTCAGACCCAGGGTCAAACTCTGATTCACTAGATATACGGCCTTGGAGAAGTTATTCAAAGTCTCAAAGTCTTAATCTTTTCTTCTCTGAAACACGCTAAAACAAGCTACTGCACTGACTTGTTTGGAGGATTAAAGGAGCTAATGAAATGCAAGACAAGTGCCTCCTGACAGTGTGCCCCAGTGAGGGTTGAGCTTCTATCATGGGGGGCCTTCAGACCAGAGTCTTCAGGTGTGCAGTGGGCTATAGGTGAGACTGGTTTGGCTAGTGATGATGGGAGATGAACTTCACCATGGGCCAGCAGGGCCACATGTGGTCATTCTTCAGGAAGTCACTCCCTGGATGTTCAGCTCTCCAAGGTGTGCAGGGCCACCCAGTTGGCTCTCCGAGGCCTAGGCCCACCTGATGTTCACCTTTCAGATGTTCCCCTCCTTATGTGCTAAGAGCCTGTCTCCTTTCCCCTCCCGGGTAGTTCTGCACACACTACACAGACATGAAAGACCTGAAGAAGGTGTTTAGGGGACTGCGTGTGGTTCCTTCTGTTATTATTCTGATAGGTATTTTCTCCTCCGATTATGGAAACCCTGCCATTGTTTCTAGGTCTGTTTCAAGCTCCTCACTTCCCTGCACTTTGAGGAAGGTGCTTGTCCCACCCAGTACTCAGCACCCAGCCTTGTCCCTGTTAGAAAGGGCTCAGAGGAGGCCTTTCCCAGGCACTTCCCTTTCTTGCCCAGTCCAGACCCCTATCTGAGATCCTGTTGCTATGGAAATGACTACCGGAAAAGCAAGATGGTGAGGAGATTGACACATGGTTTGGGGCCAGACCTTTCTCAGAGGTGGTTTTTGGTCTTGTCTTACTTTATGTAGCTTTGTTTTTTGGTGGAGAAACACAACTCATATTCCCCATTGCTACCATTCTCCATGGAGCAGTCTCACCCCATACACGAGTTTGATACTACATTTCTCTAGCGGAAGCCATGAGTCATTTTTAGCTGGCTGGTTCTGGGAGCCTTTGAACAGGCCTTTGGAATCTTTGAGGATAAACAGGAGCCGGCAGGGCTGGGCTGCATTTGATTTAAAATTGGAAACACGGGAGTCAGAGGCGAGCTTTATATAGTCTAGGAGTGCAGGAGCCCCAAGTCCTGATTTATGAGGGAGCTCAGTGAAAGCACGTGGAAGCCAAGGTAATATTTATAAATTCCTTTCCCCTAGGATGGCTGGAATGTTGTTTTGAGCTGCAGTCAGATTGCACCTTTTTGGGGGATGAGGGCAGGTTGTTTAAATTAGGTTATTCAATGACTGAAAAGAAAGGGATATGCCAGCTGGGCAACTGCCTCTAAGTCTTTGCCACAGAAAAACACAGGGCAGAAGAAAGCTCCACCCACAGGGCTGGGTTCCTCTGGGGAACCCTGTATGCCCATTTGGGTGGCTCCTTCCTCCTGCTCCAACCCCCAGGCCTCCCCTTGCCTATGTCCAACAGGCAAGCACCCACCCCTGGCAGCTGGAGTGACCACATTTTACCAACAAAAAAGTTTACCTTGACATCTGGGTTTGGGGCAGGCTCTTTGGAAGTGCTGACCAGGGTGGGAAAAAAGAAGGGAAAATAAGATAAAGGGATATGGGCAGGAAGCTAAAGACGGGCCCAGGTGTGACCTAGGTAGACCTGGATCCCGAGGCTGTTGTGTGAGAGGACACACTCACTGCCATGGGTAAACTGAGTCAGAGTAGCTGATGCCATGCTGTGGAGATCAGCAAGGCTAGCCCGGTGAGAGATGCATTCACACTGTGGGTTTGGGGTCCGCTGGTGAGGGCAGGGGATTCCCTGGGCATCACACCCCGTGAGGCAGAAGGACCAGTGTCAGAGAGCATTGTCAGAGCTGCGTCCCCTTCTGGCCCGGCCTTCCTTACCCCAACACAGAAGGTCGGGAGGGGGCGGAGCCATGTGGCAGCAGACGGCACTCACTGTGGTGAGGGCAGTGACCCAGCTTCAAGGAGAAGGGAAGACAGAAGATGTTACTGAACAATCATATTCAGGGCCGGGCACAGTGGCTCGTGCCTGTAATCCCAGCACTTTGGGAGGCTGAGGCAGGAGGAAAACTTCAAGCCAGGAGTTTGGGCAAGACTGGGCAACATAAAGACCTCACCCCTCCAATTTTTTTTTTTTTAATTAGTGGGTCATGGTGGCACGCGTCAGTCCCAGCTACTCTCGAGGTCGAGGTGGGATGATCACTTGAGCTTGGAGGTCGAGGTGGGACAATCACTTGAGCTTGGGAGGTTGGAGCTGCAATGAGCTATGATTGCACCACTGTACTCCAGCTTGGGCGACACAGCAAGATCCTATTTCAAAAAAAAAAAAAATGTGTTTGAACACCAAGGGGGAGGGGAGGGGTCATTCACCTTTGCCACAGGACCCACTTTGACCTTGCTGCCTTGGGCTTCTGTCCGTATAAAGAAGACACCTCCGGCCGGGCGTGGGGGCTCACGCCTGCAATCCCAGCACTTTGGGAGGCCGAGACGGGCGGATCATGAGGTCAGGAGATCGAGACTATCCCGGCTAACATGGTGAAACCCCGTCTCTACTAAAAACATAAAAAATTAACCGGGCGTGGTGGCGGGCACCTGTAATCCCAGCTACTTGGGAGGCTGAGGCCGGAGAATGGCATGAACCCGGGAGGCAGAGGTTGCAGTGAGCCGAGATCACGCCACTGCACTCCAGCCTGGGGAACAGAGCGAGACTCTGTCTCAAAAAAAAAGGAAGACACCTCCATTTACTACTCTGCTTCTGATGACTCCCCCTCAGGGAGGATCTGGGGCTGCCAGCTCTAAGCTGAGAGCAGGTAGGACCTTTCCACCACCCCAGCCAGTGCCTGCCTGAGCACAAAGAGCCGTTGATGAAAGGCTCCCAGCACCTGCAAAATCCAGGCCCAGGTGACTCCAGAATGACTGGTGTGTGGGGTTGCAAAAAGACCTGCCCTGGCGGAATCGCTGGGAGGCTGGGAGGAAAACAAATAAAGACACTGGCGTGCCCTCCTAGCCCAGGCATTGGCAGTGCGTAGGTGCCAACCCTTGTAAGACCTTCCTCAAGCCTGCACCTGGGAAGAGGGGGCTTAGATGTCAAACCTCAGCCATGTGTATGACAGTGACTACAAAGACGCCCCGTGCAGGAAGACCTCGGTTTCTCTCCTTCCTGCAGAATTTAGGAGACATTCTACAAAAGGTGCTCAGGCCTGATGTCCTGTTCCTTTTGGCCGGCGGTCAGCAGCCATGTGGGGGCTTCTGCCTGCCCCTCCTGCTCACTGCCTCCCACCCGCTGGGGAGCTGCTGCCCAATGAACTCTAGACACTCTGTCCAAGTGTTTATGAGGCTTGTTCCCAAATCTTCCCCAGGACGTGTCCAATCAACCCCGACTCCTGAGAGTGGCAGGGAGCGGTGGGGATTTGCTCGGCAAGCTGAGCCTTAGCTTGCCCTCTGCTTCTGTTCCCCTGACAGGAGTACCTGCCCTGGGCCAGTGCTCCCCTGAGACCCCACCATCCAGCATCCCCTCAGGAATCCAGCCCCAGAGCACCTGCTTCTGCCCCTTTCTGCTCTTGTCTTGTTCTCGAGCTATGGAGAGGGGTGGCTACCCTGGACAGCCTTGCAGTATTAGAGCAGGAAGGGATCTTTAAGGTGATGGTAATAGTAGCTGTCATTATTAAGCACCTTACTACATGCCAGGTGTGTTAAGAATGTTGTTCTGGCTCCTCACAAGTGCTGGAGAGAGGCGCTACCGTAATTACCATGGTGGAGGCACAGGTTGGTGGCAGACCTGTAGCTGAGTGGTCAGGGCACAGCACAGATCTGACTGAAATCCCAGGTCTGCCTCTTACCCACTGGTGGGACACAGAGCTGTTTTCTGAAGCCCTCTGTGTCTCCACTTCCTCATTTGTAAGATGAGAAAGGTAATAATAGTGGCTGCCCCATAGGGAGGTGCCAATTGTCTATGCAGGCCAAGTGCTTGATGGTGCCCTGAGCCCAAGCAGGTGGCATGAGGGTCCTGTCATCCTGGAGGTCCCAGTGGTGCAGTGATTATGGCAAGGCCGGGGCTGGGCCCAGCTCTTTGTTTTACAAAGGAGGAAATACCGGGTGGTGGTGGGCGGGGGTGGGGTGTCAGGGAGAGAGGATACATCCACCATGGCCTTTTCTGATGAGCTCCGTCTAGTGCCCATCCCGCAAAACATACCTCCCTTTAGAACTGAAGGGATCTCTGGCAGGGCCCCTTCGACCTTCTTTGGGTGTTGCCAACCGCTTGCAGGGCTAGTGCAGGACTAACGGCTCTGAATTGCTCTTACACTTTGTGTGCCCAACTGCCCCCCAGCCCCTCACCATCTCTAGTGCCTGGCACTTCACAACCAGGGAGCACTTGCCAGGGGGAATCAAAGCAATCAGCAGGTCCCTTCTCAACGTAATGGACTCGGGTCTTTCAAGTCCTGATGGACTTTTAACCACTCTTTGCTGCCAGCGTATCCATTTGATTGAGAATATTCAATATTTCCCTCATCCAGACTTCTCTCTCTCTGAGGCACCGTCCCCCCTCTCCCCTGTATAGGAATTCACTGCATTTTTAAAAAGCACAAAAATGGAGATTCCTGCCTCATTTCAACCCTGAATTCAACAAGGATCATTTCCATGGGAACCAGAAAAAAGGAAATGAAATAAGAACGAATATCTCATTTATTTCCCTGCAGCTCTCATCCCCCGCTCATCCAAGCCTCCCTCCTTCCAGATGAACAGGAACAGGTTACAGCTGACCCGGTTTCACTCCCAGCTTCAGAAGATGAATCACGGTGGGCTGGCGGACAAGCTGGGGCAGCGTGGAAGGCAGTGCTGTTTTCAGGAGGCCTGACCTCTGTGGCCAGAGTCCCCGTCAGCACCGCTTACTGCAGGCCAAGATGCCTCCCAGCCTGCAGAATCCGAGCGCGGAGGGAGCCTCCAGTCCAGGAGCCTCCGGAAATCCTGGCGTGGGCTGAGGCCTGCAGCCCCCCTGGCCTGGGCATTGGGTGCCTGTTAGGGATCTTGCCTGGGTGCCCTAAGGGGTCACTCGGTGTCCGTCCTGGCGGGCCCGCAGAGTCAGCGCAACCTGCCCTGGTGCTTGGTCCTAAGGTCAGCCCTGCTTCTCCCGAGTGGGGAGGGTTCACGGTTTGCTTGGAGTGGGAGCGTTCCGTGTGATCCAGATGAGCAGGTGGGAAGGTCGGCAGGAGAGCAGGGAAGAGGTGCGGGGAGCGGGGTGCGGAGAGGTGGGCTGAATCAACCACGCCCGGGAAGAAGCCACAGTGCCCGGGGGACGCAGGGGGATGGGGGCGGAGGCGTGAGGCCCGGGGTTCTTGCCCCGTGGGCCGCGTGGGCGCCCAGGAGCACGGTGGGCGCCGGCCTCACTTGGACACCAGCACACGGACGAACTCCTCGTAGTTCACCTGTCCGTCTCCGTCCGTGTCCGCGGCCCGGATCATCTCGTCCACCTCCTCGTCGCTCAGCCTCTCCCCCAGCCGGGTCATGACGTGTCGCAGCTCGGCGGCGCTGACGAAGCCGTTGCCGTCGTTGTCGAACACGCGGAAGGCCTCGCGGATCTCCTCCTCGTTGTCCGTGTCCTTCATCTTCCTGGCCATCATGCCCAGGAACTCGGGGAAGTCCACGGTGCCGTTGCCGTCCCGGTCGATCTCACTCATCATGTCCCGCAGCTCGGCCTCCGAGGGGTTCTGGCCCAGGGACCGCATGACCGTGCCCAGCTCGCGGGTGGTGATGCAGCCGTCCCCATCCTTGTCAAACAGGGAGAAGGCCTCCTTGAATTCCGTGATCTGCTCCTCAGTCAGCTGATCGGCCATGCCAGGGGTGGGGGCGTGGGTGGCAGGAGAGGCCACGGCGGGGTCTCCCTCCCAGTGCCGCAGCTCGGCTGCTGTCCCAGCTCTGGGGTGGCGCGTGGAGATCCGGGCGGCCGGCGGGCTGTCTCGCCCTGGCTTGAGACGCTGGAGCTTAAGAAGCGGCAGAGTCCTCCCCCATCATTGGCAGACGCCCCTGCCCTGCGGTTGCCCGGGCCTGTCCTGTTTAGACAGGAGTCCAGGGCCTGCGAATTGAGCTGACGCCAGCACCTCTGTGCCTGCTTGCACCCGGACCCAGCAGAGCCACAGGGGCCCCCGAGTCGCATCTGCAGTCAGGGCGTGGTGGACGAGCTTTGGAGCAATCCACGCTGGACTCCTTCCTCCTGAATTTCCCCTTCTCTCCTCCCTCCCCGTCTCCCACCTGCCGCCTGTCTCCCACTCAATGAGCTCCAGTGCCCTTTCTTCCCTTGAGTGGAGGGCTTTTTGCAGGATGAAAGGCAGATGAAAGAAACTTCCTTGCTTTTGGTTTTTAAAGCCTTATATAGCACCGGAGGGTTTTTGGAGGAGGAAGGTTTTCCCTTCGGGTAGAAGCAGCGAGTTTTCTTACCTTCAGAATGGACATGAATAGGGAGGGGTTTCCTCCAACCCATTCACTCATCCACTCTTTCACAGATATTTATTGAGTGCCTACTATGTGCAGTGTCACTCTGGGAGCTGGGAACACAGTGGGACTGGCAAGCCACCCCCAGTCCTCATGAGGTTAACTAGCAAGACAGCTAGTTTGCAGGTAAACTAATCGAGGAATGCAAACAAGGTAACTAGGGATTATTGATAAATGCTGACGGACATACAAGGTGGTGATGGACAGGACCCCGAGGTCACCTTTCAGCCTGGTCAAGGACAGACCTTCTGCTGAGAAGCAGCCGTCTAGGCCAGAGTGGGTATTGTGGGGCCAAGGGTTGGAAGATGATCAGTGGGGCTGCAGGCCCGTGAGGGAGGGGACAAGGAGGAGAGACAAAGGAGACCTTGAAGGGCTCAGCCAGGAAGTCCCACTATCATTCTCTGGTCCACGTTGCCCCAGGAGCTCCGAGCAGCATGGAGCTGGGGCTGTGGAGCGGCCTCTCCGGGAGGAGACCTGCTCAGGGGGATGGTGGGGTGTTCACAGCACAGACTTGGCTCCCACTCCCAGGGGGCCTGGAGACATGGCCCCCAGAGAGGCAGGAGCAGGCGCTTCACCTGTGGGAATCCAGGAAATCCACACTGGGGGAGAAACATGGAGCCCACTCTATTTTTTGCTGGGTGTGTGGGGGTGGGGTAGAGACCTGAATGGGAAAGAAAGTGTCCTTTTGAGGACCTGGACTTGCCGAGGAGAGACTATGGCAGGAGAAGGGCTCGGATATTCATTTTTTTTCTGAGTTTCCTTCCCTTCTCTATTCAAGTAGAGGCAAGTGTGTCCTTCGGGTCTGGAGGGGGTCTGTGGTAGGGGAAAATTGAAGCCACCTGCAAGACACCTTCTTTCCTGCCTGAAGTCTCCCACACAGCCTGGGTCCTGAGGGTTTGGGCAGGAGGAAGCAGGAAGGTTGAAGAATCCCTCCATCCCCATGGAATCTCTTCCTTAGAAGAGAAGTTTGTGGACCCCAGAGCAGCAGGGCTCAGGGATGTGGCGGCCACAGGCAGCCTTGACAAAGAGCCCTGGGGCCCAGGGGTGGCGTGGAGGGAACGAGGTGATGGGCATCTTGGAAGCCCTGTGTGTGGGTAACACTTTGGTGACCAGAGCCCAGCCTCCCCTCCTTTCCCTGCCCCAGAATGTTCGGTCTTGCCTGAGACCTCACACCCCAACAGCTCTAGGGGAGTGGGGAGATGGTCTGGCCAGGACTCCCTGGGGTAGGAGAGGGGCTGATAATAAAGTTTAGATTTAGAGAGAAAAATGAGGCAGCATCTCCATTTGCAGGCTGGGAGCATGCCCTGGGCCCAGGTTACAGCTCTGTCCATGGGGGGCTATGCAAGAAAGAGCGTGTGCTTTGCTCCTGGGAGCTCCACCCCTCCTCGAATATTCTGGAGAGCTCTTTTGTGGTGGGAAGACCCAGCAAAGGCTGCACACACAGCTTGCTCAAGGTCACCCCGTGAAAAGTTCAGCTGGGGATCAAGGTCCCTTTTTTATTTTGGGGTTTTTTTGGGGGCTAATTCTGGGACATGGGGACCTTCTGTCACCTTCTGAGAGGGGCTCTTGATTGTACACTGGTGCCCGATGCCTGAGTGTTAGAATTCATATCCCAAAAGCATTTTAAAAATATTTAAATATTTCCACTCTAGATCACCTGAATATCCAACAATAGCAGGTTAGTAAGAAGTACCTGAACTTTCCTCCACACCATGAGATAATACACAGCCTTTGAAATGAGAATGAGGATATAACAATGGAAAGATTTCCATGGAAAATTTTTAAAGAGCAGATAGAAAACTGTATATGTGATATGATTTCATGTATTAAACATATATATGTTTATACATTCACAGAAGAAACGCCTAGATAATCATGTACCAAACTCTTAATAGTGGATACTTTGGATAACAGGATTATAAGTGCTTTTAATTTTCTTATAAATATAGTATCTTTGCTCATTTAAAAATGTTTTACATTTGCCATATATCATTTCTATTATTAGGGGAAATGACTGAAGATTCAAAAACCATCCCTGATAAAAAATATTCCATATCTTACTGAACTCCCAATATTCTTTCTCTTTCTCTGAGGTTAGGTAATGTGGAGGGCTTGGTAATATTGTCAGCTTTATATCTCTCAGAGATATGAGACTATGGTGAGCATAGCTATTATTATGTATAGAAAAGCAGAATAATTAATAGCCAGTAACCACTCCCCCTATTTGACTGCCAGAGTGATGATCTAGTGGAAAAGACGCTATGAAGCATTTTTCTTCTACTTTCCCTGCCTAGGGGCTGGAGGGACATCTTCATGAAGGAATACAGGGGCAGTCACAGGAGAAAGGAGCACCAAGGGACACGGGCATGTGGCTGACACAGTCTTCTGGAGAGCCCAGGAAGGCATCAGGGGGAAACCTGGCCTGAGACGGTGCCCTGATGGACAAGGACAGGAATACAGTCATACCTCCTGCCTCCTTGACCAATGACCAGGATGAGAAGCCAACAGGTAACTGCTGGTTTCTGGGTCATGGCTCTGTGGCTCAAACATTAGCTTTTACCTAAATGTCCTTCTCAAAAAGGCACATTAAAAGAGGACTCAGTGCCAGGTGCAGTGGCTCACACCCATAATCCTACCACTTTGGGAGGCCGAGGCAGGCGGATCACTTGAGATCAGGAGTTCGAGACCAGCCTGGCCGACTTGGTGAAACCTCTACTAAAGGTCTCTACTAAAAGTACAAAAATTAGCTGGGCATGGTGGCTGGTGCCTGTAATCCCAGCTGCAGCTACTTGGAAGGCTGAGGCAGAAGATTCGCTTGGACCAGGGAGGGAGAGATTGCAGTGAGCCAAGATCGTGCCACTGCACTCCAGCCTGGGAGACAGAGCAAGACCCTGTCTCAAAAAAAAAAAAAAAAAAAAAAATAGGACTCAGAATTTTAAACAGCGTTGCTTAGTGCACAGTGACTCACAGAGGACTGCCTTATGATGGGCCAGACTGTTGCAACTCGCTGGTTGGGAAACTGTGACAGAGAGATTGTTTTTTATTTTCTGTTTAACTCTCTCCCTGCAGCCTCTCACCCCAATATAGCAACTCCTTTCCCTATAGAATAGATATTATTTTGGTTTCAGGATCCATTTAAACATTTAAAAATTACTGGGGACTCCAAAGAGCTTGTGTTTATGTGGGATATATATATATATATATATATATACATAAATATTTACTGTGTTTGCAACTAAAACCGAGAAATATTTAAATATTTAAGTATGTTTTTATATATTTATAACTTAATAGAAATAAACCCATTACTTGTTCACATAAAAACATATTTTTCAGCAATCCCATTACTGGGTACGTACCCAAAGGAATATAAATTGCTCTATTATAAAGACACATGCACGCGTATGTTCATTGCAGCACTATTCATAATACCAAAGTCATGGAATTAACCTAAACGCCCATCAGTGATACACTGATAAAGAAAGTGTGGTACATATACACCATGGAATACTATGCAGCCATAAGAAAGAACGAGATCATGTCCTTTGCAGGGACAGGGATGGAGCTGGGGTCCATTATTCTTTCAAACTAATGCAGGAACCAGATACTGCATGTTCTCACTTATAAGCGGGAGTTAAATGATGAGAACACGTGGACACACAGAGGGGAACAACACATGCTAGGGCTTACTGGAGGGTGGAGGGTAGGAGGAGTGAGAGGATCGGGAAGAATGGGTAATGGTACTAGCCATTAATACTTGGGTGATAAGGCTGGGCATGGTGGTTCACGCCTGTAATCTCAGCACTTTGGGAGGCCGAGGCGGGTGGATCACGAGGTCAGGAGATCGAGACCATCCTGGCTAACATGATGAAACCCCGTCTTTACTAAAAACATAAAAAAATTAGCCAGGCGTGGTGGCACCCGCCTGTAGTCCCAGCTACTTGGGAGGCTGAGGCAGGAGAATGGCTTGAACCCGGGAGGTGGAAATTGCAGTGAGCAGAGATCGCGCCACTGCACTCCAGCCTGGGTGACAGAGCGAGACTCTGTCTCAAAAAAAACTTGGGTGATGAAATAATCTGTACAACAAACCCCCATGACGCAAGTTTACCCACGCAGTAAACCTGCACTTGTGCCCCTCAACTTAAAATAAAAGTTAAAGAAAAACAACATTTTTAAATGAAAAATAAGTATTTTCCAAGACAAGGAATAGGGAGAAGAGTAGCGTTTTACAAAGTAGTTTTGCAAATATCTTTCATGCTTGGCATTCCAGAAGCAAATCTGCATCTACGCTCAACCTGTGGCAAAATGTTTTGGAGTGTATGATTATCCAGCCTCACACAGGTATGCAGCTGGGGAAGGAGGGAGCATGTGAATAGTCTTTTCAAAAAATTGTGGATATTCTTCTTTGATACTACATCAAAATTTGACAAATGGTAGTTTCTGAAAGAGCTGCAGTGTGGAATCTGAGACCATGTCAGAGACCTTTTCATACTGTTAAATGAAAATCCATTGGTCTCTTTTGCCCTTTGAACAGACCTGTTACCCCATGCATGGTTTTGTAATGCCACGCATTGGTCATGTGCAAAATACTGGTTCACTGGTTGAACAATTTCATACATAACATTTACAAGTCACATTCATTAGGCCAGGTGTGGTGGCTCACACCTGTGATCTCAGCACTTTAGGAGGCCGAGGTGGGAGGATTGCTTGAATCCAGGAGTTCAAGACCAGCCTGGGCAACATAGTAAGACCTCGTCTCTACAAAAAATTGAATAATTAGCCGGGTGTGGTGGTGTGTGCCTGTAGTCCCAGCTACTTGGAAGGCTGAGGTAGGAGGAGGACTGCTTGAGCATGGGAGAGAGATCAAGGCTGCGGTGAGCTGTGATCATGTCATTGAACTCCAGCCTGGGTGACAGAGTGAGACCCTGTCTCAAAAAAAAAAAAAAAAAAAAAAAATTCATTAATGTCACCTCCAATCTCATTAGAAAAGCTGCTAAGTACTGGAGAGGCTCAAGTTCACAGTGACAAATACAAAATTTCAAAAATTCCAATTTTCATTCAGAAGCTCAAAAATTTGTAATGGCAACAAATACTGTCAGTTGTTTTCCTTGAAGTGACAGGCTCACTTCATCCATTCTCGAAAAAATGTCTGCCAAATACTAGGTCTGAGTGATCATGGTTTGTCCATCAGCTGTTCTTTCCAACAAAAAAGATGTTCTATGAAAAAAGCTTACCTTGCTACTCATTGATCAATCACACAATGCTTTCCTCATGACAATCATCACACTTCAGTATCAGCAGACTATTAAAAATGTACAAGTAAGCTTTGAAATTTAATAAAAATAATTCTGCTGCCTCAAGGTTATTTTTAAGTGCAACCAGCTTTTTTGTTTGTTTGTTTGTTTAATGAGACAATGTGGCAGTGGAGAGTGTCATGATGCCTAGCACAGGGTTCCTAATTCATGCTAAGGCACTGGTTTTACCCCTGTTGCTTTTGACCTCAGCGTAAATATCAACACAGTGAAAAGGGCAAAAAACACTGGTTTATTGTGAAAATAGTTTTGACCTCTCAGGCCCTCAGTAAGGGTCTTGGGACACCCTGTCCCCAAAGAGATTCATGGAACAGGCTTTGAGAGCCGGGTGCCTGGAGTGCTGGGACTCAGGAGTGTGAACTGGGTGTAGAATTCCCAGGGCTGCAGGCATCAGGTAAGGACTCTGGAATTGTGGTGGGACAGTGCTGGCCTTGCAGAGAATAGTATTAACGAAGAATCCAATAGATACAGATCAAAGGAACCCCCACCCCACCCCCCACACACACCAACTGCAGCTGCTTTCTTTGAAAACTAGAACCCCTAAAGCCAGAAGGCCCAAGGTGATTTGCTTTTCCCGCATGAAGTGGTGTTGTAATAGCCTTTGTTAAGAAGAATTTGTTAAGTGTCCTTTTAAATGTGCCTCTCCTGCTGGGTGATATAAAGATATGAAGATTCTCCAATCTTTAGCCAGTTCCATTTCTGTGACCCTGCTGGAATGGGTGTGGCTGAGTAGTTCTGAACTCTATCTCTTTCCTCGATAAAGCCATCCACCAGCCCTAACACTTGCTCATCAACTTCCTTCCTCCCCAGTGTAAATATTAGCACTTTTATGTAACTGAACCCAGCTTCGGCTGCTCACCGCTTGAAAGCTGGACTCAAGAGACAAGGGGTGGTGGGAGGAAAAGCAGGTTTATCTGGAGAGCTAGCAAATAAAGGGGATGGTGGTGAGCTAGTGTTCTAAACCATTATACCATCTCAAAAATTTCAGGCTGGTCGGGGTTTTTTTTTTAATGGGAGGGGGATATGGGGGAGAAGGGAGGATTAGCATCAAGAGGTGATTGAGGACTGCAGATATCTGGGTGCCTGTGAGGGTCCAAGGAGTTTGGGAACTTTTTTGTCCTTGGTGAGGTCACAAGGCTCCCGTAAATCTTTAACAACACATAGTTAATTGTTTATATGCTTTACCTTTAATCTCAGAGTGAGTTTCAAAAACTACATGATTTCTGTGTTTATGTATTATCTCAGTGCTCTAAAATCATCCTAGCATCCGTGCAGGAATGGGTAAAGGCCCCTTAAACAAAAATGGAGTTAGTTATGTTCGTTCTTTTACGGTTTCACGGTTACATTTATAATGTAAGACATGGATTTGCTTACTATCCATTGAGCAATTACTATCCTTTGTGTTATGTCTCCATGTCACAGATGATGAATATGAATTAAAGTTGGACAACTAGCAAGTTTAAAACTTGGACTGGGACCTAGATCTTCTGATTCCTACAGCTAGCCTCCCTTTCCATCTTCTCTGTGGTCATCACTAATGCAGTTTTTGACCGTCTTGTCCAGAAGCTGCAAAACAGACAACAGAAGCCAGGAATGGCCCTGCCTTAGATGGCTTTCAGTGCAGGAAAGTATCAAGACAGGCTTGTTCGTAGCGTATATCTCTCTCCATCTTTTCTGCTAAGCACCTCATGTATGCAGCTGCCAATGTAACACCTCCATTTGCGTGTTTAATCACCATCTCAAGCTAATGTAACCAAGCACACTTCTTGGCCTTCATCCCTGCCTCCTCTAGTCTTCTCATCTCTCTCTCTCTCTCATTTTGAGACAGAGTTTGGCTCTGTCACCCAGGCTGCAGTGCAGTGGCACCATCTTGGCTCACTGCAACCTCTGCCTCCTGGGCTCAAGCCATCCTCCCAACTCAACCTCCCGAGTAGCTGGGTCTTCCCATCTCTTTAAAAAACAATTCATTCAATTGTTCAGAACAAAACCCTAGAGTCATATTTAATTCCTCCCTTCCTCTTGCACTTCTAAACCAGTCGTTCAGCTCTACTTTGAAAATGTTTCTTTACTCATCCAGTGCTCCAAGCTACCATCACCTCGAGGCAGAAATATTCAGTGGCCTCATAAGTGGTCTCCCTATTTGTGTTATATTCAATGCATGTCTTTTCTTACTCAAAATCCTATAAAGGCTTCTCTTCACCATCCATGACTGTTTCCCGCCTTCCTCACTATGATCCCATCGCCGACCCCTCAAGACTATGTTCCAGCCTACTTTCTGCTCCTTGAACAACACCCTTAGCCTGATTCCCACTTTTGTGACTTCGCATGAGTCCCCTGTCTGCCTGGACACTCTGCCCCCAATCTTGAAGTGCTCACCCTTCCCTGTCACTCAGTTGAAAGTTAAATTCCATTTCCTTTTGAGGGCTTCCCTGAATACCCACTTTTAATTAACTCTCTGCCTCCTCCCATCACTTCTGTTTTACCCCCTCTTTTAGTTCCTTCCCATCTTACTTTCACAAGAGCCAGGGCTGTTTCCAACTTCTTTCCCTGTCAAGCCTCCTTAGACAGGACAGGTCCTCTGCCTCACCGTCTTTAATCAGTATTTGCTAAGTAAGCAGAGCACAAGAGGATCATGTTGTCATCAAAGAGCAGCTCTGCCTCCAATTGCACAAGGATCGTTGGAACCTCATCCTTCCTTCAAGTTCTGGTTCAAAAAATTCCATGCTATGCCTCACACGGCCTTGCCCAGGTGCCTGTTTTATTTGCCTGTGTTGTCTGTTCTTTCTTCCCCACTGTCCTCATTTGCCATGTGGCTCAGTGGTGGCTAGAGACCTCCATGCTGGCCCCTGGGAGCAGCTGCTAAGGCTCGGTGCCTCAGGACACCTTGGCACCTGTGGATATCGACCACCAGGCTTCTCCTCTGTTCATGTCTCTGCAAGAATGAGAACCTGCCCTCATACCATTTGTGCTGTGTAGGCCTCAGGAGGCATGGACTCACGCACCCAGCTTCTTGCAAGCCCTCTGGTACGTCGCAGTGTTTACCCCCAGCTCTCTATTACAGCTACCACCCAGCGACTCTGGTGCAGGCTCCTTAGAGAGAGGCCAGGAAACTGCCAAGGTGATAAGTGACAGCAGGTCTTGGGGGAAGAGAGGACTTCTCTCCTTAGTAAAGAACCCGTGGAGGTCGGAAAGACACTCCAGGCTCAAAGCCAAATTTGAAAGTTAGGCTGACAGCCCAACTAGGGCAGATTGGAGGAGCCAGGTGGAGAGAGGATGTGGGGGAGTCGGGAACGAGGTGGAAGGAGAAGCCTGGAAGAGCGGCCCCGCTCCTGGAGCATGGCCAGCGTCACTTCGTCAGGACCTCGACCTTCACCCACTAGTGGGAGGGTGTTCCTCGCATGACTTGCAGGATCACCTGGGAAACACACAAATGGAAGAATTTAAAAATATCTGCTAGGACACCCCGTGTCCCCCACAACTCATCACAGAGCAAACTCATCACAGAGCAAACTCCTTGGCTACTTCTTGTCTTGGGCCGTCTTTTCATCTGGCCTGTTTGCCTGACTGGACTTTGGGGTCTTTGTTCCCAGCATCAAAATTTCCTACCATGGACTTTCCATCACAGCTCCCTTCCAGTCTTCTGGAAATTGTCAGAAGTGCCTGGATTTGCAGGGCCTGCACAAGATATGCTGTCGACCTGGGATTTTGGGGCATTTTTGCAGTTCACACTCCAATGTGCAACAGCAACCAAATGGAGATGGAGGACGTGAACATGAGCTACTGGAGATGCTGATGAAACGTGTATAAGGACTGCAATGGTATCTGTGTCCTGCTCATGAAATTGACCAGATACTGCGGCTTCCTTTTGCTTCCCAAGGCCCGGATTGACCTGACAATTGATATGCTTTGCTCTATACTCCAACTCCCATTGACCATGGGGTGAAAGCACCCTTTCTCGGTCAGCCTCACTTCTTCCCCGCAGAGGGAGGGATTTCCTGCAGGAGCATGGGCCCTAGGCCTTCCTTTCACACTGTCTCTTGAAAGCCTCCTCCAGATGTGCTGCCTGGCTCAGCTCTTTGGGTGACTTTTGTTCCGTCTCATGTGACTCATCAAGATTCACACAGGGTGTTTCCCGGGCAGGGCTGGAGTTGACATTCAGGGAGGAGATCACTGTTCTGGAACAGAGCAGTGATTGGTTTAATTGAAATCTGATAGATCATCATGTAAAAAGCTGGCATGTAAGCATGCTCCCCAGAGTCTGCAGGGCCCTGCACAGCTTCTTGCCTGGCCATCACGAAGAGGTGGTCCTCTTGCATGGTTGGGGGCCTCACCTGCTCCACGGACCCCCAAGCCAAACAATGAGATTGTACGGAGACCATCCTGGGCAGGTCCTCACGTCAGGTCTTGCAGTTTGCACCAGGTAGCCCCGGGCTATCCTGCCATGCGAGAGCTGCTTTCTCAGCACATGGAGTTCTACGGCTGCCTCGGCTGCAGAGGTCAGCTCTGGAGCCTTGCTGAGCACCTCCATGGATGCATTTTGCAAAGGGCCGAGTAAGAGGCATTAACGTGGCCTGTGCTTAGTTCCTGACAGCAAGTGGGATTAAACCAGGATTAAAGGATCAGCCCTAAACCAAAGCAGACCAGTAACAGGTCTCGTGATAAAAGCAGCCAAATAATAATAATAAAAATCTATTCTTGGACTTGTTATTTTCCTGGGAAAAGGGCTATTTCTTGTGAAATATGCAGGGATTGGAACTTTCCCCGACAGCCCGCCGTGAGCTCACTCACTGCCCCTGCCTGTGCTGGGGGGTGGTGGGTGGTGAGAGGTGCAAGTGGAGGGTCTGGACAGAGGCAGAGGGAGGAGAGGGGGCAGGGGGATGCGGAGGAAGAATGGGGGGTTCGCTCTGGGATAGCTTCGTGAGCCACTAAACCTTTCAAACTTGATGCTTGATGTTTTGAAAAAAATGACAGAAAATGTGGGCCGGGCACTGTGGCTCATGCCTGTAATCCTAGCACTTTGAGAGGCTGAGGCGGGCAGATCACCTGAGGTCAGGAGTTCAAGACCAGCCTGGCCAACATGGTGAAACCCCATCTCTACTAAAAATAAGCCAGGTGTGGTGGCCCATGCCTGTAATCCCAGCTGCTTGGGAGGCTGAGGCAGAATTGTTTGAATCTAGGAGGCAGAGATTGCAGTGAGCCGAGATGGTGCCTCTGCACTCCAGGCTGGGTGACAGAGTGGGGCTCTGTCTCAAAAAAAAAAAAAAAAAAAAAAGTGAAGGAGTGGGATGTCATTGAGGGGCTTAGCCACATGCTACAGATCTTTTTATACCAAGATGCATTCAATGATTAGCTAAGTTGGACAGTTTGTTACTTTTAGCCTCCACAACCAAAGGGGCAAGATAATTATCTCCCAGAGAACAAGCTGATCTTCCTTGAAGGATAAGGAGTTCCCCAAGCAGCAGGAAGAGCTTCTGTTCCCAATTCCAGCCTTTGAAGTTCATGCTTCAGAAGAAAACCTTAGCATTTAATACAGGAAGGCACGCACGTGTGTGTGCATGTGTTTGTACCCACACATGTGGCTCAAGCTTCCCTGTGACAATGGGTTGCCTGCGGGTAAGCGTGGGATGTGTGGAGAAGGCAGGAGAGTTTAGGGTGTGGGCTCAGTACCCTGATGAGAGATTTAAAGCAGGCAAAGGGATTTGGCAAAGTGCAGCTCCCATTTCATCATTTCTTCAGACCCTGCCTTAGTTATTTACTGCTGTGATTTTAAACTCTGCTCTTCGAAACCCTTGAGTTCTGCAGAAGTCCTTCGAGAGGTTCGTGGGGGCAAAGGAAAGGTGAGGGGCAGGAGCCCAGGCCACCCGGCCTCCTTCCTTTCCCCACCTCTGCTTTCAACTGTTTCATATGCATCATGCAAATCGCAGCTGTCATGGCTCAGGTCCTCATGTGTACAATGGGTGCCATGGCAGCATCCAGGTCAGAGGGTGACCAGAGTGACATGAATTAAGACATGAGAGGACTCCAAAGAGTGGTCAGGCCTCTCACGTCATAAGATCTCCATAAATAGTCACTATTATTTTGTGTTATTAGGGGTACGCTTTTCATTTGTAAGATGACTTCCATGGAGCCCCACCCCTCATGACACCATCTCACCGCCTGCAAATACCATCCCATGGAGAGGCAGGACTTGAGCCTATGAATTTGAGGGGGACACGGTTCAGTCCAAACCTCTTGGTGTTTCTGTGTATCCATTTTTGCATGTGTAAAATGAACAGACAGCTTCCGACCTCATCTCTAAAGGCGCACGGAGGAGGTGGAAAGGCCCTCGCCTGAGACTGAGCACTGCAGCCAGCGCAAGGCAGGATTTGCTGCTTCCGCGCGGGGACGCCTTCGGAAAGGTGGCAGGTGCCCACGGCGAGGAAGGGGCGGGAGTGAGGGGTGCGTGGCCCAACAGAACTCAGTGAAGAAGGCCATTAGGGAGGAAATGAGGGAAATGGGGTGTGCCAAGCTCTGAGCTTTTTCTGCCCGGTTTGGCTGAGGACACGCCATGGGTGAGTATCTGCCTCGAGGGGAGCTTGGTGGGTGAGGAAGGAAGAAGACACGATAGAGAACTGGAGGCAAGAAGGGAGGAAACCAAAAGGAACGGGGAGGAGAAAGGGCTTCTCTGGAGCTGCTTGCTTTTCCCAGATTCTCCTGCCATTCTTGGCTCCAGGGAGTCCTGAAAGAATGATGGTTAGGGCGGAGAATCCTGCAGAGGAAAGAAGAGAACAGACTAGAGCTCACTCAAGGCTTCTTGGAGGGGAGCGGGGAGCAGGGGCTCTGAGGCTGCGGGTCGCAGGCTCCAGGGAAGGAAGCTCTCCATGGGAACCTCAGTATGAATTCCACCGAGGTGCGTCCCGGCACAGACCCGAAGGCAGCCACATTTGTGGAAATGAGGTTTGAGAAGGTGGACTGTGTTTTGCAGAATGGACCAGCGGTGGGGGCTGGGGGGGCGGGAAAGGACTTTAAATGCTGGCAGGACTTTGTATTCCACTCATTCATGCATGCATTCATTCAGCCAGCCATCCTTTCGCTATCATTCATCAAATTAGCGCGCACTGAGTTCACTTTGTGTCAGCGCAGCGCCTGGCCCGAGGACCTCAGGGTGGTTTCGGCAAAGTTCTGCTGCCAAGGAGTTCACGGGCCGTGTTTCCTGCCAGGCCCCAGACACACTGTGCGTGGAGCCCGAGGAGGTTCTGTGTGACATGTCACCTGCGGGAAGAAAGAGGTGGAGGCTCGGGGTTTGTCCAGTCACACCCCTGATGGTGAGAGACGGGCGGGCGGGGCCTGACGCCCACTCCCAGCTGGATGCCTCTCTCCCACCCTGCGTGTCCTTTCTCAGACCCCAAAGCTTCCTGCCTGGTCTCAGTTCTTGGGAGAAGAGGGATAGGAAGCTGGAACAGGTATTTCTGCTAATGGGACATGGCAGATCAGCATTTGTGGGGGCTCTGTCACCCCGTGAGATGTCCCAGCAGAAAGCATGGCGTGTCTCCACTGAGAGCTCCACGGAGCAGCTTTGGCTTCCTGAGAAGTCGAGGTGTGAGCAGTAGCGGCCTTCCCTTTGCAGAGAGAAGGCTTGGGGAGAGAAGACCCTGGTGCCATCTTCAGAGGAGGTGGAAAGGAAACTGTATGACAGGAGAATGAACCAGGTTTGGGGCTCAAGGTGCCGGCCACTGGGAAAAAGAGCTGCCCCGAGTTGCAAAACTCTGGGTCCTATATGTATAAACTATGCCCTGAGGAAGGAATCTCAGATGTATCTTAGGAGAAAATGTTCTAGCTTGGGAAACAAACACAACAGGACCGTGAATCCAAATATTTCAAGTGGGTTTATTGGACTGGAGTTCCAAACGCTGCTTTAACTGTAAGTGATCACACCCCGGAATGTGCTGAAGAAAGGAAAATGGGCCAGTACCGGCGAGGACTATGGGCAAGGAAAACGAGAGTGTGCGATGTGTCAAAGCAAGACATCTGTGTATAGTAATATAATCAAGTAATAGATAGTAATAGAATCAAGCTGATGTATTTGGCAGGGGTGGCGGGAGGATGAGGCGACTCCTATCAAATTAGAAAGATGTTAACACTGTAACAAAAGGGGGGCTCCAGGAAGGGGAAAAGCGCGGCTCTCTTTTTAAGACGCCAGAAAGTAGTCAGACATGCTAAGAACAAAACAAACACAAAGAAAAACCAGCAAAGAAAGCTTTTTGAGAAGAGTAAGGCTACTGATCTTTGGGAATCAAGTCATTATTTCCACACGTGTCACGAAGAACACAGACATTAAAGCACAAAGGAGAAACTTAAACGAAAGTAGGATGGAGAAGTCAAAGCTCAAGTAAAGAGATTTTTAACCTAGAGAGGCTGAGTTATCAAGGAAGAGAGAAGGCCAAGCCAGCTTGTTGCAGAATGTTCCAGAAGATAAGATAATGATAGACTTAAATAAATAGGGACTGATCAAGGTGATAGCAAGTTCTTGGTGAAATTGCTTCCAAGGATTTTATAGAAGTGTATTTCATAGAAATGTACAGTAACCAGATGACTGTATTAAAATTTTAAAACTGCTGGGCGTGGTGGCTCATGTATGTAATTCCAACACTTTGGGAGGCCGAGGCGGGTGGATCACTTGAGGCCAGGAGTTCGAGACTAGCCTGACCAACATGGTAAAACCCTGTCTCTATTAAAAATACAAAAATTAGCAGGGTGTGGTGGCGTGTGCCTGTAATCCCAGCTACCTGGGAGGCTGGGGCAGGAGAATCACCTGAACCTGAGAGGTTGCAGTGAGCCGAGATTGCGCCACTGCACTCCAGTCTGACTCCGTCTCAAATAAAATAAAATAAAATAAAATAAAAATCTAAAACTGACTCATGCAGTTAAGTGTGTTTCCAAACAATGTAATTGGTGGGAGGCAGAGCGGGCCCGAATTGCTGTCTCTTCCCGGCACGGCCAGTGCTCTTCCTCCCACTCCCGGCCACCTCCTCAGGCCCCTGCCCATGCCAGGCCTGGGTGAAGCTGTGAATGTGCTTCTCCACTTGGGGGTGCGGGACAACGCTGGGACCTTGGGCTGGGCTTGTGGGCTAGAAAGCCTCACCGTTGAGTCAGGGGCTGCTGGAGCTGAGTTTTGTCTTCAATGGCTTATGAAGGAAAGATGAAGCTATCAGATAATGAGCAGAGGCTATGGTGCCCTGGATAAGAGCCTGGGTTCTGGCATCAGGCAAACCTAGATTCGCATTTCCACCTCTTTGATGAACTGGTTTTGTGACCTCACTGAGCCTCAATTGCTTCATCTGCTTACTCTTATTTTAATAAGAATAAAAGGAGAGGAAGAATGAGGTCATGCATCAAAGCCCGCAGCACAGTCCCTGGCACATAGAAAAGGCAGGTGCTCATCGCCTGTCCTCCTCAGGTAACCGGGGCAGCGGTGGCTTCCATGTGGTTCTGCCCAGTTTGGGCACCGAGGTGTGGCTGGGCTGCAATGGATGTTTGAGTAAAGGATAAAGCTGGTGGCAGCTGACTTTACTGAGCCCTGGTGCAGGGGGTTCTTGGAAATCCCACCGCAGAGGGTGGCATGAACCCCAGGGCTGGGGTACATACAGCACAGAGTTGTTCTGTATCTAGGGAACTTGAGGACATCACATCAACATCCCACCCTCATGAACTAGTTATGAACTAGTGACTTCTCATGAACTGGCGAAAGCTAACTTGAAGCTCCAGAACAGGGAAGAGCAACTTCCTGAAAGAAGGAAGCAGGAAGGAGAAACAGCTCCGGTGCTAGGAAAGCCATGGTTGACTGAACCAGATTGTGGGAAGGAGAGGGAAGGCAAGCTACAATGGTACAGATAGGGCTGTGGGCATCTTATCCCAAGGGAGGAGGAAGGAGGAGACACGGCCAGCCAGGTCCAGGACGTCCCAGCCTCTGGGCCAGTAGAAACGCCAGCGCTTCTTAAATGTCACCCAGTTGAGGAGAAGGGGGTGTGGGAGTAGAGCCTGTCCTAGAAAAGAACAAAAAGAGTGAAACTGGAGTTGGGGGTGAGTGGCGGAGGACATCTGGGTTCATAAGAAAGTGGGATGTAGCAGCTGGGGAAGATTTAGTGCTGGAAAAGAACAGCAAATGTGTATCTTTTACAATTAAACCTCCACCCAAGAGCCGGGGGATCCAAGAAGAGACCTGAAAACATATCTGTGGAAAAGGCATAGAGTTCTATGAAGTGGGGTTTTAAAGACATCCAAGTCCAGTGGGGATGGACCTTGGGTAATGGTCATGGGTAGGTGGGGAATGAGGGGCCCAAGGAGCCGTCGACCCCTGGTTGGGATCAGGAGCTGAACATGCCTGAGGAAGTGCCTGGACCCAGGGCAGCCGGTGAGGGACGAACACCACGTGAGTCTCGGGCCTGTATTTTGATTCCAGCTTCCTTTCCGAGGGGCAGCTCCTTCTTTTCATTCCTTGGCTTCCCAGTCTCTGAAATGGGGTTAACCGTGACGGCTGCCCTGGGCCTGGCTGCAGGCATGGGAGGAAAGGCTTGTGCATGAGTGACTGGTGAGCGCGTCCACGTCAGCCGAGGGCATGTTTACCTGGAAGCACATTCCTTCTCCTCAACCCACTCACTGCACAGTCAGAAAAATCCCAGGACCAAAGAAAGGGCCGAAGGTTTTCACAGGCCACTGGCACTGAGCTCTGGGCAAATGTAGAAATTGAGCTGAGAGGAGGAGCAGGACTGGGTCTCCTGCCTGGAAGCCCTGGTTTGCCCTGCTGCGCTTTCCCTGCTTCTAAGCCCAGAGCCCAGCAACTGCTGACCAGTCCACGTGCATTGGACCCTGTGAGGCTGGGCCTCGGGTGAAGGGTGGCTTTGCCAGGGGCTCTGTGAGGTTACTCAGTCAGTGTGCCTGACCCCTCAAAGTGTTGTCTGTGACCAGCCCCGACCAATTCAAGGGTGGCAGGGAGAACACCCCTGCATTGCGGCTGGACCTCAGCCCGGCAGGTGGGGGAGGCGATAGGTACACAGACATCCCCCTGGGAGGTTGGGGCAAAGTGCTGTGGGTGGAGGAGGGCAGTCGTGGCCCGCAGGAGGGCAGAGCTGCTTTAGGGGGCTGCTTGCATCTGGATGGCCTGAGAAGGGTGTGGTAAGGGGGTCCTGGGAGGAGTGGATGCAGCGTGGGGAGGCCTGGAGAGGGAGGCTGGGTGGGAGGGCAGCAGGGTGGTTTTGGGAGGGGGATCTTCCTGCCCTCAGTCCCCCTGGCCATTGCAGGCTTCACCTCCACCAGTGGCCTCTTGTGGGACCCAAATTCATTTCCACTATAGACATGGGGCCAGACTTGCTGGTAACCCAGGTTCCTGTCTCTGGGCTCCCCTCCAAGGAGCCTGCAAGGGCAGGGCACCCCTGTCCTTTTCTCCCCCTTCCTTCTCTGGGGCAGCCATGCTCTCCTCCCAGGACGCAGCCCCACCCAGGGCACCCTGCAGCTGAGCTTGATGCCTGGACCTGCTCTGGCCTGGAGGGGACACACATCAATCCCTGCAGATGGGCTGGCTCCTGCAGAGCAGGTTTCCCTTGGAAAGAGCTCCTGAGAGGTGGGGAGTGGCCAACCCTCCCCTGGAACTACACTGAGGACCCTCCTGTCGAGGGGACTGGGCCCGTGGGGTCAGCAGGAGTGGAGCGTAGGCACTGGGCTGCTGTCGGGCCAGAGGGAGGAGGTGGCTCTCCCAGGCTCACTGCTCTGCTGAGTCAAAGCCAGTGCCCTTCCTGTCTCTGCCAGGCCATGCATCCAACAGCAAGTGCAGAGGAGAGCAAGTGCCAGGGGGAGAGCACACCGTCCGGCCAGCCCTGTCCTCCACAGATGGCCCTGTGGTCTTGCACGGCGCCTGCCTCCTTTCCTCTCTGGCCACAAACCCACATCTCTCTTGCTTTCCTGGCCCATGTCGGACCCCAGGGCTGTCGTCTCCTTGCTTGGCACTGTGACCCCAGAGCCGTCATCTCCTTGCTTGGCACCATCCGGGTATGAAGAGGCACGGCATGGAGGCGTTGCTTCCTGAAAGCCTCTGAGCAGCAACCGGCTTACTGGGCAGGCCACTGGCCAGGCACCCGCAGCTCCTGGTGGGAGGTGGGGTCTCAAGAGGGTGGAACTCACAATGGGAGGGAAGAATGGTCCTCGCCTTTGTAGGGTGCCTTGCAGGCTACAGGCACTTTCCCATTTGCTTCTTGCAGCAGCCGCATAGCAGGAAGAGGTAGGGATTCCTAACCTCCTCTACAGTGGATGCAACCAGAGCTCCTAAGCCGAGGGCCTTCTTGTCTCCAGCTCTCCCTGGGATGGGCCCTACTCCGGAGCCTGAGGTGGGAGGACTGTTTGAGCCTGGGAGGCGCAGGTTGCAGTGAGCCAAGATCGCGCCACTGCACTCCAGCTGGGGTGACAGAGCAAGACACTGTATCAAAAAAAAAAAAAAAAAAAAAGGAAAAATAAAAAAAATAAATAGGAAACACTTAACCAAACAAAGATCCTTTAAAAATGTTTTATCCAGTTTCTTGTACACACATACACACAAACACACACAATGGCCATATCATTCAGCCTTTTTCATCTTTTCACCCCCTTTTCTGCATATTGGTATATCTGCAATCCATATTAATATCCTAGATTTTTGTTTATAGATGTATAATCCTGTTATTAGTTGTAATACATGACACATTGCCAGATTACTTAGAATAAAGCTGTCACATTTGACCTTTTCACCAGCAATGTGGAATGATAACAATTTCTTCACATCTTCTCTAGCAGTAGGTATTTTAATTAATTCAATTTTTGCCAGCTAGATTGGGCATGAAATGAAGCCTCATTATTATTTTAATTTGTACTTCCTCCTCTACCACTGAATTTATCATCTTTTACTGTTTGTTGGCCATTTGAATTTGCTCTCCTGTGAACTGGCTACTTACATCCTTGGCTTATTTTTCTATTGTTATTGTTGTAGTTTTAACAATTTTAGACCTTTTTATATATAAAATCATTTGTATATTTTTCATTTCCTCCAAGATCTATCATTTTGCTTTATCTAGATATAGTCTTTTTTTGCTGCTCACACAGAAGTTTTTACCTTTTTTATAGGTAGTCAAATATATCTATCTTTTCTTTGAGAACTTCTGGGTTTCCAGGATTATTTAAATAGATTTCCCTCTCACCTCTCACTTTGCACATCCATCTACTTGCATTTAGTTGTTTAGGTCTAAACTTCCCCAAAGGGTTTTTGTACATATGCGTTATAGCAATGAACAGGATCACGATAATCCCTGATCTTGTCCAGCGTTCAGGTTCATGGCCATCTTCACGCTTCAGAATATGGTTCTGAATCCTGAAATACATGGGCAGTCCTGAGCACCACCCTCAGAACCACAGCTTTATTACCGATTTTAGACGAAAGCTGCTGATATTTTTTCCTGACAACTGAGTTATGCCTTAAGTTCTGCTAATACTAGCTGTGAAATGAGGAGAAGCTCAGGACATGCTGAGAAGACCTATGGGAGAGGGAGAGGGGCCGCCTACCCCATGACGGCAGGTAGGAAGGGTCACCTGGGAAATCGCCACGAAGCAGGACCGTCTCACGCATGGCAGACCCCACACAAACCTCTGCGCAGTGAATGGGGGGTCCTAATGTATCATTTTAAACCACTGGGATTATACTCCATCTAATTCGTTTAAAATGATGGGGAATAAAACATGTAATCCACCTTAGATTTCCATCCAATACGGTCCAAGTTGAAATGTTTTAGTTCTCGGATAAGTACCTCTCTCAAGACACTTCTCCAGGAGGTGCTGGATAATCAGGGATGGGGGATGGGGACTGAAGAACAGGCTCTGGGTCTGGGACACCGAACCAGGTGTGTCCTGCCAGGTTCCCAGGCGTGTCATTGATGGGTAAGAGTCTGGGGGAGGACTGCTTTTGCCAACTAGCCCAGCAAGTCTAGACAGATTGTGGGCACTGGATAAATAGCAACCCACACCAGCCCCAGAGCCTCTCCTCACCCGAGAACGCACAAGCATCCTCTCCAGGAGAGGGAGTCGGGGGGGCCTCTGCCCATTGCCCAGGGAACCCCCTGGCGTGACTTCAGGTTCTTGTAGCCCAAGGATCACACCACTGATTGGACAGGAATCTAGATTGGAACACAGCTCTCCACCTTCCGAGTCCTCAACCTGTGATGATTTCCTATAGAATTATGAGCCTCTGTGAAGCGTGTTCCACACACGTGGACCATGTGGGGGACCCCAGGAGTGCAGTGGACAGGAAGGTCGATGCTGTCCATGGCATCAGTGAAATGGCATGGCATCAGTGAAATCAGGCATTTCTTTACTCAGCTGAATCCCTGAGAACTTAGAATTGCCACCCGGGTCTGCAGTGAGGATACTTCTGCTTTGGCCAGGAAGCAGCCTGGCAAGGCACCCAGCAGAGAGCTGGCGCAGGTGGGGGGTGCAGGAGCTAGCAGGGGCTCTGCCTACTGAGTGCTTGCTCTTGCCAGGTGCTGGGCGGAGGCTTTCCTGCAGGACTTTGACCCTCTCAAGGCTCCTATAAGGCAAGTGCTAGTACCATCTTCTTCACCAGAGAGGCAGGCAGTGTTTAGGGGTGAAGCAGCTCCCCCAGGCCACACAGGTAGCAAAGTGCAGAAGCCAGGAGCTGACCCCCAGTGATCTGACCACACGCTGTTGGGAAGACGTGTGCTGTGTAGGGGAGGTGTGTGGTGTGCAGGGGAGGTGTGTGGTGTGTAGGGGAGGAAGGTATGTGATGTGTAGGGGAGGTGCATGGTGTGCAGGGGAGGTGCGTGGTGTGCAGGGGAGGTGTGTGGTGTGTAGGGGAGGAAGGTATGTGGTGTGTAGGGGAGGTGTGTGGTGTGCAGGGGAGGTGCGTGGTGTGCAGGGGAGGTGTGTGGTGTGCAGGGGAGGTGCGTGGTGTGCAGGGGAGGTGCGTGGTGTGCAGGGGAGGTGCGTGGTGTGTAGGGGAGGTGCGTGGTGTGCAGGGGAGGTGCGTGGTGTGTAGGGGAGGTGTGTGGTGTGTAGGGGAGGTGCGTGGTGTGCAGGGGAGGTGCGTGGTGTGTAGGGGAGGTGCGTGGTGTCTAGGAGTACCTAGGAAAGGGGGCTCAGAGCCGGCTGCCTGTGAAACCAGCACAATCGCTCATCATTTCTATTTCTCATTGCTGAAGATAATCGCAAGGGAGATGAGCTCTGTGAAGCTGGGTCCCCAGTGTTCTCTTCCACAGATCACACCCTCCACACAGGCCCTTCTAATTTCCCTTCTCATGTCCCCAGAGAAGGTCAGGGCTGTGCCAACACCGCGGAGACAGCACAGGTGCCAGGTGAGATCAGTTTCTGCAAACACAGAAGTGTGAGGAGTTTCTGCGCTGGTTGAGGCTCCAAAGCCTGTTTGACTGGTTTCTCCACTCTGAGGAGCCAAAGTGTAGTGGAAGTGCCAGAGTGTGTTTTTGTTCCTGGGGTGAGTCTGGTGTGAAAGCTAGAGTTGGCCTCACCTGAACAGAAGGACGGCCACCCTACACCCTGCATATCTTCTCCCAACACACACACACACACACACACACGCATGCACACTTGCACACACATGCAAACTTGTGCTCACAAGCACACACAAACCCACACCCACACACACATGCACACACAAATAGACATATACATACACACACAAAAACACATGTGCGCACAGCTAATGCACAAGGCATTCCCATGACTGATGATAACTCTCCCCTTCCTGCCTCTGGGGACCCGTCTAGCCACCTTGGAGAGGTTTTCATCCTTCCTATAGCAAGTTGCAGACATCTTCAGTCCTCCTCAAAGAAGGAGACTCCCTTTCTCCTCCAGGGTGGCAGGGAGAGTTGGCGTCTCCATGAGGGGCTCAGCTGAGAGGCGCGGGAGAGGGGAGGAGAGCCCGCCTCCAGCACTCAATCACAAAGGTGCCATCTCCCTGCAACCCCCCCCACTTCCCTCTTCCGTGCTGATCATGACCTTCTCTTTCTCACCTGGTCCCTGGATCCTTCTCTGCAAACTTCAGCCTGTCCCTCTGCTGCAGCTCTTCCCAGCCTTCTGCACCTCCCTTAGGCCCCTCGCACACAGCTCCGGGGGCAGCCACCACATTAGGGCTAGCTGGGGCATCTTCCTTTCACTTCTCTGCTGGGTTTGCTTCTCACATGGCCCCTGGGTCGGGGGAGCTCAGCTGTGGGATGTGGAGCCAGTGGCTGGGCACCCCAGCTTCAGGATCCTTATGGAGTGGAGGACGGATGATGCTCTTGGCCCCTGCATCACACAGGGATACACGCAGAAGGCATCGCCTGAGAATGCACCTTAGCTAGAAAGAAGGGTTTCTCCCTCCTCAAAGCCAGGCTCTGCACCCAGCTGCTGTGCTAAACCAGCCAAGGCAGAGGGGCTTGACCAAGCTTGCCTAGATTTGACAACAAATGCCATCTTGTCCCTCTTTGGGAGCCCCCATTTGGGATGTGCCAGGCCATCTGTGGTGCGGGTCACTCATGCATGGCTGTCCTTGGTGTTCCTAGTGCTGAACCCAGAGGAGGGGAGTGGAAACTTCACCCACGGAGGCTGAGCCAAGGCAGCTGACGGCTTGCATACTGTGGTGGGAGGCTGAGGCGAGGATGAAAAAAACGATCTCAGTGCTTGTACATGCCCTGAAAAGAGAATGTGTTAGGGAGGAAATGACCCCGGATGGGGAAACACGCAGCAGGAAGTCAGGGGACTTTCCCTATGGACACGGCCTCTCCCCATCTAGAAAATGCACATCGCGAGAATAGTGACCATTGTCCTGTCTCGTGATGAGACAGCCTGAGACTTTTTCTAAATAGGTGCTTCTGCTCTGCATGGAACTGCCTCTGTTTGGAGCTGACACTGAAAAGTCAGCTAATGCTCTGAGCCTTGGCATGTTGGACTTAACTAAACCTCGAGGTGGACGCATTTAATTTTTCAGTTCAATCAAAAGAGGTCTAATCACAAAATTGTGAGATTCCCCTTCAAGTAGATGTTTTCCCGAGTGTTGATTTACATCAAACATGAATCAGCTTGTTATTGACCATGAGGTTTATCATAGAATAATAACACCTGCTGCTGGCTCTGTACTTAATATTCTGATCCTACACGCTCCGATCAGATATGGTGGGTGCATCATCCTAGTTTATAGATGCGGATATTGAGACACAGGTTTCCACATCACTGACAAAACTGGAACTGGGAGCTCAAGTCTCCTAATATTGTTTGCAAAGTAGTATTTAATACCTGGGGAAAATGACAAGAAATAATTATTAAGCATTTGGATTTTAATCACAGGTCCCATCAACAAGATGAGAAGGAAAGGAAATTTCAAATATAGATTTAAATCTTCAAGTATTCTTTAATGAAATAAAACAAGGAGCTGGGCTGAATCCAGCTATTAAGAGCCCCGCCCTCCCTGGGCCCCTCACCAGGCAGGATGCTTCTCTGTTCTCATCTCCTGGCCAGACCCACGTTCTCCACCCCAAACCGGTTGTCAATTTCATTGAGAAATTGGTTGCTCAATATTTATTGAGGCCTCTGTATTATTCCACCACTGAGGTGAGCTAGAAAATCTTCAAGATATCTTTACAAAATGATTCAGACAACTGGGACACTGCTCTCTGCATCTCTCTGTCTATGCTGGGTCCCCCTGAACTCTGGTGGGGTGACCCCCTTGCTTCCCTCTCCCTGCTGACCATGACTTTCCCTTTTGCACCTGGTCCATGGAGCTCCCTCTCTGCAAACCTCAGCCTCTCCCTCTGCTGCGGTGCTTCCGAGCCCTTTGCACCTCCCTCTGGCCCCTCACACACAGCTCAGAGAGCAGCTGCCGCACCAGGGCTGGCTGGGGCATCTTCCCTCCTCTCACTGCTCTGCCTGGTTTGCCCCTTGTGTGGTCCTGGGGGACTGAGCTGTGGGTCATGCAGTGAGTGGTTGGGCACCCCAGCCTCCGGCTTCCCTTGGAGAATGTGTGCAGCACCAAGGGGCTGGGAGGTGTTTGTCTGGCTGCACTTTAGGGAAGGAGAGGGCATTTGGTCTATTTGATGGGCTGAACAGGAGGGAGGTGGAATGTATAAACTTTCTCAGGGGAATAAAGGAGTTTGTTCCCTGTGTACGGGCAGGGGCTGGGGAGAAGAATGGGAATCTATGGAGATCAGAGGGGACTTGCTTGAGAAAGGCATCTTGGGGACTCCAAGGCAAATGTCCCCTCACAACTGTAGGTCACATCAGTGGAAGGACTTGGGGATGGTCCCCCGAAAGCTTAGCTGTTGCTCTAAAAGTTGCTCAAGGCAAGTGGCCCTGGGGGTTTCCTTCCAGAGAACAGATCAGATCGAGGGCCCCAGTAAGTTCCCAGATGGGTTTCTGTGCTCAGGGCTGATGCTTAGTAAAACCACAAGGAGGCCAAGTTTGATGGCAGCCACCTGTTCTGCATCCTCCTGCCCCTCTGCCTGCACCTTTGGGGTATGCTGGGCACTGAGGCCCACTGTGTCTTGCTGCAGCAAAACTCCAACTGTAGCTGTTTGATGCCCTGTGAATGGAACGCCTGCCACTGAGCTCCCAGAGTGCCTGCACAGGGAACCTTGGACTTGGCGATGGAATTGAATTGTAGGAATCCCTGAGCTAGAAGGGGGTATTCTGGCGAGACAAAAAGTCTTTCCCTCTCCTCTGAAACTGCACGTCACATATTCACTTGATAAACACCATCTCAGCACCAGCTATGGCTCTGAAGGCAGCCCTGGTCCCTTGCTTCCTTGAAGTTACAGGCAGTGAGCCCCATCCTCTGTCTCTAGACCCTGGACTGGGAATCTCATGATACCCACAGTTGTGCCCTGGCAGAATCAACGCTACCACCCACTTCCCTTCCACCAGCCCCAGCCTCAGGGCAAGAGCTAGGCAGCAGCACTGGAGAGAGGGGTACGGAAACACCAAACACTGGGGCCTGCTGTGCCCTTGAGGGAGCCCTCTTCAAGCCACCTCCCCCACCAGTCTCAGTCTTTGTGAAGGTGGAGAAGCTGTCTTGAACCCCTTGGCTTGGTCAGGATCTCCGAGAATCAGCTGCAGGGGAAACTATCCCTTGGGCAGAATGTTCCTGGAGGGAGGGTGGTTGCTCTCAAGGCCAGGAGGGGTTGGCAGGCTAGCCATCCGATACCCCGACCCCATGGCAGTTCCCACCTGGCGCCTGACAGCTCTCCCACTCCCATTCCTGCATTTCCTGTCTGCAGCTGATCTGTCCCTCCCTGGGAGGCGGCTGTCACCCCAGGGCATTTGGAGGGTGGGGAGCCTCCCTCCTCCCTTTGTTCCGATTGCAGAAAAGGAGGGGGTTCCCATGCCAAGGCAGAACTGTCTGGGACAGACGCTGCCCGGATCCCTGCGGCTGCCTGCACTCTGGACCACGAGCTCTGAGAGCAGCAGGTTGAGGGCCGGTGGGCAGCAGCTCGGAGGCTCCGCGAGGTGCAGGGGACGCAGGCATGGCCGGTGAGCTGACTCCTGAGCAGGAGGCCCAGTACAAAAAGGCTTTCTCCACGGTTGACACGGATGGAAACGGCACCATCAATGCCCAGGAGCTGGGCGCGGCGCTGAAGGCCATGGGCAAGAATGTCTCGGAGGCCCAGCTAAAGAAACTCATCTCCGAGCTTGACAGCGACGGCGACGGCGAAATCAGCTTCCAGGAGTTCCTGACGGCGGCGAAGAAGGCCAGGGCCGGCCTGGAGGACCTGCAGGTCGCCTTCCGCGCCTTCGACCTGGACGGCGACGGCCACATCACCGTGGACGAGCTCAAGCAGGCCATGGCGGGGCTGGGGCAGCCGCTGCCGCAGGAGGAGCTGGACGCTATGATCCGCGAGGCCGACGTGGACCAGGACGGGCGGGTGAACTACGAGGAGTTCGCGAGGATGCTCGCCCAGGAGTGAGGCTCCCCGCCTGTGTCCCCCTGGCTGCGCTCTGAGCCTTCAGGGCCACCGCCCGCTGCTGCTTTTGTGCTGGGACTCTCCAGGGAAACCTGGTCGGTGGATGGGAAACTGCCTCCCCCTGGGAGGAAGGCTTTGCGCTCCGGGGCCTGGATGCGGCGTCCTCGGGCCGCCTGCGAGCCCCTCGCTGCCTCCAGACCTTGGGCAGAAGGCGGCCTCCTTGGGCCTGGTCCCCCTTTGCCCTGCAGTGGAATGAGGGTCCCTCAGCCCCGCATTGATCTAAATAAAGGACTGCCGAGTCCCATGTGTGCTTGGTGTTTGTGGGGCGGCGGCCTCCGAGGGCCCCCACCTGCTTCCAGGGTTCCTTCCAGCCCACCCCTCTCCCAGCCCACCCCTCTCACCTGCGGTGGGAGAACTGCCTGGGGCAGGCCCCAGGGGCAACTCCTGCCTCCCCTGACGCCGAGCAAGGGCAGGTGGGCAGAGGATGTGTGAGGATGGTGCTGGGCGGTGTCTTTGGCTCCAGGTTCTGCCTGAGCTGCTGGTGAGGACCTGGGCACGTGTCCTGCACAAACAGGAGCCCGCGCCTTGCACGGACAGAGGGAGCCCAGCTGCCAGACTCTGCATGCAGCCTGCCTCTCTTCCGCTGCAAATAGTATACGTGTATGTCTGTGTGTGCATCTGTGCGTGCGTGTTTGTGTGTCTGTATGTGTGTCTCTGTATGTGTGCATCTGTGTGTAAGTCTCTGTATGTTTGTGTGTCTGTGTGTCCTTGTGTGCATCTGCATGTGTATGTGTGTATCTGTGTGTGTCTCTGTGTCTATGTGTCTGCGTGTGTCCATTTGTGTGTGTGTCTTATGTGTGTCTGTGTCTGTGTGTCTGTGTGTGGCTTTGTGTGTGTATCTGTGTGTGTGTGACTCTGTGTCAATGTGTCTGCATGTGTTTATGTGTGTCTTATCTTCATGTGTGTCTGTGTATGTGTGTTTGTGTGTGTCTGTGTGCCTATCTGTGTGTCTGTGTGTCTGTGTCTGTGTCTGTGTGTTTGTGTGTGTCTGTGTGTCTATCTGTGTGTCTGTGTCTGTGTATGTGTTTATGTCTGTGCATATGTGTCTGTGTATGTGTATGTGTGTGTCTGTGTGTGGCTCTGTGTGTGTATCTGTGTCTAGGTATGTCTGTGTGTTCGTGTGTGTGCCTGTGTATGTATCTGTGTGTATCTGTGTGTCTGTGTCTAGGTATGTCTGTGTGTTCGTGTGTGTGCCTGTGTATGTATCTGTGTGTATCTGTGTGTCTGTATGTCTATGTCTGTGTGTGTGTGTCTAGGTATGTCTTTGTCTGTGTGTCTGTGTATCTATCTGTGTGTCTGTGTGTCTATGTGTGTGTGTCTGTGTGTCTGTCTGTGTCTGTGTATCTGTGTGTCTGTGTGTGTCTATCTGTGGGTCTGCATGTCTGTCTGTGTCCGTGTGTGTCTGTGTGTCTTTGTGTGTGTCTGTGTGTGTCTGTGTGTCTGTATCCGTGAGTCTGTGTGTGTCTGTGTGTGCATCTATGTGTCTCTGTGTCTGTGTGTGTGTCTTTGTGTCTATGTGTCCGTGAGTCTGTGTGTGTCTGTGTGTGCATCTGTGCATCTGTGTCTGTGTGTGTCTCTGTGTGTGTGTGTGTGTGTGTGTGTGTGTGTGTGTGTGTGTGCATGCGTCTGTGTGGTTAGGGTTGGGGGAGGTGGGGAAAGGGAAGAGCAAGGGGGAGAAGGACGGTGCTGAGCAGGCAGGGCCCTCCACCCTGACAGGGCATAGCCCTGTATAGATTTGGGTTGTGTTGGTGCCGTGATGTTTAGAAACGAGACCCAGCCTCACTCATCAGAGCCCGGCATTCCCAGGGCTCCCTTTGTCCTGGGTCTCAGATGGTCGGACCCAGGCGCCTTGCTTGGCAGATGTGGAAACTGAAGCCCCAGGTGGGTACAGGAGCAGCCAAGGCCAACTTATGGTAGCATCGGGTGAAATCGGGCTTCGGGGAGGTGGCGGCCCTGGCCTTGGAGTCAGGATTTGTCACTTTCCCACCTGCCGTGCTCTTGGGCACACCTGTGGCGGGGGGGAGCACACCTGTGGGGGGCACACACCTGTGGAGGAGCGAGGTGGGCCTGTCCACTTTATCTCGGCTTCAGCACAAAGCCTGGGGGGCCAGGGGTAGCCCGGGGCACTGAGGCGGGGCCTGGGCGTTTTCAGGAGTCACCACGATCTCTTGCGGTCACTCATTGCGACCTGTTCCTTCTTGCCCGGTGCTCAGAGCCTGGCCAGTGCCCTCCAGGCCCTTCCAGCCTCAGGGCTGGGGCCAGACCTTCCCTCCTCTGCCTGGGCTGTGGGCAGGGAGCACCTGGGGCTAGGGAGAGGAGAGGTGGACACCCCAGCCTCCTCCCTCAGGGCTCTGAACAGGAAGGGCTGCAGAGGGGGCGGAAGACAGAAGATAAGGAGGTGAGAGGGGAACAGAGCAGAGGCAGCCTCACACCTGCCTGGTCACCTGACTGAGCAGGAGGCCCTCGGGAAAGTCTATGTCCATCCTGGTTCTGCCTGGAGGTCCTCCAGGAAAGCCCCATCCTCTTAGGGACGCGGGTCACAGAGGTCTCATTTCTGAAGCGATGATTCCTCAGTGCTGAGCTGGTCAAGAAGAGGTTTTCCAGGGTCTGTGTAGGAAAATAAAATAACAAAAGAAAAATAAAGGCTTTGTGTTCACTTTTTAAATTCTGAGGATATGGTGCATTTTCACCACTGAATTCCTTTGTCTTAGGAAGCTACTGTAATCACAGGAGATTTTTTTTTTTTTGGTATTTCTTTTCCTTCGTGTTCGTACTCTGCAAAATGGAGAGTCTCACCATTACACAAATTTCTTTGGAAATGCTCCTGGTCCAGGAGGATCCCAAAGTCTGAGAACAGCAGCTTAAATCTGTAGAAGGCAAAATCGATTTTCTTTTCTTTTAAAAAATTCCTGATTTTGAAGACACATGCAGCTCATACATGGGGAAAATAAACTTCTAACTCAGGACTGACGCTTGCTCTGGAGCAGGCGGGAGGGGTTTGGGGAAGGCATCAGAGGGGCCTCAGCTGGTTCTGAAGGTTTCATTTCTTTAGCTGATGATGTTGATGGTTATGTGGGTGTCCTCTATGTTAGTCTCTATATTTTTATGTGTCTGAAATGTTTCATACTAAAAATAATATGGGCACATCATGGAAGGTTAGAAATCACAGAGGAGCACACGGGGAAACTCGACCCTCCCGCATGAGGCCACGCCTCCAGAGACCCATAGCCTGAAGCTTTGCTGGATTTTCCCCTGTGGGAAGGTACTGCTCCACTGGCCCCGACTCCACAGTCTGTTGACCGACTCGGGAGGAAAGGGCTTGAGTTTTCCATGGAACTAGCAAGGCACCTGACTGTCTCCATTTCTATAGTTGGGGATTGGGACAGAATCTGGAAGGGCTGAAGAAACACCAAAACCAAAAAGAAAAAAACAAACAAGGCATTTTTTTTCTTTTTTTTCGAGATGGAATCTCGCTCTGTCACCCAGGCTGGAGTGCCGTGGTGTGATCTCGGCTCACTGCAACCTCTGTCTCCCAGGTTCAAGCGATTCTCCTGCCTCAGCCTCCAGAGTAGCTGGGATTACAGGTCTGCACCACCACGCCCAGCAATTTTTTTGTATTTTTTAGTAGAGACAGGGTTTCGCCATGTTAGATAGGCTGGTCTTGAACTCCTGACCTCAGATGATCCACTCGCCTCGGCCTCCCAAAGTGCCAGAATTACAGACATGAGCCACCACACCTGGCCAAAGAAGACATTTTCTACAGTAGCGTTACCAACTCTAGGGTCAGCATATACATCCAGATTTGTCATGATGGTTAGATCTGGGCTCTCCTTGCAACCGTGGACCAAGGTCCAACCTTTGAGAAGAAAATGCTCTGGAATGGAAGTTCCTGGGTCCCAGGAAGGAAGGCCCTGGCCCGCCCTCAGAAACATGGTCCTGTTGCCGTCTCTGCAGGCTATGGAGGCATCTGCTGCTCTTCCATCCCCCTCTCTATCCACTCACTTAGAAAAGGAATCAGCTCCACATGTAAGGGAGCAGGTGAGAGAAAGCAGCTCAGGCTGATTTGCTGCTGGGGGAGTAGCCAGGAGACCAGGCCTGTAGACCTGCGGTGTGGACCACACTTCTGTTCCTTTTTCTGGAAGCAATAGGGGAGCTCCCCTGTGGGCTAAGAGCTCAGGCAATGGGGTGGGCACCATCCTGACTGGCTGGGATGTAAGGGGTCTTGGAATGCTGGGCTTGCAATGTTAGAACCGGGACGGTGGAGGGCACCAGGGCTGAGCTGATCGACCCAGATGAGGATGAGGGAATGGTACCCGGTGGCTAAAAACCTGTCCAGAAACCCACACACTTCAAGGGAAATGGGAGTCAGGGCCCCAAAAGCCTTGGTCTGATTGACTTTTTTTTTTTTTTGAGATGGAGTCTGGCTCTGTCACCCAAGGCTGGAATACAGCTGTGTGATCTCAGCTCACTTCAACCTTGGCCTCCTGGGTTCAAGCGATTCTCCTGCCTCAGCCTCCCAAGTAGCTGGGACTACCGGCGTGCACCATGCTGGCTTATTTTTGCATTTTAGTAAAGACGGGCTTTCTCCATGTTGGACAGGCTGGTCTTGAACTCCTGACCTCAGGTGATCCGCCTCCCAAAGTGCTGGGATTACAGGCAGGGCGAGCCACCTGATTGACTTTTATTGGGGGATCTTTTAATGGGGCAAGGAGGACGGTTGTAGAGGAAAGGGCAACCTTCCCTGCAGAAAAGTCCCAGGAACTGCACAGGATGCCAGACTGAAGAAGGATCAGCCTGGTATTGAAGGAGAGCCCAGGGGACTGAAGAAGGATCAGCCTGGTATTGAAGGAGGGCCCAGGGGACTGAAGAAGGATCAGCCTGGTATTGAAGGAGGGCCCAGGGGACTGAAGAAGGATCAGCCTGGTATTGAAGGAGGGCCCAGGAGACTAAAGAAGGATCAGCCTGGCATCCTGTGCAATCCCTGGGGCCTTTTCTGCAGGGAAGGTCATCCTCAAACCCTGGGCCATTTGCACATTCCTCACTGACAATATTTACCTGTCTCTAGGTAAACAGCAGTTTCTCAATTTTTCTTCTCCTTCAGACCCAGCCTGGAGCCCCTCAGGGCCTGCAGGGCAGTTCCTAATTCCTATACCTCCAGGGTGTAGCCTGCTGCACACAGAACATATGAACTGCTTTGAATAAACAGGGCCACTCCTCCCTCAGTGAATGTTTGCTGGAGGAGGGACCCCCTTGGCCTCCCTGGACTCCCCTGGAGTCTTAGCAAAGACAAGAAGCCTGAAGATGAGAGGAGGGGGCAGGAGGGATTTCGTCGAGCAGGGAGAAAGTTCGAGAGGGAGCTTCGCCAGTCTCCTGAAGATGAGAGGTCATCGAGCAGGGAGAAAGTTCGAGAGGGAGCTTCGCCAGTCTCCTGAAGATGAGAGGTCATCGAGCAGGGAGAAAGTTCGAGAGGGAGCTTCGCCAGTTTCCTAAAGATGAGAGGTTGTTGAGCAGGGAGAAAGTTCGAGAGGGAGCTTCGCCAGTCTCCTGAAGATGTGAGGTCGTCCAGCAGGGAGAAAGTTCGAGAGGGAGCTCCGCCAGTCTCCTGTGTGGTGGGCATTTCTAAGGTGAGTAGGGACCACTCACCTGCTGTTTCTGGGAATTCTGCCTGAGAGCAGGAATTTGCTGTGCCTCTTGGAAGCACCCACGGGTGTACATCTCCCACCACATTCCTGCTTAGCTTCCAGGGATGTGCCAACATTCCACACCCCTGCCCTGGGCTCTGGCTGCCCAGGCCCCTCTCTCCCACCTCAGGTGTCTGCTCTCCCTGCCTTCCTGCTTTCCTGGAATCCAGGACAGCTGCTGTAGAATGATGGGCTCTGGTCTTGCTTAGAGGGATGCCATAGTGGGTGTGCTTCAGGCAGCAGGGATTCCAGGTGGTGGGAGCAAACGGGAAAGGTGAACCCTGGAGTCTCCTGCAGTGGCCAGGCCAAGCCCAGACCCTCCTCCTGGGCCACCATCAGCCTTTCTACCTAGCACTGGTATTGAAGGAGGGCCCGGGGGCAGCTGCTGCACAGGCTGGGGCACATTCCCTCAGGGAGTGAAGGTCAGAGGCCTCACTGGTCTGGTCAGGCCCCAGGCCCCCGTGAGTGTGGAGTCAGGACTCCCAGGCTCCAGGCCTGAAGCTTGGGGCGTGCTCTGCTGGATGGTTTTAGGTGAGCTGCCACACCTGTCTGGGCTCACCTGTGTAAGGTGGGGAGGCGAGGAGCAAGAGAAACGTAGTTCTTGGAAGGAAAAGGTCATGCTGGTCATCAGGAAGGGACTTCAGAATTGTCAGTCCAATGCTCACCTACACAAGCATAGACAGCAAGATAAAATGGAAACAATTTTCTAAGCAAAGACCATGTGTAAATATTTTGGAACATACCCTGCCTTTTTTTTTTTTTTCCTTTTCTATCCACTCACATACTTCTATTTCTACGTACTTTTCCTTCCCAGAAATGGCATCATGCAGATGACTCTGTAACCGTTCTCTATTTAATGCTATATTGTGGACACCTTTCCTTGTGAAAATAATGGAGACCCACGCCATTGCTTTTAGTGGCTGATCATATTCCATTCAATGGTTGTGTCACCCCTGGAGCCTGCAGAATGAGATGGAGAAGGAATTAAATCCCAGATCCGCTGTCCATGTGGCCTTGAGCAAATACCTTGACTTCTCTGAGTCTCGGTTTTCTTACCTGGAAAATGAGATCAATAATAACACCTGGGCTACTGGGTGCTGTGAGGCTAGCACCGGGCACACTGCCTGCGGAAGGTACTAGAAAGCCCTCAGAGCCCACTGCAGAGCCCAGGCTTCTGGAGCGTTCTACTGTGAGCGTGTCCCAAGGTGGCCTTTGCCTGTGGAGTCCACACATGGCCCAGTGCAGCCCCTGCCACGTAGCAGGTGCTTAGTGCTCACAGCAGGTGTGACTCATGAGTCCCCAGCCGCACACACTGCCCGGGGTACGAGGGTCTAAGTGAAGAACAGTGAAGGAGAGACAGGATCCCCAGCCTGAGTTCGGTAATTCTGTCCCTCTCAGAACATCCATCATGTCGTGGGAATACAGTCTGGAATCCCAGAGCCAAGGCCTGCTCCAGGCTTGTGGCCGACTTGGCATCAGGGAGTCTGGGTGCTCACGCCAGGGCTGTGGCCTTGGCAGTCAGAGCAAGGCAGGGGGGCAGGGGTGAGCCCCCTGCAAAGAGGGCTGTGGCAGGAAGCTCTGTGCTGATTTGGAGGTCTGGGGAATGGGCAATCAGAGAGAAGCATTAAGGAAGGAGAGAAGTGAAGCCACTCAGACAGCCTAGGGAGGCAGAAGACCTGTCTGGGGCAGACAGAATAACAGAGACAGGGTGTTCTAAGCCAGTTGTTCATTGTTGTCGAGCCCATTCTTAAGAAGGGCTTTGATGGGGCCACAAAGCAATAAGAAAGCAGCTGATTCTCTGAATCTACTGACCCAAGAGACGAAGAAGGGAACCTGAGGGACTGGAGAGGAAGAGGCTCACTTCAGGTCTTAGAGTAAGGTGCTGAGAAAGACCTGGAGTGGAATTCAAGGGCTCAGAAGGGGGTCAGGGGACCGCCTTCAAGGGGTGCTTCCTGGGCAGACTCTGCCCAGGGACTGGTTTTGAGGTGGGGGTCTGGTGGTGGGGTTAGTTGGGACCCACATGGTGGAATGTCTTCCGGAAGCTGGTGACTGTGAGTTACGAGAGATGCACAGACATGGCCTCTCTGCCGACTCTGAATGGCCTTGAAGATCCTCAAGGGCACAGACCAGGCTATGCTCCACGTCTGGGCCCACAAGGGTGCCCCGTCTCAGCTCAGAACACCAAAGAGAGTAGACAGAGCCCAGGAAGCATCTGAGCAGCTTGCGCAGCTTCAGGTCACTTAGGAAAATCCAGTTCTTTGAAAGCTGCTTCTCTGAAAATTGACTTGCCAGAAGCTTAGTTCTGCGAATGGTAAATGTGCTGGTATTTCCTAACTTACTAAAAAGTTTTTTTTTTAAAGGTTACTTAATAAAGATCACAGAAATTCATATTGGATGAGCTATTCTAACAGTTGTTAACTATTTCTTTGACGTTTTATTTACCAAGTTTAAATTTTTAGTTTTGTTCAGTTTTACTTTTAGTAAATTATTTTAGTGGCAGTCAGTTCACCTAACCATTGTACCATAACCTGACAGTGTTTAAAGTTGTCTGTTTTTGTTTTGTTGTTTCATTTTTAGCATTTTGGTTCAATGGTTTTGGAGAAAGAGAGCTTTTGGTTCATTTCAACATTCAGCCATTGGACACGTCTTCAACGTCCAGGATTTTATAGATTGGCAGGTTTCTTTCCCCTAATAGAATTTCAACTTAAATCTATTGCTTTAGTACTTCTTTCAATTCAGTGATTTATTCACTGGCTCAGTCAAATGGATATTTTGCAAATGGTTTAAGTATTCGGTAAGTGCTTGGTGTCTGAAATATGAATCACACATGAAACTGACATTCAGCAGGGGAGAACTGAACTCATGAAGCTACTGGAGTTGGCTTGGGTGGGACAGCATTGGGGAAACCAAAACTAATTTAAAGTAAAGCAAAACTTCCCCCAAATCTTCCAAGAAGTTCATCGGTAGATTGACTCATCGGTAGATTGAATTACTCTACTTCTGATCCAAATACATGTTTCAAATTTCATATGTGAAATAATACATTTTCTTCATTGGATTGCTCCCTGGATCTTTTAAATCCTAGTTTATATCCATCCTGGTAGGCCTGGTGACCCAATCCTTCTGTTAAGATCCACACCAAATGCCTCCTGCTTTTGGAAGCTTTCCGCAGTGGGGCCTGGCGCACAGGAGGTCCTCTGCACCTCTTTTCCAAGCAAATGGCTGAAGGTCATCTCTCCCTATTCGTACAGTTCTTTTCAGAGTGCACCTCTTACATCATTCCTAGTGGACAAGGCATTCTCCATCCTCAGAACCCTGAATAGTGAAATAAAGCCCATCAATGCTTAAACTAGATAACAGGCTCCTCAAGTGTGTTGGATTCTGCATGAAACCCTCCACAGGCACTGTGATGGCACGACCTGTCAGGCTCCTTTGCCCAGAAGGCCTCATCTCCAGCATGGGGGAGATGGCTTCCGTAGTGCTGATGGGGTTAAAGGAAATCTTCACAGAGTCGTACTCTGCAACAAGAGGGAGAATCAGAAACACAACTGCAGAGAGAGGACTCCTCTCTTGTTCTCTCTTTCTGTTGTCCAGGAACCATGAAAATACTCCTTGTATGATCACAAAATCCCAACTCATTCCCTTTTGGTCCAAACATAGGGAGAGTCGAAGGCATGTCACCCTGCCAGGTAGTCAAAGATGTGGACTCCAGACCTCTAAGACCAGCTTTTAAGAGTTCAAGCCATTGTTTCTCTCTCCACAGTGAGTCCCCCTTTTATAAAAACAACAACAACAACAAAACTCACAAAGAACAGATTCCCAACAGGTACAGTGATCACGTGTTCCAGAAACAATCTAGGTAGCATATTCTATCTCAGTTTCTCTGAAAATGAGTCCAGCTTTTAGTTTTTGCGTGTGAACCATGGCCGCAGTGCCTAGGCTGCGCAGGGTCGCCCTCCGTTCCTGCTGGAGAAGCAGGTGAGGCCTTCCCAGCCTGGGCCCAGTGAAGTCAGGCCCTGCCCAGCCCACACATGCCTGAACCTTGCTCCTGCCCTGGCTTCCCTCTCACGTGGCTGCAGCTGGGGCAAAGGCCCAATGCTCCTTCTGCAAGCTGCTTCTTGCTTTTGCACTGTTTACCATCTCCAGGTGTGAGCTCATCTCTTTCGCCACCGCAGGTGGCCCCACCCAATCTCAGCTCTGCCTTTCCCGCCTCTCTGCTGGGTTGCATAAGCCAGCGATTCCCAACCCTGGCTGCACCTGGAAGCTACCCCAGGAGCTTCTGGAGAATGTGCGGTGTGAGCCATCCCCCTGCACTGATGAGCCCTGGTGGGTCAGCGGTGGAGGCACCCAGGCGTGGGGGTCTATTTTAAGCTCACAGGTGCTGTGCGACCAAGATTAAGAGGCACCGCTCCAAACTGTCCTGGAAACTCTGACTGTACCCAGCACTCCCCACGCCCAACCTCCCTTCTGCCCCTGGGCAGTTTGGCATCCAGAGTGGGGGAGAACCCTGGAGGCGAGCGCCAGCCTGATAGAGCCCCACTGGTGGGAGGCCTGCAGGTTGGACATAGGCGAGGTCTGAGTCACCTTGGTTGGGAGCAGATGCTGCCCTGTTGGTGGCCTGCCAGCCTCTGTCCCCACCCCACCACTCAGAGACGTGGTGTGCCTGCACTTTCCTGATCCGGGAGCTCCCACCTTGCTGCCCAGATGACCTTTGGCCTAGAAAGAAGTCAAATCTCAGTGTTTTGGACCGGGCACGGTGACTCACAACTGTAATCCCAGCACTTTGGAAACCCGAGGTAGGTGGATCACTTGAGGCCAGGAGTTCGAGACTAACCTGGCCAACATGGTGAAACCCCATCTTCACTAAAAATACAAAAATTAAGGCGTGGTGGCAGGCACCTGTAATCCAAACTACTCAGGAGGCTGAGGCAGTTGAATTGCTTAAACCTGGGAGGCGGAGCTCGCAGTGAGCCGAGATCGCACCACTGCACTCCAGCCTGGGCGGCAGAGCAAGACTCCATCTCAAACAAAAACAAAACAAACAAAAACAAATCTCAGTGCTTTTGAGGAACAGTATTTTCCCGCACCGGGAGCCTTGTGGTTGTGGCTTCATGGAGGAGGTGTTGGTGACTTTCATTCACTCACTCACTATTCTACAAGTGTTTCCTTGGGTGCTCCTCCTTACTGTGAGTCTGCGGGGACTTGGAGGGAGACGCTGCGCCGGCCTTTGGGCCCAGGAGATGTAACATAAATGGCTGTGCAAAGACAGTGGGTCAGGTCCCTCGTCAGTGGATTCCCATTCGAGGAGGTGCTCAGAGAAGGGGACAGACTTCCAGGAAGTGGCACTGAGGCTGGGGCAGATTTCAACAGGAGTAGGGTGTTCTTAGTGAGGAAACTGCATGAGTGACGGTTTGGAAGTGGGAGCGTCAGTGTCTTTTGGGGAGCCCACGCTGCCTGGGAGGTAAGGGAGAGGTCTGAATGCCATCGCAGACAGCCTGATGGTTTGCTGAAGGAGTCTGGATCTTCTTCAAGTCCCAGTGAAGCCTGGTGATGTGGCCTTGGGCAAGTCAGCGGCTCTCTCTGCCTCAGTCTCCTCAACTGTAACTGGGGGTAGGTGTGAGATCTGCCTCAACGTGGTTGTGAGGAGGGTGGGGGGTAGGGGGTGGGGGGGATGTGGAGAAAGTGCTAAGAACAGCGTCTGTGGGGCAGCAGAAGTGTTTTGCATAATGTCACCAAGATTAGTGCTGTTTCTTCCCCAGAAGATCAGATGGAGACTCACGGAAGGTTTTTAACCTGTGGGGCTGTGCAGCCAAATTGTGCTTTAGGAAGATTATGCTGGCAGTGATGTGTGGTATGAAGGAGGGCAGGGAGATGGGCCCTTGTAGGAGGCAGATTCGGCCACCTAAGTCTGAGCTGATTAGGGCAGGAGGGAAGGTGGAGGCAGTCAGCAGAGAAAGGAAAGGACGTGGGGAGGGGAAGCGGAGAGGAAGGCTTTGGAGGGACAGGGCCTGATTTAGTAACCCCGGGGCCTTGAGCAGTTCTGGACGAGGTGGGAGGGGAGTGAGCAGGTGACGGGAGAGACTCCAGCCCCACCAGGCTGAGCCGTGTCCGCGCCCTGCCAGGTCAGAGTTACTGCTGGTACCATCGGGAGGGTGGGCCAACCAGGCCCATCTGGCCTCTTGCCTGTCAGATGGTGGAAGCACGTCAGAGTTCTAAGAATCCTGGAGCCGCTGAGAGCCCGAGGAGCACTTGTCCAAGACTCAGGCTGTGATCGGAACAGGGTAGAAGGTGCTGCTTCTAACCCTGGGGACTGCCTATCTCCAGAATTTGGAGAAAAGAAAAGTCCTGGACTCCTCTCAAGCCAGGAAGGTGCTCACCAGGAGGGGAGGGTCAGGGAGGCGGCAGTCAGCAGGGAGAGCTGCCTCTCCTCTGCCTGCAGGCCCTGGCCCTTCCTCACCTCCAGCTCCACCAGCTTCAAGGCAGAATCTGAATCCACACAGAGTCTGAGGCATCTAGGAAACCCTCTCCTTCCCTCTTGGATGTGCGGACTGTCAGACATTGTGAAAAGGAGAAGAGGAAGAGGAAAGACGCTGCCCCCAGTATGCAGACAGAGAGCACCCCGTTCCAGAGAGGCCAGCGCACCAGGAGTGACAGCTGCTAATGCCCTTCTTCCTTCATTTTCCCTGCCCCAGCTGCCCTCTCCCTCCCTCCTCTCCCTCTTTCCCGCAGCAAAACACACGGAGCCCAGTGATCTGCAGGCACAGTGCTGGGCCCTAGCGCTCCATGGGCACAAGTGACAGCCGTGGCTGAGGTCAGGGAGGGTGCTGGACTGGAAGCCTCGGGAGGCTCTGAGCACACAGGATTTGGGGGCTGATACTGTTGAGGGTCAGAGGCTGCTGGACTGGGTTGTAAAGCATCTGAGGCTTTGAAGACCATTTGGATAATTGGGTGTTGCAGGCTCAGGGTGAGTTTGGGGCTTCATGGAGACTTTGGGGTGCAGAGTAGCCCCTTCCTAGGCCGGCTGTCTGCCTGCCTTTGGACCTGGGATTTTTCTGCTGGGAAGCAAGTGGACCGGTGCCTTGGAGAGGGATGCCTGTGTGGAGGGGCTGGACTGCTCACAGGGCCTCCTGATCCTCGTTTCTCAGTGTCACTGATGTTCAATTCTGAAAGTTCTGCCTTTCTGCCTTTAGAGTTATCTCAACGGCGCAATGTACCTCCTTCCTGGCATGGTTGTCCAGGGGCCGGCACCCTTCTGGGGTTGGCCTGTTTGGGAGAAGCCTGAGATCTGGAGAGAAGTCTGCCAGGCGGCCTGGGACTAAAAGCTGCAGAAGGTGGGGCACGAGGAAGTGGTGGGCAGGCAGAAGGAGTGGGCAGGTGGTCTGCTGCTGCCTCAGGGATGCTGCTTGAGCTGGTCTTTCTGCCTGGCTCCCTCTTGTCGCCGAGTTTGCAGCATACATGTCATCCCTCAGAGATGCTGACTCGATCTCTAATAAAAGCTATCAGCCTGTCCCCCTTTACTACGAGACCCCACTTAGCTCTGCAGAGCATCTATCATAGCTAGATATTTTTGCCTTTTTTTCCATCCACCCACACCCCCCACCCCACCAGGATGTGAGCCTGGACTTCATCTTGTCATCCCAGCAGCAAGGACTCGATTTTGCAGGATGGATGGATAATACAGAGAGGACCAGCTTTTTCATTTCTGGGCACCTCACTTCTAACCTGGAACCGGTTCCGAGAGGAAGGACCAGGAAGACCCAAGTGTCGGGAATGGTGGATGGAAGGAGTGTGCTCAGCCGCCACTGAGAAGACCACACACTGGGTGCTGGAAAAGAGGGGGGACCTGCTAGGAACCATGGCCCTGGGCTAAGTCAGGGATGAAGGCAGGAGCTGCTGTGCTGGGCTGCAGCTCAGCACGGAGACAGTGAGCCTAGATTGTAGAGCTGCCCAGGGAGGGATGTCACCTTTGGGGATGGAGGCTGCAGGTGCTCCTCAGACCTTAGGGAAACATATGGGAGGGAGCTTGTTGAGGAGATACAGGTACCTCAGGGTGGCTGGGCTGGATGGACTTTGATGACCCTTCCTTTTTTGAGACCTGATGGTTCTCTAATTTGGGAATCATTTCCAAAGATGGTTCTAAAAATCCATGTTTCATTGGAAATAATGAGTTTGCTATGATGCTTAAGACCAAGCACATCACCGTTTGTTATTACTGCACTTTTCCCTGCCATTTTCCTTTCCCTTTATTTTTAACGGATGATGTTAGGTTGCAATGACATTTTGTTTCTATATAAATATTTAAAGGTCTTCGTAAACATATAAACATCTTCATACATTTTTGTTTGCTTCTAGAACAATGTGTATCCTGCTATTGTATTTTTGCTAGAGTATATGTACATGGAAGTGTGCATAAAACAGTAAAACACTATTCACCAAAAGATAAAAAAGAGATATCAGGATATAGAATTACGAACTTTTTTTTGTTTTTGTATGTTTCCTAATTTTGCTTCAACAAGCCCATACTTCTTTTTATAAAAGAAGAAAAACAGATGATGAATAATGTAGGTGCATCATTTATATCCATGATGAGCCAGAGCCAGCTCCTGACTCATGAGACTGACTATGTGAGCTCTTCTCTACTGCAGGGATACAGCTGCATGAAATACAATGAATCAGCTGTATCATGTTGGCAACTTGAAACACCACAGCAACTGGCAAACGCTACAAATCAGGTCCTTTTTCCCCCCCCTGGAAAGCTGGTTATTAACCATGTACCAGTCCACCACTATTTATATTATTCATCAATTAGTAAAAAATATTTAAGCAGTAGAGAGGTATGGGGTATGGTTTTTAAAATCTCTAAATGACATGTAAAAATAATTTGTTTTCGAGCTTTCCATAACTACGGAGCTTTACAGTTTCTATTCCCCCCTCACATACATAATCTCATTTAATCCTTAGGACAATGCTAAAATATTCTTATTTTATAGATGAAATACTTATTTCAGATTTTATGACAGGTAAACTCTGATAGAATTGGATTGTTCTAGATGAATTGGATTGAACTGGATGTTCTATTAGAACATCCACATTGACTTTGAGAAATTCGGAATGCCTATAAAAGCCACCTAGAACTGGAGTTTTCGTCTTTTCTGAGAGTTTTAAATGTGTAGGAGAACTTTTTGAAAATCCCCCATCAGTAGAAAATGATTTCAATTGTGTTTCATGAGGCTGCAGTTGTGTAATTTTGACATTTCTTTCTCAGTGTCCACCCCTTCTCCGCTCAACCTAGCACCATGTGCATCCCGCCCTCGCTCCTTCAAGACCGACCCTGTGGTCTGATTGATTGTGCTAAGGGCCCAGTCTGGTCTGGACAGGAAAACAGCAGAAGGGAGCGAGGTCAGAGGGGACCGTTGGCTGGAGGGTTGAAATGTGAAGAGGGGTCACTAGCAGATTTCAGCACAGGCACTTTTTGCCTGGAGCATTCAGGACCTGATGCATTCCAAATAAACAATAGGTTTTTGCTTTTGTTTTTGTTTTTTTTGCGATACGGTCTCTCTCTGTTGCCCGTGCTGGAGTGCAGTGGCACATTCCTAGCTCACTGCAGCCTCAAACTCCTGGGCTCAAGCAATCCTTCCACCTAGGGTTCTTGGGTACCCAGGACTGCAGGTGCACACCACCAAGCCCAGCTAGTTGTTTCTTTTTTTCTTTCTTTTTTTTTTTGAGATGGAGTCTCATTCTGTTACTCAGGCTGGAGTACAGTGGCAGAGTCTTGGCTCACTGCAACCTCCTCCTCCCGGATTCAAGTGATTCTTGTACCTCAGCCTCCTGTGCAGCTGGGATTACAGGCCGGCTAATTTTTGTATTTTTAGTAGAGATGGGGTTTCACCATGTTGGCCAGGCTGGTCTTGAACTCCTGACCTCAGGTGATCCACCCGCCTCAGCCTCCCAAAGTGCTTGGATTACAGGTGTGAGCCACTGCACCCAGCCTGGTTTCTTTTTTCTTTTCTTTTCTTTTTTTTTTTTTGTAGAGATAGAGTCTTGCTATGTTTCCTATGCTGTTCTTAGACTTCTAGGCTCAAAGGATCCTCCTGCCTTGGCCTCCCAAAGTGCTGGGATTATGGACATAAGCCAGTCTGCCAGGCCCAAATTTGATGTCCAAATGCAAACAATCCCAGTAACTGAAAAAAAAAACAAACAATGTATTTGGAAAAATTGGTATGATACACAATTTAGGATAAAATGGGAAGAAACAAGCAAAAGTTGAGGATATGTTGCTGTCATTTGTGATGTTGGCATGAATACCATGGTGGGTCTCATTCTGAGTCCCTTTAAAAGCCACTTTGTTATTTTTATGCTTCTGATACTTAGATTCCCAGAGAAATAATCATCTACTGTATTTTAGAAAGTAGAGTAGAAATTTCTCTTAACCTACAGAGGAGAAAAAGGTCAAACTTCAGTGTTTTGAGTTAAATGTACACATTCATTCAGTAAATGTGTTGGAATAACTGTTGCGAAGGCTCATGATGTGATATGAACAGAACAGAAATGGTCTCTGTCCATGCAGAACTTACCATTCACTGGTGAGGGGGCCGTGGGTTGAAGGGGGCCTCCCAAAGGGTATGTCCACGCTCTAACACCCAGTCATGTGAATGGGCCCTTATTTAGAAATAGGGTCTTTGCAGATGTAATTAAGGATCTCAAGGGGAGATCACCTGGATTTAGGGTGGGCCGGAAATCCACTGACTGTTGTCCTAAGGGAAGGGGACACAAACACAGAGACCCAGAGACCGCGGTCATGTGAAGACGGAGGCAGAGACTGCATGGAGGGGCCCTGGCTGCCCTGGGTGCTCAGAGAGGTGTGGAGGGATTCTCCCTCAGGGCCCTGCCTGTTGCAGGTGGTTAGTCAGGCACCAGCCAGGCACCAGAGGGCTCCCCTGCCACCCACCAGGAATGTCAGGGGATCATCAGGTGAGAGTTCAGCAGTTGTCCCACAGCCTCTCTAAAAATGATCATTGATCACAGGCTCCAGGGAGAGGCGATTCCCCAAACAGATAAAAAGGCTCGAGATGTGTAATCGGCTTCCAACAAAGTCTCAGAAATGGGGCGAGTAGGCTCGGGGATGGGCATTAAGAGACAAAACGGAGGAGTACGGCTTTTGGGGGCACTCCACTGGAAAAGGGAAGAAAGTCTCAGGGAGGACACCCACCACTTCCTAAACTCAGGGCCCGGTGTTCGCCTCCTGGGGCTGAGGAGGGTACCGCGCGTGCAGGCAGTCCACCCTGAGGGGAGAAGCACGGAAGAGGGACGGGAACCCGGAAGGATGCCAATGTTTCCAGCCCCAAATCCAAAGGTCAAAGGCTGCATTTGTCCTTCCAGGGGTCCGCTTGGGTCTCTTCCAGTTGTTCTTCCCTTTCTTTCCTGCTCCAAAGCTTTTTAATAAACTTCCACCCCTGCTCTGAAATTTGCCTTGGTCTCTTTTTCTGCCTTACGTCCCTCTGTTGAATTCTTTCTTCCGAGGAGGCAAGAATTGAGGTTTCTGCAGACTTGCCGGTAATTCAGATATTTGCCGCCCATAACGTGCCCACAACTGTGTCTCAGACTTCTGGTCCCCAGAACTGAGAAACGATACATTTCTGCTGTTTTAGGCCACCCAGTCTTGGTACCTTGCTAAATAGTTGTAGGAAACCAACACAAGGGGGTAAGAAAGGGCCAAACATGTTGTTACAAGTGCTTGTCCTGAAGAGAAGCACCGTGGTGCCTGTGGCGTCCTCACTGCAGAGCGACCCGCAGTGAGTCTGCCCCGCTGCCCAGGTCTCCTCCCGTGTCCTGGATCAACACAAATTAGGAAAATGAAATGAGTGGTTACACAGCAACTGTGTTTGGTAGAAAGACATTTGAGGAACACAGGATCCTTGGCCGGAAGAGAGTTGGGAGCCGTGCACCAGATGTTCTGAGAGCCCCTCCAGCTGTGAGGACGGAGCCCACCAGATGTTCTGAAAGCCCCTCCAGCCATGAGGATGGAGCCCCCAGGCCTCAGGGGGCGAAACGTGAGGCCCTGAAGCAAGAGCCGGGGAGTGGGGCCGGCCACGGGTTCATCTCGAGCCCAGCCCTGCTGACAGCTTCTGAGTAAGAACAGGAGATGGGGCCTCCTCTTCTGCGTGGCCTCTGAGAAAGTCCGAGAAGGATCTCAGCACAGGAAAAGCTTCATTCCTTGGTGTCCTTGGGGCTGTCACTCGCGACCTGCCACCCCAGGGTTGGGTAGGGTGGGTGGAGATGGGAGGGGATGACCTCGGGGCTCTGCAGGGAGGGGAAGGCAGGAGGGGGCAGCCCAACCACTGCCAGGAGGGGAAGCCTCGGGACCACCCTGTGAGGCGGGAGGGCCTTCACCAGACTGACTCTGCCCTTCCCACTGAGGGGCTCACATCAGCTTCATGAGTGGCGGTGGACGGCCGAGCCACTGAGTTCTAGAAGGCACTGGACATTGGTGGCAGAGCCTCACGTGGACCCACGTGGGGAAAGAAACAGAGGCTCCGTCACGGGGAGTTGTGGTGACCTTGAACTTGGCATCATCTTTGAAGAAGCTGAAGGGAAGGAAGGAATGACAGGTACGAGAGGGGGTCAAAGTGTTTTGTGTGTGTTTGAATTGGAAACGCGTGCCTGGGTTCCATGTTGGGCAGAGCCTCTTAGACATGGTTTTCTCATTTGCAAAACGGAGACAGGGACACTCCTTCTTCCTCTGCTTTATCATGCAGTCGTGAGTCAGGGCCACTCCAGGCCTGGTGGAAGCCGGTGCAGGCGCCGTGGTAGGAGACAGCTGTGGTTGGAGGAGTTCGATGCAGATGCCGTGGCAGCAGACAGCCGTGGTTGGGGAAGCACTGTGCACACGCCGTGGCAGGGGACAGCTGTGGTTGGAGGAGTTCGATGCAGATGCCGTGGCAGCAGCCAGCCATGGTTGGGGAGCGCCGTGCACACGCCGTGGCAGGGGACAGCTGTGGTTGGTGGAGTGTGGTACAGACACAGTGGCAGGGGACAGCTGTGGCTGCACCTGTGTCTTTGCGGGACAGGTCCCTGTGAGTGGCGCACTTACCTCCCGCCCATCAGAGCCCTGGGCTTCTGGGCCTGGGGCCCTGAGAAGATGGGCTCTTTTTATTTCTGTAGCTTCGGGTGGAGGCTGCCCAGTCCACCCAGGCCACTCGGCTTCCTTCTCTGGGTTTTCCATGAGGCAGAGGGGATTTCCTATCAGGAACCACCGTGGTGTCTGTCAGGGCCTGTGGGGAGGGATGATGGAAACAGAGCCCCTTATCTCTCCCAAAACACAACCCTGGTGCCTTGCTGTGGGCAGGTGCTGGAAAATAAAAAGTCTTTTTAAGCAGGTACTTTTAGACCAGAGGATTGTATTTGTGGGTGTGTTGTAATTATCGTGGGGAAGTAGCTAAGGCATCTGGGGAGGAGAGGGGAGAAAGAAACAGAAGAATAGTGAGAATAGTAGCCTTGAAATGGACTACAGAGATCTCCAAGGCTTTGCCAGAATTTTGCTATGTGCCACTGACGGTGTCTGAGGGATTTCAAGGCTTGCGATGGCAAACAGAAAAGGAGACAGCAGACCTCTCTCAGAGCCAGAGAGGTCCAGGCAGCGCTTACTGACATTATTTTGTTTTCGGTATATACTTATTGTTATCATTTCCTTCTATATAAAGCAAAGGAAGCTGGTTTTCCATTTAGAATAATCACATAAAGTGTTCATTTAAATTACGTTCACTAAAGACAGAAACTGTAGATTTGAAAGTATTGAGTAGATAATGAATGAAAAAGTGCAAAACTGTGGCAGTGACACAAAATGAGTGGGCCTGTGGAAACGCGCTGTAATCCCAGCCTCTCACGTTCCTGGGGAAGACGCCAAGGCCATGGCGGGGGGCTCAGCCAGGGGCCTGCGGGAGAGAAGGACGCAGTGCAGCCAGGGTGTGAGGGGGTTGGAGGAGAGAGACAGAGACACAGGCCTCAGACGAGAATCGCGAGGGTACAGAAAGGGACCTCAACCGACCCAGACGCTCTCATGGATGGCTCTTGCCCAGCTCCAGGGCAGCCGAGGCCACAGACAGTCACAGGTGGAGGGAGAGAGGTCCTCGGCGGCCCAGCCCTGGTCCTATAGGCCAGGCGGCCCCCCTGCCCTGGCTCCTCAATACCTCCCAGTGAGGAGGCTCCCCTGGGAGAGGACACAGCACCGCTTACCTCCCACCCCTTGATCAAGTCCCGGGGACGGCCCCCAACCCATGCCAGAGGCAAAAACCTGGCCCCAGCCACGAAACGAACTTTCTGAAGATACAGCTTCCAAATCTTCTGATTCATTTTGCTAGAGGTTTCCAAAAATTCTTTGAGGCCTCAAAACTTCTGCTTTTGCTTATCAAGAAAAGCACGGGGGTCATTTTCTGTCCATGACCCATAGATTTTCAGCCTACCCAGAGGGAGGCAGAGGAGCAGGGAGACTAGAAGAGGTGGGTGCCGTCTGTCCTGAGGTAAGGAAAGAAGAGAGAGCACTCAGTGGCCTTGTGGTCTAGGACAGCTGGAGAACTGAGATAAACAAGTCCAGGAGGAATTCAGGGTAGACGCCCAGGAAGGTCATCTGGTAAACCTGCGTGGGCTCTGCAGAGGCTTGGACTAAGTCCCTTCTGGAAGCCCCTTTATGCCCTAGAAGTCTCTCTAGACAGAAGTCTCATGTGGGGGTGCAGGAAGGCGAGTGATTTTCCCAAGGCTGGTCCTTTCTCTCTGCATCTTACTGCCCGGGTATGCTTCCTGCATACAGAGGCCAGGAGCTTAGTGGCTGAGAGGTGACTCTGGCTCTGGTGGAGCCCTCTCTGCAGAGACTGCAGCAGGAGCAAGGACTGGCCCCCAGGGCAGGGTGGTGGGAGCCTTTCCCAGGCCCAGGGCAGTGGGTAGCTGAGTTTAGGGGTCCCCTGGGGACCACCAGGTGATACCTGCAGAAGATCACAGAGCCTCACAGGTTGGGACTTGAACCTGGGACTTTGGTGAGGTGCACGAGCTCCCCAGAGGGGTCCAAAGGACAGATGGACGAGGGAACAATGACTGTCCTTAGAGACTAAGGATCCTCAGATGGCAGGACTCGCTCACTGGACAGTTTTCGAGGCCTGTGCTTAGTTGAGTAAATTAACACGTCTAAGGACAGAGCGTCTCTTTGTCAATGGGGCACGTGGATGAGGGGGCTACCTGAGATACGGACGTGGGAGAGGGAGAGCCTGCAGGCAGCTGCGCATGCCAATGTCCGGGGAGATGGCATCTTGGCTTAAATATTTCAGTCCCAGCGGCTGATACCTTCTCTCGTGGTGTTAGCTGAGCAGCTGAGAAACTTTTCTTAAATCCGTGTAAATTCCTTTCATTTTGGTTATGCTATTTACCATTTCCATGAACTTCAAACATTTCAGCAGTGAAACACTTAAAAAACATCAGGTCATATGAGAAGGACCCAGAGATAAGTGGTTATGGGTTAGTATAAATTCATTTTGCTAGAGGTTTTCAAAAATTCTTTGAGTATAAATTTATTCTTAAATTCAGATCTGGAACACGGACTTAAGATAAGCAGCCTCCCGGCCTTTCCTGGGAGAATTGCTCAGCACAGTTAAGTCAGTTAATCCCCATGACTTCACCCCGTGGGAGTCGGAGCTGGATCACAGCCGCTCTGAGCAGAGCATTGGGGTTGCAGTTTCTGACTGGGGGCTAATATTTGAAGCCCCCATTTGCTATCTCTGTCCATGGCACCTTGACATGTAATCCTCATGTCCCCATCCCAGTCACTTGGCAACGGACTGGGGTGCTCAGCTGCGGAGGGTCACTGCCCATCTCTTTGAGGTGTCTGCTAATGCCCTCCAAGCTTCCCAGAGTAGATTTCAAAAATACCCAGCCAGCAAGTTCAGGTCAGACCATTCCAGCCCGACCCTGAAACTCAGGGAAAACATCTCTCTGGCCATTTTCTTGGGATGCAGAAACAGAGGACAGGAGCTTATTTATTTCCTGCGCGTCCGTGTGAGGAGACCACCAAACAGGCTTTGTGTGAGCAACAAGGCTGTTTATTTCACCTGGGTGCAGGGGGGCTGAGTCCGAAAAGAGAGTCAGCAAAGGGAGATAGGGGTGGGGCCGTTTTATAGGATTTGGGTAGTTAAAGGAAAATTACAGTCAAAGGGGGGTTGTTCTCTGGCGGGCAGAGTGGGGGTCACAAGGTGCTCAGTAGGGGAGCTTTTGAGCCTGGAGAAGGAATTTCACAAGACAATGTCATCAGTTAAGGCAGGAACAGGCCATTTTCACTTCTTTTGTGGTGGAATATCAGTTGAGGCAGGAACTGGCCATCTGGATGTGTACGTGCAGGTCACAGGGGATGCGATGGCTTAGCTTGGGCTCAGAGGCCTGACATTCCTGTCTTCTTATATTAATAAGGAAAATAAAACGAAATAGTGGTAAAGTGTTGGGACGGCAAAAATTTTTGGGGATGGTATGGAGAGAGAATGGGCGATGTTTCTCAGGGCTGCTTCGAGCGGGATTAGGGGCGGCGTGGGAACCTAAAGTAGCAAAGATTAAGCTGAAGGAAGATTTTGTGGTAAGGGGTGATATTGTGGAGTTGTTAGAAGAAACATTTGTCATTTAGAATTATTGGTGATGGCCTGGATACGGTTTTGTATGAATTGAAAAACGGAATAAGAGAAGGAGAAAAACAGGTATTAAAGGTCTAAGGATTGGGAGGACCTAGGACATTTAATTAGAGAGTGCCTAAGGAGATTCAGCATAGTCCTGCCAGCAAAGATTATTTATTTAGTTTAAGAGTTAAGAGTGGCAGTTTGGGGATAGCACCAGGAGATACCAGCTGTGATGGCTTGGAGAAACAGTGTAAACTGGCAGTGTAAACAAGAGCAGGGCATGTATGAGTAGTTGAGAACGGTGAGTAGGAGTATGACTAGACAGAAGATAGTAGGGATAATAAGTTTTTGGGGCGCAGTCCAAGTTGGTCTGGTGTCTGGAATGAGACTGAGGCCTAAAAAAAACGAGTGTCCATACAGGAGCTCAAATGGGCTGTACCCTGTAGCATTCTGAGGACAGGCCTGAATTCTGAGAAGGGAAAGTGGTAAAAGTATTGTCCAGTCCTTTATAAGTTGGTGGCTGAGCTTGGTGAGGTGTGTTTTTAAAAGACTATTAGTCTGTTCTACCTTTCCTGAAGACTGAGAACCGTGAGGGATATAAAGGTTTCACTGAATACTAAGAGCCTGAAAAAATGCTTGGCTGATGTGACTAATAAAGGCCGGTCTGCTATCGGACTGTATAGAGGTGGGAAGGCTAAACCGAGAATTATGTCTGACAGAAGGGAAGAAATGACTGCGGTGGCCTTCTCAGACCCTGTAGGAAAGGCCTCTACCCATCCAGTGAAAGTGTCTACCCAGACTAAGAGGTATTTTAGTTATCTGACTCGGGGCATGTTGAGTAAAGCTAATTTGCCAGTCCTGGGCGGGGGCAAATCCCTAAGCTTGATGTGTAGGGAAGGGAGGGGGCCTGAATAATCCCTGAGGAGTAGTAGAATAGCAGATGGAACACTGAGAAGTTATTTCCTTGAGGATAGATTTCCACGATGGAAAGGAAATGAGAGGTTCTAAGAGGCGGGCTAGTGGCTTGTACTATAGCATAGCCTGCCTTTGCTGGTGTGTGGCGATTAGGCCTGGTGAAACTGCCATCAATAAACCAAGTGTGATCAGGGTGAGGAACAGGAAAGAAGGAAATATGGGGAAATGGGGTGAATATCAGGTGGATCAGAGAGATACAGTCATGAGGGTCAGGTGTGGTATCAGGAATAATGTGGGAGGCCGGATTGAAGTCCGGGCCAGGAACAATGGTAATTGTGGGAGACTCAACAAAGAGTGAGTACAGCTAAAGGAGCCGGGGAGCAGAAAGTATGTGTCAGGTCTGAGGAAGAAAATAGATTTTGGAAGTTATGAGAACTGTAGAGAGTGAGTTGAGCATACTTTGTGATCTTAAGGGCCTCTAAAGTATTAGGGCAGTGGCAGCCGCTGCACGGAGACATGATGGCCAGCCTAAAACAGTAAGATCAAGTTGTTTGGACAAAAAGGCTACAGGACGCGATCCCGGTCCTTGTGTAAGAATTCCGACTGCACAGCACTGCACTTCGGCTGTGTGTAGTGAAAAGGGTTGGGATGACTCAGGGAGAGCTAGAGTGGGGTCAGTCTCTAAAGCTGTCTTCAAGGAACGGAAAGAGGATTGGGGAAAGGATTTAGGATCTATGGGGTCAGCTAGGTTTCTTTTTGTGAGTTTATATAATGGTTTTGTTAGGATGGCAAAACCAGGTTATCTAAAGTCGAAAGTATCTAACCATGCTTAGGAAGGAAAGGAGTTGTTGTTTTGTAGGTGTTGGGGTTTGAGAGATCAGCTGGACATGATTGGCAGGGAGAGTACGTGTGTTTTTATGAGAATTACACTGAGATAGGTAACAGATGAGGAAGAAACTTTGGCTTGACTGAAGTAATGGGGGATGTCTGTGAAGATTTGCAGCAGTACAGCCCAGGTAATTTGCTGAGCCTGATGGGTGTCAGGGTCAGTCCAAGTGAAAGCGAAGAGAGGCTGGGATGAAGGGTGCAAAGGAATAGTAAAGAAAGCATGTTTGAGATCTAGAACAGAATAATGGGTTGTGGAGGGAGGTATTGAGGATAGGAGAGTATATGGGTTTGGCACCATAGGGTGGATAGGCAAAACAATTTGGTTGATAAGGCACAGATCTTGAACTAACCTGTAAGGCTTGTCTGGTTCTAGGAGAGGTAAAATGGGGGAATTATAAGGAGAGTGTATAGGGTTTAAAAGGCCATGCTGTAGCAGGCGAGTGATAACAGGCTTTAATCCTTTTAAAGCGTGCTGTGGGATGCGATATTGGCGTTGAGTGGGGTAAGGGTGATTAGGTTTTAATGAGATGGTAAGGGGTGCATGATCGGTCGCCAAGGAGGGAGTAGAGGTATCTTATACTTGTGGGTTAAGGTTGGGGGATACAAGAGGAGACGCAAAGGAGGCTTTGGATTGGGAAGAAGGGCAGCAATGAGATGTAGCTGTAGTCCAGGAAGAGTCAGGGAAGCAGATAATTTAGTTAAAGTGTCTCGGCCTAATAAGGGAACTGGGCAGGTGGGGATAACTAAAAAGGAGTGCTTAAAAGAGTATTGTCTAAGTTGGCACCAGAGTTGGGGAGTTTTAAGGGGTTTAGAAGCCTGGCCGTCAATACCCACAACAGTTACGGAAGCAAGGGAAACAGGCCTTTGAAAAGAAGGTAATGTGGAGTGGGTAGCCTCTGTATTGACTAAGAAGGGGACGGACTTACCCTCCACTCTGAGAGTTACCTAGAGTGTCTGTGATGGTCCTGTAGGCTTCTGAGGCGATCGGGCAATATCGGTCTTCAGCTGCTAAGCCAAGAAGATCTGGGAAGAAGTCAGTCAGAGAGCCTTGGGCCAGAGTTCCAGGGGCTCTGGGAGTGGTTGCCAGGTGAGTTGAACAGTCTGATTTTCAGTGGGCTCCTGCACAGATGGGACGTGGCTTAGGAGGAATCCCAGGCTGCGGGCATTCCTTGGCCTGGTGGCCAGATTTCTGGCACTTGTAGCAAGCTCCTGGGGGAGGTGGGCCTGGAGGAATACCTAGCCACTGCTGTTTAGGCGTTTGGAAGTTCTTGTGTGCTGGAGATGTGGCTGGGGTTTGTCTCACAGTGGAGGTAAGGAATTGCAACTCAGAAATATGTTGCTACTTGACTGCCTCTACTCTATTATTGTACACCTTGAAGGCGAGGTTAATTAAGTCCTGTTGTGGGGCTTGAGGGCCGGAATTTAATTTTTGGAGCTTTATTTAATGTCGGGAGCAGATTGGGTAATAAAATGTGTATTGAGAATAAGACGGCCTTTTGACCTTTTAGGGTCTAGAGCTATAAAGTGTCTCAGGATTGCTGCTAAAGGGGCCATGAACTGGGCTGGGCTTTTTATATTTAATGAAAAAGAGCCTAAACACTAACTGATTTGGGAGAGGTGGGATAAAGAAAAAGGAGCATTAACCTTGACTATGCCTTTAGCTCCAGCCACCTTTTTAAGAGGAAATTGCTGGGCAGGTGGGGGAGGGCTAGTCACGGAAAGAAACTGTAAGCCGGACCAGGTGTGAGGAGGGGAGGTGATAAAAGGATTATAGGGTGGAGGAGTAGAGGCTGAGGAAGAATTGGGACCTAGTTTGGCCTGGCTAGGAGGAGAGAGGTCAGATGGGTCTATAGAAAAGGAAGATTAGAAAGACTCAGCGATGCTTGGGGTTGGGACTGAAAGAAGGAAGATTTGCGATGAGTTGCACTGGGAACAGAGACTAGGGAGGGACCAATGTGTAAAAGAATGCCTGGACGTCAGGCACCTCAGACCATTTGCCCATTTTAGGACAAGAATTATTTAGATTTTGTAGGATGGAAAAAATGAAAGTGCCGTTTTCTGGCTATTTAGAGCCATTGTCAAGTTTGTATTGGGCCTAAGTGGTGTTGCAGAAGAAAATAAGACACTTAGATTTTAGGTCAGGCGAGAGTTGAAGAGGTTTTAAGTTCTTAAGAACACAGGCTAAGGGAGAAGGAGGAGGAATGGAGGGTGGAAGGTTGCCTATAGTGAAGGAGGCAAATTTAAAGAAAAGGGAGAGTAGAGACACGGAGGGAAGGGGTTTGGGGGTTCTTACCCTCTAGAAAAGCAGGAAATAAGTGGTTGGGGCACAGAGATAAGAGGTTGGGGCACAGAAATAAGGGGTTGGGGCACAAAGATAGGGGGTCAGGGCACAGAAATAAGGGATTGGGATGCAGAGATAAGAGGTTGGGGCACAGAAATAAGGGATTGGGGGTTCTTGCCCCCTAGAAAAGTGGGACTTGCCACTAAGGGTGAAGGAGAAGGGGTTGAAGGGTTCTTGTCCCTGCCCCAGAAAAGTGGAGAAGGGGTAGAGACACAAAGAGAAGGGGTTGGGGTTCTTGCCCCTCCCCCGGAAAAGTGGGACTTGCCGCTAAGGGTGAAGGACCAAGGCAGGCATCCCCGTGTGGTCAGACACCTCTGAAACGTGGGTGAATTATCAGAGAGGCATCACTGCAATGATTAAACACCAAGGGAAGGCTGCCTTCCCGGTCTGTGACCAGCGCCGGAGTTTTGGGTCCACGGATAAAACATGTCTCCTTTGTCTCTACCAAGGAAGAGATTGAAGTGTGGTGCCAAGACTGAAAAGAGAAAGAGGTTGGGGGATAGTGAGGGAGGTTGGAGAAGAGAGTAAAAAGAGGCCGCTTACTGGATTTGAAATTGGTGAGATGTTTCTTGGGCTGGTCGGTCTGAGGACCTGGGGTTGTAGGTGGATCTTTCTCATGGAGCAAAGAGCAGGAGGACAGGGGATTGATCTCCCAAGGGACGTCCCCCGATCCGAGTCACGGCACCGAATTTCATGCATGTTCATGTAAAGAGACCACCAAACAGGCTTTGTGTGAGCAACAAGGCTGTTTATTTCACCTGGGGGCAGGCGGGCTGAGTCTGAAAAGAGAGTCAGCAAAGGGAGACGAGGTGGGGCCGTTTTATAGGATTTGGGTGGTTAAAGGAAAATTACAGTCAAAGGGGGGCTGTTCTCTGGCGGGCAGAGTGGGGGTCACAAGGTGCTCAGTGGGGGAGCTTTTGAGCCAGGATGAGCCAGGAGAAGGAATTTCACAAGACAATGTCATCAGTTAAGGCAGGAACAGGCCATTTTCACTTCTTTTGTGGTGGAATATCAGTTAAGGCAGGAACTGGCCATCTGGATGTGTACGTGCAGATCACAGGGGATATGATGGCTTAGCTTCGGCTCAGAGGCCTGACAACTTATATTAATGAAAATAAAGTTAGTAAATGGAAGCAATGCAGCATCATGGGGAATGCATGGAATTAAAACTGGGAAAAATGTGTGATGATCACAGGCTCCTTCCAGCCACTGTGCTGCCAACGTTTGCACCAAACACTCATGGGTCCTCCCTGGCACAGGCTTGGTGGGACCCACTCACCACTGTCCACTAACACATGCCCTGGCTCCCAGCCGCGTTAGGCACAGGCAGAGGAGGGTGTTCTGGCAGGCGGTGGCTGTCGTTGTGGACCCTGCAGATGGGGGTGCTAGTTTCCTGGACTGTCTTCTTGGGCTTTGTCACTGCAGCCACTGACGCAACTCTGGGCCTTCCAAGTAAGGCAGCACCAAGCAGGGCCCTAGAAGGGCCAGAGATGCTGCTGCTCTGTCACCTCCAGGGAGCTTGCTTCTCCCTTCTAGAGCAAACACACGGCTAAACCACGGAGGAGTTTCTCGCTGGAGGCTGGCGATCTGGGGCCTTGCAGATCAGTGGCAGGAGAAAGCCCAGGAGGGCCTCCATGAGGGGGACCCTACCTGTCTGCCCCCGGCCCAGTGGTTGCCCACGCATGCTGAACTGGGATCTGAAGCAGAGTGATTGGTAGCAGGATGGGCCAGGGGCGCTAGGCCTGGGCTATCCCCCCAGTATCCTGGCTGCCTGCTTTCCTGGCTGAGAGCCCTGTCTCTGGCCGCTCTGTCCTGATCCGTCCTGGGACTCTAGGCTTGAGTGGCATGGTAGGGCCTGGCAGTGACTCCACCCTAAGCCTCTTTCTTCTCCTCCTCTCCTCCCTTGTGTGCATGGGCCGGGCCGCCTGTCCCACTCCATTGGTCTCAGCACCTGGAAGGCTCAGCATCTGGACTGCCTGTGGGACCAGGTGGAGCTGTGTGCCGCCCCTGGCTCTGCCGCCCACCGGGCAACCTTGAGCACATCCCTGAAGCCTCAAACCTTCAGTCATCATGAGGATTAAATAAAATAGTGGGTTGTGTTTAAAGTGCCTGGAAAAGTCCTCTCCTGAGACCTGGACGTTGGGCCTCTGCTCCTGGTGGTCCTCACTGTGAAGGCTGCAGGAGCCTCTCCAGCCCTCCCACATCCCCTGAGGCCAGGGCCTGCTGGGGCACGAGGTCATGCCGGCCAGAGCATCCACCCCACTTTTAGAATGTGTTTCTGGCGGGGGTTGAGGGGAGCTGGAATTCCCTTCCTGGGTTTGCTTCTGACTGTGGGACTAGCTGTGTGGGGTGTAGGGTACATGGGCAGACATGGGGTTGAGGGCAGGGCATGTGCGAGGCCTCTCCATGCAGGACAGAGCCGGGCTGGGAGGAAGGGATGGACTGTGGGCTGCTGGCCTCTACTTACGATTCTTTTCCTGCACCTTGCAGACAGCAGGAGCAGGGCTGGGTGAGACAGTGGGTGTGCATCAGTGGTGGCTCTCACTGTGTTTCTATTGAACCATGATGCTCATGCATCTGACAAAGCCTATACTGTTGTTATGCATGGGGATTAGGATGATCAGAAGCATTCTGGTGTGAGAGAGATGAGGGGGAAGGAAGAAGAGACAGAGGAAGGAGGAGGGAGGGAGTGGAAGGAGAAAGGAGTAAAAGCTACTGAGCCCCACACTGTTCATTGTATGGCTAGGGTGGCAGTGTGACCAACACTGAGCTGGAGGGAGGAACTGTGCTTGTCCCCACGTCCGCAGCCACCCAGGAGCTGTTGCTAGAGATGCATTGATTCCCTCCTGGGTCTGTTTCCCCTGCCATGAAATGAAGCAAGGTTGAGTAAGACGGGGACGTTCAAGGTCAGCTTATTTGCTGGTGTCCCCTGGGACGTGGGATCCAGGGACAGAGGGCAGCCGGCCTCAGGCCTCAGACTGCAAGCAATGCCTGATGAGTGTTTATGTGGCCTGCTTGGCCTGCTCCTCTGTTTTGGGCCTCAGGGGATGAGGTCTTGGTGCCTCTTCTTGAGATTTGCTGCTTCTTTATTCTCTCTGGTTTGGGCCAAATTCGAGAGCTCTGATGAGCTCCTTCTGGCCTGGCTTTCCCAGTGGTGCACACCATGGTGACAACCCAGCCAACTTTCAGGACTTGGAGTCCTTACCCATTGCTGCACAACAGACTACATGAAAATCGAGGCTTCAAAGCACAATAAACAGGCATTCCCCGCATTTCTCTGGGGGCTGCTCAGCTGGATGGCTGTCTCAGCATCTCCCATGAGGCTGTAGCCAGAGAGCAGCAGGTGGGGCTGCATCATCTGAAGGCTCGACCGGGGCTCCCTCCTGCAGCAGGCAGTGGGTGCTGGCTGTCTGCAGGAGGCCTCAGTTTCTCCTGTCTTGGACCTCTCTGCAGGGGAGCTCAAGTGTCCTTATGAATACTGGCTTTCTCCAGAGCTGGAGGTCCTGGACAGGGTAAGCAGGGGCAGAAGTGTCTCTTATGGTGTACCTCTGAAGTCACATTCTATCACTTTTGTCTTACTCTGTTGGCCTTGCTCTAAGGTACTGGCCCCGACACCTTGTGGGAAGGGTGTGAATCCTGGGAGGTGAGGTCCTCTGAGGCCTCCTGGAAGGCTGGCTCCTGGAATGCTGGGTCTGAGAGGCTCTGAGTCCCTGAGCAGCTTGTTCACTGAGCCATGGACTCTGGCTCATGCAGAGCTGAAATCAGTCAGTCTTTACAGTTCACTCAGCAAACAAGTTTGAACACATTCTGTGTCACACAAAGTGGTAGTTTAGGGGGACACACAGACCAATAGACTTGGAGACTTGTAGAGAGGGCAACACCCAACCTGGGAAGTGTTCGATGTTGGGGACAGGAACCTAAGACTGGAGCATGGGGTGGGGCCCAGCAAGTAAAGAATGGGCTTCCCCAGGGACTCAGCGAAGGCTGCCTGGGAAACGGAAGGCTCAGCTGCATGTGGAGCGGTACAGGGGATCCTGGCAGAGGGCGTTGGGGAGGGGGAGGCACAGCCCTCCAGGCAGGGGGACCACAGTGAGCAAAGGCAGAGCCGGCCTGGCTGGTCAGAAGACTCAAGGTGCTGGGCACTGCCGGAGTTAGGGTGTCATTTCTCCAGTATGCCCGGATTCCAGAACCTTCCAAAACAACAAAAAATTTCTCCTGCTTTGTAAAACTCCTGTTAAGTCAATGGTTAACTTGTTTGTTACTGCAACCAAGAAGCTCATTAGAAAGTTCTGGAGAGACTCAGCCCTGGAGGACCTAGGTATAATGTTGGGCCAGCCAGAATGAAAGAAATAGTTTCCATCATGGAAAAGATTGTCTCATGCTCCTTCGCTGCAGGCGAACATAGCTTCGTGGCTTTCGGGCCCCCTCCCCACTTGCTCTCAGCTAGGGTGTGCATGCATCTGTATTTATAGGCCCATGTGTCATTTTCCTTTGTTTTGGAAGAGTGTATTACCCACAGGGATCAGTGGAGGCTGCAAAAAACCTGAGGGACTCACGGGCCTGCCGGGGCTGGAAAGTTTAAAGGCTGCTTTGAGCTTTCGGCTCCATCTGCCACCCCATAAAATGCACATCTATGCGCATTTGATGGATGGAAAATAACACACCATCTATTCATTTGTACGCATGGTGTGTGAGCTGCCGAGGCCTCTCCCTGTGGTCTGTCTGTTTCAGAGCTGCCTGTCTTGGATTACATATTCCTAGCGGGCAGAGACATTCTGCTAATCCTATCCCTCCTGCCTGGTGCACAGAGAGGCACGCATGAGGTTTTGCAATGTGATAGAAAACAGGAGAGGCCTGCAGCCTATGTCAGCCCCATTGATGTCTTGTTCCCCTTTATCAGAGTTGCCCTGGGAGGCCCTGGCCCTCCCGGCCTCCCCCTCTCCCCTTGACAGTCCCTCCTGGCTTCTTTCCTTCCCTTCCCCCACCTTGGGTAGGGAGCAGAGGGCTGAGCTCACACCTGGAAATCGCCCAAGACAAAGAGAACCTGCCTAAGAGTCTGCTTAAGGGGTGGGGACAGCGAGGCCTGTGATTGTAGTTGGCAAAGGTAAGTGATGTCAGACAGCAGACGTTTCTCTAGCCCTGCAGCAGTTTCCAGGCGTGGAGGGAGGCCTGGCGCCAACTTCTCAAGTCACATTCAATGAACAGCTGTGGTTTGAACTGTGGAGAGTGGGGCCTGCAGGGGAGAGAGAAATGCACCAGCCAAAGGCTGCAGCCCGGCTCTCCTGATCTCATCGCTCAGCCCTGCTGGGGAGGAGTCTGGGGCTGCAGCTCTGGGCGACTTCATAGTGGACGGAGAGAGGAGAGGGCTGTGTTTCTGACTGCAGCAGGCGGCCTGCTTCCTCTCTGCCTTGAGGCTGAGAAGAGGAGATAAAAAGACAAGGGGAATCTGTCCCCAGGTTGGTTGACTCCAGGTTACCTGGAGCAGAGCCCAGGGACACCCACAGACTTGCCTGGGGGAAGGATGGCGAGGCTGTAAGTTCCCTCATCGCCCAGATCAGGGTGCTGCTGCTGAAGGCTGTGATTTAGGAAGACACCAGTCCTTGCCTTTTACCTGGTTCTTTTGCAACCCCGCTCCCCGCCCACCCCAGTGAAAGGTTCACCTGCACAGGCTAGGGTGGCCTGGGGTTGGGCCCTGAGGCTCCTGGGCCTCTGGATGTAGAATTTTCCTAAGCAGTTATTGTCTGAGAGTCAGAGGTTGCAGCCCAGACCTCCAGATGAAAACAGCCTGGGCTGCTTTGCTAAGCATTTAAATTCAGCGTTTGTAGAATTTGCATAGTATCATTCCAGTTTTGATCTCCATAGGTATGACTTGAAGGAAGTGTACTAATGCCATCTATTTTTCTGGGTCTGGATACTTTTTAATCGACTTTATGTTTTAAAGAAGTTTTATGTTCATAGTTAAATTGAGCGCTAAGTACAGAGTTCTCAAGCCTCCTCCGCCATCAGCATCCCCACCAGATGGTGTGTTTGTTACAATCGGTGAACCTATATGGACACGTGATTGTCACCCAGAGTCCACAGTTTACCTGAAGGCTCGTTCTTGGTGTTGTACATCATGTGGGTTTGGACAAATGTATAATGACATAGATCCACCATGATAGCATCATACTGATCGTACTGAATTGTTTCACTGCCCTAAAAATCCTCTGTGCTCTGCCTACTCATCCCTTTCTTCCCCCAACCCCTGGCGACCACTGATCTTTGCACTGTCTCCATAGTTTTGCCTTTATCAGAATGTCCCATAGTTGGAGTCTTATAGGAAGTAAGCTTTTCAGATGGGCTTCTTTTGCTTGGTCATATGCATTGAGTGTTCTCTGTCTTCACACAGCTTGATAGCCCATTTCTTTTCAGTGCTGAATCGTATTCCATTGTCTGCATGTTCCACAGTTTGTTCATCCATTCACTACTGTCTTAGTCTGTTTGCGCTGCTATAACGAAATATTGGAGACTGGGTAATTTATAAAGAAAAAAAATTCATGTATCATTGTTCTGGAGGCAGGAAAGTCCAAAATGAAGTTGTTGGCAGATTTGATGTCTGGGGAGGGCTGCTCTCGTTTTCCAAGATGGTGCCTTGTTGCTGCATCCTCTGGGGGAGGTGGACACTTTGTCCTCACATGGCAGAAGAAATGGAAAGGAAAGAACCTTCTCACTCTCTCCAGCCTTTTTATAAGGGCTCTAATCCCACCTGTGAGGGCTCTGGCCTCATCACTTAATCACCTCCTAAAGGCCCCACTTCTTACTACTAACACATTGACCATTAAGTTCCAACATAGACATTTTCATGGACACATTCAGACCATACAGAGCACCTGCTGAGGAACATCTTGGTTCCTTCCAAGTTATGGCAATTATGAATAAAGCTGCTGTAAACATTTGTGTGCAGGTTTCTGTGTGGATATAAGTTTTCAACTCATTTGGGCAAATACCAAGGAGCAAGACTGCTGGATTGTAGGGTAAGAGCATGTTTAGTTTTTTAAAGAAGCTGCCAAACTGGCTTCCATTTTGCATTCCTACCAGCAGTGAATGAGTGTTCCTGTTGCTCCACATCCTTGCCAGCACTTGATGTTGTCAGTGTTTTGGAACTTGACATTCTAATTGGTATGTAGTGCTATCTCATTGTCGTTTTAATTTGCAATTCCCTAATGACATATGATGTAGAACATCTTTCCATTTGCCTATTTGCCATTCGTATATCTTCTTCTTCTTTTTTTTTTTTTGGTTTGTTTTGAGACAGAGTTTCACTTTGTCACCTAGGCTAGAGTGCAGTAGTGCAATCTCAGCTCACTGCAACCTGTGCCTCAGCCTTCTGAGTAGCTGGGATTAGAGGTCTGTGCCACCATGCCTGGCTAATTTTTGTATTTTTAGCAAAGAAGGGGTTTCACCATGTTGGCCAGGCTGGTCTCAAACTCCTGGCCTCAAGTGATCCACTGCCTTGACCTCCCAAAGTATTGGGATTACAGGCGTGACCCATTGCACCAAGCCTGTATATCTTCTTCGGTGAGATGTCTGTTCAGGTCTTTTGTTCGTTTTTTAATTGTCATTTTCTTATTGTTGAGTTTTAAGAGTTCTTTGCATATTGTGGATAACTGCCCTTCATCAGGTGTGTCTTTTGCAAATATTTTCTCATAATCCGTGGCTTGTGTTCTCATTCTCTTGAGGTAACTTCTTTTTTATACTTTCCTGAATTTTCCTAATTTTCCATGACAAAAATATATAATTTTAGCATCAGAAGAAATATGTTTAAAGCTCTAATATTTTACTAAATTGATATTTTATCATTATCTAATTTTTGCTTTAGAAAGATCATTTGGCTGCTATATGGAGGATGGATTGAAGAATGGTGAGAGTTTGGGGACCAGTTAAAGGCTAATGCTGTTCTTCAGGCAAGAGCTTTCTGCAGCTAATACTGTTCGGAACAATGAAGGCAGTGGGAAGCGGTAGAGTTCTGAATGCGTCACAGAGGTGACACAGCCTATGGATGGAGTGGTCAGGGAGCATGAGTAAAGTAGAGGAATCAAGAATGGGTGGAGTGGTGCCACTTACTAAGATGTGGAAGACTGGGGGTGGAGAGGATTCAGGATGGAAAAGCTAGAGTCCTCTCAGGTCCTGTTAAGCATGAAGCACATTAGACTTGAAGAGGACATGTCAAGTAGGATCTGGGTAGCAAGTCAGGAGCTCAGAGGGGTGGTCAGAACTGGAGATGTAAATTTGGAAGTTGTCAGGTATTGGTTATGTTCAAGCCATGGGATGGATCAAACTCCCCAGTAGATAAAACAAGATGTCTGGGAACTGAGCCATGGCTGTCCAACATTTAGAGGTCTGGAAGAACAGAGGTCCAAAGGGAGAAGAGGCGAGGGCGGTAGGAGATGAGGAGAGTGTGCTGGCACCCGAGAGTGGAGGAGAAGGTGTTCCAGGTGCTGCTGAGGTTGAATCTGATGAATTACCCCTGGAAGCTGCCGGCTGCTGGAGATGGGAGCTGGGGTTGAGGGTGGCTTAGAGGAAGGTGGGGGTGGGGGTGGCCTAGAGGAAGCTGGGGAGTCAGCGTGCAAAGGGAGCAGGGTCGTCTGGGCAGGAGTGCAGTCGTGTGAGCTGATGATGGAGGGGGAAGGAGGTGCAGGTTTAGGAGGCTGACCCTGGATACTGGTACTTGGGGGAGAATCGGAGGTGGGGAGCATGCATGGTGAAGAGCTGCTTTGCCCTGGGAGGGGGCCACTGAGCCGAGCATTTAGAGCATGGCCTGGGAGTTTGGGGTAGGGTAGAATGGGGCAGGGGGGCCACATCTCAGGCTGGAGGGAGGGCAGGCTGGACAGGAGAGGAAAAGCCGGTGCCTGGTGGGACAAGGTGAAGGAGGGGAGGAAGAAGAACAAATACAGGGGCACTCAGATGCATTTAATTTCAGCTTTGCCACAGGCTGGCTGCCTGATCTTGGGCAATTCACTTGATGTTTGTAGATTTCAGGTTCCTCAGCTGGCAAAGGGGATCAGACTAAGTGATCCATGTGGGTTTCCAGGTCTAACTTGATAGATCTGTCCCTGCTTGTCCTGCCCAGTGAAAGAGGAAAACAAAAGGCTATCCACCCGCCCCCAGCAGCAGCTGTTGAAGAATCTCGATTCTATGGGAGATTATCAGATTCCTATGAATCTAGCTAATTTTGCCTTACTTTCTGGTCTACTCAACAGCAAACATTTCCAGGTATTGTAACGCTATCTCCTTTCTTAGAAGACAGTAATGCAGCTAGTGCACTGGCCGTTGGTGACATTCTCAGGGCCAGGCTGGGTGGATTGCTTCCTGGGGGGCCGAGGAGCTTCCTCAGTGTCTTCTCATTGCCTCAGCTCACACGGAGTGTGGCAGCCACGTTTGTGCGGCAGAGAAAAAGGTGTTGGCAAAGGAAACAAATCATGGTAGAGAGATACAAGGAGGAGAGGGAGAAAAGGGGCTGTATTAATGAAGCCAGAATCCAGATTAGCCTAATATGACTGCCAAGTTGTAATGGAGAGAACAGCAAGTGTGAAATTCAGGCAAAAGGTCTGAGTTTCTGTGAGATAGTAGACAGCAAATGCAGTATTTTGAAAAGCAGAGGCTGAGGGTTTGGGGGAAGTTAAGAGGCTGAGGAGCTGGAAGCATTATAGATACCTGGAATTCCACAAGTTCTGTTCTTCCTTTTCGTTTTTTAAAGCAGTGGTTTCTTCGCATGTCACCCAGGCTTAGTGTAGTGCTAGTCACAGGCAGGGTCATGGCTCACTGCAGCCTCAAACTCCTGGGCTCAAGTGATCCTCCCATCTCAAGTCTCCTGAGTAACTGGGGCTACAGGTGTGTGCCACCACACTTTCTTTTTAACTTCTGCTTTTTTGTAAAGAATCTCCAATATACACACACATGTGTGTAAAGAGTATGATGAATTCCCTGTGTGTCTGATCCAGCTTCAGTGAGTCCCAACTTATGGCCAATCTTGTTTCATTTTTGTCCCAACCATTCTCCTGCCTCGTAATTTCAAAGAAAATCCCAATTGTCATTCAATTTTACCCATAAACATTTCAGTAAATGCTTCTATGACTCTAATCAAAGTGCTATTGTTAAACACAAAAATCTAACAGTAACTACTTGACTTTAAACATACACTCAGTGCTGGATATTTTCTTATTTAAAAAGTTTGATTTAGCTCTAAATGAGGGCCATGCATTGCAATTGCCTCTTAAGTCATAGATTCCCCTCCATCTCTCCTTTTTCCAGTTTCTATTTCATTGAAGAAATTCTACTTGTCTTAGTTTCCTGGAGATCAGATTCACGTGTGACCTTGGCAGGACTTAGCTGGGATGCAGGTCCCTCGGGAGATAGTGGCTTGTGTGTTCTGTGCCCTTGATGATCCTTCAATGCATCAGGGCTATGAGATGGTGATACTCTACCATTTATTAGCTGCGCTACTGCTCCGCAGAGAATCTCCCCTTTGTTAGCTGTTTGGTTGCTCTGATAGTCTGTAGATGAAATGGTAGGATAAATGCCTGATTCTTTTCCTTTATTTACAGTTTTCAAAGCCCTACATTGGTTCCCTGAGATACTCCAAAGGAAATCAAAATTTTTATTTTGTAAAGAATCATTATGTAGCTATGGGCTTAAATGTGTCTGATGTTTCAATCCATGGTAGTTATTATCCTAATGAGCTCTAATCATCTCAAGCACTTTTAAATTAATGCCCCACTTGTCATGAGACACCTGTGCATCTCCATACAGGACCGTGTCATTCCAGGTTTAGGAAGGGCACCTGCTTTCACTCAAGTCTGCATTCATCCGTCTCACAAGCAGCCCATCTTCTAAGAAAACAGGCATATTTCTTGATTGAACAGGTCTTAGAAGAGAGAAGTATTCTGAAGCTAAGGCTATGTGGTATCAAACTGAAAGTACTTTACAAAAGCATACTGGATACTTTTATATTATCCCGAAGAAACATATTCAGCACGGTCGAATGTGTCACAAGTGTGACTTAGCAGACCAGAGAGAAGTGTGAAAGATTAATGTTTTTGACTCTTCTTTATATAACAAATGTGATGTCAGTGCACGGAGAACCCAAAAGAACAAAGTGAATCCGTGTTCCCCAGCAGGTTCCCTGGAGTCCTGTCAGGACAGACAAGAGGATCTCAACTTGGCATCCGCAGGGTGGTCTGGGGAATATCCCTGAAGTTCCAGTCATGTGGATGTGGATGTACATACATTTTCCTGGGGAGAGGGTCCAGAGCTTTCATTAGAATCTCAAATATGCATGCTGTAAGTGTAAGTACCACTTGACTCGAATAACTGTCCATCCGGGAGAAGTCTTTGGTCTTGCAGTTGGTCCTGGGGATTGCTGAGTGCAGAAAAAATTAAAACTTCTCTGGGTCTAGGGAGATTTATTTTTGAGGACATTCCTCCCACCGGAGTTAGATTCCATGGACAAAGGGGTATTACTCTTTTATCAGTGTTCTCTCATGCCAATTTTAAAAAGCCCATTTGGGCCGGGCACAATGGCTCATGCCTGTAATCTCAGCACTTTGGGAGGCAGAGGTTGGCTTATCACCTAAGGTCAGGAGTTCAAGACCAGCCTGGCCAACATGGTGAAACCCTGTCTCTACTGAAAATACAAAATTACCCAGGTGTGGTGGCACGCGCCTGTAATTTCAGCTACTTGGGAGGCTGAGGCAGGAGCATCAGTTGAACCCAGGAGGCGGAGGTTGCAGTGAGCTGAGTTTGCGCCATCGCACTGCAGCCTGGGAAACAAAAAGCAAAACTCCGTCTAAAAAAAAAAAAAAAAAAAAAAAAAAGCCTGTTTGAAGGCTGAGATATCATCTACTTTGAACCCCCAGGACTCCTAAGTGTATACTTCTTAGCCAGTTTCAGCTCTAGGGACAGGCAGGAATTTCAAGTGAGGAATATGATGAAGACCAACTGTAACATTGCCACTTTAGGTCTTTCTGCCTCTGTCATCAATATTTACAGATGAGGGCCTTAACTAGGCATTTTCTGATGCTTGTAAAATTAATTACTAGCATTATAGCCATATATATTTGAAACAAATATCATGCTGTCTGCATACTGAGAAAAGCATTAAATACAAAGCAGACCCAGCTACCACAAAAGTCGCTGAACGCATCTGATGAGTCAGTTGTGTCCTGATAGATCCCAGGGTGATTTATCTGTGATCCACGGATGGCTAATAAGATGACCTGGTTTCCCTTACCACTGTGCGTACACACATCCTGAGATGGACTATGAAGTTTAAGAAGATTTTCAGGGCAGAGACTATTCTTCGCTGAAAATATGTAAGCACACCCACTGGAGAAAGGTAAAAAGGCAGGGAAATTTAGACTCTCTTCAGCTCTGACTCGGAACAGGTTAAGGCAAAAACTAGGAATATGGTGGATACATGTTGACTTATTATATATCAGTTACCCAAAGGGGGCTGATATATAATAGATGAGTGAATACTCAATGCTGATCCAAGGAATTCACAGCACCGGAATTGCTAGGAGGGATGCTTGCAAACAGAAACAATCAGCCCTCTACTCCAACGCCCCACAATCTGGATGCAGTAACATGGTGTATATGGGGTTGCAGTGGGTATGTTAGGGGGTGAGGCCCAGTTACTTTTTTTTTAAGCACCTCTAGTGATTGTGATACCCAAAGAGGTTTGAGAACTAATGTGCTAAATCACTGAATGCTCTCAAACACAGGTGCTATTTCTGAAGAACATTCATTTAATATATTTACTTAGAATCTGGGTCTTATTTTTACCCTTGAGGGAACCAAAGGAAGATACAGTTTTAAATAAAACATCATTCCATTAACAACACTTGAACTACTACTTGCTTCTTAAACTTCAGAAGCTGATCAAGGTAACTCTGGAATAACTATTCTATACAACACCTCTGGAAATGATTAGAAATCTTGCTTTCTGGTGTTGCAGATCACAATCATTGGTGTAATATACACTTATGAATGTGAATTTCCAAAGACAAGAACCTGAGGTACTTATATTAAAATTAAAATCTGAAATTAATCAGGATCCTTTGCCACGACCCTTACTATCCTATCCAGAAAGTAACAGGTGTTCAGTTATTTTCAATACAATTGCTGTGTCTGATTACACCATGTTCTTGAAAGATTTCCTAACACAAGACTTATCTACCTTTCACTGATTTATCAATGAATTTCAAAGGTTGAACTACAATTTTTACTAACTTTTATGAGGCTTACCACTACCTCCTTTGCCACACCAGCATATTTTGCCAAATGCCCCCAATATAGCCACCAGGCAAGAAACCTTCAGGGTGATTATGTGTGTGCTTTTTTTTTTTTTAATAGTATCATTCATTTGTACAGAGAAATCATTTGGATGGATCTATTTACAGTCTTTTCTGATTATCATTTCCACTGGCCAAATATATTTCACAGAATAGTCAACACTGACTTGAACTGATCACCATTATAATCGGGCTTTTACTCCTCCTCCCCCCTTTCAAAGAAGATGATCCCATTTTAACAGAAACATTTTGTAATGAAAGATTCACCAGTCTTTTTCCATCTTATGAATAAATCCACCAAAATTTATCTAATATGGTCAAATTTTTAACACATTTCATTATTTCTTTTCAAACTCATTATTTGCAGGTATTGCAAACCAAGGCAAATAAGTCCACGTCCCCTCGAGCCTTCTACAACTTACTACACGCCCTCAAGTTGAGCTTCTCCTATCTCCTTTCACACTTGTGAAATGTCTGGCACAACCAGACATTTTACTTGAAGACAAAACTACTCTCTTTTCCTCTCTTTTTCTTTTATCATCTCACTACCAATCACCTTCCCTCTTGCATTTCAGACAACACTAAAACTTTCAACAAAATCTTTGAAGTGGTTTTCTTTCAGTAGTCTAGAATACATCAAGTCATTTCATGGGTCTTTACCCTGAAATGCTACACTTTAAAAATGGCAATTTTCTTAATTGGCTCAAAAACAGTATGGCTTGGTTTCACTTGGTAAAATTAATGTGATTAAAAAAAAAATATATATATATATATATATACACACACACACACACACATACACACACATTTTTAATCAGGAAGAAAAATAAAGACATGCCAATTTGAAAAGGCATCAAAGTAAAAAAATAAAAGCAAATGCTAAAAACTACTTTACAATAAAAAAATTAAATAATCGGCAGGTTAAATGAATGTAAAATGAGGAATGTACAGTGAAAAACAAACTAATATAAAGCATTCCAGTTGATAAAAACCTCCTCAGGCTTATGGTTTGTTTTCCAAGGAAATCATGTTTCAAGGTAAAGTTTGAAATACTCCAGACATACATTCCATGTAGGTTTTGGGTGCCAATGTTAAAATTTCAAATTTTGCATGCAAGGCTTATCAAAGAAACACTGGTAGAATTCCAGTATTTGCAAAATTCTAAGTTTTGGTGAATATTGTAAATATTACAATTGGTATTAGAAAGCCATGATGAATCCAGAATTAAGAGAAAACCCATTTCATAAATATTTTGATTAAAAAATACCAGGCTTACCATGTTCTAAATAATTCAAGAAAATATCTTAAAAAAAAAAAAAGGACTGCAATTTAACAGTAATCTGTATATCTTTAGCTGCCATTAAAAAAAGAAAAAAGAACAACCAAAAACAATGAAAATGTTACAACTGGTATAAAGTAACCCTATGATGCTCCTCTTACGAGAAAACAAAACTGTACACATTTATAAACAGTCTCTCCACCAGTTAACACACAGAGCCTTCTCTACACCAAAGTCTCTTTCCGTTTGCCACCAGACCGGGCTTTGTCCCTTGCTCTTCGGATGCCAGGCTGTGTCTGGTTTGTCTTTAAGCTCTTGCTGTCCTCTGCCATCTGCATGCCAGAGCCACATTTGTAAGCGTTTTCATCGACTTCTACCTGAGTAACACTGGAAACTGTGGATGCCCTCCTCTGGGCTGTGAGTTTCCTCGCAGAGGGGTGGTTCCCCTCACACTCTTCGTGTAGCTCTGGCAGGCCCTGCAGCTCAGGCGGACTGCCTGCCGACTGGAAGGGCGCAATGGCCGCTCGAATACAGTTGAACCACTGCTGCTTATGGAACACGTCATTGGCTTGCAGAGTGTGAGACTGGCCCGGGGAGGGGTCATGGAAGCCAATTCTAAAGATATTTTTAGCTGGAAAAAAAAAATTTGGAAAAAAAAAAGAAGAAATTAGGCTACAAAAAGGTTTATTCTAGACAAAGTGGTCATACAATCTTCACATGACTGTCAATTTATGGCAATTTATTTATGTCAATGTGAATACATTAAGCCTATGCATTAGTTCTTAGATACACCTGCGGGTGTTCGAGCTGGGAAGGCCTGGGCAACTCAATGGATGTAACAAGTGTAGGACAATGGAGCCATTTCATCTCTAGAATTCTTAAAGGCAAAACTAAATTCACTTCAGTTCTGAGTTTCTATTTCTTTAAATTATTTAAGGCCTACATTTTACCTTTCTCTGAGTTGCTGAAAGCTCCTCGAAAGGAGCCTCCCATTCTCACATCTCCATCCTGCAGGTCTTCTAGGACCAGCTCCTGGACTGGGATTGGCTGCCGGTAAACCTGGTAAGAGTGCCGTTCGTTCCGTGTGACGGGCCGAGTCAGAACCAAGATGTCTTGAAACAGGAAAATGTAAAGTTTCTGGAGAAATGGGAAACAAACTCTTTCTAAATATGAAACTTGTGTTTTTAAGTGACTGAAATATATTGCTAAAATAACTTGACATTATTAATTTCATCAGATTTATTTTTCGAAGACCTCTCTAAGTGACAAATCCAGTAATCCATAAAGATGGTGATTTCAAGGCTAAGCATGTTCTATTTGGAAAGTTTTTCCAATCTCAGAATAAATAAAACGTTTCTTATTGGTACGTAATATCAGATTAAGCAGCCGCTAAGTGAATGCTCTGCATCACAAAGACCTATTAGTAGTAACATGACTTGAAACACTAGTGTTGTATACCACAGTTTTCTCACACGAAGAAGGGATTAAAAATGCAAGCTGGTAAAATGTTAATGGTTCTATTTTGTCCCACACAAATTTATATCTTTATAAATTTTCCCCTCATGAGGGAAAAATCAGACATGTCAGATTTCAAATTTTTTTAAACAAAACTCCAACTTATAAATTGGGCTTTTGAAAATGCATGATGAAACAAAAATACCATTCTGTGACTGCACTTAGTTCTAGCAGGTACTTTTATAATTAGCATTTAAAAAATAAATTTGCATTCATTCAGTCTGCTTCAGAAATTTATTATGTAGTGCAAAAAACCACTTTCATAAGCATAAGATAAACTCTTAAAAGTTTTTTTTGAAGGATGCTTTTTTATTAAACATTATGGAACTAATACTGTATTTAGACAGGAACCCCTGGCCAAACAAGTTGATGTATGCTTCGAAACTAAAATATAAAGTATTACTGATTCTTCACTGAGACATTTAAGGCATCTTCTTTATTCTGTAGTCACAGAAACCAAATGTTGGCTTTATGAAGCTGGTAATATAAAATTAAAATTGGCAACCTTCTTTTACTATGTCATGACTTTACCTTTACAAGCCTGCTTCATAATAAACGTGTAAAAGTTAAAGAGGCAGGAGGGAAGGCTGCTCTGCCACGGCAGCAAAAGTCACCTACATGTCCACTCTTGCTCCGCAGCTCCCCATGGCACAGCAGCACTTTGCTAGCTTCGATTCTGGGGTCCCTCTGCTTTTCATCCAGGTACTCCAGCTTGTTGATGTAATACTGGCACTCGGATTCACCTTTCTTCAAGTTGATATCAGAGAGGACTCCCTGTATTATCAATATCTGAAAGTGATAAATAAAATTGACAGAGCAGCTTCAGTTTATTAACTCATTCTGCTTCCTGCAGAGCAAAAATGTCATACGGAATGGAAGAACTTTAAAGCTTGAAGGGACTCTAGAAATCAGTTAATTCTGCCAGTCTGTTCATTTTATAGATCAAGAAACAGTCCTAGCCAAATTGAGTGATTTGTTCAAAGGTGACAAGGTGAGATCAGATGAGAATCCTGTCCCTTAAGATACAAAATGTGCGAAGTCCAGCATATACATCTCCTTATTGCTTGGTGCACATCGTACTAACGCACTGGGTACTTAAAACAACAAAACAATTCACTATGCTGATGTGAATCAGCATCTTCAGAAGATAATGTTCTAAAGCAGCCTAATGTATAAACTTAAAAAACAAAACAATCACTTAAGGGACTACTTACAGCATCCTCCAGAAGCTGAACATCAGGGTGCTCTTTTGGAGTGTGTTTAAGAATTTCTTTTAACAGTAAAGGGTATTTGACTAGGCGACTTCGAGGGATATCTAGGAAACTCCAAAGATCTAGTTTTCGACTGAAGGGAGACTCGAGACATCGCTGGAGGAAGTCTTGGACTCTTGGATCCTGTTTCTTTTGATCAAGAAGAGCTTTGGCTGCCAGCTGGTTACTACAGTAGCCTCTGTAGGCATTCAAGCGCGGTAACTGAAGAGTAATAAAAGAAAAGGTGTGATGTGTTCCTGTTATAACCGAGTGCATTAACAAGCCTGCAAACATGAAACACAAAATGTACAGCTATTCTTGAGAGTTTTAACAAGCTGTGGACATTTTCTGGCAGATAATAATGGAAGCTGAATAGCATTTTAGCAATCATCAAAATGCTCTTCAAATTTTCATAATTTGGCTAAATCCAAGTGAAGACTCATGACTTCTACCCCCCTCCAACCTCAGACACTGGCAGTCTGTGCTCCCAGGACACTTGAGTGTCCTCCATTTGCCACCAGCCCTGAGACTGTTGATGTGCTTGGCTATTCCTTCACTAGGCTATAAAGGCAGAGACTGCCTTTCATCACTGACTCCCAGCGACTCCTCCTCAAACAGTGCCCAGCATCTGGCACGCACTTAAACATACGTGACAGAATGCAGCGGATAATCGCACATGATGTGGGAATTCATCCAAGCACGAACGTATTTGTAACACAAATGAACCTATAGCATTAATGAAGCTGTTTTTTTTTTTTTTTAAGCAGACTGTAACTTCTTATGTCACTGTAAATTTGTTTAGTTTTAATGCCTTATGTGTTTGTAGAACAGAGTTATGGGATCAAATCTGTCTCATATTCATCAGAAACTGCAAGATGGCACATCTGTAAGAAACTGTATCTGGGGTCAACAACTCACTACATACCCAGCTCACGAGAATGTGACCAATCTGCTCCACTGTTCCGTCGGGCTTGGTTGCTTCTCCTATTCTTGTCAACAAATCTGAAGTGATAAAAAAGCATAAACACCATTAACAGGTTTATTTAAAAAATAGGTCAGCACTACATTAGAAGTTTAGACTGAAAATTACATGCACTGCTGCTCTTTAGATTTAATGACAATTAAGTGGCACATCTAACCTTCATGCAGAGGTATGTAAGAGTCCAGATCACCAAATATATGTGTGAGTTCCTCTTCTGACATGATGGACAACTTTAACATGGGGTCATGGTAGGCCTGTCAGAGGGAGAAATGTATCACAGAGGGATCACGGGAGGAAAACATGAGGGATCTATACTTGGAAACAAAGAGAATTAATTACATAAAAGCTAGCGTGGATTCTGTTTGCTACACATAAAATAAATTAGTATGTATTAATGCCCAAATAAACTCTCTTACTAATACTTGTATTTGAGGATGTGTCTAGACCTCATCTAAAAAAAATGTATTCGCCAGTAGATATTTTCTATTCTTCTACTTCTAAAGGTTAAGAAAACTATCCTTTAGATTTTGTGAAATGTAATTTTTAAAAACTAGGGTATCTGATAAGAAGTTATTTACTGACCTTTCTTGCAAGTTTGAGATCCTCAATTAAATCCTGTTCACCTCGGGACATTTCATATATTGCCTAAAAACATCCAGCAAACATCAGAGGTCATTCCTTCCAGAAAGGAAAATTATATACAACTGATAATTACATTATTTGAGGTTTTGAACGGCATTTTAAAAAGTAACTCAGTCTGAAAATTGTAATTCAGAATGGAATCTCAAAAGGTTGCCATATATTTGGTAATTTTACCCTATTAGAGTTGTTTAATTTGACCACCATCCATCATTAGGTTTTGTTTGCCATGTATTAGGAATTGTTGCTCAAACACAAAAATCCAAGTAAATTTTGCCACGGGCATCAATTTGCTGTTCTTTTGAGAAAACATGTGCGCTGAGCGCCAGCATACCTCCTGCCGTCTGATCTCCCTGGTGGTGAGAGACTCCTTCATGGTGATGTCCAGCATCTCTGACCACAGTGCACTGCTCCTTCTCTTGGCGGGTGTCGGGACTGTTGACCTGCTAGAAAACTTCTGGGCAGAGGCTGGGGATCTGTGGTCACCACGAAGGGTAAATGACTTAAAAAAGAAAAGGTGAACAAAAGAGAAAATAAGATTTGGAAGAAACAGAATTATTCCCATTTTCTTTTTTTTTTTAAAGTGAAGAAAGACAAAGTTCTGAGAATTTCTCAATGCAGAAAACAATAATTTATCCAAGTTTCCACCTACCAATCTTAAATATTTATCAGCTAAAATTACATTTTTGGGAATAAAAACTAGCCAAGACTATGCATTGATATAAGAATGCAAATTAATACAATGAGGTTACACATTGTTCTGGAACAATATTCCTTACTAGCATATTCTAAAAAGAAAACTATGTTTAAGTATAATAATACAAACCTGTTTGTACAGCTCAAAGACAACTACAAATTCCAGGCTTCTATAAAGTCCCCTGACTACATTACTCTTCCTCCTCTCTTTTTACCTGTATTGTTTGACCAAAACGTCTGACAGCTCCATTTCTTACAGGAGAGATTAAATTTGCCAAGGACGTGACACGAGCCAGAGGTCGAACTCTTTTATTGCTGGGTTCCTATAAAAACAAACCAGATGACACTAAATATATGTCTAGGTGCAATGATTTCATACGAACTTGGACAAAGTAAAGCCCTCTCACAAAACAATTTTTGTACATTATAAAATACAGAAACATGAAAATAAGAGTTGTTCTTCATTGTCAAAACAATAAGAACTCTATTGAGTAGCAGTAACTTTTCAAAAAATAAGTGTGTAAGAAAGGCCAGTCAAATATTTCCATTAGGGGAAAAAATTAAAATTCAAACAAGGAAATTACATCCTAAAATCCAATAGAACTTTTTAGTTTAAGGCAGGGAATAACTTTTTTTTTAAAAAAGACTTATTATTATGAAAATTTCGGAACATACATGAAAGTGGAGAATGGCATAATGGATCCCATGTGTCTATCAAGCGGCCTCCATAGTGTCTGGTATAACAATTTGTTTCATTTTTGTCCCTACTTAAATATTTTAAAGCAAATCTCAGACATTGTATCATTTCATTCTTAACTACTTCCGTTAGAAAATAAGACCTTTCAATAAACATGTCTGACACTGGAATGGGCTGAAAAATATTGAAGCCAAGGCAGGGAGGAGTTAAAAGAGCACCCAGGCTCTGAAATCTGACTGGGCACAAATCCCGGCTCTACCACTTGCTAGGGCACACCCTTGGCGTCAGTTTTCTCATCTATAAAATGGGGCTAAAAGTAGCACTTCTCTTATGAAGTGGTTGTGAAGATTAAATGAATAATAGGGCTTGAAACAGTGCCTGGCACATACTAAGTTTGAGCTACTGCTAACAGATTTTAGGAATATTTCCATTTACTACATAAACACTGGGATTCATAAATAAATTAGATCCTCTCTCAAACAGTAATTTATTAACTTAAAGGAAAGGTATACACAAATTGAGGAGAAATAGTTATGATTCTACATGTTATTGCTTTTAAATAATAATATAGCAAACACATCACTTATTCAAGGATTTTGAAACTTTACAAAAATTGCATTATTCTAATTTTATCGCTAGAAAAATGGAGGCATATCAGTAGGTGACTCACACAGTTACTGAAATGAAGAATGCCAGATCATAAAACTAGCAGGTCTATTCTTTATAATGTCTATGGAGCATAACTGTTTGTATTTTGTGCTTCTGACAACTGTGGCATACTTGACAAAATTTTGATGAGAATCCAGGAGGACATATAATTTAAAATTATATTAAAATTATCACTGAAAAATAAGACATCATTTAAAAATAACAGAAGAAGCAACTTTTTCTAAAAATTCTTTGACATGACTAAAGTAATATAAAAAGGAAGGGGTGTAGAAAATGAGTAAAAATAATGCCTTTAAACAACTGAAGACTATATTGACCATTTTTGGTTTGGGTAAAAAAAAATTTTTTTTAAATATTTAAGAATAAACTGACAGGAAAAGTTAACATTATTTGGAAAGAAATGTAAATAATTTGAATATCCAAAGAAACAATTAGACTCATTAAAGCTCCTAAATGTATACATATGTATCAGAAAGGAATGTGAACTATTAAGGAAACTTGGTAGATAATCAAAGAGAATTTAGAAATTTGAAGGCTTTAAGAGGCAGAGTTGTAGATCAACCCCTCATACCAAATAATTAACTCCAAAGTAAAACTTTGAATATAAATGAACTGCAAAAGAAACCTTCGCGATATGTAATAAGATGGCACACGCTGTGCTTCTGAGGACATGTGTGGATGCCTCCCCCACGTACATCTGTGCTGACTGACTGACACACGCATGTGCAGGGGCCAGCAAAGGCATTCCTTTCCATTTAGTAAAGACAGCACAAAGAGTCTCATGTTGGACTGAAGATAGAATTACCTCACAGAGTAAGAAATGCTGACATTTCACTGGAACAAAGCAGTTGTCAGAAAGTTCTGTTCTGCTTTTTGGGAACAGAGGTTAACTCCTCTTCCTTGTTTCATGCATTAACAAATTTGACTTCCCAGAAAATATAATATTTAATTTCAACTTAAAAGGTCTTTGGAAAGGTGCTTTTCCCAGTGAATATGAAAGGAAAATTTAGTTAGCAGGAAATAAATTTTTGATATCTATTTTATCACATAAAATCAAATTAATGATAAAAATTTATTATCTTTATAGGACCAGTTACTGTACAACTACTAACCTCCTGGTAACTCAAAATTATGTGATATTTTAAAACTACAGAATTCAGATTTAGATAAGTGAATGTAAATATATCTAAAGCATACTTCTGAAACGAACACGGGTTTTGTTGATGTGGTCTCTTTAGGGTGGCAGCATATTATGCCAAGTGGTATTTGGTGGTTAAATATGTTCCACAGTCCTTCAAAAACCCAACTATAATCTCACTTCTCCACAAAGGAAATGCTGCTCTTCAGAGTTTATCAAATCTAGGATGTCTTGGGAAGTATGATGCTTACTCAGGAAATACAGGTTGGGAGAGGGAGAGAAAGGAGGAGGGCACTTTGCACTTTTTCACATGTTTTTGGGGACTGAATGGTGGGTAACTTTCCTGCCTCACTCAAAGGACATACATGAAGAATGCCAAATACAAAACAAACTTTTAGTAAATATATTTTAAAAGTATGAACAATTTTAATGACTAAAATAACGAAAAGTGTGATTGTGAAATGTAAAGGTATAATGCTGCTACTAATTTCAGGATACATATACTATTTGAAAGCAGACTCATACATGAAACTTCTGTGGAAAAGTGACATGGTTTGGGCATTCACAGGCCACCTAAAAGGTTGGGACAAAAATTTGTGTCTTTCGGAATACAGGTTAGAAATTGGCCCATGTGAGCCGAAACCAAAAGTAGTTTTCTTTAGAGGTCCACATGAACTATCTTAATAATCTTGATGTGACTATTAAGAACCTAAATATTTGCAGTCACAAAACAGATTCCTAATACAATATTTAGATAGGCCAGACACAGCATTTGGAGGTGATGAAGGGTGAGTGGAATAGGCGCTTTCTATCTCACCACCACCAAATGGAACGCACCCATAGTTCCACTGCTAGGATTGTTTATTTTTCCTTTGGAGTCCTGGAAACATGTTATGGCAAATTCAAGAAGCTTAAAGAACAGATATGAATACTGGAACCATACTCTCCTCAAAAAAAAAAAAAAAAAAAAAAAATCCAAAAATCCATGGGAATAAACAAAAAATGCCAACAAGCTTTAGACGCTCAATGAATTTTCTGCTGCAGGGAACCTTTCACCAGGGCTAAAGTTCACTTGGAGGGAAAAAAAGTCCAACACTCTCTAACATAAGTTTATGTTGTTAATTTAGGTTAATTTTTAATCAGACTAGGTTAGCTAGGCAGTCACATGCATTATTATAGGCAATCTGCCCACAGATCAGGGTATTAATTAATGTTAGTAATCCACTTGTAGTTAGATTTTATGCCTTAAAAATTTCTCGACATCTATAAACAGAAAATTGTTGAGAATAAGTTAAAGTATTTTTCAGGTTATGCCTTATACCTAACTGCAACAACATGGAAAAATCCTGTTGAGAAGTCAGCATTTTGTAGAAAGGCTTTTTCTTCTGATGATGCCAGTTAGAGAACATATTTTAGGAGGGTCTCTTCTATAACCAATCATATCAAGACACTGAATAAAAAAGACAGTATGCGCCTGGGTCTATTCCTTTGGGTTATAATAGTTAAGTAATCTCTCCTACTTAGCAAAAACTTTAAAATCAAAAGCAAATAAAAGTTATTTTTAAAAAGATAAAAATGAGTTATGATCACATGGGATGAATTCCTTTTCTAGAAATACTCAAATTATTTAGAGCTGTGTCACTAGATCTAAAACCCTGACAACATTCCTAGTGCTTGTAACTTAGAAATAAAGGTAAGGGGGAAACACAGCCCATGCCTGATACTAAACAAAGGCCAGTTTCTATGGGCCCAACAGATGATAAGCTGCAGGATTCACACTAGTGACTGTGGATGACTGTTCTACTCAAAGGAAATGCTTATACATTTTGAGAAAACTGACACATAGGCAAAGACCAAAACCAAGAACAAAAACCAAAGCCAAACCACACCAAATAAAAGTGTACTTCCTTAAGACGGCAGCTATTTTAACTACCAAAAGGTGTGTGTATGTGTACACATGACAAGCAACTTTGCTGGGGTATTCAGTAAGCTTTACATATTTAAAATGCACAATTAGATAAGTTTTGACGTGTGTACAGAGACGGAAACCATTACCACAATCAAGAGATACACAGTTAACTGAATGCAGGAACACTATTCCTAGCATATAAGTGACAATGTAGTATATATTAAAGTATATAGTATAAACAGAATATCACACAATATTAAATTAAGATTACATAAAATGGCATAATTTGATTTATATTGATAAATGTTCATAAAGACTAAAAAAAAATAACTTCAGACAAAGCAAGGAGGGTAAAAATAATGAGTCATTGGTTTAAATATTCGAACATGCCTCTTTCCTTCTGAAGAAAAAAGTGGCATACAATGAACTCATCAGATGGAAGAAAAATGCACACCAGGTCAGACTAAACATTAGTCGCAATTTGTTCACTAGCACTGATTTACAAGAACGGGATTCTTTTCCTCTTGCTCCATTAAGGTAGTTTCTAAGACTGGATGATATAAATTCAAGTTAAAAAAACAACAATTATATTAAGCATCAGAAACGTGACAAATGTAACCAGAGTAACATATACATTTAAAATCTTTTCCTTTTGTATAAAAGCTGTGTACTCAAGCTATGCTATGTATAAACTATTTAAACTTAGACCACAGTCCCTAAACACATTTCAAGCTTACACATAAATCAAGAACATACATTGTAATAATAAGATCAAAAGTTTAAAATTATACTGTTAATAACTTGTTAAAAATCTTAAAAGCTCCGTGGAGTTAGAAAACATTCCTTTTGCCTAACGTTTCTCTTAAAGTCTTACCTCTTGTTCTCTGAAGGACTGGTTATTGACATCTAGGACTCGTATGGTCCTTTTAATAGGTAGGAGACCTCCAGTCTCATCATGTGCCACCATGCTTCCCAAGTACTCCCTCAAACCTTTCCAATCAATCCACACCGAGTCAGCGCTGTAGCGACGCTACGCAGAGGCAAACGGGCTTTTCTTCCCAGAGCTCGGCCACCCTCGGCAGCCACGCGCCCATGCCTCTCCCCGCGGTGGAGCAGAGGCTTCTGAGAGCCGCAGGCAGCAAGCACAGACCCCAGGGCTCGGGGGCGGGGCCACAGCCAACCGGGCCCTGGGGGCGGGGTCCACCACCACGTGACTTCAGTTAACTGAGAGCTGGGCACACCTAGGCCTCTCAGCTTTCGCCCGGGAGGAGAGTGAAGCTGGGTTCAAGTAGGACAGAAACTTCTCTTCCTGATTTAAAATGCATTCCCGAAGGAAAACAAATTGTTACGTTATCTACTCTGGTGCTTAGTCACAGACAGGCAGACTTTTCCTATAAAACCCTATTGCCTGGGAATAAGTTTATTATGGACAACTTGACAACTCAAATAAGGAAATAGAAATTCTTATTCAATAGGGCTGAATCAACGTATATAATGAAGAAAAGACTAATTTTCCAGGAAACCTGCTTTTATTTTACAGAAGTGCAAGCATATTCACAATTATAAAATAGATGATCTAAGTCTTTAAATAGTTCCCACCACTTTTTCTTAAGACTAGCAGGGTAAATACAGCAGGTGCACTTCTGTTACCTCTCTTCCAGAAGAAAATCTCCCATGAGGTTACAGGTAAACTGGGCTACTTCAGATTTCAAAATCAGTATTCTTAGAGGTAGATATTTTTTCTGTATCTTTTTAAAAACTTGATTATCTGTGTACTAGATATTTTATAACAAAGGTGATTTGTTCTCTATATTGTATACATAGTATATAATTGTGTATATATTATAATAAGTATAAATAACAGGGTCCTTCTCTAAACTGAATTAACTGATCTTGATATAGCTTGAACAGGGTCAAAAGACTGCTTAAAAAGTCTTGCATTTTACAGGTGAAGAAATGAGGCTCACAGAGGTGAAGTGCCAATAGTGACAGTGACCAGTGACAGTCTCCAAATTTCTAGCCTAAGTCTTTTCCTCTAAGGAACAACACTACTTTTGTTGGCTTGGCAGGCCTGCTGTGAAGCAGATTTCCTTTTAAACACAAAATTCGTTATTCTATTTGGAATGGTAAAATTTTACACTATAAACTACTGTAATATGATGGTAGTATGTTGGAAAAATATTTCTATTCTGAGGATTTATAGAATCAGAGAAATCTATTATATAAAAGTCACTATTCTAGATACTTGGGTAATCAAAAAAAATAGGCTTCATATCTGCTAAAGAGACCATTGTGTAAAGGCAGGCCACATGAAGAGATAACAGAAGACAGCTTTTGCAAATTCAAAACTAAGGTGTGTAGCCAATAAGTGCTACAGGAGTTCTGGAAGAGAAACCACTTCAGGTAGTTTTCTAAGCTAAGACATGGCTGGGAACAATGCCAGGAAGAGGTTTAAGATGTTATGTCTGTGGGGCCTTGAATGTAATATTTTTCATAGATTTGAACAAGAGAAAATTTCAAGGAGGATGAGGGAGTGAGCCCACACTGTGAGGTCACAGGCTGTGTGTAAAGATGGAACAGATGGATGTACTCAACAGATGAGAGATAATGAGAGCTATGTTGTAAAAAGATATATGTAACTGGTGTTTAAGATGGTTGAAAGATGACTGAAAACATAATGCAAAAATCACAATCAGGCAACAAGAACTTTGCCTAAAGTAGGACCAGTAGGGAAAAAGGAAAAGGATATAAGCAAGAAGTCAAAGATGCCTAAAATTCTTTAAATAGGAGGGGTAACTGTTAGTGCAAATCAAGAAATAAGAAGGAACAAGCTTTGAAAGAAAATTCTAAGTTACATTTTAGATATACTGAGTGTGAGGCGGTGGAAGAACATGCAAATGAAAATATTCTGCTGGTAGTTGGAAATGTTGGACAAAAACCTGAAAAAGAGGCTGGAGGCTAGACTTAGACTGGAGAGTCAGATACAGAGATAAAAATCGAAGCTATGGGAATGAATGAGATGCCTGGGAGAGAAAATTTGGACAAAAAGAACATGGTCCAAGGATCTAACTTTGGAGGAAAGCCAAAGGAAGGAGAATTCTGCAAAAGGAATAGTTAGAAGGAAAGAAACAAAGCAAAAGCCAAGGGAAGAAAAAAATGTTAATTACAGCAAAGAGGTTAAGGAGGGTAAGAAAAAAGCCATGGATTTAGTGATTACAAGTTTAATGAGGATCTCAAGTGTGCTATTTCAGTGGAGTAAAGACAGAGGCAAATTACAGGGGTTGAAGAATGAATACAGAAGAATAGTGGGCGCAGACTATTTATAAAGACAATCTATAAAAAGTAATTGCCTAAGGTTTGCAGGAGAGTTGCTACTTCTTGCAGGAAGGACCACCACTGCCCTTCTGTAGCTGTGTGTGTTTTATATACGAGATGTGGTAATAATTCATCTTTCTGCTTTGAGTTTATTTTTTAAAGTAATGGAGATTGGCTCTGTTTCATCATCTACTCTATTGTCCAGTCTGTCCTGGGCAGTATGTGTGATGTGGTTGGCCTAGAGTGGATGACTGTAGAAGATATTTCCATATAGCATGAAAGTAGAAGCACCTGAGCGATTGTGGACTCCTAATTTTACTCTTAATTTTAAGAACAGTGATCTGCCTACATTCTCAGAGCTAATATGAACAGCCTAGGCTAGAACCCAGCAGTCTGGTTCAGTTAGCTTCATCAGTTAAAATACGGCGTAAGTAAGGCCAATACTTTACGGCCACATAGTTTCTAAGGGAATAAAGGATTACGTGCAGTGGGAGTTAGGAAAGAAGCAGCTGGGAGTTCTCCTGGGATTCTTACCCAATGTCTTTCTTGAAACTGTTTTTCCACTTAGTTCCAACAGAAATGAGCCAAGATAATGAGGAGAAGGGGTATCTTTCATTCTCTCCTTCAGCTGGGGACCCAAGAGGTAAAGGTAGAAGTCTTTATATGTAAAAACAGAAATAGAAAACAAATAGGGTATACTGATGACAGCCATGTTCACAAAAGCCCCAGCTCACCAACACTAAAATCTTAGTTTCAGTTTGAATGTGCAGGTTTGGGGTCTAAATGTAGACAGCATCTAAAAAAGGAATGATGAACATGTGGAAGTTCAACTAGACTCAAGAATCTTGAGTCTTGTCACAATGCTGCATAAAACCAGAGGACTAAACAGGCCCTCTGAGATCATTCACCCATCCTCTTCAGTTTTCTCATAAGGAAACTTAATGGATGGTGGTGAAAAATAGAAGAAAAATTTAAGGTCTTACTCTGTGCTAGAGTTCTATACGTTATCTTATTTAATCAACTCTATGAAGTACTTATTATTTCAATTACTTTGTGCTAGAGCTTTATACATGTTATCTTAATCAACTCTATGAAGTACTTATTATCTCCATTTTAGAGATGGAGGAAACTAGGACTGACCAAGTTTAGGAAACTTGTCCAAAGGTACCTTGTTAATCAGTGGCTTAACAGACCTAATGACTCCGGTCTGCTCAGCTGTTGTGACACTGTCCAGATTAAGATAACCCAGGTAAAACCTTTAGCACATGTTCTGAGACACACTAGGTGCTCAGTATATGTTAGCTGACCTAAGTTAACAGTAGACCTAAGTTTAAAACCAAAGTCTCCTGAGTCCCAGGCTAGTAGTGTTCACTAAATTGCCAATACTTTTATAGAGGAGGAAACCATAAAAACGGTTGAGAGATTAGCTGCCTTATAGCCTTTTTATAACAAGACATGGGGTAGGTAAAAAGATAATAAAATAGTTCCAGTTGTTTAAGTTTAGAAGAGTATTTTTTCTTTCTTTCTTTTTTTTTTTTTTAAAGACAGGGTCTTGCTCTGTTGTCCAGGCTGGAGTGCCATGGCACAATCTCAGCTCACTGCAACCTCTGCCTCCTGGGTTCAAGTGATTCTCATGCCTCAGCCTCCCGAGTGTGCCATCATGCCTGGCTAATTTTTGTAATGTTAGTAGAGACGGGGTTTCACCATGTTGGCCAGGCTGGTCTCGAATTCCTGGTCTCAAGTGATCCGCCTGCCTCGGCCTCCCAAAGTGCTGGAATTACAGGCATGAGCCACCCTGCCTGGCCAACAGCAGCTATTTATATAACTCTACAAATGGCGTAACTGAGGCACAGATTGGTTAGCGTCTTTTCTTTGTGTAGAACATCTAGAATTTATAAATGTAACTGAGTTATGTAAAGGTAAAGAGAAAGATAATGTTTCTCTTATGTATAGAAAAGGAGTGTTAGGTTACTTGTTCTCTCCCTTTCAAGTGAAAAACTGCTTGGAATTTAGAAATAAATTAGAGCTTAGGAATAATCATTACTTTTTTTGGTCTAGGCATTATTATTTACTTTTACCTGGAACAATAACAACCAGTTGGAAATTAGACTAGGGAAGCCATACTACAGGCAAAGAGAAAACAAAATCTAAGCTCTCTGCTGCCCTCTACATGAGATATTGTGAAATGCAATTGTCAACCTGTTTTTCAACTTTGTAATTATATTTGTAAGGACATTACATAGATGACTACATAAACAATCTCTTAATTTGTGGAAAAATATGACCAGTAAAAGCTCTATTTTCAGTCTTTGTACAGCCTTCATGTCTTATATTACTAAATTAAACATATATTTTAAAATGATACAAGTATATGAAAAAGATTCCACAATTCACAAGAAATATTTTAAGAACTTTTTCTAAATATAAGAAAACTACATTCCATTTTAAAACTCTAGAATTCAAGATTACAAGCATATACTCTGTATCTCACTAAAAATAGGTTAGTTAAAAATAAAATTTAAAATCTTACTAAAAAGGAAGTATTAATTGAAAAGTGGAACTTTTGAAAAACCATAGTTCCAAAATATCTAGTAATAACTTAAAAACAAAAAGAGTTACATTTGAATTGGATAAGTATGAAAGAAATTAGTAATGAAGTTATATGTGCTTTGACTCTCCAAGTTTAGTACTAAGAATTTGGTTTGGGGAAAAAACATCAGTTCAGACCAATTAAGTATTATTAGACACACTTTAAACAAAATAGTCTCATAGGCTAATAAGTTTGGTATTGTCAAAACAATGGTTCTTTTGTGCGATGACAACACAAATAGCCAATCAAATGGGGTATCAGCACTGTTAGTGGTGACTTTTTATCTCAGGTAACGAATAACTTCCAGTATAACGTAAGACCACTTATTCTTCTGTAACAAGCTGTTGAATGGGATTCCTCCCATTTTCCCCTGAACTTCAGCTTAAGGCCCCAAACTAAAGACAAAACGATATTGTGTTTTGTGCCCAGCCTCCTGTTTTCTCAGCCCAATTTGACATTGCCATAGCAACTGGCTCCCCACAGGAGTGACCCCACAGTCCCTTGCCTCAGCTGCACTGGGTATCTCTTGCTTTCCACCCTGGGCTTCTTGGATGCTGCTGTGTGGCACATGCGCACGTGTAGCCACGAGTGTGTGGGATGGACACCCGAAAGGCCACTTGTTGACTAACGGAGCACAGGAGCTGCAGGATAAAAGCTCCCCTCTTCAGTCCCTTGAGAGGAGAAGTCTGTGGTGTGTTTTACACAGCTCTTCAGAGGGTTCCAGCGAGATCTACCCCACTGCCCACAGTAGTGACAGCTTAATTAGACACTGCATGGGCCTCCTTTTACTTCTCCAGCTTGTTCCCTGGGATCATACCTCAAGAAAGACACCTGTCAATGAGTCCTCGTTTTAGGCTTTGATTTCTGGAGGGAGAACCCAGGCTAAAATATGGACACTGAGATTGGTCCTAGAGATCAGAAACACAGGATAGGACTCTGAAACAGACTCACTCACTAGTAAAATGGTGATAAGGACTACAGGTATGAATAGGGATGAGACACAGAGTAGTGAGGCAATGCCTTACGTAGTAGTGGTGGCAAATGAACAAGAGAGGGTCAGTGGTAATTGTAATGATTGTAGTGTTGACTGGCTTTGGTTAATTGCTTTAAAAGATTTGAAAAAGCAGCTGACAGAACTTTCATAATGTTCTCAGCACCACGGTGGGAATAGCTAAGTGGGAGTCCCTGAAATTTCACCCCTTAAACCTGGGCCAAGATGGTAAGTCAGAAGCAGTATTGCACACCAGGAGACAATGCAGAGATCAGCCATCAGAGTTACAGACTGCACAAGTGATAGTCTCCACTAGATCCTCATTCTGTTTATCTGAGTGCCTCTTACAATAATGAGGTGGACTGTGGTAAATGACAGTGGACCACTGTAAACTTAAGTGGTAGTTCTAACCTCAACTGTTGTGCAAGATGTAGAGTCTACTGGAGCAGACCAACAAATCATCTAGCATTTGTTACATGGTTATGGTTATGGTTACTGATCTGGCCTATGTGTTCTTTTCAATCCCCATTAGTAAGAAGGGTCAAAAGTAGTTAGCTTTTAGGTGGGAAGGACAGCAGCCTGTGACTGCTCACGTCCTGAAGCTGTTCACTTTCTGTTTTCTGTCACGAAGTCAGCAAGGACCGGATATTCCACAGAACATCATACAGGCCCACTATATTAATGACATTATACCAAAAAGACCTGGTGAATAGGAAGTGGAAAGTATTTTGGATATCCCAGTAAATCAAACGCATGCCACAAAAATTCAGGGGTTGCCATGTTGGAAAAGTTTTAATAGATCCAACAGCCTGAGGCTTTCTGGGATCTCCCCTCTACAGGAAAGGACAGGTGTTGCACCTTGCATCTCCTAGGCACAGTGCTAGCAGGACTCTTCATCTTTTGGAGGGAGTATCTGCTATATTTGGGAATGCTGCTGTGATAGTTTTGAGTAGGTCTCAGAGCAACAGAGGTCTCTGTAGCAGGTCCCCTAGGCTGTGGTGCAAACTGCCCTGCTGTTCAGGCCATAGGACCTGGTATATCACATCAAGGTTGGGGTATTTATGGTAGACAAAGATGCTATGTGATGCTCTGGCAAGGCCAGGAAGAGAACTGCAATGCAGAGCCTTAGGGCTCCAGAGCAAAGCTCCGCTTTCCATGGCAGAAAATGACTCCGGTTTGAAAAGCAGCCCCAGGTGTGGGGCAGACCTAGTTAGAGTGAGGCCCTGGCTATGGGACATCATTTAACTGTGCTATCAGAGGTGCCCCAAACAAACAGGGTCACATCAACTGAGTCAGAAGGCTGGGAGGTACAGCAGCAATCCGTTATACAAAGGAAATGGTCCATTTGTGATTGGCTTAAGGAAGACCAAAGGGCATCAGTATATAACATGAACAGATGGCCCAGACTGCCATGTAACCTAGTACATTACACTAGTACTTCTCTTTCAACTCTTCATTTAGGGGTAGAGTAGGTCTCTAAAACCACTAAGAGAAAAATTTGGCCCTCATTCACACATGAATTAGCTTCATATGTTGGTATGAGCAGAAAATGGACCACTATTGCATTGCATCCCATTCAGGGGTAATCCTAAAGAGAGCGGCAAAGGAGAACACTCCAGTGTCAGTAATGCACTTGGTTGTTCACTCTGTGTGAAGGGAGAAATGGCATGACATACAGATATACACAGGTTCCTGAGCAGTGGCAAATGGGTTGGCTGATTGGTCAGGAGCTTGGAAGGAACCAAGATTGAAAAGGCAGAAATCAATTTTGGAGAAGAGGCATATGGATGGGCCTATGAGAATGGCCACAAAGTGGAAGGACCCTTGTCTCTCATGTTAATGCTTACCGAAGACTCTAAGGTGCTAGTGATTTACGTTGTGGATTCCAGTGCTGGTGCAATAGACCCATGAGCACAGGAGCCATGATGGCAGGCATGAAGCCTCAGTGTACTCCAGCAGCAGGGGCGCTCTTTTACCAAGGCTGGTTTAGTCACTGCCACTGGTGAATGCCTAACCTGCCAGCAGCTGAGAAATGGTGTTGGTCTATAGTTTTCTTTTCTTGTAGTGTTGGCTTTGGTTATCAGGATAATACTGATCTCTTAGAATGGCTTAGAAAGTATTCCATTTTCTTTGATTTTCTGAAAGAGTATGAGAAGGATTAATGTTAATTCTTTTCTAAATGTTTGGTAGAATTTACCAGTAAAGCCATCTCATTCAGAGCTTTTCTTTGTTGAGAGGTTTTTGATTACAGAGTCAATCTTTTTACTAGTTTTAGGTTTAGTCAGATTTTCTCTCCATGATTCAGTCTTGGTAGATTGTGTGTTTCTAGGAATTTGTCCATTTCATCTAGATTATCCATTTTTTGGCATACAATTATTCACAGTACTTTTATTAATACTATCCTTTTTATTTCCGTACAATATGGTAGTAATAGCCCCACTTTCATTTCTCATTTTACTAAGTTGAGTCTTCTTTTTTTCTTAGTCTACCTAAAGGTTTGTTAAATTTGTTAATCTTTCCAAAGAACCAAATTTTGGCTTTACTCTATTGTTTTTTGATTCTATATTTTATTTATCTCCACCATTCTTAATGAATTTCCTTCCATCTGCCAGCTTTGGGTTAAGACTGCTTTTCTTTTTATTACCTCCTTCAGGAATAAAGTTAGGGTACTGATTTGAGATATTTCTTACTTTTTAATGTAAAGTGTTTACACCTGTAAGTTTCTCTCTCAGCAATGCTTTTGTTGCATTCCATAAGTTTTAGCATGTTGTGTTTTCATTTCCATTTGAACGTATTTTCTAATTTCCTTTGTGATTTGTTTTGACTCATTGATTGTTCAATAATGTGTTGTTTAATTTCCACATACTTATAAATTTTTTAGATTTCCTTTCGTTACTGCTTTTTAGTTTCACTCTGTGTGTTAAAAAAAAAAAATGGTCTGTATGATTTCAGTCTTTATAAATGTATTAAGACTTGTTTTGCAGCCTGACATACCGTCTATCCTGGAATGTTCTACATGCACTTGAGAAAAATGTATAATCTACTGTTGTTGGGTGAAGGGCTCTGTATGTCTGTTAGGTCCATTTGGTCTGAGTGTTGTTTAAGTCTTCTACTTCCTTATTGATTTCCTGTCAGGTTATCTATCCCAATTGTTGGCTAAAAAAAAAAAAAAAAAAAAATACTAGGGAAAATACAGAGTTGAAAAGGGTACTCGGGTATGAATATTATCATAAACCGATAGAAAAGTATCAATTTGTCAAACATTTTGGAAGACAAATAGACAATATTAACAAAACTAAAACTTGCAACCCACTTCTAAACATCTATAATAGAGACACAAACATGATCCCTCCTTGTGCACAAGAAGGTAAAGTACAGCACTGTTTTTAATATGAAAAAAATTAGAAATATACAAAAATAGTCATTCTTAAAAGACTGGTTAAATAGATTATGGTACTTTAACACACTATGGAATACAATATAGCAACCAAGAAGAATTAGGGAGCCTGCTTTATATGTACCAATAAAACAAATTAAAAAAAGCAAGCTATAGCATATATACAGGATAATCACATATCTGTAGTCATTACACATACTGCATGAAAATAGATAAATAAAAAGAAAACAACCTGGACAAACATCAAATAATAACTGGATACTTCAGAGGCTGAAGGCAGTAGAAGAGGTCTTTAAAAAAACGGTTTCAATTTTTTGCCAGAACAATGTATTCCTATATTAAAAAGGAGACATAAGTATTTAAATACATTGCAGTCTAGGAATGATTAAGCTTAAAGATAAATAGCGCTGTATTGCTCAATGGCTTCTCAGAGCACTAATCAACAATAATTGTTTTGTATTTAACTTTTATATTTTTGGCCAAGAACACCATTTTCTTATATCAACAACTGAACCAGCAGTTGGCTTTCTTTTTTGGACCTCTGTCACAGCAAAACAATGTTTTGTTATCTTATAAGGCAACCAGTAGAAATCATAGCTAAATCAAAGTGCAGGTGGAGGGCAACAGTAAGCTAGGTAAGTCACTAGGTTTCACATGCCAGCTAGCTTCACACTATTCAAATCTGTGCCTTGCAACATGATCAAATTACCTGTCATGGTTCTAAGAGGTTGTTTCTCAAAAGTGGTATTTGGAATGTTAAATCAGAAACTGCCAAGACATTATTATAATTATAAACAATCACAATGCTTTTAAAATTATTTATCATTTATATGTTATTTATTAGGACTGAAACACTTATTATTATATTTAATCTAAAAATGGCAGAGTATACCAGTACTCAAAATACAACCCCCAGGCTGGGCACGGTGGCTTGCGCCTGTTATCTCAGCACTTTGGGAGGCCGAGGCGGGTGGATTACGTGAGGTCAGGAGTTCGATACCACTCTGACCACCAGGGTGAAACCCTATCTACTAAAAACACAAAATTAGCCCACTACTTGGGAAGCTGAGGCAGGAAAATCACTTGAACCTGGGGGGCAGAGGCTGCAGTGAGCAGTGAGCCGAGATTGAGCCATTGCATTCCAGCCTGGGCAACAAGAGCAAAACTCCACGTAAAAACACACACACACACACACACACACACACACACACACACACACACACACACACACACACACACCTGGGCAACAAGAGCAAAACTCCACGTAAAAACACACACACACACACACACACACACACATACATCTCCTTTTAACTTCTAGGAAAATGGAAAACTGAGATCCTAAATTTGAAGCTTCAGAAAAAGAACATACTTTAAAACATTTTAGAAGTGTTCTAGTTTGTGTTATAATCATTAACTATCAGAGTTAAAGAAATTAAGTCACAAAAATATGCTCAGTATACTCATGCCAGTGTTATTTCACATTAACAAAGTCAACAGCCACTTTTGACTCTTCCTATCAAAATAAAAAGGAAAGGTTGTAGTTGCTAACATACATAGCTGAGAAACACATTTGGAAAACTAATACTGTGTTCTTTTAAAAATGAATAATTGTATATATAATACAGAAGCAAGTCAGCCAAGACAAGGCTGAAATTTTACCTAGAGAAAACAATCACAGCTTCAAGACAAAATAGCTAATGATCCATAACATGAAAATTCAACTGACATCAGAATTAAATTCTTCATATAAGATATCCAAAGTCCAAATACGTAATACAATGATCATGTTACATGCTTACGTAAGTCCAAGGTCTTATGTCATTCATTTGACCTGTATTATTAATATTTCATTCATTAATTCAATATTTATGGAGTATCCATTTTATCTATCTATCTATCTATCTATCTATCTATCTATCTATCTATCTATCTATCTATCTCAGGCACGGAGGCAAATAAAGTAGAATGGCTCCTAGCAACAGGCATCAAATAATTGTACTAACATTATGTTTAGCTTATTACATAAAAACTGTTGTATTTAGATGTAAGTCCAAGCAATAATCAGGGGGAGGGAGGAATAACTTTAAGAATGTCACATTCTAGTTTTTAACTCTGGCTATACATGAGAATCACTTGGTATCTTTAAAAAATAAAAAGAAAAATCAATGTTCCTAGGTCCCAATGTCACTTATCCTCATTTCCTCCCCTATTCCTCCATTCATATATGGAATTGGTCTGGAATAGGTCTCATAGCACACTTCTGCTACACAAGCCACCCTCAGGTGACTCTGATCCGCAGCCAGGGTTGAGTATCTCTGTTTTAGCCAATCATTATTTTCAAAGTATAAATACAGCTTAATGCTACTGGGATCATCAGAACTTCAAGCCTTTTGTTTGATTCACTATTTGTTACTGAGCAGGCTTTTCTACAGCTCTGAAAAAGTAAAAGTTAACTCTGTAGAAAACTCATGGCAATGCAAATAAATTTTGTAGGTAGAGATGCAGATGAGGGTATTAATATTTTATATATAATTTGGTAATCTCAGTCCACCATTCTTTCCTTCAGTGATTAGTGTATGTCAGTGTTTCCTAGTCCTTTGATCAGCTTTTCTATAATGTTGGTTAACTCATTAATAAGTTAATTCTTTGACAGGTCTTTACTTTTAAAGAAAAAAAAAAAAAAAGAGCAACTAGCATAACCAAAGGGGGAAAAAAAAAAAAGAAAACTCACAAATAAAATCCACAACAAAGAGAAAGATTCCCCTTCAACCTCAAAATATGAGCAGAGTGACAAACCAGACGGTTATGAGGCCCACAAAGTATCAGCATTTGTGCATGATGAGGCAGAGGGAAGGCACGGGGCTTTTCTGATGGCCCTGGGAATAGGAGAATCCCTTCAACCTCCCCTGAAGCCTCAATGGCATACTAGTCTCAGAATAGCAGCCTCATCTGGGAAAGGCTCTGAAGGATCTTGTTCTCAGGCTGCGAGCAAGAACAATGCCATGCGAATAGGTGCTGGAGCAGTCTGGGCCATGTAAACTCTTGACACTGATACTTCTTTTAGAAAAACTCCTAGGAGTAGACTCCAGACTGAGAAGAACAGGGCAACAGAAGCAAAGACAAGAAAAATTCCAAATAAAAGAGAAAGGGAGCAGAAAAGATCTCAGAAAGGATGAAACCATACTTTGAAAAATCACCTTGTGAACACAACACAAGAGGGAGCTCTAGAGTTATGAAGCTGAAAAGGCTATCCTGGCCTATTCCTCTCACCATACAGGAAACTTACTGCACTGAAAAATGAGCAACAGAAGTATTAAGAATTCCACTTAAAACTATTATAAGGAAACAGAAACTGGAGTAGAATCATGTCTCTACAGCGTGAAGTAAATTAAGAAAATTACAGAAGCTCTGAAGAAACATAAGACTCAGAAATTAGGTGACTGGAGAAGGAACTGAAATGAGAGGTGATAGAACTAAGAATTAAAAATAAAAAAATTATTTCAGAATGAAAAGTACAATGCTTAATGCATTAGGGAAAAAAGGAGGATGGCTTTAAAAATAAAAAGATAAAAAGTTTTGAGAAAAAGTAATAAATAGAAAAGATTTTAAAAGATGAAGATCCAACATAATATAAATGGTACAGAGGGGAAACAAAATACAATACATACCAAAAGGTATAATTCAAGAAAAAAAAAGTTCCTAAAACAAAAGATGACCTGAAACTACACATTTATTATGACTTTGAACAGACATAGTTTATGCCAGAATACAATGGAGTAAAATATTAAATATACTCAATGAAAGAAAAGGTGAGCCATGGGTTTCACATCCATCCAAATGAACCTTCAAGTATAAAGGTTGCAAACAAACTGAAAAGAACATGCAACATGCAAGTACTTGGGGAATACCATGAACACTGCCTGAGAATCTACTCAACTCCAGGGCAGGGGTCAGCAAACTTTTTCTGTGAAGGGCCAGAGTCAATACTTTTGGCTTTATAGGTCCTATGGTTCCTGTCACAACTGCTCAGCCCAGATACTGCAGTGTTTACGAAGGCAGCTATAAACAAAACATAGAGAGATCAGTCACATATGGCTTTGTGGGTCATGGTTGCTGACCCCTGTACTAGAGAATGAGCTTCAGAAACCAAAACAAACAAACAAACAAAAAAACTAGAAAGGACTCAACATGAGGACTGGTGCTGAGAATTAAATATATATTTACCAGTAGAACTAAGACTACCTGATGGTTATCAGGGTCTACAGTATAGCTTGTAATGGCTAAAAGCTCTGACAAACTATTTTTAAAAATGGGAGGAAAGTGGTGAATGTACATGAAAAGTAAAATAAGGTCACTTACTGCCTTAAATGCATTAACTACAAGTCAAGCAATAGTACTTCAAATCAGAAGAGAAAGAGGGTAGGGAGAAGTGCTAGTTAACTAAATGCTCATAGGAATTAACTCATTTATAGTAGCCCAAAAGGCATTACATAAGGTATCAGTATAAAGAACCAGTAGAACAAAAACACAAACCTACCTAAATATCAAAAGACATACCAAAGCAAAGAGCAAACATACAAACAAAACATTATGAAAGACAGTAGGCTACATACAGTTCATCCAATAAAGTGGAATACTATATATATATAGTTGCTTATATATTTTAAAAGTGGAAGGATAAACCATAAAATAAAAAAAAAAAAGATTTCATCTGAAAGAGTGAGTAGGGTAGAAGAGTCAGGAATAGGAACAAGAATCCTCTGTAGAGTGACTTCAAAATTCTACATAATTCTGTCACACAATTATAAGATAAAAAAGCAGTAATTCTTAAACAATAAAATTTTTTTTAAAAACCAAATGAGCTGTTGGTGTAATTACACACAGAAGTGAGTGTAATAATTTAAAAACACAGTAATTTGACTGTACATCCCTATGTTATAACCTATAGGTTTAAAAAAAGCTGAAAAATGCAAGAAAACATAAAACGTTTTCAGTAATCATTAATAGTAATGCAAGCCGTTGTCTTTGAACTGTAGTATAAATCAAATGTGTAATTAAATCAGTGTCTCTGGACTTTTGCTGAAGTTGAAGGAACTCTACATAGTAAGACTGATAAGATTAAGTTAAATCCCTTTATCTTTGAATTTGAAATTTCAATATAAATTCATATATATTTTTTTAAACTATATTTATCTCCTAGCTCTATTCATTAAAAAGGCCTGTCAACAATGACCAATCCAGTAGAAGGGAGTATTCCCAATGCCCAGATTTTAGCCTCTACCATTTCCCAAAACAACCAGACTCCTTTTAGAAATGACTGATTCCAGGCATAGAGCAAAAAAATAGGACCTGCAATAATTTGTCATCCTAGAAGGCAAGGAGGCTATTAAGCCACTAGATGTGAGATAAAGGTCATGTCAAAAAGACACAGGAACCATCCTGAAACAGCATCCAACAGCCAAAGACAGATATGTGTGAGGCATCAGTAAGAACAACTGAAATGAGGTCAGGCGCGGTGGCTCATGCCTGTAATCCCAGCACTTTGGGAGGCCGAGGTAGGAGCACTGCTTGAGACTAGGAATTTGAGGCCTTCCTGGACAATATAGTGAGACCCTGTCTTTTCTACAAAACAAAATTAAAAAAAAACTGAATCCATGTAAAACAAGTATTTATATGCATGAGTTCATAATATTAAGAAGAAAAAAAATCATTACTTTCAGAGAATGCTAATGAATAGAACTCATTATTGTTGAAAACTGACAAAGGAAAAGAATCAAGCACTTGTTCTGCTTTTATTATAAATCAGAACTTCAGAGTAATCATATGGCTGACAAGGGGAATTTCCTCTTTACAGAAGTATTCCAGTTAATAAACAGAGGTCTGATAAAGACATGTCATCACTTTGCAACCACCAAGAAAAAAATGCATGTAGGCAATGAGCATCCATTTTGAAAGCATCACAGAAAGGCGTTACATACTTTTTGAGGTAAGTACATGGCCCAAAAAACCCACACTGGATCAGCTCTCTAGGTCTAATTACCAACTTATCAGAAATACAGGGAATAGAGGAACATAGTCAATGATACCATGGGGATGCAATCATAAATATTCAGGCTACAAAAAGATCTATAGGAAAATCCTGCGTGATATGTTTCTTCAAAAACAAAAAAATTCCAAGAAAATAGTTAGAGGGGAAACCAATGAACTAAAAGAGACTTAAGAGATATAGTTAATCATAATGTATGTGTCTTATTTGAACTACAGACAAAATGAACCCCAAACCAAAAAAAGCCTAAACAAACAAAAAACCCCACAAAAACACACAAACAAGATCAAGAAAATGCATGAATTCTGAACTGAATCTGATATTAAGGAATTATTTGTACTGTTTTGTAGAAAGTGTATTTTATTATGTATTTAAAAAGTTCTTATCTAAGGTCTGGCATGGTGACTCACACCTGTAATCCCAGCACTTTGTGGGGCCGAGTCTGGAATTCAAGACCAGCCTGGACAACATGGCAAAACCCCATCCCTACTAAAAATACAAAAATTAGCCAGGCATGGTGGCACACACCTGTAGTCTCAGCTACTCAGGAGGCTGAGGCAAGAGAATCGCTTGAACCCAGGAGGCGGAGGTTGCAGGGGGCCGAGATTGTGCCACTGCACTCCAGCCTGGGAGTCGGAGCGAGACTAAAAAAAAAAAAAAAAAAATTTTTATCTAAGACAATAAAGATAATAAATGGAATATTTACAGATGAAAGGACATGACATCTAGGATTTACTTCAAAATAATTCATATATTGATAATTGCTAAAGCTTAGTTGAAGACCATGTATTTTACTGTGGCAAACTACAAATACTATTTCTGTATTTGATTTGATTTGAAACATACCTAAAAAATAATCAAGGTTGTCATTTCATACTTTTTTCTTTTTTTGAATACAAGATATTTTAAATGCAACTAAAACTGTTTTGCAAAATGCCTAAAACTTAAAACACATAATTCTTCTATGAAGATACTGTGTACTAAAAATAAGAAAAAAACTGACTTGCTGGATTTGTTAAAATGTTGATGAGCAGATTATAAAAATTTAATTTTTAGAAAATATCTTGTCTTTAAAAAGAAACAGCAGCTGCTGCTGTTAAACATAATATGAAACATTTTTAAAAATCGCATTTAAAAATGTACAACTCTTTTATAACCTTAAAAAAAGACTCTCCAAAACCAAGATGCTACAGTAAAATTTACTAACTGGCAAAAATGATGTTAGTAATTCCAAAGATACTAGGTTTTTGGACTTAAGTACAATTGCATATAAGAAAACTTCCAGTATTTTAAAGTGTGCGCTGAGTGTTAGTTTATTCTATGTCACATACTTGAAGCCTTGAAGCCCATGGGCCACATATGACTTACAGATAAGTTATTTTGCTTGCATGTATTTTTTAAGAAAAACTGACTCAACATTTAAAATTCAGGAGATTTCACATAAAAATCCAGGTTTTGACAGTCCTACATGTGACAATGGGCTACAACCTGGGGCTCTCCTTTTCACCACCGGCCTTCTCTTACCTCGTTCCTTCGCACAGATTACAGCCTGTCTCCTTAGGCACAGCCTAACATTTTGAGAGTGGTTTCTCCCTCATTCTTAACAAAGAAGTAGAATAGCAAAAAAGACGGTGTCTATGAGCTAATATTATTCACTTTTGCACTTACAAAATGCAAAAACAAAAAAACAAAAAACCCCAAACCAGCATTCGTTATTCTTGTAGCACAGAAACAAAATGCTATCTGCATATTTTTAAACGCTTTTCTTTAACAGGGCAGCAGGGCTTACCTTCAGATCAAGGCTGCTAAGGCTTACAACATCATCATCCTTCTCTCTGCGTTTTCTTTTCTAAAAGAAAAATAGAGATTTCATTCTCATATAAAAGGAATGCATATTACATCACAAAACAAAGACTCTACAAAACTAGGAAAATCAATTTTAAAAAGTTAAGCCTTTGGCTATAGTCACAAGAAAATTACTTTGAGGCCAGGCGTGGTGGCTCACGTCTGTAATTTCAGCACTTTAGGAGGCTGAGGCGGGTGGATCGTCTGAGGTCAGGAGTTCGAGACCAGCCTGGCCAACGTGGCGAAACCCTGTCTCTACTAAAAATACAAAAAAAAAAAAAAAAAAAAAAAATTAGCTGTGCGTGGTGACACATGCCTGTAGTCCCAGCTACTCAAGAGGCTGAGGCAGGAGAATCATTTGAACCTGGGAGGCAGAGGCTGCAGTGAGCCGAGATTGCGCCACTGCACTCCAGCCTGGGTGACAGAGCAGGACTCCCTCTCAAAAAAAAAAAGAAAATTATTTTGAGGAGGGACGTTCATGAATTGTCTTTGGAATAGATACTGTCTAAACAGTCTCCCCTGACTAAGTCATCACTGCTGTGAAGTGGCTACCCTATTAAAACACTACTTAAGTTTTTCAGAACAGAACTCTTATGTAAATCAAGGGCTGTCTGTACTTGTTAGAGAAAAAGTAAAAACTTTTAAAATATAAAATCAGCTAGTTTTTTTTGAAAAGGAACACATTATTTATCTTGGGGGCAAGGTCTTCATTAGAAAAAAAAAATCCTTTTCTCATGGCCCAAAGTAATTAAGATTTGTTGCCTGAAGCACGATTGATTAACTAGAAGGTGAACAGCCATGTCCCTGGAGTACTTTCCACTTACCATTTATCACTTTCATTCAGCCCTTCTGGCACCAGTAGTGGCAAAACTGTGTAACATATCTACCATTTCTGGTACTTAATCAATAGTGAATAAGCACCCATGAGTAACACTTCATTCTCCCATATCTCAAAATAACTTTTCAGGTTACCTACACAGCTTAGTTCTTGGCAACTCTTAAAAAGTGACTAGTTAGGGTTCTCTTCAACTTCCTGGCCCCACAGTGAGGAGAAACTGCTGGGAATTGAATCAAAATTGAACAAGATAGGGCCAATAGAGAAGAAAAAAAAAAAAAAAAAGGAAAGGCAAAGTCCAGATAGAAGTGGAGAAAGTAACAGAGCCAGGCGGTCTCAAAAAGCAAGCTACCATAAAAACAACACGAAGGAGGGTTGTGAAGTCAGAAAAGCTATCTGAACCAAGATTTTGTGTACAAGTTGAAAACTAAATTCACACTAAAATGAACAGAAAATTCTCAAAGTCAAATTCTACACAATATCATTCTACGAAAAAAGAAAACAAGGAACAGAATCTATCCTCTAGGAAATGACTGCACACCAGGAGGAAATGCTCAAAGAAGCAGAGCAAAATTATAACACATTTGAATTGAGCTAAAAGACATTAGGAAAATGATCTAAGACATGAATGAACAATATATATCAGAATGGAGGTGTTGGAACTCAAGAAATATTTTACTGATCCCAAGGTCATACTCAGAAGATACAGAAAATTATGAATAATATGATCCCAGGTTTGAAAAGCCAACTAACCAAAAATCCTGCTTGTGTATTTATCTGTGAGCCTGTTTGTGTATATTAATGATATGAGCAAAATATAGAAGGATACATATGGTACTGTTGACATGGTTAGAGCAGAGCCTGGGAATGGACTAATATGGAGAAGGAGAAGAAGGGGGGAGGAAACTGCCCAGCAAAATAAGACTGTACTAAGGGGAAAAAAGCACATATATGATCATACTTATGCATTTATATGAAATTGTATTTTGAATCACTTTTGCTATTTTTCCTAGATAAGCATAAGAATCATGATCTATTTGTACATACTTTATTTATACATGTATTATGAGCTAACGAGTTTTAAGTACAAAAAGAATCAATCTTCTGTTGTCACTTCACACAAAATTAAATGCCTCTGTAAAGTCCTGCTATAAAAATAATAGAGTCCCTCTATGCTGAGATGATTAATAGCAGAAAATCATTCATTATATATATTAAATATATATACACAATGTGCAATCAAGCATTTTTATATTTTCAACCAAGAAAAAAAGGCAATAGAGGATGTATACAAATAATTTCATGTTTCATAATATATTATCAGATTTAACATTGAAAGGAATAAGAGAAAGGATGGCATAAAGTTAAAGATTAATAGATGTGAGTACTTTGCAAAATATGTTTTATATTTACTTGAAACAAAAAAGTTATTACAGCTTGTTAGTAGAAAAGGACTAAATTAGGCTGCCAAAGATGGTTACAGGAATTCTGTTCCTCAAGACACTCAGAAGTACAGACCGCTGAGCTGTGTAACAGACTGAGACACAACCGGGGAATTAATTCTATCTAATGTCTTGAAATAAAAACCCAGGTATCTACTCACCAAAGTGAAGTCCCAGTTGGGGCCAGGTGTTAAGAATGTGAAGGAGCTGCCTCTTCGAAGGGAACATCTATTAATGGAAAATTCAAACAATAAATAAAGAGACTGACTTTAGCATAATAGAGCATCAAACAGATAAAAAGCTATACTTTTCATACCTTCAAAACTGTTTAAAGTGGCCTGATTGTCATTCAATCTTAGTAATATGAGAGATGGTCTATATATATATATAAAAAAAACAAACAAACAGGGTACAGGTTTTGGTCATTCTCAGCATCTTTAGAGTGAAAAGGCCTATATAAAATTACTGAACAGATTATTTTAAAAAATAATTTGCCAAACCCAACAGAGTTTACCTTAGGAACATACATATAGTTCAAAAACATGAAATATATTAATAGGTTAAATAAAAAACAGCAAACAAACTTCCTAAGTGCAAAAAACTTAGCAACATATTCATGTATAGTATTTTAAAAAACAAAAATAAAAGGATACTCTTAACAAAACCTAACTTCACATTACCTGCATTTCATGTAAATCCCTAATTTTTTAAAACTGCAATTTAACAAACAAAATACAAAGCTATGAATAACTACATTTGAGACAAAGATCTCAAGATTAAAATGTGATTAGAATTTTGTTCTTTACTATTAAGTGAAAGATTTTTCTGTTTTTTTTTCCATTCAATGTAAACACATAAAGCAACAAAGTCTTATGACAAAATCTGTCTTCACCTTTCTAAAATATAAGCCGCTATATGTTTATAAAGTATAAACCTCTGTGTTTATAAAATATGTAGAAATTACAAAAACATAGCTAGCACAAGAGATAAAAGCAGTTTATAAAGTATATTTATTATTAATCACTTCAGATGTAAACAAATGTAGAATGAACACAGATTTTTTTTTTTTTTCCTTGTGGAAATAAATGAAGATCAACCAAAAGAGAAAAGCAAAGGCTATTTATTCAGTGCTTGCTACAACAAGGGAGTCATCTATTGTCATTTGCATCTTGACAGAGACTAAAAGACAGGTAGACGAGTGTGAAGTTTCATAATGGAAAAAAGAGAAGGCTCAGGTATGGCCTGATGGAGGCTGTTGGCCTGGGGAGCCATAGGCAGGCTAACTAGAAGTGGGGGCATCCTACTGTGATTGGTTAGGGGTATATTTGGCTTTCATAGGTTGGTTATGAATTGGAAGTGTGACAAAAATTAGGAAGCTGGCAGTTATTAATGAAGTCCTGGACATCTTAGGTCAATTGTTATGGTAGTTATTATTTGGCTTCTTGGATTGTCAAGTCATTGTCTGTCTATACATGTGATCCTTAAGCTTCAGTCTTTGTTCATCAAGCTATAGAAACACCACTGATGAGTGTCTTTCCTGCAAAAATGTACTAGCTTAAATCAAATCAAGGGCTTCTGGAGTTTTCTAAGCTAAATATGAAGGAGAAATTCTTTTGTTGTTGTTTTTGTTTTTTTCCGACAAGGAACACAAAGGAAACTGGCTATAAGGTAAAGAGGAGGTCTGGAAAGCTTCACAGATGAATTAACACTTAAGTAATACAAAGTATTACTGAATCTGAAAGAAAAATAGCAATTAACAAAGCATTAAGGTGGAGTGAAATTAGTTACATTCTGGAAACTGCAAGTAGTTCCTCACATTTGAGTAAAGAAATAAGGAAGGGCTAAAGCATCATGAAAAGCCTCACTTACTGCACTCAGAGAGAATGGCCTTGATCTTGAGTATGTGTGGCAGCCATTGAATCTTAAGTAACGTGAACAATGGATTGTAAGAAGGGAAGACTGCTCAGATGGGAGGCAGCTCTAATATTGCTTACAAAAGATGATTGGGGCTCTGGCAGCAGTAACAAGATTAGAGAGGAGAAGCTGATTTGAGAGAGGGTTCGATGTCAAAATTGCCAGGAAAGACTTTCCCCTTTTCCTCCCTAAACCTGTTCAGTTATTACCAAGGTTCTTGACCTGGGGAAAATATGCCACTAACAGAAATTACATGCAAAGATCTTAAGATACTTAAAACAAACATTTCCTAAATAATTATTTGGAGAAGATCAAAACACAGTAAGACTACTCATGGAGCTCAAACTAGTTTTGAGGGCCTCTTTAGTGGCACAAAACAATCTAAGAAGCTGATTATTCCATCTTTTCTTGCTACTGCAGAAAAGTCAAGCAATAACAAAGAAAATGGTATTTTTTTCTTGAGAAAACCCTGGAACAAAGTATTTAAACAAAAAAAGTCATCTGAAATAAATTATAATTCGTATCAAGAAATACATAGGATGACTATCATAAACAAATGGTAAAATATTATGGGAAAGACAGGACCTCTCTGTCATGAGTCCACAGATCACACTTAAAAATACTGCTCTAGGAATTAATACTCTTAGTGTATTAAGTGCTACTGTATGCTACATGGTTAGCAGGAGCCATCAGTGGGCACTGGTTTAAGAAAAAGCAATTATGATTTCTCAGGTTATTTTAAATCTAATACAAATCTACATTACAAAGTGGCATTAACTGTGGCACTTAAAATATTCAGTAAATACTTCCTTTCAGGTATAAGTATTAGGGAGTATTACAAAACCAAAGCTACTAATTTCTTTATTCCCTAGAAATGACCACACTAACCTCAGAATGCATTTGCCATCTAAAAGCTGGAAAGAAAAATGGTTCTTAAGAATTTTTAAAAGGTTAACTGGAAAAATATTTCCAATCATATGATAAAATTCTTTCCAGCAGTATCTGTAACCAGCTTTACAGTAATGCTATTTTTTCCCACTTCAATAACAAGCTTCTATTTATTTTGAATACCCATGGAAAAAAGGAACCCAAAAAAACAAATTGTGCCCACAAAGTATGTGAGACAGTGCCAACTCTCACAAATCTTGGAAAGACATATACTCATTTTTCACAAGGGTCAGACTCAAAATGTAATAGCTATTTTAAATCCTTGTGGGGAAAAAAATGATTTCATAAAACATTAAGATTGCAAGTTGTTTTTCCAGAAGATACACAGAATAACCTCCTAAAAAGCAGGGCTTAAAGGATGAAATGTAGAGCGAAAAGTGGCAGTCCACCTTTTCAAGAATTTTTGTCCATATATCCAATGTATTTTTCCATATATCCAAATAATTACAACATTTAAGGAATAAAATAAACTAATACATTAAGGAATTAGCTTAGTGTATTAAATTAAGTTCCCGATTTGACTCCTGTAGATTTTCCTTGGCCTTTAATGTATTTCCTTTCATATCATTTGGTATGTTTTTGAACAATGTATTTACACTAAATTAGGTTTAGTCTAAAGAAATCATAATTAAAATGATAAAGCTGCTGTTCAAAAGAAAAGCATCTTGTTAATTCATTCTTAAGCGAAATTATGTTTTCAGAGATTCTGATTTGTGTCACCACCTCCTCCATCATGCCAGATAAGACCTGACCTGAAATTATAAATATTTTCAAAAAACGTATTGAAAATTACTATTACCAACAGGAAAAAAGCATTCTTAAAAGCGTAATTTACCCTCAAGATGCATTCATCATAAAAAAAAAAAAAGGATGTAGAATGAAAACGAGTTTCAGAAAAAGATTTTAAAAAGGACAATGTTATCATTTATTGGGTGCCTACTATGTGACAAGCACTGTACATATACTCTTACCCTAAAAATAACATTTTTTCCAATTAAATAAAAAATGTAATCTGTAAATGCCAAACATATAAAAAGAATTATACCATACGTGTAAAAAGAATGGTATAATTTATCCTCTGCAGTTAACATTTTTTACATTTGGGTGTGCTAAGCAGCTGAGGTTCTCAATTTCTTTGCAAATCAGGCAAAAACAAACTAAATTATTACAGAAACAATTCATTTATTTGGGTCAAATATCTGATGTAGTAGACATCCACTACTGTTTTGACTGTTCAGCATCTTTGCTATTAAGGAGTTGTCTCTTCTTCCACTTCTGACAATCATGTAGACTATGTCTTCTATCATACTAGGGTTTTCTCATCTGCATGAGAGTCTCAACTAATACATACATCTTGGAATATCTTGTCTAGAACACAGTTGAGCATCTAGAAACCAGCAAACACCGCCCCCAAAGCACCCCAGACATTCTAATGTCCTGCATTAATTCTCAGGCCTTGTCCACAGCAGCAAATTCAGGGAAGAGGGAACAGGGCATGATGATAACAGCAAGTAACAGAAGGAAAGAGAAATTCTGAAGGCTTCCATCATTAAAAATCCAGTACTCTTTGGAAATAGTGTGGCAATTCCTTAAGATGTTAGTGGTAAGTTTACTGTAGGACCTGATAATTCCACCCCCAAGAATTTACCCAAGAGGAGTGAAAACGTATGTCTACACAAAGACTTTTTTTTTTTTGAGACGGAGTTTTGCTGTGTCACCCAGGCTGGAGTGCAGTGGTACAATCTCGGCTCACTACAACCTCCGCCTCCTGGGTTCAAGCGATTCTCCTGCCTCAGTCTCCCAAGTAGCTAGGATTACAGGTGCACGCCACCATGCCCAGCTGAATTTTATATTTTTAGTAGAGACAGGCCATGTTGACCAGGCTGGTCTCGAACTCCTGACCTCAGGTGATCCACCCGCCTCGGCCTACACAAAGACTTACATGCAAATGTTCATAGCACCATTACCCATAAAAGCACCAAACTGGAAACAAATCAAATGTACAACAGCTGGTAAATGGAGTTAACAAAATGTAGTATATTCATATAATGGAATATGGTTTGGCAATAAAATGAAATATTGATGTAAGTGAAAGAAGGCAGATGCAGAAAGACTACACATTGTATGATTCCACTTCTTTGTCCTGCAAATAGAAATTTATAGAGCTAGAAAGCAGATCAGTGGCTGCCTAGGGCTGGGGTGGGAGCAGGGATATTTGGGGTGATGAAATGTTCTAACAATGGATTGTGGTAGTGACTGCACAACTCTATCAATTTACTGATAATTACTGAATTGTTCACCTACAGAGGGTGAATGTTATGATATACAAATCATATCTCAATAAACTATTTTAAAACGTAGTCAACTTATTTGGGAGCACATGGCCTTACAAGCTTCTGTGAGCATGCTTTTTATTTTTGGCAACTGCTACTACTACTAATAAAGATCCTGGGTTGTCAAGAATGGGTTTAAGACTATACCTTTAACTCTGGATATCCACTGTACAAATCCATCAATTAATTTTACTGGAAAAACAAAATTCAAAGAGTAAGCCTTATCACTGTTGGTAGATCATAGGTCATACTATTATTTTTCTACCAATGGACAGCATTATTTCAAATCTGCAAAAAAGGAAAATATAAAATCCTTAAAACGATCAGTATGTATTTATATTTCTGCCATATGGGTGATATGTAAATTTCTATGGCTTTCCCTAAGGCCCTGAAAGACAGAAATAAAATTATTTAAACATTACTTGTGTCCAATTTTCAGGACCTTAGACATAGGCACTATGAAGTGAGATTTAGAGACTAAGTAACTTGCCCAAGGTCCTTAAGAGCCAGAATTTGAACCTAGGAAGTCTGACTGCTTTTAATGCCTAAACTCTTTAAACATTACTCTTGTCTACAGGTTCTAGTCTAAAAGAATGTTAAAAGAATATACATTCTCAAAGGAGAAGACAGAAAATAATTAGGTAAATCAAAGCTGAGGCCAGAACAGACATGGTATCAAAAAAACTAGGCCAGAAAAGCAGGCCTCGTTCTGAGCTCTCAATCATGTAGTATAACCTAGGGTTCTTTAGAAAGACCCTTGCTGGCCGGGCACAGTGACTCACACTTGTAATCCCAGCACTTTGGGAGGTCAAGGTGGGCGGATCACGAGGTCAGGAGATCAAAACCATCCTGGCCAACATGGTGAAACCCCATCTCTACTAAAAATACAAAAATTAGCTGGGCATGGTGGCACATGCCTGTAATCCCAGTTACTCGGGAGGCTGAGGAAGGAGGATCAGTTGAACCAGGGAGTCGGAGGCTGCAGTGAGCCGAGATCGCACCCTGCACTTCAGCCTGGCGACAGAGCAAGACTTCATCTCAAAATAAAATAAAATAAAATAAAAAAGAAAGACCTTTGCCTACTACCCAGAACTGGGAGGTGAGGAGAAAGAAGTTAAGAGGCCTGTCATATCATAGGCAATATCTATATAGAAAACATAACTGCTGCCCCAGAGAAACTTGCACAGGTGTATAGAGGAGATGTACCAACAAACAACCTAAAATCCCAAATACATCTTATACAACATACCAAATAAATTCCACCTGAATTATAAAAATTTTATAATATCTCACTGTACAGAATATCATAATGTATTTAGCTTCCTCCTCCTGTTTTTTCTAACCTTTCTACTACACAAATGTGCTAGGATATACTTTCTTGTACATACATCCATGTATGCTTGCCCATTACTTTAAGATAAATTTCTGTGGGTAGAACTGCTTGGTTTAAATATTTGCATTAAAATTTTGTTTTATTTGCTATATTTCCCTTCAAATACACATAATGGGAATGCCAGAAAGAGAGGAAAAGAGAAAAGAGCAGAAAAAAAAAATTTTCAAAGAAACAATGGTTGAAGCTTCTCCAAATTTATTGAAAAACAACCATCTACACATTTGGAAAAAGCTTAATAAACTTCAAGTAAGATAAACACAAAGATATCCACAGACAGACACATCATAGCAAAAATGGTAAAAGTTAAAGATAAGAAAATCTTAAAAGCAGCAAGAGAAAAAAAGACTTGTTATTTACAAGGAACCCCAAAAGATTCTGACTTCTTAACAGAAACAATGGAAGACAGAAGCAGTGTGATAACATATTCAAAGTGCTCAAAGAAAAAGAAAATTTCAGCAAAGAATCCTATACTATCAAAATTATCTTTCAAGAATGAAGGAGAAACAAAGACATTCCCATAAAAACAACAACAACAACAACAAAACAAAGAAAATAACAAACAAAGAGAATTTGTTGCTAGCAGACTTGCCTTACAAGAAATACCATAAGAAGAATTTCAGGCTGAAAGCAAGTAACCACAGACGGTAATCTGAGTTCACATACAAAACCCAAAAAAGCCTAGTAAAAGCAGTTTCAATGAAAAAAATCAGTAAAGAAATTCAAATGCTATAAATTAGAAAATTCTCACTTAATGCAAAAGAAAGCAATAAAGGAAGAATAGAGAAACAAAAGACATATACAACACAACAAAATGGCAGACATAAATCCAACTACATCAATAAATAATGTTAAATGTGATTGGAGTAAACAACCCAATCAAAAGAAACGGACAGCCAGACAGGATCAAAACCAACCAACCAACCAACCAGGATCCAACTATATGCTGTCTACAGGAGACATACTTTAGTTTCACAGATATAAACAGCTTGAAAATAAAGGGATAAACATGTATCATGCAAATAGCTAGACACAAGAAAGCTAGAGTAGCTATATTAACATCAAACAAAACAGACTTTCAAAGAAAAAAATGTTACCAAAGAGGGATATTTTATAATGATAAAAGGATTGATCCATCAGGAAGATATAATTACAAACATATGTGCATATAAAAACAGCACAATCTCAATAAATGTAAAAGGATAGAAATAATACATAATACAAAGTGTATTCTCCAGCTACAATGTAATGAAATTAGAAAAAATTTGTGAAAGTCACAATTATGTGGAAATTAAACAATGCATTCCTAAATAATTAATGGCTCAAAGAAGTCAAAGAGAAATCAGAATTTGAGATTAATGATAGTGAAGACACAATATATCAAAATTTATGAGATGCAGCTAAAGCAATGCTCAGAGGGAAATTTGTAGCTGTATCCCTATATTAAGAAAAAGATCTCAAATCAGTAACTTAATCTATAATCATGACACTGGAAACAAAAAGGGCCAACTAAACCTAAAGCAAGCAGACTAATCTGAGCAGATTACTCAGATTACTGAGCAGGAAGAAGGAAACAATAAGGATTAAAGTGAAAATAAAATAAAGAATAGAAGAACAAAGAAAATTAATGAAGCTAAAATCACATTCTTTGGAAAGATCAAGATTGACAAGGCTTTAGCTAGATTGACCATTATAAAAAGAAAGAAGACACAAATTACAAGAATCAGAAATAAAAGAGGGGACATTACTATTGACATTACATGAAAAGGATTATAAAGAAATACTATGAACAAGGGTACACCAACAAATCACATAACTTTGATGAAACAAATTCCTAAAGAGATACAACCTACTGAAACTGACTTAATAAGAAACAAACTATCAGAAGACACCTATAACAAGAGATGAGATTGAATTAATAATAATAATAATAAACTATCCACAGAGAAAAGTCTAGGCCTAGGTGGCTTTACACTGAATACTACCAAACATTGAAAGAATACCAATTCTTCACAAACTCTTTCAAAAAAAAACAAAACAGTAGGGAATACTTCTCAACTGATTTTATGAGGCCAGTATTATCCCAATACCAAAACCAGACAAGCATAGTACAAGATAATAAAACTACAGATCAATATCTCATGAATATATGTATAAAAATATTCAACAAAATATTAACAAAATGGATACAACAATATATAAAAAAAGCTATACACAATGACCAAGCAGGACTTATACCAGGAAGGCAAAGTTGGTTTAACATCCCAAAAAATCAATTAATGTAACACATCAATAATAACAACAACCACATGATCATTTGAATAGACTAAAGAAAAAAAACCCTAAAACCTTTCATGATAAAAACCACTCAAAAACTAGAAATAGAATGGAACTTCCTCAACCTGATAAAGGACATCTACAAAGCTTACAACTAACATCATACTTAATGGTGAAAGATTGTATGCTTTCCCCTTAAGATCAGAAACAAGACAAGAATTTCCCGTCTCTCCACTTCTGTTCGGCGTTGTACAGGAGGCCCTACCCAGGGCAATTAGGAAAGAGAAAAAAGTAAAGGGCATCCAGAGATTGGAAAAAGAAGTAAAACCATTTTTATTTGCTGATGACATGACCCTGTACATAGTAAGTCCTAAAGAAACCACTAAAAAACTATTAGAACTAATGAGTTCAGCAAGGTAGCAGGATCCAAGATCAATATACAAAAATCAATTGTATGTATTCCTATACAATTGAAATTATTAAACTGAAAATAAAGTGATACAAAGCGGGGCAGGGAAGTGCTGGGTAGAGGAGAGCGTGGTCCCTTGCTAGGGCTCCATCCCCGGGCCTGGGCCCACGGACCTAAGTGAGGATAGGGATTTCTGTTTTCCTGACCAAACGTTGCATTTCCCAAGACCACCCTGGCCCACCACACCCCCATCCTGTGCCTATAAAAACCCCTGAGACCCTAGCAGGTAGACACACAGGCGGCTGGATGCCAAGAGGAACACATCGACATGGGAGTACACCAGCACGCTGGCAGGCCATCGTTTCGCAGAATGACGCAGAGCTTGGCCAGGGAGGTTGGAGGAGAACTGGGCAACCTGACACCAGGGGAAAACCATTTCCCTTCTGGCTCCCCCATCTGCTGAGAGCTACTTCCACTCTATAAAAGCTTGCAATCATTATCCAAGCCAACGTGTCATCTGATTGTTCCAGTACATCAAGGCAAGAACCCTGGGATACAGAAAGCCCCCGTCCTTGAAATAAGGCAGGGGTCTAACTGAGCTGACGAATACAAGCCGCCTACAGATGGCTAAACTAAAAGAGTACCCTGTAACACAAGCCCACTGAGGCTTCAGCTGTAAACATTCACCCATAGACATGGCCATGGGGTTGGAGCCCCACAGCCTGCCTATCTATGTGTTTCCCTAGAGGTTTGAACAGCAGGGCACCGAAGAAGCGAGCACACCCCCAGTGCACGCCCTGCGAGGGGGAAAAGGGAACTTTTCCCATTTCAAAAGAAATGAATCCCATTTACAACTGCATCAAAAAGAACAAAATACTTAGGAATAAATTTAGCAAAACATGCAGAACTACACTCTGAAAACTACAAAACACCGTTGAAAATAATTAAAGATCTAAATAATTGGAAAAACATCCCTTGTCCATGGATCAGACTACTTAACTCTCTGTAGAGGGCAGTACTCCTGCAAATGATCTACAAGATTTAATGCAATCTCTATCAGAATCCCTGTGGACTCCTTTGTAAAAATCGATTAAGCTTATTCTAAAATTCACATAGAATTGCAGGAGACCCAGGATAGCCACAACAATCTTGGGAAAAAAAGAACAAAGTAGGAGGACTCACATACCAATTTCAAAACTTACTATACAAAGCAACGGTAATCAATACACCATGGTAATGGCATAGGGCTATTACATATAGCTCAAGAGAATAAAAGTCAAAGTCTAAAAGTAAACTCTCATGCTTATGGTCAACTGATTTTTGACAAGGGTGCTAAGACTACTCAGTGGGAGAAAGAACAGTCTTCAAAAAATGGTGCTGGGGTACCTGGATAGACACATGAAAAAGAATTAAGTTGGACCCTCATCTCACATTATATACAAAAACTAACTCAAAATGGACTAAAGACCTAAATGTAAAAGCTAAAACGATAAAATTCTCAGAAGAAAGCACTGGGGAAAGGATTCATAATAATGGATTTAGCAGTGATTTCTTGGATGTGACACCAAAACACAGGCAACAAAAGCAAAAATAGACTAGTAGGACTACAAACTAAAACATTTTTGTGCTTCGAAGAACATCATGAAAGTGAAAAGACAACCCACAGAATAAGAGAAAATATTTGCAAATAATCTATCTGATAAGGGACTTGTATCCAGAATAAAGAACTCGTTTAACAACTCAATAAAAAAGAAATTTAAAAATGAACAGGGCCAGGTGCGGTGGCTCACGCCTGTAATCTCAGCACTTTGGGAAGCCTAGGCGGGCAAATCACAAGGTCAAGAGTTCAAGACCAGCCTGGCCAACATGGTGAAACCCTGGCTCTACTAAAAATACAAAAAATTAGCCACACGTGGTGACACATGCCTGTAGTCCCAGCTACTCGGTAGGCCGAGGCAGGAGAATCACTTGAACCCGGGAGGTGGAGGTTGCAGTGAGCCGAGATCGCGCCACTGCACTCCAGCCCCGGTGACAGACTAAGACTCCATCTCAAAAAAAAAAAAAAAAAAAAAAAAAAAAAAGAGCAAAGGATGGCCCACTAAAAATGGCCACATACATTACATAAATCCATTCATATGCAATGTCCAGAACAGAGAAATTCCTACAGACCGACAGATTAGGTTTTGGGGCAGAAGGGGTAGGAGGGGAACAATAGCTAAAGGGTACAAATGCTCTTTCTGAGGTGATGTTCTAAGTAGTAGGATTTAAGTGGCCAAATTGTACTGTACGTATTTGTCTTTCAAATTAGTTTATACTAAGTTTTGCCTGCGGAACATTTTTCAATAGTCACATAATCATACACACAAATCTTTTTCCTTATGATTTCTGAATCTGATACAGTGCTTAGTTGCTTCTTGCCTCACAATTAATACTATCTTGTAATATTTTACGTATTCTTGTAGATGATCTTACATCTTTTCTGGAAAAGGAATATGTTATTTAATTCTCCATTTTCCCTCCATGGTTCTTCTAACTGTGTCTCACAATGTATCATTTCCTACCTCACACAAAAAATAGAGGCCTGGTGGGAAAGTCCTCAAATTCCTGCTCACAACACACCCCATTCTTCAAAACTATATACCATCCATAGCTTCTTGTTAGGCTAAATCCTCTACCTTGAATTTGGATTCTATCCTTTTCTGCCTTCTTGGATCCTTGTTCAACCATTTTTCTCCTCTACTGTCTGTTCAACCTCTCCCTCTATTTGTTAACTCAGCACAGCACATTAAGAGAATTTATTCTTTCTTAAGAGTCTATCCCACAAACTTGTGTTATTTCCCTCTATTCTTTCTTGTCTTCCTGTTGCAGTGAAACTTCTCTTCACCAATCCCATTGCCAGCTATCAGATTCGAACAATCATCATTTTTTCATTTAGACTACTGCAGACTGATTTCCTACCAATCCATCACCTAAACTTGGAAATTTTAATTTGGTATACACAGCTGGGTCCACAAATCTCCTGAAATGTTTATGTATATGTGCACATTTTTGGGGAATAGTTTTCATAAAATACGAAGAGTGAGATGACTCTAAAATGTTGCTTATTTTTTCTCATGGAAGACAAACTGATCTTTTAGAATGCAAATATGTCATGCCATTGGCTCATTTAAAGTCTTTCAGTATTTCCCCATTACCATGAAGATAAAACACAAACTCCGTCAAGGCATACAAGGTCTCTTCGTGATGTGGCTCTTACCTCTTTAGCATAATCTCTCATGAGTACCTCCTCCTTCTCCCCATATTGGTCTCTCCTCTACACAAATAGCACTGTTAATATAGTAATAAAATACAATATATACCCACAACTCATCAGACTCATTTGCTTCAGGGCTTTTCTACATGCTTCTCTGCCTGAAATCATCCATTTACATCTGCTCTCTAAACTGGTCCTTAAAGACTCAGGGATTACAATAGGAAATCATTTCCTATTCTCTCCAGTCAGGATTAAGTCTTCCTTTTAATCTACGGCATTCTGTGTATACCACTACAATAACTTTTATCACATATTATAATAATTATTAACCTACTTATCTTTCTTCCCCACTAGATTATAAATCTTGAATAGTAAGAACAGTATTTTTCCATTTCCATATTCCTAGTGTTGGCACTCACATTATTTTCTGAACAAATCGCACATTCTCTTCTCAACCTGTTGCAAAACACTCTAAGTTCGATATTGTAACCATTCTTGGAAACCATCTAAGATCAATACTCTCTTCTCATTACCAAATTTAATTTTCATTCCTCATCTAGCTTAATCCTCATCTTATTTTACTTAATCCTCATGTTATTTGACCTATCAATAACATCTGACATAGCTCGCCACGGCCTCTTCCTTGAAATTCTTTCTTCATTTGGCCTCCTGGATACTGTTCTCACTTAGTTCCCTTCCTCCTAATTCACCAGCTATCCCGAGCTTCGCTTTGGGAAATTTCACTGCGCCAAACACGAGTCATACACTCTCATTTCAATGTACACTTCCACAAAAAGTAAAAGAAAAAACACGAAAATGGTTGTGATGAACTCTCTAATAGGCATCTCATAACATATCCCGAAGTCAGCTTATCCCTTGGTCTTTTCTTTCTCAGGACATGGAAGCCCATTCTCGTGCTGCTCACCATGACAGTTGCGGTCTGAGCAAAGGCATTTGGGAACGCCAGCCTACAGCCAGTTGGGTGTGGAGAACAAAACCACTGTGGTTTTTCCTAAGTCTCCCCTGAGAAACAGTCAGGAGGCGAGGAGACTCGATAAACCCGCCCCTTTGCCACAGGCAGGGAAAATCGCAGTTTGGGGTCTCAGGACCGACCTCGGTCCAAGGCCAGGCACACTGTCACTCCAGCCTGTGCCACCCTCACTTCCAGCGGCCCCGGTACCCCCCCACCCCCCGCAGTCACCTCCCCCACCCCCCACTCACCTCCCAGCGGCCTTCGCTTCCCCCTGGCCCTCACCAAGCCCCCCACTCGCCGCCCCCCACATCCAGCTCCCGGCCAGCCCTCCCCTCCCCCCGGCCCTTGCCTCTCCAACACTCACCTCCCGTTCGGCCCTCCGCTCTCCCACACTCACCCTCCGTTCGGCTCTCCCCTCCCCAACACTCACCTCCCGTTCGGCCCTCCCCTCCCCCACACTCACCTCCCGTCCGGCTCCGGCCCGGAGGTGTTGGCCGAAGGCCCCGTCGCTCCCTCCGTGCTGAGCCCACAGGCACGGCGGCTTCGCCTCCGCGGCCGAGGCTGCTTCTGAGCGGCCAGCTCGGGCTCCATGGCACGGAGGAGGGGGTGGGGCGGTGGCCGGGTGCCCGGGAGACCGGCAGGGACGGGCACGATGCCCGCCAGCCTCTGCCAGGCAGAAAGCGCCTGTCAGCGGACTGCAGCCGCCACCGCCGTCATCCGGGGATTTGAAAATGGCGGCTGAGCAGGGATCAGCCAATCAGTGAGCGCGCAGCGGTTCCTAGGAGACGTGGAGTCCCGCCCCTCCGCCGTTCCCGGGATCTACTTGCCTAGGAAAGAGCCTAGGAAAATTTGCCCTTAACTCCTGAGCGCAACCCTGAGTCCCCAAGGCCCGGTACCTCCTTCGTTGTTCATTAGGACTTTCACTACAGGCCAAGGCGAATGGACTGGAAACATTTTAATTCACCAGATCTTTCTTAGCATTTGGGGAGAAGAGAGGTCCAAACTAATGACCTGTAAACAAGGCTTGTTTATTGGCCATATACACACTAAATTATTGTGCACGTGGCCAATATGAGATATATTTCCAATTACCAAAGGTTATGCAAGTGTGTTCCCCGGACTGTCTCTAGGAAACCAGCAAAATCTAATTATGAGCCCTCATGTCTTCCAATAAGGATGACACAGTCTCTCCCTAGCAAAACAGAATGAAGTGACTTCATCCTTTGCTTGTAAAAGTCAGCAAAAGACAATATAAAATAAAGGACCTCCTCAAGTAAAAAAAAAAATTGTTAAACAAATTACACTTTCTTTGATTTTAAGTATTGCTTTATGTGTGTCAAAGTCTTTAAAAATAGCTTCTCCTGACCGGGCGCTGTGGCTCACGCCTGTAATCCCAGCACTTTGGGAGGCTGAGGCAGGCGGATCACGAGATCAGGAGATCCAGACCATCTTGGCCAATATGGTGAAACCCCGTCGCTACTAAAATACAAAAATTAGCTGGGCGTGGTGGCGCATGCCTGTAATCCCAGCTACTCAGGAGGCTGAGGCAGGAGAATTAGTTGAACCACAGAGTCGGAGCTTGCATTGAGCCAAGATCGTGCCACTGCACTCTAGCCCAGTGACAGAGCGAGAATCCGTCTCCAAAAAAAAAAAAAAACAACTTTTCCTTTGCCACTATATTTCCACTTCTGGAAATTTATCCTAAAAAATAAAATTATATAAACATGAAGCTATTAATGACATTGTTTATAATAGAAACATTTAAGACAACCTAAATAAACAATGATTTACAGCTCATCCACTGAGAAGAATATTTTCAGCCAACAAAAATGAAGTGTGAAGTATGTAATAGTATACTGGTAATTTGAAATAAAAACATGAAGTATAGAGGTATATTCAGTGTATTCAAAGTTATGAATTACACAAAGGAAAAAGATAATGTCAATGTATTAAAATGTATTAAATGTATTAAAAAGTCAATGTATTAAAATGTCTCTAGGTAGTTAGACTTTAGGTATTCAAAATTTTTATTTTTATTTTTTGCATTTAATTTTTTAAAAAATAAGGACATATTGAATTTGCAGTACCTTTATAACATGAGGGAAAAATGTTTTAGTTTTAAAAAGAATAAGAAATTAGGGAGTAAGATTGAGAGGTGAAGCCAGCTGGACTTCCTGGGTCGAGTGGGGACTTGGAGAACTTTTCTGTCTAGCAAGAGGATTGTAAAACACACCAATCAGTGCTCTGTAGCTAGCAAAGGGATCCTAAAATGCACCAATCAGCACTCTGTAAAAATGCACCAATCAGTGCTCTGTAGCTAGCAAGAGGATTGTAAAATGCATCAATCAGCACTCTTTAAAAACACACCAATCAGTGCTCTGTAGCTAGCAAGAGGATTGTAAAATGCACCAATCAGTGCTCTGTAAAAAGCACCAGTCAGCAGGACCCTAAAAGTAGCCAATCGCACGGAGGATTGAAAAAAGGACACTCTGATAGGACAAAAATGGAACATGGGAGGGCACAAATAAGGGAATAAAACCTGGCCACCCCAGCCAGCAGGGCAACCCACTGGGGTCCCCTTCCACACTGTGGAAGCTTTGTTCTTTCGCTCTTTACAATAAATCTTGCTGCTGCTCACTCTTTGGGTCCGTGCCACCTTTAAGAGCTGTAACACTCACCACGAAGGTCCATAGCTTCATTCTTGAAGTCAGCGAGACCATGAACCCACCGGAAGGAACCAGCTCTGAACACAAGTTGACCTTGGTCAAGAACCACTTCTGTTCTACCTTCCCCATCCCTCCCCAAAAATTAAAGAAGAAAGTATTGCTTTGTAGCAGTTAGAGTGTAAGAATACAGAAATGTTCTTAATATTTGGGGAGTTGGTCTCCACCAAGGCAGAGCTTCAGAGGATGCAGATGTTTAGATTATGAACAAAAATAAACCTGTAAGAGCAATTCTTCAAGTCAGATCCCAAGTAGGTCACACCTACACTTGTGTCCAGAAAACTCACACCCCTTTGGGATTTTCACAATTTACCTGAATTGACCAATCAGGGCTCACCTGATGTAACCAATCAGAACTCATCTGCTTTATCCAATCAGGGTTTAGCTGTATTACCCAATCTGAAGTGGCCAAGTCTGAATCTTTCATTTGCATAAACACATCTGATTGAAAACCTGGACAAGTACTTTTTCTATAAAAGCCAAACCCTCCCCTTTATTCTCTGGAATCACCTTTCTTTTACTCCGAAGGCTGTGTCTCCCTGGTTTGCAAACTGTTCACTAGAATAAAGTCTCCTTTCTCCAAACTTCGTTTTCAGAGAACTTTTGTTCACAAGATAGGACCATGTGAATCCTAACATTTGGTCTTTTTACCCACAGAAACAGCCGTTTCATATTAATAGTTTCAACATACTTCAGTGAGATCCTCAGAATTCAGGGTCTGTCCTCAGCTTTGCAGGTCCTGAAACTGGTTTTGATTGTGTCATCAGAGGTGGTCAGTCCTTTGGTAACTTGTGATAACTACTCACAAAGTGATAGATACTGCAGGATGTCAATGTGGGGATTCCAGTGGTGGGGGTGGGCACTTCTTTCCAGTGACCTGAATACTATTGTTTTATGCAGAGCAACTGTTTCCAATTTTCATTCACTTGAGAACTTATGATTTTGTTCAATTATTCACAAAAATTTATTAAATTCCTGCTATAATATGCCAGGATCTGTGCTAGACATTAGGGAAATAAGGAATAGAAGACAAATTTTCATCAGAAAATGGCTGGGTACCATAGAAGAAGAACAAAGAAAAGTGACTGCTCTGAGGGTTGGTCATTGAAGACCTGGGAAAGGCTGGTGACATCTCTTGATCTTACAAGAGATCAACTTTCTGGTGTCTGAATGCCATTGTCCCCATATTCTGTGTCTTACACTGTATAGAACAGTCCCAAAACCATGACAAATGTTCTCTGAATCCTTTCTCTTTCAGTTCCCCACAAATCATCCTTCTCCCTTAAAATATTCACCGGGATAGGATTTGAGGAAATTATTTCGATTTCAGCTTTCATATATATAAAATCTGACTCTAGAACTCCCTCTCTGAGAGGATTTTCCTACTAACTTGACTGGAGCAAAGTGTAACCCAAACTTCTTCAATCATAGATTTGCAAAACAAATATTCTTTTGGGGAACTTCCTCAAAGATTATTTCCAAAACCTTCAGCCCTATGTGATGACACCAATCATTTTGCAGGTTGATATTAAATATATTCAACAATCAATAAATGAATGTAAATTATTATGTAAATCAATAATTTAAAAATCTATTTTCTTTCATTATCTAAGTAAATCAAACTATTTTTGCAAAACTGCTTACCAAGTTTTTTATATATATGTATATATTAGAGTACAAAGTGTTCATCAAAACACTCTATTAATTTCCAAATTATTTGATGATTTTGATGTGATATTTTGTTTGCCATTGCTATCACTAGCTAAATGATTCCCCCTTGGTCTGTAGGTTCCCATAGAAAAATGTAGCAAATTTGCAAACAATGACCTATCATTAGAAAACTAGTAGTCTTAATAACTAGAGAATTGCCCTTTGCATCAGCGTTTTTCTTTTTCGTCTGAATCTTCTCATAGCTTCTTGTGAACTAACAGATTACATTCAGGAGAATGAATGTACGTATATGTGCATATACATATAATTTATATATAGAATGTTATAATAAAGTCTGAAATTTTTCAAAATATATTTACTATATCTACTATTGATTAATTTATAAAACTGTTTATTAGACTGTAATTTTTAATTGGGTCAAACTCAATTGTTCCTGCCAAATGAAAGGGAGTATAGTCCAACAGCTAAGTATGTGGACTGCATTGATTGTCATTCTGACAAGCAGAAGTGTACTTATAGGCACAATAGGGCAGAATATTTGAAATCAGGTTTGTCATCCCTTAAACTCTATCACTGTGTGTGTATGTGTGATGTGGGGGGAGGTTGTTTCATTTTTTGCCTCAATCAATCAATCAATCAATCATCTGTGAATCATTTGTTTACCATGTTGGTTTACTCTTAGGTATTCCAATGAGGAAAATGGAAAATTCCAAAATCTAGCTGTTGAGCTTAGAGAAGGAGAATAAAATTTGAGATGAAATACATGTGGCCAGAGAAGGTGCTATTAATCCAAAGTAGACTGTAATTCATTTTTCTTAACGCTTAGACTATCTTCCTAAAGACATTGCAGGTCTAACAGACTGATTTATATTAGCAGTAGGAAAGGAGAACAGAGGAGGAAGGAGAAAGGGGTTTCAGTGCAATGGTAGGGGGCAGAGAGAATGGCAGAGGACAGTGATCTGGCTGTGGTCGTGAGGCTGCCAACAGAGAATTACCAAAGAGAACTTCAGAAATGTCAGAATGTCAATCAGAATTATTGCTCAGAGTTGAACAATTTTTTTTTTTAAAACAAATTTTCATGCTTAGAAGGTTTTGTTTGTCTCATTACTTGGCCAGTGAATTGACTGGCTCACAATGAAAAATACTTAAGAAATGAACTTTTTTTTTTTTTTTTTTGAGATGGAGTTTTGCTCTTGTTGTCCAGGCTGGAGTGCAATGGCGTGACCTTGGTTCACTGCAACCTCCACCTCCAGGGTTCAAGTGATTCTCCTGCTTCAGCCTCCAGAGTAGCTGGGATTACAGGTGCCCACCACCACGCCTGGCTAATTTTTTGTATTTTTAGTAGAGATGGGGTTTCACCACATTGGCCAGGCTGGTCTTGAACTCCTGACCTCAGGTGATCTGCCCACCTTGGCCTCCCAAAGTGCTGGGATTACAGGCATGAGCCACTGTGCCTGGCCAAGAAAGGAACTTTGAACAAGGAAATCGTAACTATAAATACCACACTTTTATCACTCTGACATTTTTTCACTCTCAGAACCTAAAGGTGGCCACCAAGTATGTCAGAGTCAGTAGTGTGTGTGTGATTTATTTTAAGGAGTAAGTTAGTGTGATTGTGGGGCTGTAAAGTCTGGAATCAGTAGGGCAGGCTGGCAGACTGGCAGGCTGGAAACTCCTGAGTAACAGCTAAAGCTGAAACTAAAGGTGCCATCCTTAGGAGAAATTTCTTCCTCAGAGAAATCTCCATTTTGCTCTTATGGTCTTTCAACTGATTGGATGAGGACCACTCACATTATTGAGGATGGTGTCCTTTACTTAAAGTCAAAGTTTACTGGAGATGTTCACCACACCTCCACAATGCCTGCACAGCAATACCCAGACTAGTGTTAGTTTGGATAACTGGGTGCCACAGCCTAGCCAAGTTGACACAAAAACTATCACCCCAGAAGGCCTCTTCAGACTTGAAATTCCAATTATTATCACTTGAGGAAACTTTTTTCTTTAAGACTTAGTCTTTCAAAGAAATAAGGAATTACTAAAAGATAAGATGCATTTCTTAAATTATACTACAAAAGAGATTTTTCTAGTTTCTTTCTAATTCCTACATAAATCTAAGTTAATCATAGCTCGATGTCAGACTGACAATTTTTAAAAGTTAATGAAAGATACTGAGTACATCAGTGGACTAGAAATGAGATACTCACATTATCTCATCTTGTTTCAAACTGAAAATATCTGGGACCAGTGGGAGAAAATTTGATACAGCAACAAAATAAATATCATTCTGATTTTATAAAATGGAACTGGCTTATTTTTTCTTTTTATTATATGGAACTACCAGGATACTAAACATCTGGGGAGTTATCGACAGAGACAGATAGGATTTACTTTATGAAGATCAAAATGAGAGAAAGTATAATTTATAATAAGTTCAGGAGAAAACTGCTGAAGAACACTATGGTTTCTTAATTTTCTCAAAGTTGTAAGGAAGAATTGGTAGAAACCAAGATTCCTGAGTAACAGAAATTTTGTCTTGATTACTGAATAATAAAATTGTTACTATGCTAACAAAACATGTCATTAATTCAAAAGAAGATCAGGAAGAAGAGAGAACTTAGAAAATGGAGACAAACAGAAAGCACAAAATAAAATAGTACTCTATATCTAAACCCAACTATATTAGTTATTATATCAAATGTAATGAGCTGAATTCTCCAATTCAAATACAAAAATAGAAAAAAAATTCAGTTATATCATGCATACAAAGAACACATCCAAAATATGAGAATATGGAAAGGTTTTAAGTTTCTAAGAATGTAAAAAGATGGGAAAATACATCATTCAAATGTGAACCAAAAAACCGTATTAAAGTAGTAATATTAATATTTGATCATAAAAACTTTAAGGTAGGCCAAGGTGGGCAGATCACGAGGTCAGGAGTTCAAGACCAGCCTGGCCAACATGGTGAAACCCTGTCTCTATCAAAAATACAAAAAAATTAGCTAGGAATAGTGGCACGTGCCGGTAATCCCAGCTACTTGGGAGGCTGAGGCAGAAGAATCGCTTGAACCTGGGAGGTGGAGGTTGCAGTGAGCTGAGATCGCACCACTGCACTCCAACCTGGATGACAGAGCAAGACTTCATCTCAAAAAAAAACAAAAAACAAAAAACAAAAAACTTTAAGGTAAAAATCATTAATGTGTATAAGGAGGGTAATTTAAAAATAAAAAATTGTTAAAGTTTTTGAAAATATAATAATTTAAAATTTATGTGCTCTTCATAACATGGCCTCAAAATTGACAGAAAAAGAAATAATGGGTAAATTCACAATTATAATGGAAATTTTTAACACATCTTTTGAAATAATTGATACGCAAAATTTGGACTACACAATAAATCCATTTGATTTAATAGATTGATTGAATGATTGGTCTATCTAAAATATTGCATCCAACAAATGCAGAATGCACATTCTTTTCAACACTCATGGAATATTTTCAAAAATTGACCATATAGTAGAACATAAAGGAAGTTTTAGCAAATATATAAGGAGAGAAATCAGTTAAGATGTGTTATCTGATCTTAGTGCAATTAATAAAAAATAATAACATAAGTATATATTATGTATAATAATATAAAAGTTCAAAAGACAATAATAATAAAAACAGAAAATTCCCATATGTTTGGATGTGGTAGTGGTTGAGAGGCATGCATAGGACACAGAAGTAAAAAGGACACTGTCTTGGTTCGCTCTATGTATTCAGGGATTGTTTAAATTTATTTAAGAAGATATTCATATAGTACTCATGCAATAGAAAAAGCTGCTTTGCTGTTGCAGAAAATTTTACTCATACTCTTTCCTTTTCTCTGCCAATGCTAAATAAATTCTTAACCCAAAAGGGTGATTTTTAAAAGACACATGTTCTTTTCAACATAGGTATAAGTTGGACGTAGATTTGGATAAGCTCTCAGTAGTTCATCTGTAGCTGTGTACAAACTTTATCCCAGGTTGTTCAGGCCCAACACAGCTACTCTGAGACCAGATAACTAAAAAACTAAAAAGAAGCTATACCACTTTAAGTGAAGAAAGCTCCAGCCCTCAGGTGGAGTCATTTCCGGGCCCTGTGATAAAGCTCAGCTGGGAGGCTCCTCAGTCATTACTACAGGGCAGGAGGGGCACATTCTCATCAGCATGGTAAGTGACTACACGCCTGTGCATTGTTGTAGGAAATTTTACTAATCATATTTGGCCCTTTTCCCACAGCAAACAATTCTTAATAAAATTGTAATGCAAGAGAAGACATTTGTAAAGAAACATTTTTCTTTCAGTATCCATGTAGATGAGTTGGGAGCAGATGTGGACAGGCTGTCATCTATTCCTCTGTTATGTTGCTTCTTTCAAGGTAAAGCTCAGTTGATTTGTAGTATCTCACTGCCATTAATTGAAGCACTGAAGCAAAAACCTCTCCTTCCTTTAGTTTTCATCTTTGTTTTGGGCCCAGAGTGCTGATTTTTCTGTAGATATTAATTGCTTCACTTTTCGTTAGGCTGCTAAGAGTTTCTGAGGACTTCAGACTTAGGTAACCACGGCTAACCTCATAAATGCCTGGTAGGGTAAAGTGCGCAGGCATCCTCTTGGCCCTCCCTTGAGTTTAGTTCTTTGGGCACCACGATGAATAGAATAACTTACAATAATTCTGTTTTGGGACGACCTTTTCAGATCCATTTCCCCTTTATTTTCTTCTGTGCCAGTTTTTCAGTATCTTTGAATTTTTAATTCTTCAGTGGAAGCAACATTTCGAACTGCTTCTTCATCTTTGATTTCTCACCCCATTGATCTCTCTGTCCAACATTAAAAAATTTTAAATTGTTTTGCTTTTAAAAATTATGCCTTTCAACATGAGAGAGACTTGTGATAATAGCATGTTCTGTATCTTGACTATCAGTGTCAACATTCTGGGTGTGATTTTGTATTATGGTCTTGCAAGATATTTCCACTGTGGGAAATGGGTAGGGGATACAAAGGATCTTCCTATGTTATTTCTTACAGCTGCATATCAATCTACAAAGATCTCAAAATTAAAAGTTTAATTGAGAGTTATGCTTTTCTAGTAATTCAAATAATCCTTATAGCAACGTTTAATAATGTGCTATGACTTATCAGTGTTGACGTTCAGTGGGCATTTTATAGTCTTCTACTTTATAGTGTGACTAATATTTTCATAGAAAATTTGGAAAAAAGGGAGAGGCTAAGAGAAGAATAAGGTAAAGATAGTCTTCTACACCCTTGGACAGAGTTATGTTATAAGTTAAGCTCCTTCAAAGACGAAGGATGCTTGTTAGGCCAGGCTATTCGTGCTGAGTTCAAAAAGAACAGCATCACTCTGCTTTCTGAGTCACTTGAACAGACCATGTGAAGAGGAACAATCTTTTTTTTTTTTTTTTAATGTTAGTGATTATTTTTACTGTGACTCTTATGAACAAATACCACATGTACACCTGAATTTTACTCGTCACTGTAACACAGGACTGGGTGGTAGCCAGTGGAGAAGACAGAGATATCTACATGTAAACTTTACAAAGTAAGAGGTTTTAATGATGTAGAAAAAATGAACATTCACCCTCTCCTTTTAAAATGTTAACTTAAATTTAAGGAGCCAAGTTTTGATCAGATTACAGCAGCTAATGTATTTGCAGCACTTTAAGTCCGACAGAAGGGGAGAGGAATAAGATTAAGGTTATCTGAAGCCTGATAAGGGGTATCCGAAGCCGGTTTAAAACAGAATATGCTGTCTTGAGAGGTGGAATGTTAGTTTGTCCTAAGTGAAGTGCTTTCTAAATTAGAGAGACTGATAGGTGCACAGAAAATAAACAAGATGGAAGCCCTGCTAAGGTAGTAAACTTGAATTGGTCATGAAGCAAAGAGGGCTGTGTTATGCCTTGTGAATCACAAAGTACAAAGGTTTGATGCCATTGAACATGAACAGAGTCCAAGTCAGATTGCAGGGGTGTGGCCCACCAGAGCCCTCTCCTTACTTTCCTCTGACTAGTGGTCTATGTAGACCAGTGGTCCTCAACCTTTTTGGCACCAGGAACCCCTTTTGTGGAACACAATTTTTCCATGGAGTCGGTGGTGGGGATGGTTTCTGGATGAAACTGTTCCACCTCAGATCGTCAAGCGTTAGTTAGATTCTCATAAGGAGCACACAGCCTAGATCCCTCACATGTGCAGTTCACAATAGGGTTAGTGCCCCATGAGAATCTAATGCTGCCGCTGATCTGACAGGAGGCAGAGCTCAGCCAGTAATGCTCACTCACTTGCTGCTCACCTCCTGCTGTGAAGCCCAGTTCCTAACAGGGCACAGACTGGTACTGGTCTGCGGCCAGGGGGTTGGGGATCCCTGTGTAGACCACAGGCGAGGGATTGACAGGAGGCCTGAGGTCTTTCAGTAGTTGAATCTCAGGCTTTAGGGCAGTGTAGCCATGAACAAGGGCAGGGTTCCCCTCAGCTTATCTGGTCGAACAGCCCAAAGGGTCCTGATGGTGCAGAAGACATGGGGATCTCATTCTACAAGACCCCCTAAATAGATTTGTTTTGGGACCACTGTCAATCAAACCACACCAATATTAAGATCAGCGATTGCTATCACCTTAGATTTCTTAGGATTTAGCTTTTACTTTCCTTCTGTTTTTTTTTTCCTTCTCTTAAAAATGTAGATCATTGTCTGTTTAACAGAATAGTTGTTTGCCTTAAAAAAAAAAAAAAGATGATTTAAAGTGGGATGGGGGAATATGAAGGTGGAAGAAATAGTAAAGTTTAGACAAGAAAATAAAATCACTACCCAGATATTACTAGACTTAATATCTTGATGCATTTTCTTTTAGATTTTTATGCCTATTTTTGAACATGTTGGACATCATACTCTATATGCAATTATGCATCTTATGTGCTTTTTACTTAATATGTTATCATAAGCATTTCCCATGTCATAAATCTTTTTTTTTGAGAAAACATTTAAGGGTTGCATAACATGTCATTGTGTTGATGTAACATCCTTTAAATGCTCAACAATATATAAATGGTTAGATTAAATAGATTGGTTTTCGGTTTTCATGCTTATGAATTATGATGCTTGTGAATGCCATCGGCCTACGTCCTTGCGTTTTAGAGTCTTTCTTTTGTAATTTGTTTGTTTATATCATTTGCCTATCTAGTGGATGTCTTAAGTGTTTTTTTTTAGAAAGTTGATATATATAAAATCAATTTTTATCTCTATATGTTTGTTATAAAATGTTTACATTTTGGAATTGTGAAATCTATTGCATTTTGCCTTGTAAAATTTCCCTCTAGTTTTAAGTTTAGTATATCCATCCTTATTCAGAGTGTATATGAATGGTAAAGATAACATTTTAAATTTATCTGCAATGAGTTTTAGTACTTGACAAGGCTATATATTGATTTTGGTTTTATTTCTTTCCAATTGGAAAGAAACTTTCCAATTTTCTTTCTAGACAAGCCCACCTGATATATATAACTACACACACACACACATACACACACACACACACACATCTCACCTATATTAAAAGAATAAAGTGAAATTAGTTGTATTTTGATTTGCATTGTGTGTGTGTATGTGTGTGTTTGTCTTAATTCAATTCTTAGCCCAGTACAGAGTAGGTGCTTAATTTATGTTGTTAAAACAAACTTTTTAATGGAATTTAAATCCCTGGTTTAATTTTCTCTGATGCTTAGCTGTACCCTGGGTCTTGGTTTCCATGAAACGCTTTTGATTATCCTTATAACACATCCCTCCATGGCCCTAAGCTAGCTTGGTTTCTGTCATTTGTAACCAGAAGGGCTGAGTAACAGATCTCCTGTTGTCTAAACACCTGCTCAGTTCCAACTCACCATGACTTATTTCAGAGGGAGTGCCTTTCCATCCACATCGGTCAAGCTGGCATCCAGATTGGGGACGCTTGCTGGGAACTCTATTGCCTGGAACATGGAATCCAGCCAAACGGCATTGTTCTTGACAGTCAACAGGATCAGCTGGAAAATGCAAAAATGGAGCACACAAATACATCTTTCGATACCTTCTTCTGTGAGACAAGAGCTGGGAAGCATGTGCCTAGAGCACTCTTCGTGGACTTGGAGCCGACTGTTATAGGTACAATAAATGTTCCATCCTATCGTACTTAACTGGAGCCACACTCAAACAAATCAAGTGGGTGGGATTAGCAGATTATACTGGTCTATCTGAATGAAATCACATGGACCTTTCCCAAATGTAGAGGCTTACTCAGTGGCCATGGGTGATTAACATGAGAAACACACCCAAAGGGAAGACTAGATTGGCCTTTTGAAATTTAAATTTAAATTTATTTATTTATTTATTTTGAGATGAGTCACTCAAGCAGGAGTGTAGTGGCGTGATCTGGGCTCACTGCAACCTCTGCCTCCTGGGTTCAAGCAATTCTCCTGCCTCAGCCTCCGAGTAGCTGGGATTACAGGCACACACCACCATGCCTGGTTAATTTTTGTATTTTTAGTAGAGATGGAGTTTCACTATGTTGGCCAGACTGGTCTTGAACTCCTGACCTCAAGCGACCCACCTGCCTTAGCCTCCCAAAGTGCTGGGATTACAGGTGTGAGCCACCACGCTTGGCCTAGGTTAGCCTTCTTAACCTGTGTGATGAAATGAATTAAGACCTGCTAATTGATCCACACATGTATTGTAACAGAACATGAAGTCTTTTCCTGGGTTTGAGAGCCATTTGCTAGAAGGCACTGGCAAAGAATCAAAAAGTTTTTTGATAGCTGCTTAAAAAGAGTAGAATATCTGGAAAGAATCCCAAAGGAACAAGAGGCCAAATATATACTCTAGTTATGGTAAAAACAGTACAGTTTTATGATTACTAACAATGTACTTTGTCCTATGTCGTGCAAAAACTCTTGAAATGGAGCTAGAAAAATACAGGAGAGAGAAGGGGCTGTTACTTTCTTAAGAGAAAAGCTAGAGAGTGGGGTGGATTTGGGTTTGATGTTGTACATCCGATTATTTGTTGGTGTGCGATAAACTTCCCCTACATTTAGTGGTTTAAGGCAATAATGATTGCTGGTTTGTTCATGAATCTACAGTTTGGGTGGGGCTCAGAGGCGACAGCTTGCCTGTGCTCCATGTGGTACCAGCTTGGAAGGCTCAAGTGGGAACTGGGGCATCCACTTTGAATGTCATTCATTTACATTGCTGCCCCTTGGTGCTAGCTGTTAACTGAGAGAGTGGGAGGGGTGGAGAAAAGGAGAGGCTGACGAATTCAAGATCATGATATGAAGGAATTGAATACGACCCCATAAACACTTCAGCTGGGTGATAGGAGTATGAAGATGAATAAATGTTGATTTTTGCCTTTGATGTGAAGATGCCTGTCTTGGTCAGCTCGGACTGCTGTATCGGAACACCATGGACCCGGTGGCTTAGATGACAATTGTTGATTTCTCACAATTCTGGAGGCTGGAAGTCTGAGACCAGGGTGCCTGGTGGTTGGCTTCTGGTGAAGGCTCTCTTCCTGGCTTGCAGGTGGCTGCCATCTTACTGTATTCTCATATGGCAGAGAAATAGTCTGTGTCTCTTCTTATAAGGGCCCTAATCCCATAATGAAGTCTCTACCCTTATGACCTAATTACTCACAAAGACTCACCTCCAGATACCATCACATCAGGGATTAGGGATTCAATGCATGAATTCTGGGGGGACACAGCCATTTAGTCCGCAGCAGCTATTGTTTACTAGTTGGGGACCTACACAGGTATTTTCTTCTGATTCTTTCAGCACTCTGTCAGGAGACATTATTATCATCCTCAATTTATAGATGAGGAACTTGATAAATCTTGGGGAAGTCAAGGAACTTGCTTAAGATCACTGAGTTATTAGAGTAGAGCTGGGTTTAGTCCTAGATTTGCCTTCTTATTAAATCTATTGTCTTTTAACAGGAAAGTAGCCTAATCTAGTGAAGAAGAAAATATAAATAGTTATAACAACACTGTTGAAATTGAGCCATATAAAATTGCCAGTGTGTGACTTTTTTAATCTAAAAAAGTTAATTGTATCATATATGATACAACTTAATAGACATTTCTACAACAAGTGTGTCCAATAATTTGGCCTCCCTGGGACACATTTGAAGAAGAAGAATTATCTTGGGCCACACATAAAATACACTCACAGTAACAATAGCTGATGAGCTAAAAAAAAATATATTGCAAAACAATCTTATAATGTTTTAAGAATGTTTACCAATTTGCGTGGGAATGCATTCAAAGCCATCCTGGGCTGCGGGATGGACAAGCTTGCTCTGCAAAGCAGAAGGAATGAATAACTAGGGAGTCATCCGATATGTTTGTTTGTTTGTTTTTTAGAGAGAGAGACTGGGTCTTGCTCTGTCACCCAGGCTGGAGTGCAGTGGCATAATCATAGCTCAGTGAACTCCTGGGCTCAAGCAATCCTCCCACTTTGGGGTCCTGAGTAGCTTGGACTACAGGCACATGTCACTACATGTGGATAAGTTTTTTTTTTTTTTTTTTTTTTTTTTGAGATGGAGTTTTGCTCTTTTTGCCCAGGCTGGAGTGCAATGGCACCATCGCTGCTCACTGCAACCTCCGCCTCCTGGGTTCAAGCTATTCTCCTGCCTCAGCCTCCTGGGTAGCTGGGATTACAGGCACACGTCACCACGCCCTGCTAATTTTGTATTTTTAGTAGAGATGGGGTTTTACCATGTTGGCCAGGCTGGTCTTGAATTCCTGACCTCCAGTAATCCACCTGCCTCGGCCTCCCAAACTATTGGGATTATAGGTAAGAGCCACCATGCCTGGCCAATTTTTTGTTTTTTATAGAGATAGGGTCTCACTATATTGCCCAGGCTAGTTTCAAACTCCTGACCTCAAACAGTCCTCTCACCTTGGCCTCCCAAAGTGCTGGGATCCCAGGCATGAGCCACCACACCCAGCCTCACACACCTTCTCATGAGGCAACAGCATTTGCAAATTCAGAGTCATGAAGGAATGCCCCACAAGTGTAACCAGGAGTTCAGCGTGGCCAGGCATACGTGTGAGCAGGCGCACAAAGCAGGGGACGAGGCTGGGAAGATGGTCAGGGGCAGGCTCAAGGGTGAAGTTAGGGCAAAGTGAGGAAGTTGTGGTCGGAAAAAGGAATTTGCACGTTTTAGATTTTGGAAGTGGGAGAGTTCTGAGTGATGATGATTGAAGTGGAATGCAGCTGAATGACACCGTAGTTAAGGAAGCTAAGGAGCCATCATATAATTGTTCAAAAGCCATTGATGTCTGTGAGGATATTGATTAAGGGCACCATGCTGGGTACTAAAGCCCCTGAGCAAACTGTGCCCGGGAAGTTAGAGTGGATGGCATGGATTACTTACGAACGGCAGGTGCTGCAACCACTAAGCCCTGAGATAATGGATTTTATGGAAATAATTTATGAAGCTACTGACCCTCAACATCCTGACTCAACATTGTCCTGAAGAAGGAAGCTTCCGTAAATTACCTCCTTAGCCTGAATGCAGCCTTGTAGCTTCAGATGAGAAGGAAATAGTCCACCCAGAATTACACATTCACTTGTATCTTGTTTATAAATGTATCTTTTAAACATCCTAGCTCTGAGGGAGGTTTGTGTGTAAGCTAGTTAAAAGTTATTTAAACTCAATTTCAATAAATATTATTTGAGAGGTTGCAAAATTGGAGTTTAGAAATTCATGGTCACGCACAGGAAGGCACGGTGAATTGAAAAGCAATCATGCTCTTATTAAACAGAAACACAATGCATCTCTCCTTAGGCTGTGAGCTTCTAGGACTGGCTCAGCTATCTGCTGCCAAGGCTGGTGGTGTATAATGAGGTAAATCTGCATAAATGCATGTCATGAAGCCAGTTCTATCATTGTTACTTATAATTGCTGTTGTTATATGGGCCGTGCGTTGTGCCCTATGTTCTCGTAACAGCTCAATGGGGTAGATCTTGTTATAATCCTTATTTATGAGCTAAAATCATTGACTAAGTAACTTCTCTCTAGCTTAGTGAGGAAGGCAAGATAGGAACCCAGGAAACTGATTCTTGAAACATGCATTTAACTACTAAGCAGTGCAGTATCCCACAGTAACCAGGGCAGCAGTCCCAAAGCCTACTTAGCCCTGAAACACTGCTGCTTAATCATCAGGAATAATGCTATTTGAGTAATTGTAAGGTGGAGGAGTAGGGCATGCTGCCCAGGTTTTTAAAAGGCAATGAGACCTGGCAGGGGCTACCCTCAGTTGTATTGGATACTGCCAACATCTTAACGCCAATTGTCCTGCGTCATGCATTTATGCACTCGGCGTTTGGGTCGCATGGGCATTTGAGTTTGCTGTGCCTTCCCTGTTAAATCCTCTTTTAAAGCAGATTTAAAAGATGGATATTCCTTTATTTTTTAAAATTCATTCTATTTTATTTTACTTTTTTTTGAGACAGTTTCACTCTTGTTGCCCAGGCTGGAGTACAATGGCATGATCTCCACTCACTGCAACCTCCTGGGTTCAAGTGATTCTCCTGCCTCAGTCTCCCAAGTAGCTGGGATTATAGGCACCCACCACCATGCCTGGCTAATTTTCTGTATTTTTAGTAGAGACAGGGTTTCACCATGTTGGCCAGGCTGGTCTCGAGCTCCTGACCTCAAGTGATCCACCTGCCTCAGCCTCCCAAAGTGCTGGGATTACAGGTGTGAGCCACTGCACCCTGGATATGCCTTTCTGTGTGCTTTTCCAGCACACAGTTGGCAATTTGTAGATAAAAATACTTGTCTCAAAATGCCAATGTGTCCTAGGGTGGGCAGTGGGTTGAAGTGTGTCCCCCCAGATTCATATCCATCTGCAATCCCAGAATGTGACTTTATTTGGAAACAGGGTCTTTGCTGATGTAGCTAGTTAAAATGAGGTCCTCCTGGATTAGGGTGGGCCCTAATGCTAAAGAATTGTGTCCTTATCAGAGGAGAGAGCACAGGCACACATACAGGGGAAAAGGCTTGTATGCCAGAGGTAGAGATTGGAGGGGAGTAGCTAGAAGCCAAGGAGAGCTAAGAATTGTAAGTCACCAGGTGCCAGAAGAGATGTTTGGACCAGACGCTCCCTGGGGCCTCCAGCAGGAACCAAGCCTACCAACGCCTTGATGTTAGACTTCTGGCTTCCGGAGCTGTTAGGAAATAAATTCCTATTGTTTTAAGCCATGACGTTTGTTGTCATTGGTTATGGCAGCCCTAGGAAACTAATAAGGGGTGCATGGTAGAAAAACATACTTTCCACGTATATGTAAAAAATTCCACTTTTCCTGGACTAAGACAGGCTAATTCAGCACTATCTAAATTCCATTCCTGGACCACAACATTGAGAGAAAGCTTGGGGGTCAAGCACAGGGAGGCCCCAGGAGGACTATCAGCAGGTGGACAGCTGAATTGCACTGAGTGAGTTGCACTGACCTCCTTTAACCCTCTGCAGATGGGATCCGGACGGGTCAGCACCGTTCACTCTTCCACCCCGAGCAGCTCCTTAGCGGAAAGGAGGATGCTGCCAGCAACTACGCGCGAGGCCGTTACTCTGTGGGGTCAGAGGTCATCGACCTTGTGCTGGAGAGGACCCGGAAGCTGGCAAGTGGCTCCCCGTCTCCTCCGAGTGGGCTGTGCCTGGGGCATGTGGGGTCCTGTGGCAGAACTCACAAGCATTATCTGCTGTCACCATCACCACCAACCGTCTCTCTCTGGGTGCTGGTCTGGGTGCTCAGAACTGGGGAGGGGTCCTCATCTTGGCTTTGATTTCCCCTTGTTAGTAGGAAGGAGACAGAAACCTTTATACTTACTGGGGGTCCCCTGATCACCTGATCATCCCTGGTTCTCCTAACACAGGGTTCATCTTGTTATGAGAGACTCCCATAGCACTCTAAAACCTGTCAATTTCCAAGAGTAACCTGTCATTTTCCAAGAGTAACTGATGTTTATGAAGTTAGCAAGAGGCACTCCCTATCTGGAGATGCGTGACTCTATTTACTGACAGTTAATTCCTCTTTAGGGGCCTGAGTCTGGAGACCCTTTGCTGAGTAAGGGTTTTGGTGTTTGCCATATTTGTTAGCTACTACAATGCCTTTTACGCCAGCATGCCAGATGGAGCATAGACGTGGGGGGAATGTTATTTTGCTTCAGTGTTTTGTCATTTTCTTTGTTATTGATAAAGGCCTTGCTTGCGATCACATACAGATAAATGCACAGAGGTCAGTGAAAGACAGGTGGATATTTATGCTCTGCTTATAGTAAAGCTCTGAAGTGCTTTGCCTACTCCAGAAGTCCCCTTGAGAGTATTTCGAAGTAGCTATGTTTGTTGTGGAGTTAACAATGGCAAAGGAGTCCTTTCTGAAAGATTTTGTTTTGGGGAAACCTGTTGTATCCTACCACTACCATCCAATTCACTGCTTCTGGATTTATTCAGCTGAATTCTCACATCTCATTTACTTTCTCCAGGCAGAACAGTGTGGTGGACTTCAGGGATTTTTGATTTTCCGAAGCTTTGGAGGAGGTACTGGTTCAGGGTTTACGTCTCTCTTAATGGAGAGGCTCACAGGAGAATACAGCAGAAAGACTAAGCTGGAGTTCTCGGTCTACCCAGCCCCCAGGATCTCCACTGCCGTGGTAGAGCCTTATAACTCTGTCCTCACCACCCACTCCACCACAGAGCACATGGACTGTACCTTCACAGTGGACAACGAGGCCGTCTATGATATATGCCACCGTAAACTCGGTGTTGAATGCCCCTCTTATGCCAGCATCAACAGATTGATGGTTCAGGTGGTATCTTCTATCACTGCCTCCCTCCGGTTTGAAGGGCCCTTGAATGTGGACCTAATTGAGTTCCAGACCAACCTGGTACCTTATCCAAGAATACATTTCCCCATGACAGCCTTCGCCCCCATTGTCTCTGCTGAAAAAGCCTACCATGAGCAGTTCTCTGTGTCAGACATCACCACTGCCTGCTTTGAGTCCTCCAACCAGCTGGTCAAGTGCGATCCTCGGCTTGGGAAGTACATGGCCTGCTGCCTACTCTATAGAGGAGATGTGGTCCCTAAGGAAGTGAATGCAGCAATAGCAGCCACAAAGTCGGGGCACTCTGTTCAGTTTGTAGATTGGTGTCCAACTGGTTTCAAGGTGGGCATCAACAATCGGCCACCAACGGTGATGCCGGGTGGGGACCTGGCCAAAGTCCACCGGTCCGTCTGCATGCTGAGCAACACCACGGCGATCGTGGAGGCCTGGGCCCGCCTGGACCACAAGTTTGACCTCATGTATGCCAAGAGAGCATTTCTGCACTGGTACCTCAGAGAAGGCATGGAAGAAGCAGAGTTCTTGGAGGCCAGGGAAGATCTGGCAGCCCTGGAGAGGGACTATGAGGAAGTGGGGCAAAGTTTCTGAGACATGTATGATGGGTGCAAATGAATGTCAAGTTAAAATGGCATGTTTTCTTTTCAAGCCGTTATATGCCTAGTGGGTAGTTCCCCTGATGAGAAGAAAAATGAACTCAAATCAGGCAAGACTCTAGGTTCCACACTAAATTAAGTGGGTCAGTACCAACAATGAATGCATTATTTCCTGGTCTACTGATACAAGTCAGCTCTGCTACCTGGGAGCCTTTGGAAGCTTAGAGTCCTTTGAACTGCTGGGTCACTTCTAGGTGGGATTTTTTTGTTTTACCAAGAGACAATGAAATCCTAAAGTTTATGCTTTTCCTTTCTGGTACCTGAAGTAGAAAACAGCACATATTGATTACGAATGTTTTTTCCCCCATATCCACATTTTTTACACTGATTAAATCATAAATATTTTCAGCATGGTTCTTATTCTTCTTTGAAATGTGTGCCCAAAGGGCTCAGTTTGCTTTTTATGTAAACAAACTTGGGTCTTTCTAAAACTTGAATTTGGGTGTCCTGCAGGTCAGAGGTGAAAGCCATCTCTTCCACTTCCCTTTCTTGGAGGTGGTGTTCTCAAAGTGTTGCCCGCTTAACTCTGTGCCAGAGTCACTTCAGAAGTTTAGTAAAAATGCAGATCGTTGAGCTTCTCTATCACTTGCTAAGCTAGAATCCTGGGGGCTGGAGGGGCTGTGTCCTAAGGATTTGAGATTTACAGAAACACTAAATGGAATTATTTTTTGGCACTGAATAGTTCCATTTGAGAAAATAATTTACTCTGGACAAAGCTATAAATGCATTAAAACCACTAGTGAGATTTTAAATAACCACAATATTTTGTCTTACTAATACTTTGAATTAAGGCAACTTAGATGCTGCAAAGGTACTGAGTTGGGCTGAGGTGTTGCTCTTGGACTGATGGTAGATAATCCTCAGGAGCCTCATCCACCTGTGCTGTTTAACCTGTCAGCCCTCACCCTTCAGCTATACTCTTGGCCTCAACCAGGTACATGCTTTTGGCTCAGGTAGACATCGGAAGATAGGAGGCACTAATGCCTTGGCTGGAGGCATGAAGTTGTGTATCTGTTTTGAGATTCCTCAAACTACAAGGCTACTACCTTCTTGCTTGTGCAACTGGACTCAAAAATGGACCCTCTGTATTTTTTTTTTTGTAAGATCTATTTTTTAGAGTATTTATAGGTTCTCAGCAACATTGAGTGGAAAGTATAACCCTCCATTTCTAACAGTTTCTTGGGAGATTCTTTTGCATACTAAAATCACTCCCCTGAGATGTGGCCTTTAAGAGTGATACTCAAACAATGTACCATTTTGCCTGCTTTCAGTTGAAACCATTCTCACTGTGGAAGCCAATGACCACTGTTTGGTGGAAATGATATTTAGCTACTCTTCAATGCCAGTAAGGATTTTTTTTTTTCCCAGCACAGACAACTATCGCTGAGTTTTTGCTCAGTCGCCAAGTCTCTAAGTATCTGGCTGTGTCCCCTTTGGACTCCACTTCCAAGCTTCTCTGCCAAGGGCTCAACTTCTGTTCGCACGAAAACAACCTCATAACAGGGTTTTGTTTGGAGCCTGTTAATTGAGATGTGCCAGGATTCCTGGTATAGTAACAGGGAAAGGAACATGACTGTCATTGTCACGTCTCTGACTTGATGGGATCAAACGTATGGAGGAAAGTAAGTTAAAAAAGTTATTTTGTCCAAACAAAAGGAATGATTTGGTGAACTTTAGTGTGTCTTCACTATATCCAACATAGACCAACAATATCTAGAATTGGCTCTTTATTGAAGTGTGGAAGAAAACTGTTACTGAGCAAAAGGGCTGCTGCCCAATGTGCTAGAAGCCAACAGTGTTGCGTTGCATTTTTGAGAAAAGAAAGGCTTTTATTGTGAATTGACCAACAAGAACATAGAAATTCAGCTCAAATCTGTCTCCCTGTGCTGGCTCTAAGACAGTATTTTTATTAGAAAAGATTTAGTGGGTAGGTTCTGGGATTAGTAGGTGATTGGTGGAAGGAAAGGGAAGGTCTGGAAGGTCTTTATGCTTCCTCATGGGTTATTTCCTCATGCTTCCTCATGGAACACATGTACAAAATTAGGAGACATTGGTATGAAACATGGTAGAAGTTGGGGCTGCTACATCAGCAAGCTCATTCTGCACAGACTGTGGTTGGCCATATTGGTTCAAACCAATTTCAGCTAGTTAAAAAAATATCTTATAAGCAGAGGTAGTTTCAGCATTTTATCAAGTTCTTTCTTTTCTTATCTACCACCCTGAAAACTCAATAATTTCTGTTAGTCATTGATTTCTTCAACTCTTTGGAGCACAGTTTCAAAACCTTGTTCAATGGAAAGAATCTATACTATTATTATCATTGTTTTAAATAATGGATGTTTGCTTAGATTTAGCCTCTTAGTTCTCTGGCACTCTTCATTCCTTCTTGCATTACTATGCTTCCATCTGGGATTATTTCCCTTTTGACAAAATAACTCATTTTAGCAATCTTTTAATGTAGATCTGCCAGCAGACAATCCTCTCTATTTTTATTTTTCTCTAACCATGTTTAGGTTACCTTCATTTTTAAATGATATTTTATCTGGGTATAGAATTCTAGGTTGACAGTTATTTTGTTTCAGCGTTTTGAAATATGCCATTCCATACTTTTCTGGCTTTCATTATTTCTATTGAAAAGTCAGCTGTCGATCTTATTGCATCCTGGAAAGCAGTGTTTTTTTTTTTTTTTCATTTGGTGATTTAACAGTGATGTGCTTGGGTGTGTTTTTATTATGTTCATCCTACTTGAACTTTTTAGAACTATTAGAATCTGTGGCTTGATGTCTCCTATGAGTTTTGGAAGATGCTTGGCCAATAGTTCTTCAAATATCATTTGAGTTTTCTTTCCTTTCCTTATGTGACTTAGACTACACATATAATTCCTTTACATTGTCCCAAATGTTGCATGCACTTTTTTTAAAAAATATTTTTTGTCTTTTTTCTACCTCTCTGCTTCCAACTATATATTTTCTACCTTACATAAGCTTTGGAAAATACTATGTGGAAATAATTTGATCTGTTCTATTAAACCCCAAAGACATTTCAGTTATGTTTGTTGGTAGTTGTTAGATCTTTCTTTTTCATTGAAAATCCAATTGAACAGATACAGATCCATGTAATTTATGAATAATTCTGTTACTGAATATTTTGCATACAGGCAAAAGTCCATTTTTTAGTAGAGTTTAAAGTAGCTATACTTTTGACAATTTATTCCAATGATAGTTGTAAAAACTATGAAGAGTTGATAAGAATGTTTGTGCTTGGCAAGACAGAGGCCCAGGGACATGAAATAACCTGCTTAATGTTATAAGTCCATAGGATGCATTAAAGCAATGAATTAAATATTGTTTTATAAATTCTATGTAACTTTCAGGGCCTTAGTTCTATTTATCTTTGGGCATTACGCATTCTCTATATTGCTTTTATTTTCATTCTTTTCTTATTTCTTCTATTACACTCTTTCAAGAGAGCAGAGCATTATTCTTAATCTTTGTACTTTTGGCATCTGACACAGTGCCATGCATATAGTAGGTAGTAATGTCTGTTGAAGATATATTGATATTCCTGAAGGATTTAGGAAGCATATTAGGGTATATATTATCCTTCTTATTGTCTTATTTTTTATGGTTCTATACTTCTTAAATTTTGCATTTATGAGAGGTGGACCAAGGACATTTGAAAAGACTCAAGGATTTGTGAAGTAAGATATGGCAGAAGCCATATTTTATAGCAGCAGTTAAATAGAGGAAATGACATTATGTTCTAGCCCAATATTCATTATCAACACTGTCTGTTGAGACTTTGGCAAACTCACTTAATGTACTTTGGCTGAATATTTAACATTGGGGTTAAGAAGGAATAATATTTGCCTTTCTCCCTCAAGGAGTGAGGAGGAGGTCATTAGAATAATGGTTGAGATAACTTTGAGGACTATAAACACTAATTAAATGTGATCTTGAGGCAGGAGCTACCATATTCATCTGTGTATTTGTAGTGTCAGGCATATTGTAGGCACTCCAATATTTACTAAATTGGAAAGTACCTTATTTCCTACCCTACTGTAATCACATCTATCTGATTGTAACTTCTAATACTCCTCTTCAATCTCCTCCTTAAAATTATTTTGAATCTTCACATATCCTCTACAGTCCCTGAGGAAGAGTATTCTTTCCAAGACCATTGGTTATCTTTGCACCTTCTCTCCTGACTCCTGCCTTCTAGGAGGCCTTGCTCCTTTGATCTGTCTTGTACATTCCATCTCCCTTTCTCCATTGATTTATTTTCTGTCCCCTACTTATAGGTTCAGTCTCCCCATTCAGAAAACCACCTTTATTCTGGATTCTGCTATCCCTGCAATGTGCTATCACATCTCTCCACTCTGCGAAACTTTTAAAAAGGATATGCATGTGACGCCTCCAGCACATCCTCTGTTTGCTCCCAGGCTTTGTAATTTGGTGTCTCTCTACCACTCCACTGATGCTGTTGTCTTGAAGATCACCCATAATGCCTTATTCATCAAAGCAATGACTTTCTCAGCCTTCAGGTTGCTTGACCTTAATCATTTGCTGATTCTCATGAAACTTTTCCTTTGACTGTGTGACACTACTTGGTGTTTTTCCTATGTCTGAGATCTTCCCAGACTCTCCTTCTATACTGTCTCATTTTTTAAAAAAAATTTGTTATTATTATTTGACATGGGGTCTCACTCCATTGCCCAGGCTGGAGTGCAGTGGCGTGTTCATGGATCACTGCAGCCTCAACCTTCTGGGCTCAAGTGGTCCTCCTGCCTCAGCCTCCTGTGTGGCTGGGATCACAGGTGTACACCACCACACCTAGCTAGTTTTTTTTTTATTTATTTTTATTTTTTTATTTTTTGTAGAGACAGGGTTTTGCCATGTTGCCCAGGCTGATCTTGAACTCCTGGGCTCAAGTGATTCTCCCTCCTCAGCCTCCCAAATGCTGGAATTACAGACATCAGCCACTGAATCTGACCTTCTAAACTGCCTCCTTGTCTTCCTCTAATGGAGACACACTTGGTTCTCTCCCCTGCCCTTATTTATGTTACTCACAACCACAGTATCACTATGCAGTGACTGTTAACAACTGTCTAAGTTTTCTTTCTTTCTTGAGTCTTATACTAAAATTTCCACCCACTTGTTGGACCTATCCTCACAGATACTTTAGCTACACTTAAATTTAACTTCCCCCTGGAAAAACTGTTTTTTCAAATGAAATCTGTTCTTCCTTCAGTGGCTATGGCATCGCTTTCCCACTTAAGCAGGTCCTAGGCAACATCATCATTTTCGACTGTGCCCCAGCCCATTCCTTGCTCTCTATGTAGTATTAGATTACGTTCAGCCTCCCTACATATTGTAAGTTGGGTCTAAACATTTCTCTGTACATAGTGTAAATGAAAAAAGTGTCTGAGACGGGTCTCAATCAATTTAGAAGTTCATTTTGCCAGGGTAAAGGACATGCTTGAAAGAAATAAACATGGAATCACAGAAACAGTCTGTGGTCTGTGCCTTTTTGCAAAGATGACTTTGAGGGTTTCTTTTTTTTTTGTTTTGAGACAGAGTCTCGCTCTTGTTGCCCAGGCTGGAGTGCAGTGGTATGATCTCGGCTCACTGCAACCTCTGCCTCTTGGGTTCAAGTGATTCTCCTGCCTCAGCCTCCTGAGTAGCTGGGATTACAGGCGCACACCACCATGCCTGGCTAATTTTGTATTTTTAGTAGAGACGGCCTTTCTCCATGTTGGTCAGGCTGGTCTCGAACTCCCAACCTCAGGTGATCCGCCTGCCTTGGCCTCCCAAAGTGCCGGATTACAGGCATGAGCCACTGCTCCTGTCCGAGGGTTTCAATACTTAAAAGGGAAGGGTGGGCTGGAGAGGAAAGAGAGATGGTATGGTCCCATTACTGGATCCACATGTTCAGGAGAAAGGGAGCATGTGGGCGAATAGTCACTGATATTTTCATCTTGTGCTCAGTAAATTGGCACCTTATATAAGATAAGGTAACCCTAGTGTAGCTACCAGTGAAGGAGATATTTAACCTTTTGTCTGTAGCTGTCTGAGTAAGAACAAAAGGAAAGGCAGCTTGCTGTATATGACTTAGCTTTCAGCTTAACTTTTTCCTTTGGCAGAGTGAATTGGGGTCCCACGTTTTTATTTTCTTTTCACAATAGTGAACTGTGACCTAACGGGATGTGTCAACAGTCTGTCACCTTCTCTCTCTCATTATTATTATTATTATTATTATTATTATTATTATTTTGAGACAGAGTTTCACTCCTATTGCCCAGGCTGGAGTGCAGTGGCACTATCTTGGCTCTCTGCAACCTCCACCTCCTGGGTTCAATCAATTCTCCTGCCTCAGCCTCCCCAGTAGCTGGGATTATAGGTGCGCACCATGCCTGGCTAATTTTTGTCATTTTTAGTAGAGATGGGGTTTTGCCATGTTGGCCAGGCTGGTCTCGAACTCCTGACCTCAGGTGATGCACTTGCCTTGGCCTCCCAAAGTGCTGGGATTACAGGTGTGAGCCGTGCCTGGTCTGTCACTTACTCTTACAGTTTCAGCCAACTGCATGTAGCCAACTGTTCAAACTGTGTTCAAAGAAGGCAGAGGCCGAGGTGTAATCCATCCAGCTGTACCTCGCTTCCATTTTCCGTATGTCACTGTACTTTTTCTGTGCGTTAAATCCAACCATGTGGCTGCCCTGGAGTCATTCTGAACCTATTCTGGTTCTAGGGCTGCCTGATTCTTGAATTGTTCTTAGCTCAGTTGAACTCTGTTAAATATGATTTGTTTAAAGTTTTTATTTTAATAGAAGAATGAATTCCATCAATTCTACTTTGGTAACGTGTCCAGAACCCATTCCCTTCTTTCTCTTCAACTCTTCTCCCCTTCACCAGTGCACTGGGGTCTAAATGCTCTTCTGCTTTTCATTGTGTCTTCCTGACCCAACCGACCCACTACTCTCCAACTGAACCTTCTGAAGCACAGCTTGGATTACCCTGCTCCTTCGCTCAAAGCTTTAATGATTCCCCATCGCTTGAACATAAGGCCCAAACTCCTGTGTGTGGCATGCAGAGCCTGTCCCAGCAAGCTCTGACTCAAACTTCTCTTCCATTCTTCGCTGTCATTGTGTACATTCCATTCCAACCAGACTTGCCCCCCGTTTCCCAGCATATCCTTTTTCCTCCATGATCATGTGATGTGTGGAGGCCACGGCCATTGATCCCCTCAAGATTTGCTGGAAAATCACTGGCATGAGGCAGATTGATTAACAGGAGAAAATGCAAACAAATTTATTTAATGCGTATATACGGGAGCCTTCAGGATGAAGACTCAACTGTTACCGGAAAGAGGTCCTGATCCAGACCTCAAGAGAAGGTTCTTGGATCTCTCATAAAAAACAATTCAGGGTAAGTCCACAGGGCAAAGCAAAAGCAAGTTTATTAAGAAAGTAAAGTGAAAAAGCGACTACTCCATAGACAGAGTAGGATGGTCCCGAAAGTAAGAGGAGGAACCTGTCCACCCTAGGTACAATACTTGTTTATATATAAGATTAAAAAAATCATGGGAGATATGCTCTGCTACAAGGATTTGTGATAAAGGATTAATTTTCTAATTACTGTATTTTGCAAAAATTGATATTATTATCATTAAAGGAAAATTAGGAATGCTTCTGTTCTCAAGATATCGGGATATCAGGACACTCCTAAGTCTGGCTCTATTTAGTAAACATTAATTATCTGTTTCCTTGACCATAAACGTCTAGAGTCTAGGAATAGCTAACTTTCTGGGAATGCAGCCCAGCAAGTCCCAGCCTCATTTTCTAGCCCTCACTCAAGATGGAGTTGCTGTGGTTTGAACACCTCTGACACAACTTTCCAAAGAGGTACAGGAACTTATGTCCTATATTGAGGCCACAGTAAAGAGGGCAGACTTAGAGCAGGGCCAGAAACAGGTTATGTTGGTCAATGAAGTTGAGTGGCAAGACTGGTGATGAGAGGGAGAGAGGGAGAGAGGAAGAGGCTTGGCTAGCACGGGTGGCCTTGTTATGTAGATGAAGTCTCCCTCAGAGAGAATAGATAGTAAATTCTTCTTTTAGACTTTCAAGAGTCAGAATCCCAACCTCTCCTGGATCTGGGAAAGATAAAGGAAGTGGGGTGGGGTTATGGCTGCATTCATAGAGATCCTCTACAGATGCAAAATTTCCCCAAAAAGCCACAATTTTGCAAGCCCACTTCCATTTGCTGGCCTAGTGGCAGCCATTTAAAAATATGTTACATGGCTGGGTGCAGTGTTTCACACCTGTAATCCCAGCACTTTGGGAGGCCGAGGCGGGTGGATCATGAGGTCAGGAGTTCAAGACCAGCCTGGCCAAGATGGTGAGACCCCCCCCCCCCGTCTCTACTAAAAATACAAAAAAATTAGCCGGGCATGGTAGTGGGCACCTGTAATCCCAGCTACTTGGGAGGCTGAGGCAGGATAATTGCTTGAACCCAGGAGACGGAGGTTGCAGTGAGCCAAGATTATACCACTGCACTCCAGCCTAGGCAACACAGCGAGACTCCGTCTCAAAAAAAAAAAAAAAAAAAAGTTAAATATTTTGGGGTAAAATATTTTAATTTCCTGCAGATGTAATTCCTACTTTAGAGCCCAGTTCTATTGTCACCTGCTCCATGAAACTTCCAGAATCTTCCTCCTTGTGTCCTCTCTGAGCTCCCAAAGCACCTGTCCGCTCCACCCCAGGGTTTATGGACAGTGGAGACACACCATGAAATGTTTCACTGCATTGAAAATTTGTAGTAAGTACTCACTGATGAAAAAAATGTTTAATGTGTATGTCCCATGTAGTGCCTTACATTTTTATTAGGCTTTTACTAAGTATTTAACATTTATTGGCCAGGTGCAGTGGCTCACGCCTATAATCCCAGCATTTTGGGAGGCCAAGGAGAGAGGATCACTTGAGCCCAGGCATTCAAGACCAGCCTGGGCAACATAGTGAGACCCTGTCTCTGCTAAAAAAAAAAAAAAAAAAAAAAAAATTAGCCAGGCGTGGCATGCAACTTTGGTCCCAACTATTTGGGAGGATGAGGTGGGAGGACTACACGAGCCCAGGATGTTGAGGCTGCAGTGAGCCGTGATTGCACCACTGTGCTACAGCCTGGGCAACAAAACAAGACTGTCTCAAAGAAATAAAGTAAAATAAAATAAAATTTATTCTTCAACATACACGTGTTGTTTCTCTGTTCAACCACTGGAGGGCACTAGTGAAGTCCTTAAATAACTGATCCACTGTTGAGATGAGTTTTTGGTGCTCTAGAGGGTGTGTGTGTGTGTGTGTGTGTGTAAATGAGTACTGACGCATCGAGAAAAATACTATTTATAGATTTTCTTTTGTTTTTAAAAGTTAATAATCTACTAAAGATAATAACCAAAGTATTTCTTAAGCTTTTACGTTCAGCTTGTGAATCTTATTATTCATAAGCCTAGAAAATTTGTATAATCACTTTTAAAGGGAATACACATGAATTTTGGGTCTCTTTTACAGTCTTAGATAAATGCTCTTAAATATTTTAGGTTGCCTATAAATTTAATATATTCTATTTTCTTTTGAGGATTTTGACAAACTTTCCCAAGTACTGTAAATAATTCTTTAAAAATCTAATAAATTAAACTATACCTATGGTAATTACGTACTCTTCACTGTTCTAAAGCTGTCTACAAGTGATTAAGATTTGAACTTAAGATCACAAGTGTAAATTTATTGACAACATTTACACTTTTAAAAATTGGAATTACATGGCTGACTATGATTGTATTAGGCCAAACACTCTTAAATATTATAAATGCTGTATTTGAAATGCCAAGTTGGCACAGCTTCCTTATCACAGGAGCTTCAGTACATCCTTATTTAATGGATTCACTTACAATTATTTAGTGAGCACCCATCACGTGCTTGTCACAGTTCTAGGCATGGGGGATACAGCATTGAACAAAACAGAAGAAACCCCTGCCCTCATGGAGTTTATGTTGTAGTGAAAGACAGTAAACATGATAAGTTAGTGAATTATACCACAGGTTAAAAGATGGCAGGTGCTCTTGGGAAAAAGTAGAGGACACTAAGAGGGAATGGATTGCGGCTTCAAAAAAGTGGGCATTGTAGCCTCCAAAGAAAGAAGCTTTGACAAGGACTTCAAGGGAGTGACAAGGGAGACAGCAGATATTTGAGGGGAGAACATTCTTGGTAAGAGGAACTGTTAGAGGAGTTCGAACCAGACCGATTCCATCCTGAGTGAGTGCTAGGAAAATGAGGCTGGGACTTGCTGGGCTGACTCCCAGAAAGTTGGGTATTCCTGGCCTCGAGATGTTTACGGTTAAGGGAACAGCTTGATAACATTTGCTAAACAGACTTAGACTTGGGAGTGTCCTGATATCCTGATATCTTGAGAACAGAAGCATGCCTAAGTTTGCTTTAAATATAATAATATTGATTCTTGCAAAAAATAGTAATTAAGAAAATTAATCCTTTATCACAAACCCTTGTAGCAGAGGACATCCCCCCGATCTTCTTTTGTCCTATGTGTAAACCAGCATTGTACCTAAGAGGGACAGGTTGCTCCTCTTACTTTCAGGACCGTCCTACTCTGTCTACGGAGTAGTTGCTCTTTCAATTCCTTTGCTTTGGCCCTTGGACTTGCCCTGGGTTCTTTTCTGCACGAGATCCAAGAACTCTCTATTGGGGTCTGAATCAGGATCCCTTTTTGGTAACAGAACCAGCAACAAAGATTTAGAAAGGGGATCCACGGAGGGAGAAGGAGAGCAGTGGAGTGTCCTGGAAGCCAAGTTGGAAAAAAGTATATCCAGGAGGAGGTCATGGTCATGGTCCCATGTGTTAAAGGATGCTCCTAAGTCATGTGAGTGAGGGCTGAGGCTTGGGTGCTGGATTTAGGCTGGCCTTGAAGAGAGGGTTCAGTGGAATGATAGGGATGCAAGCTTGATTAATGGGGGTTGAATGGAGAAAGAAAGAAGAGAGAGTATAGAGAAATTGTCAGAGTGTTGCTGTAAAAGGAAGCAGAGTAACGTGCTACTGTTTGGAAGAGGTGATAGGTCAAGAGTTGTTGGCTGGGTGTAGTGGCTCACACCTGTCATCCCAGCACTTTGGGAGGTGGATGCAGGAAGATTGCTTGAGCTTGAGACCAGCCTGGGCAACATAGTGGGACCCATTTTTATTTTTAAAAAAGTATTGTTTCTAGGATTGGAGAAAGAAAAATGGGTTTGCTTGCTAGTGTGAATGATGCAGAGGAGGAGGTGGCATTGATGATGTGGGAGGAAGACAGAAAGGTTGTTGGATCCATGTCTTAAGTGGGTGAGAGGGGATGGGAACTTAGAGTGTGACACAGAGGTTGTCCCTACACAGATGCACGGACAATTCATCTAACTCAATAGGAAGGAAGGCAGTGTGTGAGTACAGGTGCTCTCCGGGCGAAGACATGGTGGTGAGGTTTCTGTGAAACTGTGCTTCTGAAACACCCCATTTTCTTAAAGAAAAGGGAGTAAAGTCAGCAGCTGAGGTTGGAAAGGGAAGGATATACTAGAGGTTTGAGGAGAGAAGAAAATGAGTGAAAGTCTAAGAAGTAGGGGCAGGAGAGGCGGAAGGAAGTGTGGTGTAAACGCTGGGCCGTCTGAAGAGCCCATCTAAGGAGTCCAGTGAGGATTGTAAGGAGAGATCAGTCCGTGTGTGTGTGTGTGTGGTGTGTGTGTATGGTGTGGTATGTGTATGTTTGTGATGTATGTGGGTGTGTGGTATGTGTGTATGGTGTGTGTGTGGTGTATGGTGTGTGGTGTGTGTATGTGTGTGTGTGTGTGTGTGGTGTTTTTGTGTGTGTGGTGTGTGTGTGGTGTGGCGTATGTATGTAATTGTGTGTGTGGTATGCTGTGTGTGTGTGGCATGTGTGTGGGATGTGTGTGTGGTGTGTGTGGTGTGGTGTGTGTGGTGTGTGTAGGGTGTGTGGTGTGTGCATGGGGTGTGTGTGTGGTGTGTGTGTGGTGTGGTGTGTGTGGTGTGTGGTGTGTGTGTGGTGTGGTGTGTGTGGTGTGTGTGTGGTTTGTGTGTGGTGTGTGTGTGGGGTGTGTGGTGTAGTGTGTGTGTGGTGTGTGGTGTGTGTGTGGTGTGTGGTGTGGTGTGTGTGGTGTGTGGGGTGTGTGTGGTGTGTGTGGTGTGTGTGAGTGTGTGTGGTGTGTGTGTGTGTGGTGTGTGTGGTGTGTGTGAGTGTGTGTGGTGTGTGTGTGGGGTGTGCGGTGTAGTGTGTGTGTGGTGTGTGGTGTGTGTGTGGTGTGTGGTGTGGTGTGTGTGGTGTGTGTGGTGTGTGTGAGTGTGTGTGGTGTGTGTGTGGGGTGTGTGGTGTAGTGTGTGTGTGGTGTGTGGTGTGTGTGTGGTGTGTGGTGTGGTGTGTGTGGTGTGTGTGGTGTGTGTGAGTGTGTGTGGTGTGTGTGTGGTGTGTGTGGTGTAGTGTGTGTGTGGTGTGTGTGGTGTGTGTGAGTGTGTGTGGTGTGTGTGTGTGTGGTGTGTGTGGTGTGTGTGAGTGTGTGTGGTGTGTGTGTGGGGTGTGCGGTGTAGTGTGTGTGTGGTGTGTGGTGTGTGTGTGGTGTGTGGTGTGGTGTGTGTGGTGTGTGTGGTGTGTGTGTGTGTGGTGTGTGTGTGGGCTGTGTGGTGTAGTGTGTGTGTGGTGTGTGGTGTGTGTGTGGTGTGTGGTGTGTGTGTGGTGTGTGGTGTGTGTGTGTGTGGTGTGTGGTGTGTGTGAGTGTGTGTGGTGTGTGTGTGGGGTGTGCGGTGTAGTGTGTGTGGGGTGTGTGGTGTGTGTGTGGTGTGTGGTGTGGTGTGTGTGGTGTGTGTGGTGTGTGTGAGTGTGTGTGGTGTGTGTGTGGGGTGTGTGGTGTAGTGTGTGTGTGGTGTGTGGTGTGTGTGTGGTGTGTGGTGTGGTGTGTGTGGTGTGTGTGAGTGTGTGTGGTGTGTGTGTGTGTGGTGTGTGTGGTGTGTGTGAGTGTGTGTGGTGTGTGTGTGGGGTGTGCGGTGTAGTGTGTGTGTGGTGTGTGGTGTGTGTGTGGTGTGTGGTGTGGTGTGTGTGGTGTGTGTGGTGTGTGTGTGTGGTGTGTGTGTGGGGTGTGTGGTGTAGTGTGTGTGTGGTGTGTGGTGTGTGTGTGGTGTGTGGTGTGTGTGTGGTGTGTGGTGTGTGTGTGTGTGGTGTGTGGTGTGTGTGGTGTGTGTGTGTGTGGTGTGTGTGTGGGGTGTGTGGTGTAGTGTGTGTGTGGTGTGTGGTGTGGTGTGTGTGGTGTGTGTGGTGTGTGTGAGTGTGTGTGGTGTGTGTGTGGGGTGTGTGGTGTAGTGTGTGTGTGGTGTGTGGTGTGTGTGGTGTGTGTGGTGTGTGTGGTGTGTGTGGTGTGTGTGAGTGTGTGTGGTGTGTGTGTGGGGTGTGTGGTGTAGTGTGTGTGTGGTGTGTGGTATGTGTGTGGTGTGTGGTGTGTGTTGTGGTGTGTGTGGTGTGTGTGGTGTGTGTGAGTGTGTGTGTGGGGTGTGTGGTGTGTGTGGTGTGTGTGAGTGTGTGTGGTGTGTGTGTGGGGTGTGTGGTGTAGTGTGTGTGTGGTGTGTGGTGTGTGTGTGGTGTGTGGTGTGTGTGTGGTGTGTGTGGTGTGTGTGAGTGTGTGTGGTGTGTGTGTGGGGTGTGTGGTGTAGTGTGTGTGTGGTGTGTGGTGTGTGTGTGGTGTGTGGTGTGGTGTGTGTGGTGTGTGTGGTGTGTGTGAGTGTGTGTGGTGTGTGTGTGGGGTGTGTGGTGTAGTGTGTGTGTGGTGTGTGGTGTGTGTGTGGTGTGTGGTGTGGTGTGTGTGGTGTGTGTGGTGTGTGTGAGTGTGTGTGTGGTGTGTGTGTGTGGTGTGTGGTGTGTGTGAGTGTGTGTGGTGTGTGTGGTGTGTGTGGTGTGTGTGGTGTGTGTTATGGTGTGTGTGGTGTGTGTGTGTGTGTGGTGTGTGTGTGTGTGGTGTGTGGTGTGTGTGAGTGTGTGTGGTGTGTGTGTGGGGTGTGTGGTGTAGTGTGTGTGTGGTGTGTGGTATGTGTGTGGTGTGTGGTGTGGTGTGTGTGGTGTGTGTGGTGTGTGTGGTGTGTGTGAGTGTGTGTGGTGTGTGGTGTGTGTGGTGTGTGTGAGTGTGTGTGGTGTGTGTGTGGTGTGTGTGTGTGTGTGTGGTGTGTGGTGTGTGTGAGTGTGTGTGGTGTGTGTGTGGGGTGTGTGGTGTAGTGTGTGTGTGGTGTGTGGTGTGTGTGTGGTGTGTGTTGTGGTGTGTGTGGTGTGTGTGTGTGTGGTGTGTGTGGTGTGTGTGTGTGTGGTGTGTGTGTGGGGTGTGTGGTGTAGTGTGTGTGTGGTGTGTGGTGTGTGTGGTGTGTGTTGTGGTGTGTGTGGTGTGTGTGAGTGTGTGTGGTGTGTGTGTTGTGGTGTGTGTGGTGTGTGTGGTGTGTGTGAGTGTGTGTGGTGTGTGTGTGTGGGTTTTAAGCTGTGTTAAGCTTCAGGGTTCAAGGGCAGAATAATGGCCTGTTTGAATGAATAAAACAAGGCAAATGTGGAACAAGGGAATCTCAGGTGTGCATAGCGAGGGATGATAAAATCCACTCTGGCATTTAGACGGGCAAGGAGGGAAGAGAGGTCGGGACGTGGCGGGAGGGATGGTGGATGGTGAAAAGGTAGCAGGATCCGTGGATTACTGGCTTCAGTGGGGCTGGGAGATGGTTGGAGTTGCTGTCCTAGGAAGGGTGAGCTGGAAAGACAGGACGTGGAGGTCAGAAAGTTTGTGACTTGTAATGACAAAGTCTTGGGAGCGAGTGGTGAGGCAAGAGGCAGGTCAGGGTCGCGGGAGTGGAAATGCTTAAGGAGCTGAGAGGCCAGGTGTGGGAGAGGTCATCTACACGTGTACTGAGATTACCACAAGTTAAGACAGGAGCCCCGTGAGTGAGATTGACGAGCCGAGAGCTAAAGTGATGGAGACATGAGGTGCTGTGGGAGACCGAGGTGGGTGGATCACCTGAGCCCAGGAGCTCAAGACCAGCCTGGGCAACATGGTGAGACCTCGTCTCTACAAAAAATAACAAAAATTAGCCAGGTGCGGTGGTACACGCCTGAAGTCCCAGCTACTTGGGAGGCTGAGGTGGGAAAATTGCTTGAGCCTGGGAAGGTCGAGGCTGCATTGAGCTGTGATCACGCTACTGCACTCCAGCCTGCATGACACAGCAAGACCCTGTCTCAAAATAAAATAAAATAAAATAAAATAAAAAAAAAAAAAAAAAAGAAATGAGGTGGACTGACCCAGGTGTTGGCAGGTGATAAAAACAATGGCAGTGGGGGAGATTCAATCTGATGTCTTGAGGTTCACACCGGGGAATGATAGCTGAGGCAGGAGGAAGGAGAGAGAATATTAAATATGCTTTCCCTTGAAGAAAACAATATGTCATCCTGTAGCTTTGGGGTTACCTTACAAAGATAAATGTTTTGTCTCTTGCTTTCTTAGCTTGCTGAGGTTTCTTAACGATATTGACCAGGCTCTGACTGCTTTTGGCAACTCTAATGGAGTCCCAGCAATCATCTATCACAAGAGCTTCATTCACTAAAGAATGAAGTGGTCCCTAGCCCACTCAGATTTGAGTCATGTTATTATCTAATTTTCAAGTCAGATTACATCTGTAATTCTTACAAAGGTAGCTAGCTGCATCATTTGATTAGATTTTATATTCCTTAGGCTCTTGCCATATGTAAATGTCTTTTCAGTTTAATATTAACTACTGTTGAACTTGTGTATTTCACATTTCTTGAAATTATATAAAAAGTCTGATCGAATGCTGGGTATTTCTCAGCTTTCCCTATTTGGTTACAGCTTCCAAAATTGTTTTACTGTCATGAAGCAGGAACCTTTGTTTGTTGTTGATATTTGTTTTCAGGATTCCTTGTTAGATAGAATATCTAGAGACCATGATATGGTTTGGCTCTGTGTCCCCACCCAAATCTCACCTTGAACTGTAATAATCCCCATGTGTCAAGGGTGGGACCAGGGGGAGGTAATTGAATCATGGGGGTGGATTCCGCCATGCTGCTCTTGTGGTAGTGAATAAATCTCAGGAGATCTGATGGTTTTATAAATGCGAGTTTCCCTACGCAAGCTCTCTTGCCTGCCACCATGTAAGATGTGCCTTTGCTCCTCATTCACCTCCTGCTATGACTGTGAGGCGTCCTCAGCCATGTGGAACTGTGTCAATTAAGCACCTTTCTTTTATAAATTACCCAGTCTCAGGTATGTCTTTATTAGCAGTGTGAGAACAGACTAATACAGCCCATATCATCCATTCGTGTGTCTTGTCTCTTTGGAAATTTACATGGCTATTGATCCTTATTTTATTTGTAACAAAGAACTTAAACTAACTTTTAAGGGAGTTTAAACCAAAATAAGTAATCTGACTGGAATTGTGTTGAGAATTTTCACTTACACAAACTCATTTTTTTGGTCCCAAAAAAGCACTTCCAAATTTTGTATTATTTTTCTTTTCTTCTATTTTTTTTGAGATGGAGTTTTGCTCTGTCACCCAGGCTGGAGTGCAGTGGTGCAATCTCGGCTCGCTGCAGCCTCCACCTCCCAGGTTCAAGCGATTCTCCTGCCTCAACCTCCCAAGTAGCTGGGATTACAGGTGAGTGCCACCACACCCGGCTAATTTTTGTATTTTTAGTAGAGACAGGGTTTCACTATGTTGGCCAGGCTGGTCTCGAACTCCTGGCTTCAAGTGATCCACCTGCCTCGGTCTCCCAAAGTGCTGAGATTGCAGGCGTGAGCCACTGTGCCCAGCCTACCATTATTTTTAAATTTAAATTGGCTTTAGAGGGAAGTCTTCAGGGCAAACATAGTCATAGTCCCTCATAAACAATTCTGTTGGGAAGTCCTCTAACTTTTATAAGATAAATTAATCTGTTTTAATTTCTTAATTTGAAAAAATATTTATTACACACAATATATTAATTGAATTCAGTTCTAGCTTTTTCCCTCTGCTGTTCTTTCCTAGACAGTTTCTTTCTTTCTTTCTTTTTTTTTTTTTGTGACGGAGTTTCACTCTTGTTGCCCAGCCTGGAGTGCGATGGTGCAATTTGGGCTCAGCACAACCTCTGCCTCCTGGGTTCAAGTCCTGCCTCAGCCTCCCGAGTAGCTGGGATTACAGGTATGCACCACCAGGCCCGGCTAATTTTGTATCTTTAGTAGAGACGGAGTTTCTCCATGTTGGTCAGGCTGGTTGCGAACTCCCAACCTCAATTGATCAGCCAACCTCGGCCTCCTAAAGCACTGGGATTACAGGCATGAGCCACTGCACCTGGCTCTTTCCTAGACAGTTTCTAGTGTGTCCATGTATTACAGTTGCAGGGCAGAGGATCAGGTGTGGTTCTCGGATATATTCCTCAAACAGAATCAGATACAGCCTAGGTGTACAGAGAATATCTGATAGCTTTGTGCATTGCCATATTCATCAGTAATTTCCTCTGCAAAAGGCAGTCATGTCTAGCTGAAAAACCTAAGCAGTCCTCTTCAGACCTCAAATGATATGGGACCTACGTGGTCATTAGCAGACAGCAACGGAGTCACTTAAAAACAGAGACGCTGGGTAATAACTGGGCCCACTCACTAAATAAATAGCTTATTCGTGCACATCTGTCTTGCAGAGTAATTCAAAATTGTGTTTCAGAAAAATGACAAATTATTATACTCAGGAAAGTTCCAAACACAGTGTTAAGTTCCGCATACTCAGCTGGGTGCAGTGGCTCCCTCCTGTAATCCAGGCACTTTGGCAGGCTGAGGCGGGAGGATCACTTGAGCCCAGGAGTTTGAAACCAGCCTGGGCAATATAGGGGACCTCTACTCTACAAAAATGAAAATAAAGATAAATTAGCCAGGTGTGGTGGCGCATGCCTGTGGTCTCAGCTACTTGGGAGGCTGAGGTGGGAGGATCACTTGGGCCTGGGAAGTTAAGGCTGCAGTGAGCTGTAACCTAGCCACTCTCCTCCGGCCTGGGCCACAGAGCAAGACCCTGTCTCAAAAACAAAAACAAAAACAAAAAACCCTATGTAGTGAGAACCTCACTAATTACCGGGGTTGGCCATGTTCTACAAAATTCTCTTTAGCCACAGCAGCTGGCTGTGAAATTGGATCGTTTGATTCTTAATGCTGGTGAAGCTATTCCCTGTTTCTCTATCCTTCCCTGACAGAGGAGGTGGGAGGGGCGTCAGAGAATTTCTTCCTTTTACGATAGTAGGATCAATATTAATTCTCCTTTCCCCCCAAAATGTGTTGTAAACTGAAATCTGTTGGTGGGGGGGAGCAGATAAAGATGGTGGAGATCTTTGGATGTGGTCGTCTCTACCTTCCACCTGTTGTTGATGTCATCGTGAACAGATGCTTAGAAGCACTACTTGCTCCCAAATGAAGCTCTGATTCTTCAGGAGCTCAAACACAGCAGGACGCTGGACTTGTAGGCCGGTAGCTGTCGAGCAGGAAAGCTGTGCTTTCCCAGCTGCGGTGGGTGGGTTCCAGTTTTGGCCAACTCTTCCTAGTTCATTAACCATCAGAGCCTTACAGATGACACTTATGCTCATCATAGCATCATCTGTACGGCTCTGAAAGCATTCCAAATACCAAATGGGGACATAAAAGTCACAACCCCAATCTCCGAGAAGTGCTTTTTCGTGCATAGTTCATCTGAGCCTTGGAGTAGCCCTGCGAGGCAGGGGCGGCTGGTGTTTCATGCCCTTTGTGTCAATGAAAGGTCAGCCCTTTGTGGAGGAAGGAGAGGGTTTATGACCAAATCTGATTCTTTCACTTAATAGCACAGAGACTTTGGACAAGTTCTCTGGGCCACAGTCTCTATCTTTATAATGTAAAATATAATAACCTTGAGATGTAATCCTGGCAATTAAGTGAGATGATGCTGGTGCAGCCCTTGCCATGATTTCTGGTGCGTCAGCATCCCAGGAAGTTAAAGAATTTGCTCCTGGACACACAATATGTAGAACTTAGTCATGGGTGTTCTGGGGCTCGGGACAGGATGTTTTCTGCTCTACCATGTGGTTTTTCCAGGGTGGAAACTGCTGCTGCATTTTCACTTTGTTGGAGGATTGGTCCAGTTAAGAGATGAGGACTTTTAATTTCAATCTTAACTTTTTTAACATTTAAATGTTAGCTTTTTTTGGTAAGGTAATGTCGGACAGAAGCAGGATTTCTGGATTAAAGGAAAAATGAATTTGTTATTGTAATAAGAATTGCCAAATCGTATCTCTAGGGCTCTACCCCCTCCCAAAACAAGAATGGAGGAAAGTGGCCATCAGCCTTGCCGAATGGAGTGTACTGCCACACTTACAGACTTTTGCAATGAGATGGGTAAGAAGTTGTATGTCAGTGCAGCTGTTATGAATGAAACTGAGCATCTTTTCATGTATCCGAGAGCCATTTGTAATTTTGTGTGTGTATGTGTGTGTGTGTGATCTATTCGTGTCCTTGCTTATTTTTCTCCTGGGTTAGTTCTTATTCTTTTCAATTTTGAGTAGCTCTTTGTATATTTGGTCAATCATCCATGTGTCTTTTATATGAGTGGCAAACATTTTTTCAACTCTATCATTCATTTGTCTTTTGACTTTGCGTCTGTTGGTGGTGGTGGTGTTAGTTGCTGGTGTGTGTGTGTTTGTGTGTGTGTGTGTCTGTGTTGTTTTACCATGCACAAATTTGTTGTATTTACTGATGATTTCTTACCACGCAGAAGTGAGTGGGACCACGGCCCCTCTTTTGGGAATCTGGCCTGGGCTTTGCTGCCAGGAGGCCATCAGAGCTGCTGCTGATGTTCATTTAGACGGGAACTTTGCTCATATTGAAGGTTCTCCTCTCTGCACTCCTCATATTTATATTTTTATGCTAATTGCTCTCACTTTGCAGTTCATCATCTATATGCTCCCTGGCGGTGTTTGCTTCTTTTTAAGTTCTGGCTTTGTCCGTCCACTGAGGTCACTGACTGGGGAGTACAGAGGCCTGGCCTGGACATCAGTGTTGGCCGCAACACGCAGCTTAGCGCAGGGAAGTTACTGTGGGTTCAGTGCGAAATCCGTGGAGGACTAGTGGTCCCCAGGCCCTAGCAAGCCATGGAGGAGTTTGAGATGTTTCAAGTGGCTAATTGAAAGCTCCCTCTTCCTTTTAGCCATGACATCCACTCTGAAACAGTTCCCAGGTTGTGTCTCTTGGTGGGACCAGGCCCCGGGGATGGGTCTAGACCGGATGACTCTTAAGTTCTCCTTTACCCCTGCTAAGGTCTCCCAGACCCATTTCCCCTCTGAGAGAGAATGGGAATTGGCTCTCCAGGACCCTCCCTCCTCCTCTTCCCTGTTCCAAGCTCAGAGTTTGAAGGCAGCCGGGCCGAAGGAAGAGGAACTGAGACAAGCCAGGAGTTGAAGAAGCCATTGGTTTAATGGGGTGAGGAGGTAGGGAAGGATTCGGTGGCATGAGGGCGAGTGCTGTGGCTCCCCTTTCTGCCCCGGCAGGGGTTGATGTGTGGGACAGGAGCCCTGAACGCTCTCTTTGCAGGCGTGGGGTCAACAGAGAGAAGACTGGAGAGGAGGAATGCATGAACTTTGCCTCTTGCTGTGGGGAGGGAGGAAGGAGATGCTGAGTACAGGGAGGAACATTAGCCGCTTTATGTCTTGGAAGGTTGGACAATACTGCACTTCCGTGTGTACAGACAGAGGAGGAGGGAGACAGGATGAAAGGCCAGAGGAGATCAGAGGGGCTCAGCAGTGCAGCAACCCGTAAAACTGACTGATCCCACAGAACACAGACCAGCAGCTGGCACCCTCACCCTCCCTTCACCCTCCCCTCACCCTCCCCTCACCCTCCTTTCACCCTCCCCTCCCCCTCCCCTCCCCCTCCCCTCCCCCTCCCCTCGCCCTCCCGTCACCCTCCCCTCGCCCTGTCCTTGCCCTCTGTCCTGGAGGGCTGCCCTCCCGTCCAGCCTCTGCCTCTACTTCTTCCTCCCAATTTGTGCCATCAGGTGGGCGTTGGCGGCCGCCTGGGCACGCAGGTTCTTGGCCTTGGCGATGCTGAAGAGGAGGTTCATGATGTTGGTGGGGACGTCAAGGGACAGGGTGAACTTGGTGCGCTGGGGACTCTTGGCCGTGTCCTGGCGTGGCTTTCCCCTGGGCTGTGCTTGGGACACGTATCTGTACCGGGTGCCTCCGGCTCCACCCCTGGCCCCAGAGATGGGGAAAGTCTTTTTCTCTTTGCCCTCCTCCTCCTCTCCCGAAGAGGCATCTCTGCTGGGCAGGTAGTGGAAGCTCCTCTTGCTCAGCAGGGATGCATCCTCCCACTGGCTCTTCTCAGCCTCAGACAGGGCGGTGTTGAGGCAGCTGAAGATGGGCTTGGCTTTGTAGAACTTGTGGGGGAGGCCTGTCCTGGGGCCCCCCAGGAGCAGCAGCAGGAGCAGCAGGAAATGGACCGGCATCAGCATCTCTCCCTGCAGCAGAAAAGAGGAATGTGGGCAGGGGCATGGGAGGGGCGTGGCACTCCGGAGGACCTGGATTAAAATCTACTAGGGTGTTGTTAATGTTCCACTACAAGGGTTCTCCAAGTATGACCCCCAGACCAGCAGCACCAGCCCGGGCTGGGACTTTGTTAGAAATGCAAGTAATTCTCAGGTGTTTTTCCAGAACGAGTAAATCAAAGGCTCTGGGGCCCAGCTGCCTGTGTTCTAACAAACCCTGCAGATGATCCCAGTGATCACTGAAGTGTGAGAACCATGACCTCATTAGTATTTATGGGTTTTATTTAATTCAGCTTTGCAGGCAGCCTCTGCCCCTGTAAAGCGAATAACTAATATACTAAGTAAGCATCTAGCAGCCTACCGTGGTTGATTTTAATGGCAAGTGAATTTTTTGTTCCTTCATCATTGGCACGGCTGACTGAATATATCCCTGTGGCTTAAAGACCATGGCTGGGCGTCTAGTCAATGTTTCTAAGGCAGATCTTTAAGGCTGGTTTCTCGCTAGGCTATCCTAGTTTCTTGAGAACAATCAGATTTGTTATTAATAACTTGGTTGGTTTTACTGTAGACTTTATGATTTATGAAGCCAAAGTCAGCTTGGTCTTTTTGTCAGACCAAGTATCATCCAGGGAGCACCAACGTCCTCCAACCGCAGGACCTCAATGCCAACACTATCTATGATCTCTAAGATGTGTGGGATCCTGGTTATCAGTCAGACTGAGTCCGGGTGATTGTCCAGGGCAAGAAGGAGACACTGAGAGCTTGGAAAGGATCCTAGCCTCTAGGGACCAATTGAATCCATTCTTTTATTTAAAAAAAGAAAAATAAAAACTGGCCAGGCACAGTGGCTCACACCTGTAATCCTAGCACTGTGGGAGGCTGAGGTGGGAGAACTGTTTAACCCAGGAGTTCAAGACCAGCCTGGGCAACATAATAAGACCTCATCTCTACAAAAAACAAAACAAAAAAAAAACAAAAAAAAAAATTAGCTGGGTGTGGTGGTGTGCACCTGCATTCCGAGGTACTCAGGAGGCTGAGGCAGGAGGATCACTTGAGCTCCAGAGGTCGAGGCTACAGTGAACTGTGATTGTGCCACTGCCTCCCTCCTGGGCAACAGCAAAACCCGGTCCCAAAAAAAGAAAAGAAAAAAAAAACTAAGCGTTAGCGTATGGACTGTTGCGACAATAAAAACATCCAACTCAATGACCCTCATGTTACTTGGACTGTTCAGGTTTTAAGCATCATAGATACTTGCTGGTTCACTGATCAACAGTGTTAAACAAGACATCAAACTGCCATCCCCATCAGGGGAGAAGGGCTTGTGCTGAGCCACCCGCACCCTCCTGCTGGGGCTCCTTCACTGTAGCAGTATCAGCTGTGCCAGAGGCCGTCAGAGCTGGGGTTACCCATGGCCGTTGTTCCTGAGGATATTGTGAAATGGGCAGAGTTGACTTCCTGTGCCCTGGGATCAAACCCACCACTCTGCACTCAGTCCTTCTTGCCTGGTCTGCAGGCACACACTCTCTGCAGGCCTGCAATAAGGACATCACGTTTGTTTATTCATTGTTGTCCTTCATCATGCATGAGGACGTAACAGTGAGGTGCACATGTCAGGAGTTTTATCTAAACTCCTTCTAGAGAAAGCACGGCTGCTGTCTGCGGACCCCGCTCACACCCCGACATGCCTGTTCTCTCGTTGCGGTGTGAGGATGAACCATCCCCTGGGCTATCCTGTGCGATATAAGCAGTGAAAGGCTCTGCTATTCACATTTGGGGGCTTTTCCTGAACTTGAAGTTCACTTGATTACCGAAGACATACTTGGCTTTCACAAAAGCAAGCAAGAAACATGTGGTTCACTATCAACTTGGGAGAATTCTTTTCTTATGTTAGCTTTTTAAAATAAATAAGAACAATTGGGTAAGTAAATCATCTGGCGATTTGCCTGGGCCTTCAGCAGCGTGAGGCTGGCATTGGGTCATTTTGCTCTTTGCGGTGACAGTGCAGAGCAGGGCCAGGCAGGGCTGGCAGTTGGGGCTCAAGCTCCAGTCTCTGCTCTGCAGCCCCTCGTCGGTATGGCCTTGACGAGGCCATTTCCCACATGTGAGTGCAGTGGACCCAGCCCAAGCCATCCAGACAGCCTTAGGCTGTGAGCGATGGACAGAACCAGCGCTGACCCTTAAAAAAGGGAGCCTGGGTCTCTTTCTAAAGGAGGATTGTGTAAATCCTTGCTGCTTCACTTACCCTGGAAACAGACACACACACACGACACACAGGAACACAGACAAGCACACATACAAACATGTACACATATACACATACATATGCACCCAGATACAGATACACACATATATACATGCACACGTGCACACACACACCTCACATGTACATACATACACATACATATAGATACACGCACACACGTATATACATGCACATACATGCACACACACACCTCACACACACATATAGACATGCATATTTATACATGTACGCATATGTACACATACACACCTCACACGTACACATATACACACACACACATGCACACACATACATACCTCACATGTACATACATACAACCATACACATGCACATGCATACACACCTCACACGTACATACACACACACATACATATAGACACATGCACACATATATACATGCACACATATGCACACACATACATACCTCACATGTACAGACATACACACATGCATACACACCTTACACACATACACATGCACACACATATACACACACATATACACACATGGATAAATATTTACCCAGCACATTTCTTGTCAAAGCCTGTTGCTTCCCTTGGTTCTCCACATTGCAGCTGTTGCCTTTCTTCCCTTTAATTTTTTTTCTAAGAAATCAGGTTTTGTTTTGTTTGTTTCACTTATTTTGCATTACAAAAATTTTGAGCTTATTTTATGCAATAATATTTTTCATAATTTATGAGAAAACACGTGATCCTTGCTTTAAATAGTCCAAACCTATGAACTAGCCAGATCTGGGCATGTTTCCTGGTGCAGCGAGAACAACACAGGCTTTGGAGTTAGACAGACACAGGCTCGAATTCCTTCTTCGTCCTTATTTCCTTATTTGTCTGAGGGTTTGGGATGATAACCTCTGTGAATTTCAATTTCCTTCTCTGATAAATGGGATGGCAATAACCACCTCATGAAGGTTCAGTGAAGGATTGGATGAGAAACGTCAATGTGTTTGTGAAAGCTCCTGGTCTAAGCAGATGCTTAATCAAGGCTGATCCACACCTGAATAATCTCCAGGTCTTCTTAGGAGAAGATCTGGTCTGCACGCAACCTTTTCAGAAGTGCATTTTACACACGCAGATGTGTATACACAATACACATATGTACAGAGACCAGGAAATCTGAGCAAGCATTTGATCCTGCAGACCAATGTCCTTGTTGTATCGTATCTCTGGCTTGTAGCTTTTGGCTCCATGCTACTCTTTCCACTCTGACGTATGCAGGCTCCTTTTGCCCTTAGTCTAAGTAAGTGGTTCTCAACTTTCAGGTGCTTTGGACTCATGTGAAGGCGTGGTTCAAACACAGCTTGTGGGGCCCCGTCCCAAGAGTTTCTGAGTCACTGGGTCTGGATGCTCCCGAGAACATGCATTTCTAGCACAGTCTCGCGTGATGCTGATGCTGAGGTCTGAGGACCACACTCTGAGAACCACTGCTCTGCATGCTCTGACCCGACTCTGGACTCCTTAGAACTGTACACCGGAGTTCCAGGGGTGCACTAACCATCCCTGTGGAAAATGGGCTTTTCTTTCCTTAAATATTGCGTTCAATAGGCAGACCTTCAGCTTTCTCATTTACAGAGGACCTAATGAGTTGTTTTTCATAAATAGAGTATGAAGCATGGTTTTAGCTGCCTTATACCTTGAAGGCATCTTAAAGCTTGGAAATGATTTCGAATGGCTTGCTAACCCTGAAAGGGTTTAAAAAAACAAAAAACCAATTTGGAAAGGTTAACACTAGTGGGAAAGTGGTAGAGAAACTTTGTCTGTCTGTCCCTTTATTCCTTCATCCCTTTATTCCTTTCACCACCAGACTCAGTCCTGTCCCCCCCACTCACTAGCTCATGCCTAACTGCCCAGGACCTCACTATTTTCCTCTGTGAGAGCAGGGGATTGAGTTCGAGAATCTTTGTTCTGATTTCTTTTTCTACTTCTGAAAGCCAGAGGTCCCTCTACGAAAAGCACTGGGAGAATGAAATGATTTCTTGATTTTCACCAAATGAAAGGCGCCTGGAGTCTGGGTGGGTGTAAGCTAAAATAGAGGGTGCTGGCCGGGCCGGGTGGCTCACACCTGTAATCCCAGCACTTTGGGAGGCCGAGGCAGGTGGATCACCTGAGGTCAGGAGTTTGAGACCAGCCTGGCCAACATAGTGAAACCCTGTCTCTACTAAAAATACAAAAATTAGCCAGGCGTGGTGGCACACACCTGTAATCCCAGCTACCCAGAAGGCTGAGGCAGGAGAATTGCTTGAGCCTGGGAGGCGGAGGTTGCAGTGAGCCAAGATCATGCCATTGCACTCCATCCTGGGTGACAGAGTGAGACTCTGTCTCAAAAAGATAAATAAATTTAAAAAATTTGAGGGTGCTGAGATGTGTCCCTGGAGCTACCCTCAGGCCTCCCTCTGTGGGTTCCACATGACTCTCTCCCCATTGCCCCACCACCCCATTTGTTTATTTTGCTTCCTCACTCAAACCCTGCACCCCAGCCCGGGGAACCCCTCCCTGCTCCTCTCTATTTCCTTCCTGGGGCAGCATTCTGCATTTACCCTCAAACACCTGGAACTTTGCACAATAATTGCAAATATTACTGAGAACTCAGAATACTTTCTGAGTCCAAGCCCATCTTGGGGCTCTGCCCACACGGGCTGGCCCTTTAGCATAAATCAACACCTGAGTTTACCTGTCTATCTCCACCCCTTAAAGACACTTTGGGTGTTATATTTCTTTGATGTCTCCATTTCTGCTAAATATGCCAAGCCTTTCACTATGCAGAGATATGCCCTCTGGGTCATTTGGCTCTCAGCAGTGACTCAGGATGCTTGGAAAAGCCTGACGTGGCCAACAGTGCCTTATACTAAATCATATTCTCAGTCAATATTTGTTGAATGAATTGAAATTCAGATTAGTATTCAGGCACTTAATTAAATCAATTTATTTTCCAAAGCAAAACAACCTTTTTTAAATTCTTTCATGGATGTACATTCTCTCTGCAAATCATGTTATTACATATCATAGAGGAAAAAATCTTTCATATGGCATACTTTTTTGGTTTTTTTTTTGGTTATGAAATCATACATGTATACTTAGAGTCACTTGAAAGATGAGGGCTTCTGAACATGAAACAGCCTTGTCTAAGTAACTTTCTGCAGTTTTCCTGTGAAAAAGTTCAGGTTTTCCCTTGCAATGGGCTAGCCTCTGGATGTGTTCCCTGGAAGTGCTACCTGTCTCATCTCAGTTACAAAAGCAAGGCATTGGGGAGAGGAAGTGAGATCCCTTTTAACTCTATATTTACTTTTTCACATTTTTTGGGGTCAATTTGTAAATACTGTGCCTTTTAAAAAGTGCATTACCTTCTTATTTTTCAAATCCCAAGTCTACCATCAGAGAAGAATACTGTATTCACGGCCAGGGTGCTGAAGGTGTGGAAAGATCTGTCAAAGTGTCAGGGAGCAAGTGTCCTGCGTGGCGCTCTGTTCTCAGTGCATCTGCAGGTAGCAGACCTTTCTCTCTCTGCAAACCCTCAGCTCTAGCCTGCACACGGTTGTGAGGTACTGAAAGGTGTCCCCTTACCATCAGCAATGATGCTAAGTTACACAGCAAAGGAACCTCCCAGAACTGTGAATTGGACATGATAGGGACACCTGGAGCTGAGCTTAGTTCTAGATCATTTAAAATGTAAGGGTTCTTTGCAACCCTGGAGAGTTTCACCATCAAAGTGTGTGAGTGGCTGGGGGCTGGAAGGTAGATTCAGATTTCTTTCCGAGACTTTTCTTTTTAGGATCTATTTAGATTTGTTTAGGGTTTATAGGATAAAAGAAAAGGAACTCTCCCCAAAGAAAACATACTCTGTACTTCCCACATAAAGTCTAATTTTGCAAGTTTCTCCTTTTACGTTCCTTGGACTCTTCTACCATGTCCTTGGTGAAACAGAATGAAAGTTTAAGATTTCTCTGCAGTCTGCCACAAAAATAACTGAGCACAATCTAGTTATTAATACATTTGAGGGGCAAAGCTCTACACCTGTATTTTTCTCTGGGTGCCTGAAACTCAACCATTCCTTTGGGCTATGGTGACAGTAGCACTTGTCGAGGGTGCTGTAAAAAGACACAGTTACTTCTGGGAGCTGTGGCAGAGCCAAGCACTGAAACTTGAGGGACCTGGGTCAGCCTCCAATTCCCAGCACCTCGCACGGAGAGGACAGGGCACGAAGCAGCAAAGGCAGGAGGCAAACAGCACTGATCACACAGCTCTGCCAAGTGCAGAGCTATTCCTGTGGGCTCCGTTTGTCTGCAAACACCGATAAGAAGTTAAACTAAAACTAGACCACTTAAAACATTTTAAAAATCTTACATTTGTTATTTTTGGTAGGTGGCTATGCTTGGGAAGGAAATTGCGAACAGGATTTTTCAGAAAACGTGAACATCAAACATCCATCTCCCCTTCACAGGTAGCAGTTAGCCATTGTAGATATCTGCACACACCCCCGCGATGTTCCTAGTGTGGCAAACGACTTTGGGCTTTGATGGCAGAGGACCTGGCTGGGAAAACTCCCTCGCCTCTGACTTTTCTTGGGTGAATCACTTAACCTGTGTTTCACTTGCCGCATGCTAGGAGGGAGACGTTACCTGCTTCACAGGTGTGCCCGAGAGTGATGGGAGATGGCACAGGCGAAGGTTTGTGGCACAGGTAAACAGTAAGTGCAGGTGTCCTCGCTGCTTTGCAGGTGGCGTGGAGTCATGTCCTGTGGCTCCCATTTGCCCCGGCATCCCCACCCCATCCCCAGTTTGTAAACTGTCTCCAAGGACTGACTTTCCTGTGCACAACTGAACTCTGTTCAGAGAAAACAGATTCGTGTGAACACGTGCTGCCTCTGATCTAACACCTTTGGAAAGTGGGTCTCTCTCTACCAACATGGGAATGTGGTTGTGCCTCCCTAAGGAACTTCCCCTGGTCCCTTTGGGGCTGATTTCTGCTGACTGGGTGGGGGGCGTTCAACATCGCTCCCTTGGGCTTCCACCCAGGGGCGCTAGCACCTCTCATCTCTCACACCTGTCCAGTGCACGGCACCTTCTGCTTAATTTAGGGCAGATACATTTACCCTTCATAAGTCAGTCCCAGCCACAAGCTTACCTGAGAGTGGACTTCCCTCCGCAGCAAAATGCTCCGGGAGGCCGGCGCAGCTTCAGGGCCAGGAAGGCGGCCCCATGCACGTCCCCATGAACTTGTGGCTGCTCCGGGGTCTCGGCTCCTGCTTCTCCGGTATTGTTCCTAAGTGGGCTGTGATATTCCCTCTCTATGGAAACGGTCCCCTCCCCTGTGTGTATATAAAAGTGACAGATCACAGGGTGGATCGTAATTCCAGACGTGGTGTCTACGCTGGGATGAGATTTCATTTAAAATACAACCAGAACCAGCCGTCCACGTCATGCAGATGACAGGTGCTCCAGCCTCGACCCCTCCCACCTCTGCTTCCCACCCCGCCCTCCTACCCCCCAACTCCTCTTGCATCCTAGCAACTTGCTTCATTGATAAAAGCAAAGAACAAAAAAGAAAAAAAGAGAAATAAAAAAACAAAACAAAACAAAACAAAACAAAAATCCTGGTAAAGCGAGAAGCAGTGTCTTTGAAGAATTTTATTGTTGATCTTAGTTCTAACTAACTTCAGTTTCCCCCACATTCCCCTTGCCCTAACTCTCCTTTTGTAAATCTAGAGCCTGGACCTGCTTTGAGAGCAGAGAAGGGGTTTGAAATCCACCTGTTGCCATGTTGTTTTGTGGGTTCTGACCGTGCAGCGTCATCTGGCCGCACACGTAACCCCTTGTGCTTGTCACACACTCGGTGCCTGCGCCCCACATAAAGTCTAATTTTGCAAGTTTCTCCTTTCACATTCCTTGGACTCTTCTGCCATAACCTCAGTGAAACAACACAAAGATTTAAGATTTCTCTGCAGCCTGCCATGAAAATAACTGAGCACCATCTAGTTATTAGTACATTTGAGGGGAAAGCTCTACACCTGCATTTTTCTCTGGATACCTGAAACTCAACCATTCCTTTGGGCTATGACAGTAGGTCATCATACACCAGAAGTCTGGAGGTTTTAGTGGGAAATGGCTTGGATTTTACTCATTTATGCATCCTATATTTATTGAGGACTTACTGTGTACCAGGTATTGCCAAGACCCCCACGAGTTCAGAGAAAAGTAAGTTGTGGCCCCTGACCATACAGGGCCTCATGGTTTAGAAAGGTAGGGAAGGCCGGGTGCAGTGGCTCATGCCAGTAATCCCAGCACTGTGGGAGGCCGAGGCAGGCAGATCACGAGGTCAGGAGTTTGAGACCAGCCTGGCCAACATGGTGAAACCCCGTCTCTACTAAGAATACAAAAAAAATTAGCCAGGCATGATGGTGAGCGTCTGTAATCCCAACTACTCAGGAGGCCAAGGCAAGAGAATCACTTGAACCTGGGAGGTGGAGGTTGCAGTGAGCCGAGATGGCGCCATTGCATTCCAGCCTGGGCAACAGAGTGAGACTCCATCTCAAAAAAAAAAGAAAGAAAGAAAGGTAGGTAAAAAATGCTACATAAAGGAGCAGTCCTGTCCATTCAAGACAAGAGAGGAGAGCAGGAGGGGTTTCAGACAGAAAGGATGGATCAGCATGGACAGAGCCAGGGCTGAGAGGAACGGGAGGTAAGCAGGACAATGGGAGGGAGGTGTTGGTGGGTGCAGAGGCTGCTCTGCACTGAGGTGCTCCAAAGGCCTGCGGAGTTGGGAGTTTATTCCATATGTAATGGGGAGATGTGGGAGACTGCGGTCTCTTGACCCCTTATTCACAGATGAGGAAGCTGAGGCTGTAAAAAGTGACCTGCTGGGATGCCACAGGCCCAGGGTGGCGGAGTCAGGTGGGAACCAGGCCTGACACTGGGCTCAGTGCTCCTTTCACTGGGCTGAGCTGATGACAAGGGGCCCTGCAAGACTGGCTGGCTGTCCCTAGCCCTCCTCCCAGACGGCTGCTCCACTCTCGTGAATTCCTCTAGGTGAAGAGGTAAGAGGTCTTCTGAAATTACCAAAACTCTTTAAAGCCCATGAGCATTTGGAGGAACAAATGGAAAGCTATTGTGGGGAAGGACTTCAAGACTTTGTGCTCCCCATTTTAAGTCTCTTTACAGAGATAGGAAATTGGACCTCCCTCTCTTCCTTCTTTCAGAGCTGCCTGGGCTGGGATCCTCTTGAGATTGGAGGCAACATGAAACTGAATCTGTGTTTCAATTCATATTCATTAGTTCATTCATTCATTCATTCATTCTTTAGTTCATTTATTCATTCATTAGTTCATTCATTCATTCATTAGTTCATTCCTTCATTAGTTCATTCATTCATTCATTTGTTCTAGTTTTTGTGAGAAGGTTTTTGTTCTGCTTTCCATTTTGGATAATGATGCAGTAATGAAATTTATGCAGGTTGAGGGGTAGATGGAAACCTGAGTTTAACTCTCCCATCTGCCTTATGGGCTCTGGGATGCCAGGGGGGCTCTGAGATGCCAGGGAGTCTTGTGAAGACACCAAACATTGGTCTCGCAGGGCAGGGTTTCCCGTCCTCAGCACTGTTGACATTTTGGGTGAGGTAATTCCTTGTTGGCCTTGAGGTCTGCCCTGAGCTCTGGAGGAATTTAGCAGCATCCCTGGCATCTACCCATTAGATACCAGTAGCACTCCTCTCTTTGTTTGTGACCATCAAAAATGTTTCTAGACATGTCCTCCGGGGGCATGAGGACCACTTCCCTACAGTATGGGGTTTAGAAATAGAGACGATGACCCCTGGCTTCTTTACTTATCTTGTTTCCTCTGAACTTCCTAGAAATCCTCCTGCCCTGAGGCCACCTCACTGGGACTGAAGAGTTCGTGGTGTTGGTGGCTGTTCTTGGAGCCTGCCATCCCGTCACACAGAGCAGGCTCATCGGCTCCCACTGGTCCATCCTGGATGGGCTTTCACATTGTCCAGTGACTTCTGCTAGCCTGGATGGAGTTCCACACAGAATGTTTCATAGACGTGAGCAGCTGTAAGGGTGCAGTCCAGGGTGTAGTTTTCTAGAAACGTCAAGAAATAGTACATTTGCTTTACAACTTGAATGCCGCATCTGGCGGGGGACTGGACAGAGGCTTGGGCAGCAAGAAGATGATGAGTAGCAAAACCTCTGGAGTGTCATTTCTAGCAAACAATGATTTCCCTCCCTCCCCATGGCTGACGTGTAAATGTGGCGTGTTGCTACACTTGCACTTCTCTCTGGCGTTTGTGAGTCATTGGTACCTTTCCTGGACTCAGCATGAGAATGTTGCTCAGGGATGTAAATGTCCTGCAGAGGGTACAAAGAGGGCCAGGGTGAGAAGAAAAAGCTGATCAGCTTCACAAGTGAATAGAAATGGCTCATATTTATGAAGCTCATTTCTCCAAAGTGCTCAAAGCACTTACACTTAATAACATAATTATTTCCTCAACATCTGAGCATGGCAGTAAAAATAAAAAGATAGACGAGAGAATTAGCAAAGTGTGAGAAAGCGTGATTTATAGGAGATAAGTTTTACGGAGGAGCCGGGAGAGTCCGTTTTCATTTCTGCCTGGGTTGCTAGCATGGCTGTTTGATTCTTACGGACACCCACATTCTCTAGTCCTCTGTCTCCTGTTTTTTAAAATGTAGATTGCTGTGCCTTCCCTGTTTGTTTTTAACAAGGTTGATGTCAAGATAGTATTGCAAGAACTTGATAAAGTTGTATGTGAACACAGAATATTAGCATCATCTTTCTTCTTCAGTTCTCCCTTATTTTCTCTGACTGATATTTTGTTTGTGATTTCTCACTTTTAGCAGGGTGTGTGTTTACCTCCTGTTGTGTTTGTGGATTGTCAATTTTTGTCTTGTAAGTCTGTCTATTTCTGTTTTATATATTTGGAGTTGGGCATATATAAATTCTTTATGTTATCATCTTGCTGTTAACCTCTTCATCCTAAATAATACTTCTCATAAAGTTTGCTTTGCCTGATGTCAAAATAGCTATCCCAGCTTTCCGTTGGATAACTTTTGCTTGCGGTATTTTTCCAGTCTTTTCTGTTTCAGAATTACTTTGTAAATGGTATATATTTAAATTTTAAAAATTAAATCTAACAATCTTTGTGTTTTAACCAAGGGCTTTAATAAACTAATGTAAAGATACTTGACTCCTGATGTACTGAATTATTTTCTACCATCCATCTTACATTGTGATTTCTATTTGCGCAGTTTTATCCCCCTTTTCTTCCATTTATTATTGTTTTTTCTTTTCTGCCATCTGCTGTATTGATCAAGTCTTCATTTTCATTTTCCCTGTATTTTACAATCTAACAATCTAAAGCTATTTAATATATAACTTTTCTTCTAAGCATTGGTTTAGCCACATGCCACAAGTTTTAATGGGTTGTATTTTCATTGTCATTCAGTTTAAATATTTTTAAATGTTTTTCTGTGATGAAGGGTAGCCAACTATGTGACTCCAAAATATGCCATATGGCATAAGGATTATTTTGAGCTGACGACAGTTTAGGAAAAGCAGATACTATTGATAGAAAAGCTCTTACCCTTCCCATATTTGCTAAGGCTGGACATGCATTTATAAAGGTGTCTGCCTTTCTCTCTACCAGGAAGAACAGACCTAATCCCCTGAGACAACCTAGTGTTTTATTAGCTGGGAGGAGCCAGAGAAATCTACCTAACAAACTTTACTCACTAGCCCTTATCTTTCATTAGTTCCCTCATATATTTACCTTCCTGCAATTTGCCTCCCCTAAAAACTCAAAGTATTTTATCTTGTCTTGTCACTTCTCTAAACACTTATTGCTGTGTTGCTAAGATGCTCTAGAATCCCAAGTTCTAAGCACCCCTCAGAGTTCCTCACCCCTGAGTTATCCTGCGGGCGTGCAGGATGCATCGGCCAATAAACTTGTGTTTGTTTTTCTCTTGTTAGTCTGTCTTCTGTCAATCTAATTTACAGAGCCCCAGCTAGGAGGGTGGAGAGAAGCCAGGAGAGTAGACGGAAAAAATGTTTTCACTTTTCCCTTTGTAAATCTGGTGACGATACATTATCTTAATTTTCTTTTATCTGACAATGTCTTTACTTCCTTTTTACCACTGGAGAATAATTTTTCTGGATATAGAATTCTGGATTAGCAGAGCTTTCTCTTTTCTTTTGGCATTATAAATACATGTTTCCTCGTCTTCTCCATTCCATTTCTGATGAGTATATAGTCATTCAATTTTTTCCCTGCATCTAATATATCATTTTTCTCTGGTTGCTTCAAAATTTTCTCTTTCTCTTTGACTTTCAGCAGTTTGGATATAATGGGCCTTGGTATGGACAAATTTATTATGTCTAGAGTCTGCTAAGGTTTTTAAACTTGTGAATGTCCTCGTTCACCAAATTTGGGAGGTTAACTACCATTTTTTATTCAAATGTTTTTCTGCCCCAATTTGTATCTCCTCTTTTTCTGGGGCTCCAATTATCAACATGTTGGCTGTTCTGAAATTGTCCCACTAGCCTCTGAGGCTCTGTTAATTTTTATCTGTCTCTTTTTTCCCTTCTTCTTCTGATTGGATTGTTTCTATTGTTTTACTTTCAGGTTCACTGAATCTTTTCTGTGATCTCTGTTTGCCATTATATTAAGCCTGATTATTTTTATTTCAGATGTAATATTTCTCAATTCTAAAATTTTATTTTAAAAAATATTTTCTATTTATTTGCTAATATTTTATATCATTTCCCTCATTAAGAACATATACTTTACCCCATTGAGCATAGTTAAAATTGCTGTTTGTCTGATAGTTCCAACAGCTGGGTCATCTTGGATTTGGCATCTGTTGATTGTCTTTTCCATTAAATCTGGGTCACATTTTCTTGGCTTTTCATACACTGAAAAATTTTGGATTCTCTCCTGGGCATTTTAAATGTTAGGTGGTTAGAGATTCTGCATCTGTTCTATTGGTCTCAAGAGTGTTGATGATTCTGTTCTAGCAGAATATTACTGCCAAACTGCAAACTGTCATGGCTCTGCTTTTAATTTGTCTCACATGGATATGTTTCAGGTGTCAGCCAGAGGTTTGGGCTAATTTTGTACACAGAATCTAGGCTTCTACTTCTCTGGGTCTCTTCTCTTTGGAATTTTCCCTTTACTCCACAGGAATCCTGATTTTCGATCCCGTTTTTCCCTGGCTCCTCAGGCCGGAGAGACAATGGGCTACCAGTGGGGTTTTAGCTGCTTTTCACTACTGCCTCCATCATAGCCCCAAGTGTAGCCACCCTCGGGGCCAAGCCAATAAGATATGGGGAACTCACTCCTTGGCAGTCACTTCAGTCACTTGCTCCAAATTTTGACTGCTCTCCAAAATCTGTCTGTCTTTGTTCAGTCACAAAATCTCTTTAGGAGCTGTTTCATTTTTATTTTATTCTTGTATCTGTCCAGTGTTTATAGATGCTATTTGTGTAAGGATTGGTTTGTTAGGTCCTCATTCCTCTATATGGAAAGTGGAACTTCCCCCTATGATATTATGTTTTATTTTCTGTCTTTTAATGGTTATTTGCAAATTTTTGGGTATGTATTTGATGTAAGGAAATTTAATCAGTATAGCTATCCTCATCTTGAACAATAAAAAGGATCTCAGACCAATTATGAAAATTAATTTTCTTCTTATGTGCTATTGTTGTCTAATGTTTCAGGTCCATCTTAACTGTTCACCTTAGTTGTATCAACCAAATTAGTCATTGATATGATTTTATACACTCAATGCTTGTTTAGATTTACCCAAATGTTGATCAATTTCTTTGCTTGCCACTGGTCTTTGAATCCCACTCCTTCCCTCTGGCTTCAATTTCTGTCTACCTGAAGAACTTCCTTTATTATTCAGTGAGGCTTCTGAATCATAAACTTTCACAATCTCATTTGTCTAAAAAGTCTTTATTTTTTTCCTATAGTTTATCGGGCAATGCACTTCTAGATTAGCAGACATTTTCTCCCAACAGGGGCAAGATATTATTACGTTGTATTCTGGCAAGATATTATTCCACTGCCTTGTCTTCTGGTTGAATTATTGCTATAGAGGTCTTCTGTAGGTCTAAATGTCATCCTTGTTTAGATAATTCATCTTTTATTGCTGGATGCTTTTGATATCATCATCTTTTTGCCTTTGGTGTTCTGCATTTTCACAAAAATATTTTTATATTTCCTGCTTGGTATTTATTTTGTTTCTCAAATTCAAGGATTTATTAATTTAATGATTCTGGAAATTTACTAGTTATTATCTCTTTGGTATTGCCTCTCTCCCATTCTCTATTATTTCCTTTGGTGTTCCTACTTGACATATACACAAAGTTGTGGTTGCTTTATAATGTACTAATGGGGCTAAGCTGAATTCTGCTTCCCAGAATTACCTTCCCTGTATGCTTCTGGTTAGGGGTTGGCCAGAACTCCTAAAAGAAATCTGTGTGACTGGAAAAGTTGAAGGGAGAGATGTGGGTCCCGCTGCTGCCCAAGCTAAAAGGTGGACCCCGACTGATACGAGGACTTCTCATTTTCTCCCTAAATGTCTTAAATTCCCTTCCATATTTCTTATTTATTTTGGTTCTTTGTGTTATATATCATAATTACGTTACATCTAATTTCCAGTTCACTGGTTCTTTCTTTAACCTCTTCTAATGCGTTATCTTTCTTTTTACATTTCAGTTACTTTATCTTTTATTTCAAGAAGTGTTATTTATTTTAAAAACTATTTTTAAAATCTGCCTATTTAAAAATGTGTCTCTTTTCTGGTGATTTCGATTTCCTCTTTTATGCCATTTCAATAATTAAAAAATGTGTATTTGTTCTAAGGTGGATGGAAAGTCCAGGAAAAATAATTTCTAATAGGTCTTAGGGAGGAAGTTTTGGAGAACCTGTATATCAGAAAGGAGTGGGAAAATTGCAGTATGGTGATTATGCTACTATTGCAGGAGTGCTAATTAGGAGCTAACACATTTTTCTTATCCAAACTTCTTAGAGTTTCAATCCTTCAATTTGTGTGTGTGTGTGTGTGTGTGAGCTGACTCTCATTCATGTTGAGCTGTTTCTTTGCATATTGATTAATTTGGATTATTGGCTCATTTTAAGAGCTCTGGTAAGCTTTCCTTGTAGAAATACATTGTGTTTGTTCCCTCTAGTTTCCCTGGGGAAACAAGATGCTTCAGGCCAATTTTCATGTTAGTTTCTCAGTTTGGAAGTTTTTGGACCACAGTGATGGTGTTTAAAATCAAACCTTAAGCCTGAGGGGCACAACTAATGTTTCAATTTCTTTGGTGAAGACTTTTTTTTTTTTCCTCCTAGAAACTAGGCAGGGGCAAATTTTTCTATGCCATTGGTGATTTTCTAAAATTTATTTTTATTTTTTTTTTTAGTCCACCATCTTGTTAAGGTTGTGCTTCTCTAGAGTACTTTTAGCAGGCATCTCAGTTCTAGTATGTAATCTTGTATGGGCCCAGTACCCCCTTTCCTGGCCCCCTGTAGACATTAAAACCAATGTTCCTGAGTAATCTTCCCCCAGGGCAAATATGGCATCAGTTTATATATTTGTAACTTTAATTTTTAGTTCTTTCATGTCCTTCTACCAGGAGATAGTCTCTTACTCATTTCCTCTTGCAAGCTCATAAATACTATAAACTGATGTATTTTTATTCAGAATGTGTAATGTGTTCATAGTGAAAGGTTTTAGATTATTACAGTCTGTCATCTTGCCCAAATTAAAACTTCTTATTTCTCTCATGCTCTTTCTATTATACCACAAAAGAGGGGAAAAGGGAAAGGAAACTTGGTGTTACAAAAGGAAAGCTTTCAGTCATAGCTTCTGGTTTCCTGTCTTCATTCATTCATTCGTTCATTCATTCATTCATTCATTCATTTATTCATTATATACCATCGCAGACTCTGTATTTGCAATTTACTTATTCGCTACAATTTGTTTGTAATTCCAAGATTAATACTCCTGGCACTTTTATGGTGATTCACAGATATGCAAATGTACAGAGTAGCATAAAATTTGAGTCACCTGATGTGCACATTCTCAGCTAAGGTTGGACAAGGCGACTCTCTGCCTTCCTGTTTTGGCTTTCATACTGTAAACAAGTGTCAGCTTTGCAGTATATTTAGCACCATGTTTATTTATTTATTTTTGCATTTTTATGCTTTTTGTTGGCGTTTTTGCTTTTTAAAAGGGCACCTAAGTACAGTGCTGAAGTAGTGTCTGCTGTTCCTAAGAAGGCTGAGATGTGCCTCACGGAGAAAGTACATGTGATAGACAGGCTTCGTTCATGCGTGAGATGTGCTGGTAGCCATGAGTTCAGTGTTAATGAATCAACAATAGACATTAAGTAAGGTGTCTTTAAACAGAAAGTCACGTAAAACACAGTTATGTGGTGGTCAGTTAACAAAAATGTGACCAGAGGCTCATGGAAACTTGATCCCTTGGAGAAATGGTGCAGTCTTTGCTAATGCACTGTTCACAGTGACTTTATAGACCATAACTACCACAAATCATGAGAAAGAGCTAGACTTGCTAAGTTCATACGGAAGTTCAGGAATTGTGCTGGTTGTACGTACTTGTCCCTGGGGATTCCATGGGGGTCAATTGTAGCCTCCAGCTGCTTATCGTAAAAGAGACAAATGCAAGGACGGGTGGGGACTAGCTCCAAAGCCTAGGCGTGCCACGGGAAACTGAGCAAGAATCACGGCAAATAGGCGCATGCTGGTTTTTATTCTTTATTGATTAATTGGTTGATGGATAGATTGAGTACTGTAGACATGGGGACAGAGGTTCCAGGAACAGTTTTAGTGCCAGAGGCAGTGGCTAGCAGGGAAAGAATGGTAAAGGTGAGTGCTTGGGAGAATTTGGAAGACTCACCCACCACAATCACTCATCTTCTGCCTCCATGGAGAATTTGGGGAGAACTCACAAACCTGAACTTCTGCCTAGGAGCAGGCTGCTCAGTTTTTATCAGTAGTGAAAACGTAGATGCTTACATGGATCTGTTGGTATGAATCACCGTGTCTACAAATCAAGTGAATAGACTACTGCGATTGGGCCCAGGGTTGGGAAAGTGGCACGTTAGAAGCCATGCATGGCTATCCAAAAAGGCACACCCACCTGCCCCCCAGAGAAAGACAGAAAGCTTTTGATTCTCTGTGTCCTGTGGCCCTGATAGAGGCAGCTACATCTTTCCCCAAGGCCTCTGGGAGCGTTGCTCTATGAGTCAACCAGCCACAGAAGTCCAAGAGAGCTTTTGCTAAGCCACCAGTGCCCCTGGACATGAGATAGGCCTGAGCTTCCCTGCCTGTGTTCAGTGCTGCTCCTGGTTCTAAGGTGGATGCAAAGTCCAGTGAAATAATTTCCAGCAGGTCCTGGGCAGGAAGTTTTGGAGAATCTATGTATCAGAGAGGCCTGGAAAAACTGCAGCGTGATGATTGTGCTATTATTGCAGAAGTACTAATTAGGAGCTAACAAATCAGTCCTGCATGTTGAGAGAAACATGAGTCAAAGCAAGACTAGAACAACTTTACCTGGTTAAAAGCAGGCTGTGGGTAGGAGGGAGAAGGAATATGGAGAAGGCAAGAATAGAAATGTCAGTGGGACTTTGGTAAAAAGATTGGAAGAAGAAGTAAGGGTTTTACTTGTATCTCTGACTTTCTGGGCTGTGATCTCATGATACAGTTTTGGCAGTTTTGATGCAGATTATTAGATTCATTTGCATCAGAGAGACAGTGAATTTTAAATACATCCTTGGGTAGATGGGATGGTTATTTTCATGCACTGATATCCTCCTGTATGTGTAGAAACAGGAGGAAATTACAGCAATTATCCTGCTAAGAAAGAACAGGCATTTATTTGTCTGCCTCCCTCGCGAGATTTTGGGTTCCGCGAAGGCAAAGGATTCCTCCCTAAACCACACTCACCCCTTATGCCTCTGTAGGCCAGTGTAGTGCCTGACATACAGCAGCTGCTCAGTGAATGAATGTGGAAGTGAAAAGAACTTTTGAATGCCTTAAATGCAAAATTGGCTCCTTGTGAGAACTGAATAGATTGGTGAAGTTAAGGTATTTGCTTAGAATGCTAGAATTTTAAAAAATATGATTTGGAAGATTGTGCTAAATAGTCTGCAACTTTCCAAATCATATCATTATCCAAACCTTCAAAATCAAATCAAATCATATCGTTATACAGCCCCTTGCAAATCAAGGGGCTAGAGAGCTTCTTTTCATAATTTTTCTCTAGCTCTATGCTGTCCTGTATGATAGCAGTTAGCCACATGTGGCACTTGAAATGGGATCAGTTTAAATCGAGATGGGCTTTGAGTGGAAAAGCCACACTGGATTTCAAAGACTTAGATTAAAAAAAGGTAAAATGTCTTCTTAATTTTTAATATACTTATTTATTGAAATGAAAGTACTTTGAATATATTGGGTTAAATAAAATGTATCACTCAAATTAATTTCACTGATTTCTTTTTTACCTGTAAAATCTGGCTACTAAAATTAAAATTTCTCATAACATTACCACATTATGTTTCTGTTGGACAGTGCTCTTCTAGGTGAATAATGCACTTGGGGGGGTCAAAACTGCTGTGGAAAAATGTTGTGCTTTGGAATCAGGAGGGTTTGTTGTTACCACCTGGCTGGGCTGCATTTTAAAGTGAAAGATCCGATTCTTTGCCAGTTATTTAGGTTCTTTGAGTTTCAGATTCCTCATCAGCAAGTGAGGATAATTGTGTCCAGCATGGCTGGTTGCTGTGAGAATAAAGTGAGATAATGTATGTTATTTTCTAGCACAGGATCTAGGCTGAGAAAGGTGCTTATAAGATGTGAATTCCCTCCCTCTCTTCTTGGCAACTGAAATAAGGAGTCTGTTAACTTAAGCAATAATGCCACTGTGGATGAGAGCACCATACCCTTGGTGGCTTTGAATATTAATATTAAGACAGTATTTTCTCATTTGTTTTAATTTGCTTTTCTTGGTATTCATGAGGTGGAACATTTTGCAGGCACTGTTGGTGGTAGCGTAAAAGTTTTCTGAAAAGATTTCATCAAGAATCTGTAAAACATTCATTTACCCTTTTATCCAATAATCTGTTTTCTCTGAATTGATTTTTAAAAAATGGACACATAGATGAAGAGAATGTTTAAGAATCTAAGGTGTGCTCAGAAATCTTTATTTTTCAGATCAGATTAAACTTGTTAAGTGTAAGTTAAATTGGATTTTTTTTTTTGACAACCGGGAACTGAAGACTGGAAAGGATGGCTCTGTGTGTGTGGGGGGCGGCGGGCCATGCAGGGCTTGCTTGAGCTGAGGTCGGGCAGTGGGGCTCCCTGCTGTGACGTGCCCTCTCCCACGGTGGGCCTCACTCACCTTTCTGTTCTCATCCCCTTTTTCTCCATCTTCGTCCTCTCTCCTTCCCGCCCACCACCCGCTTTTTAAAAAAAAATCTTATAGCTTCTTTCCCCTATTAGTACAATTTAAAAAAATGTAGCTCTGGGGGTAGATGTGTAGGTTTTGTTACATGGGTATATTGCATGATGCTGAGGTTTGGGCTTCTAATAATCCTGTCAACCAAATAGTGAACATAGTACCCGATAGGTATGTTTCAACCTTTTCCCCCTTCTTTCCCCATATTTGGAGTCCCACATGTCTATTGTTCTCATCTTTATTGGGTGTGTGTGTACCCAATGTTTAGCTCCCACTTATACCTGAGGACACGCAGTATTTGGCTTTCTATTTCTCTGTTAATCCACTTAGGATAATGCCCTCCAGTTGCCTCCATATTGCTGCAAAAGACATGATGTCATTTTTTAATGGCCATGTTATAATCCCTGCCACCACCCATGTTTAACCTGATGAATGTTTTTTGTTTGTTTCTTGGGTAGAGGAGACCCTCATTTTGACTCTTCATGATTTTCCTAAACCTTGGTTTTATTTCCTCTCTTCTCTTTTATGTTTGGGTCTTTGGAAACCAAAGCCAGGAAAACTTCTTGTTTATCTGCATATCCCATCCCTCCCTAGAGTTTATTGACATCAGCCTAGCCCAACTGATGGAAAAGGAGATGCAGAGAGAAAAGTGACGTCATGATATTATCGCTCTGCACACATTATGGAGATATGGGAGGGTAAGACCTTTGCTCAGGAGTCTCTGTTGCTCACTTGCTTAATTTGCAGAGTAATTAATTTCCTTATGGTTATAAGTGTGGTAAATAAAAAGGTACTGTAATTCATATACAGGATATTGATTATTTGGATGGTAGATTGAAAGTAATAAGGGGAAAATTATCCCAGGAGCAGGATCTTTTTCTAGACTCTCCTAACCCTCATCCTCCAAAAGGAGGGGCATTAGTGGAGCAGGCCTCATGCCTGTGCCTCCCACAGAAAGGAACCTTAAATCTAAGAATTATGAACTACTGCTGCCATAAGTGAAGAAACACGTGAGGGCCTCCGTTTTCCATCTGAAAGATGAACTCAGAAACACTGCAAAGATCAAAATAGATATTTGCAAATGTATCCTCAGGAGATAGGATGCTTGATGCTTTCCTTTGTAAAGTTTTTCTATTGCAAAAGTTTTAAACTCTGGTGTCCTCATTAAGAGGGGGAGAGAAAAGCTCTAGATCATAGAATAATGAAAAATACAAGGCTCATTTAGTTTAGCATGCTGTTAAGCATGTATGCATTCAGAGCATGGTTTGCATGCCTGTGTGTGTGTGTGTGTGTGTGTGATCTATTTGAAATATTGTTGATAAACTGGAGCTTGATTTAAAAAGACTGAATAAGATGATGAAGGACCTGAAAATATATTGCAGTGGCCAAATAAATTGGAGAGATTTGTCTGAACAAGAGAGGACAGAGGAGATAAATGTTAGCCAATATTGGAAGGGCTTCATTTGAAAGAGGTAGTGCCTTTTTAAGAAATGTGATTCCACTCTATAGAAATAGGTCTAAGAAATAAGAATTACCAAGGAACAAAATTTTCTTAGCATTGAACCTTTAGATTCCTCCTCCCTCACCAAAAAAGTGCAAAAAAGTGTCTGTCCCTGTCACTGAAAGTGAAGAGTGACCCAGTGACCATCTACCAGGATACTGAAGCTTTCTAAGTGGGGTTGGGTGGGAGTGGAAGCGAGGGGGTGTCGAGGAGGTGGACTTTCAGGTTGCCTTCCACGTTATAATCAGGATGTCAACTTTTCTCTGTTTTATATACTGGGGCTTTGCACAAAATATTGTTTGGAACTAGGCTTTTATTACTACATCAAATTAAATGAAATAAACCCAAACCAAAATGAAACAACCTTTCCAAGCCACCAGTCTGAAAAAGCCGATGCTGGAAAGAGGATTGGGTCAATGTAAGCAGCGCCATGGTGGGTGCTAAGGTGGTTTTGAGTCTGTGTGTGTGCATGTGTGCATGTGTGTGATGCAGCTCTCATTGAATATTAGTCACACTGGGAGTCCATTGTGGACTATGAAAGGGATGCAAGTCACTTGGTTCCTAGACTTGTGTGCTAGATATTTTCACCTGTTTACTCTGTAAAATCTAGAATGAGATAGAAGTAGCAAAACTATGAACAGTTGACTCTTGAACATCACAAATTTGAACTGCATAGGTTCACTCACACTCAGACTTTTTTCCGCCTCTGCCACCCCTGAGACAGCAAGACCAGCCCCTACCGTTTCTTCTACTCATCAACCTGCTCAATGTGGAGATGAGTGTGATAAAGACCTTTATGATGATCCATTTCTATTTAATGAATAGTAAATATGTTTTCTCTTCCTTATGATTTTCTTAATAACATTATCTTTTCTTTAGCCTGCTTTATTGTAAAAATACAGTATATTATACACATAACATGCAAAATACATGTGAATCAATTGTTTATATTATTAGTAAGACTTGTGGTCAATAGTAGATAAGTAAGTTTTTGGGAGGTAAAAATTATACAAAGATTTTGGACTGCACAATGTGTAGGCACCCCTCACCCCCACATTGTTCAAAAGTCAACTGTATATGTTAGTTGCAATCACATGTACCTGAACAGATACTCTTCTGATATTTTAAATGCTTTTGTTTTTTGTTAACTTTTCTAGAATCATAGAATGTTTAGCCTAAAAGGGACCTCATCATCTAGTTCGGTCTCTTCATTTTTCAGAAGACACTGGGGCCCAGATGTGTTAAATCACTTGGATGGCTCTGCAGTCAGGCGATGGTCAGAGCACAGGGCTCCTGACATCAGCATGTCTGAGGGTCATGTCTTTTGCTGGATGACTCTGCCTTTCTGACAGCAAGGAGAGAACAGAACTCTACAGCAAGAGTGGGTGATTATTTTAGACATGGAGCCTGTAATTGAAGATAATATTATAGAAATGAAATAAAAATGAGAGATTATTAGATATTTATTTAAAAAGACAAGTATGGGGAGCCAGATGATACTGAGATTATATTTTATCTCTAACAATTGAGGGAGGCTGAAGGATGTGTGTTTTGTTCTATGAAGATCCAGAGCTAGGTTAAAAGGTAGCAGCACCACTAATAGTTTGCTTTCAATAGTGCAAAACCATGCAAAATTAATTTTCATTGTAAAAGCAGAAGGAGCAATTTAAATGGAAAGGATTATGCTTGTGTGTGTGTATGTGTGTGCATGTGTTCTAACAGGGAGAGTAAGGAAGAGTAAACAATGACTAAATTTGCAATTTTTGCCAGTAATTTTTTTTGAGAGAGAGAGCCTCACTCTGTCGCCCAGGTTGGAGTGCAATGGTGCGATCTCAGCTCACTGCAATCTCTGCCTCCTGGGTTCAAGTGATTCTCCTGCATCAGCCTCCTGAGTAGCTGGATCTAGGAGGCGTGTGCCACCATGCCTGGCTAATTTTTGTATTTTTAGTACAGATTGGGTTTCACTATGTTGCCCAGGCTGGTCTTGAAATCCTGACCTCAAGTGATCCGCTGGCCTTGGCCTCCCAAAGTGCTGGGATTATAGGGGGGAGCCACTGCACCAGGCCTTTGCCAGTAATTATTATGAGGGTAGGGATAGAAGCTGCTATAAGTTAGGAAAACAGGCTCCTAGGATGCCACAACCCCAGGCAGAACGGACAGCCCTCAACTACTGATGTTCTGCCTGGCTTTCCTGCATACCCCTTTGCTAGTTGTGCTTCCAGCCAGCAACGCTCCTGTCTCATAACTCCAAAGAAAAGGCAGAACATGAGTAGGATGAAAAGCAGATATCTTGACAAAGCTTTTCTTCTTTATTCTCCCATTGTAGAAACCTTCAATAAATTGAGGCATCCTTTCAAAACACGTTTATTAAATATCTATTATGTATGAGAAATATAGGTACTAAATATGCTAGTATTTAGTCCTAAGTATTCCAGGATCTGGCTACTCAAAGTGTGGCCCATGGACCAGCAGCATCAGCATCACTGGGAACGTGTTAGAAGGTCCCACTCCAGACCTACAGAGTCATAATCTGCATTTTATCAAGAACCTTAGGCAAGAAGTGCAGCTATAGGAAGCATCGACCAGTGGCTTTATTATAGGAGTGTTTTTGAAGACTAACTTGAGAAATCACACAATATAATGAGAAACAAGCCCTCAAGAAGATTAGAAATGGTCAGCTTTTTAATTTGTCATGGAACTCAGCTTGACTTCACTCCAGTAAAAACTGATGAGAATATCACTCTGGTCCCATTAGGGTGTGTGGCTTTGGAAAGGACATCCGAAGCACGAAAGTGGGAGAACGTAACAGTGCTGCTTAGCAGTTCATGTAAGACTTCCCCAGAAATAGAGGGGTCCCAAGTTATTGAGGCGAGGGCAGGAGCAAAAGGAACTTTTAGCCTGAGGATGCTTGGGTTCCATGCATTCGTAGCCAATAGCATAACTATTATTTGATATTCTGCCTTTTATTTTCATTCCCACTGCATTTTCAAACATTTAAAAAGTCAACTCTTTCTGCTCACCTGAGACCGATTTTCCCAGTTGGTGTTGTGGAAGTAATTGCATTACTGTTCTCATTTCACACTCCACGTGTCAGGTGGATGGCCCACTGAGCCCCCGGGGCTCCTCAAGCTCCCTGCAGAAAAGGCGCTTGAATACTCATTTCAGTAAGCAGTGGGCATGCGGGCAGGTCCTGTTGTTTGGGGAAAGTTCACTGACATCAAGCCCACATGAAACGCAGAGAAGTCTGGGCTGAACCCGAGCTGCAAATGAGAACATCGCTGCTCTCTAGAGTCTCTCTCAGCAGCTCAGGAGTGAAAATGAGATTTCCTAAAACAATCATTCATTGTCCATTCCCGACTTGCTTATCTTTCTCTCCTAGGCTTATTTTCAAACATTCACATTTTGTTATGAAGAGAGACTAAACCAGTCTCCATTATTTTAACATTGTCTTTTGAAGGATAGAAGTTCTACATTTTGTCCGGGCGCGGTGGCTCATGCCTGTAGTCCCAGCATTTTGGAAGGCTGAGGCGGGTGGATCACCTAAGGTCAGGAGTTCGACACCAGCCTGGCCAACATGGTGAAACCCCGTCTCTACTAAAAATAAAAAAATTAGCCAGGTGCAGTGGTGGGTGCCTGTAGTCGCAGCTACTCGGGAGGCTGAGACAGGAAAAGTGCTTGAACCTGGGAGGTGGAAGTTGCAGTGAGCTGAGATTGCACCACTGCACTCCAGCCTGGGCAACAGAGAAAGGCTCCATCTGAAAAAAAACTTCCCAGTTTTAATGTTGATTATGGTAAGTATTAATAGATATAGCCCCCATAAACAAGAGCTCTTCGGGGTCCTCTTCAGAGAGTAAAGGGGTCCTGAGACCAAAAGTTTGAGAACGACTGCTATCAACAGTGGATATTATAGGACATGAGCACCAGCATTTTCTGTAATTGTATGAGCCAAGTGCTCTGTGGGGAAAGATCCTTGTGCAAGTTAAGGAAAGGTTGTTTTAAGATCAGTTTGGCTTTAATTAAATACTTAGGTTGAGTCAGGCTTTCCAATGGACCCTAATGACAATTGCTCCCTATTGGGTACTGTTATTTATTAGACTCACAGGCAATGCCACTTATTCCAGCAGGTGCTTTAGACACACTTTATTCTGGAGCAGTGCTCAGTGAGAGGAAGGTGAGCCTTCCCAGATGAGTCAGAAATACCCCAAGCCTCTGGTTTCTGGCCATTTGATGAGTGTCATTGCATGCTCACCGGTTCAGGTGCCACTTTGTTACCTCTTGGACTTGGTTTGTGTCCATGGATCTGGAGTCCCAGGACTAAAAACCTGTTTTGTCACCAGTCACGGGGATAGTTCTTTGCTGAGTGCTAAAGCGGGCCTCTGATTCCTTTACCTCTCTTCCTGCTGAGGAATTGCTGACAGAAGCTCCGTGCTCACCTGGCTCTGTGGTCGTCAGTCACGTCTCCTCTGCCCTGACCTTTCCCGGCGCTCCTCCCCGCCCTGACCTTTCCCGGTGCTCCTCCCCGCCCTGGCCTTTCCCGGCGCTCCTCCCCGCCCTGACCTTTCCTGGTGCTCCTCCCCGCCCTGACCTTTCCTGGTGCTCCTCCCTGCCCGAGTGTGGTCAGGTGAGCATTAGATGCAAATGACGATGCCTCAGTCTCTGAAATAGACTTTTTGCAGAAATGTTTGCAAGAGGGGAGCAGGTGGGAGAAAAGCCTCAATGTCAGTAATAAATATGTTGTGGTTTTCAACAAAGGCGGGGTTCAGAGATGCCTGGTATGGTCATTTGCCATTTCAAAATTACAGGGCTGGTTAATTGTCCCACCTGAAAGAAGAATATGATGAGTTTTCTAAAAGTGGATTTACATTACAAAAGAAGTCTGAGTTCTTGGTAAGGTCATTTATTTGCATAAATATTGATTGAGTGGCTGTGGGTGTGAGAGGCAGCCCTGACTTCTGGGGATTGAGACAGGCTTCACAGTCAAGATGCTTGCTCCCAGAATAGCATCTCTCAGAATAATCTAGAAATTTATTTCCTGTTGAAATGGATAATTTCTATTCATTTTTTTAATCCTCACATTACATGTCAGGTTATGTGTCTAAGAACTGTTGGATCAAGGTATCTATACTTTGATACTTTATTAAAATATTGTAATATTTAATAAAGATTGCCAATTTTCCCTCTTCAGTGGTTGTGCCAATTTACAGTCCAGGCAGCACTAACAAGACTGCGATTTAAGGTCTATTGAACCTGATCTTTGGGAAGACAGCTGGTGTGGCAGTGAGGGGACTGCCCGCAGCTATGGAGGGGAGCCCACTTGCTAGGAAGATGTCCAGGAGGGGCCTTTATCCAGTCTTGGGGCCAGGGAGAGGTTCTTGGACACCTAGGCTGATATTTAATATGAGAATTGGAGGAGGACTGATCCATTTCCAACGGGAAAGAAGTTCATCATTTACTTGGAGCAATGCTGCTGTCTTCTTGTCTCAAATTCCTTTGTCTTAATATTTGTTTTCTGTTTTTATTGATGCCTAGTAATTGGGGTGCATGCAATATGTACCAGTAAGTAGCAATGGAGTTTTGATACATGCATACACTGTGCAATGATCAAATCATAGTATTTAGGATATCCATCAACTCAAGCATGTATCATTTCTTTGTGTTGGGAACATGTAGAATCTTTTCTTCTGGCTACTTAGAAATATACTGTAAGTTGTGGTTAACTCTAGTCACCCTACTGTATTATAGAACACTAGACCTTATTCCTTCTATTTAACTGTATTTCTGTACCCATTAACCAATCTGTCTTTAATCCCCACCCCTTCACAGCCTCTGGTAACCATTAACTATTCTCCTCTCTATACAAGTGCTTCTATATTTAATTCTTCCTTCCAGAGGAGAAGGCAGGGAAAAGTATTGTGAAAGTTTGGTAAACTTAAAGATGTGTTACTTGTTGTATCATTAACAGAGGTAATATGCAATCTAAAATCATTTGCTTGAATAAGTAACTCATCTGTATGTTTAAAAACATGAGAAGTATACAAAGGCACGCTGTGAAAAATCTACCTTCCACCCTTGTCCCCTGGCCATCTAATTCTCTCTTGGGAGGAAACCAAACTTACACATTTCTTGTATTTCCTTCTGGAGACCCTAAAAAATAACATATATATAATATGTATATATACATGCATATTCTTTTGCCTCCCCTTTTCCCACAATGATAAAAAACACTTCCTGAATCTTTAATACTCCAACTTAAGATGTCTCACAATTAATTAAAGCAGTCCCATGTTGATGGTCATTTGAGATGTTTCCAATCCTTTGCAATTACAAGTAAGCTTCTGCATATGTATATCTGTAGGATAAGTTCCTAGGAGAGGAATGGCTGGATCAAAGCATCTGTACTTTTTATAATTTTGAAAACTATTGCCAAATCTCCCCCATGGATTACGCCAGTTTATACTCTTCAACGGGAATATATGAGAATGCAACCTAAGGCCCAGAGAATAGAATTTTGGGGATAAAGACAGGAGGAAATAATTATGCAGTAGCAGCGGCAGCTGCTTGGCCTCCTGGTAAGCGTGACACAGCACTGGACAACAATTCCCGTGTGGCTGAGCCCAAGAGGTACCTGCCAGCACCAGCCCAGTATGGATGTTATGGCCGGCACAGAATCTTCACGAAAGCCAACCCTGCAGTTATGTGATCATGACACTCAGAGAACAAAGGACAAATACGATGCAAATTTTATAATAAAGTTATATTTATATGTCATTATAATCAAAGATTTCAGGCTTACCAGCTGGGGGAGTTTAGATTGATTCCCATTAATATTAACACAAAATTCTCACTTCCCATAAGCTCCCATCCAACTGAGAAAAGTGGGTCTTTTATAGGCCGCCTCCCCAAATATTTCTGGGCTTCTGCTGGGGTGTGTGCATGTGGTAACCAGTCATTCCTGCCCACTGCTCACTGCTTCTCTTGCCAGCCATGACTCCGGGCCATGACTGATAGAATCCACAGAGGGCTGTGCTGCTCCAGGATGGTGTCATGTTCATGCCACAGGTCCGCTGGTCCAGGAACACACCATGAAAACCACTAACCACTAATGAGTTCTCAATCTTGGCTGCCCATTGAAATCATCATCTAGAGAGACTTAAACAATACTCCTCCCTGGCCCCTACCAGCTCAGAATCTCATTAAAAAAGTTTGGAGTGCACCCTCAGATATCAGGATTTCTTAAAAGCTACACAGGTGATTGTAATGTGTAGCCAAGGCTGAAAATCACTGCACCAACCCCCCTCAAATCCTTCTCCAAATTTCCCCCTAAAGGGTCTGTGCTCCAAATTCATTATCCCTAAATGGACCGTGTCTTCTCCCAGCTATGTTTGCCCTTCACCTCTCCATTAGGACATCCCAGCTAAACCTTCCCCGAGTTTACTTCCATCAACAAATTCATGGGCACTCTCACTTTTTGCGTTACTCATACCTGGCCACACCTCCACCCTAGCTTGCACTGTGTTGGTTTTCTTTTTCCATTTATGATATGTAATAATGTTTTGTGATCCTAAAGCTCTCAAAATGGAGTCACTTATGACGTGTAACTCAGCTGTGAAAAGAAAATAAATCTCAGGACCCCAAAATCACTAAGCCAAAGGGAAAAATCAAGCTGGGAACTGCATCAGGCAAATGTGCCTCCAACTGTATTCCTAAATAAGATAGCTAAGAAGATAGAAAAAAGCTACATGCTTCCCTCACAGTTTTCCCACTAGGAAATGCCTTGTGGACCCCAAGATTTTTACCCAAAAACCGTTGAGTTGAATTTTACCTTGACAATGTCAATGATAGCTTATGTTCACAGGTACAGGACAAAGGATGGAACCCAAAGTTAGCCCTCTGCTCACCTGAGACAAGTGTGCATCAGACTGCCCCCTCTGATGTAAAAATGCAGATTCACTGAGGTAGAGGAAGGCCTACATGAGTGTTACTCTACCTTTCTTTCACATGTAAATTGTATATTTGGTGAATGGAATCATCTGTCTTTTATCTACCCACATCTTTAAAAAATTTTTTACTCTTTCTCTAACATCCACCCTTTCCCCTTTAAATTTTGAATCCCTCAACATCATCTTTGGAGAAAGGCACCTGCCTCCCGGGTGTGCACCCTGAACCTTGGCCAAATAAGCTTTCTAAATTGATTGAGACCTGTCTCTGATAATTTTTGGTTGACATGGCCTACAGTGAATTGCTCACCCCTGAAAGTGACAAGCATATGTGTGGTGGACTGAGGTGATGACACCTGCTGTGGCCAGGCGCCCCGGAGACCTGACAGGAAAGTGAAGCTAAAACATGGCTGAGTTAATGACCATGGACCCTCCTGTGGAGGCCATGAAAACAGCAAAGAGACTGACCCTGGCCAAGATGCCTGCAGAAACTCTGCCCCTGAGAATTCTGAGGCCTTCTCTTGATTTTGGAGGGAAATTTGGACCTGCCTGTCTGGTCAGTTAGTGTGCTGGTCTCCCCACCTACTTACTGCCACGGTTTGTTGCGCCTCTCTCTTATCACTGATTGTGTGTATTGAATATATTTGCATGATTGTTGATGTGTGTAAGCCTCACAATAAACTGTTTGAAAACATCTAATTGGCCACTGAGTCATTACAATGCCCCTCAGACCCCCATCAGAGTTAGCAGAACTAGGCTGATTTGAACCTGCTGTGATAGCTTCTCAACCAGAGAAGGATCTATGTCTTGTTGATCTCTGTATCATGGTGCACAGAAAGTAACAGGTGTTTAGTAACAGTTTGTTAAATGAATAGTTCTTTATGTAGCTGTTACATTGCAGGCAAGATGCCTGAATGGAAAAGGCATCATGTCGTGAGGACAGAACTGAACTAGGAAGCAAAGGGTTTTGGTTGTGGCTTTGGCCGATGCCTTGGGACTTTGGGGCTAGTTTTGAGGGGGGTGTTTTCATTCATTAATTCACTCCTCCCTACAACCCTACAGGGCAGATATTATCCATCTCAAAGATAAAGAGAATTGAATGATAGTTTTTCCAGTCTGTTTTCTCCAAATGTTTCCTTACTTAATCTCTTGTCACTTGCCCCTTATAAGTGATCTCTTGGCTCTGGGGTGCTGGTCTCTCCTGCTTCTCCAACTTCTCTGGCATATTCTTCTCAGTCTTAATACTTTTACTCATAGCCAAGCTTGTCTTGTCATACAGATTCTTCCGGGGAGAATTCCAACTAAACTGCAGCTTCTTTCTCTAGGTGGTGACTCCCTATGTAAATTTATACCCCAGACAGTTCTCCATGTGGGGCCATTCAACTGTGCACATCACCTGCATATCCAACTGCTGACTAGATATCACTGCTCCGACATTGTACAAGCAGGTCAAACTCAACGTTTCCAAAACGCAGCCCAGTGTCTTCTCCCAAGAAGATTTACCGTTACTTCTGTGATCCTTCACTCAATTCCTGGCACCACCTTGGCCTCTTAGTTGCTCAAACATTGGGAGAAATTCTAGATTTCACTTTTTTCCTAGCTCTTAACTGAACAGCTGCCAAGAGCTGATGGATCTACCCTTTAATCCTCTTGTCTATACTCACTGTAGGCTACATGTTCTCTAGGAGGACTTTCCTCTGCCATGTTGCTGAAATGCAATCTGTTTTTTGTTTTTTTTTTTTTGAGATGGAGTTTCACTCTTGTTGCCCAGGCTGGAGTGCAATGGCATGACCTTGGCTCACTGCAACCTCCATCTCCAGGGTTCAGGTGATTCTCCTGCCTCAGCCTCTGGAGTAGCTGGGATTACAGACGCCCGCCGCCATGCCCGGTTAATTTTTTGTATTTTTAGTAGAGATGAGGTTTCACCATGTAGGCCAGGTTGGTCTCAAACTTCTGACCTCAGGTGATCCACCAGCCTCGGCCTCCCACAGTGCTGGGATTACAGGCGTGAGCCACCGTGCCCAGCCTTGCAGTCATTCTTTTTTGCCCTAAAATCTTCCAATGGATTGAAAAAAATCTCCATAGCTAATGCTGGAATTCCTCTTAGGGCAGAAGCTGTCTTTATTTAGAAAAACACCTTGAGGTTTCAGAATAGAATGGGAGAGCCCATGGGCATGAAGTTCAGGAGACACATTTTACTCAACTGCATTGGCATTAGAAATGGAGAATGCTTTTGAGATAGGGTAGAAGAAGCAGAAGAAGAGAAAAGAAGAGGAAAAAGGTTAGAAGGGACACAGTGGGCTAGGCTCCAGCATGGAGGACAAACTACAGAGCCTCCATTGGCAGAAGAGTCAAAAGGCTTTTTAGGAACTGAGATGTTTTAGGAACTGGCCTGGGCCCCGAGTTTTTAAAAACAGCTTTATTAAGATATATTTTACAAACTATATAATTAATCCTTAACATGCATAATTAATTAAAATATAAATAGGTGTAATTTATAGCCACAGATATGTGCAACCATTGCCACAGCTGATTTTAGGATATTTTTCTTTTATTTTTTTGAGACAGAGTACAGTGGCACAATCTTGGCTCACTGCAACCTCTGCCTCTGAGTTCGAGTGATTCTCCTTTCTCAGCCACCTGAGTAGCTGGGATTACAGGCATGCACTAACACGCCTGGCTAATTTTTGTATTTTTAGTAGAGATGGGGTTTCACCATGTTGGCCAGGCTGGTCTCAAACTCCTGACCTCAGGTGATCTGCCTGCCTCAGCCTCCCAAAGTGCTGGGATTACAGGTGTGAGACACTGCATCTGGCCAATGTTAGGATATTTTCATCATCTCAAAAAGAAATGTGTACCATTCAACCACCACTACATTATCCCCCAACCTCCCAGCCCTCAGCAACCACTGGTCTACTTTCTGAATAGGCAGAAATAGATTTGCATATTCTGAAGATTTCATATAAATGGAGTCATGTAATATGTGGTCTTTTGTGTACAATTCAGTGGCATTTAGTACACTCACAATGTGTGCTGTGATCACCTTTGTCTCGTTCTAAAACGTTTCATCACCCCCAAAGAAAACCATTTTTCAATTGAGCAGTTACTCCCTATTCCCCTCAACCTCCCTGCCCTTGCCAACTACCAGTCTGCTTTCTGTCTCCATGGATTTGCTTATTCTGGATATTTCATATAAATGAAATTGTACACTAAGTGACTTTCTGTGATTGATGTCTTTTGCTTAGCATTCAGGGTTCATACGTGTTGAAGTATGTATTAGTGTGTCATTGCTTTTCATGGCTGAATAATATTCCATGATATGGATTTATGACATTTTGTTTATCCATACATCAGCTGATGGACATACAGGTTGTATGTCCTGTATGAATTATGCTGTTATAAACATTTGTGTACAGATTTTTGTGTGGACATGTTTTTATTTCTCTTGGATATATATCTAGGTGTGGGATTGTTGGATCACAGGATAACTTAATTGCTAGAGGAACTGCCTGACTGTTTTCCATTCCCATCAGCAGTGAATGGCCATGCTGACCTTTGGATAAGTGGCATCTTAGTGAGTATAAAGTGGTGGCTCATTGTGGTTTTGATTTGCAGTTCCCGAAGACTAATGATGTTGAGCATCTTTTCAAATGGTATGTGCTTATTGACCATTTGTGCACCTTCCTTTTGGAAATATCTATTCAGATCTTTTGCCCATTAAAAAACTGGGCTATGTGTCCTTTTATTATTGAATTATAAATTCTTTATCATATGTACAATTTGCAAATATTTGTACCCATTCTGTAGGCTATCTTTTCACTTTGTTGATAGTGTTTATTAAAGCACAAAAGTTTTAAATTTGGATGACATAGAATTTCTTTGTGTTTCTTTTATTGCTTAGGCTGCTGGTGTCACATCTAAGAATTCAGGAGCAAATTGTGGCTACCAGGGCTTCATTTGGCCTTCTACTGGCCAGCTCCTCCCATGGGATAGTCTGTGGATTGCTATCTGCATTTACAGCCCCCATGTCTTGACCCTGGACTTGTCTGCCAAAGGGCCCCAAGCATGCTTCCTCGGGGTCTTATTTCCTCTGGGTCTGCCCTTTGAGGATGAACCCTTAGGTGGAGGTGTGGCACAGGCAGCTATTTGTGGAGGTACAGATCAGAAACTTCCTAGGGGCAAATGTCTACCAGTGAAAGAAGCCATGAATGACATGGGCTTGGTACCACTGACCACAGACTTCCTAGAAAGTACTAGGAAGTTATCAGTTGGAGCAAAAAGGGATGGTGGTGAGGAGGTTGCAGGGACAGAATGGGGTAAGATGCTATCAGTTGTCTCAGTGAAGAGGGAGGATGAACACGCTCCTAGGACATAGCACAGTGCCACAAAGGCCAAAGGGCTCCAGACATCATGTACAATGAATCAGTGTGAGCTCCCTAGGTGGGGAGGTGGAGAGAGTTGGCTTGGAGAACCTGCCCAGCCATCAGGATGCTGGCCCACAATGGCCACAAAATACATTGGAAGGAAGGAAGGAAGGAAGGTGGGAGAGGAGGGAGGGAAGGAAAGAAGAAAGAAAGGAGGGAGGGAGGGAAAGAAGGAAGGAAAGAAGGAAGGAAGGAGGGAAGGAAGGAGGAAAGGAAGCAGAGGAGGAAGGAAGGAAGGAAAGAAGTTTCAGAAACAAAGAAAGGAGGGAAGGAAGGAACGAGGGAAGCAGGGAAGGAAGGAGTTAGGAAACAGCTTCCCTAGTTCCCTTATACATAAAGGAAGTTCGCTTATGAAGAAATAAAGAAGGGTTTTATAAAATATTAAAAGCTTCTGATTGATCATCAACAGAACTAAAAGTCGGTTGGATTTGAGGGCAAGGAAAGGGACCTCCTACCCAAAATGGCTTCCTTACTATGTACCACGTTGCCTCTGAGTGCCCATGAGAGAGGATTTCTTTCCATCTTACCACCCATTTGCGAGTCAGTTGGAATGGGCCTCAAGATTGCTTTCCTTGGATGGAAACAGGGAGTATCAGGGAGGTACTTGGTTTTGGAAGGAGAGTGATGTGAGATGGATGCAGGGAAGGAAAAGTCCCACACAGAAGGCCGGGAGCTTTCCCACAGCTTTCCTAGGACCAGCCTGGATTTCCTCTCCACATGTCAGATGGGGCCGGCTCCACGGGGCATCCCTCCCGTGGCTTTCACAGGCCTGGCAACTGTTCTCAGCATTTTATCTTGGCCATTGCACACACTTTGCAGGAAGATAAAATCCCCATTGCCGCTTGGTCTTCTCAGCCACACTTAGGCTCCCGTGGGCTGAAGCATCTTTCCACCTTGGACTTGACCTGGAACTTCTAATTCCTTCTTAGGGCTTCAGCCTTTCCAGACGCCTTGACTAGGTGCTCTGCCCGGGGCTCCATGGGACTAAGTAGAGCAGAGAAGAGGAAAATCACATAACTGGGCTGACTAGTAATTATTCACTCCGTTTTCGGGTCTCCCAAGCCCCTGGCTGTGCTCCAAACCCACCTTTCTGTCTGCACCTCATCCTTGGTCTCCAAGGTCCCTTGGTGACCAGCTCTGTTAGAAGCACAGCTACTTCTCGTACCGCACGGCTGGGGCAGAAGAAGAGACTGTGGTTCCTAAGGCTGCAGCGGACCAAAGACAGGGACAGAAACAAGGAAGCTGTGTCACCTGGCCTGGTCAGGCTTCACCTGGAACCTGTGCTCAGAGCCCAGCTGGGATTTGAGGAAAGTGAACTAGCATGAGAGCACATCACACATACACACAAACACACACACAAACAATACAGACAACACACAAAAACACACAACACACACACCAACACACATGACACAATACAACATACATGACACACAACACACACCAACACACAACACACAATGCACATGACACACATGAAACACACACCACACGACACACACACAACATACACAAAACACAAAACATATACACAAGACATGCAACACACACAAGATACAACACACACCACACACACTGCATGCATATCACCACACACAAGATACAACACACACCACACACACTGCATGCATATCACCACACACATATTCACACCACACATCACATGACAACACACACCCCCTCACCACACCCACAACACAGTCTACAACACACATATCACCACACACCACACCATAACCACATCACACACCATAGCACACACAAAACACAATACCCCTCCACAACACACACACACACACCCCACAATACATACACGCATCCCATAACACACACACACACGCACGCACGCACAACCCATTCCTGGCATGTCCTATTATCAGGAACTGTTCCGGCTGACAGCAGAGAGTGATTCCATCTGGCTGGCAGCCGACAGGGAGATGGGACAGGAATTTATCTGTAAGGGAAATAAGAACACAAGAACTTCGTCCAGTCAAGCTGACGCAAAGACAAGCTTCTGAAAACACTGAGACTGGGGACATTGTCATACTCAGAACATTTAAAGCTTGTCAGGTGCCACCTTGCAATGGATTTTTGATGAAAAGCACCTATCAACCTGATTCTCTAGACAAGGCACATTTTCAAGGTGTCCAAAGGACAAGGGCTGGGAGCCAAGGCTGGTAAATGACTTGGGGGTCTGAGAACCCCAGTGTGGGAGGGCACAGCTAACCAAGAGAAGTGATGAGTAAGGAGTCCCCATCTGTGCTGCACCAGCAGAGGGTAGCACAGCCACTGCCCTGGGAAGCCGGTGAGCTCCTCAGCCTTCTGCTGCTTCTCCTGCTGCGATGGACCCAAACTGGCACAGCCTTGATCAACCTGTCACCCCCTCTTACCCCTTTGTTCTTCCTGTGCAGTGAATGGCATCCGCCCCTGTGCTCCAACCCCTCCACGGCCCCAAGCTCTCACCCCTCCAGGGCCCCAGGCTCCCACCCCCTCAGTCTTTCTGCCCTCAGTGGGTGGCCACAAGCAAGTCTTCCATCCCAATCAAGCAATCAGAAAACCCTGGGGCCCTGAGGTTTGCTTCGGTTGTTTTTCTATCATCCTCTTCCTACTTCAATAGCTGCTTGCCCTTTACCCTCCCCTCCCCTCCCCTCCCCTCCCCTCCCCTCCCCTCCCCTCCCCTCCCCTCCCCTCCCCTCCCCTTCCCTTCCCTTCCCTTCCCTTTCCCTTTTCTCTTTTCTTTTCTTTTTTACTTTAAGTTTTGGGATACGAGTGCAGAATGTGCAGGTTTGCCACATAGGTATATGTGTGCCATGGCGGTGTGCCGCACCCATCAATCAACCCATCATCTAGGGGCTGCACTTTTCAAAAGAACCGTTTTGCTCATTTGTTGTTTACTCATCCATCCATCCATCCACCAGCCTCAGATCGAAGGCATCTAATGTGCCTGGAAGTGTGCAAAGTGCAGAGCACATGAGGATGAACAGGGCCATTCTTGCCCTCAAGGAGGTCATGGACTGGTGGGGGGACCAGTGAGGAAACAAAGCACAGAGGAGGGTGAGTGCCTTCTGGGACACAGGGCATGTCTGGGAGTGCACCTTATCCTCCCAGCTCCTCCTTCAAGACAAGGCGTGGTGTTACTTCCACTATGAGTGTTTTCTGCAGGGCTCCCATTTCCCATCTTCATCTCCTGCATCACCTTGCAGGCACTACAGAGACATCGCTGACATGTTTCCCCCTAATCCTCCCTTTACCCACTGACTCGTCTACTAACTTGTGAGTTTCCTAGGGCAGGGATTGGCCCAATTTACCCAGCACCTTTATCCCAAGCCCGGTGCTTAGCAAGTAGAAGCTCTCAGCAAATGCTAATTGAATGAGAATGAATGAATGTTAAAGGGGCACATATTTTTTGGGGGCAACTTAGATGATGGCAACAGGAATGTAAGTGAGAGATACCCATGGAGGAGGCAGACAGTGGGAAAAAAGAGTCAAGAAAATGCACATTCAATCCATTCTCCCTTTTTTACCTTGGGCTTCTTTCTACCCACCACTTTTCTATTCAAAGCCAAGGTTTTGTTTTTGTTTTTGTTTGTTTGTTTTTTTTTTTTTTGTAATCACAGAGGCTATTTCCATTTCAAAACTGAAGGAGCTTTGCTGGTTGTGCACAAAAACTATGCTTCCTGCTATGATGCAGCCAAACTCCTTTGCCCATTGTGGAAGGAAGATTTAGATCTTTGTGGTCTGAAATGAGGAAGGAGGTAAAGTAGGGGAATTAGGACAGCTACCAAGTAAAATGGATGGGACTCACCTGGTTTAGTCATCAAGGATATCTTGGGCAGAATTCATCTGGACCAAACTTTGTTCTTGGAAGTAGGCAAGGTTTCATGATCCCTATTTCACTGAAGATGTAATGGGAGCCCAATATTAAGAGGTAGAGTGGTTTACCCAAGTCCATAGAGCTAGTAAGAACCCAGATCTTCTAATTGCTAAGGCAAGCCTCTTTTTAGGAACTCTCTGAAACTACTTGAGTAGTTAAATGAAGGGAACAGCTTGGGGTTTCTTCAGGGAGTCAACATCCCCATGATTTCCCATTGACCTAAATGCCTTTCTTCTCATCAGAAGCCATCTTAGACATGAACACAGCAGGTGATAAAGGTGAAGGGAAGGGGATATGAGACCCTCAGCGTTAAAGCAACTTCCTGCCAGCCCAACCCCCCTTCCATAGGAGAACACTACTTGGGGTAGTGCCCTGCACCCGCAGTGGGGCTGATCACCTCAAATCTCATCAGGGCTCTAGAGAAATGACTTCCTTTTCTGTAAGTTCAATACTGTTTAACTTTGCTAAAGATCAACTAATTCTGTTTCTTTTTGCTACAGACTCCATGGCAAACCCATTAGCAGCTTATTAGCCTGGACTGTTGGAGCTGAGCTGATTCTAATTAAGGAAATTTAGTTTGTGGAGCTTAAACCAATGCTGGAAGTGATCCGTGCCCAGCCTAACAAGAGCTTGATAAATGCCACGGCACAATTGGCAAATGCTGGCAATCAGAAGCAATGAAACCATTAATGGCTTTCAATAATTCAGTCAAAAAAGGTCACACGTTAGTCAGGGATGGGATGAGCAGTGGGAGGATGTAGGAGTTGAACAGTAATCTCATCAGGAATCTAATAAATTTGCCAGGTTTGGGGAAAGGAAACAAAGCAATGTTGAGGACAGGACTCCAGGGCAACTGTGTGTTGAATGGATCCTTTTAAATATTAAAGTATATTAGGTTCTGGTAACTTTTATAACTTTGGGTTTCTTTTTAGGATAGAAATGATTGGTAAGTTTGGATGCACACATATAAAACAATGCTTCTCATTTGTAAAGCTCATTTTTTTATGATTATACTTTAAGTTCTGGGGTACACGTGCTGAACGTGCAGGTTTACTACATAGGTATACATGTGCCATGGTGGTTTGCTGCACCCATCAACCTGTCATCTACATTAGGCATTTCTCCTAATGCTATCCCTCCCCTAGCCCCCATTCCTCCAACAGGCCTCAGTGTGTGATGTTCCCCTCCCTGTGTCCATGTGTTCTCATTGTTCAATTCCCACTTATGAGTGAGAACATGCGGTGTTTGGTTTTCTGTTCTTGTGTTAGTTTGCTGAGAATGATGGTTTCCAGCTTCATCCATGTCCCTGCAAAGGACATGAACTCATCCTTTTTTTATGGCTGCATAGTATTCCATGGTGTATATGTGCCACATTTTCTTTATCCGGTCTATCATTGATGGGCATTTGGGTTGGTTCCAAAGGCTCAATATTTTTCTTAACCATTGTGTTTCTTGTTTGATTCTCTAAATAATTCTGTGAGATAGTTAAGGCAGTTAGGTCTACAGTGGCTTAGGGTGTGGTGCTACTTAAAGGCAGGACAATGAATGGACTACTAGGTGATTGTGCAGTCTTTGAGGGTCACTTCCGGTCTTCAGTCTTGATGCTATAAATTTAGACCCAAGAACCTACGGAACAAGAGGAACTTGCCTTTGGCTCAGACTTCACATCATTTAATATGAGTAATAAGTAGAAGCCCATCATCATAGCCATCCCACTTTATAAATACCTGCACCTTCCATTTTACTTGAAGAGATCATTTCTTCCTTTAGGCTGGATGGTATCTTTGTAAAACATCAAAGGCAGAATTTTGAGACAGAGGCAGCACGATTCACAATGGCCACGATATGGCTAAGTGTCCATCAACAGATAAATGGATAAAGAAAATGTGGCATATTTACACAATGGGATACCATTCAGCCATAAAAAGAATGAAATCCTCTCATTTGAGCAACATGGATAAGCTTGGAGAACATTACGCTAAGTGAAATAAGCAAGGCACAGAAAGACAAATACTCCTTGATTTTACTCATCTGTAGAATCCAGAAAATGTTGATCTCATAGAAGTAGAAAGCGGAATGGTGGTTACCAGAGGCTGGGGAGGGTAGGGAGAAGGAGAGAATGAGGAGAGACTGGTCAATGGGTACAGAGTTACAGCTAGATGGGAGGAATAAGTTCTAGTGTTCCACTGCACAATCAGGTGACTAGAATTAATAGTAATATATTGTATATTTCAAAATAGCTAGAAGGGAGGATTTTGAATGTTCTCACCACAAATAAATATTAAATCTTTGAGGATCTAGATATGTTAATTACCCCAATGTAGTCATTTTACATTGTATACATGTATTGAAACATCACACTGTACCCCATAAATATGTACAATTATTATGTGCCAATGAAAAATAAAAAATATTTTAAATTTACATACAGTAAAATTGGTGTGTGTGCATGTGTGTGTGTGTGTGTGTGTGTGTATGTCCATGTACCTGTTCCATTTCAGATCTGCTTGGCCAAATTGCAAAATTTTCATCACATTTTACAGATACAGTAGACTCTTGAAGACAACCTATCAGACAAAAATCTATACTACCAGAAAAAAACTGTATGTGTGGTGAGGAATATTATGGAAGCCTAGAACAAAACGACCTGCTGAATAACATCATAGAATAGATACTCTGTATGAGCACTTATTTCCTTCTAAGCAAAAGAAGGGAAAACATTTTGCAAATAATTTTGAGATTTACTTACTTCTGTATATATGGAGGCCCTTAAGAATGTTTCAATGTCCACAAATGCTGATGGCTCTCAAATTAATACGTTCATGTCTTTGGCCAGTACTTGTTTTCTCAGTCTCTACTGCATGTATCCAAATGCCTGGTCCACATCTCCATTTCATACCTAACAGACATCTTGTATTTCACATGTACAAACCTGAGCTAATTCTGAAGACTCCCCTCTCTTGCTGAAAACAAAACCTTCTTCTTATAGCCTTCCCTGTTTGGATAAATGGCAATTTTATTTGCTCACTTGTCTAGGCCAAAACTTTTGGCATTGTATTTGACTGTTTTTCTTTCTTTTTTTTTTTGAGATGGAGTTTTGCTCTTGTTGCCCAGGCAACAAGAGATCACGGCTCATTGCATCCTCCGCCTCCCAGGTTCAAGTGATTCTCCTGCCTCAGCCTCCCAAGTAGCTGGAATTACAGGCACCTGCCACCACGCCCAGCTAATTTTTGTATTTTCAGTAGAGACAGGACTTCACTATGTTGACCAGGCTGGTCTCGAACTCTTGACCTCAGGTGATCCGCCCACCTCAGCCTCCCAAAGTGCTGGGATTACAGGTGTGAGCCACCATGCCTGGCCTGACTTCTCTTTTTCTTTCATGACTCACATCTGATCTGTCAGCAGGTCCTGTAGATTCAGGGTCTTTTAAAAACATTTATTCAGAATCCTTTAAAAAATTTATAAATATAATTCATCACATGCACTGATAGAAAAATAAAAATGATATATTTATCTCAATAGCTACAGGAAAAGCATTTCACAGTATTTAACATTAATGCTGATCAAAAAATGTTTGTTAAATTTAGAAAGGAATTTTTTAACTAAATAAAAGATAAAAAATAACATTAATGGCAAAAATCACAGTTACTTTTGCACCAACCCAATAAAACTCATCAACCTAAATTGAGAAACATTAGAAGAATTCTCATTAAAATCAGGAGCAAGGCAAGAATGGTTATTATCATCACTTTTATTCAATGTAATACTGGAGGTCCTAGTCAGTGCCATGGTACAAAAAAGAAAAAGAAAGAAGACAGTCATACTGTTTTTCTTGCCTATCCTTTATGCAAATGTTTTCTCACCTAGGCTGTTTGTGTACCTCTCTCCTCCTGAAATGGTCTTCCTCATACAGTATGAGCACAGTAAGTGTTTGTTAAATGAATTAACAGATGAGAAATGTCAGCTTCATGCAGGCAAGATTTTTGTCTGTTTTGTTCACTGCTGTATCTCTAGCTCTTAGGAGTGTGTCTACAGGAGAAGAACTAGCTACATAATCTGCAAAATGAAAACGTGGGGTTCTTGTTAAGGATATTCTTAAGATTTTCAAGGTAGTGGCTGCAGAGCATTGAACCAAGCACAGGGAACCCTCTGCACCTGCTCAGGTACTGTGCCTGTAAGGTCAGCCCCACCTAGAAATTACAGAGCAGGCACTCGAAAAATAATTGCTGAATGATGAACACGTGAATAACCTCACCTCATCATCTCTAGGTCCATGAGGGAGTGGGTACAAATGAAGCACAGACAACTAAATGACTTGTCCACTTTTACAGAGTGTGTGCTCTATCTTGGCCAAATCCAGCTGGAAGTCTGGGTGAAGCCACCTGCTGTGTAGTCCGTTCAGATCAACCCTGGGTCCTGGGCAGAGTGGAGAAGAGTGGAGTGTGAGATGAGCAGAGAGGATTACTCAGCTTGCCAGTGGACTTCTATGACAGCCCCAGATCCTAGCCCCAGGGCAGGTGCATACTTGATGAATAAATGAACACAGGCATTGATGAGAAAAGAGATGAGTGTTGAGAAGATGTAGTCCAGGTCACCGTAGGTGAAGGAATGGAAGCCTAGTGAGTTTGTCTAACAGATGAGGCCCACTTCACAGATGTGTGTGAAGTGAACTGCAGTTTACTCCTAGAAGGTGAGTTCAGTGTGCCCAGCCTGCCCCCCGTGTCTTGCTTCAGCTTTCTGTGTGTTGCTGACAGGGCTATGGGGGTGGGAGAACGGGAGGGTCGGCTGACTTCTTCCACCTCCGTGCTGAATTTCCTTTCCCCATAGCTTCTCTCTCTTTCCCCTGCCCTCCCCTTTCTCTGTTGCCATTGACATAATTGGGGATGGGGCCGGGTGGAGTTAGAGGAAGGGGAAGGGGGTTGGGTTACCTTGACAATGAGAGGTTGAGAAAAAGAGTCCAGATTGAACTTATTAAGGGAGTAAGTTAATGATACAAGACCCCCAGGTTCATTTTCTGAAACTCTTAATCAGCCTCTCCCACCTCCAGCCTCAAGGGTCTCCCAGGCCTTACACAGATAGTTAGTTGACAAAGGGTCTAATGCCATTGACTGCTGGTGATCATAGAAAAAAATTTGTTTTTACCTTGAAGAACTTTACCTTTCTTACCTTGAAGAACTGGTTTGCTCTTGGAAGAGCAAACCAGTTCTCCACATGATTATAATTTTGTTAACGCGATTTTTTTCTTTTGCCTTGATCTTCAGGAAGCCTCAAGCTGAATTTGATGCCCAAATTCAAATATCATGGAAGCAATTATGTTAGTCATGTAAACCTTTTTCCTTTTTAATTCTAACATTTTGTTTTTGGATTTCAGATTCGGTAGCATTATGCTATACTTTAAAAAATAACACCTTTAAAAAACATTTCTGGAATATGGTGAAGTATAGATGGTCAATGAAACAAATTTTGTTAGCCAAACTTGTCTGTTTCCATTTCCAGGCCCAAATCACACAGAAATTCACGTAAGATGAGTAGAACTAAGTGTGTTAGTTCATTAGGACTCTGCCATAACAAAATACCAGGTAGTTTAAACAACAGAAATCACTTGTTTTCACAGTTCTGGGGTCTGGAAGTCCCAGGTGCCAGCAGAGTGGGTTTCTCTCGAGACCTCTCTCCTTGGCTTGCTGGGTCCTCACGTAGCCTTTCCTCTGCACATGCACCTCTGGTGTCGCTTTCTTTCTTAGAAGGACACCAGTCTTACTGGATTAGAACCCACTCTTATGATCTCATTTAAACTTAATTACCCCTTTAAAAGCTCTGTCTTCAAATACGGTCACATTGGAGGTTAGGGCTTCTGTGTATGAATTTTGGGAGGACACGACTCAGTCTATAACATCAAATCTAACTCAATTCTTATGAAATAATTAAAAGGGCCAAGAAATAGAAAACTGCCCGGGGCCATGATTTTGCTTTCTGCATGGCCAGGAATGAGGTACGGGCTGGTTGAAGGAATCTGCCCACTGTCTGACTCTCCCACTGCCAGACTACCTGCAGAAAGAGAGGGCTGTCTGTCCCAGGAGCTCTTCCTAGTCTTCTCATTTTTGTATGGTTGTGCTTCTGTACAATTCTCCTTCAACAAAGCTTTATCCGTGGAACTTTCAGCTCATCCAGCCAACCACCCTCTACACTGGCTTGGAATCCAGCAGCAGGTGCCACGTTTTGGCTGTGCAACCTCAGGACTTCCTGCCTTGCCATGCACTTGAGCAGGAGTTTTTGCCAGCTCCCTACTTTGATGTCTCTGAGATGAGAAGCTTGGAGTATAGTGCTATGATTTGGATATTTGACCCTCCAAATCTCATGTTGACATTTGATCCCCAAGTTTGGAGGTGAGGCCTAGGGGAAGGTGTTTGGGTCATGAGGGTGGATGCTCATGAACGACTTGGTGCTGTCCTCCTCATGGTAATGAGTTCTCACTCGATTCGTTCATGGGAGAGCTGGTTGTTTAAAAGAGCCTGGAACCTCCCCTTTTCCCTCGTGCTTCCTTTCTGGCCATGTGACCTGTGGACACAATGGCTCTCTTCGCCATTTGCCATGAGTGGAAGCAGCCTGAGACCCTCACAAGGTGCAGATGTTGGCACTATACTTCCTGTACAGCCTGCAGAACATGAGCCAAATAAACCTATTTTCCTTATAAATTATCCAGCCTCTGGTATTCCTTTATAACAATGTGAATGATCTAAGACATATAGTATGAATTCTATCTATATCCCATGCCAGCTTAGAGCAGTTAAAGAACTTCTCCAAAGTCACAGAGCGCAGTAAAGTTTCTCAAGCTGCTTAACGTCTCCAAGTCTAAGCTTCCTCACCCGAAAATAGAGTTAGGTGTTAGGATCTATTTCACAGGTCCCTGTGAGAAGTGAGGGTGCTGAGGTTTGTGAAGCATTAGAACATCGGCGGGCACTGGGGAGCCTGTTCCTGCTGTGTCTGCACTCGGCCTGTGGCGTTCATGGTGCTTCTCTCTAATACTTTCATTTGCAAACACGGCATTCCATGGAAAAATGTACTAAATCACCAACCCCTCGTGGCAAAATTCCAGCTTTAATACGAATATCTTGAGAAGAATCTTGTTCTGACTATTTTGTGCCATTGGATTCCTCTGCTGACAAGGGTACAATTCAGTCCTCAGGTTTGGCTGAAGTCAACAGGCAAAGGCGGATCAGAGGAACAATAATAAATTCTTATTTTAAACATCAACGGCAAATTAGACATCACACAGATGGGAGTTTGCATTTGATGGGCAAACGCGGCAGCTCAAACGTAGGGTGAGACAGGTGGTCCTGAGGGTGAACATTCTGAACATGGCGCCTGCAGCTGGGTTCTAAGCCAATGGGGTGGCTGGTTAGTTGGATGGACTGTAAGTTTCATGGATCAAAGAGGGAGAATCATAGGGCTAGAGTCCAGCACGTGGTGCCTCTGTTGAATATGTATTTTCTGGGTGAATTTATTATTAAATTCTCTTCAAGTTTCATAGGTCTGTGTTGCAGGCACAAAATTGTGGAAGATTTACACAGGTCAATTTAATGGCAAAGGAGAATCCTAATAGTCTTAATTGAGGAAAGGCTCTAAATTAAACCCTGCGAACTAACAAGAAGGGAGAAGACGCTGCATAGGGTTAGGAGCAGGTCTCCCAGCTCATCACCAGGAAGGGGCAGTTCAGGGGCGCAGTGCTGGGGTGCCCTGTGCTGGCAACGTGTGTTCAGAGTATGTAGCGAATGAGTACAGGTGACAGAAGTAACTAAAGGGAAACCTACAGAGGTGGGAGGGCCCAATCACCATCTCATAGGATGACGTGGTGCCCCCAAAATAGGAACACAGAGCTGTTTATATTAGTTGGCTAGAATTTGCCACCTTTATTATGTCAACTGCTTCTCTATAACCCATTAAGTTCGAAAAATGGCTATTGTTACATATTAAATGTTAAACTATATAATATTTTAGAAGATTAAAAAGTTGCCTCAGACCTACATCTATTTTAGATTATTCAAGCTCTTTTAAAATATATTCCAGTGAATACATTTGCTATAATTAGGTTTGCTTCTATTTAATATTGTTTCTAATTAACTCTATTAATATTTAATATTAAGCACATTGCCAATGCCTACAGTCTTCATGTATCTTTTCTTAATGGATGCAGAATATTCCCTGAAGTTGCCACACTTGGCCACCCCTCAGCTGGTGGACACCGTGTTTCCAGCTTTTTCCCTCCTGTGACTGCCTTGGCACAGCATCTTTGGGTATATAGGTTTTTTATTTTTATTTTTTATTATTTTTTTTTCTGCTTTTGAATTACTGGCTTAGGAATAAGTTTCCAGAAAGAGGTTCCCAGTGGCTCCATGGCAAAGCATTGCGTTGCCTACAGCTGTCTGCCCTTCTTGTTGGCTACTGCATTTCCAACTAACTCCACATGGAAACCGGACTCTGGACTTAGCTTCTCCCCTGCTGCTCACCAACATGTGCCTGCACCTTAGTGGGACAGTCTCTTTGCTGACTCCAGCTCCTGTCGCATCCACCGTGTTGAAGCTCATTCCAGCTTCTGTGCCTTTGACCTCGTTGTGCCCACCGTCCCTCCCAAGTGATGTCCTCTCCCCAAGCCTCTGCTCAAGAGAAGCCTTCCTCCTTCGTCTAGCGCACACTGGCCTCACTCCTTTTAAGCTCCTATTATAGACCTACCCTCTCTCATGCACATTAACACTTCATAGTCTAAAATCTTCATGGGAGCTGGGTTATTTTAAACCACGTCGAGGGCTGAGGCTGTGGGATATATATGTCAACAGCCTGAGTGCTTCTGTTAGAAGTGCAGGGCCTGCTTTTTGAAACTCAGTAAAGACTTGATGATCATCAGAAAGTAGTTGTCAGAAGTTATTTCTTCTGATAATCCTCTGAGCTCTTCTTTCAAAATCTTGTGCATTTCAACATAAGATTTCAAAATCTTGTGTTAGGCTCCTTTTTAATTCCAGCAGATGGTTGGGAAGGGAGTGAGACTTTGGGGGCCACAGTTTCATTGCTGTGAAGGAGATGAAATGCATAGCAATAGCAATAAAATTAGAAAACTGCCAAGGAACATATAATCAGAAGAACGTTTCATCAAACATTAAACATAATGATGACCATTAACAGTTATTGATAGTCACAAATAGTGTTACGTAACACCCCTAAACTCATTTGCCTTAAAATCGTTATTTCATATTTAGCTTGCAGTCCTGTGGGTCGGGAGTTTAGGGCTCGGTGGTTCTTTGGGACCTAACTGGGCTGGGTGACAAGTCTGGGTGTCAGCTGACTGCTGGCTGGGGCAGCTTAGCTCTCCTCTGTGTGTTCTCTCCGCTTTCTCCAGCACATTCCCCCGTTATGAAAAAAGGCAGAAGCAGCAGGAAAGCAGCCCCAGGCCCCAGCATTGCCATGCCTCTGCTGGCATCATGTGCTCTGACATCTGATTAGAGCCAGAGCAGGTCCTACAGCTGAGCCGAGTCATGAGGTGGGTGGATCACCAGCCCGCAGATGGAGGGCAGAAGTGGGGACATCATTGCAATCCATCTGCTCTAAGGGAATGTGAAGAAATGGTGGTTGAGACCATAGAATTATTCTGCAGTGGCCTGTGGGGAGGATGAGATTTGAGGGTGCTTTAGAAATGGGGGAGGTGAGAGGGGATATGTATTGGTCAGAGTGCCTCAGGAGTGGGCAGGGCTGAGGTGCAGTGGAGGAGTGGGCAGGTGCATTTCATCTGCCCCAAGAGGCAGAAAGGAAAACCCAAGAAACCAAGGCTTCAAGGGGATGCTGCATTGCACTCAGTGTTGGAGTCAAGGGGATGCTGCATTGCCACTCAGTGTTGGAGTCAAGGGGACGTTGCATTGCCACTCAGTGTTGGAGTCAAGGGGATGCTGCATTGCCACTCAGTGTTGGAGTCAAGGGGACGTTGCATTGCCACTCAGTGTTGGAGTCAAGGGGATGCTGCATTGCCACTCAGTGTTGGAGTCAAGGGGATGCTGCATTGCACTCAGTGTTGGAGTCAGGGGGATGTTGCATTGCACTCAGTGTTGGAGTCAGGGAGATGCTGCATTGCATTCGGTGTTGGAGTTAGGGGGATGCTGCATTGCACTCGGTGTTGGAGTCAAGGGGATGCTGCATTGCACTCGGTGTTGGAGTCAGGGGGATGTTGCATTGCACTCGGTGTTGGAGTCAGGGGGATGCTGCATTGCACTCAGTGTTGGAGTCAGGGGGATGCTGCAGTGCACTCAGTGCTGGAGTCAAGGGGATGTTGCATTGCACTCAGTGTTGGAGTCAGGGGGATGCTGCATTGCCACTCAGTGTTGGAGTCAAGGGGATGCTGCATTGCCACTCAGTGTTGGAGTCAAGGGGATGCTGCATTGCACTCAGTGTTGGAGTCAAGGGGATGCTGCATTGCACTCAGTGTTGGAGTCAGATCACAAGTCTGCTGGCTCCCTGGCCAATACAGAGCTGAGGCCATTCAGGGCTGGTGCTGATGGGGACGCTGCGGCTTTTTCCCTCTTCTGGTCTTGCTGTAAAAGCTACACCTCACTTGACTTGTACAGGGGACCAGACATACATTTCTTCTCTTCTCTCTAGAGAATGGGTCGATGACACAGAACTCACGCCTGAGTTCTGGAAGTGCTGTATCCTCGGTATAACCTTTGTAGCATTTGGCATGGAGGAACCCTCTATGAACTCATGTTATCAAAGTGATTGCGAGCATGAAAGGGGCACCCCCTAAATGTTTCCTAAGTGAACCCTCTGCTCTGGGTACTGTGAGAGGTTCTAGGGTTATAGTGATGAGTGGGAAACCACCTTGCCTTGCAAAGCTCACATTACAGTCGTGGTGTTGGATACTTAAGCAGATGCTTACAACAAAGCTTCGTAGAACAATGACAGAGATACACATGAGGGCTGGGAGGGCTGGGAGGGCTGGGAGGCCCTGCCCTGGCTCAACCAGACCATGGTGCAGGACTCAAGTGTTGCAGGACTGCAGAAGAGGCTTTCTTTACAGAGGGTTAATGAAAGCAATGAGAATCAATATGATGTCATGGAGCTGTCTCTGAGAGTGTGCTGGGAGAGGATCAGCCCTTGGGACACGAGTGAACATGTAGATATATCCTGGCATTTCTGAATGCTTCTGAGTGATGACCCAACTCAGGAGTCAGAGGTAGGGACCCTGGGGAAGTCTGCAGAGCCACCTCTTCTCTGCCTGGGCTATCCGCTTTCTGAGCGATACAGTCGGCTGCTGGGCTTGGATGGTGGAGTGGACCTTCATCATTGGTAGCTGCCAACATCTTTTTATATTCTCCCTAGATGTTGGTCGTTTCCCATATCATGAGTCAGCAGGTCTTTTCCCGTATTAGGAATCCTGCTTTCTCAGGGCAGATTCCATAAAGCTCACGTGAAGGTAGAGGCATGTAACTTAGGATCCGCCACGTGGATGCACGCCACGCCCACCCTATGGGACATGGATTGGGAAGTGGGCATCCCAGGAAGGCAGCTGCGCATCAGGGCACGGGATCTCCTGGGAGCACAGGGCATGGTGTGCAGCTGTGCTGGGTGGCAACGGTGGGACTCCAGACACTGGGACCTAGCCGTGCAGGTGAGCTTTCTTGCTGCTGTTGCGAGAAAATGTTCCAAAGAGCTAAGAGAGACGTGTAGAGGAGATCTAAGCTGCCTGGTAAACAGTCAGTGGCGGATTTCTAACTGAACCCAGCAGCGGCCAGAAGAGCCATTTGCCTAAATCACTGACCCCTAGAATTGCGACAGAAGTTGCCCCATGGTGTGATTGAGCATTGTTCCTGGCAGCCTAGAGTGGAGGCTAACTCTGTGGATCATCATGATTCTCCTACTTACCATCCTTAAATAAATTCCTTTTCAGTTTAAACTCTTGTGTTAGTCCATTTCACATTGCTACAAGGGAATACCTGAGGCTGGGTAATTTATAAAGAAAAGAGGTTTATTTGGCTCCTGGTTCTGCAGGCTCAGGAAGCATTTCCTCATGGCAGGAGGCAGAGGAGGATCAAGTGTGTCACAGGGCGAGAGAGGGAGCAAAGGAGAGGGGAGGAGGAGGTACCAGAGTCTTTTAAACAACCAGCTCACAGGAACTAACAGAGTGAGAGCTCACTCATTACCATGGGAAGGGCACCAGACCACTCATGCGGGATCCACCCCCATGACCCAAACATCTCCCACTAGGCCCCACCTTCAACACTGGGGATCCCATCCAACATGACACTTGAATGGGACAACTATCCAAACCAAATCCGCTATCCAGAGTTTGCAACCAGGAACCTTCCCCAACATCATGGTAAAAGACACAGCAAAAGAAAACAGATGAAATCCACAGAGTCCTGCATCTCATGCTTCATGCCAGCCGCCGCAGTAGCCTGGGTGGTGCAGTGGCCTCAGTGAAGGTCACTGAGCTCATAAGGAATCCTATCGTAGCTGTGGAGTTTGGCCAAAATACGGATGGAAGTGGGCTAGAAGGAGGTGGAGACTGAGATTTTAGAGAAAGATGGCTAAGGGCCCCACGGCTGTCTGAGTGGGCACTTATTCAGGGTCACATGGGCTGTCCTCAGTTGAGATAGAAGAAACTGAGAGACAGGAAATACTGAGATTCGGTAGTGAACCTGCACAGAAAGAGGAGGCAGACAGGTAGCCAAAGGCCGAGGCCGAAGGAACCCAGGGATGCGCTGGAGTGGAGGCTGGGGAACAACTTCAGGCTGGCGGCTCTGGGAAGCCTGGAAACTGAAATCGTCGCCTCTGCTCTATAATGTCTCTGGGGGAGGCAGGAATTGATCTCCCTGTGGGGCTGTGGTTTCGAGTGCAGGCAGGAAGAAAGGCAGCTCTGGACATCCTTCTTGTTCTCCCTTCTGGGATGACCACACGAACTTACGCAGTCTTTGCTCTGCCTCACTGGTTTCTGCTTCCCCCGTCCTCGGCCCCCACCTTCTCTGCTGTCAGAATGTGGACAGGAGACAAGGTCTTCAATTCTATTAAGCCCAGCACAATGATTTATCTGTGTTCTCTGCATTTGAAATCAAATCAGAGTCAAATCTGATCACTGAGGAACAGAGAAACTCATTTAAGCTGAGGGCTTTGCTGGTCATCTCCATCAAAGGGGGAAGGAAAGGGCCCTGGTTCAGTTAGCCTGGGGAGGGGATGAGGTCGTGTGAGGTGGATTTATAATTGAGCCACAGTAAAACTCGGAGGCGGCTGGGACAGCTTCTCCTTCCCATTCACATGCAGGCTGGCAAACAGCACTCCTGCGTTAGGTCCCTGGAGCACCCGTGCCTCTGTCTTGTGTCCCCTGTCTTGAGTCTTGGGAGGAGGCAGTGCCCATTCCTCAGGGAAGAGCACAGTGCAAACCCTTCCTTCCACCACACTGTCACAGAGTCTGCAATCACAGTGGCAGAGGCTTTCTGCTTTGAGGCTTGTCAGCCTTCAGGAAACTCAGATTTAGCTCCAAATGCCATGGAAAGAGGAATTTATTCAACCATTAGAGGCTGGGGGCCTTGGTCAAGCCAGAAGGCAATGGAACAAAGCATAGGTGGGGAGAGGAAGGGGGAGGCATGGATCAGGGACTAAGAATCAACCAAACACCAATCAGGCCAGTTTCCAGTCTTTTCCAGGGCTGGCTTTTATTCCAAGCACTGTTAGAATTACAGTTTTCTTTCTTTCTTTCTCTTTCTTTCTTTCTTTCTTTCTTTTTCTTTCTTTCTTTATTTCTTTCTTCTCTCTTTCTTTTTTTTTGAGATGGAGTCTTGCTCTGTCACCCAGGCCGGATGCAGTGGTGTAATCTCCACTCACTGCAAACTCTGCCTCCCTGGTTTAAGTGATTCTCCTGCCTGAGCCTCCCCAGTAGCTGGGATTACAGGCACCTGCCACCATGCCACCTAATTTTTGTATTTTTAGTAGAGACAGGTTTTCACCATGTTGGCCAGGCTGGTCTCGAACTCCTGACCTCAAGTGATCTGCTTGCCTCGGCCTCCCAAAAGAATTATGGTTTTCTAAAGCTGGTGTATAGGCAATGAGTAAAGTAAACCACTCTGCTGGAGCCTCCTGTCTATGGAGGTTCATACTCTAAGACTTAGAAATTTTGTGGGAAGACATTCCCATCTTTTCTTTGCTAATTGTGGACCTCTTTTTTAAATGATTTTTTTCAACTCTGAAAATATAAACTCCATGCAATAGGGAAAGGTGCATGTCTTAACACTGTGTCTCTGACACAGAGTAGACACTCAATAAGTATGTAAGCCACACAGATGAACTGTTGTGTTTTCCAACCCATAATACCTCAAAGGAAAACAAGTTCCAAAGACCAACGAACCACTGTGCAAAGTAACACTTCCTTTGTCTTGTTCTTAAAGAAGAAATCAGTATTTCAAGTTCAGAAGAATAAGTGATTGTATTGTCAGTGGTTTTCAGTATCTTTCTTCTGTTTTATTTTTAAAGCAGTGAAATTGTTTTATTAAATCTAATTTCACCTGGAACTTCTTGTTCATCATGGGGCAGGCCTCCCCTTTCTTTCCCCCATGGGGTGCCTCAGAGGGAACTGGAATCCCAGTACTCCTGGGTATGGGAAAACCCCTGGACCTTCCAACTTCAGAGTTCTCTGCTGTGAATATCCACTTCACAAAACATCCTGTGGGTGTTGAGAGATGCTGAGTTCAGTTTCTCCTTCTCTCGTCCATTTTAGAGTTTCACACTTGTCACTATTAGGAAATCCTGCATCTTTTCTAACCCCAATTTCTAAAAATTTATTTACTTATTTATTTTTTGAGACAGGGTTTCCCTCTGTCACCCAGGCTGGAGCGCAGTGGTGTGATCACAGCTCAGAACAGCCTCAACCTTCTGGGATGAAACGATCCTCCTGCTTTAGCCTCCCAAGTAGCTGGAACTACAGGTGTGCGCCACCATGCCCAGCTAATTTTTGTATTTTTTGGTAGAAGCAGGGTTTTGCCATGTTTCTCAGGCTGGTCTTGAACTTCTGGACTCAAGAATTTCTCTTGCCTTGGCCTCCTGAAATGTTGGGATTATAGGTGTGAGCCATCAAGCCCCGCCAACCCCAATTTTTAAATAGTCTTTGGCATTAGGGTAATAATGGTCTCGTAAAATGAGTAGGAACAGAGATGTGTTAGCTCTCCTATTTTCTGAAAGAGTTTGTGTAGAAATGATATTATTTTTTCTCTAAAGTGAGGGCCATTTTATACAGCAGAGTATTTGGTAGAATTTTCTAATGAAGCTATGCAAGCTTGAAGTTGTATTCATGGGAATTATGTTTTGTTTTGTTTTGTTTTGTTTTTGAGACAGAGTCTTGCTCTGTCACCCAGACTGGAGTGCAGTGGAATGATCTTGGCTCACTGCAACCTCTGCCTCCTGGGTTCCAGTGAGAATGTCTGGCTAATTTTTATATTTTTAGTAGAGATGGGGTTTCACCATGTTGGCCAGGCTGGTCTTGAACTCCTGAGTTCAAGTGATCTACCTGCCATGGCCTCCCAAAGGGCTGGGATTACAGGTGCGAGCCACTGTGCCCGGCCATCCATGGGAAGATTTTAAACAAAACATTCAATTTCATTAACAAATATAAGGGTTATTCACATTATCTATTTCTTCTTGAGTGAGGCCACAGCGGCTGAGACAAATTTTCCAAAATGATAACTTTCTCTTGAAAGCTGAAATTGTATCACTGGCAACAAATAGTGTCAGTTGTTTTCCTTGAAATGAGAAAATGTCTGCTATTCACCCAGGTTTGAATGACCAGTCGTGAATTGTCTGTGAATTGTTCTGTCTAGTAAAAATAAAGCTCTATTGAAAAAGTGACTTGTTCAGCTCGAGATGCAAACAATTGTCTAAATGCCTTTCCTTGAAACAACCACAGTGCTTTGGTGGAATAAAAGAAAAACTTCAGCCTAATTAAATTAAAGGGGTTTAATTGAGCCATGAACAATTCACGAATCGGGCAGCCTCCCAAGCCAGAGTGGGCTCAGAGACTCCAGCACAGCCACAAGGTGGAAGAGGATTTATGAACAGAGGAAGGAAAGTGACGGACAGAAAAGGAAGTGAGGCCCAGAAATAGTCGGATTGGTTACAGCTCGGCATTTGCCTTATTTGAACAAGGTTCAAACAGTTGGTTACATCTAATTGCCCAAAACTTGGTGATTGGCACAAGTGTAGGCTGCAGTCTGGTTACACCTCCACTTGTTATAGCTCACAATGTAAAGAGAAATCATTAGGCCAAACGTAAAATATGTAAGTTCGTAAAGGAGGCAGCTTTAGGCTGTGCAGCAGAGTATATTTCCCATTTGGTCACAAGGAATACTAAAAAGATGTGTAGTCAAGGGTTGAGCCAGTTGAGACCTAGTAATAATCTATAATCTTAGCAAGGGCATTCTCACATGAACCTGGAAGTCCTGTGCTTCTGTTATTCAATGTCTGAAATCAGTTTCATAAATTTTGGCTGGTGTTCCAGTTGCTTAAGGCAGGATGGTAAACACAGTCCCTGTTAGTGCATTATAATGTTTTTGTCTGCTTCTGGAAATCCTGTTCATCCACTACGAGGTCACCCAGAGCTGTCCTTCAAGTGTCTTCTCTTTCCCCCTGATTTTCGTCTCAATTTTTTTTCTCTGTACTTTGGCACATTTTTTACATTTGGTTTATATGTACTACATTTTAAAATCCAAAACATGTTTTCTGGTAAGCTCCTAGAGTCTTTTTTATGCTTTTTCGGGGTCTCCTTACCTTTTCTTCTTTTTTTTTTTTTGAGATGGAGTCTCACTCTGTTGCCCAAGCTGGAGTGCAGTGGCACGATCTCGGCTCACTGCAGCCTCTGCCTTCCAGGTTCCAGTGATTCTCCTGCCTCAGCCTCCTAGTAGCTGGGATTACAGGCACGTGTCACTACTGCCTGGCTAATTTTTTTTTGTGTTTTTAGTAGAGACGGGGTTTCACCATGTTGGCCAGGCTGGTCTTGAACTCCTGACCTCAGGCGATCCGCCTGCCTCAGTCCCCCAAGTGCTAGGATTACAGGCATGAGCCACCATGCCCGGTCAACTATTCTTATTATCTTCTATCATAGGTGTTCATCTTTCTTCTTCAGGGACAGTCATATGCCTCATAATAATTTTTGGCCAATGATAGATCACATATATAAGAGTGGTCCCATAAGATTATAATACTGTGTTTCGACTGTACTCTCTCTATGTTTGTGGATATTTAGATACACAAGTGTTTACCATTGTATTATAACTTCCTATAGTATTCAGTACCGTAATATGCTGTATAGGTTTGTAGCCCAGGAACGATAGACTGCACCGTCTAGCCTAGGTGTGTAGTAGGCTATCCCATCTAGGTTTGTGTAAGCACATAAAGTTTGCACAATGAGGAAATCACCTAACAACACATTTCTCCGAATGTATCCCCATCATTAAGCAATGCATGGCTGTATTTTATTGGGTATGTGTTGTGAATGTTTTGTCAGTTCTTTCTCTCTCTGGCTGCTGGGCCCTTTTAGAGGTGCTATAACTTTTTATTTGTTGGCTCACTGGGGTTCGGGTAACAGGAATGGTGATGCCTATGGGATCCTGAAAATGCATTTTTTACACTAGATTGATGAAATATTTCTTTTTAGATGTTGGATATGTTTTAACCCTTTGGGGAAATAAAGACTTAAGTGGGATTGGGGTCAGAGGTAATTATTCTCTTTTTGTGGGTGGAGAAAATGAGACTGAGTAATGAAGTCCCTACCCAGCACCCGTCCAGAAGTGAGAAGTGGAAATTGGGAGAGGAAACCATGTTACATCAGTGATTATCAACCATCTGTTGAGCTTGTACCCAGACCTAGGCACTGAGATAAATGTTCCGCTCATATAATTTTAATTCCAGTTGTCAGGTTACTAACACATGACATTTGCCATGTGATGTAGATACAATGACTATTTCTGATAACAGATAAAGAGGTTGTGTGTGAGGTCCCGTAGGTAGAAATTGGAGGAACTGGGATTTTAATTACGGCATGTCTTTCTTTGAAATCCCTGATTGATCTTAACCCCTGTGCTGTGCTGCGTGGCGCTGGCCTCCTCCCTGGACAAGAGCGGGAGTTGCTCCCTCTCTCAGTGGCCCCTTAACACTTTGTTCAATGGGTGGCTTCTGCATTTAGAAAAATCTTTTATGTTCTCTTAGTGCATGAGGTCAAGGCCACCACCCCCTCATCTCCTATACACTCTTCCCAGCGCAGTGGCTCAGCTATTGTTATTATTTTAATTACTTTCATATTTGGTGCTTAATTGCAGAGATGGGTGGGTTGGGTGCTGTTTCGGGTGATGGGCTACACACTCCCTTTTGCTTAGACCTTTCCCGCCCCTTACCCTTTTGGTTCCCTGATTCACAGGCTCTTTCCTTATTACCATGAAATCTGGGGGTAGAACAGTCTTATTTCTGGTTGCCATTAGCATTTTATTTTGAAGACCTCTGAGTGATGGGTGCGGCATACTCAAAGATTCTCTCTGGTATTTGGGTGGCCTCTGCCGAAGGAGCCTCCAAGCACAGTCTGAGAAAGAGAAGAGGTATGGGCTGCCTGAACCAATGCTTAACCCTTATGGCATTGAGGGTTTTGGCTTTGGAATGCAGCCTGAGTTATAATATCTCTCTGAGGGAGGAGGTCGAAGGAAGAAGCTAAATAGCCTGGGTACCCAGGATGGGGCTCCTGCAGAGACTCAATGGTAGGAGAAAGAGGTTGGTCTCTTCCCGTGTGATGGGATCAGTCAAAGCCAGGATGCTCCAAGAGTCCAGATGGGTGGATTTCTATCAAAAGTCATCCTCAATGGCCCCTCCTAGGTATTACCCCTATAGATTCTATTTCAGAGGGTTTTGATGGGTCCTGGTATGTGTACTTTGTTAAAATATACATACCAGGACCCATAAAAATATCCCTGGGGATTTTGAGCACCCAGGAAATGACAATCATTACTGTGACTGGATCAGGGAGAGTACTATGCCTAGTACTACAGCACTGAGCCTAGTACCGAGGGAATGACAATCATTACTGTGACTGGATCAGGGAGAGCACTATGCCTAGTACTAGAGCACTGTGTCTAGCACCCAGGGAATGACGGCCATTACTGTGACTGGATCAGGGAGAGCACCGTGCCTAGTACTAGAGCACTATGCTTAGCCCCAGAGAATGACAATCATTACTGTTATTGGATCAGCAGCAGAGGGTGATCCTAGAGCACAAATGAGAAGTGGGGCCAGAAACACAGGGTGTCAGAGTCAGGCAAGACAAAGAAACCCTGGAACTCAGGTTTTAAGGTTGTAGCAATAGAGAAAGGTAGACACAGGTCCTCCAGGGATGCGAGGGACCAAGGGCCTTGAACACCTGGCTCTGCCGAGTGCCCAGTGTCTCCTCGCCTTCCCCTCTTTAGCTAGTTCACTTCCATGTGTTCAACCTGACTAGCGCCCTGCCTGGTTCTGACAGTGTCTCACCAGTACCCTTAGGAACCCACAGTACAGGAAGTCAGCTCACTCTTTGTGTCCCAGATCTGACAGCTTTTCAATTTCCTGTGTAACCAACACCTGGGGGATGTTCCTTCCCATCTGGGCCCCCCACGTGTCCTTTCCAGCAACTCTGCACAGAAAAATGAGATGAAGAATGAGTCAGCTCAAGAAACGGAGGCCAAGGAGGACTCTGCAGCGGACGTGCGGGGACCCTGCCATGAGTAATGACATGCGTCTGTCTTGCCCAGCTGAGTCAACTTTCTCATTTAGCATGACTGACCCTGTCACTAAGGAATTTAATTCGCTCACTTGCCAACCAGAAATAGTTCATCCCTGAGGTTTAGAAAATGAGATAACCTGACAGCAGAGCTGTCTTCCTTGTCTGGGAGCCAGAGGAGGCAGTGGTCTTAAACACCAGCGAGGAGGGATACAGTGGGGACCCTCGGGTTGGCCTCTCTCTGCACGCTGCTGTTGCACCTGGCTCTGACTGTGCCCTTCTCTGGCCCCACTTGTGGGCTGAGATATCATGAGATTCCAACATCCTTTCCCACCCAGTCTCCTGCGCTAACATTCCATCTCTAACTTTTTGGTCAGTATGATTCTCTTTACTACAAGAACAACAAGTCATTTATTCATTTGGTTAAACAGGAAAGTGAGAATTTGGGAATTTAGCTTCAATAGATTTTGCTGCTTTGCTGTTCAATGTGATTGTACCCATTTTTACTTTCGCCAGCTGGTTGTGAATGTACGAGGTCCATGTTCCCCATGTCATCAAACATGAACAGTTTGCTAGGTGGATGAGTATGAAGTGTTTCATTTTACTTTAATTGGCATTTCCCTGGTCACGAGTGATGTTGATCTACTTTTCACATGCTAGTTGAATATTTTCATTTCCTCTTCTTTAAATTGCTTGCCTTTTGTCAATTTTTTTTTTTGTCTTTTTGTATTGATTTTAGAAGTTCTTTATCTTGTATGGCTACGAGTTCTTCATTAGATATTTGTAATATTCCTCCTGGACTATCACTTGACTTTTAACTTTATTTTGGGCCTCTATTATAAAACAGAAGTTTTAAATTCGAATATAGTCAAATTTATCATTCCTTTTCCCTTTGGCATTTTGTGTGTGTGTGTGTGTGTGTGTGTGTGTGTGTGTGTGTGTATTGGGCATGAAGGCTCCCATCTTCCTAGCTATGCAGGACTGTATTTTCTCCTAATGATTTATAAGTATTGCCTAATATTGATTGCCATTTTTATTGAGGTTGCTCATCTCTCAGTTTTGGGGAGGAAATGGTGTGAAGTAGGGATTTAACTTAATGCCCCCACAGATTTACAGCCAATAGTGCCAATATCGTTACTGAGTGGTCCCCTTCAAACCCATCCAACTACCACTGGTTAAAATGTTATCTTTATCATGTGCTAAACTCCATGTATAGACATTGGCCTGTTTCTGGACCTCCTGCTCCGTACCATCAAACTGTTTGTAATTACTGTTCTAGTAACACACTATTTTGATTACAATACCTCTAGAATATTTGGAATCTGAAGGACTAGTTCCACATCTTGTTCCTTTTCAAAATTTTCTTGGCTCTTCTGGTGCACATGGATTTTAGAATCAGCATCAATTTTGATGGCTGTTTTTTCTTTGCTTGTTTCCTTCTGCCCAGTTTCAATTTTCACTATTTTCTTTTTTTTTTCTAGTTTATCTTTTTAGTTCCTCTAGTTTGTCCCCTGTCATCTTTCTTTTCTCCTTTTCCTCTATTTTCCTTGGGGAGGTGGATAGAAACTGGGAATGGAAATCAGAACAAGTTTTAATCTGCGTTCCGTCATGAGTCATCTGTGTGACCCTGGGCATGGCATCGCTCTTCTCTGGGTTATTGTTTCTTTTTCTCTAAAATGAAGTAGGAGTGGTCCAGATGAATTCTGAGATGACTTCTTTTTTTTTTTTAATTATACTTTAAGTTCTAGGGTACATGTGCACAATGCGCAGGTTTGTTACATATGTATACATGTGCCATGTTGGTGTGCTGCACCCATTAACTCGTCATTTAACATTAGGTATATCTCCTAATGCTATCCCTCCCCCCTCCCCCCACCCCACAACAGGCCCCAGTGTGTGATGTTCCCCTTCCTGTGTCCATGTGTTCTCATTGTTCAATTCCCACCTATGAGTGAGAACATGTGGTGTTTGGTTTTTTTGTCCTCGCGATAGTTTGCTGAGAATGATGGTTTCCAGCTTCATCCATGTCCCTACAAAGGACATGAACTCATCATTTTTTATGGCTGCATAGTATGTGTATATGTGCCACATTTTCTTAATCCAGTCTATCATTGTTGAATGGCGATCATTAAAAAGTCAGGAAACAACAGGTGCTGGAGAGGATGTGGAGAAATAGGAACACTTTTACACTGTTGATGGGACTGTAAACTAGTTCAACCATTGTGGAAGTCAGTGTGGCGATTCCTCAGGGATCTAGAACTAGAAATACCATTTGACCCAGCTATCCCATTACTAGGTATATACCCAAAGGATTATAAATCGTGAGATGACTTCTAACATCTGCTCTTCTTCCTTTACACAACAGCTTTCAGCCTTTATTCTCTGTTCTTCGATTGCATTTAGCTCTGCTCGTCAATGTCCATGTCACAGTAAGGGCAGTCCTTTCTCTCTACCTTTCTGACCTTACCTTCACCTCCCTCCTCCCAACCACACACCCCAGACCCTGCTGTCCAGGCGCTGCAGATGTGTAGCCAGGAACCAACATGCCCGGACTCCGTGTTTTCAGCCTGCTCCTCAGCAAAACAAAGAAACGGAGGCTTTGGTGGCTCTCTTGGTTTACTCTCCCATCTCCCTTGCATGGAGTCCTGCTTTAAGACACAGAAGGCCTATTAGCCATGCTCACCTGGGCAGGATTAGTGACAACTTGCTGCCAGGTAACTACCACCTGGGCAATCTTCAACCTTCACGATGGCCAGCGTGTATTTGCTTTGTTCAGCTGCTGTGTTTGCTTTTCTAACTGCTAATGGCCCACAGTTAGAGGGTTAATGAGGCAATAGGTGCTCTTCTGGATAATTAAACTCTCAGCAAATGTGAAGCATTAGGTCAGATGATCTGAGTTCTCATTTGTCTGGAGGGATATGCTAATAGGAAGACTCTTTCCCTTTACTCATTTGAATGTTCTAAGGGCATGGAGAGAAGGTGTAACTCATGGGAGAGGGAGTATGCTCCCACATCATTTAGGGGGAAAGGATGTGGCCATCGGTGTGGCTTGATGAGTTTTGTTTATAGTTCTAGAGATTCTCAGGATGGCAGGATGGTTCACAGCTGGGCCTCTCACTGGGCAAGAAACAGCCTCACCCAAGGTCACTATTCACCCTTCTGGGGTGGTTCACTGCCAATGGCTGCTGATGCAGGCATCTGAAGTGCCAGCCCCTTGCCTCAATTTGAGACAACATAGAAGGATTATCCGCAATCTAGAGCTAACTGCAGGTATAGACAAGACCTCTGTTGCAGCTGCTTCCTGAGTCAACTTCTCTCTGGGCCCAGTCTTGCCTTCCCATTTCCTCGCAGGTGTATCTCCTGGGAACACTCCCTCAAGACATTCTGCATGTAGCTATCTGTGTCAGTCTTTCTAGGGATCCTAGTTTAAGATACACACATATTGCATCATTTCTTCAGCAGGAGCTCCCATCTGCACCTCCTCAATGTAGTGTCTGATGCAGAATGCTCATTTAGCGTTTATTGAATGAACAGATGAACGAGTGAAGACAAATCTTGGTTGATGGAGTGGGAGAAGTTTCGAATTGTGCTTTGGCCTTAAGTTGAGCTCTGCATTCTAACACTTCACAGGCATCAATCTCAAAGTGCAGCAGAAAAAAACTGATAAAAATCTCATTTTAAAGCAATTACTGAAAGAGTATAGAAAACGACTTTCACAAGGAAGCATAATGTTAAGATAATACAACTTTTACAATACTGCCTAGAAAGGCTGCTATCTTTTCAGCGAAGTGACTTTAGGTTTGAGTGTTGGGCAATGGTACCAAGTACCAGGAACCCTCTGACCAACAGTACTGTCGATGCTCCCTTCACTTCTTGCTTTCTCTCCCAGGAACTCATTCTAGATCCAGAAGCAGGTGAGAAGACGTGGACCCACAGGGTTATTTAGGGCTGTTGTGGGCTGGGTGATATCCTTAAGTCCCCCACCTCCCACCACACCCCCTGCAACCCCTGGTCTCTGCTGACATCAGTCCTCCACAACCATAGCTCAGATCCCATGCCTCTACCCCAAGTGGTCTGTTGGATGCTGGACATTGGTCGAAGTTCTTAGGGGCTTTGATCTTAGGCGCCTTCCTTTCCCCAACCATGAAGCCACCCTAAAGGTGTGGTCTACTGTGTTATTCAAGGACCCAGTCTGAGCAAGCTCATGACTTCCCTAAGGACAGACACGAGGCCCATTGGCTCTGCTGGGGGAGTCCCTGAAGGGGTGCCACTGTCCCCCAGTGAGGGGTAATTATTCCTGGGCTTTCACACCTTTCACACCTGGTCACACATCGTTAACCGTTTCCACAACCACAAGAATTTTTATTAAATCTTTTTTGTCTTCCGTAAACAACTTCAGGCTCTTCAGGCAAAGCCATTGTCTAACTCGGACTCACACGTCTCAGAGAGGCAATGATAATAAAGTTAGTGTTTGAGTGCTCTTTCTATCATGAACCAAGTGTTTTTTTTTTTTTTTCTTCATGTCTCAAGTGATTGAATCATTTCAACACTCCTAGAAGGTATTACTATCACCCCATTTTGTAGAGGAGAGTACTGGTGACCAGGGAGGTTAAGCGGTTTGTCCAATTTATTGCAGACCAAGGAAAGGGAGGCCCAGAAAAGTTAGGGAAATTGCCCACTAACACCATGAGTAAGTGGCAGGGCTGGTGTTTGAACCAGGCAGCCCGGCTCAGTCCCACCCTCTGGGGCACCACTCAATGGTATTGCCCTCTGAATAGTGGGACATTCTGCAAAGAACACTGGGTCACCTGGATGTAATCTCAGATCTGCCACTGACTTTCTGGGGGAGCCTGGGAGAATCACCCAGCTCCTCTGGGCACTTGTCTGGGTGGCCTCTAGGGCCCCTTTCAGTTGGATGGTTCTAGAAAGTCTCCTTGTTATTTCCTCCTATCTCAACTTCTCACTCTTGACAGAGAACACTGGTGGCATGTGGAGTAAAAGAAGTACTTTCTTGGCATAAGAAAAACTTCAATGCCTAGTCCCTTTCAGGGAAGAGGTGGATGACTGGTTTGCAATGGGTGCCAGCTCTTGAAATACGCTTACTGTAGGTATGATTTCCCCTAATCAGCAAAGGTGCTGTTATTCCAGCAAGCGTCAGAATATGGGCTCATAAATATTATTCTTTCTTGTGCTATTGTGGGCGATAGGGTACTTGACATCATCTAACAACACTTCAAAGTCAAGAGTCAATTGTTGCTGTTTTAGTGACTCTTCTTGGTGACTGAATTAGCATCTGCTATGGTTTGAATGTAGCCCCCAAATTTCATGTGTTGGAAACTTAATCCCCAAATTCATATGTTGATGGTATTTAAAGGTGGCACCTTTGGGAGGTAAATAGGATTAGATAAGGTTGAGAGGGTGGGGCTCCCATGATGGGCCTGGTGGCTTTAAAAGAGGAGGAAGAGAGTCCTGAGCTGGCACATTTGCTGATGCCCTCCACCATGTTATGACACAGCATGAAGGCCCTCACAAGATACAGTCCCTCAACCTTGGACTTCCCAGCCTCCAGAACCATAAGAAATACATTTCTTTTCTTTATAAATTACCCAGTCTCAGGTATTCTGTTATAACAACAGAAAATGGACTAAGACAGCATCCTCCATCCTAAGTCTTTGTGATGTATTTAAAATCTCCTTTAAGGGGCAATAAAACCAAGAGGGCTACAGAGCTTCAACCTGTGGCTTGTGGAATGCAGCCTGGTTACCAGAATGCCATGTGTCTGCAGTGTGGCGGGGGGACAGGCAGAGCTTTCCAGCCTCCAGCCTCTGTCTCAGGCTGGCTTGTGGCCCAAACAGGAAAGGGTGACAGCTTTGGTTGAAAACATTGTTTTGTTTTGTTTTTTCCTGTAAATGATAAATACTTTATGGGAAGGTTAACATGCTAAGATAGTATTCATAAGTAGTATTCATCAGTAGTATTCATAAGATAGTATTCGTCAGTAGTTCCTTATGAATCACACAATCCTTTATAACAGTTAAGAGTAAGTTTTCTTAGAGGGAGCATGAGAATTTCTCATTTTCTCATTTCTCTTTCTGGCAAAAATTGCCTTAAAAAGTCTCTATTCAACAACTTAACCCTCTTTTCTAACATGCTCTTTTTTTTTTTTTTTTGAGACGGAGTCTCGCTCTGTTGCCCAGGTCTAGGCTGGAGTGCAGTGGTGCGATCTCGGCTCACTGCAAGCTCCACCTCCCGGGTTCACACCATTCTCCTGCCTCAGCCACCTGAGTAGCTGGGACTACAGGCACCTGCCACCATACCCAGCTAATTTTTTGTATTTTTAGTAGAGACGGGGTTTCACCGTGTTAGCCAAGATGGTGTCGATCTCCTGACCTCGTGATCGCCTGCCTCAGCCTCCCAAAGTGCTGGGATTACAGGCTTGAGCCACCATGCCCGGCCTCTAACATGCTCTTTTGAACTCATTCCCATGGTGCTTTTTCTCTCAAGGACACCAGCAACATTTTCAAGGACACCAGCAACCTTGATTCTTCTCAAGGACACCAGCAACATTCATTTTGTCAAACCAAACAATCCACTCTCCCTTCTTGTGTTACTTGACCTGTCAGCACCACTGACATGCTAGGCACCTGCACAGATTCCCACATGTAGTGGGTTGGGAACAATGAGCTTGGAGGGTTCATGGCTTTAGAGCAAGTGGAGGGAAGCCTGCCCTTTGCCTAGGGAGAGACATTACTTCCTCCCTGAAGGCTGCTTGCTATAAGCACAACCCTGAGACACAGCTCAGGCAAGAAGCAGTCAGGACCATGCATTCTGGGCATAGCTGGCAAGAAAATGCAGTGACGTGCAGGGTCAGGTGGAAGGCCTCTTCCAAAAGTGTGTGTCCCAAAGGCAATCATCCTCAAATTCCTGAACCCTGGTTCTCCAGCATCAGTCAAGCTTAGTCTTACTATTAATTAATTATCAGCAAATATCCCCATATTAACACACACCTAATAATGATTATAAGGATAACTCACATGTATTGAGCATCTACCATGCGGTGAGCCTGACTATGGCCTCATTTAATCTCCACAACCTCTCAGTAAGGAAAATATTGTTTGGCTCATAAAGATTAAGTAATTCAACAGAGAACAGTAAGTAGTGGAACTGATATTCAAACCTACATATGCTTGGCTGGGCATGGTTGCTCATGCTTGTAATCTCAGAAGGTGGGAGGATCCCTTGACAACAGGAGTTCAAGATTAGTCTGGGCAACACAGTGAGACCCAGTCTCTACAAAAAAAATAAAAAAATTAGACAGGTGTGATGGCACACACCTGTAGTCTCAGCTACTCGGGAGGCTGAGGTGGATCACCTGAGCCCAGGAAGTTGAGGGGGCAGTGAGCAATGATTGTACCACTGCATTGTAGCCTGGGTGACACAGTGAGATCCTGTTTCTAAAAAAAACACACAAACCGAACCAACACACACAGAAAACCTATGTTTGCTTGATTCCAAATCTGTCCTCTTTATGCCTCATCACCCTTCCTGATAGGATTAAATGTGCAGCATTGCATGACGTACACATATAAGAGAGTAAAGAAGGAAGGAAGAGGACCAAGAATCACGTTTTAAGAAATATTTAAAGAAGCCAAGTGGTGAATTTTTAAAAAGAGGGGTGGTGAACAACAATGTATGAAAGCTCAGGCAGATGAGGTCTGAGGACAGAGCAGTGCTTGGCAGCTTGTGTAGAAAAAGGGCTTTGGGTGGGAGCATGTTTATCCTCTTCTGTCTGTTGCTCATGAGTTACAGTTGGACTTTCAGGTCAGCTGACTGACAGCTTATACATTTTGTAAGATACAAGAACTCAAGACAATGTAAATCCAAGGGTGGAGTGGAGGTAAGGGCCGATGGAACAACTCACAGCACCAGCCAGCTGGAGATGGAGATATGAGAGGCAGCAGGCAGGATGACTGATGGTGGAGCCCATGGGCTTTGGTGTGAGACTTGGCTTCAAACCCTTGGACATCATTTTCTAGCTCTTTTGAGAGTTAGGTCTTAGGAAAATCTTTTTATATCAGATTCTGAATTAATTGAATGTAATCAATAGCTATTTAGAAAGGCAGATGAAAAATATGCAGTCTTCATTGTGAAATAGATAAATCCCATGCTTAGGAAAAGCTTTTAATTTGAAATTTTACATAGAGTTTTTGTTTAGTGTTTTTTTTTTTTAAACTAGTAAATGGCACACATCATCATTTTCCTCAGCTGAGTAATATCCGATCCTAGTGAATAGTAGAGAAGTAATTATTTCATTTACTTTATCTCTATCATTTTTTCCAAGGAAGAGTGGGTCTGTGAAATTTTCAGAAGCTCAATATATCTGACTTGCAGATTAGCAGAGCTGAAAGGTGGAGAGGCTACCTTACTGTATCATCTTGGAGAGAAACTTGATTGCAGAAGAAAATAAAGGCATTTAAATGGCACTTACAGAATGTTTTCTACCCTGGACTTTGTTTCCTCATTCATTCATCCCACAAATATTTGTCAAACACTCTCTATGCCAACCATTGTTTTGAGGGTTTAATGAAAATTAAGGCTAGAAGAAACACATGAGGCTTTTGTTGATCAAAACTATTCAATAGCTTTATTCTTCCATTCCATCAATATTATATTCATCTGATTACTCTTAAATTCCAATATTCCAGTACACAAAGTCTCCTTTCTCTCCAGCCAACTGGTCAACTCTTTGCACCTAACTCACCACCCCATCTTGTTCATGTTGTCATCATTCTGCATGCCAGGAACGTTCACTCCTCTTCAGTGTATAATTTTTTTTTTCCCGTCAGATCCTAATTCAAGTCCCATTACTTTCATGAAGCCCTCCTCACCTGCTTTAGCCTGTGAGACTCCTGGAATCCTTCTAACAGCTCTCATCCCTGAATGCCCGGATGACTTTTTCTGATTATAAAAATATTGCAGGATGAGTAAGGAAAATTTGAAAGAGAAGGAAATATATCACCTTAATTCTTCTTTGCAGAGAACATTATACTTAGCATCTTGTGAATTTTTTATATGGACTTAAAAAAGCAGAACTGATATAATAATGAATATAAAATTTTATATCTTATTTCTCCTGCTTAATGTTGTATAATTACTATTTCTCTAAGTTACTAAAAACTTTCAGTTATTATTTGTAACATTTGCCTGATTTTCCACTTGAAATGTGTACCATAATTTACTCAATAATTCCTCTGTCATGAAAAATTTAGTTTGAGTTTAGTTTTTTCCTATTATAAATAACCCTGAGATAAACATAAGGATTACTCCATATTATAAATTATTTACTTAATTAAAAATCTTAGAATTGGAATTACTATATCAAATGATGTAAACATGTTGATATATATTGCAAAATTGTTGTACAAAAGGTTAATATTAATTTTCGTTCTTGAGTAGACAGTTATTTTACCATATCCTCATTAGCACTAAGTATTCTTTAATAAAAACAAAACAAAAAACTTTGCTAACTTGTGTCACCTGTTTGTCATTTGGCATATGCAGCAATGTTCTTCCCGAAATACATTAGTCACCACACTCCCAAATCAGAGTCAGGTTATAATTTAGATCGTACTATTGATTTGAGTACCCACTTAGAGCTCTCGAACCTCCCACCTCACGTGTTGAAAAATTACCGTGCCCTCTGCAAAGTAAACTGCGGTGACAATGAGGATTGACAGCTCCTTCTCCTCTAGGATGCTCTTCTTCTTTTGGGATGCAGCCTCAGAGGTCCCCGTGTTCCTTCTCCCTTTCTTCATACTGGCCCCTTCTTCTTTGGGCAACTTGTAATGTTCCAGGAGCTTTGGTGGCTTTAACCAACAGCTTCTTGCTGTTTCCTCAGTTGGCAGTGTGGAGTTACAGTTTTTTCCCCCAGCATTTGTCAGTGTTGAGCACATTTTTCTCATAACTGCTCACCCCTTCTGCGATGTGAGATCCTATCAATATCGTTCTAATGGATCTGCCTTTCCTTCGTTTCCTGTGTGGACTCTGCCTGCGCCAACATGTGGGTTCTGCAGCTGTCTCCCTGGCCTCTTATTCTACAGCCTTCCTGGGCAACTCCACCTGCCTCCAAGGCAGACTTATCTCGGTGTAACAACTAGGATTTTACAATTATATTTTATATTACATTACATAATTATTATATTGCATACTTTTATTACATATTTTTAATTAATTTATTCAATTATTTAACTTATTTAATTTTATTACATAATTCATTACATAATGACCATGACAATTTTCAAAATTACATTAAATGTATCTTGGTGCAAAATCTGTAACTGAAATCTGCCCCCTGCTCTTGAGCTTCAGCCTAATATTCCAACACCTACTAAGTATTTCCATTCGGCTGTCTTCTAAGGTTGTAAGGAAAAGGTCTCTGGGAAGGAAATTGGAGGAAAGAGACTTTATTCCAGCAAAAAGCTGACAAACGAGGGAGATGCAGCCTCTGGTGTAAACAAAGATGTGTTCCAGAGAACAAAAGGAGGGTTTGGTGTTTTCTTAAATTTTATTTTATTTTTATTTTTTATTTGAGGGATGGAGTCCTGCTGTCACCCAAGCTAGAGTGCAGTGGCGAGATCTCATCTCACTGCAACCTCTACCTCCCGGGTTCAAGTGATTCTCCTGCCTCAGCTTCCCAAGTAGCTGGGGCTAGGTTTTATAGCAAAAGTTTCTGCCCAATCAGGTTCAAGTATGCAAATAAAAAATTCAAACTGATTGGTCAACACAGCTGAGCCCTGATTGGTTGATACAGCTGAACCCTGATTGATTGGTTCAGATGAGCTCTCCTTTGTTGGTTTAGGTGAGCTCTAATTGATTCAGGTAAGCTCTGATTGGTTTGTTCAAATAGCTCTGAAAGTTCCAAAGTTAAATAGAGGTGTGGGTTTTGGGGAGCTCGCGGTGCTTGTGTGACCTCCAGTCAACAAATGGCTACTTGGCTGTATTTAAAATTTGCTCCTGGTTAGCTGCTTGGGATCCATCAGGATTGGCTATGTCAGGTTCATATTTGTGTATACGACCTTCGAGCTCAGCATGTCCACAGTTACAGTGATTGTTCCTCTGGCCTCACAACCCTTTCTCCTTCTCCTGTGTCCTCTAGACAGCCTGATAACACCATCTTCCCATTAGCTCTGTGATATGGTTTGGCTGTGTCCCCACCCAGATCTCATCTTGAATTCCCATGTCTTGTGGGAGGGACCTGGTGGGAGGTAATTGAATCATGGGGGTGGGTCTTTCCTGTGCTGTTCTCCTGATAGTGAATAAGTCTCATGAGATCTGATGGTATTATAAGCAGGAGTTTCCCTGCACAAGCTGTTTGTCTTTGCCGCCATCCACAGATGTGACTTGCTCCTCCTTCCCTTCCGCCATGATTGTGAGGCCTCCCCAGCCTGGTGAAACTGTAAGTCCAGTTAAAACTCTTTCTTTTGTAAATTGCCCAGTCTCCGGTATGTTTGTTTTATCAGCAGCGTGAAAATGGACTAATACACTCTGTGAACTAGAAAAGTAGGGGTCCTGCAGTCCTCATCGTCAGTACCCTGGACTACAAAAATAAAGCTTTTCTGGTCTTCCTGTCTCCAGACCCGCCCTATACCCTTGAGCCGGAGTGACCTTCTTCAATTTGCCTAGAAGCCTTCTGTAGCTGGTCATCGTCAGGATTAAGTTAGAAATCCTGAGTTCAGTACAGAAAAGCGAGCAGCACCTGGTCTCTGCTACCTCTCCAGATTTTCTGGTATGATATGCGAATTGTCTCTCACAAGGACCCCGGCTGTATGAATTCCAGTTGCTTCTTAATTGAGCTATGTCAGAATCCTTTCTTGTTTTCTGTAACAGATTCCTAGAGGCAGTACCATGCTTTGCAGTTTGTGAATTTCAGAAAGCCTAACAGGTGAGGCACCACCCCTAGAGCCCTGTGGTCACACCTCACATGCCCTGTCTGGGGGAAGACAGCAATTCTGTGTTCTAACTCTCTCTGACGGTCATTCGCTGTGTGATCTTGGGAGAAAGACCTGAGTTTTTGGGCTTCAGTTTGCTCGTCTGTGGAATGAGCTAGTCAAAGGGAACTTGGAAATGGTTACTAAAATCTCCTTAGGTGACCTCATTTGTGTCCGTTTTTGGTTAAAACCCTGAGCTGATGTAATATCAGAGCCAGGCATTAGAGGGCAGCATTAACTAAAATTTGCTGGGAAGTCTACATATGCTGGACCTTATCTTGGAAGTTGGTTTTGCTTTGTTGCAGCAAATATTGATGATAAAATACAAAGTGAGCATACGGAGATATATACATTATGCGATCTGATGAGGATCATGTTAAGCATTTGGTTCTTTTCCTAAAAGTAATGGGAATACTTCAGATTATGATGAAGATTCACAAAATAAGAGATACTGAAGATTCACATGAAGATTCACAAAATAAGAGACACTCTAAGACAAATCTAATCACTTCTGTTAACTTTTCCAATTATTATAGGAGAATTTTTTTTTTAAATACTGAGGCAGAATATTCATAGAATCAGTCAGTGACTCTGTATTTGAAAATAACAGAAACTGATGAGTCTTAGGCAATTTGCATGAATATAGTGCAAAAATAGAATAGTTTCTCCTGAAATTGATCAAATAATTGCAAGTCTTTGAAAAATTAGTGAGTTAATATTAATCTTCATAAATTGGTATATTTTTGCAATCTGAATATTTCTGTTCATGTGAGTGTGAGATGCTAATATTTAATGCTGCACAGTTCTCTTCTACAATATGCCAGGTTATATAGTTTAAATGTTTGAGTTGAAAAAAGACATTAATAACCAGTGAGGCCCTTTGTGGCTATCACTGAAGTGGGAGTGGACAAAATGAAGTTCAATCCCTTTGTGACTTCTGACCGAAGCAGTAACTGCAAAAGGCATTTCAATGTGCCTTCCCACATTCACAGGACAGTTAATGTCTTCCCCTCTTTCCAAAGAGCTGAAACAGAAGTACAACGTTTGATCCATGCCCATCTGAAAGGATGATGATGTTCAGGTTGTGTGAGGGCACCATAAAAGTCAGCAAATTGGCAAAGTAGTCCAGATTTACAGAGAGAAATATGTCATCTACATTGAATGGGTGCAGCGGGAAAAGGCTAATGACACAACTGTTGGTGTAGACTTTCGCCCCAGCAAGGGGGTTATCAGTAGACTAAAACTGGACAAAGACCACAAAAAGATCCTTGCACGGAAAGCCAAATCTCACCAAGTAGGAAAGGAAAAGGGCAAATACAAGGAGGGAACAACTGAGAACATGCAGGAATAAAGTAATCTTGTATACAAGCTTTCATTAAGACTTGACAAAAAAAACTGGTAGGGATAATGTAACACAGATGTAGTACAGGGAGAGGTTAAAAGTGTCTGTATGCATACGTGTGTGTGCATGTGTGCTTGTATGTGTTCATGTGTGTATGCATGGGTGCATGAGTGTGTTCTTGTGGTATGTGTGCTTGCCTGTGTGTGCATGTATGTGGGCTTGTACTGGTTCACCTTTACTTTTTTGTTTTAATCAGAGGAAAGTGAACAATAGGTGAAAAGAAAGAGGGTCTATTTTGATCTAAAAGTAGTGTGGTGGGGGGGTTAGAATTGCCCCTGGGGAAGGTAATGTTCTCGATTGCACATCCTATGGCAGGTAAATAAGCCCTTCCATAATCAGAAAAAGCAGCTCACTGTTCTCTAAGGAAGGGAAGGGTCTCCCAGTCAGCACCTGCTCTTGAATTGTGCAAATGTGAAGGAAAATATTAAAAAAAAAATCAGAGTGATCATGGCTGTCTTAGTCTGTTTAGGCTTCTGTAACAAAAATGCCATGCACAGGGTGACTTATAAACAGCAGAAATTTATTTCTCAACATTCTGGAGGCTGGGAAGTCCAAGATCAAGGCTCAGGCAGGTTTGGTGTCAGGTGAGGGTCTGTTTCCTGGTTCTCGCTGTGTCCTCACATGGCAGAAGGGGCAAACAAGCTCCCTTGGGCCTCTTTTCTAAGGGCACTAATCCCATTCATGAGGGCCCCATCCTCATGACCTCATCAACTCCAAAGCCCCACTTCTTAATACCGTTACCTTGGGGGTAGGATTCAACATATGAATTTTGGAGGGACACAAACATTCGAAACATAGCAATGGCCAAATGCACATTGCTAGGGAAGCTAAACGAGCTCATGCTTTCATACTTGAAGCCAAAAATGGCTTTAACATATTTTATAAAAACCAGCACCGTTGAAAGAAAATGGAGATTTAAAATTTCATGTAAAGTAAATGGTGATAAATAAAAGTCGAATCTCCCATCTGTTTTCCTTTCATCTTCTCCATCAAAGACAATACTTTGGTTTTAAAAAGGGCGGGGGAAAGGAAATTGGAAGATAAACTAGATGACATGATTTCAAAGCAGACTTCGAGTTCAAAAAATGTACTTATCCTTTGGTTCATGTTAGAAATCCAGTCAATGTTGAGTGAAATGAATAGAAGTTGTTCCAGGTCCTAAGCTGGGGAGAAGTTGCTGAACCACGGTCAGTGATCCTTAAAGAATCATGAATAGAATAAGACTGGTGGACAAATGTACACTCTTTGTTTGTTGTAATATCAATTTAATAAAGTGAATTCTGCACACTACAATTCTAGAAAATTAACATCAACATTGGACAATACTTTTAATTTGTGTGTGTATGTGTGTGTGTGTGTGTGTGTGTGACAGGGTCTTGCTCTGTTTCCCAGGCTAGAGTGCAGTAGCACAATCTCAGCTCACTGCAGTCTCGACCTCAAAGGCTCAGGGCTCCCAGCTACTCAGAAGTCTGAGGCAGGAGAATTGCTTGAACCCGGGAGGCAGAGGTTTCAGTGAGCCGAGATTGCACCACTGCATTCCAGCCTAGGTAACAGTGTGAGACTCCATCTTGAAAAAAAAAAAAATAGGGCAGCTAGGCATGGTGGTATACCTGTATAGTCCCAGCCATATGGGAGGCTGAGGTGGAAGGATGACTTAAGCCCAAGAGTTTGAGTCTAGCCTGGGTAACACAGTGAGACCTCATCCCTAAAAAATAAATAAAAAAGTAAAAACTGAGAAGCTCCTTGATTAATATGTGACATATTTATTACAGAGACAGTTTGGCTTTTAAACTCACAGACAATATTGCTTTGTCTCTGAAGGGACAGCAGACATTTCCAGACCAACTCCTGAAAGTGACTAATGGGAGCAAGAGTACCCAAAAGAGTACAAACCCTTTTACCAAATCAGGGGTCAGTAAACTGTCATATGTGATTCTGCAAGGAAACTGAAGTATCTATGAGACGTTTGAACAGAGACATTTTAGAGGATTTCCTTTAAATGATAAGGGGATTGAAGGAAATGAGCATAAATTCTATTAGAGTGTAGCCAATATCTGGAATTGGCCAGGAAGTAAAGATATCCCAATTTTGTTTGGATGGTAGAGATGGCTTATAGAAAGTGGTCATTGCTAGGTTACTAAATTTGTTATGTTCCAGAAAAATCAAAGGAGAAAGAAAGACATAAAATACCACACAAATATAAAATGACAGCTGCCCATGAGCTTTTGAAACACTAAAGACAAATTTAGTTGAGTTTCTAGATTTCAGGTTTGAAGTTTCAGTTGGCCCAACATGTTCTCAAAAGGATGTAGCCTTTACTGGATCTGATTAGGCATTATATGCATAAGATGTAACATCTTGGATTTCTACTGGAATGATTACCACCTGAAGAATTTCAAAGTCCTAGCGATAAGAACAATCCAAATTATGGATTAAATTTTTTCTTTGACATATATTCAGGGTCTTCTGTATAGAGATGAATTTGTGGTCATAATTGTGACAATATTGTAAAATAATATTGATTTCTGCAAGGTCAAGTGCAGCAGACATCAAGGCTTACTAGCTGTCTTGCTCTAAAACTTTCCATAAGAAAAGCAATCTCATGTAGAGACAAAACCAGGGACTTTAAAAGAAAAGAGCTATGATTTGGATTCTAGAGAGCATGCTTTCAATGAGTGAGTTCATGTTTTTGAGAGGGCTTTGTACACTTTATTCTATAAATGTGCATTCAACTTAAGTGAAATTGTCTATGATACTCAGAACCCATTACAATTCAGGTGAATGGATTTGGTAGTACCGGAAAGAGTGTAATTGAACTTTATAGGTTTATTTGGTAAGAAAGTGTCCTGTTCTCAGTGACTCAGGTGTAGGTACACAATGTTCTGAACCAACAGGGTTTGTTAGGACACTTTCCAGTGATGAGTAGGATTTCTCTGAGGAGTACGCCGCTGTTACTCAGAGCAATTGACAAGGTAAGTAGGAGTTATGGCTTTGATATTTGCCATATTTGCTTCCCTCACTGTCTATTTTCGTGCAGTTGCCCTGGATGTGGGATGGATGCAGAGAGGATTTTATTTAACTTACTGGCAATAGGACAAGGAAGTGGGCATCTATCAAGATAATGGTAAAGAGAAAACGTTACCAAAATGCAGGGGGAAGACACACACAGACTGACAGGAGCAAAGGTGAATGGGACTTTGATCCATTGGCGCAGCAATAGAATGAGGAATAAAATAAAATATCTTCCAGGGTGATCAAAAGCTAGCATATTTTATAGATCATGATAGGTTAACATCGTCAGATTTTCTGTAATCTACAAAACCTCATGATTGTTTCAGATAATTTACAATCCTGCACACTGCTATGCCGGTCAGGACTTGTTAAATTCCCACAAAATGCAAAAGTTAATGACTCTGTTAACCTTGAAGAGACACAACTATTATTCATGGCCAGGCATAATGGCTTATGCCTCTAATCTCAGCATTTTGGGAGGCTGAGGCAGAAGGATCACTTGAGCTCAGGAGTTTTAGGCCAGCCTGGGCAACATTGTGAGACCTCATCTCTACTAAAAATTAAAAAAAATCATCCAGGCATGGTGGTGCATGACTGTATTCCTAGATACTCAGGAGGCTGAGGTGGGAGGATTGCTTGAGCCCAGGAGATTGGGGCTGCAGTGAGCTATAATCATGCCACTGTACTCCAGCCTGGGCAACAGATTGAGACCATGTCTCAAAAAAACTCCAACAGCAACAGGCCGGGTGCAGTGGCTCATGCCTGTAGTCCCAGCACTTTGGGAGGCCGAGGCGGGCGGATCATGAGGTCAGGAGATCGAGACCATCCTGGCTAACACGGTGAAACCCCGTCTCTACTAAAAATACAAAAAATTAGCCGGGTGTGATGGCAGGTGCCTGTAGTCCCAGCTACTCGGGAGGTTGAGGCAGGAGAATGGCGTGAACCCGGGAGGCGGAGCTTGCAGTGAGCCGAGATTGCACCACTGCACTCCAGCCTGGGCGACAGAGTGAGACTCTGTCTCAAAAAAAACCAAAACAACATTAAAAAAAACAAAACAAACAACTCCAACAGTAACAAGAAAACAATTGTCAGGTGGAGTGTTACCCCAAACTTAAACACTTTCCAAGCTACTTTTGCCTTGATCACTCATGTTAGTAGAGAAGGGGGACCCTGTTTAAAACATTAAATGGCCAGACAATAGAGGGAGAGTCTATTTGGACTCCCTGGGGAAATTGTTCTCCAAAAACAGCCCAAGAACAGCCCAAGAGAGCTGGTTTGTTATAGTTCTAATTGAGGAAGAGAGAAATTATCTATCTCAAGAACTTGGGTGAGAGGCTTGCTTTCTTCTCAGGGTGATTGTGGTGAAGATACAAAAGAAAGATCTGTAAATAAACATGAGACAGTGACACAGATGTTTAAGAATTCTCTAACAGTAATTGAAAATCTGGCCCGTCACACAATGCATGTTCATGGTGAACCTAAATCATTTGTAGACACCCTACTTCTGGGTCAGGGCTTTTTACATGGCAGAGCAGCTCCCTTGCTGTGATCTATTGAAAGTCAGCTCTTGATTTGTGAAAAGTATAAATAAAACAGGAAAAGAAAATTAAAAAAAAATTCCGAAGGAAATAACAACAAAAGCTAGTTTCTAAACACTCTTTGGCAAGGAGAGCTGAAATACTTACAGACAAGTAATAAACCCACTGTTTTGCTTTAATCTCTTTGAAGGAACAAACTGTTGGCTTGTCAAGGGTGCAGTGAAAGGACTGATCGCCATCTGTTGATGAGTATGTGAAGGAGTTCCCATAACTGAGCATACGTGTTTTGTGCCTGGGCAGTGGTGCTGCCTGTGGTCTCTGAGCAGTGGTCTGTGAATGCTGTAGAACTGTAGGGAATAGAAGTGGGTAGGCATTTGCAGGCAGGTGGATGCCACTCTAGGGTGTGTGTTAGTCAGGGTTCTCCAGAGAAACAGAACTAACAGGACATCTAGCTACAGGTGTAGAAAGAGAGTTATCATGAGAGATTGGCTCACAGGATTAGGAGTGCTGAGAAGTCCCATGAACTGCCATCTGTGAGCGGGGGATGCAGGAAAGCTGGTGGTGCAATGCAGTCCAAACCCAGGCCCGTGGGCCAGGGGAGTTGCCAGTGTAAGTCCCGGTCCAGCTGAAGGCCGGAGAACCAGGAGTGCCAGCATCCAAGGGCTGGAGAAGGTGGGCATCCTGCTCCCAGAAGACAGTGAGTCAGCCCCTCTGCTGCCTTTTTGTTCTGTGTGGGCCCTTGACGGATTGGATGATGCCCTCCCACATTGGTGAGGGTGATTTTTTTCTACTCAGTCTACAGATTCAAAATTTGGTTCAGTCAATTCAACTAAAATACTAATGTCTCTGGAAACACCCTCACAGACATACCCAGAAATAATGTTTCACCAGCTATCTGGACATCATTTAGCCTGGTCAAGTTGACATTTAAAATTAACCATCGGCCAGGCATGGTGGCTCACGCCTGTAATCCCAGCACTTTGGGAGGCCGAGGCGGGCTGATCACCTGAGGTTGGGAGTTCGAGACCAGCCTGACCAACATGGAGAAACCCTGTCTCTACTAAAAATACAAAATTAACTGAGTGTGGTGGCACATGCCTGTAATGCCAGCCACTCAGGAGGCTGAGGCAGGAGAATCGCTTGAATCTGGGAGGAGGAGGTTGTTGTGAGCTGAGATCGTGCCATTGCACTCCAGCCTGGGCAACAAGAGCAAAACTCCATCTCAAAAAAGAAAAAAAAATTAACCATCACAGTGTATGTATGTGTACATGTGTCTGCATGTATGTATATGTGTGTTTGAGTATATGTGTATGTGTGCATATATGTATGTGTATGTGTGTATATGTGTGTATGGGTGTATATGTATGCATGTGTGTGCATATGTGCTTGTGTGTATGTTAAGGAGAGAAATCTATAAACCTCAAGAAAGAAGCTGACAAGTTTCTAGAGCAGATTACTAACCCAGCTGGTGGTCACCCCTTCACTGTGCAGCTCCTGGGACCCACGGTCTAAGAATATCTTCTACCTTTGCATGGCTGGGGTGCTTCCTTCCCCTAACCTCTTTCCTGGTCCTCTTCCTTGTGGTTGCAGGACTGACCTGGCAGAACCATGGCCCTGTATACATGTCAAGGTTGTGAAAGATGGCTTCATCCACAAATATTAAATCTGCAGACTAAAATGCCTGTGATATTCTTGTCTCTTTGTGGTGTGGTCTGTCTCCCACAAATATTGAAAAGAAAGAAAGATAAGCTTGAGTGAAGAGCCCTGGAATCTGCAGCCCCTGTGTCTTCAACTGTGCTCCATTGCCCATCATTGGTGACTTTCTTCCTGGTCGATTTCCCAACAATGATGAATCTGTTGTCCTGTTAGTGTTGCTTTTGGTAGGAACAGTCTTCTGCTTCTTCCCGATTACTTCCCCCTTCCTTTCTTTGTCAGGCTGATGCTTCCCTGTGGCTTGGCTTTGAACCTGGTGTAACATTTGGGGTTGCCCTCTGAGGCCTCCCTCCCTCCCAGTGAAGGCAGCTGGGGTCAAGCCTGCTTTGCTATCCCTTGAAAGGCACAGGCTGTCCTCATGATAGAGCCCCTGTCCATACCCATTCCACTCTTGGTTGCCTCATGCCGGCCACACTACATTTGTCTCAGGGTCTCGAAAACAGCAGTTATTTCACATCCTGTTGCTTTGTTCACAGTAATCTCTCTCTGGCATAATCTGTCCTGCCTGCCTCATGCACACTTACATCAGTTTCCTAGAACTGCTATAACACATTGACCAAAACTGGGTGGCTTAAAACTATGGAAACTTATTCTCTCACAGTTCTGAAGTCTGAAATTGAGGTGTTGGCAGGCCCACATTCCCTCTTGGGTATGTGGGTTCTTCAAATATAAGATGCTGACAGTTGTAAGATGCATTATTATTTTATATACTACCTAAGAAAGAAAAAACTGCCAACTAACTTATTTCATGCTATCAACTTTAAGATGCATCCCGATTTCATTTTATGTGAAAAAATGTGCAATTAATGGAATGCAGCATAACTTATAGAAAGCCAAATGAATTCCACTCTCTGGAATCACAAGATTAGGATATATCAAACTGAGTAAACAAATAAATGCACACTGGCAAAATTGGCCAAGCACAAAGAGGTTAAGACAATGTAGAAAGACCTTGCAAATACGACTAGTATATGCTCATTGGGTTCTGCCATTTTTAAACACTCACACAAGTCTTGGAAGGCAGAAAGAAGCAGCAGCCAAATCCTAGGGCATTTGGTGTTGTCTGCTGGCAGTGAAAGTGATAGAGGTGGCAGGCACAGCCTCTGGCTTCCAAGGTGACCACAGGCAGATGTGGGGTGGCTACACTCACTGCACCACCTGCTGTGCAGTGGTTACTGGGCTCCTGTGTCCAGGGCACTGTGTGGCTGTGGCTTCCCGATTCTGGCCATCATAGCTGTGGATGGAGGTATGTTCTTGAATGCAAGGATTTCCGAGGTAGCTTTCCTGATGGGGCAGGTGCAGACACTCCTGTGCAGGGGCAGGTGCAGACACTCCTGTGCAGGGTCAGGTACACGCTGTTCTTGGAGCAGTTCCTAGAGGTCATGTTAAGCTTCCATCTCCAGGCCTTACCAGTGTTTTCTAAGCAACCAAAATTATTTATCTCATTTCTGCTTAAAAGGCATAGAACAGTTCTTGTTTCTGGCACTGAGCTCCAGCTAATACAGTGTTTGAAACCAAACATGATTGCAGGCAACGGAGTCAAGATTGGAGTATTTGGATAGATTAAATTACGCTGAAGTAACAACTTCCAAATCTCATCAGCTTAACAAAATGAACTTCTGTCTGTCATTCATAGTGTCCAGGGCTTTGCTCTAGGTGGACATTCCAGGACTCAGGGTGATGTGTTATTTTGGTATGCCAACCTGAGGCTCTGCAACAGGAGAAGGAAGCTGGGGAATTAGATGCTGAAAGCCAACTCAACATACAAAACTCAGTTGCATTTCCATACACCAATAACAAATTGGTTGAAAAAGAAGCAATATAATATTCCATGGTGTATATATAACACATTTTCTTTATGCATTCATCTGTTCATCAACACTCAGTTTGGTTCCATATCTTGGCTACTGTGGAGTGCAGATATCTCTCTGACATACTGATTTCATTTTCTTTGGATACATACCCAGTAGTGGGATTGCTGGATCAAGTGGTAGTTTTATTTTTAGCTTTTTGAGGAACCTCCAACTATTCTTCATAATGGCCATTACTCCTGACTGCTCTTTTGGATGCTGAGTGCCTCCTCTTTTCCTGCAGTTCATGCAGGTAGAGCATCCAAGGCTGGGAGAGGAGAAAACTCGGGGTGCTGATAGCAGCAAGCTTTTCTGTATTAAAGGGTAGCTGTGTTCTTTGAAGTTGGAGTGTCTTCAACTGTGGCTTATCCCCACCTTCAGCAAGCACAGGTCCCATGGCATGGATTCTGAGGAAGACCTTGGTGAAGAATGCGCACTCCTAGCTCAGACCAAACTCTGCAACCTTAGCAAAGCTGGATATTTGATCTGTTGCATTCTTCTGATCATGTGTCACAACCTACAAATGGCAGAGCCATCGGCACTCAAATGCCTGATGTTTTTCCCTGGTGTAATCCATGCCCCAGAGAGATAGGAAACCCTCCCTTCATCTTCTTGGCCACGGTTTGGGAAGGTGTTTACCCCTGGGACCAGGGGCTTCAAAATTCAGCAAAAATTACTGATATGGTTTGGATATTTGTGCACTCCAAATCCCCTGCAGAAATGTAATCCCCAGTGCTGGCGGCAGGGCCTGGTGGAGGTGATTGGATCATGGACGGGATCCCTCATGAATGGCTCAGCGCCATCCCCTTCTGATGAGTTAGTTCTCGCTGTGAGTTTCTGGAGATCTGGTTGTGTAAAGTGTGTGGCATCGCCTCCCCTTGCTCTCTCTTGTTCCCACTCTTGTGGTGCGAGACACGGGCTCCCCCCTTACCTTCCTCTGTCACTGTAAGCTCCCTGTGGCCCTCCCCAGAAGCAGATGCCAGCACCATGCTTCATGTCCAGCCTGCAGACCATGAGCCAATTGAACCCCTTTTCTTTATCAATTACCCAGTCTCGGGTATTCTTTCATCATGATGCAATTGCCCTAATACCATCTCTTCCATGTCCTAGTTTCAAGGAAGGCGGTTGTTTTAGTTCCAGCCCAGGGAAACATGAAGATATAGCCTCACAAAGTGAATGTGGGGCTCTTGGATTTATTCTTACATGCCTGATTTAAAAAAAAATACTAGGGGCCGGGCGTGGTGGCTCACGCCTGTAATCCCAGCACCTTGGGAGGCTGAGGTGGGTGGATCATGAGGTCAGGAGATCGAGACCATCCTGGCTAACACGGTGAAACCCCGTCTCTACTAAAAATACAAAAAAATTAGCCGGGCGTGGGGGCAGGTGCCTGTAGTCCCATCTACTAGGGAGGCTGAGGCAGGAGAATGGCGTGAACCCGGGAGACAGAGCTTGCAGTGAGCCGAGATCGCGCCACTGCACTCCAGCCTGGGCGACAGAGCGAGACTCAGTCTCAAACAAACAAACAAACAAACAAACAAAAACTAGGCACAGTTGCACATAAAAGATACTCAGTAAATATTTGTGGAACTGAATTTCAGGTAGGCTATCTAGCCCCACCTATTAATCCTAACGACTGGCAAAGGTGGCTTTAATCTTGTGAATGCTTAAGAAGCCTTAATGAGATTTAAGAATTTTTCCCAGGAACAAGTACGTTTTCATGTTATCCACCTCAGTGAACACCGTGACACTTACATAACCCAGCATTCCTGCCCCATCAGCCTGAACTACAGAAGAAGGCGGTATTTCATTGATACCCCATTGAGGACGCGGGGCCAGGGTCAGCCTGATTGACTGACACTCCTGTCTGCTCAGTGCCCCTCCTTCCCCCTCCTGCTCTGCTGCAGCCCAGGAGAGCGGCCTCTTCTGCCCTGGGTGCTGCCATCTCTGCCTGCTGCCTTCCAGCTGGGCTTGGCCACTGTGAGGCGCTGCTGAGAGCAGAAAGGGAAGCCGGAGTCCGAGTGCCTTTCTTCCCTTCTCTGGGGGACACAGCAGCAGCTTCCATCCCTCCAGTCGTCCTGGCTGCCTCCCTCAGGCCCTCCATGGGTGCTGCTTCTTCCAGGGACCCCGGGATCTGCCTCCAGCACTGTCTCCTCTGTTTCTCTAGCCTAGGAGGGTAGCGACTTCCTGTGTTTAAAAGCCTCTGGGTTGCTTTATTGTTTCCTGACTGGCTTCTTTCTAGACACTCCCACTGTCTGATGACACATCCTGTTTAAATAAGCAGCATGGATTTTTATATCCTGGTTCATGACTGATGCTGTTACCTCAAGATGCCCCTGGTCACCTGTGAACCTCCTCAGGGCTGCCACCCTACACCTGTCCACAAGCAGCCATGTGTGAACTCCCCCCATGGCCGCCATGCCAGCCTCCTGTGCTGCTGTGTTCTCTGTGACTAGAGCATTTGTCACTCAGCTGGGCATAGCTGTACCCTGCTGAGGAAGGCCCTGCTGTTAGTCCCAGCCCCGAGGGGAGCGATGACGAATGCTTTGCTGCTCTGTTTGAGCGCAACATGGGCCTCTCAATTTCCCACTGAGAAAAACAGTGTTGGATGCAACCTTTCATAAGGATTTAGAGATAGTTTGCAGATCACAGAAAATAAGAACAGAGCACAGAAAAACTTAAAAACCCCACTGTGGCTATGCTTAGAGCTCAATTTCATTCATTCCACAAATATTTATTGAGCACTGACCACGTACTAGGGAGCTTTTCTAGGTGTGGTGATTAGTGTTGGAGAAATCAGTCAATAAATATGAAAACACACCACAAAATAAGGGAATAATTCAGGCAATTGCTCTGGTCACAATTGTTCTGAAGAAACTAAAACAGAGGAGATGGAGAGACACAGTGGGGACTGGGGAGCTACTTCGATTAGAGTGACACAGGGACAAAGACATCACCAAGAAGGTGAGACTGAAGCCAAAAACCAATGATGAGATAGAGGGGGTGACAGGAGGCTCTGGAAAACCTCTGCACAGGTAGGTACAAGTCTCTATGTGACACCCTCATTTTCCTAGAGAAGAACTTGACAAGGACATGGCCATGTTGTTGCAGGGGCAGGGAGTGAGTCTCAGGAGATCCTATTTGAGCCAGCACCTTTGCTTGGGATGCAGGACCTGGGAGAGGTAGCCCAGAGCAGCATGAAGGCCTTGGCTGGGGTGGGGCAGGCCTAGGAGTGAGGGGCAGTGAGCAGCCCCAGAACACTGACTGTTGTGGGAATGACCCTGCTGCTATGGCCTACCTTTGCCACATGCAATGGATGGAATCTTTACATCCCCATCAAAGTCATATGAAGCCTTAACCCCCAAGGTGATGCTATTTGGTGGTGGGTCCTGTGGAGGTGATTAGGTCGTGAGGGTGGCACCCTCATGAATGGGATTAGAGCCCCTCTTAGTCCATTTATTGTTGCTATAAAGGAGAACGTGAAGCTGGGTAATTTATAGAGAAAAGAAGTTTATTCAGCTCGCAGTTCTGCTGGCTGGAAGTTTCAGGACGGGGCTTCTGGTGAGGGCCTCAGGCTGCTTCCAAGCGTGGAAGAAGGTGAAGGGGAGCTGGTGTGTGCAGAGATCGCATGGTGAGACAGGAAGCAGGAAGGAGGGGAGGGACCAGGTTCCTTTTAACAACTAGCTCTCATGGGAACTAATAGAGTAAGACCTTACCCCCCTCCCCAGGGAGGGCATTCATCTCTTCATGAGGCGTCTACCCCATGACCCTGGCCTCCCATTAGACTCCACCTCCAACAATGGGGATCAAACTTGGACATGGGATTTGGAAGGGACAAACGTCCACACTACACCAGTGCTTCTGATAAAATAGCCCCCAGAGAGATTGCGTGCCTGTTTCGCCACATGAGGACAGTGAGAGGACAGCTGTCTGTGACACGGGACCCAGGCCCCCGCCAGCCCCTGAATCTGCCAGCACTTTGATCTTGGACTTTTAGCTTTCAGATCTGTGAGCTATCTGCGTCTTTTGTTTATAACCCTCCCAGTGTACAGTACTTTGTACAGTCTTAACGAACCAGACTCCCAGTCGGAAGGTGTGGTCTTAACCAGACTTTTCAGAAGGCATTTTGAGAACTCTGAAAGGTGATCTTTTTGGCTCCCTGCTTGTGTGGGGTGGTAAAAGAGGGGTAAGGTGTGTTTCCCCGGAGAGTCGGGCAGCATTTCTCTTTGTTGCTTGACAAAGGACTCCCATGTATTCAGAGAGGATTATATGGGTGTGTCTTAGTCTGTTTCCTGTTGTGTAACAGAATAGCTGAGACTGAGTGACTCATAAAAAATAGAAAGTTGTTTGGCTCAGTCTTGGAGGCTTGAAAAGTCCCAGATCACAGGACCCACATCTGGTGAGGACATTTGTGCTGTGTCATCCCATGGCAGAAGGCAGGGGGCACGAAAGCAGGGGTAAGAGGATGAGAGAACCAGGGATGGCTGAAATGACTTTTGCGATAAACCCACTCTCACGATAATGGACCCATTTTCGCAATAATGAGGTCAGTGCTTCATGACAGCAGGGCTGTTATGACCTAGTGACCTCTTAGAGGGCACATCTCTTTACACTGTTGCATTGGGGATCATACTTTCAACGCATGGACTTTGGGGGACACATTCAAACCACAGCAAGGTATTTGGCATTTTATGGCCATGCAACATTATCATTTCTCTCATAACCCTGGGTTACCCTTTCCTCGTGAATTGCAGGATCCTTGCTGAACTCTTGTTCTGTATGGTTAAATCTCCTATCAGAGTTTTGGGGCTATATCCAACTCTTTGTAGTTTTGCTGTAAATAATGACTTTTCTTTCTGCCCAGCAAAATGTTTTAAAACAAGATGATACTTGATATGGAATGGCTCAAACATCCTTTATTCCTCTGATAAATAACTCACTTGGTGTGAATAATTCAGGCAATTGCTCTGATCACAATTGTTCTGAAGAAACTAAAACTGAGGAGTGAGATGGAGAGACACAGTAGGGACTGGGGAGCTACTTCGATTAGAGTGACACAGGGACAAAGACATCACCAAGAAGGTGAGAAGAAATTCTTTATCCCCTCATCATCCTATCTGGTGGTCCCCACTAAAGAAAACCTGCCAGGATTTCCTTCAGTGCAGCTAAAAGGGTGATGCTGGTGGCTGAGACTTGCTCTGAGAGGAGAACAAGCTTGCTCAGTTCTTTAAGGCCTCAGTTTTTAGCTGGCAGGTGGACTGAACGTTAGACAAATTTTTAACCTGTTGAATTGTGGACTCCAGGCAGTTCACATCAATGAAGACAGAATTTTCTTGTGACTTGATACAGAACATCTCTGTTCAGTGCAAAAGCTTTAGCAATGGAATATAAAGGATATTCTCATCAAATTTATAGCGAACACAATGTTGAGATAAATGCAACCAAATGGACTCATAGAATCAGACAGAGTTCTGACCTTGACCAGCCAGAGGGATGAGTTGAAAGTAAGATAAATTATAATTGTATGTTTCATAATTGGCTGTAAAATACCGATGGCACAAATACAGGTTGCAAGAAGCACAACATAATAGAAACATTAAAGAAAACATGAGTTAGGTGTTTTATGTAGCAGAAGTTCCTTATTAGTTGAGAATGTAATTTGAATGATGTGGTTTTTTGGCCTGGATGGTAGAAGCCAAAGGGTATGCGGGGAAGGGTATCAGCTTCATCCAGGGAGGTCATAGAAGCAGTCATAAAGGATGTGTGGCTGGAGGAGGTGCATTTTAGATAAGTAAGAAGTCATTAAACTGCTGAAAACTAGGTGGGATAGAGAAAGCTGCTCCAGAAAGAGGCAATGGCTGAAAGAAAGGCAAGAATACAGACATTTATCCATGATTTCAGACAAGTTTTTCTCACCAAAAGGATTCAAGAAAACAAGATCAAGACCATCCTGGCTAACACAGTGAAACCCCGTCTCTACTAAAAATACAAAAAAGTAGTCAGGCGCAGTGGCGGGTGCCTGTAGTCCCAGCTACTTGGGAGGCTGAGGCAGGAGAATGGCCTGAACCCAGGAGGCGGAGCTTGCAGTGAGCCGAGATCGAGCCACTGCACTCCGGCCTGGGCGAAAGAGTGAGACTTGTCTCAAAAAAAAAAAGAAAATAAGACAATGAGAATCAAAAAACGAAATGGTCCTTGGTACAGGAGACAAAGATAACGAAAGTCGGAGTAGGTTTTCCTAAGAAATGTTGTTACATGTGTGCTTGGGATCAGGTGTCAGGCTTTGTTCAAGAAAATTTCAGCGAGGTATTGTTATGGGATTTATGATGAAAGGAATGGTGAGGAAGTTAACTTAGGTCCTCTGGGAAAATTAGTGTTTAGAATCACTAGCCTAATGATAGTTTTATACCTTGTAAAATAAGTCTGGTGCAATTATCAAAGACATATTTGCATGCTTTTTTTTAACTTTTATTTTAAGTTCAGGGGTACATGTTCAAGATGTCCAGGTTTGTTACATAGGTAAACCTGTGTCATGGGGGTTTGTTGTACTGATTGTTTCATCACCCAGGTATTAAGCCCAGTACCCATTAGTTATTTTTCTTGATCCTCTCCCTCCTCCCACCCTCCGCCCTCTGATGGGCCCCAGTGTGTGTTGTTCCCCTGTATGTGTTCTCATCATTTAGCTCCCACTTATAAGTGAGAACATACAGTATTTGGTTTTCTGTTTCTGTGTTAGTTTGCTAAGGATAACAGCCACTATCTCCATCCATATTCCTGCAAAGCATGTGATCTAATTCTTTTTTATGGCTGCATAGTATTCCATGGTGTACATGCACCACATCCTCTTTATCCAGTCCATCATTGATGGGCATTTGGGTTGATTTCATGTCCTTGCTATTGTGAATAGTGCTGCAATGAACATACACAAGCATGCATCTTTATAATATAAAAATTTATATTCCTTTGAATATATGCCCACTAATGGGATTGCTAGGTTGAATGGTACTTCTGACTTTAGGTCTTATAAGGAATCACCACACTGTCTTTCACAATGGCTGATCTAATCTATACTCCCACCAACCATGTATAGCGTTCACTCCTCTCCACAACCTTGCCAGCATCTGTCATTTTTTTTTACTTTTTATTTTTTATTTTATTTTTAATTTTTTTAATTTTTAAAATTTTTATTATTATTATTATTATTATACTTTAGGTTTTATGGTACATGTGTGCAATGTGCAGGTAAGTTACATTTGTATACATGTGCCATGCTGGTGCGCTGCACCCACTAACTCGTCATCTAGCATTAGGTATATCTCCCAATGCTATCCCTCCCCCCTCCCCCCACCCCACAACAGTCCCCAGAGTGTGATGTTCCCCTTCCTGTGTCCATGTGTTCTCATTGTTCAATTCCCACCTATGAGTGAGAATATGCGGTGTTTGGTTTTTTGTTCTTACGATAGTTTACTGAGAATGATGATTTCCAATTTCGTCCATGTCCCTACAAAGGACATGAACTCATCATTTTTTATGGCTGCATAGTATTCCATGGTGTATATGTGCCACATTTTCTTAATCCAGTCTATCATTGTTGGACATTTGGGTTGGTTCCAAGTCTTTGCTATTGTGAATAATGCCACAATAAACATACGTGTGCATGTGTCTTTATAGCAGCATGATTTATAGTCCTTTGGGTATATACCCAGTAATGGGATGGTTGGGTCAAATGGAATTTCTAGTTCTAGATCCCTGAGGAATCGCCACACTGACTTCCACAATGGTTGAACTAGTTTACAGTCCCACCAACAGTGTAAAAGTGTTCCTATTTCTCCACATCCTCTCCAGCACCTGTTATTTCCTGACTTTTTAATGATTGCCATTCTGACTGGTGTGAGATGGTATCTCATTGTGGTTTTGATTTGCATTCTTCTGATGGACAGTGATGGTAAGCATTTTTTCATGTGTTTTTTGGCTGCATAAATGTCTTCTTTTGAGAAGTGTCTGTTCATGTCCTTCGCCCACTTTTTGATGAGGTTGTTTGTTTTTCTCTTGTAAATTTGTTTGAGTTCATTGTAGATTCTGGATATTAGCCCTTTGTCAGATGAGTAGGTTGCGAAAATTTTCTCCCATTTTGTAGGTTGCCTGTTCACTCTGATGGTAGTTTCCTTTGCTGTGTAGAAGCTCTTTAGTTTAATTAGATCCCATTTGTCAATTTTGGCTTTTGTTGCCATTGCTTTTGGTGTTTTAGACATGAAGTCCTTGCCCACCTATGTCCTGAATGGTAATGCCTAGGTTTTCTTCTAGGGTTTTTATGGTTTTAGGTCTAACATTTAAGTCTTTAATCCATCTTGAATTGATTTTTGTATAACGTGTAAGGAAGGGATCCAGTTTCAGCTTTCTACATATGGCTACCCAGTTTTCCCAGCACCATTTATTAAATAGGGATTCCTTTCCCCATTTCTTGTTTTTCTCAGGTTTGTCAAAGATCAGATAATTGTAGATATGTGGCATTATTTCTGACGGCTCTGTTCTGTTCCATTGATCTATATCTCTGTTTTGGTACCAGTACCATGCTGTTTTGGTTACTGTAGCCTTGTAGTATAGTTTGAAGTCAGGTAGTGTGATGCCTCCAGCTTTGTTCTTTTGGCTTAGGATTGACTTGGCGATGCGGGCTCTTTTTTGGTTCCATATGAACTTTAAAGTAGTTTTTTCCAATTCTGTGAAGAAAGTCATTGGTAGCTTGATGGGGATGGCATTGAATCTGTAAATTACCTTGGGAAGGATGGCCATTTTCACGATATTGATTCTTCCTACCCATGAGCATGGAATGTTCTTCCATTTGTTTGTATCCTCTTTTATTTCCTTGAGCAGTGGTTTGTAGTTCTCCTTGAAGAGGTCCTTCACATCCCTTGTAAGTTGGATTCCTAGGTATTTTATTCTCTTTGAAGCAATTGTGAATGGGAGTTCACTCATGATTTGGCTCTCTGTTTGTCTGTTATTGATGTATAAGAATGCTTGTGATTTTTGTACATTGATTTTGTATCCTGAGACTTTGCTGAAGTTGCTTATCAGCTTAAGGAGATTTTGGGTTGAGACAATGGGGTTTTCTAGATATACAATCATATCATCTGCAAACAGGGACAATTTGACTTCCTCTTTTCCTAATTGAATACCTTTTATTTCCTTCTCCTGCCTAATTGCCCTGGCCAGAACTTCCAACACTATGTTGAATAGAAGTGGTGAGAGAGGGCATCCCTGTCTTGTGCCAGTTTTCAAAGGGAATGCTTCCAGTTTTTGCCCATTCAGTATGATATTGGCTGTGGGTTTGTCATAGATAGCTCTTATTATTTTGAGGTACGTCCCATCAATACCTAATTTATTGAGAGTTTTTAGCATGAAGGGTTGTTGAATTTTGTCAAAGGCTTTTTCTGCATCTATGGAGATAATCATGTGGTTTTTGTCTTTGGTTCTGTTTATATGCTGGATTACATTGATTGATTTGCGTATATTGGACCAGCCTTGCATCCCAGGGATGAAGCCCACTTGATCATGGTGGATAAGCTTTTTGATGTGCTGCTGGATTTGGTTTGCCAGTATTTTATTGAGGATTTTTGCATCAATGTTCATCAAGGATATTGGTCTAAGATTCTCTTTTTTTGTTGTGTCTCTGCCAGGCTTTGGTATGAGGATGATGCTGGCCTCATAAAATGAGTTGGGGAGGATTCCCTCTTTTTCTATTGATTGGAATAGTTTCAGAAAGAATGGTACCAGCTCCTCCTTGTACCTCTGGTAGAATTCGGCTGTGAACCCATCTGGTCCTGGACTTTTTTTGGTTGGTAAGCTATTGATTATTGCCACAATTTCAGCTCCTGTTATTGGTCTATTCAGAGATTCAACTTCTTCCTGGTTTAGTCTTGGGAGGGTGTATGTGTTGAGGAATTTATCCATTTCTTCTAGATTTTCTAGTTTATTTGCGTAGAGGTGTTTGTAATATTCTCTGATGGTAGTTTGTATTTCTGTGGGATTGGTGGTGATATCCCCTTTATCATTTTTTATTGCATCGATTTGATTCTTCTCTTTTTTTCTTTATTAATCTTGCTAGTGGTCTATCAATTTTGTTGATCCTTTCAAAAAACCAGCTCCTGGATTCATTAATTTTTTGAAGGGTTTTTTGTGTCTCTATTTCCTTCAGTTCTGCTCTGATTTTAGTTATTTCTTGCCTTCTGCTAGCTTTTGAATGTGTTTGCTCTTGCTTTTCTAGTTCTTTTAATTGTGATGTTAGGGTGTCAATTTTGGATCTTTCCTGCTTTCTCTTGTGGGCATTTAGTGCTATAAATTTCCCTCTACACACTGCTTTGAATGCATCCCAGAGATTTTGATATGTTGTGTCTTGGTTCTCGTTGGTTTCAAAGAACATCTTTATTTTTGCCTTCATTTCGTTATGTACCCAGTAGTCATTCAGGAGCAGGTTGTTCAGTTTCCATGTAGTTGAGCGGTTTTGAGTGAGATTCTTAATCCTGAGTTCTAGCTTGATTGCACTGTGATCTGAGAGATAGTTTGTTATAATTTCTGTTCTTTTACATTTATTGAGGAGAGCTTTACTTCCAAGTATGTGGTCAATTTTGGAATAGGTGTGGTGTGGTGCTGAAAAAAATGTATATTCTGTTGATTTGGGGTGGAGAGTTCTGTAGATGTCTATTAGGTCTGCTTGGTGCAGAGCTGAGTTCAATTCCTGGGTATCCTTGTTGACTTTCTGTCTCGTTGATCTGTCTAATGTTGACAGTGGGGTGTTAAAGTCTCCCATTATTAATGTGTGGGAGTGTAAGTCTCTTTGTAGGTCACTCAGGACTTGCTTTATGAATCTGGGTGCTCCTGTATTGGGTACATATATATTTAGGTAGTTAGCTCTTCTTGTTGAATTAATCCCTTTACCATTATGTAATGGCCTTCATTGTCTCTTTTGATCTTTGTTGGTTTAAAGTCTGTTTTATCAGAGACTAGGATTGCAACCCCTGCCTTCTTTTGTTTTCCATTTGCTTGGTAGATCTTCCTCCATCCTTTTATTTTGAGCCTATGTGTGTCTCTGCATGTGAGATGGGTTTCCTGAATACAGCACACTGATGGGTCTTGAGTCTTTATCCAATTTGCCAGTCAGTGTCTTTTAATTTGAGCATTTAGTCCATTTACATTTAAAGTTAATATTGTTATGTGTGAATTTCATCCTGTCATTATGATGTTAGCTGGTTATTTTGCTCGTTAGTTGATGCAGTCTCTTCCTAGTCTCGATGGTCTTTACATTTTGGCATGATTTTGCAGTGGCTGGTACCGGTTGTGCCTTTCCATGTTTAGCGCTTCTTTCAGGAGCTCTTTTAGGGCAGGCCTGGTGGTGACAAAATCTCTCAGCATTTGCTTGTCTGTAAAGTATTTTATTTCTCCTTCACTTATGAAGCTTAGTTTGGCTGGATGTGAAATTCTGGGTTGAAAATTCTTTTCTTTAAGAATGTTGAATATTGGCCCCCACTCTCTTCTGGCTTGTAGGGTTTCTGCCGAGAGATCCACTGTTAGTCTGATGGGCTTCCCTTTGATGGTAACCCGACCTTTCTCTCTGACTGCCCTTAACATTTTTTCCTTCATTTCAACTTTGGTGACTCTGACAATTATGTGTCTTGGAGTTGCTCTTCTCGAGGAGTATCTTTGTGGCGTTCTCTGTATTTCCTGAATCTGAATGTTGGCCTGCCTTGCTAGATTGGGGAAGTTCTCCTGGATAATATCCTGCAGAGTGTTTTCCAACTTGTTTCCATTCTCCCTGTCACTTTCAGGTACACCAATCAGACGTAGATTTGGTCTTTTCACATAGTCCCACATTTCTTGGAGGCTTTGCTCGTTTCTTTGTATTCTTTTTTCTCTAAACTTCCCTTCTCGCTTCATTTCATTCATTTCATCTTCCAGGGCTGACACTCTTTCTTCTATTTGATCGCATCGGCTCCTGAGGCTTCTGCATTCTTCACGTAGTTCTCGAGCCTTGGTTTTCAGCTCCATCAGCTCCTTTAAGCACTTCTCTGTATTGGTTATTTTAGTTATACATTCTTCTAAATTTTTTTCAAAGTTTTCAACTTCTTTGCCTTTGGTTTGAATATCCTCCCGTAGCTCGGAGTGATTTGATCGTCTGAAGCCTTCTTCTCTCAGCTCGTCAAAGTCATTCTCCGTCCAGCTTTGTTCCGTTGCTGGTGAGGAACTGCGTTCTTTTGGAGGAGGAGAGGTACTCTGCTTTTTAGAGTTTCCAGTTTTTCTGCTCTGTTTTTTCCCCATCTTTGTGGTTTTATCTACTTTTGGTCTTTGATGATGGTGATGTACAGATGGGTTTTTGGTGTGGATGTCCTTTCTGTTAGTTTTCCTTCTAACAGACAGGACCTTCAGCTGCAGGTCTGTTGGAGTACCTGGCCGGCCGTGTGAGGTGTCAGTCTGCCCCTGCTGGGGGGTGCCTCCCAGTTAGGCTGCTCGGGGGTCAGGGACCCACTTGAGGAGGCAGTCTGCCTGTTCTCAGATCTCCAGCTGCATGCTGGGAGAACCACTGCTCTCCTCAAAGCTGTCAGACAGGGACATTGAAGTCTGCAGAGGTTACTGCTGTCTTTTGTTTGTCTGTGCCCTGCCCCCAGAGGTGGAGCCTACAGAGGCAGGCAGGCCTCCTTGAGCTGTGGTGGGCTCCACCCAGTTCAAGCTTTCCGGCTGTTTGTTTACCTAAGCGAGTCTGGGCGATGGCGGGTGCCCCTCCCCCAGCCTCGCTGCCGCCTTGCTGTTTGATCTCAGACTGCTGTGCTAGCAATCAGCGAGACTCCGTGGGCGTAGGACCCTCTGAGCCAGGTGCAGGCTATAATCTCCTGGGGCACCGTTTCGTAAGCCCGTTGGAAAAGCACAGTATTCGGGTGGGAGTGGCCCGATTTTCCAGATGCCGTCTGTCACCCCTGGAAAGGGAACTCCCTGACCCCTTGCACTTCCCGAGTGAGGCAATGCCTCTCCCCTGCTTCGGCTGGCGCATGGTGCACTCACCCACTGACCTGCGCCCACTGTCTGGCACTCCCTAGTGAGATGAACACGGTACCTCAGATGGAAATGCAGAAATCACCTGTCTTCTGCGTCGCTCACGCTGGGAGCTGTAGACCGGAGCTGTTCCTATTCGGCCATCTTGGCTCCTCCCCTGACTTTTTAATAATAGCCATTCTAACTGGTGTGAGATAGTGTCTCCTTGCAGTTTTAATTCGCATTTCTCTAATGATCTGTGATGTTGAGCATTTTTCATATTTGTTGGCTGCATGTTTGCCTCCTCTTGAGAAGTGTCCGTTCATGTCCTTTGCCCACTTTTTATTGGGGTTGTTTGTTTCATTCGTGTAAATTTGTTTAAGTTCCTTATAGATGCTGGATATTAGACCTTTGTCAGATGCGTAGTTTGCAAAAATCTCTCATTTCGTAGGTTGCCTATTTACTCTGTTGATAGTTTCTTTCGGCATGTTTAATTTTTTAACTTAGAAATCAAGTGTGTACAACGCTGAAGAGAAAATTCAAACTCGTCTAGCGTGCAAATCTTTCTGTACGATTTTCCTGTAAGATAGGCCTGCAGAGACATGGAAGAATCAGAAGAAAGTCAATGGATTGATTTCAACTTCATTTTGAAATTATAGGCAGCTGTAGTCTCTGCCCCGCCCATCTTGTATTGATGGAAATAAAGAACGCAGCAGCCTTGTCTCCTACTGGGCTCTCAGTGAGGAAATGGAAGGAAAGGCAGAGTCAGATTAGCTGGGCTGTGGGCGGTGATGGATCTGAAGCAAAGCCATTCCGTGAGGCTGAATGATGGACACGTCATGCCGATGCTGGGATTTGGCACTTATGCTCCTGATCATGTAAGTGGACCCCAGGAGGCTGAAGGGTCTTATATTTTTTTTGCACTAAGAGGATGATAAGCTGTTGACTCTGAGAGTTTGGAGGTTGATTTTTTTGGCGAATTCTTTTTATTATTATTATTGTGGCCTAACATATATCAAATGGCTTCATGTATTGTAAATATTTTCCGTGCATTATCTTATTTAATTCCTCAATAACCATCCTTGGTGAGTACTCACTATTTATTACATTAAAAAAAAACAAACACCTATACGCAGGCTGCTGTCATCTTCCACCTGCTCAGAAACGCTCCACTCTTGGTTAGAAACGTGAAGGGCCAAGGGCCTAGGCGGGAGTGGAAGCCAACATGAATACTTGCCGGCAGCTTTGCTGTGAGGTTGTTGGGGCTGGAAGTATTGGCCAGGGAGTTTCGACCATCAAAACCTTTTGTCATGTAAGAAGCCACTGTGATTCAAAACATTAGGTAATTCGATGAGAAGACTTAGGGGGCACAACATCACAGTAAGGACTGAAATACAGCCATCCACTCAGTTCACGGCAGAGAACTTGAAGTGTCACACTCTGGTCACGGTAACGTAAGGGCAGCTTTGGGGTTGCTTTGGAGGGATTGCCCCCAAAATGAGAGACCAATGGATGGTCTCAATCTTGGTAGAACTCTGTCATGAGATATCACTAGATAACAGCTGCCAGAAAGGGTCAGTAGGTTTTCAATGACATAATTATCCATTTCATCCATTAGGCGTAATGTGTGTCTTACATATGTTATATGTAATGTTTATTACTCTTAGAAAAGACAGAAAAGTGCCATAGAGAATAGAAGAAAATTCCCCATAACCCCGTTATTTACCATAATAAATTGTAATACGTGCATGTGCTTAATATTCAGACATTTCAAATGCACTAAGTGAAAAAGAAGCTTCCTTAATACTCTAATTGGTGTTTTTACCTTAAGTCACTGCAGGAACGAGAAGTTTTTTTCCTGCGTGTGTGTTGTGCTGTCTTTTGTCCTGCTGTTCTGGGAAGCTTGCTAGGGCAGAATCTCAGATTTAGTCATTAAACTATCCCCTGTTTGAAATTTGAGGCAGAGCATATACATATTATCGTCCTAACGTTGCAACGCCAGCTTGGTGAGGTGACATCTGTGTGCTGGGTGAAACCAGGCCAACTATTGACTGGAACCCTTACTAATAACATAAACAGTTGATTAACACCTATTTTGCATGTTATATGTATGGTAGACTGTATTCTTATAATACAGTAAGCTAGAGAAAAGTAAGCTAGAGGAAAGAAACTCTTATTAAGAAAATCATAAGGAAGAGACAATGTATTTGCTATTCCTTAAGTGGAAGTAGATTGTTACAAAGGTCTTCATCCTTGTCGTCTTCACACTGTATAGGCTGAAGAGGAAGAGGAAGAGGAAGGATTGGGGCTGCTGTCTCTGGGGTGGCGGAGGCAGAAGAGGTGAAGGAGGGGGAAGGGAGGCAGGAGAAGCAGGCACACTTTGTCATTTTAATTGAAAAAATTCATGTATAAGTGGGACTGTGCAGCTTAAACCTGTGTTGTTCAAGGGTCAGCTGTATATGTATATAGCGTGTGTGTGTGTGTGTGTGTGTGTGTATCGATTGACCTGTCCTTCCTATTGAGTGCCTTAGAAAATTTCTCTCAGTATCACAAGTTTTCCTGTTGGTTGTTCTTGTACAATTGATTCGTATGGAATGAGATGTGATTTTTCCATGCTCCAGGGTGAAGCCTATTCCACTAATTTATTTGGGGCTAGAAGCTCACAGTAGGTTAGTTGCTGTCCTCGGAGTGTGCAAGTCTATCGTGGAAACCCACATGATCAAAAGGGGAGCAGGAGGCCAGCAGACTATGAAGATGCTATTGGATAGCAGAGACATGGGCTCAACCTAAATGCCCATCCGTGGTAGACCAGATAAAGAAAATGTGGTACATAAACACCGTGGAATACTGTGAAGCCACAAAAAAGAACTAGATCATGTCCTTTGTAGCAACATGGACGAAATTGGAGGCCATTATCCTAATCAAACTAACACAGAAACAGAAAACCAAATACCGCACGTTCCCACTTACATGTGGGAACTGAACAACACACAGCGATACTGGGAGGGGAACGACAGACATCGGGGCCTATTTGAGGTTGGAGGGTGGGTGGAGGGAGGCGATCAGAAAAAATATTTATCGAGTACTCTGCTTATTACCGAGGTGACAAAATAATCTGTACACCAAACCCCCATGACACACAGTTTACCCATATAACAAACCTGCACATGTGCCCCTAAACCCAAAATAAAAGATAAAAAAAAAAAAAAAAGAAAATGCCATTGTGGAAATATATTGATTTTCTCTGAGTCAGGCAGATCATTGACTCCTCTTACTCCTGTTTTATAGACCCCCAAGAGCAAGGCTGGTGAAGCCACCAAAGTGGCTCTTGATGTAGGCTTCCGTCACATTGATGCAGCGTTCCTCTACCAAAATGAGGAGGACGTCGGAAAGGCCATTCGAGAGAAGATTGCTGATGGCACTGTGAAGAGAGAGGACATTTTCTACACCACCAAGGTGAAATTTCTGTGTGTGCAGTGGCCAGAGGCCACCGTCAGTTCAGATGTATTATTTAGAAAAACAATGTGATCTCAGTTTGAACAATGTATTTACCTAATATTGTGAAGGCACATTATCAAAACATAGGAACCATGTATTTATTACCTAATATTGTGAAGGCACATTATGAAAACATAGGAACAATGTATTTATTACTTAATATTGTGAAGGCACATTATCAAAACATAGGAACCATGTATTTATTACCTAATATTGTGAAGGCACATTATCAAAACATAGAAAAGGCTTTGCTCTGAAATGTGTGAAAGGTGAGACACTGTTCTTCAATGTCTCTGAGCAGCAGATATTATTCATATATAAGATGAGATTGATAATACTTAAGTAATTGTTATACGATTACCCAAGGCACTCTGGGGCCACTCCATTAATTCTTCAGTAATTGTTCTCAGGACATATCAAGTGAGGTTGGGATGTTATTCAGAAAAGGGAGCCAGAGTAGGAAATACTTTTTTCTTTTTCAACTCAGCATTGAGTTTCCTGAATGTTATAACATCTTCCTAGGGTGGAAAACCTTTCTTCCAATGTAAATAAAGCTTTGGTTACTGGAGATACAGCCTATGCATGTTTACACTGATGACAACCTGTTTTTAGAATGCATCTCTCAGCAGAATTGTTTTGAGGAATTCATTATACAGGACAGTAGATTCCATTCCCCCTGTCCTGACATTTCTTGACTGCTCTCAGAGGATGATGCCATTAACCCTTGATGCATTAAAGTTGATTTTCCTGCTCCATCTAAGTTTTATTCACAGTTTTCTTACTTTGCAGTCATTCAAGTAAATCTCAGCATCTCATCAAGGATGTAATTTACCCTGAATAACACAAATGTAGCCCCAGTTCTTTTAGTTTTAGACCACAGTGTTTTGTTACTCACGTGTCAATTTCTAACTGTTATGTTTAATTTTGGTCCCCAAATGTGTGAAAGCATAAGCTACTTTTTATTTCTTTTGTTCACTGCAGCTTTGGACAACTTTCTTTAGACCAGAATTAGTTCGCTCAGCCCTGGAAAAGTCACTGAAGAAACTTCAACTGGACTATGTCGATCTCTTCACTATCCACAATCCATTGACCGTGAAGGTCAGCTTTTGTTTTTCCCTTCTTATGCCCCAAACAGTTTCATCACTGTTATTAGCACCTCTGTTGTCTCATTTCAGCTTGATTTCCTGGGTTCTTTCAGAGAGGGGTAGATTTGAGTGAATTGCATAGAATTGCAAATCATTCACGAGTCTCCTTCACAGCCGAGTGACATTGAAATTTTCTGTGTGTGCTCATCCCCCAGCCTTAAGCGAGATGCAGGTTCGATAATCTCACTTCCTCTATGCTAGAGAGATGAGGGCATTGCCCTGCATTTCTTAGTGCTTGTGTTTCTGAGTGTAGGTTCTGAGCTATTAGGTTACTACAGACTACAGAGATACAACGTGAAATCTCCACCTCTTTATGGTGAGGGTCTCTCCCGTATGTATCCCTCAGCCCACAGGAGACAGAGGTACATGGGATGGCACACATGGCACAACTGGACTCCTTTGGGCTTCAGTGATCCAACCTCTCATCACAGTGGACATTGGCTGAGCACGTCTGATGTCCTCATTATCCAAGTTGGGTGAGCATAAACTGGGGCTAAACACACTGATCAATAGTTATGGTAAGCGCTGTCTTCCACACCAGCCTGTCCTTCGAAAATGAAATAAATTTCAACTGTAGGGACGGCATTCTTAGTGAAGTGTGGGGGTGTATGGAGGAAGGAGCCTGCAGGTAACTGTGGAGAAAAAGTGTTTTGCTACAGTCTCTCAGATTGTTCTCATCTTTCTTTTTTCCCATGTCTTCTCTTACCGACCTCCACCCCCCACACACACATGCACATCCACACATATTCATATCCACACACGTGCACTCATGCACACACACATATGCACACAGGCACACACACATGCACACATGCATACACACATCTGCACATGCAGACACACAAGCACATACATCCACACACGTGCACACACGCATGCTTAGATGAATAATCACAGCCTTCTGAAAGTGGTGTGGCTAAGCTCCTCAGGCACCAGAAAGGGAATTCTCATAGAAAACCTTCTTTATCCTCTGTTTTCCAGCCTGGGGAGGAATTGCTGCCTAAGGATGCCAGTGGAAACATTATTTTTGATACTGTGGACCTTCGTGACACATGGGAGGTATGTTCTGCTGCAGACACCAGGTGGCACTGTGTGGTGAGGTTGGAATCACAGAAGGAGGGGTCAAAAGAGATGAGGTTTTGCTCCAGCAGTTGTCTGACCTCAGACGTGGAACTTCTCTGCGCCTCCATGTTCTCATTGTTGAAGTGAGGGAGTGGAATGAGATAACCCCTGCGGTCCATTTTTAATTTTAACTTCTATGGCTCTACATAGACATGGAAGCAGCTTTACCCCTAAGATCAGATTGAGGACATGAGCCCTAAAAAGGAGTCAACATAGACAAGCACAAAAGGAGTCAGCGCTTTATCCCAGAACAGAAACACATCACAGAGGAGGAACAGCTGCGGCCTGACTCAGCAGGAGGGTGGAAGGTGCAGGACAGTGAACCTGCCCTTGCAACACCTATACCATTCATTTATTTGTATCATTGTAGAAAGAGGTAGCAACAAACCCTTTACTAGAGGAAAAGCTGAGAGTTTCTTTTGCCCTTGACTATGGTGTAGTTTGTTAACTATTGCATCCTAACAGCAAAATAGGTACCATAGAAGTGAGTGGGATAGGTAAGAGGAAATGGAAAAGCAGCTTTATGTTTATTTGGTGTCCCGAGTGTGCATGTAATAGAATTAAGGAGACAAATATGTATGCAGAACAAGAAAGGCATTCAAAATTAATTTATTCAAGTGATAAAACTATTTGATTCATTATAATTGTAATATATCATAAATCAGATTTTCAGTTTATAAAAAGTCAGTGACAAATGAAATGGACAAACTACAGTAAAGGTCCACCACCCATTTCCTTCCTCCCCAGGCCCTGGAGAAGTGCAAAGATGCAGGTTTAACCAAGTCCATCAGGGTGTCCAATTTCAATCACAAACTGCTGGAACTCATCCTCAACAAGCCAGGGCTCAAGTACAAGCCCACCTGCAACCAGGTGAGCCCTTAGCCTACTGGGGCCTTCTCTGATTTTCTGCTCTTTACACACTTGCTGCTTAATCATGCTTCCAAGTTTCTGGCTTTATATCACCTGTGTAGATGACAGTTCCTTTCATAGAAAGAGAAAATACTAGAGAAAAAGCAGTTTGAGTGGAGTAGAAGAGCCTGACTTCAGTTCTTTGGGGATGGGTGTGAAGTTCTTATGAGACAGCCAAGTGGAGGCAGAGTTGGGAGGTGATTGCTTTGGTCTGGAGCTCAGGGGACTTCAGTTATTTGGGGATGGGTGTGAAGTTCCTATGAGACAGCCAAGCAGAGGCAGAGTTGGGAGGTGATCGCTTTGGTCTGGAGCTCGGGGGGTGGTCCAGGTGGAGACACAGTGTTTGAAATTATTGCTGTATAGATGGTAACAACTCACAGACAAGGATTAGCTCTCCTAGGGAAAGTTCATGGAATGAAAAGGAACAGGCAGGAAAGTTCACAGGAGAGGGTGAGGCAGAGAGGCACTGGCAAGGAGATTGAACAGGAGCTGCCAGACAGGTGGAGACAGCCAGGAGACTGTGGTGTCGGGAGCCAAAGAAAGAGCATTGAAGTGGCTTGAGTCAGACATAGGTGGGTCCTACTGTGAGCAAACACTCCAATAGGGAAGGATAAAGGTGGCTGGATTTAGTGGCATAGAGGTTATGGGAAGCCATACAAGGCCTGCTCCAGAGTGGTGAGCACTAAAGCCAGATCAGAGGAAAGGAATGAGAAACAGGAGGTGTATAAATCATAATCAAAACATACGATTTTTAAAGAAACATCCAATATAGCCAAATATCAAACATGATTTATGACATTGTTAAGTTTAAAGCTTTGTGTAGACCATTTTGATAATTATACAAAAAGCAGTTCAAAAATGTATACTCTGTCTTAGTTTTATATTTCTAGGGATATTTGTAGACAAAACGTGTTAAAAACTCCCATCTATATTATATAGTAATATAATATATATTAACATATATATATATAGTTTCTAAAACCAAATGATTAGAATTTTGAATATCCACAAATGAGGAATTAATTAAAATTCTGATGGCTTCATAGAGATCTTTGAGAGGATATTATGAAGACTAATAGCAAAAATGGAAAGCTTACGTTATAATATCAAAAGCATATCAGAGAATTATATACTATTCTGTTTTACAGGATGCCTTTAAGCCAGAAGAAACAGAAAACTCAATTCAAACATGCTTAAAATTGATTCACTTATAGAAAGTTTGGGTCTTGGTTGCTCTAGAAGCTGTAAGATACTCTCTTGAAATGAATATATTTTGTCTGTGCTCCATGTTTGATAGCTTCGGAATGGCTCCTCATGGCAATTGGGCTATAGGTCTCCTCATTCATGTTCAGCACGGCAGAGAGGGTTTTCTGGAGCTGTTTCTAAAGAGAGAAGAATAATGGTCACAGAAGTTTTCTAGCAATTTTTTTCTCATGTCATTGGCTTGAACAACATAATGTGCCTTTCATAAACCAATTAATGTAAGAGAAAGGAAGTTCATGACACAAAAGTGTGAACTGGCTTCTTCTGGGGCACAGAAGCTGAATATGGAGGAAGGGAGAAATAATTGAACAAAATCAGGATTCTTATAAAATATGTTAATCTATACTATTCAGTATATATGCTAATTTTAAATTATTTAACATCTTAAGGACAATAAAAATGACTAAAATTAAGCATACAAAATGATTAGAATTGCTACAAGGTTCTGGTAAAATTCTAGGTGACTTTGTTGTATTTTTTCCTATATCTGACATGAAAATATTTCTTTTATAACTTTTAAAAGTTTTTATTTTTGTAAATTTTTTTTAAAAAGATATAGAGAATATGAGGAGTTCAAAAAGTTCATGGAAAAATGGAATTAAAAGATGTTAATAAATATATGAACTATTTTTCAAAATAAGATTTACCAAATTCAATATAGTTTTTAAAGCATAAGTATATGCTTCTGAGTATATGAACTAAGTATGTGAACTAATAGCAAATAGTAGCCATTTAGTTCATCTCTAAATAACTGAGAGTCCTGGTAATTTAATCATGTCAATTTTTTTTTTTTTTTTTACATTATTAACTGTAAAAAAAAGAGTCTCTGTTAAAGATTCTTAAAGATTCACACACAAAAAGAACTCAGAAGAAGCCAAATCAGGACTGTAAGGTGGATGACTAATGATTTTTCTATCAAAATTCTTGCAAAATTGCCCGTTTGATGAAAAAAACAAGTAGGAGCATTGGTCTGGTGAAAAATAATCTCTGGTGAAGTTTTTGTGGGTGTTTTCATACTAAAACTTTGGCTAATTTTCTCAAAACAGTTGTTATTCTTCTTTAGCCCTCCAGAGAATCAATAAGCAAAATGCCCTGAGCATCCCAGAAAACTTGCTATGATCTTTTCTCTTGATCAATCTCCTTTTGGTTTGCCTGGACCATTTCCACATCTTGGTAGCGATTGCTTTGATTTCGCTTTGTCTTCAGGATTATACTGACAAAGCCATGTTTCACCTCATTTTACAATTCTTTGAAGATGCTTCAGGATCTTGATCTCACTTACCTAAAATTTCCTTGGAAAGCTTTGCTCCTGTCTGTAGCTGATCTGGCCACAACAGTTTCGTCACCCATGAATTGGAAAGTTCACTCAACTTAAATTTTTCAGTCACCATAGTGTAAACTGAACCAGTTGAGATATCTATGGTGTTGGTTTTCATTTCTGCTGTTAATCATTGGTCTTCTTTAATTAGGGCACTAGTAAGATACAATTTTTTTTTCCTGCAAATTGATGTGAATGGTATGCCATTGCAGGCTTCATCTTCAGCGTCATCTCCTTCCTTCTTCAAATGAATTATTCATTCATGAACTTCTGATTTCTTTGGGGGATTTTGCCTATATATTTTGTGTAAAGAGTCAATAATTTCACCATTCTTCCACCCATGCTTCACAATAAATTTGATTTTTGTTCTTATTTCAATTTAACTGAATTCATGTTTCTCTGATAGGGGAGTTGTCTTATCTTTCTCAATGCCTCAAACTAGATCTTGTTCAGACATGTCATAATGAATTAGTACCAGTTGATTTTGGAGCATTTTTTTTTGAAATCCATGTATGGTTTCTTCATAATGCACATTTTCAATCAGTTTTTTGAATATCCCCTCATGTTATAATCATTTTCTTTTTATGTATCCATCATCACACTTAAGCAATAATTATCTCACAACCAAACATGTTACATAGATAATTCTACCTCTGTATTATTTTGAAGCAGACATGATATCATTTTATATGAAAATGTTCTGTAAAATATTTTAAAGATCTCTAAATCTTTCAATAAACATTGCCAGAATACTTTTGTACCACTTGAAATTGTAGCAATAATTACTTGTTATTATGAAATATGAGTGCTAAAATATAATTTTTATCATATTTTTACAGTTGATTCATTTAAATTGATGTGGAAATAAGGCCCATACATTGCAATTGGATGATATGTTTCATAAATCACTTTTTTTTTTTTTTTTTTGAGACCCAGTCTCGCTCTGTCACCTAGGCTGGTGTGCAGTGGCGTGATCTTGGCTCACTGCAACCTCCACCTCCCGGGTTCAAGCGATTCTCCTGCCTCAGCCTCCTGAGTAGCTGAGATTACAGGCATGCACCACCACACCTGGCTAATTTTTGTATTTTTAGTAGAGACAGGGTTTCACCATGTTAGTCAGGCTGGTCTCAAACTCCTGACCTCATGATCTGCCCGCCTTGGCCTCCCAATGTGCTGGGATTACAGGTGTGAGCCACTGAGCCTGGCCAAATCACGCTTTTAATAAGTAAGTTTGTTCTCTTCTTTTTTTCACTTCCCTCCTCCTCTTCCTCTTCTCCCTCCTCTGTCTTCTTCTCTTTCTTCTCTTCCTCCTTCTTCTCCTCCTGCTCTTCTACCTTCTCTTTCTCATCTTCTTCCATGGCGCTCATTCTCACTCTACCTCTTTCTTTCCTTCAATTTACTAATGAAAACTTAAGCCTTTTATTCCTGTAAGTTTTTCTCAGTATAGGATATACTGGTTGATCCAGTGATATAATTTAACATGTTCCTTTTGTACTTTCTGTAAATTGAAAGTTAGAGCTAACGATTTGATCACATTTGGTTAACGTCATTTGAACTCATGAATTTTAACAAATATGTCCTTTTCCCAACCATTGTAGTTACTATTCTTTTTGATGCTCAACTTTCCATCATTTTGACCAGCAGGAAACTTTTCAAATGAGCTTCTTGGTCCTTTGACTTGCCTCATTTTCTTTATGTTCTTTGCCATTTAGAATGTAAGCTGTTCTAGGCTGAACTTGTAGCTTCCCCAGTCAGAACTGGAATTAGCCATTTCTCTAAGAAATCTTGGTTTCTCTGAGTAGAAATGTCATTTAGAGACTATAATTTGGGCACAAGAGATTTTAATCATTTTAAAACACTAATTACAAAAGAATAAGTAAGTTATCGTATTAGTATGACTGCTGATGGAATTTGAAGGCATTTCAGAAAGTGCATGGGGAAAATGATCAATCTGAAATACATAGTACATATATTAATATAGTACTAGATATTCCTTCAAAGCATTTTAAAATTTACATGTGGTTATTTGCTCATGTATTCTGACACCTTTTGTTCTTGAAAAATTACAGGTGGAATGTCACCCTTACCTCAACCAGAGCAAACTCCTGGAGTTCTGCAAGTCCAAGGACATTGTCCTAGTTGCCTACAGTGCCCTGGCATCTCACAGAGACCCAAACTGGTAATAAGAGTATCAAAGAGTTAATCTATATCAGCAACTCTATTGATTAAGAAACTTTTAGCATTTCATTATAGATAAAGTCAAACATAGAACAGTGAACACAACAGTGTAGTGAATTCCCGTGTAACACCACTGACCTTCAATATCACCAACATTCCTTCCCTCCTGTTTCATTTGTATATCTGCCTTCTCCCATCCCCACTCCAAATACAATTTCAAAGTGATTTGAAGGTGAAATTTACATAGACTGTAATGCATATGTTAGCTGTATAATTTTGATAAATGAATGTACTTGTAATCCACATTATTATCATGATATAGAAACTTTCTCACAAAATGTTAATTGGTGTTCCTTCTGAGATAATTCCTCCCCACCTCTAGGCAACTATGTTCATAATGTTTTCGGTCTTAGATTAGTTTTGTCTGCTGTAGTACTTGATGTAAAGAAGTCATATATATTCTTTTGTGTAGCTTCTTTTGCTCAACCTGTCTGTGAGATTCATTCCTGTAGTTGCAAGTGTCTGTTCTTTCCATTTTACTGCTGTGAAATATTCCATTGTATGGACATGTACACCACAAGTTGTTTATCCATTCACCTATTGATGGGCAGTTTAGTTGTTTCCAGTTTGCCACAATTGCGAATAAATCTCTATGAATATTTATGAGACACCTTGAAACATACTATATTGTATCTTCTCTCATTGTCTGGGGCTTTGGACAAAAGGGGTAGCATACTCTAGATTTTTCATCTATACTCTTCATATCTGTTGTTTTTCTCCAGGATGGACCCAGATAGCCCATATCTCTTAGAGGAGCCAACCTTGAAATCCATTGCCAAGAAATGCAATAGAAGCCCAGGCCAGGTTGCCCTGTGCTACCAGCTGCAGCAGGGGGTGGTGGTCTTGGCCAAGAGCTTCTCTGAGAAGAGAATCAAAGAGAACTTCCAGGTACAGGTCAAGTGGTGTTGCTCCAAAGTGAGCCATGGGCGCTGGTCTGGGCGATCTCTCTTCGCGGGGGAATGCACCACATGTCATTCATGCCCGTGCTTCTCTCCTCTGTGTGCTAAGGGAGGGGGCAGGATGGAAGAGTGCAAAGAGAGATCACTGGATTCACAGTCCTAAAGTTTATCACCTCTAGGGCTGGCTTTGCCACTCGCTAGTTGTGTGACACTAAGCAAATTTCAACTCCATCATTTTCATGAGTTTCAGGAGTTCTACATGGTAAATAACTTTAAGGACCCTCATTTCTCTCCTTCACCATCTCTATCTGACAAACCTCTATTTGTATTTTATGATCAAACTCAAATAGGATTACCTGCTGTGTTATATATCATACATACATAACCATTGGGACACCCTAGCACATTTTTCACCACAGTAGTGCCTGGCATGGTTCTGTTAGTGAGTCTTTTCCCTTTTAACTTAACATTGTTTGCTAAGATGTCAGTGTGCTCTCTGGACTGTGAGACCCTAAATGCAGTGACTCCTTCTGGGTCATCTTATATCACCTTTCCCCTGGCAGTGCCCCGGGCAGGTAGGAAGCTAGGTATAATTTCATAGACTGGCCAAATTATTAATAGTAAATCAATGAGTAAAGATTTTGCCTGAAGCCTTCCTCATATACACTCCAATCCATTAGATCAATCAGTGGTCTTTAATTTACTTTGTTTTGAATTCTAAAAGAATTTTGAAAGACTATGTATGCTGTTTCCCATTTAAAGATGGCAGTTAGAAAAATCAGCATGAGTTTAGTTATTACAAAGGATGATATTTGAAGCATATTTTCTAATGTATTTGTTTCACAACTTTGTAGCTCTAGATTAAAATTTTTAAGTTATACAAAAATCAAATAGGCAAATCTAAATCTTGTTACCATACAGAAAAAAATCTTATTGTATTTTTCAATTTAACTCAACATATTAATACATATCCCTGTGATACCCATGTCATTTCTGGAGTATATTTTTAAGATGAATCACTGATGGGTAAATGTATGGGTGGATAGGTAGATAATGGACAGATATAGGTAGAGAGAGAGAGAGACATTAGATAGATATGTATATCATAGATGGATAGAGAGATAGATAGGGCTCTGAGTTTTCCATCTTCTGCATGAAATAATGAACTTAATATTTTTAAACCACATATCTCTTTTCTTTGCTTTAAGGGATTCTTCATCAGGGGACTATGTGTCTATGTGTTTTCAAATAAAAACAACTCTTGGCTTAAGTAAGATAAATATATTCAAAAAAGTTTTTTTTTTGTTTTGTTTTGTTTTGTAAGGAAGTAGTATTTGGTACTACTTAGTAGTAGCTGGAAATAGTATTTGGGGGCCTGCAATGAGCAAGTGGTATGGTGGAACAATTAATCAAGAAATGCTTTTCTAAGGCCAACAGATTCTTGGAGCAAGGTTGTCTTGTCTTGTGTTCCAAGGCTTGCACAGTCAAAGACTGGGTCAAATTCCAGGGGAAGTGAATAAGGAAAATCCTGACCAAGTGTGATCAAGTCAAGGAAGCAGGTATTTTGTCCAGATTTGCCTTTGTTTAGGATAAAGAATTTATTTTTTCTGTCTCAAGCAATTCTCTAGAAATGTCTTAGATTGATAAGTTGTCTTTCTTTTGAGAAGTGGAGCAGAGCAGGAGGGAGGTGGGATGGAAAAGTAGCAGAACTCAGGGGGAAGAGGTCTCACCTAGAGGCCAATGAGGACAGAAATACTTTACATATTGCCATCCTTGCCTCTGCCCCTGGAAAGCCTTGTATTTCCAGGAAGAAGCTGCTGTCCTGGGGAAAGGTTAATGTGAGTGTTTTCTTCCTTTCAGGTTTTTGACTTTGAGTTGACTCCAGAGGACATGAAAGCCATTGATGGCCTCAACAGAAATTTCCGATATGCTAAGTTACAATTGTAAGTCATGCTTGCAGATTCTTTCACAGGCTGTTTTCTGTAATATGCAGGCAAACAGAGGAACGCATCTTCTCTAAATCAGGAAGGCAGGCCAGATTTCAGGAATAGGTATGAAACAGGAGCTTCCCTATAGTCCTCATGTGGCTCAATCTCTGACCCAACAGGAATGTGAGTCTGTAAGTGAAACTGCTGACGTCTGCACCATTGTGAATGCACTTCTTCAATTTATTTATTTATTTATTTATTTATTTTTATTTTTTGTGAGACTAAGTCTTGCTCTATTGCCTAGGCTGGAGTGCAGTGACATGATCTCGGCTCACTGCAACCTCTGCCTCCCGGGTTCAAGCAATTCTCCTGCCTCAGCCTCCTGAGCAGCTGGGATTATAGGCATTTGCCACCACGCCCAGCTAATTTTTGTATTTTTAGTAGAGACAGGGTTTCACCATGTTGGTCAGTCTGGTCTCGAACTCCTGACCTCGTGATCTGCCCACCTCGGCCTCCCAAAGTGCTGGGATTACAGGCATAAGCCACTGTGCCCGGCCGTGAATGCACTTCTTTAATGCCCTTACTACCTGTGCCTGGTCCTGCACTCAGGGCCACTGCCTATTAGAATAGAAGGCACGGTGTCTATGACCCATAATACTTACAGGAGCCTATGATAATGTTCTAGCTTTAATTTATTTTAAAGTCAGAAGAAAAAGAGAATACAACAATGATGAATATGTAATAATGAATCCAGCCTCGTCTATCTTCATGTCTATACCAAGGCAATGTAAGACTTAATTTTAATATTTGTATAGAGCATTGGTCCATGAAAGCAAATGTGCATACGTCCTGGGGAAGTCACAGTGGCCCCTGCTTCCATGGCCTCCCCTAAGTGTCCAGTGACATTTCTCCTTACTGTGGCATTCCTTTTCCGAGACACCAACTATTTCTTCCAAATTTTTGTCTTCCTTGGCTTTCTTTACCTTCACAACTCCCATTTCCTCAGCTATATAATCTCACTAAGCTGAATGACAAATGAATTATGAAATTAATAGACCCTCAGTGCTAGTGTCCCCAGTGGCCTCCACCAAGTTAAGATCCTCTGGAATTTCTCTGGATCTTCAAGGCAAGACTCTTACTCTAGTGTCATCTTCGTCCATCTGAAACCCACCTCTAGGGAACCCAACATCACTTCACTTTAGTTTATTCACAAACATGACGTTCCATTGGATCAACTGTGGCAGGATCTCAGGGTTGAGGAGAAAGAAGACTAATCAAACACAGCCAAGTTTGGAGGGGAGTTTAGAAGCGGGAGAAATATCATTTTAGTTAGGAAAATACTCAGTCTCCAAAACACATCTGAAAGGTCCCCCTTCTTTTTGTAAAACCATACCAGGCTTCCAAGAAAAGACATTTTCAATGAGAAAAATGTGGAAAGCAACCTTTCTATACTCACAGGCCTTAAGTATAATCTGTGATCTGCCTCATGAGACTGTGAATGTCTCATCTTACTCATCTCCGTGGCCCTATGTTAATACAGCTCCTGGCACATTTAACTGCTTAGAAAGTACTTTTTAATGACACACAATTAAAAAGAACAAATTATAAAAAAGAAGAAAGAACACAGAAAAAGGGAAAACAAACAGTAATATAATTACTGAATCACAAATAATCCTGTAAATTATAATTAAGGAAAGAGGAATCACATTTTGCTGGTCTTCCTTATAATTAGGGAAACAGCAATCACATTTTTGGTTATTAGAGATACATTTTATGTCCTCCATAGATTAGAAGTTTCTCATTGCAAGGACCCTGTATCATTGAGGATGCACAATACATGTTTGTGGAATGAATGAGTGGAAAATAGCAATGCAATCCTCACTGCCACCATCCCCATGATCCAAGGACAAAGGCTACCCAGGTCTTAATGGACCCAAGACCTTCATCTGCAGTTCTTATACTCTCTTAGAATTTGTAATCTAAATCCAATTGCTTGTCATTTTGGCACTCGCATGTGAGTATGGAAATTGGGCATGCATGTGCCATTTGCACATGAACAGGGAGCATGTCTGTATGTGTGCCTGGTACAAGTAGGGACGTGGTTGTAAATTCAGAGATTTTAGCCCATGCTGTCTGTGTCTTCAGAGAAACACTCTCTCCACGACAGCATGGATAAAAAACTTAATCAATTAATATCCCTTTTTTTCTTTCAGTGCTGTTGACCACCCTTATTATCCATTTTTTGAAGAATATTAACTCTCAGCTATTGAGTGTTACTATCAGAGTTTTCTCCTTTCAGGCAACCTAGAGAGGATTTCTGTATTTGGTGGAGAAGATTAGAAAGCAGTGTATTTAGTTTCAGGTTGCTTGCCTTTCATTTTATTAAATAAAAGGCTACAAAATAATGATGTTTGTTCTCCTGATTATTAAAATAACATGGAAATTACAGAAAATTTAGAAAATAAAAGAAAAAAGAGAATAAAAAAAAACTCTTGTAATTCTTCCATTCAAAAATACTTAATATTTGGGGTACCTTCCTTCATGATTTTCTTATACAAATGTATATATTTTTTGTGTGTGCGTTTTTATTTACAAACTTGAAAACATCTTCAACATTCAGATTGTATCCTTTTTCAAAACTTAACGTAAGTATTTTTAAGGTATCAAATATTCACAACATCCAAATTTATATTTTACTTGTTGTAAAGCAGTACATCTTATTATTCATTTTTTACTCATCTACCCATGTTTTGGCATTGTATTAGTTCTTGCATATTGTGCCATTTATGCATTTATTCATCCAGCAAAACTTTATTGTATATCCATTGTGTGCCAGATATTGTTTTATCAATAAATAAAATAGACAAAAGTGAATGAAATTGATAGAAAAAAGTCTTGGGTTTATACTTTAGTGGACGAAGTACAGCATAAATGAAATAAATCTGGTAGGAAGTGTGTAGTTGGAAATTGGTAAGTTCTTTTAGAGAGTTGATTCTGCATGGCCTCTCACATTCCTGCACATTTGACAAGCAGGGACACTGACTGCTCTTCATTTCACCCTGCTTTTTCGGGAAATTTGTATAGTGAACAGTGTTGGCCTATAGAGATAGTAATTCTCTCCAAGAAATGGAAGGCGTAGTCCAGTAATAGAACATATCTTTCTCTAGTCCATTGGCTCCAAATGGCATCCATTCTTACTGCCTTCTCAACTGAAGGTTTTTCTCCTGCCTCTCAACCCACTACATGTGCAGTGGAAGTAAAGGACCACTGGGTCCTTTACTTCGTCTTCTGGGACTTGAACTCAATAACCCGCACAAAAACAATCTTACAAGCCCAGCCTGGTGGTGTATGCCTGAAATCCCAGTTACTTGGGAGGCTGAGACAAGAGGATTGCTTCAGCTTGTGAGTCTCAGTTGGCAGTGTGCTATGACCATGACTGTGAATAGCTTCCGTACTCTAGCCTGGGCAACAAAATGAGACTTCATCTCTAAAATAAAAAAAAAAAATCTGTTACTTTGATTAGAGATATTGTCATGAGCAGTAAACTATCCTTCTTATCTGATCCAGAAGTTTCATTACTTTTATCAGCTTCCATGAAGCCTGGCAAGCTGATTTATTAGCTTGCAACTTAGCTTAAAATCCTAGATCTTTCTTAATTCCTGACAACCACTTGGAGAACAATCAAGTAGAGAGGAAGAATAGGTAGTGTGAGAATTGGGAGTGTAATGTGCTATTTTAAATAGGATGGCCAGAAAAGATTTCACTGAGAAAGTGACTTTCATGCAAAAGTTTGAGTGAGCTATGCAGATTTGAGGTTGGCGGAGAGAATTCCTGCACATGAAACAGGAAATGCTATGCGTGTAAAGGAAGAGAGTTCCTGCAACATTAATAGGACAGGAATTAGCTAGCGTGGGTAGAGGTTTGTAAGCGAGGGAGATGGTCCAGAAGATAAGGTTCAGAGCAGCTAAGGGGGTTCTATCCTGTAGGCTTTTGAAAGAACTTTCTTGTTTATTCTGAGAACAATGAAGAATGATTGAGGTCCGGCATGGTGGCTCACACCTGTAATCCCACACTTTGGGAGGCCGAGGCAGGTGGATCACTTTTGGTAAGGAGTTCAAGATCAGCCTGGCCAACATGATGAAACCCCGTTTCCACTAAAAATACAAAAATTAGCTGAGCATGGTGGCATGTGCTTGTAATCCCAGCTACTCGGGATTACAGGGAGGCTGAGACAGGAGAATTGCTTGAATCTGGGAGGTGGAGGTTGCAGTGAGCCGAGATCACACCACTGCACTCCAGCCTGGGCAACAGAGTGAGACCCTGCCTTAAAAAAAAATAAAAATAATGATTGCAAGTTCTGAGCAGTGGAGCGACAGGAGATGGATGACATGTTTTAAAAGGCTAATTAGATGATACAGTGGGAAGACACAACTGAAAAATAAAGTGTAGGTATTTCCTCTCAGGGCTCTATACAAAAATTCAGGTGAGAAATGATGTGAGCTTGGAACACATTACCAGCAGTAAAGGTGGTGAACATTTGCGGGAATATGTGTGGGAACATTTGTGGGAATATTTTTAGGGTAGTGTCAACAAGGCTTCCTAGTGTATTAACTGTAGGGTTAGAGGGAAAAAGTTGACTCTAGAAATTTTGGCTTAAGCACCTGAAAGAAGGGAGTTGCCACTGCTGGAATGAAAAGGATGTGGGAGGAGCAGGTATTTGTGACAACGTCATGAGTGCATCCTTAGACATGTTAAGTTTGAGATGCAGTTAAGATGGTTGCCTTTCCAATGTCAGTAGTACTTTAAATAATTTGTTTAGGTCAGTCATGCTGTTTTTATTATGTGTCCAAGTAAACATGCCATGTAGACCTTCGGCATATAATTCCAGGGTTAGAGAGAGGGTATAGGCCAAAGAAAACTATTTTAGATTTGTCAGAAAATAGTTGCCACTTGAAGCCCTAAAATGATATAATTGTAGATAAGATTTGATGAGTGAGCATGGACAAACAAAACAGAGTGAGGCATTCTATTCTCAAGAGCCTGGGACAGAAGAACTGGGACCGGGTAAGTATGTTGAGGAGTGGCTAGTTTGGTATGTGGTAAAGGGAGAGGTTGTTCTGTCCTGGAAGACAAATGAATAGATTGTTTTAAGGAGAAAAGAGTCAAGTACTACTAATAGGACAAGTAAGATGAGAACTCAATATTGACCACTGGGATTGGCAATTGACCATAACAAAGTCAAGAATAGCTTTGATAGCATAGTAGAGGCAAGAGCCTGAATAGAGTGCATTCAAAAAAGTGTAGGAAGAGCAGAGTTAGATACAGAAGTGCAGAAAGCATTCAAAGAATTGGCTGTAAACAGTACCAGATATTTGAACACATTCAAAGAATTGGCTGTAAACAGTACCAGATATTTGAACAGTCACTGGAAAAGAAAGTGAATTTGAATGGGAATTTTCTTTGAGATGGCATAAATAACAGCATGTCTGTGTGCTTTCAGGAACAATCTAAAAGAGAGAGGAAAATTGATGATGCAGGAGAGAGAGGATGAGAATTGCTGAAATAATGTCTCAATTAGTTTTCTGATCCTGCTATAACAAAATACTGCAAATGTTGTGGCTTGAAACAACACAAACTTATTTTCTTACAGTTCTGGAGATCAGAATTTCAAAATCAGACTTAATGGGCTGAGGTCAAGGTGTCATCAAGCCTGCATTTCTTTTTGAGGGTCCAGAGGGAAATCCATTTTCTCCCCATTGCTAGCTTCTAGCATTTCTTGGCTCGTAGCCCCTTCCTCCATCCTCAAAGCCAGCTGTGTAGCCTCTTTCAGTCTTTGATCTACGATTCTATTCTCACATCTCTTTCACTATGACCTGCATGGGTCCCACTTATAAAGACTTTGTGATTTCATTGGTCTACCCGGACAATCCAGAAAAATCTTTCCATCTCATGATCCATGTTTAATCATATATGCAAAGCCCTTTTTGCCATTAAGGTAACATATTTTCAGGTTCCAGAGATAAGGGCATGTATGTCTTTGGGGGCCATTATTGAGCCTACTACACTAGCTTTGTAAGTAAATTTAGAGCAACTAAACTTTAGTTTTCTAATGTTTGTAATAGAAAGAATTCTACGTCCAGCCACTGGATCCTGAAACTCTAGACTTTTGTCTCAGATATCAAGAGGAAAACCACATGAATAAATATCTGTTTCTTTAAAGCTGATGTAATCTTGACCTTATTGTATTTCCTCCTTCTGGATACATGCCCTTCATTATTTTATTCTAAAATTTATTCTCAGGATCTGTTGACATGTTCTTTCATTTTTCATATGGAAAACTCAAGCTTTTCAGTTTGCTGACATTCTCAACTCTTGATAATTTCTACTCATGTCTGGATTATACTTCAGGCAATGGATCCCATGTTTACTACTTAAACGTGCTTCATCTATGAAACCTTCACTTGGACACATCTTATATTAATCAAGTCTCTTAACTGCGGTTTCTACCACCCCTTGATTTATCAAGTTCTTGATTCATCAAAGTTGTCATTAGGTCTCTCCTCTTTCCTCTTTGCATTCTTTCAATACCCATACAAGTTTACATATGAAAATTAGGCTAAATAATATATTAAATTGAAATTGATCAGACTCCACTAATTCTACATATGTAAGTTTGGAAACATCTAATTTAAAGAAAAGCACTTTCTTACTATGGTTTCGGCAGTCAAGATGATTGCCTTTCCAACATCGGTTTTACTTTAAATAATTTGTTTAGGTCAGCCATGCTAATTTCATTGTGGTTGACATAGGAGTCACTGTGGATTAAGAGTTGTGACCCAGCCCTAGCCAACGCCACATAAGAAGCACTGTGCTGGGGACTTCTAGGAGAGTTTCCCTCACTTCTAAGAAGGAGCCTTTGAAGAGAGGTGGCTTCTCTTCTTCAAGGGGATATTGTCCCATTGCAAGATGAGGTGTGAAATTGCTGTGGAGTCTCCACCCAGCCTGAGGATGACATCAATACACAGAAGAAAAAGGAGAAGATGAGAGAAGTTCTGCACTCTCATGGATGACACCCAGAGTTTACCCTTCCTCTGTACTTCTTTTTATAGGACTAGCACATTTTTGTGGATTTTAAACCAATTTGAGATTTTTTTTTGCACCTGCCTGTACTCTAATCCAAACAACCATCCAAGTTAATAATTTTCTCTTTACAATGCACCCTGCATTTTGTACCTATACAAGAGTGGTCAGAATGTGTGAAAACTGCTGAGTCATCCTGACAGCATGGCTCCAGTAGATTCTAGGGGTTGGCCGTAGTATTGAGTGATATTAAAATAACAAATAATGCAGAAAAGGCATGGATCTAAAAAAATCTTTAGGAATCTTCACTCACTGAGAGTTCATATTCAGGACACAGTTTCTTCTTCAAATCACCTTGGACAAGTAAGTAACCCTTTTTGTTCCCTTTTCTGTAAAATAAGTGACAAGTTAAATCTACTTTATAGGGTGTTTGAGAGGATTCCCTGATAGTCTTGCCTGATACAGAATAGAAACTCAAAATGTTAGCTAGTAGTGTTGGTGTCATTGCTATTATCACTACTATACTTTCCCTTTAGTTAGCCAGAAGAAATATTAAGTTTATTGGACAGTGAGTACAGAGTTACCTTGCTCAGATGCACTGAGCCTACTGTCAACTTTAAGCAGCTCTCTGTGAGGTTAGGGTTTATCTTGGTCAGGGAGGACAAAGCAGAGTGCTTTAGAGATGACAAGCACAGCTGTGTTAAGAGACAACTTCCAAAGTTTGTGACCACATAGGGTAAGTTACTCTAACTTTCAATGCAGTTGAACAACAGTCCTTGATCGGTTTCTGTTGTGAATCCAATATTTTTGTGTCATGTTGTGGGATCTTCCAGACACTGTCTGAGAGAAAATCTCTGTAGCCTGGAGAGGAAGAAAAATGCCTTTGGATGGTGGGGTTTTGTCTCCTAGTACAGTTACCACCCAGTGACCATCTTTTCTTACTTTTACAGGCCATTATGTTAAGCCTTTTTCATTTGTTGCTCTCCCATATCCCTATTTAGACTTTGATATCTGAAGGTGGAAACCATCCCTTTTCCCTCTGGAGCTGGAGTGATGTTCACGGAAGGCAAAGCAGCTGGGCCTGAATGGGGCTAAGCTCTGGGAGCCATGGGTGTCTCCATGGAAACAGAGCAGGACACCCGGAGGGACCACCCAAGACCTTGGGTCTGTAGGTGAGGCCATCAGATCCTCAGCTGGCATTTGACAAGGAGGATCAAGGTTGCAACAGCCTAAAGAAAATCAATTTCAAGAAAACAGGTAACTTTTCTTTCTTCTTACTCATCTCAATTTGTGGATTGAAAATTATGTGCACCATATAGAGGAGTTTTCTAACTATCAAAGCACTAACAGTGGAGTTATTTGCTGCAGGGTGTGTTGAAATGACTCTCATTGAAGACAACTGGATGAATTCCCAGTGATGTTTGAAATGCAGGTTTGCCAGAGGAAAAGTCTTTTGTATTCTGTTTTTGAGAACCAGACATTTTCTTATAGATTAGGATAAACTCCTTGCATAATAAAGGTGTTTATCCATGGACTTCACATTTTATTCCTGTTGCTATCTGATACTTTCCCCAATTACTTGGTTTAATTTGGCCTTCAAGCTCCCCTCCAACCCTGAGAGGCTGTTAGTGTGAACCCAGAAAGAGTTATTCTGTCCCACGTTTTTATTTCTCCTGGAGCACAGTAGCATGAAAGAGGAGTGGATAGTATCCCCAAAATACAGAAGGGAGGAAAGATGTGGAGAGAAAGGCAAGTAACCGGGTACTTTGTCCACCTTCACATGATCCTAGGGATTATCCTGTGTCACAGGCACTTCAGAGTTGTTTTATTTTGGTGCAGTCTAAAAAATTTTAGTCTTAAAACACACATCCTGCCTGGGCCACAGACTATGTCTCTACAAATAATAAAATAATTAGTCAGGCGAGAAGGCATGAGCCTGTGGTTCCAGCTAATAGGGAGCCTGAGGTGGAAGGATCACCTGAGTCCAGGTGGCCAAGACTACATAAGCTATGATGGCACCACTGCACTCCAGCCTGGATGACTCCTTCTCAAAAAACCAAACCAATCCACACACACACACACGCACACGCACACACACACACCCACAAAGAGAAGAGAAACAGAGTTTACTTTTGAATATTGTTGAGAGAATATACTGAATTGCTTGGTGTGATGTGAATGAAGCAACACAGTTCTGTTCCTATAACAAGGACATTGAAAACAAAACTTTCACCAGTTGTAGCATTTCCAGTTAGTCTAGTTGGGAGTCACCAGGATTAGATCAAAGTATAAATCCAAAGACTGTCAGAAAATATTCTGAATTCAGGAGAGAAGGGAAATGGTGATAGAACAGGAAGGCTGATCTGTGTACAATCAGGAGATATCATAATCCAAATTTTACATCAAGTTAGGGGTACATGCAGGGTTTAACTCTGGAGAAACTTCACACAGAAGTCTGAAGACACCAAGAAGTGTCTTGGCAGCTGAGTAAAGGCAGCTTGGGATAAAGTTGAGGGTGCTGGGCATCTGCCAGGAAATTTCATGGTATTCAGCTTTATCAGAAATATGATTTGCAACTAAATATTTTTATCCCATTCTATAGGTTGCTTTCTGATGTTTAGTAGTCTCTTTTGATATAAAAATGTTTTAATTTATGAAGTCTCATTCATCTATGTTTTCCTTTGTTGACTGTGCTTTTGGTGTCATTGCATTTGATTTTCAGCAATTTCAGCCCTGTGGCTGTAAGACATAGGATTCTCACTCAGGGCACACCTAGAAGCTCTTAGGTCATGTGAGCTTGATCCAGGATTTTGAATTCCTGAGCTCATCCTTTTCTTTCCTTCCTCTTTCCAGCAATATTAGGTGCAAGTAACCAACATCATTGTATTCTTAGTTTTCCACAGATGTTTGAAAGTATCACATACAGAGTCACTATTTTTTTTGCCTCTTTTAAGTTGTTAAGTAGAGTATCAATGCAGATGTTTTGTGCACTCTATAAATACTTCATATCATGGACTATCAGTGCTCTCTTTATTATTGGAAATAAAGTCCTTCGCATTTTCAAGTCTAATCTGATTAGAGCGACAATGCCAGAAACCCCAAAACCAATTCAGGAAACTCAAAATTCTATTCCTCTGGAACCACTCCAGATACCAAAATCTATATTAGTCAGGGTTGTCCCAAGAAACAAAACATATAGTGTGTGTGTGTGTGTGTGTGTGTGTGTGTGTGTGTGTAAGTGAAAGAGGAAATCTTGCATGAAAGACTCAATCAATGCAGCAAACGTTATTGTTTCTTTTTTTTTAAAAATAAATTACCACAGCCACCTCATCCGTTAGTACCCACCACCCTGGTCAGTCAGGAGGCATCAACATCATATCCAAAACCTCTTCTAGCAACAGGATTATGACCTGCTGAAGGCTCAGATGACTACCGGCATTTCTCAGAAATAAAATATTTTTAACAAATGCATGCACATTTTTTTCTTTAGCCATAATGCTATTGCACACTAAATATATGACAGTATAGTGTAAACATAACTTTATATGTACCGGGAAATCTAAATATTTGTGTGACTCATTTTATTGTCATATTTGCTGCATTACAGTAGTCTAGAATTGAACTTGCAATATCTCTGAGATATGCTTGTATATAATATGTTGTCTATATCTTATCACAGTTTTTGACTAAATTTTATTTTTCCTGGTCCTAGTATAGCCACCACAGCTCTTTGTCACTGTTTTTATAGAATATCTGTTTCTGTCTTTCACTTTCATACTAGTCACATCTCTAGATGCAAACTGAGTTTCTAGTGCTGAGTATATAGTTGGATCTTGTTTCCTTTTTTAATCCATTTTGCAAATTGATCTGCCTTTTGTTGTGGGGGATTAATCCATTTACATTTAAAGTACATTCATGTGCTGCATAACAACATTTTGGTCAATGATTGACCATATATACAACAGTGGATTTATAAGATTGCAAAACCTATTACTGCTCCTTTTATATGTTTAGGTACACAAATACCATTGTGTTACAATTGCCTTATAGCATTCAGTAGAGTAACATGCTGCACTCTGCTGTTTCTAGCCTACAGGCAATGGTCTAGACCATAAAGCCTATAGTAGAATATACCATTTAGATTCATGTAAGTTCACTCTATGGTGTTCACATGATGCTTGAATTGCCTGAAAATGCATTTCTCAGAATGTATTCTTATCATTAAATGACATATAACTATAATTAGTGACAGCAACTTAATTTTGCCATTTTAATATTTTTTTTCCTGTATGTCTATAGCATTTTGTTCTTCATATCCTCCATTACTAACATTTTTTTGTGTGTGTCACTGATTGATTTTTAGGGACACTTGGATTTCCCTCTCATTTTCACTTGTATATATTCTATAATTGTTTTCTTTGTGGTTACCATGAAAATGACATACAACATCCTAGAGTTATAAAATCTCCTTTGAAATCAATACACATTTAACTCCGTACATAAATTCCCCTTTTCCACATCTGTGTTTCTCTCAACTTGACATTACTGATGTCACTAATTATAACCTCATACATTGTGTACATGTTAACATAGATTTATAGTTATTTGTACACATTTGAATTTTAAATCTTTTTTTTTTTTTTTTTTTGCGACAGAGTCTTGCTCTGTCACCCAGGCTGGAGTACAGTGGCACAATCTTGGCTCACCACAAGCTCCTTCTCCCGGGCTCAGTCCCAGGTACTCAGCCTCCCGAGTACCTGGGACTACAGGCGCCCGCCACCATGCCCAGCTAATTTTTTGTACTTTTTAGTAGAGATGGGGTTTCACTGTGTTAGCCAGGATGGTCTCAGTCTCCTGACCTCATGATCCACCCGCCTTGGCCTCCCAAAGTGCTGGAATTACAGGCGTGAGCCACTGCACTCAGTCAAATTTTAAATCTTGAACAGAAAGCTAGTATAAACAAAACTTTCAAAAATACAGGTTTTTGTATTTTGTCCCATATTTACCTTGATGAGAGGTCTTTATACTTGATATGACTTTACATAACCATCTAACATTCTTTTATTTCATAGTGAATTACTCCCTTAAGCATTTCTTGTAGAATAGTTCTAGTGGCAATGAACTCTGTCAGCTTTTGTTTATATCACATTGTCTTTATAATTTCCCAATTTCTGAAGGTCATTTTTGTCAGATACAGAATTCTTGGTTGGCAAGTTTTCTTCTTTCTTTTACCAATTAAAAAAATATATAATCTCATATGCCCTCCAAGGTGTCTGATAAGAAACCTCTTGATAACCTCATCCACAATTCCTTGTACCTCATGAGTCATGTTTCTCTTGCTGCTTTTGAAATGATCTCCTTGTCTTTGGCTTTTGAGAGTTTGATTATAATGTATGTGGGTCTGGGTCTTTTTCAGTGTATTGTCTCCGCAGATCTTCAAGTTTCTTGTATTTGTAGATACATGCTTTTCATCATATTTGAACCATTCTTTTTCATCTTTTTCTTTCCAACTTTTATTTTAAGTTCAGGGGTATATGTGCAGGTTTGTTTCATGAGTAAATTTCATGTCATGGCAGGAGATGTACAAATTATTTAGTTACCCAGGTAATAAGCATACCTATATAACAAGCCTGTACATGTATCCCTGAACATAAAAGTTAAAAAAATAATTTTTTAAAAGCCCTAAAAACTCCAAACATACACATTTGTATAGGAAAATCATGTAGGTGGATACACATTAAGTATTTTTGAATGGGAATATTACAGCTTATTTTTGTTCTCTTGTTACAGGCTGAAAGAATGAGAGTCATGACCGACTCAGTATACCACTGGAGGCTATATGAGCAAACAGAAAATTGTTCTTATGAAAGCAGAATGTTGGAAAACTGATAAACGTGTCTGCCGCCAGAAGGGGTGCTGAGGGCAGTCATGCCTCAAGCACAGTGTTCCTTGTGATCATCTATAGGAACATCTGAAGCCTGTTGTACAAAGAAAGCAATTATGTGGACCTGTGATAAATCAAGCAGTAGACCAACCATTACCTCTCCCTCCTTGCTCTTTCCACCTAATAAATATGAAAGACTGTAGAAACTCAGGGCTGCCTTTGCTCACTAGAAGCAAGGAGCCCCTGACCCCCTCTTTCAAAATAGGTCTTTTTGTCTTTGTCTTTACTTCTGCATTTGACCCCCTTCATTGACCCCGTAGAAACTGTCAGTGACATTCTCTTTCCCCTTGTATTTTCTAAATTTTCTATAATTTGCATGTTATTTTAATAATTAGTGAGGGCATCAAAGAAGTGGATTCACAATGGTGCAAACATTGGCAGTTTCAGTTAGGAACTCATATTCCTGTTGGGTCAGGGATTGAGCCCTGGAGGAAACTTCTAGTCTGAGGGCTACAGGGAAGCTCCTGTTTCATGCCTATTCCTGAAATCAGGCCTGTCCTTCTGATTTAGGGAAGATTTATTCCTCTGTTTGTCTGCATACTATAGAAACAGCCTGTGAAAGAATCTGCAGGCATCACTTACAATTGTAACTTAGCATATCGGAAATTTCTGTTGAGGCCATCAATGGCTTTCAAGTCCTCTGGAGTCTACTCAACAATGCTTCTTCAAAGTCTAAAGGAGATTTTTTCTTCCAACATAATATTCTGTGCAGTGCAGGAAGTCTTTTCTTTTGCCTTTTGGTAACTGACCTAGCAGATTTTACAGTTTATTGAAAGAATTCCTATGCCATTAAGTTTTGGTTTGCTTAGAAAATTAAAAAAACTGAGATTAGAACAAATTTTTAAAAAAGTAGGGTTATTACATCTGTATATCTTTCTGTATGTGCTTTCAAAGTCCTTGTGACATTGAGTTACAGGGCTTTGACTCCTGGATCTATAAAGGACACCAAGTCCTGCTACATCTTAAACACTGACAACAATTAAAGCCTCATCTTCAGGCCCAGTAGAAGATGCCTATCAAAATAAGTTGCATTCCTGAGACATAGGGCCAGAAATTAAAGCTATTCAACTCCTCAAGGCCCCAGGACTATTGTGGAAGAGGTGTGTGAGATTGAAAGTGCCAATTTTGAGAGACAAAATAAGTTCAATTTCTCTGTAGATTAATCATTAATGTCAAAGGCACACTGATGCAAGACAAGAATATGACCCCCTGTGTCAGATTAACAAGGTTTTAGTGAAGCATTAACTCACTCCTTAATAAAGGTTATAAAGGTTATAAAAGGCTTAAGAAATTTATATCTTATTGTCAAGAATAAAAATTCATAAATTGTTAATAAAATTTTGAAAAACAGATTTAATTGGTATCATGTTGTTTTTATTAGGGCTTATGGTTTGGAAAATTAAGTCTTCTCTCTCAAAGAAAAAAGGTTTTTGCCTTTTTTTGGAATCCTTGTGTTATCACTTTGGTTAAATGAATAGCTTATTTTACAATGACCTCTGATATCAAGTGTTTTAAACTATTGATATTTGACAAACTTTCCAAATCAAATTATAAATTATTTCTTTTTCAGACCTAATTAATCCTTTAAATATTAGGTTCCCTAAAATCTAAAAATGAAATTTGGCTCACTTGCTATAAAAATTATGCAGGAAGTATTGTCAAACATGAAATGGTGTTTGGTTATCTTTGGGCTGTATTTGTATAAATATGTGATTGGCATGTGTTCCAAAATTATGGGAAACTCATAACTCTGATATAACTTAGTATACATTATCAGTAATAATCATTGTCATGTTAAATTATTGTGTGCCACAGAGGTAACAAATTTCCCTGTCAATTGTGTTTTTGACTATGGCTGCTCTAAAACTTTTTGTCATCCACAGACAATTGTTGTCTTGTTTTGCTCCTCTTTAGAAGGTGGTTTATAGAGCTATAATACTCTAACAGGTGCTCTTGAATGCAGGTTTCTGATAACTTTGAAGATTGTGACATCAGAATAGAGGAAAAACTTTGAAAACTCATGGAGAGCTGAAATGTTCATGAATACCAAGCAGAGCAGGAATTAACTGCATGAACTGAACTAATAGAAGACTGAAGTAAATTTTTGACTTTTTGCTTAAAACATTGCTGATCCTTTGTTCTGTATTTTTCAGAGTCAAGGAAGTTTTTCTTTTGAGCTATTGGCAGCTTTTAACAATTTAGTATACTCCCATGAACAAAATTTGGAGCGTATTTCTTTCTACCTGATTTCTCCAGAATTTGGAAACTATTTATTAGTATTCTTAACTTATGGCAATACAGTTATTTGCATAAGTGCAATAAGAATATGTTTTTATTTGAAACAGGACACAATTGGAGAAACTGGTTATTTTACCAAGGCTTTGACTGGAACGGTGTGCTTTCTTTAAGGAATCAAACTTGACTTATGGAGACAATAAAAGCTCCTTGGGAAAACTGGCCTCACACTTTGTCTACGCAGTGCCTGTACAGGGTTCCTGATCTGTGGTAAGTAAAGAATGTAACTTTCTGACAGGTCCAGGAGCCCCAAGTTTATCTTGGGATCTCAAGAGTAGGGAAATTCACCCACTCATAGGTATTTGATGGTACAAATCCATAGCTGGGTTTCGCTTTAAAAAAATATTATCTGAGATTACTTCTGTGGAACAAAGTTCCATCAAAGCCAATTTAAAAGCCTATGTAAAAAAATAATTATTCTTCCTGTACTGTATACAAACAATTAGGCCAAGTATAATAAAGCAAATCATCTACCCTGATTTGTCTTTGGTAAAAATGGGAAATTAGAGAGAGAAAAAAAATTATGTTTCAAAAACTATAGTACACCTGTTGTTAGGTTCTAGTATTGCTTAATGTTTTTAAATTTTTATTATTTTCTACAGTTTGGTCCGAATTCTAGTTTTTCTTGGCTAAAATTCTGGGCATGACTGTTGAAAACAGGACTGTGCAACTAAAGGAAAGCCAAGAAGCAGGGTGGGGGCAGGGGATGGAGGATCACTAGGACGAAGTGCCCGGGGTAAGGGGCATTCTGACTCAACCAACCTAACAGGATTCCTGTGGAAGGCAGCTCAGGGTGTCCAGAAATTCCTTGGGGATGGTGAGGGACAAGGAACCTGGCCAGATAATTGAGGCTGAGGGTGATTGATAGACATCAAGGGTGGGGGATTCTGGCTGAATTGAGGTAACAGGATTCTTGCTAAAACTGGGGTCTTGGGACACACCCCAAAATGGGGCCTCACTGAAAAAGGAGCCCAGAGGAGACTGACTAGGGTTGGGGCAAGAAGAGAGTCCTTGTCACAGAGAATGCTCTCTAAACACCCTCCCATGAAGAAAAGGACAGTGGCCCAGCATTCTCTGTGCTTCCTGGCCCAAGTCCTCATCTTACTTGCATTGACCTGATGATCTCCATGCTGTCCTCACACCCGGAGCAGAGGTGACAACACTGTGTGGCCTTGTTTCTCCTTCAGCACAGCTGAGATGAACTAAAATTCACCGAAGGAACTTGAAGTTAGCACAAGTACAGGGACTAAGAATCCCAGAAAAGAAAAAACGGGTTTACTGAAACTCTAATGCAAGGTCGAAACCCTGACAACAGGTCAAAATAGCACACATTTTTGTGTTTGTTGGTTTTGTAGGGACCGAGGGAAACCATCCCCTTTGCCTCTGAAAAAGTGTTACTAGAAAATTAACTGGCAAAAGGCAGATTAATAAGAGAACAGGCATACAAAGGTATTAGTGTGCAAAGGAAAGAATCAGGGTGATTACCCCAACCCCTCCCTTAATTGGGTTCAGAAGTTTATGTAGTATCTTGAGGTTACCAAAAGAATGGGAGTTGAGAGCATGGCACAAAACAGGCTATGGTGGGGAAATAAGTTATGAGAGGGAGAGAAGAGGAAGCCTGGCTAGCAAAGGTGGTCTTGTGTAGCTGAAACCTCACAGGGAGCAGCCCTCAGAGAGAAGGTTTCAGGTCTTTAAAGGTATCAGACTCTCAGTTAATCATCCCTAGGTCTAAGGGAGGGCCTCTGAGGAAGCCAGGCTGCATCCAGGCAGATTCTATCCAGATGCAACTCTCCCCTGCCAAAGCCAGCTTTGCAGGGTTGCCAACTGCAGTTGGCAGTCCCGCCGAAAAGCCACCTCAAAATATGTCAAAGAAAGACCCATATTAGGATGAAATACTTTGGTTTCCTTCAGTTTTTATTGGCTTTGTTTAAAAATAAAGAGCCTACGGCCGGGCACAGTGGCTCACGCCTGTAATCCCAGCACTTTGGGAGGCTGAGTCGGGTGGATCACAAGGTCAGGAGATCGAGACCATCCTGGCTAACACGGTGAAACCCCGTCTCTACTAAAAAAATACAAAAAATTAGCCAGGCATGGTGGCGGGCACCTTTAGTCGCAGCTACTCGGGAGGCTGAGGCAGGAGAATGGCGTGAACCCGGGAGGCGGAGCTTGCAGTGAGCCGATATCGCACCGCTGCACTCCAGCCTGGGCGACAGAGCGCGACTCCGTCTCAAAAAAAAAAAAAAAAAAAAAAAAGCCTACCTCTGGTTTCCTGATTCAGCATCTCCTAGGGTCAGGCCCAGGCATTTGCATTTCTTGAAATCTCCCCAGGGGAGCTGCCCTGGTAAGAACCCTCCTCTTCCAGATGGACATTCATTCCTTTGGGCAACAATCTTCATGCACCACGCACTGTGCATCCTAATCCAAATGCCTGTGATACACCAGGGACACCCGGGGGCAGCTCTCTCACGGAGCTTGTGTTGTTCCTCTGCCCCTTTTCTCCTTCTCTCTGCACTGTATGGTTTCAGGGAACCTTTCTGATATGGATGCCACCTCCAGATTTTTCCATTGTGCTTGCTGTGGTGTGAAAGCTAGGACTATTTTTCAGTTCTTAATATTTCCCGTGGTCCTTATACCTGTCTGGCCCAAATTCCTTTCAAACCCCGGTTGGTCATCGGGTTCTGTTTCTGACTCTCAGATTTAGGAACCCAAGCACTGGTCATTCTCATCACCACCATGACACCCACACACCAGTGTCAGTTTCCTAAAGTCATCAATTGTTGGTCAGGGGAACGTTTGCAAAGCAGAAGATTATGAAGAACCCTGACCTGAATCCTCACGCAGCTCGTACGTGAGCAGCCTCTCCTGTCTTCTGAATTTGCCGCCAGAGTTGCTGTCTTGGCATCTTCTCTTTGCATTGCTTTTCATGAATTGGAGGCCTGATCCATTTCTCTCCTTGGATTGATTCCATTGTCTTTGGTGCTGTGTGGTAGGCATACCTGACAGAAATAACTTAGGCATACTTTGTAGGGCAGACATACCTGGCAGCAATAACTTAAGCATAACCTGTAAGGTAGACACACCTGACAGAAATAACTTAGGCATACCCTGTAAGGCAGATGCACCTGTCAGCAATAATGTAGGCATACCCTGTAAGGTAGACTCACCTGGCAGCAATAACTTAGGCATAACCTGTAGGGTGGACACACCCGGCAGCAATAACTTAGCCATAACCTGCAGGGTAGACTCAGCTGACAACAATAACTTAGGCATACCCTGTAAGGCAGGCGCACGTGACAGCAATAACTTATCCTAAGAAATGAGGGTTGCTACTTGGAGGTCACTGGTGGGAGGAAGTTAAGTGATGGTGCTATATAAACTGCATGCTTTTTTGCAAGCGATTACAGTTCTCCTATCCAGCCTGCTGACAGTGGATTGCCCTGTAAGTAACCCCTAAATAAGCCCTATAGGTTAATAGGGGCCCAGCACGATGGGTTTCTTACTCGTAACTTGGTACCATCTTTATAGCTACAAAAGTAGAGATATTACCCTGTTCATTTACGTTTAATTCACCTTTCTTTTTCACCTGAGTATTCTCAGAGAATGAGACTTTTGTAGTTTATTTTTCTTATCCCATTCTGTCCGAAAGAAAATGCAAGGTTCAGATGTTCCGTGTTTGTAGTTTTGTTGTTTAGTTGAAGGGAACCAGTTAGATAAAACCACGGGAGCTGGAAAGTGATGAGACGCATGAAATCTCATAGATCTACAGAAGTCGATACCCCAGATCTTCCCTGGAGTATGAGCTAGTTCTTTGTGATATTTCTTGATCTGTATCATAATACTTTATTTCTTTGAGCACCTTTGCTGCCCGTTTGCCATGTTTCTGGATATTGGTGGACTGTTTCTTCACCTCACTCGCTCCCTCTTTGGTGTCTCCTGAAAGCCAAACTAAACAGTAACAGCTGTTAACCTATGCGGCGAAACATGGGTAACTGAGACCTTAAAGAACTGAGCAAGATTTGCTCTCCTCTCAGCAAATCTCAACTCTCGAGTCACTCTTCTACCTGCACTGAAGGAAATCCTGGCAGGTTTTCTCTAGAAGGAACCACCAGGTGGGATGATGAGGGGATAATGAATTTCTTCTTTCCTGCACCAAGTGAGTTACTTTCCAGAAAAATAAAGGATGTTTGAGCCCTTCCATGTAAAAGTATAAACTGAGAAAAGGCAGTATTTGTTTTAAAACATTTTGCTGGAAGGGAAGAAAGTTATTTACAGGAAAACTATGAGGAGCTGGATAGAGCTTAAACTCTGATAGGGAATTTAACCAAACAAAACAAAGTTCAGTAAAGACTCTGCAATTCATGAGGAAAAGGCAACTCAGGGTTATCAGAAATGTTTTGTTCTTTTTTGCACTTTCATACCATATCGTTTATTTTCATGCATTTGTAGGATTATTGTAGACCTTACAAACTTTTATTTTACAATAATTTGTATTTATTCATTTGTTCCTTTTCCAATCTGCTTATTACAGTTCGGGACCAAGGGTGGCCAGAACAAATCCCAGCAGCTCAAGGCACAAGGCAGGAACCACATTTGGACAGGACACCATCCCATGGCAGGGTGCACTCATAATCTATGCCCACAGTCACTCAGAATGGGACCAGTTAACCTCATGTGCACGTCCTTGGAATGTGGGAGCAAACCGCAGCATCCAGAGAAAACCCACGCTGGCATGGGGAGAGTGTGAACTCCACTGACAGTGGCCCCAGCCAGGAATTGATTTTTTTTTTTCCTCATCAACATTGTAACAAAAAGACATTGAGCAAAACAACATTATTCAGGGACCTGCTATATAGTGTCTTCTACAACCTAGTTATTAAACAATAAACTAATTCAGTTAATATAGTTAAAACTAATTCAGTTTTAACAATTGAATTAGATCACCAAAAGCTTTAAAATGACTTTCCTGATAGCCAATTCATTCACATGGTATAAAAATCCAAATCTCCTAGGCCAGGATAATTACATAATGCAACATTTTTAGAAGGGGAACTGAACAATAACTTCTTTAACTGAAACCCCAGTGGGGGATCTGAGATAAATACAATGGAACTGCCTAAATTGGATGCTGCCCAGCCTTAGCACTCTGATCTGTAGGAAAGTGCCAGGAAATTGTCATGGCAATAGGCATTCTCTACAGGCAATGGAGAAAGAAGTGCAGAGATAAGGGTTTGCAAAGTAGCCAAAAGTTTAAAATCCCAGAGGCTGAAAAGTAAACTTTCACAAACCCACATATTTATAACTTAAGCACATTTCTGTATGTATATTTCAAAATATTCACTGAAAAAACCCCCCAAAATAGAAAGCACACGAGGAAACAGACAAATGCTGATTGTGAAGCATTCTACAAGACAGCTGTCCTAGATCCTTCAAAAAGGTCAATGACATGAAACATACACACCCAAAAAGGAGGAATTCTTCTAGATTTAAAAGGCCAAAAGAGACACAACCAATTCATGAACCTTGGTTGGATTCTGAGTTGATTCTTTTTTAAAAGCTAAAAGGACATTTTGGGGAAGACTGGGGAAATCTGAACATGGAACATGGGTTGTTTATTAGACAATATTAGGAAATTGCTAGCTTTCTAAGGTGTGATAATAATGTTGTGGTTATACAGGAAAGTGTCCTTATCCATAGGAGATGCAGGCTGAGGAAGCTCAAGATGTCTGCACTTATTTTATTGTTTCAATAAAAACTAGGAAAAGTATTAAATGTGATAATAGTCTAACAATAAGTATTCATTGGTCTACTCTTTCAACTTTTCTATAAATCTGAATATCTTTTTTTATTATACTTTAAGTTCTAGGGTACATGTGCAGAATGTGCAGGTTTGCTACATGTGTATACATGTGCCATGTTGGTGTGCTGCACCCATTAACTTGTCATTTACATTAGGTCTATCTCCTAATGCTATCCCTCCCCACTCCACCCACCCCACGACAGGCCCCAGTGTGTGGTGTTCCACACCCTGTGTCCAAGTGTTCTCATTGTTCAATTCCCACCTATGAGTGAGAACATGTGGTGTTTGGTTTCCTGTCCTTGTGATAGTTTGCTCGTGAATGATGGTTTCCAGCTTCATCCATGTCCCTAAAAAGCACATGACCTTATCCTTTTTTATGGCTGCATAGTATTCCATGGTGTATATGTGCCACATTTTCTTAATCCAATCTATCATTGATGGACATTTGGGTTGGTTCCAAGTCTGCTATTGTGAATAGTGCCACAATAAACATACATGTGCATGTGTCTTTATAGCAGCAAGATAATCCTTCGGGTATATACCCAGTAATGGGATGGCTGGGTCAAATGGTATTTCTACTTTTAGATCCTTGAGGGATCGCCACACTGTCTTCCACAATGGTTGAACTAGTTTACAGTCCCACCAATAGTCCCACCAATAGTGTAAAAGTGTTCTATTTCTCCACATCCTCTCCAGCACCTGTTGTTTCCTGACTTTTTAATGATTGCCATTCTAACTGGTGTGAGATGGTATCTCATTGTGGTTTTGATTTGCATTTCTCTGATGGCCAGTGATGATGAGCATTTTTTCATGTCTGTTGGCTGCATAAATGTTGTCTTTTGAGAAGTGCCTGTTCATATCCTTCACCCACTTCTTGGTGGGGTTCTATGATTTTTTTTTTCTTGTAAATTTAAGCTCTTTGTAGATTTTGGATGTTAGCCCTTTGTCAGATGGGTAGATTGCAAAAATTTTCTCCCATTCTGTAGGTTGCCTGTTCACTCTGATGGTAGTTTCTTTTGATGTTCAGAGGCTCTTTAGTTTAATTAGATCCCATTTCTTAATTTTGGCTTTTGTTGCCATTGCTTTTGGTGTTTTAGACATGAAATCCTTACCCATGACTATGTCCTGAATGGTATTGCCTAGGTTTTCTTCTAGGGTTTTTATGGTTTTAGGTCTAACATTTAAGTCTTTAATCCATCTTGAATTAATTTTTGTATAAGGTGTAAGGAAGGGATCCAGTTTCAGTTTTCTACATATGGCTAGCCAGTTTTCCCAGCACCATTTATTAAATAGGGAATCCTTTCTCCATTTCTTGTTTTTGTCAGGTTTGTCAAAGAGCAGATGGTTGTAGATGTGTGGTGTTATTTCTGAGGGCTCTGTTCTGTTCCATTGATCTATATCTCTGTTTTGATACCAGTACCATGCTGGTTTGGTTACTGTAGCCTTGTAGTATAGTTTGAAGTCAAGTAACATGATGCCTCCAGCTTTGTTCTTTTGGCTTAGGATTATCTTGGCAATGCAGGCTCTTTTTTGGTCCTATATGAACTTTAAAGTAGTTTTTTCCAATTCTGTGAAGAAAGTCATTGGTAGCTTGATGGGGATGGCATTGAATCTATAAATTACCTTGGGCAGTATGGACATTTTCACGATATTGATTCTTCCTATCCATGAGCATGGAATGTTCTTCCATTTGTTTGTGTCCTCTTTTATTTCATTGAGCAGTGGTTTGTAGTTCTCCTTGAAGAGGTCCTTCACATCCCATGTAAGTTGGATTCCTAGTTATTTTATTCTCTTTGAAGCAATTGTGAATGGGAGTTCATTCATGGTTTGGCTCTCTGTCTGTTATTGGTGTATAGGAATGCTTGTGATTTTTGCACATTGATTTTGTATCCTGAGACTTTGCTGAAGTTGCTTATCAGCTTAAGGAGATTTTGGGCTGAGACAATGGGGTTTTCTAGATATACAATCATGTCATCTGCAAACAGGGACAATTTGACTTCCTCTTTTCCTAATTGAATACCCTGTATTTCTTTCTCCTGCCTGATTGCCCTGGCCAGAACTTCCAATACTATGTTGAATAGGAGTGGTGAGAGACGGCATCCCTGTTTTGTGCTAGTTTTCAAAGGGAATGCTTCCAGTTTTTTGCCCATTCAGTATGATATTAGCTGTGGGTTTGTCATAAATAGCTCTTATTATTTTGGGATACGTCCCATCAATACCTAATTCATTGAGAATGTTTAGCATGAAGGGCCATTGGATGTTGTTGAAGGCCTTTTCTGCATCTATTGAGATAATCATGTGGTTTTTGTCTTTGGTTCTGTTTATATGATGGTTACACATATTGATTTGCCTATGTTGAGCAAGCCTTGCAACCCAGAGATGAAGCCAAATTGATCTTGGTGGATAAGCTTTTTGATGTGCTGCTGGATTTGGTTTGCCAGTACTTTATTGAGGATTTTTGCATTGATGTTCATCAGGGATATTGGTCTAAAATTCTCTTTTTTTTGTTATGTCTCTGCCAGTCTTTGGTATCAGGATGATGCTGGCTTCATAAAATGAGTTAGGGAGGATTCCCTCTTTTTCTATTGATTGGAATAGTTTCAGAAGGGATGGTACCAGCTCCTCTTTGTACCTCTATAGAATTTGGCTGTGAATCTGTCTGGTCCTAGACCTTTTTTTGGTTGGTAGGCTCTTAATTATTGCCTCAATTTCAGAGCCTGTTATTGGTCTATTCAGGGATTCAAGTTCTTCCTGGTTTAGTCTTGGGAGGGTATATGTGTACAGGAATTTATCCATTTCTTCTAGATTTTCTAGTTTATTTGCATAGAGGTGTTTATGGTATTCTCTGACGGTAGTTTGTATTTCTGTGGGATCAGTGGTGATATCCTGTTTATCATTTTTTATTGCACCTATTTGATTCTTCTCTTTTCTTCATTAGTCTTGTAGTGGTCTATCAATTTTGTTGATCTTTTCAAAAAACCAGCTCCTGGATTCATTTTTTTTTTGAAAGTTTTTTTGTGTCTCTATCTCCTTCAGTTCTGGTCTGATCTTAGTTATTTGTTGCCTTCTGCTAGCTTTTGAATGTGTTTGCTCTTGCTTCTCTAGTTCTTTTAATTGTGATGTTAGGGTGTCAATTTTAGATCTTTCCTGCTTTCTTTTGTGGGCATTTAGTGCTATAAATTTCCCTCTATGCACTGCTTTTATTGGGTCCCAGAAATTCTGGTATGTTATCTTTGTTCTTATTGGTTTTAAAGAATATCTTTATTTCTGCCTTCATTTCGTTATGTACCCAGTAGTCATTCAGGAGCAGGTTGTTCAATTTCCATGTAGTTGAGCGGTTTTGAGTGAATTTTTTAATACTGAGTTCTAGTTTGATTGCATTGTGGTCTGAGAGACAGTTTGTTATAATTTCTGTTCTTTTCACATTTGCTGAGGAGTGCTTTACTTCCAACTATGTAGTCAATTTTGGAATAAGTGCAATGTGGTGCTGAGAAGAATGTGTATTCTGCTGATTTAGGGTGGAGAGTTCTGTAGATGTCTACTAGTCTATGCACTTGGACTTTCAAGCCTCCAAGACTGAGCCAAATAACCTATTTTCTTTGAGTCACTCAGCCTCAGGTAATTCTGTAACAGCAACAGAAAACAGACTAAGACACACCCATATAATCCTCCCCGAATAAGTGAAAGTCCGTTGTCAAGCAACAAAGAGAGATGCTGCTGGACTCGCTAGGGAAACACACCTCACTCCTCCTTTACCACTCCACACACAATTAGGGAGCCAAAAAGATCACCTTTCAGGATTCTCAAAATGCCGTCTGAAGAGTCTGGTTAAGACCACACCTTCTGATTAGGAGTCTAGTTCATTAAGGCTGCTATGACAAACTACTGTCGACTGGGTGTCTTATAAACAAAAAAGAGATATCTCACAGATCTGTAGGCTGAAAGTCCGAGATCAAGGTGCTGGCAGATTCAGGGTCTGGCGGGGGCCTGCGTCCCGTATCACAGACAGCTGTCCTCTCACTGTCGTCATGTGGCGAAACAAGCATGCGATCTCTCTGGGGGCTATTTTATCGGAAGCACTGGTGTAGTGTGGACGTTTGTCCCTTCCAAATCCCATGTTGAGGTTTGATCCCCATTGTTGGAGGTGGAGTCTAATGGGAGGTTTGGGGTCATGGGGTTGGCACCTCATGAATACATGAATGCCCTCTCTGGGGAGGGGTAAGGTGTTAGTCTATTAGTTCCCATAAGAGCTGGTTGTTGAACAGAACCTGGCCCCTCCCCTCCTTCCTGCTTCCCTTCTCACCATGCGATCTCTGCACACACCAGCTCCCCTTCACCTTCTTCCACACTTGGAAGCAGCCTGAGGCCCTCACCATAAGCCCAATCCTGAAACTTCCAGCCAGCCGAACTGTGAGCTGAATAAACTTCTTTTCTCTGTAAATTACCCAGCTTCAGGTTCTCCTTTACAGCAATAATAAATGGACTAAAAGGGGCTCTAATCCCATTCATGAGGGTTCCACCCTCACGACCTAATCAGCTCCACAGGACCCACCACCAAATAGCATCACCTTGGGGGTTAAGGCTTCATATATGACTTTGGTGGGGATGTAAAGATCCCATTCATTGCACAGGGCAAAGGGAGGCCATAGCAGCAGGGTCATAGTGTTCTGGGGCTGCTCACTGCCCCTCAGTCCCAGGCCTGCCCCACCTCAGCCAAGGCCTTCGTGCTGCTCTGGGCTACCTCTCCCAGGTCCTGCTCCCAAGCAAAGGTGCAGACTCAATTGAGATCTCCTGAGACTCACTCCCTGCCCCTGCAATAACATGGCCATGTCCTTGTCAAGTTCTTCTCTAGGAAAATGTGGGAGTCACATAGAGACTTGTACCTACCTGTGCAGAGGTTTTCCAGAGCCTCCTGTCACCCCCTCTATCTCATCATTGGTTTTTGGCTTCAGTCTCACCTTCTTGGTGATGTCTTTGTCCCTGTGTCACTCTAATCGAAGTAGCTCCCCAGTCCCCACTGTGTCTCTCCATCTCCTCTGTTTTAGTTTCTTCAGAACAATTGTGACCAGAGCAATTGCCTGAATTATTCCCTTATTTTGTGGTGTGTTTTCATATTTATTGACTGATTTTTTCCAACACTAATCACCACACCTAGAAAAGCTCCCTAGTACGTGGTCAGTGCTCAATAAATATTTGTGGAATGAATGAAATTGAGCTCTAAGCATAGCCACAGTGGGGTTTTTAAGTTTTTCTGTGCTCTGTTCTTATTTTCTGTGATCTGCAAACTATCTCTGAATCCTTATGAAAGGTTGCATCCAACACTGTTTTTCGCAGTGGGAAATTGAGAGGCCCATGTTGAACTCAAACAGAGCAGCAAAGCATTCGTCATCCCTCCCCTCGGGGCTGGGACTAACAGCAGGGCCTTCCTCAGCAGGGTACAGCTATGCCCAGCTGAGTGACAAATGCTCTAGTCACAGAGAACACAGCAGCACAGGAGGCTGGCATGGCGGCCATGGGGGGAGTTCACACATGGCTGCTTGTGGACAAGTGCAGGGTGGCAGCCCTGAGGAGGTTCAGAGGTGATCAGGGGCATCTTGAGGTAACAGCATCAGTCATGAACCAGGATATAAAAATCCATGCTGCTTATTTAAACAGGATGTGTCATCAGACAGTGGGAATATCTGGAAGCCAGTAGGGAACAATGAAGCAACCCAGAGGCTTTTAAACACGGGAAGTCGCTACCCTCCTAGGCTAGAGAAGCAGAGGAGGCAGTGCTGGAGGCAGAGCCCAGGGTCCCTGGAAGAAGCAGCACCCATGGAGGGCCTGAGGGAGGCAGCCAGGACGACTGGAGGGATGGAAGCTGCTGCTGTGTCCCCCAGAGAAGGGAAGAAAGGCACGTGGACTCTGGCTTCCCTTTCTGCTCTCAGCAGCGCCTCACAGTGGCCAAGCCCAGCTGGAAGGCAGCAGGCGGAGACGGCAGCACCCTGGGCTGAAGAGGCCGCTCTCCTGGGCTGCAGCAGAGCAGGAGGGGGAAGTAGGGGCACTGAGCAGACAAGAGTGTCAGTCAGGCTGACCCTGGCCCTGCCTCCTCTGTGAGGTTATCAATGAAATCCGCCACCTTATGTAGTTCAGGCTGATGGGGCGAGAATGCTGGGTTATGTAATTGTCACGGTGTTCACTGAGGCAGATAACTAGAACACATATAAACTTATTTGTCCCTGGGAAAATTCTTAAATCTCATTAAGGCTTCTTAAGCATTCACAAGATTGAAGCCACCTTTGCCAGTCGTTAGGATTAATAGGTGGCGTTAGATATCCTACCTGAAATTCAGTTCCAGAAATATTTACTGAGTATCGTTTATGTGGAAATCAGTGTTCCTAGTGTTAGAAATGCAAAATGTTTCTTCTTTCGTGCCACAAGGAAAAATCAGCATTCAGACAAAAAGTTATCTCAGTGAGGCAATTTTTACTTTCTGCAGAAAGGGTACCCCTTGCAGATGGAACAATGGTGAGGGCACACATAGAATAAACAGACATCAGAATATTTATTCCTTACGCGTGAGGTCCCTATTGCTGTGTCCTATCTCCACTGGTGGGAGCCAGACCTCACAATCTAAATTAAAACCCGATTGGCTAATTTTAAGCTTTTTTTAAATGGGTAGAAAAGTAATATTCCCAAATAAGAAAGGGGCATAGGCTGTGAGCTGGGGCATGCCTATGAGCATGTCCAACATAAATATCTTGGTTAAGGTACAAGGACATAGGATGTACAACTTGCCTGTGAGCATGTCTAACAGCTGTATAGCATAGGGCTTAAAGTTATTAGCATAAAGCAAGGAGGCTTGAAGGAAGTTAGTCTTTAAAAGAAACTATCATTTCTAACATTTATGACTTATTCTTTCACAAGGAAAACGTTGAAGAGGAAACTTTTTACACTTTGTTTTTTAAGTCAGGCATATAAGAATAAGAGTTCCATATTCACTTTGTGAGGCTATATCTTCACGTGTTCCCTTGGGTTGGGACTAAAACAACAGCCTGCCTTGAAACTAGGACACGGGAGTGATGATTAGGGCAATTGCATCATGATGAAAGAATACCCGAGACTGGGTAATTGATAAAGAAAAGGGGTTCAATTGGCTCATGGTCTGCAGGCTGGACATGAAGCATGGTGCTGGCATCTGCTTCTGGGGAGGGCCACAGGGAGCTTACAGTGATAGCGGAAGGTAAGGGGGGAGCCCGTGTCTCGTACCACAAGAGTGGGAACAGGAGAGTGAGGGGGCAGGTGCCACATTTTACACAGCCAGATTGCCCATGAACTCACAGCGAGAACTAATCACAAGGGGATGGTGCTGAACCATTCATGAGGGATCCCGTCCATGATCCAATCACCTCCCACCAGACCCTGCCGCCAGCACTGGGGATTACATTTCTGCACAGGATTTGGAGTGCACAAATATCCAAATCATATCGGTAATTATTGCTGAATTTTGAAGCCCCTGGTCCCAGGGGTAAACACCTTCCCAACCTGTGGCCTGGAAGACCAAGGGAGAATTTCATGTCTCTCTGGGGCATGGATTACACCAGGGAAAAACATCAGGCGTTTGAGTGCCGATGGCTCTGCCATTTGTAGGTTGTGACACATGATCAGAAGAATGCAACAGATCGAATATCCAGCTTTGCTAAGGTTGCAGAGTTTGGTCTGAGCTAGGAGTGCGCATTCTTCACCAAGGTCTTCCTCAGAATCCATGCCATGGGACCTGTGCTTGCTGAAGGGGGCGATAAGCCACAGTTGAAGACACTCCAACTTCAAAGAACACAGCTACCCTTTAATACTGAAAAGCTCGCTGCCATCAGCACCCCGAGTTTTCTCCTTTCCTAGCCTTGGGTGTTCTACGTGTGTGAACTGTAGGAAAAGAGAAGACACCCAGCATCCAAGAGAGCGGTAGGGAGTAATCAGAACCCACTAAAGACAGCAGATCCTTCTGCTCTCAGCCCCAGGGCACCCCTACCCACTGTCCCCCAGACCAAATGAACTCTGCTGTGCAGCGCCTCCTGCCTAAAATTGTCTCCATTCCTGTTTTTCATGCCGCAGAAAGTTAGACAAATGCTGAGGTTATTGGAACAGTAACAACAAGAATACTTACTGCTGTTTGCCAGCACCTTTATTGAAGTGTAATTTACATATCATGAAACTCACCAATTTTTAACATAGAGTTCAATGTGTTTTAGCAAATAGCTAGAATTCTGCAATCATCCCTGTGTTAAGGCTCAGAAAATCATACTACAAAGTGGAAAATGATACCCCAAGGTAGGGTGCTTTGACAGGCTGAACTCAGACAGCATCTTCAGGGTCTCCCCTACCATACCCCTCCCCTCCTCCCACCTTTCCTCCCTCTGTCTCCCAAGAAGGGCAAGATTAGGCTCTTTTCTGAAGTTTCTTTACCTAGAAACTGGACTCACAAAGAGGAACACAATTGCTTTCAATCTGTCCCTGAAATTTCATTAACCAGAGAAAATTAGAACTTATGTAACAGAGGAAGAGACTGAAAATTAAACACCAACATCTACAGCCTAAACCAACTTTGTCCCAAATTGTTATTTGTTCTGTGCTCCCAACATCCAAATGTAAATAGACTACAGGATGATCTTTGCCTCCCAGGTCCATTCATCTCCCCTGAAAATCATTGACTCCTATACCGCCTATTTCCCCACCTCCCCTTCTCCCATGAAGTGAGGTATATAAGCACCTGGACCTCACCCGGGTTATTGGGTCATGATTCTTCTGCATTTCTCCCATTCTATACACATATGCCTTTTCTCTCCTCATAATTTTTTTTTGTTCATTCATTTTCAGTGAAACTTCAAAGGATAAAGAGGTAAGATTTCCCTTTTTGTCCCTATAAGCACAATCTCGTTTTGAAACACTTTCGTCACCTCAAAAAAATTCTCTGTGCCCATCTGCAGGCACTCCCTGCTCCCAACACCAGCTCTAAGTAACCTGTAACCTACTTTCTGTCTATAAAGCTTCAGCTCTTCCAGAAATTTTATAAAAATCAAGTCAAACAATAATTTTTAAAAATATTTGACTTCTTTCACTTGATTAAAATATTTGTGGTTAATTTTTGTTCCTGCCTATATCAATAGTTTGTTCCTTCTTATTGAGAAGTATTTGTTCCATTGTATGGATGTACCACATTCTGTTTCTCTATTCACCAGTGAACGGAATTTAGATTTTTCTAGTTTTTGGATATTATGAACAGTAATGGTACAATGAACATTTGTGTAGGAGTCTCTGTGAATCTACATTTTGCTTTTCGGTGGTTGTCTAGGAATGGAACTTCTGGGATCTAGAATAAGTGTATGTTTAACTTGTTAAACTGCCTCACTGTGTTTCAATGTGGCTGCACCATCTTACATTTTTCATTAGCCATGTTTGACTCTCCTGCCCAGAGACAGCCACCTCATCCTGTTTCTCCACCTTTGTTTGCCTTGTTTTGCTGACTGTGCCCACTGGTGTTTCTGGGTCATGAGCCTTCTCAGTGCCCAGTCCAGGATACACAGGAGGCAAAAAGATCCAGAGGACTTACTGCCCAGTCATCTCCTCAGTCCTGGGGTCTAGGTCCCTAGACAGTCTACTTTCTTTTCTCAACATTTCAGAGACTTTTACTGTTTTTAGGTGTAATGTGTAGGGGAGCACATTTAAGTGTGACACTACATTTCTGGAACCAGAAGCAGGTGTCATGGTTAAGAGCTTGGGCAAATCTAAGTCACAATGCAAAATCTCATCTCCTGTCTCTGGCTTACTTCTCCTAGGTCCTGGGAGAAGTCCAGCAGAGGCACTGGCTCCAAATCGAATCTCCTGAG